>NW_027526295.1:127579009-128779009 GCF_048455015.1 Haemaphysalis longicornis | reverse complement strand
AACGAGGGCCTCGGTTCTGGCAGCCTTAATGCCAAGGTAGCATAAGAGGGTTTCCCGCCAGTTACCCGCTTATGACAGGTTGTAGACCTTCGCGTCACGCCCCGGGGGATAAAAAGAAGGTCCCCTTCTCCCCGTGTAGTCTGAGTGGCGCTGGCTGCCACCCTCAAGCGTCAGATACAGTTGTAGTAAATATAAATACCCCAGAAAGTGAAGGAGAACACAGTTGCCCAGATAGCCGAATTGGTAAGGCATTCGAGATCTAATCGAAAGGCGTGGGTTCGGTCCCCACTCTGGGCGCGTGTTTTTCTTTCTTTCTCGCGTAATTAATAATAAAATAAAAAATAATGTAACGTCACTAACGGTAATAAATCGTCTAACTGTTCCCCTATGCCTTCTTTGGCGTTGTAGACTGCCGGCATTTCTTTCTGTATTTCCTAACGAGCCCCTCATTTTCAAAACCATATTATCTTGCGAAAGCTTAACGAGGGCCTCGGTTCTGGCAGCCTTGATGCCAAGGTAGCATAAGAGGGTTTCCCGCCAGTTACCCGCTTATGACAAGCTGTAGACCTTCGCGTCACGCCCCGGGGGTTAAAAAGAAGGTCCCCTTCTCCCCGTGTAGTCTGAGTGGCGCTGGCTACCACCCTCAAGCGTCAGATACAGTTGTAGTAAATATAAATACCCCAGAAAGCGAAGGAGAACACAGTCGCCCAGATAGCCGAATTGGTAAGGCATTCGAGATCTAATCGAAAGGCGTGGGTTCGGTCCCCACTCTGGGCGCGTGTTTTTCTTTCTTTCTCGCGTAATTAATATTAAAATAAAAAATAATGTAACGTCACTAACGGTAATAAATCGTCTAACTGTTCCCCTATGCCTTCTTTGGCATTGTAGACTGCCGGCATTTCTTTCTGTATTTCCTAACGAGCCCCTCATTTTCAAAACCATATTATCTTGCGAAAGCTTAACGAGGGCCTCGGTTCTGGCAGCCTTGATGCCAAGGTAGCATAAGAGGGTTTCCCGCCAGTTACCCGCTTATGACAGGTTGTAGACCTTCGCGTCACGCCCCGGGGGTTAAAAAGAAGGTCCCCTTCTCCCCGTGTAGTCTGAGTGGCGCTGGCTGCCACCCTCAAGCGTCAGATACAGTTGTAGTAAATATAAATACCCCAGAAAGTGAAGGAGAACACAGTCGCCCAGATAGCCGAAGTGGTAAGGCATTCGAGATCTAATCGAAAGGCGTGGGTTCGGTCCCCACTCTGGGCGCGTGTTTTTCTTTCTCGCGTAATTAATAATAAAATAAAAAATAATGTAACGTCACTAACGGTAATAAATCGTCTAACTGTTCCCCTATGCCTTCTTTGGCGTTGTAGACTGCCGGCATTTCTTTCTGTATTTCCTAACGAGCCCCTCATTTTCAAAACCATATTATCTTGCGAAAGCTTAACGAGGGCCTCGGTTCTGGCAGCCTTGATGCCAAGGTAGCATAAGAGGGTTTCCCGCCAGTTACCCGCTTATGACAGGTTGTAGACCTTCGCGTCACGCCCCGGGGGTTAAAAAGAAGGTCCCCTTTTCCCCGTGTAGTCTGAGTGGCGCTGGCTGCCACCCTCAAGCGTCAGATACAGTTGTAGTAAATATAAATACCCCAGAAAGTGAAGGAGAACACAGTCGCCCAGATAGCCGAATTGGTAAGGCATTCGAGATCTAATCGAAAGGCGTGGGTTCGGTCCCCACTCTGGGCGCGTGTTTTTCTTTCTTTCTCGCGTAATTAATATTAAAATAAAAAATAATGTAACGTCACTAACGGTAATAAATCGTCTAACTGTTCCCCTATGCCTTCTTTGGCGTTGTAGACTGCCGGCATTTCTTTCTGTATTTCCTAACGAGCCCCTCATTTTCAAAACCATATTATCTTGCGAAAGCTTAACGAGGGCCTCGGTTCTGGCAGCCTTGATGCCAAGGTAGCATAAGAGGGTTTCCCGCCAGTTACCCGCTTATGACAGGTTGTAGACCTTCGCGTCACGCCCCGGGGGTTAAAAAGAAGGTCCCCTTCTCCCCGTGTAGTCTGAGTGGCTCTGGCTACCACCCTCAAGCGTCAGATACAGTTGTAGTAAATATAAATACCCCAGAAAGTGAAGGAGAACACAGTCGCCCAGATAGCCGAATTGGTAAGGCATTCGAGATCTAATCGAAAGGCGTGGGTTCGGTCCCCACTCTGGGGGCGTGTTTTTCTTTCTTTCTCGCGTAATTAATAATAAAATAAAAAATAATGTAACGTCACTAACGGTAATAAATTGTCTAACTGTTCCCCTATGCCTTCTTTGGCGTTGTAGACTGCCGGCATTTCTTTCTGTATATATATATATATATATATATATATATATATATATATATATATATATATATATATGTATACATATATATATATATAGAGAGAGAGAGAGCAGGCGTAATGTTACAAAAAATGTTACTATTTTGGCACTCTTAGGGATGATCACGCGATAACCCCAGTAGGGAATTCCATGACTCCTCAGTATCTCCGCCTTGCGGTTAAAGTTTTCGATGGTTGGGTGTTAATGGCACAAGGCCGACTGTTACCCGACGCCTTAATAGAGTGCACTGTCAGAAGATATGGGGAGTCGACTGAAGAGCGCCAACAACCCCACTGAATCTACAGGGCACAGGTGACGAAGGGGGGTGGCCGTCTGATGTGCGGCTTTCGCCTACCAGAGCGCCGAGAATGAGCGAGAGCCTTGAACGAAAACAGCACAAAGACTTATATTTAGACAGGTGAAATACTCCCCAAGCACGAGGTAATGAATCGTTGATGACTGACAACTTAGATCGAATGCAAAGGCAAGAGACACTTCAAAATTAGGCGAAATTATACAGATAGGAGCGTTAACAAATGAATATTACGAAGTGGAGCAGTTACTAAAAGAAAAAAAAACAAACAGTTCGATGCATATGAGAAACAGAGTCCCACAATATTCACCGACTGGGCGGGACGATGCACCGCTGTTGGAGGCGATTCGGCTACCTGGGAAGGGTGGCTTTGTTGTAGGCCAGGCCGTCCGAGACGATCACGGTGATTCGAGGCCCGGGTGTACGTTGGAGTCCTCCAGGGCGCGGGTCGCCGATGGTGTGAGGCACAAACTGGCAGGTGCCGTTGTCACATCACGACGATGTCCAAACGTAGCTGGTTTGCTTAGGCGCGGCTTCTCTTTTTATAACCGCGCCACCGCGGAGAGAGAGTACGCAACACACAGCCCCCCGCCAGCGTCAGTGAATAACTTCCCTTTTTCTCCCTTCTAGAATCATCGGAGCGCTTTAGCACTGGCAAGGCCACGCGTGCCTCCTCGAGAGTACTCGAAGCTTCGGTGTAAGCTGAGCGGCGGAGCTTTTATTTTGGTATTTTCTTGCCGGCGAGCCGGCGAGTGGTCGTGTTAGCGCCTCTCCGTTCTACAAAGTTCCAGCATTGTCTCGGGACGAATAGAACCGAACTGAATGAATCGGACGACGGCAAGAAGAATTAGGCGCTGTACAATAAAAGGAAAAGTTTATACGGTACTTTTAGAGGTCGTACGCTCGAGTTTGTGACACAGCCCCCAGTTTCAGATAATTATGCAATAATAGCGAGTTTTAGCTGACTGTCTTTCACGGTCCGCTCCGCTCCGATAGCAAGCGGGAACGCCATTGCGCATGAGTGGCACGCTTGTCCGCGAACGCCATTGGCTCCAGTTGCGCTGAGCGTGCCGCCGATACCGGAGCGGACCGTCGAAAACTGTTAGCTAAAACTCTCTATTACTACCAAAACTCACAAAGTCGTGCGTACGCGTCATTCCCACTTAATGAACAAAAGATGCTATGCCTACTAACTCAAATTAGGTACAGCACAATGTTCAAAATAAGAGTAATGACACGTGTAGAATTCGCGTACAGAACAGCGGTTTGGCGCAGATTTCTGAACAAATACACATTCTAGGGACAACTCATAAGTTTAAGAACTATATAGTTCTAGCATTGGAAATATGCCAGTGCCCATAATAAATGTCTGGACAGTAGTGATTACAAGTGCGAAACTCACGTAAATACAGGGTGCGCTGAAGTGCGAAAGTTTCGTAGGCTCAAATACAATGAGTGTACGTCAGTACCCAGAAATACATACAATGCACTGGTACAATGAAACTCATAGGAACCATAACCAACTAATACGCTGTTCCGAACACTAACATGTAACCGCAAAGTTCACGAATGCCGCTACTAGTAATGCCAATAATACTCAGCATGTGTACGGTATAACAGTAAAAGTAAAGTTTACGAAGAACGCAACTAGTACGTGAATATAGACTGTACAGCCAGAGTTACAAAATAAGTACAACCTTCGCGTACAGTACGACACAGAAACAATGAATACAACGTTCAAGGATACAGTACTCGACGTGAAAATACAACTCTGCCTTACAAACTTCCACTCATATCCCACGTGCATACCTAAATTTGCGTAGTTACGCAAGCGCCCGTGTCCATCGGGCGCTTGCGTAACTGCGCTTGCGGAATTCTTCTTTAGGGAGAAATTCCTTTCCAAATGTCGCGCGAAGCGACAAACTCTTTCGTGTCCACCGCGATACCGGGCCCGCGACAATGCTTCAGTGTCTGGGCCCTCGTCTGGTGAACGTTGGAGCGTCGAGCGACTTGGACTTCCCTCGCCTTTCCTCGTGCAGTAACTGACCGGTGTTTCTTTACACCTGCCTGAGGTTTGCAATGCTGGCACACACGTTTGCTCTTACGCTTGAGGTCAAATCTGTCTTCTTTGCCCCGGCAGCTCAGTTGCTTGCCGAGTTTTGGGAGGCCGGTTTTCATTGACTTGATTTTGACACGCTCTTCGGCACTCTTTTTTCTTCGAAGCGGCACCTTCGCAAGGGCCGATGATTTTGAGTGCCTGAAAGGTGCTGGCTTCACTTTTGCCGGTGCTCGTGTTACGACGGGCATGGCGTCGCCTTTATCCGAGACATTGAATATGCGTGCCACGATAAAGGGCTCTTCTTTCGAAACGGCGGGTGGTTTCTCTCCCACCGCTGAAGTGACAGGATCGTCGCCGACGCTTATGTAGGGCGAGTTTTCTCCACGGAGTGAGGCTCCGCTTCGCACGGGGGTTTCAAACTTGACCTTAGAGTCGGTCTCTTTGCTCCTCGAGCTGTCCACTACGCACACGGCGCGAGTTTGCCCAGCGAGTTCTTTTTCTCCATCTGGGTCTTCCGGCACGATAAGAGTGCTTCCCTCCGTGTCTTTCGGAAAGACAGTGGTTCCCTAAAACATGCGCCCCGCAACATAGGGTGCACTTTCGTCGAGGGCGTTCAGCCCCGACGTCATGACGGTATCTGCAACCGGGATGTTACTGCCATCCCCAAGCTCTGCGTCACTTGTAGAATCATCGTCCTTCCAGGTCTGAAGTGGTGCGCTTTCGCACATATCTGGAGGCGTTTCCTCCTTGCGGATCGCGGATAAATCCCCCTCTTTGCTTCCGGAGATATCCTGACATTCCTTTATCGTCTCAGGGTTAGCACTTAGGCCACTATAAGCTTCTCTCGCGTTTTCCTCGTCTGATGAGCATTCCGCCTTCAACCACTGTATCTCGAGTCGCATTTTAGAATCTCCAGTTAAGCTTTGCCTGCTTTCTCCTCTCGCTACGCTTTCGCTCGCTCCCTTTCGGCCTCTCCTTGGCGGGCTTTCTCTTCTCGCTCCGCTTTCTCTCGCTCCAACTGAGGTTGTCTCTGAAATTCTTTCTCCCTTTCTCTTTCAGCCCTCTCAGCCTCTTCCCGTGCTGCCTGTCTTGCTTTCTCATTCTCTTCTCGTGCTGCCTGCCTTGCTCTTTCAGTCTCTTCACAGTCTTTGTGAGCTTTCTCCTTTTCGTCTTTTTCTTTCTGCGCGACCCACTTCTGTAGTTCGGCCCCTGATATGCCCAGCTGGCAGTCCAACGCTACAATTTTCTCTAAATCCATGATTGCAAATGTATCACCATCTAGTGACAATACCCTAGCCTCTAGCTAGGTATATCTACACAGAGAAAGTTAACAAGAGCACCAACTTATAAAGTCAGTAGCAACCTATGCCGCAAAAGTTCTAGGCTCTCTCTTCTCCCTACCGCTCACATCAGACGTCCTGCCGCGAACGCCAGAAATTGTCACCGATTCCTTAATGGGGTACACTTTCAGAAGATATGGGGAGTCGACTCAAGCGCGCCAACAACCCCACCGAATCTACAGGGCACACGTGACGAAGGGGGTGGCCGTCTGATGTGCGGCTTTCGCCAACCAGAGCGGCAAGAATGAGCCAGAGGCTTGAACGAAAATAGCACAAAGACTTATATTTAGACAGGCCAAAAAACTGCACAAGCACGAGGTTACGAATCGTTGATGACAGACAACTCTGATCGAATGCAAATGCAAGAGACAGTTCAAAATTAGGCGAAATTATACAAATAGGAGCGTTAACAAATGAACATTACGAAGCGGAGTAGTTTACTAAAAGAAAAAAGAACGAACAGTTCAATGAATATGAAAGACAGAGTCCCACAATATTCACCGACCAGGCCGGACGAGGCACCGCTGTCGGAGGCGATTCGGCTACCTGGGAAGCGTGGCTTCGTTGTAGGCATACCCCGGCAAAGTTGGCGCTGCTCACTCAAACTCACTCACAATTTTTTTTTCGAATCACCACTCACTCAAACTCAGACTCAATGCTGAGCAGCACATCGACGCTCACTCAAACTCAAACTCACATTGAGCGCAAAACTCAGAACTCACTGGGACTCAAAACTGAAATTGTACTTTAACTCAAAATTACTCAAACTCAAACTGTAATCAAAACTCAAAATGTACTCAAACTCAAAATGTACTCAAACTAAATATGGACTCAAAACTCAAAATGTACTCAATACTCAAAATGTACTCAAAACTCAAAATGTACTCAATACTCAAAATGTACTCAAACTCAAAGTGTACTCAAACTCAAAATGAATTCAGAACTCAAATGGCCTCACAGAGATTGAGACAGTGAGAGAGTGAGAGTGTGAGAGTGAGTGTGAACGTGTGAGAGAGTGAATGTGAGAGTGAGAGTGTGAGTGATAGTGAGAGTGTGAGTGAAAGTGAGTGTGAGTGAGTGAGAGTGAGAGTGTGAGTGTGAGTGTGAGTGAGAGTGTGAGTGTGAGTGATAGTGAGAGTGTGAGTGAGAGTAAGAGTGTGAGTGTGAGTCAGAGAGTGTGAGAGTGAGAGTGAGTGTGAGAGTGTGAGAGTGCGAGTGTGTGAGTGTGAGAGTGTGAGTGATTGAGAGTGAGAGTGTGAGTGTGAGTGAAAGTGAGAGTGTGAGTGAGTGAGAGTGAGAGTTTGAGTGTGAATGAGATTAACAGTGTGAGTGCGAGTGAGAGTGGAGTGAGAGTGAGAGTGTGAGTGGGAGTGAGAGTATGAGTCTGCCTGTGAGTGAGAGTGAGAGTGTGAGTGTGAGAGTGAGAGTGAGAGCGTGAGTGAGAGTGTGAGTGAGAGGGAAAGTGTGAGTGTGAGTGAGAGTGTGAGTGAGAGTGAGAGTGTGAGGGAGAGTGAGATTGAGAGTGTGAGTGTGAGTGAGAGTGAGAGTGTGAGTGTGTGTTTGAGTGTGAGTAAGAGTGAGAGTGAGAGTGAGAGGGAGATTGAGAGTGGGAGTGGGAGTGTGAGAGAGTGTGAGTGTGAGTAATAGTGAGAGTGAGAGTGTGAGAGTGAGAGTGTGAGTGTGTGAGTGTGTGAGAGTGTGAGTGTGAGTGAGAGTGAGAGTATGAGTGTGAGTGTGAGTGAGAGTGTGAGTGTGAGTGAGTGAGAGTGTGAGTGTGAGTGAGAGTGAGAGTGATAGTTAGAGTGTGAGTGTGAGTGAGTGAGAGTGAGTGTGAGAGTGTGAGTGAGAGTGTGAGTGTGAGTTGGGTGTGAGTGTGAGTGAGATTGTGAGTGTGAGTGAGAGTGAGAGTAAGAGTGAGAGTGTGAGTGTGAGTGGAGTGAGAGTGAGAGTGAGTGGAGTGTGAGTGTGTGTGAGTGGAGTGAGAGTGTGAGTGTGAATGTGTGAGTGTGTGAGAGCGTGAGTGTGAGTGAAAGTGAGAGTGTGAGTGTGAGTGTGAGTGTGAGTGAGAGTGTGAGTGAGAGTGTCAGTGTGTGTGTGAGTCTGAGTGAGAGTGAGATTGAGAGTGTGAGTGTGAGTGAGTGTGAGTGTGAGTGAGAGTGAGAGTTAGAGTGTGAGTGTGAGGGAGAGTGAGAGTGTGAGTGAGAGTGAGAGTGATAGTGTGAGTGTGAGTTGATTGTGAGTGTGAGTGTGAGTGTGAGTGAGTGTGAGTGTGAGTGCGAGTGAGAGTGAGAGTATGAGTGTGAGTGTGAGTAAGAGTGAGAGTGAGTGTGAGTGTGAGTGTAAGTGTGTGTGAGAGTGAAAGTAAGAGTGTGAGTGTGAGTGTGTGAGTGTGAGAGTAAGTGTGAGTGAGAGTGTGAGTGTGAGTGAGAGTGTGAGTGAGTGAGAGTGAAAGTGTGAGTGTAAGTGTGTGTGAGAGTGAATGTGAGAGTGTGAGTGTGAGGGTGTGAGTGTGAGAGTGAGTGTGAGTGAGAGTGTGAGTGTGAGTGTGAGCGAGAGTGTGAGTGTGAGTGTGAGTGAGAGTGTGAGTGTGAGTGAGAGTGAGAGTGTGAGTGTGAGTGTGTGTGAGTAAGAGTGAAAGTGAGAGTGAGAGTGTGAGTGTGAGAGTGTGAGTGTGAGTTGAGTGTGTGTGAGTGAGAGTGTGAGTGTGAGTGAAAGTAAGAGTGTGAGAGTGAGAGTGGGAGTGTGAGTTGAGTGTGAGTGTGAGTGAGAGTGAGAGTGTGAGTGGAGTGAGAGTGAGTGGAGTGTGAGTGGAGTGACAGTGAGAATGTAAGTGTGAGTGTGTGAGAGTGTGAGTGCGAGTGTGAGTGAGAGTGAGAGTGTGAGTGTGAGTGTGAGTGTGATTTATGAGTGTGAGTGTGAGTGGCATCATTGGGAATTTTAACCTAATTTATGACCCATTTTGACTATGTCATGATAATAATCAGGAAGCACGTGATTACCTTGATTTGATTGATTCATTGTGGGGTTTAACGCGCCGACGCAACGCAGGCGATGAGGCACGCCGTAGTGGAGGGCTCCGGATTAATTTTGACCACCTGGGGATCTTTAACGTGACGTGATTACCTTCATCGAGACCTTTAATTTGATACGCCACACGCCCTAGCGTCATGAACTTGAATTTTAACCGAATCTATGACGTACCATGACTACGTCATGGTATATTAATAACGCATTTTTGTCCCGAATGATTCCCCACATCGAGACCTTGAATTTGATTCCCCACCTGCCCTCGCAGAGTCATTTTGAATTTTAACCCAATCTATGACTCACTATGACTGCCTGATGACTACCATCAGGAAGCATTTTTTTATTTACCCCGCGTGATTCCGTTAATCCGGACCTTTCATTTGATACCTTACACGCCTTAGCCTCATCAGTTTCACTTTTCGCCCAATCTAATGTGGTTATTATTCTGTCTTAAGGGGCGCTACCCAGTCAATTCAGCTGATTCATTTGAAACAGCAGAAAGGACAGCCCCAGCCCCCATTTCCTCCCGGCTGTCACCTCTTCCTTTGTGACCCCTAGTATATCAAGCCGTTAACAGTAGCAGGCGAACAACCAGCACGCCAGCGCCGGCGTGTGCGTTCCCACCACCCTTTCCCACGCTCTTAGTGGATCCGTCAGGAGGAAAAGTTAAGACAACCTTTTTTTATCACCTCACCAGTCAATTATAACTCACGCGCCCAGCCGCGAAAAGTAGGTGTACAGCAAGTGCTTATGGCCATGAAAATTCAACAAGAAACTAAAATAAATCAGACACCCCCTCCCTCCCAACCGATCATGCAGAACGCGATTGGTGCCGTACCCGTAGGTAACCTGAATTCCGAGCCCACAGTGACGCATCAAACTTAACAGCCAAATATAGTTGCCTGCTAAGCTACTCATATGTACTCAAACTCAAATGGACTCAAAACTGATATGTACTAAGGACTCAAAATGTACTCAAAACTCAATATGTACTCAAACTCAAAATGGACTCAAACTGAAAATGTACTCAAACTCAAAGTGTACTCAGAACTCAAAATGGACTCAAACTCAAAATGTACTCAGAACTCAAAATGTACTCAGAACTCTAAATGTACTCAAACTCAAAATGTACTCAGAACTCATAATGGACTCAAACTCAAAATGTACTCAGAACTCAAAATGGACTCAGAATTCACTAGGTCTCAGGCGTACTCAAACTCAATCGGACTCAAACTCACTCGGGATCACTCGGCTCAAACTCACTCAAGCTCAAACTCACCATGCCACACTAGCCTCGCGCTCACTCAAACTCAAACTCACGCGTGAGTGTGAGTCCAAATGAGTCTGAGTGAGTGGACTCATGAGTGAGTTCGCCGACCTGTGGTTGTAGGCCAGGCCGTCCGAGACGAATACGGTGATTCGAGGCCCGGGTGTACGTTGGAGTCCTCCAGGGCGCGGGTCGCCGATGGTGTGATGCACAAACTGGCAGGCGCCGTTGTCACATCACGACGACGTCCAAACGTAGCTTGTTTGCTTATGCGGGGCTTCTCTTTTTATAACCGCACCGGCGCGGAGAGAGAGGGCACAACACACAACGCGCCCGTCGCCGCAAGGAAATACCTTCTGTCTTTCTCATTTCTAAAATCATCGGAGCGCTTTAGCATTGGCAAGGCCAAGCGTGCCTCCTGGAGAGTGTTCGAAGCTTTGTTGTAAGCTGAGCGGCGAAGCCTTTATTGTAGTATTTTCTTGGCGGCGAGCCGGCGAATGGCCGTGTTACCGCCTCTCCGTTCGAGAAAGTTCCAGCATTGTCTAGGGGCAAATAGAACCGAACTGAATGAATCAGACGGCTCCAAAAAGAATTAGGTGCTGTACAATAAAATGAAAAAAATATACGGTACTTTTAGACGTCGTACGCTCGAGTTTGTGACACCGACTGGGGCAAAGAGAGCCAAAAGAGTTGGTAAATATGAGGGATAAAGAAGTAAACACTAAAGTTGGTTAGAACGTAAACCAGTGACAGACAATGATGATGG
Organism: Haemaphysalis longicornis; assembly: GCF_048455015.1. Lineage (NCBI taxonomy): Eukaryota > Metazoa > Arthropoda > Arachnida > Ixodida > Ixodidae > Haemaphysalis > Haemaphysalis longicornis. The sequence continues at coordinate 128,767,874 of NW_027526295.1, read as the reverse complement.
CTGGTGTACAAGGCCAGTTTGTGATTATGCATGGTATAAAATTAAGTCTAACATGTTACTTCAGCTAAATAGTGCTTGACAGAAAACATGCGATAATCAGACAAGAAACATGCAGGGTGGGAAAGGATGTGTTGTATGTAGAATTCGGGAAAGTGTGTCGTATCGGGTCAAGCGCTTTCCATTGATGAGTACGTGGGTCACGGATAGGCCGTCTCCACACCTGCTACACCGGGGTTTTGGAGATCCCGTGAGCAGGTAGGAGTACGTTACATGGGTCTGGCCTATCCGTAACATAGCTACGCTACCTTCACTGTGTTTGTTGTGGGCGTCAGTGGTGTATGCTCCCAAGGGTGACTTTATTACTTGTCGTTTGTTATCTATCTGTTCATTCTAGGGTGCGTGGCATCTTTTAAGAAGTTATTGTCTGATGTGTGAATTCCGGTCTGTCAGTGTAAGGTATTGTTGCTGTGTTCACTGTATGTGAAAGCGCAGAAGCAGCAGTCATTTGATCCGCTGTCTCGTTCCCGGCGACCCCGATTGATTTGGAACCCAGCACACGGTCACTTCAAGGGTTAACAGGCTTACATAACGATCTTATAAACAAAATGAATGATATGATTTTTACAAGACTGCTTACATGCTGTTGCGACGTTGTCATTCCACCGGTGACAACCCTTTGCCGCATACGGGAACGCATACCCGAGCCGAGCTCCATCGCCTCCTACAAGCGTGTGGTGGCGTGGCGAAGCGAGCGACCAGCCAATGTTCCTGCCATCGCAAGTAGAAGACATTAAACACCTCATATATGCGGATGACGTTACCATATGGAGCACAAGATCACCCGGCCACATCCAGAGGCAACTGCAGGAAGCACTGAATCGAGCACAACAAGCAGCAACAACAATAGGGCTATGATGCTCCGCAGAAAAAACAGAAGTGATAACAGTAGCCAGAAGGCGGTGGAAACATACTTCCATTAACTTAGCCCTGCACGGCAAAAATATTCGAACTCCATCCACTATCAAACTACTGGGATGCTACTTCAAAAAAATGGAGATGGACAAGCCACAACCAGCCACAAAGCCACAACCGGGACAAACCACAAATCTTGCCATCTCATCGAAGTGAATGATGATGAGAGGGGCGAAGCTAAAATGCTTATCGGTAAAACCCCGAAACATTCGCCCACATACCATATAAAGACTCGAGACGTTGTTATAGGTCTTCTTGACGGCGTACACCATCTGAATAAGTGAAGGACATAAGGCGCGTTCGTAGCCATGCTCGCGTCTAGGTTTGTAGCGCACTGGGAAGAGCACCACGTACCTCCCGTCGCAGCCAGAGAGTCGTGGGATCGAAACATGGCGCCGCCGCGTCAATGGCACTCGTCACGTTTTTATAGGCCTTCTTGACGACGCGCATTATCTGAATGAGTGAAGGACATGAGGCGCGTTCATAGCCATGCTCGCGTCTCGGTTTGTAGCGAAGTGGAAAGAGCGCCACGTACCTCCCGTCGCGGTCAGAGAGTAGTGCGATCAAAACCAGGTGCCGCCGCGTCAAGACCACCACACCTCGCTCGCAAGGCTTGAGACTTCCCTACGCTCCGTTGACAAGCCCGTCAACGACGTCGATGTTTGTGGTGATCATGTAGGGCTTGTTTGGGACGATGAGAATCTCCATGAGAAACTTGGTAAATTCGGTGTGTGGCATTTTAGCCACCTTGGCCGTCCCCTTCTGCAGACCATCTTGTGTCGCGTACCCCCGGTACGTGGTGGTGGTGGCGGTTCCAATGAAATGGCGCGTACCCACTCAGGTGGATTGGCCAGGAAATGGGCGCCTTACCGAAACAAATAAGGTAATTTTTGTCTTGAGCTCGCAGACGACGAACGACAACCTCTTCTTCTTCCTCTCCTCCTTGTTGGGTAGCAATGAACGCGTTGAACGTCTTGACCTCTTCGACTAATGTTTGGTTGGCCAATCCCTAGGGGCATCCTGCCACAATCATCATCAGCGGTATGTACACGGCAGCAACGAGGGACGGAACTGGGCCCGAGCAAGAGCAGTTTCGTCCATAAAATACTACAGTTCCTACCTAGAGTCCGTGGAGATTAGTGGAACGCGTGACCCTTCAAAATTCTGGGAATTCATTCGTTCCCACTCAAATAACGCAGATGATCGCATTCGTTTAGTTGATTCTTCCAAGGCTGAGGTAACTGATGTAGCCAATTCTTTCGCGCGACACTTTGGTAGCACTTTGTACCTCCCAGTTAAAATGAAACACCTCGATTTATCAACAGCGTGCGTGGGGCAAGTTCAGTTCTTCTTGATAAGAAGCTTGTACATCGAGTCCACTTATAACGATACCGTTTATAACAATGTATCGGATACAACGATGAACAGCTATGGCACCGTCAACTTTTGTATTCTTTCTATGGTAAAATAAACCGCTTTTTACAATGCTCCAGTGCCACGATATCGGATATAACGATTGAATCCAGTTACATTGTGCACCAAAAGTGCAACAGTGACGACTCTAAAGACGCGATTGCGCAGCCTACTCAGGTAGAGTCTTCGTAGGAGGGCCACTGCGTGACACAGTCCTTCGGGGAATTTGTTTCAGCCAAGGACATTTACCAAAGCTAGGTGAAGCACCTATAGATGCTCTTGGAAAAGATTTGCGCTTGCTTAACACGCGGCAAACAAAGGTGACCGACTGTGGCTTATTTTCCGCAAATTAGTAGTAGTACGATTTTGCTGCATTGCGAGTAGAATGTTTTGAGCTCTGTTCCGTCTTTTTATTTCGCAATCCGCTTATACAATTATCGGTTATAACGATGGGATTTTCTTGGCATTTGGATATTGTTATAAGTGAACTAGACTGTATTTGAAAGCCTCAAGCACATGAAACCTTCTTTGTCGTCTGGCCCAGATGGCATTCCTGCCGCCATACTTAAAGCTTTTAAAGATATTCTAGTTCCTGTTCTAACATCTATATATAATAACTGCTTAATTACTAACACATTTCCAGCTACATGGAAAATTTCTAGAATATATCCTATCTTTAAGTCAGGCAACCGCACAGATCCAACGAACTACCGGCTGGTTTCAATCCTCTGTGCAGCGTCAAAGCTTTTTGAGTCTTCGTTACACACAGTTTTGTCTTCGTGCGTAAAAAATGCGTTGTTACCGGATCAGCATGTCTTTATAACTGGGTGGTAAACGACAACAAACCTTACCTGCTTCATGACGCATGCATCCAAAGCAGTCACAGACCGAGGCCAGAGTGACGCAGTCTCCAGTGGTCTAAGTAATGCTTTGATCTTGTTACTAATCCACTGTAGCTCAAAAAAACTGTTTCTCTGTGGCCTCAATGCTCCACTAGTGGCCTTACTAGGCAGTTATCTTCTTAACAGACGCTGTTATGTCAGTGTAATGGCCAAAGATCTGTCGACTACATTCCTACCAGCGGCGCACCTCAGGGGCCCGTCTTGGGCCCTCTTCTGTTCTCTCTTTTCATTACGACGTAACTACCTCTACTAAGAGCTCGTTTGTCCTTTTCTATGCTGACGATATAAAGGTTTACAAAATAAATTATTGCCCAGAAAACTGTCTCGCCCTTCAACATCACATCTCATCTTTCGCGAGCTGGTGTGCTGAGCAAGGACTAATTCTGAGCTCTAATAAAACCAAAGTTATCATCTACAGCCGAAAAACACATCCCTTCCGATTTTCTTACGCGCCTAATAATGCTCGTCTGTCAAAACTTTCCTGGGTTAGAGACCTGGGAGTGCTGTTCAACAGTTCCCTCAGTTTCACTCCCCATATACGACGGATGGCCGGGCGGGCCCTCCGCTCTCTCGGTGTGGTGTGCAGGTTTGCAAGAGATTTCACTTTTCCTGTTCCTTTTTTAAAGCTTTACTCATCAGTTTGCCTCCCCCAATTAGAATACTCCTCTGTCGTCTGGAATGGAACCTGCCAGTCCAGCCACCAGTATCTTGAACGAGTGCAGAAAAAATTTCTGTCAATATATAAACACCAGCTAGGACGCAGTTCTGTTTCGTCCTCTAGTCAACATCCGCTACCTGAGCTTATTCCCTTGAGTTCTAAGCGTGATCGAGCTGATCTTTTTCTGCACAAGCTACTACACGGAGTCATTTCCTCCCCAGAACTTTGGTCCCAGCTTATGCTCCGAGTTCCCCAGAAGTGCACGCGATAGCGCTATTCATTCCATACTGGTGCAGCTAATAGTCGTCACTCGCGTATGCACGGACAGCAAAGCCTGTACAACTTTCTTGGAGACACCTTGGATGTTTTTATCGGCTCCCTGGCCCAGTTTCGTGCCGGGATGAGTAGTGCTGTTTGTAGCTGACAGTATATGTCTTACTCCGTTCACATAATCTTGCCATGCACACCTTACTTTGTTTGCTCGTTAGTGCATTTTATTCAACTTCTCGTTTGTATAGCTTTTGTCCTTACCTCACTATCTTCTAATTGGATGTATGTTCAGTTAACTAGTGCATTATTTGTGGCTAACTCTTCCGTCCATAGAGTGTGATATCATTGTTATTACCCTTCTTTGTGCTTCTATTAGCGTAGCGTACTTATACTGATACGTGTTGTATCATGTATGTATCATGTCATTTCGTTTGTTTTTATGTTTGTTAATGTACCAGCACTAAAACATCGCCATGGTTCCTGGGCACTGAAAAAAAATTGATTGATATTGTCACAGACTTCGGACAGATTCCAGAGAAACGTACACGGGGCAATCTCTCCCTATCGGGGTATGTGCTCCAGTGGAAAGACGCTGGGCGATGTCCAAGGGAATGAAGAGGAAGTAGACGAAGCCCGAGCTCCCGCTTGGTTTGCGCCATCAACCCGTCTTTTCGCCGGTGGCTACGGTGTCCTTTGTAAATACACCTCCTTCCTGACTACCCATCTCCGCGTTGTCACGTGACATCTTTGGTGGAGGTGCTGGGCTTCCGGTTTCCTGTACCTCTCGCCAGCGCGGCTTCTTAACAACACGGAACTTCGGAGTGGGCGCATCGCTCGAGGCCCCGCGATGCCTGCCAATGAGCCCGGATCCCCTTCATCGTTCATCGTTGTGTCCCACCCTCGGGACCCCGGCGACTTCACTGGGACGGACGACATTGATGTAGAAGATTGGCTCCGTAGGTTCGAACGTGTGAGTGCTCACAACAGATGGGACGACACCCTTAAGCTCGCCAACGCTGCTTTGTGCCTCAAGAAAACGGCTGAGACATGGTTTGACACTAATGAAGCACGGCTAACCAGTTGGGATGTTTTCAAAGAAGAGCTTCGAAAGGTGTTCGGGAAGCCCGTTGGTCGCCTGCTTGCGGCAAAGCAAGAGCTCTCAACACGGGCTCAAACATCCACTGAAAGTTACGTCGCCTACATCCACGACGTTCTGGCCCTATGCTCCAAAGTTGACCCAGGAATGTCAGAAATGGACAAGGTTCGTCACATCCTTAAGGGCATCGCCGACGACGCCTTTCACCTGCTCATATGTAAGGACTGCGCCACCGTTGACTCCATCATCAAAGAGTGCCGGCGATTTGAGCAGGCCAAGGGACGCCGTATAGCTCACCAATTTGCCCGGCTGCCGCACACTGCTGCGACATCTTCCTGCGATGACGTCCATCTACCCGCTCCTGCTCCACGCAGGCCGGACCCTGTCGCCCCGTCTGCGGATATTACCAGAATCGTGCGCCGCGAAATCGAAGCGATGGTCCCGACCCCCACACTGCCATATGCAGATGATCGCTGCCAACTCCCTACGATCGCTGCAATCCAGGCCGTCGTTCGCAATGAAATGGGAAGCATGGGTATCCATCAAGTGTGCAGTATCGGGCATCCCCATCCTCCTTTTACCCAACAGTTTTCGCCGACCACGCACATGGGCCCCCAAGCGCCTTTTGGTAACCGCCGCCGCAATCCAGCTGAATGGCGAACGCCTGACGACAGACCAATATGCTTCAACTGCTCCCGTATTGGCCACATCGCTCGTTACTGTAGGAGCCGCTGGACTCCACCCCCGCCCAATGCGTCACCTCGTTACGGCTCTCGGCCTTTCTCCTACGGCTACCCTCCCGATGCGCAGCGCCGTACTTCCCCAACCTCGGATACCCAACACTTGAATGCAGACCCTGTGCACAACCGGTTCAACCGCTCACCCTCGCCCCAACGCCGCCAGTCCCGATCGCCGCAACCTCGCCGCTCGTCTCCGATTCCCGACCGTGCCGCCCGGTACTCTCCGGAAAACTAGGCAGTGCAGCTCCCAGAGGTGATGCTGCATTCCCGACCCGGCCCGAAAATCCTCTACCTCCTCGATCTGGAAAGCAGAACTTATTAGCCCTTCATGTCGATGATGTCCCGGTAACTGCTTTAGTCGATACAGGTGCGCAGTTGTCCGTCATGAGCTCGTCCCTTCGCCGCTGCCTACAGAAAGTCCTCACGCCTGCCCCGTCCCGTGTTTTGCGAGTTGCCGATGGTGGGATGACCACCGTAGCCGGAATGTGTACTGCGCGTGTTGGACTGGCCGGCCACCAAATCCCTGTTATGTTTGCTGTCCTGGACACGTGCCCTCATGATGTTATTATCTGCCTGGACTTTCTCGCGGACCACGCAGCCTTAATCGATTGTGCCTCAGGTGTTCTTCGGCTCGAGCTACCGAGCCCCCTTGCTACTGATGTCGAACCTCAGTCCCGGCTTCGTTCCACTGAGCACATTCGCCTGGCCCCAAAGGCAGTGACCTATCTTCCGCTGACCTCGTCTCCGCCCGTGCCGGATGGTGATTACATCGTTTCTCCGGTTACAGCCGTGTTGCTCGACCGACACGTGGCTCTCCCATTTTCGGTCGTAACAGTTGCCCAGAATCGGATCACACTGCCGTTACTAAATTTCGGACTTTCGACACAAGTCCTTCCTCAAGGAATAGCGCTTGCCCAGCTTTCACCATTGGATAACTGCGAGATTTCTGCCATGGCCCTTGAATCAGCCCAAGTTGACAAAGAATACCACCACAACCTCGCAAAATCAGATGAGTTTGTACGAATGATTTCCCCGGACCTTCCAGCGCACCATGCTCACGAGCTTCGCTGCCTTCTTGCCAGCCATAGTGACATTTTTGACTTCGACGGCCGGCCCTTAGGTCAGACTTCCGTTGTGACGCATCACATAAACACAGGGGATGCAAGTCCGATACGTCGACGCCCATATCGCGTGTCTCAGACCGAGCGAGGTGTCATTCAGCGGGAAGTTGACGAAATGCTCAGAAGGGATGTTATTGAACCCTCTTCTAGCCCATGGGCATCACCGGTTGTTTTGGTGAAAAAGAAGGACGGCTCATGGCGCTTCTGTGTTGATTACAGGCACTTGAACAAAATTAACAAGAAAGATGTATACCCGCTTCCTCGAATTGATGACGCCCTCGACTGCCTACATGGTGCCTCCTACTTTTCATCCATCGATTTGCGGTTCGGATACTGGCAAATAGCCGTTGACGAAAAAGACAGAGAAAAAACCGCTTTCGTAACACCTGACGGTTTGTACCAATTCAAAGTCATGCCATTCGGACTGTGTAACGCGCCGGCCACATTCGAAAGGATGATGGACTCTCTTCTTCGCGGGTTCAAGTGGACAACTTGTCTTTGTTACCTTGACGACGTCGTTGTGTATTCGCCCACATTTGAGACTCACCTGCAACGTCTCTCGGACATTCTGGGTGTTTTTCGTAGAGCCGGTCTGCAACTGAACTCCAAAAAGTGCCATTTCGGTTGCTGCCAAATCAAGATTCTCGGCCACCTAGTCGACTCCACCGGTGTTCAACCCGATCCTGAGAAGATACGCGCCGTTAAAGACTTCCCTATTCCGCGTTCAGTGCACGACGTGCGCAGCTTTATAGGGCTGTGCTCGTACTTCCGCCGTTTTGTCAAGGATTTCGCTGCCATCGCTCGCCCCCTCACTGATCATCTTAAGAAGGATGCAGCGTTCTCTTGGGGCCAAGCGCACGAGTCGGCTTTTTCCGCGCTCATCGGCCACCTGTCGAACCCGCCAGTCCTGGCTCACTTTGACAGCTCTGCTCCGACGGAAATCCGCACGGACGCCAGCGGCCATGGAATAGGGGCAGTGCTAGCCCAAACACAGGCGGGCCTCGACCGGGTGATAGCTTACGCAAGCCGCCTCTTGTCTCCATCCGAGCGCAACTACTCAATCACCGAGCGTGAATGCCTTGCTCTGGTGTGGGCCGTCGGCAAATTTAGGCCATATCTGTACGGCAGGCCGTTTACCGTTGTAACTGACCACCACGCCTTATGCTGGCTTTCTTCTCTGAAAGACCCCACAGGTCGGCTTGCTCGCTGGGCTCTATACCTCCAAGACTTTGATTATTCAGTTGTGTACAAGTCCGGTAAACTGCACAGAGATGCCGACTGTTTATCTCGTTATCCCGTCGGCGAGCCTCCCACTGATGAGCTCGACACGGATATTTGCGTCTATTCTTTGTCGGACTTCAAAGACATCGGGGACCACCAGCGCCGTGATCCGACGTTTCGGCCTATTATCGACCGTCTCCAATCACAGCCAACGCACCCTTCTCTGAACGCGTTCGTGCTGCGGAATGGTATCCTATACCGCCGCAACTACAGGGCTGATGGACCTGACCTGCTTCTGGCGGTACCCGAGCAACTTCGCTCGGATGTCCTCCGCCAGCTCCACGACGTCCCGATGGCTGGCCACCTTGGCGCTGCTCGCACTTATGACCGCGTCCGCCGACGATTTTACTGGCCAGGGCTCTACCGGACTGTCCGTCGCTATGTCGCGGCGTGCGATCCTTGCCAACGTCGAAAGACGCCTCCATTACGTCCCGCTGGCCAGTTGCAACCTTTGGACATTCCCACCGAACCATTTTATCGTGTTGGTTTAGACCTCTTAGGCCCCTTTCCGTTGTCCTCCTCCGAGAATCGTTGGATTGCGGTAGCCACAGACTATACCACCCGCTACGCTATCACCCGTGCGCTCCCAACGAGTTGTGCTACAGATGTCGCCGATTTCCTCCTGGATGACGTCATCCTGCGTCTTGGTGCTCCGCGACAGTTGCTCACGGACCGTGGCCGGTACTTTTTGTCACAGGTTGTCGAGGACCTTCTCCGCTCTTGTGAAACAAAGCACAAACTGACGACTGCATACCATCCTCAAACAAATGGCCTTACTGAGCGGCTCAACAAAACGCTCACTGACATGCTTGCAATGTACGTTTCCACAGACCATCGAGATTGGGACGTTACACTACCTTATGTCACATTTGCTTATAATTCCTCCCGGCACGACACGGCTGGATATTCTCCTTTCTTCCTTCTTTTTGGTCGTGAGCCAACTTTACCGTTCGACACCACCCTGCCGACTTCAACTGAGCCGACCACTGCATATGCTCGTGACATCATCGCCCACGCTGAACTGGCGCGCCAGGTTGCCCGAGAACGACTATTGGCCTCGCAAGCATCCCAGAAGTCTCGATACGATGAGTGTCACCGCCCTGCACACTTTGCTCCTGGCTCCTTGGTTCTTCTGTGGACCCCTTCTCGCCGAGTTGGACTGTCTGAGAAGCTCATGTCCCCCTTCACTGGCCCCTACCGCGTCGAGCGTGCCGTCAACCCCGTCACCTACGAAATCGTGCCTGTTTTGCCTCTGACCTCGTCTGGGCACTCAGTACCTCAGCTCGTTCACGTGAGCCGCCTCAAGCCGTACCACCGACGGAGTCTACCTGCTACTGCTCCTCCTTCATAACAGGCACCGGGACGGTGCTTCTGCGGCGGGGGAGTTGTGTCACAGACTTCGGACAGATTCCCGAGAAACGTACACGGGGCAATCTCTCCCTATCGGGGTATGTGCTCCAGTGGAAAGACGCTGGGCGATGTCCAACGGAATGAAGAGGAAGTAGACGAAGCCCGAGCTCCAGCTTGGTTTGCGCCATCAACCCGTCTTTTCGCCGGTGGCTACGGTGTCCTTTGTAAATACACCTCCTTCCTGACTACCCATCTCCGCGTTGTCACGTGACAATATTATTATTATTATTATTATTATTATTAGTAGTAGTAGTAGTAGTAGTAGTATTGTTACTATTCTTGATATTATTATTATTATTATTGCGGCGAAAGATGGCGCCTAGCAAGGATTGCTGTGTTCTGTGCTCTTGTGTTTTTTACGGCAAGCAAGAGTTTTTCCGCTGGCTTTCCTGTAAGAAACGCGTGCACGCGAAGTGTGTTGTATGGCCGGACGCTGACCTTCAGCTCCTAAGATCGGGTGCTCGGCCGTTTAAGGGCAATATCTGTGAAAAGGCTGAGGTGGCGGCTACGCCTAGCATAGCCAGCGACGACATCGGCCCGTCCTCAAGCAGGGCTCCTTCCCCCTGCTCCCTTCGACGAGACTTGCCGGCAGTCGTCGAGAAAGCCTCGGCGCCGTCGTCCCAACCGGTTGACCTTGGAGCGGAAGCTGCCGGGCTCTTCGCGCACTCCTCATCGACGCGCTGGACTGCATTTCTTTCCTCAACGAACAAGTGGCCCGGCTGCGGCAGGACAACGACCTCTTATGCCGGGAAAACGCGCAGGCTTTCGAGCGTCTCTGCAGGGGAGAGAGGGTGACCGCACCCATAATGTGAAGGTGGTTGCCTCCTTGGGTGCCCAACTACTGCACCACGCCGCCGCCTTGCAGGGAGGAGTGCGTCACAGCTCGGGGCAGCCTTCTTTTTCCCCAAGTATAAACAAGGAAGTGTCGCCTTCGGCTACGTCTGCTCCGCTGCAGTCAGTGTCTTCGGCTTCTCCTGCACTGCCTCCTACTCCGTCCCCAGTTTACCCGGTGCATTCTGCGCCTGTGCTTGACTGTCTCCCTCATACTGTGCAGAAGAAGCGCTGAAGCCGGGCATGTGTAGGTCCATCGGACACATGTAGACTGGTCGTCGTTCCGCAGCGGAAGCGCCCCAAAACAATGCTCGTTTCAAAGCTTTGTCCGTCCACCACCTTTGCCAGTCTTAATGCCCATCTGTCAACCTCAGGTGTCTCGCCCTTGAACTGCCGACGACTGAAGGCTAAATTTGACACGTACGCATACTTTTATATTTCCCCGGGTGAAGGATTTTTTGAGCGGTCGAATGACCCCGCTGTCTGGCCGAAAGACTGCCTCTTTAAGAAGTTTCGAGGCATGTTTCGCGAAGGCATGCTTCGCAGCTCTCAGCCCACCCCATAAAACAAACTATGATGACTAGTTTAGATATGTTTTATCAGAATGTGCGAGGTCTTCGAGCTAAGGCAACTGACTTTTTTTGTAATTTTCTGTCGTCTTGCTTTCCATTATTGGCTATATCTCAAACTTGGTTGTGCCCTGATATCCTATCCAGTGAATATTTTTCTCAAAATTACCATGTGTAGCGTAATGATCGTGCCTTAACGGGATGCAAACAAAAAGGGGGTGGGGTGCTTATCGCCGTTAACAAATCTCTCCCGTGTGTGCTACGTAGCAATATTGAAAACGCAGATGAGTCTTTATGGGTCGAAATTCATCTCTTTAAAACGGAAAAACTTCTAGTTGGTGTTTTTTACATTCCTCCTGGTGTAGTTCCTGACGCGTTCAATAAGTTAGTCTCCTCCATCGAACAGGTGCTTAGTACTCATTGCGACTTTAAGGCCCTCCTCCTTGGAGGCTTTAACGCTCCTGGCGTTCAGTGGAGCCACCTCACCTGTTCCACTACAACCACCACTTTCAATAGAAGGGTAATAGCTTACTATAGTTTTCGTCTTTCACTTCTATGGCAGAGCGTAATCACGTAAAAAACTGCGGTGGAAACATTCTAGACCTGTGCTTTTCTAACTTCGATGGTGTTAGTGTGTCGTGCTGTGATGGTTATTTAGTAATACCCGATAAATATCATCCTCCTCTTTTCATTTCCTGCTGCCTTCCTACAATGCTCCGCCGTTCCGTAACTTCCAGCAATGCGCAACCTCCCTACGCTTTCGCCCGGGGAGATTACGTTGGGCTGTATGGCTACTTTTCTGCGGCCCCTTGGTCAACAGTCATTGACCACGCTGATGTCAATGAACAAGTTGACCGTTTTACTGAGCTTGTGCTTTTGGGTGTGAAGACATACACCCCGCAATATTTACCAAAGAAGTTCAAGTTCCCACACTGGTTTTCTTCTGAATTGCAGGATGGCCTGAAACTCAAAGAACGTGCGCACAGAAAGATGAAGCGCTCTGGTGCGAGTGACTTCGCTCAGGAGTTCCGGCGCCTACATGCCCTATGCAAAATATTGCACAAACGTGATCATGCTTTGTACCTGACGCCAGTAGAAGCTAAAGCAACTCATCCGCCGGGAGCCTTCTGGAAGCACATTCATTCTAGATTAGTACAACGAAAGAATCTATTCGTCTACTAGATTGCAGTGGCAATGAGGTTGCAGACGCAGCCGACTGCTTTGCTCGGCAGTTTTCTTCTTTTTTTGGGCTTAGCGGTGGTTGTGATGGTGATGCCGGCAGCTTCCCTTGTCACCAGGGCGGGAACACCGGTTGTTTCCAACCGGATGAGAACATCGTGCAAACAAGCATCAAGCGGCTAAAGCCCTTGTTTTCTTCTGGGCCAGGTGGTATTCCTGCTGCAATTCTAAAAAGGTATGCAAATATATTCGTTCCCGTGTTCACCACAATATGTAATAACTGTCTCCGGTCTGGCACGTTCCCTTACCCATGGAAAATCTCTCGTGTATTCACTGTTTCAAGTCAGGCCTAAAAACTGACCCCATGAACTATATGCCAGTCTCACTCCTTTTGTTCTGCCTCTAAAATATTCGAGTTATCTCTTCATACGGTCTTGTCCTTCTCACTTAAACACGTCCTCATTCCTAATCAACATGGCTTCATGCGTGGTCGCTCAACTTCCACAAACCTCGCGTGCTTCGTGGAGAAGGCTGCCCCAGCAATCGTTGGTAGAAGCCAGCTTGACGCTGTCTACTGTGACATCAGCAAGGCCTTTTATGTAGTCAACCACTCGTTATTGCTTGCCAAGCTCATTCTGTTAGATGTTCACGCTTCTTCGGTAGGTCTTATACGTTGCTATATTCAGGAGCGATATTGCTGTGTAAGTGTTAACGGTCAAACATCATTTAGGTACAAAGCAACGAGTGGTGTACGTCAGGGCTCCGTTCTGGGCCCCCTTCTTTTTTGCATTTTCATTAACGATGTTGCTTCTGACATTCAAAATTCTTCTTTCTTGTTGTATGCTGAGGATATAAAAATATTTAAAGAAGTGCGTAATGTCCAGGACTGTAATTTTCCTCAGGCTGATATCGTGTCATTCCATTGTTGGTGCACCCCCCCTTCTTTTTTGCATTTTCATTAACGATGTTGCTTCTGACATTCAAAATTCTTCTTGTTGTATGCTGATGATATAAAAATCTTTAAAGAAGTGCGTAATGTCCAGGACTGTAATTTTCCTCAGGCTGATATCGTGTCATTCCATTGTTGGTGCACCAAAAACGAATTAATTTTGAGCCTCTCCAAAACGAAAGTTGTCTCCTATAGTAGGAAAACTCAACAGCTGCAATACTCCCATAAAATAGCAAGCACGGCACTGCCGAGGGTGTCCTAAATTCGGGACTTGGTAGTACTTTTTGATTCGTCTCTTTCTCTTCCCAGGTTACACAAATTACAGTACGCTCTTTTCGATGTCTGAATGCTGTTTGCAGGTATTCTGGAGAGTTTAAAACTCATCTTCCTTTTTAAAGTTGTATTCGGCTCTCTGCTTACATCTTCTCGAATATGGTTCTGTTGTTTAGAATGGAACTTGCAAGTCCAATAGGGACCGTATCGAAAAGGTTCAAAATAAGTTCCTTTCTATATTTAAGCACCGTTTCCGTCATGTACAAGAAGACGCAAACGGCAGCATGTGTTGTCTGAAAAGTATTCCTTCCCTTCGGTGTCGACGAATGTGAACTGATATTATCTTTCTTTATAAACTTCTTCATGGTGATATTTTGTGTTATGACTTGGTTGCACTTATCAATGTCAACTTGCCGAACAAACTTTTCCGAACAATTAGAACTTTCAGAAAATATGCTTTAAGTATAGACGACGCTCGTCCATCATCAGAATACAATGTGCATATAATGAATATTCCGATCGTCTTGATATATTCCAGAGCTATTTTTCTTCGTTCTCTTATGAATTGAAAACGGTTGTAGCTTAAGTACCTTTATGTCAATCCAAATTTATGTAACGTGTTTATTTTATGCAAATCATTTTCTTGCTTGTTTTTTTTTCACTTTTCGTGGTTTTGTGTTGCTTGAATTTCTGTAGGTTTGAGTGTCAGTGGTTGAACGCTGAACTTCGTTTTTCGATTTTGAAACTTCCGAACATTTTGTTACAAGACCTCTTTTTATGGGTATAATCTATCTCCGTCATGTTCATTGAGTATTTGCTTACGTATTTCCAATTTTTTACGTGCCTTCAACGTTTTGCTGGCCGAGTGTCGTGGCTTCTAACACTAAGCTTCCTTTTTCTGCTGTTTTGCTTTCTGTGATCTCTGTAACTATTTTTACTTTATTGTTTTCGTCATAGATATCGTTTTCTGTGTTGTGTTGTCTTGATTTTAGTTTTTTTATGTTTGTATATGGTGTACCAGTACCAAGGCCCTAGGGTTGATCCTGGGCACCGAAAATAAAGGTTGATTGATTGAGTGAGTGAGTGATTGATTGATTGATTGATTGATTTTATTAAGGAGAAAAGAACTGTATCTGCATTAGAATACACACAGGACACGTCCGACCTATGTCGCGACTACAACACCATCGGTAAGGTGAGGAAACTGCATTTACATCATATTACAGACAGAACACGTGCGATCGCCGCCATCCTTCCTCGTTGTCCTCTTCTACGAACATCTGAGCTCACTTCTCGGCCATCGGGGAAAAAAGCTCCAACATTTCAACGAGAGTGATTGGGAGCTCAAAACCCAGCGCCGCCGCGTCACTGGAACTTTTTCTGGCTATGTAATTTTCGTGACGTATATGAAGTCGGTGAGGTCTTGCTGTACCCCGACATAAAACACTTTCGTGTCAATATAATTCTGTAGTGGAAACGCACCGTAGTGGAAGCATTGCTGCGCACAATGCCCTGAATCGAAAGACCCGGTTAAACACTCACATTTTTTGCCAGTGCACCATAACGCAGAAATGTTTTCGAAAAAACACATCGTCACGCCATGCGCTTCGAGGCCGAAGCGCAAAATTTACAGGGATCGATTGCCTCTTGTTCTTCTTCTTAAGGGTAGCACTCGCTGATTTCAATTTACGGGGTGAACAAAAGTCATTTCACTCCTAAAAAAGCCGAGAAGATAAAAAAATAAAAAGCACACACAATCTACATACGCGGTGCGGGTTGGATCGTCCCTAGTGATATTTCCAAGGTAGTAAAAGCAGTTCAACCGCGAGAGTTCGCAGTCGCATTTTATCGCGAAACAACACACGAACAGCTTCATCCGCTGCCCTGGGTGTAAGACATTGTACGGGCAGACAGTGCTACGTGAGGCAGCAAAACACTTGTTCTATCAGAAGCACATTATTATCCATAGTAGAGCGGAACAGTGGAAGGCCAACGCGCTAGTTGCCGCGATTATGTATTCAAGGCGCGTGAGACTACGCCGAACCTGCAATAACCATCGCAACCGTTACTGGCGCCGCGGCTCGGCAGCTTCGGAATGTCACCACGGCTTGAATTATACCTGTACACGTTTACTTGTTTATAAATTATGACGGCTAAATTTGCAAAGAAAGGTTTTATGTGTTTCTTAGAGAGCTTGTGTGCGCGGTTCTCTTTCTGTTGCACGTCGCGTCACTCTTGGCACATCCGCTCAGTTGCCGTTATGTCATCTCTGCGGGCAGAGATAATTTCAATTTATGATTATGTACGTGGTTATTTTATGGAATGGCATATTCGTGTTATGGGGATGGTAAGCTATCTATTTAGACCAACTTCAGTTTTAACATGTTAAATCCGAAGTTGGTCTAAATAGACACTGATGCATTAGTGTCTCTTTAATTATCATTCCTTGCGGCTAATTTTATGTACTTTGTGTGTGTCCTTCTTATAAAGATTGTATCCCCCCGAACTCCCTAAACAATTCATTGTAGCGTCGTATTTTATCCGCGCTCGATTAGACTGCACAAATAATGTCGCTATACCCACATGCCAACTGTAACAACCTTGCTCATTTATTCACCTGTGCAGCGTTATATTGCTGCCATCTTCCTGACTCCATTAGGAAACCTGGTGTTGTTAAATATGGCCCAGGTAACTTTATATACTAACAGTGGTTTGTAACGTGCGTGTCTCGAGTTAAAGCTTAGTCAGCTTATTGCACTTTTAAACTGCAGTTCACAGTTAAAACTACATAGAATTTTTTGGACTCCACCTTCCCCCTATGGTTGCTCATGATTGTAATTTTTGTCAATGTCTTACCTATTCCTTTCTCTAATCCCTTCTGGCTATGAGAACATACAAAATAAACGCAGTGACCGAGATCGATAGCTATTGTGCGTTGTCCTTTGACTGCGGTAGGCGTGTTTAGTGATTCTGCCAAGCCCCTCAAGAGGTATTTTTTTATTGATTCAAGATGCCGACTTCCTCTAATGCCACTGGTGAAAGGTGGGTTGCGGCGACTGATTGCACTCATCACTGTCTCGGATATGAGGTTGTGCCACTGGAATCACTTTCCTTTAAGGAACATTCAAAGGGGGCTCCGCTACTAAGGTCGTCAATAGAACACTTAGCGAGGCGAGACACAGTTTTGTGCTGTTTTCCTGCGCTGACTTATGTTAGGAAAGATGCGGCAACGCTTTCCAGCTAGTGTAGTAGTACCTAAAACGCGTTTCGAAAATAAGCCTCGTTGAAATATTGTCAACGTTATATTAATAGTAAGGCTAATAGCGTTCTCCTCATTGATTAAGCTCACAGAACTACGCCCGCAGCATCTCGCTTTTGTTGTCTTGCTCACAAACGCTCCCCTCTTATAATATCGGCATTTAAAGTGAGACGGCTGCTGCACACTGAATGCGGTTCTCTAAAAACAGGGAAGGCCGCACAGGTAGGTGACAACTGTAAGTACTGACAATCGCGATTGAGTGTCCAAATCGAACGACTTATGTCCACTGAGACTACTGACCATCATTGCTACTACAAAACTGCGGAGATAATTAGTAAGAAAACTTGAGGTAATAGAAAAGACCCAAATCTGTTGTAAAATATTCGCAGTGCAACAATATCATTTACGTTACGGTACGAAATAACTTACCTCGTTTTGGCAAAGCCTCAACGTCAATCTTGAGAACTGCGCAACCTCTGCTAGCGTACATAAAAACGAATGCTCCTCCAATATCACCTAAAAAAGTTGCCACGTCAAAAAGTAAAAATTCAATTGAACGGTTTATGCACCACGTCTTCCTATTTAAACTGAGAGTGGTGCTTCGTGTTTTCAGACAATTTGTCCCTCGCGGATCGACGAAATTGTATTCTACACAGGAATAATGGGCTGGCTTACTACAACAAAATAATTTTTACTTCTTTGATGAGTGAGGTTCTTACGTGTCAAGGTAAATTGGTGCGGGAACATCTCTAACTGCTTAAAAATTACGCCCATTTTCCTAGTGTCTTTTTTAGGTTTCTACCAACTGCCGCATTTAAGGGAAATTCTTAAAGATACTGAATCATCAGCGTGGTTCAGAAAACAAACTAAAGTGTTGGACACTCCAGTTCAATTTAGGCGAAAAAACTGGGGTTGCACAGGCATGGCAGTCAGTCAGTCGGAGACGGGACAACAGGTTTCACAGAATGATTACCAGGGAACGACAAGAAGACTAGGAAAATCCTGGAATTCGACCAGGATATCAACTACGAAAGTTCAGTGGTCGAGGGCAGAGAATGGAGACGCAAAACCCGCTATAGAACTTCAACCACAGTGGCAGCACGATGCACTACTACTACGTTCTAACGCCATTTGTTGTCTTTACACCAAGGAATGCAAATTATATCCCCGTTCAAATGCAAATTATATTCAAAGATTAAAAAAATTAGGGTCATGTATTTATCCCTTGCAAACAACTCCTATACCAACAAAATTACATACAAACAATCGCTCAAACGTTTCTGCCAGTAAGCATGCCGTACATACTTGTAATAGACGTGCACAAAAGGCCGCACGTTCCTAGTGGAACATGTTGCTGTTCCTTTCGCAATGGCATTAGAGTATAAGAGCGGCGCACCGGCTGTTGAGAAGCCTGATACCATCCAAGCTATGGCGTGCGCGACTATATTATCTGACGTCATTAGCGCCTGATGAAGGAAAAAATTAAACTAATGAGAGAAACACAAATGCGGTGTAGTAGAAAATAATCCGGTACCAGCAATTCGCGTAAAAACAAGGAAACGAAAATGAAAGAAGAAACGCAAATGCGACGCATCAGTAAACCAGTTCCAGTTTGTATTATTACCGCCACGCTTTTGTCTTGAAATTACGTAAGCGGACTTACGTGCCCAGAATATATTAATTATTAAATGGTTTAACGGAGCCAAGTAACAGTAAATGAACAAAACAACAGAAAGGTGGGTGGCCTTTTCTCAGTGCCGAAAGCCGTGTGCTGTCGCCGCTACTCGGGCCTGTGAGGCCATATGTTCGTGAACCTTAGGCCGCTTACTTGTCAGTTCGCAGCCCCCTTGCTTCGGCTGACAGCCTATCGTGTCCTCATAGTCAACAGCCGTGTGGCTATAGTTGGTGTGCAAGCAACCGTACGGGGCAACTTGCAACGTATGTGCGAGTGCTGAACATATATTTTTTGTTGCCTAAAACAAATTGGTCTGTATTCATTTTTCTCCGGTGTAAGTTGAACGTAAACTCTATGCAAAAACGGTCTTCAATATTTCTACTTGGATCCCTACATGGCAAAATTCGCGTTCGACTGCAGTAGAAAAGTGCGGTTTTTGGACAAGAATGGACTTTTTATTCTATTCTTGTAGAACACCTTCAGTTCAGGGACTTTAAAATATTTGTATGAGAAGTGCATAAAAAGTCTTTCTTGCAAATTTTTGTAGGTTTCTTAGAAGCGGAGAACGGCACCTTTAAAAATTGTTGAATTTTCTCCTTTTCAGTTTTAATCTTCAGGCAAAAACAGCCAGAAACAATATTCCGTCGTCAACGGATTTGCCTTGGCCGGAGAGACCAGAAAACACATGGGCCCGGAACCGAGATTCAACATGCTATCAAGTCCGCAATATTTTAAATCACTTTACTGAACTTAGACCCGTTGCACAAGCGCCGTATATTTAAGGTCTCTGAAGTGGCAGGAAAATGTTTTGGCGCGAAATATTGGAGGCAAAGCTTTTCGGAAACACGATAATCAACAATGCATCTTTTAGAAACATGAAAGAGGGTCGAGCGTCAGACATGGAATGTTAGGCGTGGAATGAACCGGTTGTGTAAGTTGTTTCGCCTGATCCTCGACTGAAGCCTGCAAAACGGTGAGGCCAACGACCAGTTCAAGGAGATAATTTATAGGTTTTAAGGGGTAGTGGTTTTCGGGTTCTAGTAAACAGGATTTGGTTTGGCACTTTTTACACGAACAAATGTGTTTTGGCAATGAAGCAAGCATCATGCGCGAACAAAATGTTGGGGCAATGATGTTTCTTCTGTCTTCAATGGTATGGGTGGTGTATTGGCAAGAGGGTAGTTATTCTTTTTATTATGAGCTAACCCATAGTAGAATCTCGCGTGGATTTGCATCAACTCTTGTAGATTAAAAAAATACCTCATCCAAGTCTGCCTACGTCATTTTAACCCACATGCCCAGTGAGTATGAAATAAGTCTTAATTGCTAAGTCGTATTCACGTTTATTTCTTCTATGCAATGTTATCGTGTTATGATACACATTACCTCGCAACCAGACGGGACTACGTTCCTACCGTCAGAGTTCTCCCCTTGCTTCTGTTCGACTCACATCCTGTGACGTTCGCACGCACCAGACTGTTGATTGTTCCCTCTCTGTCAGGGTTCTAATTTAGCGGATTGGTAATCGTCTTGGTCTCTGCTAGTGAGCCCCAGTTTTTTCTTTGATGGCATGTTTGTTACCTTAAAGGAACACTGAGTGATTTGTGAACATTGCGGGAATACTAGCGGATCCTACTCTCTGCATCCTAACCCATTTTCTGTGGGGTTTTCGTGTGGCGTCAGGAGGAGATGACTTGGCTTGACTGCGCTACTGCACGGCTCGAGAACCTCCCGACAAAGTCAGTCGGCCCAGGGTTTAGTCCGCCGGCCGCCAACGGGTCGTCAAAATTGGTTCGCTAAGTTGAAACTATGCCTCGACACGTTTGTGAATGGAAGAATGTGCCTTTCTTTAGTTTGTTATTTTGCACGCTGTATCAAGCTTCAACTCCAGGTCACTCGAAACAAACGCTGCACAAGCACACATGGGACGCTTCGCTGACTGGTGCGCTACTAGGAAAATCTAACGCTACTTGAAGGCGGGAGAGGGTCAGCGAAGTCAATATAGGTACTAAGGAAATAAAAGCAACTGAAACATTTACCTTAGAGCGTAAAACTAGGGAGCATGAAGCACTTTTTGCGATGGGTGAACAAGCACAGCGGTCAGCAGCACGACCACACATTTGCGAACGCTTTTTCGTCTAAGAAACGCTACACATGAGATAGTGCGGAAATGTGGGGGACGCTTACTGCACGAGCGCTATACAAGAAATAGTCAACTAAGCTGCTTGAAATGCTAAAACTAAATAAAAGTGTAAACTGGTTATACAATATATATCCTCCACCGGCAGCGCTGCCCCGTGGCCGAGCGCGGTCTGTAGCGCTAAGTATGGTATTTTGCAAGTCGCAAGGTCAAATTCCCGAGGGTACATTCTTTTTAAAGACGATAGTCTTTCTTGGGCTACTGAAACCCAGAAAGTTTGGTCTGTCTGTCTGTCTGTCTGTCCGTCTGCCTGTCTTTAACTCGATTCAGCCACCTGGCCAAAGTAAAATGCTTACTGCACAATAGTCTTATATACTCATAGCCAAATGTAAACGTCTAAGCCCAGTTTATAAGTTCATACTTGTCAAATTTGTTGAACAAGAACAAGACATAACGCAAATATAAGACAGGAAATTAGTACACAAGGGATATGTACAGTGTTCCTTTATTTAAAAATTCATAGATGCTTGGTTTTTCGATAGCAAATGATATTCTACACCTACTGCAGAAAACCGCCACCCGCTGTTCTGTTGCCCGCGCCACCTCCTGGCGGCATATGAGAAATTACGCGCCAACAGCAGAGAAAGATTCCACTGGCTAGGTTTCACGTTCTGCTTGGAACGCACGTGGAGCATGGCAACGTGGTTCTATAAAACTTCAAGTCGGCAGCCTCGGTTCACGCGAGTCTCCGCCGTACTGCAGCGCTGGCATCGAGGAACCCCGCTGTCGCAGTGGAACGCGGTAAATTCAAATCGCCCTGAGAAAACCTTTAGTGTGTTCAGCTTGGGATGAGCGCGACGGAACAAAAAAGCCGCCCGCATCTTCCCACGGGGGGAACTCGAGTAAATGCGTCGCATCTACTCGAGTCAAGCAAAGCGTCACGTCAAGCGAAAGCCAAGCAAAGACACCCTTGACTGAATTCCGAACGCGCGCTCCGCCGCTTATATACGCTGAGGGGACTGCGTAAGCCGCTCCGAGTCGATGACGACGTTGGCGTGCTTGTAAAGCGGCGTGGACTCTAGGTGTTTGAGCCAAGCGCGGATGTTGCTTCGCCGGAGACGGCAGTCTGCCGTCCGCGCCGTTGCTGCTGCGGCTTCACTTAGCTCTAAGTAGAGGCTCCACTTCGTCTTTTCCTAGTTTACCCATCTCTTTCATCACCTCTTTTCTCCTCTGATCTTTCAACCCCCCCCCCCCTTCTGCTCCCCCCCGCACTGCGTTGTATGCAGGTGAGCCACAGCTGGGCTCAATAATATCCCCAGTGCATTTCCTTTCCTTCCTCCTGAACCACTAGTAGTAGTAGTAGTAGGAGTAGTAGTAGTAGCAGCGCGCCCGAAGGAGAGGAAACCGCGCAAGAGAAAGTACTGAACATGCGCCGGCCCCAGCGCGTCTGCCGCGGCTAAGACGCAACACAATCCAACACAATCCACTTTATTCCAATCAAATCCAATCCAAGCCAAGCCAAGCCAAGCCAATCCAATCGAATCCAATCCAATGCCCCTCGCGAGAGAGTGTTCGCTATCGCCTCGACTCGACGCGTATGCGCAGTGAGCGTGTGGACGGCGCCGACGCCGACGCCGGACATCGTGCCACTAACAAATGCGTTGCATTTAAAACAGCATGAGAGGTGAGCGGGAAAGCAAAGAGGGGCATTTCTTTGGCAAATGTGAACAAAGACTATCGTCTTTTGACGACATTTGCAACGAAAGGAGCAGATACGTGGCCAATTTTTTTTCGGCCGATGTTTTCTATACTGAACTCACCATTTTTAGGTGGCAACGTTCACTGCTTCACGAGCGAGTTCGCAGAACGCGCGCAGATTGACACTGACGCGCTAGCGAGTTCTCCTTGGCGTGCTGTTGCGATAAGCACTGACTAGAATCAGCAGACCCTTGACCTGCTGCGAACGCGCTTTTTACAATGCAGCCATGAGTGAGGCGAGCTCCAAATATGGGGGAAAAGTGCATGACAGTTGAGCGTGTGCGGTTACGCAGACGGAGTTCATCCACTGCGTAGGCCTCGGCTAGTGATTTCTACGATTCCAAGCCGTCCTGGGAGGCTTATCGTAGCCATTTTATAGCCTACAACATGGCAGAAGCGTGGTATGGCGATTATTGAGATATCGAGAATGCCCTTCCAACGATAGCTTCAGATGTCAAGTATGTTGATTTACAGAACCGAAACGAAAACTTATTTGAATGCTAGTCTTGGACATCGTCCAATTATGGTGCCCCTCTTCTGGGCGTCACAGCCTTTAGTTGGTGCGGCCGCCGCGGACCCCGCATGGTAGTTTTTCTTCTTTGGGGCTTCATAAAATATTAACGACTTATCAACCGAATAAACGATGAAAACTGTGTTAATTTGAGGCAGTCTGCGCAGTGCAAGCAAAAACGGGCGGTTGACAAGTTCACTTCAGTGTCCCTTTAGGTGCTCCAGCCGCCAATAATGACGGTCACTTTTTGCGCTTTATGGGGTACCTAAGGGTTCTGTGCGCACGCCTCCCGCTGTTTTTGCCCTTTTGAGACTTCAACACGGCAATAGGCTTAGAATAAAGCCCGTTTTAGAGTGTATTGACTTTCATAACCCGCCCAGGACATATTTTAGGGGTCGTGCGTACCAGCAATCAGGGATTCACTCTGGCGTTTTTCCGCGTAGTTCAGGATATCGCATAATGAAAATTGCTGGCAGCGTCTGAGATGTGGGTGACAGTGGGGTCACAACTTCGTCAATCTCCAAATGTCTTACTGATGCGCAAAAAGTTTTGACATTTCTTCGAACTATGTCCTGCCACAATCCTGGATAAACGTTTTTCCAAGAATTGGGAATGTTCGGATTAATACTTCGGTATTAAAATGTATAAATTGTGTGAACTAAGGCGAAAAACAAAGGCACGCAACCAGTTACAGAAAAGATTAGCACCGACGTGCGTTTGAAGTACGTTTTAGGATATTATGAGTGAGTACCGTGAGCTGTGATTATCCTTCTGGGCTATGAAAAACATCATTGCTACTTGCAAGGAGAAGTTCGAAGCTAATGTTCAGGACTTTGTAATGTATCCGTTCCCTGACTATTTATTTGTGTCAGCTGAAGACTCACCACAGTCTACATAAAACTTAAGGCTTCTCTACCAGAGATGACAGTCCTAAAATTGGGCTAGAAAGATACTTGTTTCATTCGGTACAATTATTCGTGTACATGTAAATGCTGCATATGCAGCTCTGGACTATTGGGTATGTATAGCGCGCAAGGCTGCGACTTAGAATCAATTCGTTGGACGTTCTGAGTAGTCAGAGGTGTAGTACTTTTATAAAAAAGATTTGCCGAATTTGCTTTTATAATAAGGTATCTTTCAATGTACTTTCTCACCCTTTCAGGCTAGGCGATATATTATATCCCGAAAGAAGTTCTTGGGTACGACAATCGCCAGGCTTCTTAAACCGTCCTCATATTTCCGACAATTAAAATATCAACGTTTTCTTCACGAGCATCTTTCGCGTGCTCCAAGAAACGCCGGTGGTTGTTTCGACAAATATTTTCCCCAGGTGTCTGAAATGCATTGCGCTGACCTGTAACTCTATAGCCTCACCGTACTTCCTCCCTCTATAAAAACAAAGACCTGCTGAAATTTTCCACCCAATTTTTTAGAACTTCTACATTGGCTTCCCCAAAAAACACAATACTAGGGGCACATTGGTAGAATGCAGACAACAGCCGCCGTTTGAACGTAGCGTGCATAAGAAGGTTCGTCGCGACTGGTTTTGTGGAAAGTTAGGGTGGTCAACCCCTTCCACTGGAGTGGAGCATGATCGCGGTGTGTTTTAACATTACACAACTAGGAGCTACCACCGCGTCCGCACTTGCCATGGATTCCCCGCCTTTAGGAGTGCTAATAGAGTGCCTAGCATTACTCCTAGGCCACATGTCTTTGCCGCTGCCGTGACCTAGTCCGCGAAAAGCTCATAAAAATTTTGAATGCCCACGCGGACTGGTGCGCTGGTGGTAGTGTGTAAGCCATTTCACATCGTAAGTGCTGATTAAGATGTCTTATTCAGATGCCATGTTTAGGGCTAAGCTCAGCTAGAAAGATTCTACAGGTATCAAACTTACGGCTGTGCCTCCTATACACTAGTGTGAATTACTTCATCGTCTTAAAAGCTAAGTACGTATTGAACGTACATTTCGCGTAACTACAAGCTCTAAAAGCACGCCACCTTTACCAGCTTTGTACCCCTGAGCCAGCTATGGTGCATCCGAAAACTTCAACGGGGACACTGCCGCCTCCATTGCGCATGTTTCACAAGTGGCACTATTGCCTATTCCATTTACAAGGACAGATGGTTCTCTTCTTACGCTAAAGGTAATCTGGACCATTTAGGGATCGACATAGACGATCACGGCTCATCAATACGGGCATCTTCAATCCATATACACGCACTGTAATTTGAAGATTCCATGGGCCCACCAACATTGGCCAGGGAGTTCTGAATACCCTGCTGATAGATTTTGTCTACAAAACATCAGCAGCGTTGCTTTGAAGATGCAACAGGCAGCTTTCCAATTTTATTCTTTTTTAGGCACCAAAGACTTACACACATTCATAATTTAATGTATGGGGTTTTGGGTACCCGTTGTGAGATCTGTATGTAATGGTTGCGGTAGTTGTGTTTGGCGAGAACGCAACACTGACAGTTTTTAGAGCCGTGGTTAATATTTGAACTTCCATTCTCAGCGACCAACGCTGAGCTAATTTTCTTGTGATGGACCGGACTCGAAAAAGTTCCCCAAAGTGTTTAGACGACGACATCCATTGTGTACTTTTGCTTAAGATATATCTGTACCAAGTTGGGTGCTTTTACCAGGCAGCAACAGCTGTTCATCAAAGGCCTCTCTTTCTCTCTGTTTGTATCTATGGGGCGCTGTAAGGCTTCCGCAAAAATCAATCTGTAATGACGAAGACATTCCTCCCAACAGAATTGCTTTATTGCAAATATACAATCCGGGCTTTGAGCCTGGATAACCTCCCGGCCTCTCCTTTCGCTTTTCTCTTCCTTCTCCTTAAACATTTAAAATGTGGCGGGAAATAGTTTAATTTCGCAGTTTATTTTGCTGGAGTTTGATGCAATGTTCCAAAACGGAGGAGAGTTTACACAACAATGAATGTTTAAGTGAAAGCATTTACTGTTTGCTATTTGAGGAAATAATTAGGAAGCTGCCAATATTTTCGAACCACTGTGAAATCAACGCCGACGACCCTCGGTATATAGAAAACCGAATTGTCAGTCACAAAAAGACTCTAATAAAAATAAGTACGCACTAAAAGTTTGCTTTACGCATTCAACAACCGTGAATTGGAGTTTTTATTACTTGGTAAAAGGGCACATGATTGTAATCATTTTATAAATATTAAAGGGCAGGCTTTTCAGGACCCCCTTTTTATCGACTTTAAATCAGAATAAATTAAAGCATCCCTGTAACTCTGTGGACATTGTTTCGGTACCAACGCATAAAACAATTTCTGTTACACTGCCCGCATAAATTAGAAGCTCAATGTAACCCAACTTTCATTTACCGGACATGTTTTGGCGAACGTTTTGGAAATTTTTATGACGACCGATGTAAAACTGATTTTGGCCTCCGCCAGTCGTACAGGCAGCCGGGAATATAGGATGCCGGGCCTACAGTGTCCCGCTTAAAATGAGGCTGAGCTGAGGTTGTATTAGTTAAATTATATGTTAACATAATAGAAAATGTAAAGTCTAAATGTGATAAATGTGAGTAAATGTAAATAAAATGTAAACAAATGTAAATAAAACTTACATTGCTTCGAACACAAAAATGAAGGAGTGCTTTGTAAACCACAATAGTTCGTCACAGTCAATGAAACAGTCCTAAGAGAGCAGTTTTATATTGCGACCATGATGCGCTTCTTTTATGTAATTTGGCACACCAGGAACAGGTGGTTCGTGTTGAAAAGTCTTTCAAAATGACCGTGTCGGCATTTGAATTCCGAAATTCTAATTTGGGTCATGCAAGTCGCGAGATTACATAGCACATCTCATTTTTAAAATATCGAAAAAGATTTTTTGGCTCTTACCATCTTCTGTTGAAGCCTTCACCTTGTTTTAATTTGATTGGCCACTCTTCGAAAACCGGTACGTGTCGTGATATTCCTGCCTTTTAAACCAATAGAATTGGAGTGCATGTTATAACGACAGTGCAGGAAATTTGAAAACATACAGAGGCAAAAAATATATCTCGTGGATCAGTTTGGATCAGTGAATCCGTCTTGATGTGCATAGAAACAGATAGCGCAAACGTTATGTATAACACGTGCTAGATCGTGAGATAGACGACGAACTAATGGGAATAAGATTCCGCATGTCGTATAAGATTGATTCCATGAACGTGTTTTATTATAGAAGTTTGTCAGCAACAGCACCAATGGCAATGCTGGCGCACCACAGCTGATAGAAGTAGTTCGTGGTTGTATTGTAACCGAAAGGTGTTCAAATAGCACAGGATATTTCCCCAGAAAGGCGACATATACCACCCTATATGCCGGGTAGCTGAATCTTACAACCGCCAAAAACAATACCCCTAAAAGCATATTGCTCCCTGTCTCACAAAGTATTTAGTTTAACCAAGGCTTCACTCTTTCGTAAAGGTCTCAAAAATCAAATGGAAAATTGTACAGCATCCACGCTAACAATATGAATGTGTGTGGGGCCTACAGGGGGCAGCCTGTGTACTTCGCTCTATTAGTAGACGTAACCTTGAACTAATTTGTTTTCAGCTCATTTGAAAATGAGGTTTATTTTAGGCTTAGTACCTGCATAATAATCCTCTCTGAAATTTCACCCGCCCAGAAGGCAGGTACGTTAAAAAACATTTTACATGAACAACTATTTCTTGAAAGAAAACGCCATACACACCTTGTATGAGATCAAATCAGATACTTGGAAAAATTTCAGTTGTCAGTGCTGCATTTCTAAATATAAAAGAACACCACGATTTCCGTCCTATCGGGGGCTTCGGTTCTAAGCTAGGTATTGCCATAACGGTTCGGTGGTCTCCAGCGGAAATGCTACCACGACGTTGGAGATCCTCGCTTTCATTGAAAAAAACAACATTAATGCACTTTTGTACCCCGGCATACAATACCGTTTAATTTGTAGCATGCGTGTTGACGAGAGTACAGTAATATTGACCCTGTCATATCATTTTCTGCAGAAACACAGTACGGAGGTATTTCGAAAACATTATCTATACACACTGCCATTAGTTCGCAAGCAAGACGACCGATGTTTTGGGAATGCAAGCCATTCCAAGCAGCGCATTTTAGCAGCAAAGCTGTTTTTGAAGCTTTTATACCCTCCGTCGCGCTACCAGAAAACTCAGCCCCACTGAGCGCAATGTGTGTGCCTCATGCGGAGCGCCCGGCGTCGTTCACGTCTGCGCATGGGCTTGCGCAACGTGAGAAGCGCACAAAAAAACCAAGACAAAAATGCAGAAAAGTTTGCACTCACGCGCTAGACTTGAATGGTAAGGTGTTGTAGGTGATCATTGCCAAACAGATAGTTAAGTTTCAGTATCAATGTTTATTTGCGTAGTGGCAGTGTTAGCAATCGTCGTCATATGCTTTGACGAGGCTGTCCTCTTCGCGCGAGCGGTAGATTCAAGTTCATCCTCAGCATTGTAGACATCCACCAGCTCTTCGCCAGCAACTCGAGGCAGCGGTTGCGAATGTGCCAGTCGTCTGGGGAAGGATTGGCATACTCGTAACCATGCCTTTAATTATACGTTGTCTTCTAGGAAATGCGACGGCCACGGTGACCTCTTCAAAGCAGGGCTTGTTTTCATCTTTAGCATTACGCTGGAGTTTTTTTACATGCGTGGTAGCGCTGGACGACGGAGCTGTTGATCGTGCTTTCTTGCTAAAGCCATTCCGCGCGCCGAGGACGCGCGGAGGTTGCCGCGAGGCACGGTGGGGAATCTTGTTATTTTTTCTGCAACGTTGAATTTACGGCCAGTATCAACAGTTCCGCAGTTAAAATACCGAGTGCTCTGAGCGTTCGCATCATGTTGAGCGCCCGTCATTGACCGGCTCTACCTTAGAGGACACTCTGCACAGTGTTCGTCACGTGACGCCCCGCGTGCTGTTCTCCCACCAGTTTATGTGCGTTCGCTCCTCACGTGGGGAGCAGAGACGCCAAGCTCGCGCGAGAGACGCCGAGTTCGCTAAGCCGGTTTCCGCGTGTTCACGTGCTAACGCGGTAGACTTTTGAAGAGAAGTTAAAGTCTCCCAACAAAACGATCCGAGACTGCCCGTCCTGGAGAACTTTCAGCGACAAGTTCTAAAATCCATGCGAGGAGCAACAGTTAGGTCTTTGACAGAGGGAGGGGGGCCGCCAGCAAAAGTGTTTCTGCAGCTTTGCATCACTACTGATAGATGCGCCATTTTTAGATGCGAAGCAGCTTATGGTAGAGCCTGTTCCCTCCGCCGTTGTGTGGGCGCCACACCCCCACTGCGCATGCCTGGTGAGGCACTCTGATGATGATTGTGGCAGGATGCCCCTAGGGATTGTCCAACCATCACGAGATAGCTTCGCGTTCAACCACCGTCATCTTCCCGTAGGGGAACCCTGAGTACCACACCCCCACTGCGCATGCCTGGCCAGGCACGGCTGATGATGATTGCGGCAGGATGCCCCTAGGGATTGGCCAACCAAAGAACCCATCACGAGGTAGCTTCGCGTTCAGCCACCGTCGTCATCTTCCCGTTGGGAACCCTGAGGAGTATACGAGGCATTCCTCCTTTCCTCTCCGGCATTTCTCCTTTCCTCTCCGAAGCTTCTCTCCTGTCTGGGATTGCGCAACGAATGGCAACACCTGCGGCACCGCGCGCGGCAATGCTCAGCAGCTTAGGGTTAGAGACGCGACGGTAGCCGCTGCATACTCCGCTGGAGGCGCCACTGTAGCTCCGCGGTATAAATGACGCGCGTGCGTTCCGCTCCCCACATTCTCCTCCCGCAACGCCGCGATCGAACTGAAAACTAATGGGAACTTAAGTCGATCCCATGGCTGCTTCGAATACGACTCGGTGTTCCCCTACGGGAAGATGGTGAATTTTTTTTGTGGTAACGCTATACGGCGGAACTAAAAGCCTAAGCTGCTCTGCTGTTAAAGCACCAAAAATCTCGCTCTCCCTCATTTGACCATCAACTTTTGGAAAGCGTGAGTTGTGAATTTAGCAGCTACGCTGAAAATCCTTTCCTCGCCGACGAATTAACACTGCGGCATCTAAGATCTTAGTACAGTAGAATCTAGATAAACGGAAATCGCTTAAACGGAATTGCCGCCTAAACGGAACAGTTGCCTGGAATTTGGTTGGTTTTGTATTCAGATAACGTAAAAAAACTCTCAGTAATCGGAACTAAAATTTCCGCATCACCGTGTAAACGGAACCAGAAATGGAACTTCTTGTGAAATCCACTGGCATGAGAATAATCTTTTTACTGTTGCGGCTGTTTTGTTCTTGTTTTTTTTCTTCCTCCGTGCTTTTTTAGCCTTGTTGTCCTCGTAAGCACGTCTCGTAAGTGGTTAGCCGTATTAGCGCAACGAATGCAACATCGCAGTTCTTGTTCCAGTCGTTCGGACTCGATTCTGGACGCCGAGGCTACAGGGCTCACCTCCTGTCGCCTCGTTCGTGCCATTGTTGTGCTATTCGTCCTTCATTACCACGTTGCCGTCTTCTAAATTCAGTGGCTCGCCAGCACTCGCGAAGTTGACGCCTGTAGCCTCCGTGAAGATGCAGTTGCAAGGACTCAAACAAAAATAACTGACGCATTTTGTAGTGCACAGCGACTCATTGTTGCCAAATCAACTTTATGATTGCTGCGCCTACGCTTCATGCAGTTTTCTTACTTTATGAAAACTATCAGCTACACTCACTTTCTAGTGCTTAGAGTTCCATGAAATGACCTTAGAAGTGTGTACGCACATAACTTTGCACCTTGGAACATCTCTCTCAGTAAACGGAACTCCTGTTAAACGGAACTCATTTTTCCGGTCCCTTGAAGTTCCGTTTATCAAGAGTCTACTGTACAACAAAATTTACGCTTCGGATGCGCGGTGAGTAGCTGGCATAAACAATCGACAAACCTCACACGAGGGTGTCCAAAGGCCTCTGTCGGTTCTATTTAGGTGTGTCATTTGGGGACATATTGCACTTAGATAACTGGAACCACCAACTTTTATACACGATTTTAAACATGGCCCGTGCAGTTTTTTTTATTCTCAGGGTTTGTCTATGAGCAACTGGAGCTTGCAGTTACTAGAATAGTAACGGTGTTTTTAAGATGTGTCTTACGGGGCTGTGCTTCTTTAAGGATTTCTTTCTTTTTGAGAGTTGTACGTGCACCCTGTTTCCTGCGGTGTGATGCAAGGAGGTATCCGGGAATGTTTATGTCGCAGTACGATATCCAAAGACTGACTGCCGGATCGGGCACCCTGGATCTGGCACCCTTGATGGTGCTGTTTGCTTTTTCGCCACCACTGAGGGCGCCAGGAGCGGCACTTGCGGCATTGCTGCTGCAGCCAATTTAGGAGCCGCTGCGGGTCCCCCGTGTTTATCTCAATGTCTTCAATAGAGCTGGTGACCAGTGGTCTGGAAAATGAAGCAGCAGCTACGTTCCCAATCATTTGATTGCCATCGGTATTACTGCGGGCTCGGAATGCAGTAGGATGGTGGTTTGGGCTGCCAAAGTGGCAGCTCAAAGACCGTCCCGTGGCGCTGTGTTGCTGCCGTGACCAGACGCCACTCTGCTCTCCTTCGAGCTGCGTCGTCGTTGGTCCTCAAGTTAAAGAAACGACCTCTTTTGCTCCTCTGCGAACCAGATGTTCTTGGTCGTCTTTAGGTTAATCATTTTTGTTCAATATTAAATTTTCTAGAGTCTGGGAGTAAGGCGCATGTGAGGCCTCCAAATTTCCGCACATGAAATTTTGTGGGGAAAATTTTCGTAAGGATGATGACGGTGAGCGCATAACGTGCCTGTTATTCTACCACCTTTGGTGTCATTGCTATGACAGAACCATTCTCACTGGTAGCAGTGGCTTGGTTTTAATTGCGAATGCACTTTATAAGCGACCCCAAACCATCCACCGCCGCCGGCGGCGGCGGCGGCGGCGTCCGCAGTGCTCCTCTATATTAAAAAAAAAACAGCATCCGGCGCCAGGTTTCGATCCGAGGACTTTGCGGCCGCAGCGCGACGCTCTACCGACCAAGCCACGGACGCGACGCTGATATCAGTGTTAGTGACGGGCCTTATATCTTTAACGCATTCAAACTATGTCGTCAGCGGCGTGCGTTGGCGACTCAGCGGCGTTATAGCGGCTTGATAACTGCGTGGTGTACACGTGATACTACAAACCCGATGGAAGAGATGGAAGAGAAGGCGGCGAGGCGGTGGGCTGCGGGGGCCGAGCGCAAGCGCCGCAAGCGGGCCGACAACCGTGCATTCGCACTTTCACATTCTCCCCCTCGGGGAAATGCGGGGGAATTTTTTTTAGGAGGTCTGATCGTACGGGACAATGAATGGAGCCTGACACAATTGATTGAGGAAGTCTTCCACAACTTACAAAACTAACGATACGAGCTGTTAGGGCTGTGGTGTGGTGGGGCCAAGTAGTGCCATCTGCAATGCGTTGGAGTAAAGAGCGTACTGCCCTCCTCCTAAGTACTTAATAATGCTAGGATTTCGGTTGTTCCCACTTTTTTTCGTATGACTTCCCTGTTCTACTTTTCATAAATTTTTAGATAGCAAATGCGGATTTCCCATGAACAAAGTTGTCTTTTTTGGTGGATTGAGCAATTCAGAAAACGGCTGTAGTTATAAGGCCTAGGTGCTGTCAATGTATGAAGATGTGGGAACGATCCTTTTCTACGGACACTTCCGGGCCGTCTATAGGGATTATAGGAATTAGGAAAAAGAGATTACATCGGAAAAATTAGGAAATGAGTTGTGCAGAGTCCACTGGCCTTATGCTAAGGGCAAGCAAAGTACCCGAGCTCCCTGCCTGTATTACAGGGAGATTCAAAGAGGATACTCGAGCACATCGGCCGCAAATCAACGAGCGCTCCAACGGCCACTGTTGGAGGTTTCTCACAATAATCTTGCAAGAGATTGCAATGGTTGGTCACAGGATATGTATGGCGGGTCGGGAGTCGCCCTGCTGACACTCACTGAAACCACGAATATTCAAGGTTCCTCGTGGGGTGCCCGTAAGAGAACACAAAATCAGGATTCATACCAGGTTCTTCCGAAACACTGCTTTTATGAAATACCGATCTAATTTCTACGTAAACGGATCTATATTTGTGATAGTAAGTAATGAAATGGCTGCCGATTACTGCACTTCCTAATGCGAAATTTGTCCGCAGCGCAAACTGCACTCTTCTCTGTCACAGCACCTACACACTAAAAATTTTTACGCCCAAAAGGGTGCTTCAGCTTGTCGCCGCAGGAGCACCCTAAAAACTTAATATTTTACGCCCTTTAGGGTGCTTGGATTTTTCGCCGCAGGAGCACCCTTTGTGAAGCACCCCAGAAGACAGGTGCCTTATAACACCCTTGTCCGCCTAAAAGTATCCTAGGGTGCTACTTAGCACCCCAATCTGTAGGAGCATCTTCTGCAAAAGCACCCACATAAAGGGGTACAAAACGGGTGCGTCATCCTTGGTTCACAAATGGTGCAGCAGGTGTGAGACCACATATTGCACAATATCACACACGATTATGGTATGAAACATTCGTGCTTTCCAAGCTCGGTTCTGTGAGACATTCCATTGAAGCTCAACATCAGCTGATAATTTCCTTGAACTTGTGTCACAGATTCTTAGAACATCAATTTAAAGAGTCAGGAGCCACATATCAGTACAGAGTTATAACTTTAGAGGTAGTTGATTATCCAAAGCTTCTTAAAAAACCAATTATATGTTCACTTTGCCGAACAGCAGTACACATCCTTCGAAATTCACTGCACAGCCTAACCATGCTGTGCAGTGAAAGCAATTAGGTGTGCAACACTTCAACCACACAAAACTTCCTTGAACCTTAAAACCCTTGGCTTCTTAGTATTGCATCAAACTTCCAATCAAGGTAGCTACCTGCAATGTTTAGTGCGTTATTCTTGAGCTGAGCAGGAAGGTTCAATATGAAGGAAGACCAAATGCAAAATGTATAGTTTCCTCCGTAATGCGGCTCATAATCTACTTATAAAAGTTGGGTACCCATTTATTTTCGTTTGCATTATTCTTTTTGCTTTACGAAAAAATATTCATATGGTACAGCACTTGCAAGGTTTGGTGGTATATGGAGTTTTATAAGCATACCTTTAGACTAAATGACCCCACATAGCAATAACAAGAACTGCAAACATCACAGAACAATGCATAGAAGTTCCCTGGTGAAGCCCATGGTTGAAATGTAATGTCATTGTTCAGAAAACATTATTTTATCATGAGGCTAGCTTGTACATGGTGCCTTGCATTATGTCCCTGCCGGTGGATGTGGGGTCATTTGTCACTGTTGCAAATGAAAAGCCAACAGCCAGGGCCCATTAGTTTTGGCTAGTATTACGAGGTCCCTCACGGTAAGCATTCTACGTCGATAGACTTTTTTAGAGTTGACTAGAACTAAAATCAGCAAAAGATTCTCTACAAAACATGCAGTCTATCCACAGCTTTAGGGTTTGCTAATTTCCATATTTTGGTTTCTTCTGCCTTTCCTAACATTTTTCTTTTGATAAGAAGGTGCATAACCAAAAGCAAAGCTTCTCTGTAAACCTTTGGTAGCTATATAATTGTTACAAAATATTTTACTCTAAATATGGCAGCTTAAACTGAGAATATTTGCATTTAAAAACATTAAAATAAGTTTAAATTGATCATAAATTTTTAGCTGTTTTTACGCAAAACTGTACATGGGATATGAAGTGCACCACAAGGAGGGCTTTGGATTAGCTTTAGCAAATTTGGGACATTTAAGGTGCACTGAAATCTCTACACATGCGCTTTTTCACTTTCTGTATCCACCAGGAAAATGGCTGCCAATTTAGACCGCGATTCTAAATAGTAGTTGACGTGCATTTTAAAATAATCTCAAACATTATAGCCACAAAATTAATTTTTACGAGTTGTAGACATTGCCCGTTACACCAGACATTGGACTACACTGTCAAGAGCTTTGACATCTACAATGACGTCTACAAAGCAAGCTTATACTGGTAGAATGTTTCATACCATAATTACTGTGTGTTCAGAGCTCACGTGTGAAGTATGTATACTGCTGCTTCAGCAAGAACCGAGGATGAGCACCCTTACTGGTTCTGAAAAAAAAATAACAGAGGAAATGCCTTAAGCAGGATTCTGAAACGGGGTTGAAAGAAACAAGAATGAACAAGAAATTCTTTCAAAAGATGTAAAGCAATGCAAACAAATATTTATTTCAACTTCATTTCTACAAAAGACCACCTCATGAAGACTGGTGATGGGGTATTGGCTCAAAAAAAAAAGCAGAGAGCACCTATATAAATGCTACAGGGAGCCTTCGCAGCCAAAAATTGTTTGAGTACCTAAACTAATCACTTTTCACCAAACTCATAAAAAATGTTTGGTTGCATAAAAAACCAGTGGTAAACACAGGAAATAGTTAAAACAGAATGACGGCACAAGTTTGTCCTGTCGTTCTCTTCTGTGTCCTGGGTTTTCCTATGGTTTTTCATCCAGTCAAACATGTACCAGCTAGCCCAGTCCAACGCCTTGGTATCATAAAAATATGGATAGTCAATCCTTACAGAAAGTTGAAAAAAAAAGAAAGTATAAAGTAGGTGACAAAATTAAAACGGCACCAAATTGGTTGGCTTTTAATTTTAAATGATAATATAAAAAATAATGGCATGAATGAAAGTGAGCAGCACGCGAAGTACCTTGTTGCTAGCTCGACATTCCACTTTGAAGCAAAATGTCCGCTTTCAACACTACATAGGCTAAACATGCAATGAGGCATTCCTTTAGGCACACAAAATATACCATAATTGTTAAAAAAGCTACGAATTAGTTGAAAAAACCTGACCACAACAAATTGGAATTAGTGACTAGGCACAGTTTCAGAAATACACAGCGACATCACATAAAAATATATGGTTCCCATACAAAGATTGATCATAACAAAAATTCAGGACTACATTTATCAGACTGGCATCAATGTGCAAAGCAGCTTAATGAAGGAAGACGGTCTTCACTAAAAACATGTTAATATTGAGAGCTCATGTGCTTCCCTGAAAGTTGGGTGTGTAAACCCACTTAACTAACCCGCTAACTAACCCGCCTGAATCATCACTTGATAGACATTGAGGAATTTTACGAATTGGTTTATTGTAGCGAGCTGTCTAGTTTATTTCCCTATTTTTCTTGCCATTTCGTGTCTAATTCTAAATTTGGTGACTAGATAGCTTTTACTGTGGTCATGCACTGGTCACAAAGAATATTTGATTTTACTTGAAAAAAATTTCAGTTTTGTTTTATTGCTCACCAGCCAAAGATCTGAAATATCAGAGGCGCTTAAAACGTATGTTGGCATTTCCTTCCTGCACTGTAGTACAACTAATCATGACTTTTACCATAATTTGTTCACAAATCGTAATATTTGGAAAGTATTCAGCCGAATGAAACTGTCATTTCAGAAGCATGCACAATCAACAAGGCCTCAATGACTCTCACGACGTGGTCCACTTGTTTCTGTCACAAATAACCTGAGTGCAGACACAGTCCACCGAAGACAAAGGTAACATGCCCTCTTGGGTGATGAATATTTAAAAAGCCTTACGAGTAAATTTGCTGCTGAGCACGTGAAATTGTGGCATTAAAACAAAAGATCCCTCTGCGGCATCTTTCACTTGGAGGAGCGCTTGGCCACAAACTTTGAGAAGCTGGAAAATGCTCCATGAGCCGCTCCAGCCAGCAGAAACGATGCAGGACACAAGTTAATAGGCGGACCGTTGGCATCCTGCGATTGTGAAGATATTTCTGTTTAGTAGATGCTCTTCTTTTTGTACCACTGTTTATTTCACCTTTAAAGGAGCCATGAAGAGAAAACAAAAGTTTGTTTTATTCGAAAGATTAGGTGTTTCATAGTACCCCAAGCGCTTTCCCGGAAGCAAATGATGCTTTATTCACTAATAAGGCAATTTAAGCCAAAATTTTAAATCTCCCGCTAAAATTGAACATTCCGTGACGTGTACAATGGCGTCATAGAGCCGGTCCATGAAACAGATACTTAGTATGTCGACTCCATATAGCACCCACACGCGGGAGTCGATCGAGACGGCGGCCATTTTAAAAATACTCATAAAACCTAGTGCACCCGCAGCCCTAGTCATGGAATCGCCTGATCCGGAGAACAAAACTCTCGCCGAGGAGCTCGGGCTTGCATTTAACAACCTCACACCACAAACACGCTCAATGCTTCTAAGTGCACGAGCGGCAAGGGTTGTGGGATACGCGGTGGACGGGAAAGCGACCATTCCGCGATAGCCACAACAGACGAACGCCCAGCCGTCGGCACCGCTGCCTCGTCAGCCCCGTCGCGACGGACGAATATAGACTGGTACGTATGTGCCGTATTTTGATTACGGTTAATAATAGTTCAATTTCAGTAGCAGTATCACTTATGCCAGTTGGCCGGTGTCGTGTATGGAAAGCCGTTCGCGGGAGCTCTCTGCTTCGACCAGAAAGATACGAGCGTCAATGCGCGGTGTTTACGGCATTTTTTTCCCCAAGGTCAGAGCGATTTGACGAAGTCGGCAACGAGCGCCAGCATGTTCCAGGAGTGAGCTAACGTTAGGGTCCCTGCCGTAACTGAACAAACTGAAGTTTTCAGTGGTTGTAAACTGGAAACGAGCTCGTAACGACAGCAGCAAACCAACACTATTCGAAACTTACGCGACGACTGGCACTATCTCGTCGCTTCTTGCTGTTCCTTACTCCCCTCGTTTCTATTTTTACCTTTGCTGGTTGGCGATATGACGGCCAACCTCCTGTGAAGGGATTACGATACGAAGCAAGGTCGCGGCTGTGCGTGCTGGAACGGTTCGTTGGCCCCGAAGAGCCTCGAACCCGAAAATTCGTCTGCGCGACGGCGAGATGTCGAGCTCGGCCGGCGCGCTAGTTTCGTACGCATTGGCGCACACGCTTGCGAGTTCGTTCGGACCTTCAACCGTTTAC
This sequence comes from Haemaphysalis longicornis, assembly GCF_048455015.1. Lineage (NCBI taxonomy): Eukaryota > Metazoa > Arthropoda > Arachnida > Ixodida > Ixodidae > Haemaphysalis > Haemaphysalis longicornis. The sequence continues at coordinate 128,729,798 of NW_027526295.1, read as the reverse complement.
TCCACCGTTCTTTGTCATAAAAAGAATGTGCAGTATGTTTCACGGGCATTTAGCTCGCTATGCAAGCTGTAAGCCCTGCCTAACATGCGTTTGCTTTTGCCGGCCTCCGCCAATCGCAGAGCTTAGCCCATGTGACGGCATAGGTTCTGTTGCGGGAAATGAGCTGGTGGGTCGCATGACCATTCCCGTTTTTCCTAATTATGTAGCTTATTTGAGCGAAGTTTGCGTTATAAGTGGTGTCGTTATGGTTCTAACGAGGCAATCTTTCGAATGAACCAAACTTGTGTTTTCTCTTCATGGCTCCTTTAACAAGCAGCTGAACTCCTTAACGTTCGCATAATAAAATGCTGCAATGCGGAACAGTTAGCAGGGTTACCTCAATTTTGCTTTTCTACGAATTAACACAATGTAGGTAATCTGCACACAACTACAATCAAACTACAATTTTCACCTACTTCACTGCTAACATCAGCGTTTGACTGCTCAAGCATAAATACACATCAGACATGTGAGCAATCTGCTAAACGTATCCCCACAAACTGAACAATCAGGCATCAGAAATCGGCAAGAAAGGAGGTGTCACGTTTAAATGGCACTTTTTTCGTTCAAAACATAAACAACACCTGGAAGCTTGAAGCGTGAGAGGGGGTCTTTCACGCTGACAGTGTCAGAACATAGCTTGCTAGTGGGCACGTGCACGAATGTGTTTCTTGAAAATGCGTGCGAAAGCTTGATTGATGTGTAGGACGAGAATTGCAGCACGTTTTGACACAGGCCTTGTGGACGCTTCTGCCTGCTAATGTCAATGTGGATTCCTGCTAGTCGCCCTCTTCACTTCTTTCTGAATATAATGCTTTAGGCATTATATTCAGGACAAGGACTGCATCAAAACGTGCAGCAATTGCCTACGTCCCACACATCGGTGAAACTCTTGCACACATTTTCAAGAAACGCTGTGCATACATCGTGCATGTGCCCACTAGCAAGCTGCGTTCTGACATTGTCAGCGTGAAAGACCCCCTCTCACGCTCCAAGCTTCCGGGTATTGTTTATTAGATTCCATGCGCTGAATGCAAATCAGTGTACATTGACGAAACGGGCAATCTGCACAGAAGATTAACGCAGCACTGGAACGAAGTGAACAAGGGCCGTGCAAAAACAAATCCACTGGCAGAGCACCGTGAGAGGACGGGACACGTGGTCGACTGGAACAAGACAAACTTACTGACAACTCAGTGCAATCTATCTTCTCGATTACTGCTCGAGTCCCTCATCGTTCAGACGACACCCAACATTATCAACATAATGGATGGCAATCTGCACCATATCTATGCAAACTCATTGCGCCGTGTAATGCCCAATATATAGCTTCGTTTTCCACGACACATCCTCACCATGAACAAGCACCAAACCGTTAAATGGCTTTCTTGACTTGGTCAGTGACCTACGTTTCATCATTGCAATAATGCTTTTACCTGCCTACACGGCATTCCGTCAAACACTGGACTACACTACATGAGCCATTGCCGTTCTTAACCTGCACCAGAGTATATAACCTTTATATATAAGATAGACCCATAAACGCACTTCAATATGGCCTTTATATTTAGCCCTTGGAAACATTCTGTATAATTTCACCTTTATGTTGCATCTGCTACAGCAGCTGGTAATATATCAAAAACATGAAAAAAAACTGTGGTTTAACACGCCAAAGCTACAGTTGGGATATGGGGAGCACTGTAGGGGAAGGCTTCGCATTAATTTTGACCACCTGGGTATTTTTGTGCGCAACGAAATCTAAAAACACGGGCGTTTTTACGTGTTGCCTCCATCTGAAGAGCGGCCACACCAAGCGGAATCTAACCGACATTCGCCTCCACAGCACACCACCCTAGCCACTGCAGTGGGTTAAACATATGAAATAACGCGAGTTTTGGAGTGCAAATGAAAATATTAATCACACGTCTTATTTTCCCAATCGATCTACCTTTTGAAATTCACCATGCAATCCCCCCTCCCCTACCGGCCTACCAAAACACCTTTGTCTCAAGAGGTAATCAGGCTGTTGTTAATGAAGTAAGTATTTACAATTCGAGACCTGCCACCGTTAAAGTCATGCACTTTGTTTTAGAGATAAGTGACATTGGCCATTTGCAGCACCAGGAGTTCATTGTGTTAAGATCAGATTGAAAGCATTGACGGTAGTAGTTGAAAGAAATTGTGTGATAAATTACAACATCATCTGCAAATAGACCTACATGGGAGGATATGCAACATGGAAGATAGACCAAGCAACCTGCCTGGGGGGACAACAAAGTGGCACGAGCAAAAGAAGTATATAGTTATTAGAAGTAAACTGCATTTGAGAAGAATGAAAATCTTTTGCTCAAGTGAGGACATTAGGGTGAAGTTTGAGAAGTAGTCTGTGGTGTGCAATGCGATTGAATGCTTTAGAAAAATCGAGAAAAACTATCGCAGTTTGTAAGCCTGCGTCAATGAATCAATGTAGATCATGAACAAATCCTGAAAGTTGTGTTTCTCAAGTAACCCTTGTGAAAACCGTGGTGATATTCGAATGTGATATTGTGATTTTATAAATAATTAGCGACCTGGGAGTGGATGAAATGTTTCCCGACCTTGCATATGGTGCTTGTTTGGGAAATTTAATGGTGAAGTACCGTCTCCTGATTTAAAGATTGGTGCTACCTCGACTATCTTCCAATAATTGAGAATAGTGCCTGTCATGAGAGACTGCGAAAAAAGATCTGCCGGAATTCTACAGACTGCGGGATGTACTTTTCCGTATAGTATGATTAATACCAGTATGATCTCAAGTAGACCAGTTTGTATTGCAAGTTCAAAACCATATCGAAAGATCCTAAATGTTTGCTTGGCTTGATTACACATGAATACTTGCTTCAAAGTCAGTTCAATTTCTTTTCTTGCCCTTTAGTCATCGGCCCCAGATTCTCTTCAATATCTCTGCTAAGCAATGACACGCTCCAAACGCACAGCACTGCTTCATGAAAATGTTTCAAATAATCAGAGGCCACAGCACTGCTAACAGGTATACATCATGGCAGGTTCCACAACATGCAATAACTAACCTGAAAGTACATAATCGGTGGGTGCACCGATATGGCAGCAGTGCCTGGACCGATGTGTCGAGCAAATGCGCTGACTTCTGAACGGGTGGTCCAAGCGGCCAGATGATGGATGAATGACCATTCCTGGTGACAAAGCGTACGGAGCACGAACGAAAGGCCAGGCAGTACTTGGGTACAGCAGGTGCAGTGTCAGTTGGCGAAGGGAGGCCCTGGCAAAGCCTTTGAAACTGGACTGGAAGGCAGCTGACCCAGGACAGCCAGCAGCAGCACCTGCAGGTGCATAATCTGTGAGTGTGCTGACACTTGCTGAAATACAAGAAGAGCACACACAAAGCACAAATGCTTACATCAAGTAGATTTTTAATCGTTTAAAGACAGTAACCTCCTAGACACTAATAAGAACATTCCCAGAACACCCCAAGTGAAATTTAGGTCACAGTAAGAATGTATTAGACCCGCAGGTACTGTGAGTGGGTTATGCATGATATATGCAAAGCTCACTGCTGAGCTAATTTGCAGGGAACGCATGCTAGCAGCTCATCTGTATCCCTTGCTTTCCAATCGGAACTGGTGTGTGATAGTTGAGGCTCCTCCATTTCAATGTCTGACTTGTATCTGCACGTTCACTTCTCCAATATAAATCGAGTTGAGTGAGTGCCTACAGCTTTCTTGTTAGTCTCTGTATGGCCTGCGGTTTTGCGAAAATGAGAACTTGCGAATTCGCCAATTTTCTGCACTAATTTAAACAATACATTTGCCTCTGATATCAAGCCCCAGACTTCCCAGAGCTACTCTGACGAAATCGGCAGGCGTTTCGTAGGCGTTGTGAAATCTCCCCCACTACCCCGAGACTATGCTAACTCCCTGCGAGGCCACATGCGCGCATTTAACCTTCAATTTGCACGTATGTGAATTCTTCGCGGCCCGAAGACCGCGAGGCGTACGGTCGCCGGTCTCGCAAGCGCAATAGCTGCGAAGCGCACTGCACGGAATTCGTGTAGGGGAGGGGGGGATTTCAACCAACCTACGAGACGCCAGCCAAGGAATCAAGTGTACGCTTTTTCACATGCACTTCCAGGGAACCTCCTGTTCATGTTATTTCTTGTTATAGTGCGGGTATTCACGAGGGAGGACTAATCACAGCGTTGTGCCACTCACGCGAAATTGCGACTGCGATCTGCAACCGCAAAGGCACTGTTTGAGAGACACATAAACAAACGCCCCGGTGTTAAAGAGCCTTGCGTGATGTGAAATTATTAGCAGCCGTGTACCACAGCGCGAGCATCGTAGCCAAGGTCTAGCTTCAGCGTAAATTGATGCTGACATCTGCGGAAACGGTGGACTGGGCGCCACACAAGTATCTCACGTAGGCTCTCAGAGCAAACGAGATGGGGGTCTAGCGAATTACTGACCCATAAACACCAGAACTCGTTCAAACCAAATACAGAATAATAAAAAATGCGTACTTAACCGAGCAAAAACGATGTTTCCAACGTACAATTCTCCTTCACTGTCGTCTTCATCTCCGGGACACGCTTTGTTCAGATGCAATGTGATCCACTTTTGACGCGCAGTATTTTATGCGGCGATGATCGTTCTTCCGGGCTCCCCATGTTCAACACACGCGTAGGTTGGAAGGGTAGACATCACCCATAAAGCTTTTATAACTAAGATTTAAGCTTGAAATAGATAAAACTGATCAAAGCACGCCAGCAACCACTCGGCACAAAACGCCACGAAAAAACACACAAAAAGTGAGAGATAGTTGCCAGACTTCAAATGCAGCACCTCTATGTTTGGCGAAAATTGTGTTAGTATTGTAATATTGGTAATTATCTTTATGCTTTCAAAGTCTGAAATGTGTTTATAACTTAAATTTAAGGTTTTTAAACGCAAAAGTGAATACATATAAAGTAACTGACATATATACTGATACTGTAAAAAGGTTTTGACGTTTGTTTTGGTTTTGTTTTCACGGCGGGCTTCTCAAGAGAGAAGGTGCGAGAAAACGAGTTACTTTTGGTTTAGGAAGAGGGTGGTAAATGTCGGCGTGATAGAAAGCAAGGAACAGGCGCTTACCCTGGTCCTAAAAAAAAAGAGCTAATGTAACCCTCACATAAAAAAAAAGCTAGGTTCGACGAGGATTCGAACCAGTAACCTACAAAACAGTAAACGGACGCGTTACCACTCAGCTATCTCGGCGGGAGGTATGAGGATGCCTAAAACTACTCTATACTTACGTAAGTTGTCAACGAATATTGTCACTTGTGTTTAGTTTATGCGGCATTTTTGAAATTGTGGTTGTCCTAACGCTTGTTTCTCACGCACCGGTTTTGGAGACGAGGCCGCATTGCTAGCGCTGCAAGCGATTGAGCCAAAGCTCCCTTATTTGACTCAAGGAAAGCTATCGCAGTCAACCCGACCTTTCCTGCGCAGGCCACGGTAGCCACGAAATAAATGGAATGTGCCGTTAGAATTATGGCGTCGATAACGCTTGTTTGTCCGGCACCGTCTTGCAGACAAGCAACGTCGCGCTAATACTACAAGCGATGTCACTCCTGGCATGTCAGGCGCATCAAACCCGTCGTGAAAAACGACTGTAACAGTGCGAAAACCTCTGAGTTTGTAACAAGTGGGGATTATTAGAAAGCGACCGAAGCATGCGGTGGCGGCGACGTAATAGGTACAGCAAACAGGTAGGCAGAACGGCAGCGACGAGCGAAAATGATTTTACACGACCGCCCCCGTCGGCCTGCGCAAAAAAGGAAGATAGAACCCCTGCATACACGCCCTCGAAGAAAGCTGTACAGCCGATTCAGTTTGTTGTGGACGAAGAGCAACCGAGGCTGCAGCCACAAACGATTGTGCTTCCCGTGGTATGAGCCAAAGCATATCTTCACATCGTTATGTTATCGTCCGTCTGACTGTTACATATTGAAGGGAAAATTCAGAACACAAACGTTGACGTCTAGCGTCTATGCCCGACATAGACGCTGCTGTTTAGGCCTTAAAAACCACCTTCAGGGCGTCTGTCGGTTCTGTCTGATGGCGCGCTCGCGCCGCTGATTACGAACAAGGCGTCTGTTGGCGTTCACTGATTGTGTTGGCGAGCCGGTAAACGCCATCACGGTTAAACTCCCTGTTGGAAGACTACGCTGTTGGGACGATAGAGTGCCGACAGAGCTTCTTATTGGCCCCACAAACGCCATCAAGGTTAAACTCCCTGTTGGAAGACTAGGCTATTGGAACGATAGAGTGCCGACAGAACTTCGTATTGGCCCCACAGGCGTGCTGTGAGCCCAACAAGAAAGTCTTGTTCGACTTTTTGCCCGGGGCATAATAATACGGGAACAAATTCTTAGGTAAATTCGATTTCGTTGAGGACACCGATGCCTCGCGTAGAAGTTTTATTTATAGGACTACAAGATGCATTTTGTAGCCTTCCCTTCCCGTGCACCCAGACATCGAAACGAACCTTGTGATACACTCGAAGAAGTATATTAGTGCAGAGTGGAATTTAAACATTCAGCACGTTTTGTTCAATTTACGAGGAGCAATTTTTGAGCATTTCCCCTGGTCTATGGGGAGAGTTCATATTTAAACCTCTCAACGGGAGGTGAAATCATTAGCGCACCCAGGGTTTTTGTCTAAGGGGGGTTTGAAATTTTCACAATATAAAATATAATATATATTAATGTAAAAGAACAAATATAAACACAAATGTAAGTAATAAAAAAATAAAAATAAATAACCACAAAGAATAAAATATATAAAACTATAAAGAGCAGCAGAGTTTTTATTAATTCTTACGCGAAAAAATTACGCTATAAATCAGCCGCCATAACCTATACAATTCGCCTGCAGAAGAAATATAATAACGGATGCCCCTTCAAATAAAAATAGAAGATACGCGAAGCCTTTAGCCATTGCCCGAAGCCCCGGACCCAAGGTTAAAAGTACAATTTGAAGGAAGGGATGACGGGAGATGAGGTTGGGGAGGAAATACAATTAATGCCTTCTTGACTGGTGAAGTCAAGCCAAGAGTAATGCACGAAATCTGTTCGTATAGGCTGGCACAATTTGCACTGAACAGTCCAATTAACACATAAGCCTATTCAACAAACCATCATTGTTATCCGTGATCACAGGTTCACAGGTTTTCGTAACTCCGCATGAAGCGTTGATTTCTTCCTCACTATAATGTTACAAACTCAGGTGATATATATATAAAGGAAAACCGAACCTTTTTTATTCAACAGGAGAGGGCGGGCTCGTACAGTGCTGAGTATTGAAGGAAAAACAGTTGTTTAAGCTTTCAAATGAAATAAAAAAACTTCGATCTGTTCTTGTTAGATTTGATTTGAGGCCAGAAGGCAAGCTCGACAATACTGAGTCCCAACCTATGGGAAATTTCAGCGTCTTTTTTTCTAGAAGGCGACGAATGATTCAAATCTCGTGATGGAAATTCCGCACAGAAGTTCAGAAAGTGGTATAATCTGGCCCTACAAAAATTGTGCGACTATTTGCGGTTTAGCGTGAGCTATGAGGCGTGCCGTAGGGGGGAGGGGGGCTACGGAATCATTTAAAACCCCCACGGATTCTTAAGCATTCAGAAATTTCCTCTCCAGGGACACTTTTTGTGTCATTAAAATTTTTTCTCATTATTTTTCTTAAACTACTTCAAGTTATACGCAAGTTGGTTCGCATTGTCTTAAAAGCAGAATCCTAAAAGCTCGTGCTCTAGTTTTATTTTTTAATTCCGGTCATACAATATTCTTTTTCGGGATTTAACTGCGAATGTTCAACAATAATACCTTCCGCTACTACACACTGCGCTCGGTGAACTTCGGTTTCGGTTTGGTGGGAGAGGCGTGCGGAGGGTATTGGGTCGACGGACATCTGGGGGGGAGGGGGGTTACAACCCCCAAAACACCCCCCGTGGGTGCGCCACTGGGTGAAATAGTGTGATGTGCGGTTTAAACATTCAGCCTGTTTTTGTGCAATTTTGCATGCTTGCATTCACGCACCGTTCTTTTAGGCACCCTAACCATAGGGTGCCGTGTTAACACCCCAATCGAGAAGAAATACTTTTTAGCACCCCTTTATCTGTCGTAACACCCTTTCAAACTGTTGATTACACCCCTGAATTTTGGCACCCTCGATGGGGGGTGCCCGAGCAATATTTGGGTGCTTGAAAGGTGCAAAAAGGGTGCAAAATGTTCAGTACACCCTTCTAGCACCTTAAAGGGTGTAAAAATGTTAAGATTTGCACCCCTTAATTTGTGGCACACTCATGATTGGGTGCCGGAGCAATGTTTTAGTCCCTAAAAGGTGCAAAAAGGGTGCAAAATGTTGAGTGCACCCTTTTAGCACCTTAAAGGGTGTTAAAAAGTTTAGTGTGTAACTCCGCGTCTAAGGGCGCGATCGCGTGATGTGCGAACTCATGGCGGCGCGAGTACTCTGCGGTTGTCTTGCAGCGGGTCGGCCCCGCCTGGAAAGTTGTAAATTGTCTTTGAACCTCCCCCGTAAATGTCAGCGATAGTAAACCTTTGTGTCGGCGGCGCGAACTGCGTCTCAGGAAGCGACCGCAATCTGCAGCTCAGAGAGTCACTGCGAACTGAGTCTCAGGGTGTGAAAGAGTGATCATCGAGCGCACGACGGCACGTGCTGAGCGCGTCACCACCGCCTAGCGTGTCTTACTGCCTCAGCCTCACAATATCGCCATCCGGCGCCACCGACAAGTATCTCGCCACGCTTCGGAATACCGCCCTCCCATTCACACTTTCGCCGCGCACCTCCGCTGTTTTCTTTCTGTCTCCAGGTGACCTTCCGCTCGGTCGGTAACGACGACAACGCCTCCAATAAACTACTAGAGCGGGCGCTAACGTTCGGCGCACTAAAGGCCATGGTGACTCGTAATTTTAGACTTGTCAGCACGTCAGGCATGCCATGTCGACCTCAAGAGGCTACCCCATAGACCGTTATCCTCATCAGTGGAAAAAGTTTCTGGACGCCAACCACGACATCATCTACCCACCCTTGAAATACCTGACTGTTGGGTTCTCCCAAAAGATGAGTTCTTGCTCAGACAACATATCGATTGATTGATTGTGGGGTTTAACGCGCCGACGCAACGCAGGCGATGAGGCGCGCCGTAGTGGAGGGCTCCGGATTAATTTTGACCACCTGGGGATCTTTATCGTGCGCCGAAATCTCGTGCACACGGGCGTTTTTGCTTTTCGCCTCAATCAGAAAAGCGGCCGCCGCGGCCGTGAATCGAACCCGCAACCTCGTGCTCAGCAGCGCAACGCCTTAGCCACTGAGCCACCGCGGCGGGCAGACAACATATCCTGGAGATGGTTTCGCGCCCACCATGTCCGGAACCCCGTCATCTGATTACTATAGTGCCGCAGATCACATCGCAAAATGTAAAACTTGATGTCGTCTGCAACAATTTATTGGATTCTTCACTAGGGACAGTATAGGTGCAAAACATTTATTGGGCTCACTAGAAAACGTGCGTACAAATGCTCTAAATTTTAACAAAACGTTATACTTTGTATTCTTTATTGTCAGATTATGATGGCTGAATTTCTAGCGTGGAAGGTCAACTGGCCAAAGAGCGCCAAAAAATTGTAATGTATTAGAGATGAAGCCGCAAACACTAAAATCAGTGAGGAAGAACTCAATTAAAAAAAAGGGCAAAGACAAAGAGGGTGGCTGGTATACAATTCCAGGTTGTGATTATGCGGGGTATGAACTTAAGTCTGCGAACGTCTTCTGCTAATTAACTTCTGCTAAATAGTTAAAACACTTTTGAGGGAAACCATGAGACCGTAAGCCAAGAGAAACGCTGCGTGTGGTGGGATGTGTTGTTTATAGAGTTCGGCGAAGTGTTTGTGTCGTGTTGTGGGGAGTGCTTTGCATTGAAGTAGCACAAGGATCACGAATAGGCCGTCTCCACTCCTGCTACGCATGGGTATTGGAGATCCAGTGAGCACGTGGGAGAGTGTTGCATGTGTGTGGCCCTTCCGGATACGAGCCAGGGTGTCTTCCTTGTGTCAGTTGCGTGTGTCGGTGGAGTATGGTCCCAAGAGTGGTTTAATTACGTGTAGTTTGTTGCCTGTGTGTACATTCCGGTGTGGTGCGAAGGCGTTGCCTGATGTGTGACTTGAGGTCGGTGTATGGTATTGTCATGCGAACTGCAGTTGTAGTGCGGCGGCAGCACCCCTTTGGTTTGCGGTCAGATATTCTGCAATTCCACAGTGTACTGACACCCAGCACACGGTCGCTTCGAGGTTTAACGCATATACAGACAATGGTATTAATGAGAAGATTGACCACATGGCTTCAGGAAGATTTTTGCGATGGCAATTTTCGCACAACATATAAGGATCAGCATACATTATGGATTTGGGAATTCGAATTATAGGAATATAATTGGCTACAAGAAGTATGCCGTGAAGATACTTGTATTTCTATTTATAGTTTCACAAACATTAAATGTGCCACCATCCGCAGCACAGGGCACAGAGGTGCAGTCTGAGGCGTCAGTGTAAGACTCAGCACACTATTTGTGCTGCACAGACAAATCATGTTGCAGGATCGCGCTTCTGGGCACTCGATGTTTCTCGACACTGGTTAAACATACATTACATGATATCCGGCGAAGCTGCCACGGTGCTAGAAGTTCGGTAACGGCGGTTTGAATGGTGTCTGAAAACATGACATCCAGATGTGATGCTTCTTCGCTTACTCTGAAAGAGAACGGAGCAGAGATGGATGGACGATTACGCAGGAGTTGAGATATGGACGTATCGTAAATAACTGACTTAAAAGGATGGTAAGGAATTGATGAGATTTTAAAGGCATAAATAAGGTCCATGTGCGCTCGCTGACCTTCTAGGCTCCGTTTGGTGCACTCTACATAAAGGCTCGCAACTGGATTAGTGCAGAATGCGCCACACACCAGACGGAGCCCCAGATGAAGCACAGGGTCCAGCATTTTAGCGGACGTTGTAGCGGCTAACCAATTGATGAAACATCCGTAATCCAATCGTGATCCTATTAAGCTAGTAAAAACACGAAGATGAAGTTGTTTATCAGCACCAAAAAATGTGAGATATGCCCTTCAGGATAGTCATTGTTTTTAAGCATCTATGTTTTTGTTGCTTTATGTGTGTGATGAACCTGAGCTTTTTGTTCAAGAATTATACCATAAGACTGGTGTCCTTTTTCAACAGGGATGGAGGCACCAATAGTTTAATGTCTGAATCCGGCCATATGTCACGCCTCTTGAAAAAAACCGCTAGTGCACTTTCCGGGATTAATTTTGAAACCATTGGTATCTGCCTAGCGAGCTAGCGCATTAACACCAAGCTTGACTTGGGGCTCACAGACAGACAACTTGCAGGATTTAAAGGATACTTGGACGTCGTCTACATAGGTATAACAGGAAATAGATGGTGCAATGCTTTTCTAAAAGAATTCAGCTTAACAATAAACAGAGTGCAGCTCAAACCTCTACCTTGCATCCCACCATTTTCCTGCACATGAACCCCAGAGAGTTCAGTTCCAACTCGCACGCGAAAGGTTCTTTCGGACATGTAACCGGCAAGTGTGTCGATCATGTTAACCGACATGCCAAAGGACTTCAGGTCACTGAGGATGCCATACCGCCAAGCAGTATCGTGTGCTTTTTTAAGATAAAAGAATACTGTCATACAGTACTGCTTGCGGGGGAAGGTATCTTTGGTATAGGACGGTAATGCAACTAGTTGATCGTGGGTAGATCGCCCAGCTCTGAAGCATAACTGGCAGCTCTCGAGAAGACCGCTGTACTCCAAAAAGTGCACGAGTCCCCTGTTAATCATCTTTTTGAGGAGCTTGCACAGGCAGCTTGTCAGCACGATGGGGTGATAGCTGGCTGGCGGGAGAGGATAGGTCCTTCCTTTCTTTTAGGAAAGCCACAACTATGGCCTTCCTTCAACACCTTCTAAGATGCCGCGAAAGCCATATTTTGTTGTGGAGGTGTCGAAGTGTTTGAATTGTGTCTGCGTGTAATCGTTGTATCATAGTATATATAATGCTGTCTGCGCCAGGAGCTGAAGTCTTTGCTGTGCTGTGAGCAATCGTCAGCTCGTTACGTGAAAAGGGGAAGTTGTACGAGTGACTTATTATCCAGCAAAGACTTCTTTTCATTGGATATTTCGTCCTCCATAAAAGTGGTTGTGCAGTGTGCTGAACTGGACACATGTTGGAAGTGTTGTGCGAGTGCTTTATCCTGTCCTTACAGTTTGTCCTCTGTTGTACTAAACAGGGGCAGGCTGTGTTTCTAATGTCCATTGAGTTTTCGTATGCATGTTCAGACTTTTTGTGTGTCTGTGTATGAGTTTATGAATGTCAAGACGGTGCGCCATCTCTCATTTTGCAACACGACGTACACGTTTAAAACGCCTTTGCCCGGTTGAACAGAAGGAGGTTATCCCACGTGGGGTACCGGTGAAGGAGCCCCACGCCTTGTTCCTGGCGTCTTACACCTGCCTACAGTGGTCGTTCTACCGCGGCCTACTCTGGTCGGTCGAACTGCGAAACCAATATCTAAGTGATGATGTGAATAAGTGTTGTGTCGTATATTATAGTATGTAGTCTGCTTCTCGTTGCAGACATGCTCCCGACGATTATAGGGATTTCTCAATGTGGTGACCTCGGGCACCCGTGCGACCAGAGCCACAAAGGGAGTTATGTGCATTCAGGTCGCCTATTAGGATGTATAGTTCTGGTAGCTCATCTACCAGGTTCTAGAAACCTGAGCTCGAGAGCTGAAAGACAGCAGGGAAGTACAGAGAGCATAGTGTCATCGTTCAAATGGGAAGGGACAAGGTGTATGGCTGTGCAGATTTATTATTTGCTGTGCAGAATTGCAGATTATCGTTCAAATGGGAACAGCCTCAAGGATGGTCTGCAGTTGGACAGTGTGGATTTTCGGCAATGGTGGCCACACCACTTGAGGATGTGCTACCACCACCTCTCTCCATCCTAAATACCTTGTAATTGTTCATGAAATTTTTGTTTTTGGAGTTTAATAGCGTTTCTAGAAGGCAAATCACACTTGGTTGATTGGAAGCAATATTTCATAGGCAAGGTTGCTTCTGCAGTTTCATTGGACTATACTTTCTCCTCTCAGTATAGTGGGATGGTCGTGTGTGTGCCTGGACTACGCCGACTCAGATGGAAGAACTTTGGCCGCAGGAAGTGTTTCCGTTGGAGGGCGCGGCCGCTTCTCTAAGGACACATGGTTCCTCTTTGTCTTGGGGCGAGCCAGGCTTCCCCCCGCTCGACGCCTCCTTGGCGGGTGGGCAGAGAGCCACGTAGGCCACCGCCGCTTGAAGCCGGCCTTTCTTCCCCTTTTCCCCGCCGCTGCTCGGACGTAGGAGGCAGAGGACATAAAGAGCGAACGGAGAGGATCGACGTTAGACTTGGGGTGACTGTCTTGCCATTCGGACGCAGCCGTAGGAGCAATTCGAAAGCGTGTCCATCCCAGGAACTCGCTCGCTGCCAATGTTTCCTGCCCCGGTCTACACCTCGAGCCCGCCGAGCTACCGGTCCTGCCCAGCCTCCCGTTGTGCCGTCGGGTTCACCGCGCAGACCTTTCGAGCCACCGGCCCCGCACTGCCTCCATCTCCTGGCCCCGAGACCCCTCGGCCCGTCGGCGTCGCGTCGACGATTGATCCCCCTGCAACCCGAACGATTCCGCCCAACCTGGTGAGGAAGCCGGCACCACTGAGGCACGCCACTGAAATAATTGTTAAGGTTTTTCACCCGCCTCAGTGTGTCTCATTTCCTCCTAACTCTGCGTGCACCCACGTTAATATGACTTTGTGACTAACCACATAAACGAGCGTTACACATGGTGGCAGCGGTGGGATCCACGTAAGCTAAATCGCAGAGCTAAAACGTGAGATTTCAACCTCATGCTAGGAGGAAACGGAACACCATGGCCGAGGCTAATATGACCCAAGCGAACGTCACAGGCGCAAGTGTTATGGCATTGGGAGGCATGGTTACGTCCTTCACGGGAGACGAACACGTGGTCAACATCTGCGGCTTTTTGGCATGTCCCGGAGGCAGTGGGACGTCTGGGCGGGTTGTCTGGCGCGCAGTTGGTAGGCATTGCACGCTCTAAAATGGTCGGTGCAGCATATGATTTTGCATGGCATGATGAGGCCGCGGCCACGGCTAAAACCTACGCTGAGTTCAAGGAACGGGCACAAAAGCGGTTCGACAGTGAGCCGGAGTGCGAAAAATTGCGCAAATGTATGTGCGCCAGTGTCACGCGTCTCACGCGGCAGAGAAATGAGGCTCGGTTTGAAGCATTCGATGTCCACGCAATATATATACCGAACAAAACCTTACACGAACGCGATCATAACAAACTCACAAGCACATCACACTATACACACAAAAACAAGCACAACCTCATACTATCCCAAAATCTACTCAAATTGTCACTATAACAAATTAACTGTCCATTCCAAATTCAACATCCTACCGCCGGTACCACGATGAACCAGGTGCGATGCCGATGACGTGGCCCAGTGGGTAGGCTCCCGCTTTGCCGAACGTCGCAGCACGTCGCGATGGCCCGTGCTGGTCGTCAGTGGTCCGGATGACCGTTGTGCGATGCCACGGCGTCGCTGAGCAGCGCGGCTGAGCAGGCGGCCAGCAGTGCGAAGCTGCTGGTAATGAGTGGTCCAGAGCTGCCCGCTGCCAGACGGTGCGATGCCGCTGGTGCGTCATGGGGAACGGCCAGACTGGTCGCCGGCGGTGCGATGGCGCCGGTCAGCAGGAGACCAGCAGAGCGAAGCCGCTGGTAATAGGTGGTTCCGAGCTGCCCGCTGCCAAACGGTGCGATGCCGCTGGTGCGTTGTGGGGCACGGCCCGAACTTGCCACCGTTCCTCCCAAGACCTCGTTCCACTCTCTACTCCAACTTCGTCCTCTTCCTCTTCACCTCGCATTCTACCGTGTGAGGGTCCCATTTGCTGGACAAGCTACCTCCTCCTCCTCTTCGATTACCCTGTGGTTCTTCTTGATTGGTCACTTCAAAATCCTGCTCGCCATCCCGCATGCTGATTCCTCTTTCTCTTCATCTTTTCTTCCAACATCTTCTTCTGGGGCCAATCCCCCTTTGGGTATGGGCTCGTCTTACCACATGACATTACCCCCCGAAATTGAATAGTTTTTTTCTTAAAAAAACTGCTGCACACCACGCCTGTTCCTGTAAACAAAGTCCGCAGTCCACATGTCCCAACACCATCAGTCCTATTAAGTTACTACATCAGTCCTACTCAACTACTAATATTCATCACACACCGAGTTGCCTCTCCACTAAAACTAACTTCACAACACGTAACACTAACCACAACTCTTGCTCATCCTCATACAGTAATCTACTCATGCAATCTGCTGTAGCATAGCCAAAATCAAACACATCAACAAATCTCAAGCTTGCAAACACTCTTAATCAACCTACACTTCTGAACTACCTCATTTCCGTGTACACTTCATAACACTTCATACCCCTACAACACCTTGTCGTCTGCACCGTACCACAACATTTAAGCTTCACCTTAGCACAAGCCATTTGCCATATTCCCGTATGATTCCTATTTCTTTCCAAGCCAACTCCATGATTTCAACCGGCTTTGTTGAGCCTTGACTTCATCTTTGCCTTATTGCGCCTCTTCCATTCAGCACCTTTCGCTAGACTGCCATCTCTCTTTGAACCATCAATGTTCACTTGACTCCCCGCCCTATGACCCGTGGCCTGTCTCAAGTCCTCTACTTTCTGCTTTCTCTCGATTGGGCACGACTTGCACGATTTCTTCGTTTTTGTCTTCTTTGCCCGTCTGCGCTTTCTCTCTACTCTGACCTTGGTACTTCGGCTACTCCCGGAAGAGAGCTCACTGCATATCTTTAGGTCGACGCCACATTGGCCGGGGTACTGACTACGGAGCCAGCTGTTCGTCTTACCGTCCTTAGCTGGTTGTCGGCGCGTCATCTGGGTAGCGTGCGCTAATTCTACGAACTTCCCAGCTCTCCTATAACTTTTCGCACAGCTTCGCTCATGCACTCGAACCTTGCTAAGACCCAAACTCTTTTTCCTCCTCTGCTTCGCACGATTATAAAAATGTGGACATTTTTTATCGCGTTCATGAGTGTCAGCAACATCGCGGAGTGCTGGCCATTGCCTTTTGCTAGGGACCAACCACGGTCCGGCGCCTAGCCTAACTTTCTCGAGACGCGACTCTTTATCAGCAACAAGCTGCTCGGTCTGAGGGAGCTGCCATACTTGCTCGGGAATCTGCTGGCTTGGCTGCGCACTGGTGACCGCGTTTTCCATCTTAGACGCTGAGCTGTGCGCTAAGCCGTCTAAAGAATTTGCACTGTCCTTTTGTAAGAGAAGTGTACTCTCAATAGTCCTAGGCATTTCGACCCGATCAGCAATATAGCTTTCTGTCTGGATGATTTTTCTACCAGTGCATGGAGCGGCAAGTACCTCCGTCCCAATTATTAATCTTTCAGGGACCGTTAAACCAACTGGCTCGACAGAGATACTAGGAGGCAACGCGCTGTCCTCGCATGGTGAGTTCTCAGTGCACTCGTTTTCAGGCACCTCGCCTGCGATTCTGCCACTCCCACCAGTTCACCGCCTTGTGCTTCCAGCGCGCTTTTCTCCTCATAGCGGTGTGCAAACCGCGTTCTGTCAACCGCACGTGCTTCTTCACTGTCAGCCATCTGCGTACATTCTTTTTCACGCGCGTCATAGAGGTCGGTGACCCGCGTGCCTTCAGTCTCACGTTCGCGGTTCTTTATGCGTTCCTTTTCCTCGAGGGGCCGCGTTAACTCTGCCTTTTCTCAGCCCAACTCTTCTAGCTGGGCAGACAACCTCTCACGCTCTTTTCGCCACTCTTCATTTAACAATGCAAAAAACTGTTCTTTGTTCAAACCTGATGAACTAGCCAAGGTTGAAATCTTCGCGAGATCCATCTCTTTGCCACGAAAGGCGCGTGGTTGGGCCAAGGATGGATCCTTGCAGGCTCGCCAAATGTTGTCACACGTCTCACGCGGCAGAAAAATGAGGCTCGCTTTGAAGCCTTCGATGTCCACGCAATATATTTACAGAACAAAACCTCAAACGAAAGCGATCATAACAAACTCACAAGCATATCACACTATACACACAAAAAAACAAGCAGAACCTCATACTATCCCAAAATCTAGTGAAATAGTCACTATAACACATTAACTGTCTATTCCAAATTCAAACATCCTACCGCCGGTACCACGATGAACCAGGTGCGATGCCGATGACGTGGCCCAGTGGGTAGGCTTCCGCGTTGCCGAACGTCGCAGCACGTCGCGATGGCCCGTGCTGGTCGTCAGTGGTCCGGATGACCGTGGTGCGAGGCCACGGCTTCGCTGAGCAGCGCGGCTGAGCAGGCGGCCAGCAGTGCGAAGCTGCTGGTAATCGGTGGTCCAGAGCTGCCCGCTGCCAGACGGTGCGATGCCGCTGGTGCGTCGTGGGGCACTGCCCGACTGGTCGGCGGCGGTGCGATGCCGCCGGTCAGCAGGAGGCCAGGCCAGCAGAGCGAAGCCGCTGGTAATAGGTGGTTCCGAGCTCCCCGCTGCCAAACGGTGCGATGCCGCTGGTGCGTTGGGGGGCACGGCCCGAACTTGCCACCGTTCCTCCCAAGACCTCGTTCCACTCTCTACTCCAACTTCGTACTGTTCCTCTTCACCTCGCATTCTACCGTGTGAGGGTCCCATTTGCTGGGCAAGCTACCTCCTCCTCCTCTTCGATTACCCTGTGTTTCTTCTTCATTGGTCACTTCAAAATCCTGCTCGCCATCCCGTATGCTGATTCTTCTTTTTTTTCATCTTTTCTTCCAACATCTTCTTCTGGGCCCCATCCCCCTTTGGGTATGGGCTCGTCTTACCACATGACAGCAAGTAAAAAGGACGCTGAGGACATGCAATCGTTCGATGCGAAGCTTCGCACGTTGGTCAACGCGGCCATGGGCGGACGTGGTGACGTGGAGCCCGAATCCAAGCGCGAAATCCGTAGAGAGCTCCTCGACGAACAACTCCGAACCCCATTCCTGAACGGGCTAAGGGATCCTATAAAAAGGTTCACGCTCTCCCGAGACCCAAAGACCTTGGATGAGGCGGTCGACGCAGCCGTACGAGAGGAGAGGAATGGACGAGTGGTGAATAGCGGCCATGCGCCCGTACACAGCGTGCAGGAAGGCTAAGGGAGACCGATGAGCTGCGTGCGCGCCTTGAAAGCTTTGAGCAGCTTTTGGAGGCTAGCATGGAACTTCAAAACAAACAAATGCGCGACTGTGACAGCCGGAGGGGGACTGCGCCGCGACGGGGGGCCTGTTACAACTGCGGGAAATACGGCCACTTTTCGAGGAACTGTAAAGAGAACAGACACGCTGAGGGCCGCACCCGAGCAGGAGGAAACCCAAGCACAAGCGCTTCCGAGACGAACCAGGGAAACTATTAGGGCCTCCTTCCTCAGATAAACGCGTGGAGGCGAAAAACGAAGGGGGCGCTCAGACTGATGTTATAAATATTTGTGGGGAGGCAAGCCCGATTGTTGAATGCGGCTTGAATGGAGCTTTGTTGAAATGCCTAATAGACACTGGTTCTAAGTTCAGCGTTTTAAGGCATAGCGCTGTCAAGGAGGCTATGCCGGACTGGAAGCAGAAACTTAGGCGGGTAGAACCGAAAGCGAACCTAGTCGGCATCACGCGCGATACCTTAGAAACGGTCGCGTGTTGTGAAATCCCTGTGTCGTTGGGAGATCGCCATTTCGCGGCAAGGTGGTTTTTTATTCGCACGGAAAAAGCCATCTTGCTGGTAGCCGGCCTTATCGGCCAAAACATTCTCTCAGAGCAGATATTAGACCTGTTTCAGAGCAAGGGGCACTAAGCTTAGACGGTGTCAAAATACCCCTTGTAAATTGAGCTGGTAAGGTCGACAGGACCAAAAATACCGGAGATTGGCTCGTGATGGATAGAACCACAATCCGCCTAGCAGAGGAACGCATACTACCACCATTAAGCGAGTGCGTGTCGGCAGGCCAGGTCGCTCGTGAACCGGTGAATCAGAACGCCGATAAATTAAGTAGGGCAGCAATCCAGGTAGTCGAGGGTTTCGCGCCGGTAGTTGAAGATGCCTGTATAAAGCGGGAACAGGACGACGACCCGCATCTACAGCCCATACTCAAGCCCCTTCAGGCCGGCGGTCGGGATACACTGTACTACTATGTGGATGACGCAGGACTACTCCGGTTCAGAGACAAACCAGACGATACTAAAGGGCGTCTGGTGGTAGCGGCCTCTATGAGAGGCGAGCTGTTACGACTTCACCACGATGCTCCGTATTCGGGGGGCCCGTAAGACGCGTCAAAGGATTAGCAGGGGGTATTTTTGGCCCGGGATGCGACGTGACGTTGTGAAGTACTGTCGCAAATGCCTCTCGTGCGCCGTTCACAAAACCCCTAAGAATCACAAGCGTGCTCCTTTACAGGTGTTTGAGAGGCTTAGCACCCCACTTCAGCGCACGGCGATGGATATAGTGGGTCCACTGCCGACTACCTCAGCGGGAAGCAAGTACATATTGGTCTTCATGGACCATTTGAGGCGTTACGCGGAAGCTGTTCCTTTAGTTGACCAGAAAGCAGAGATGGTTGCCAGAGCATTTGTAGAAAAGTTAGTACTGCGACACGGTGTGCCTGAAGAGCCGCTGGCCAATCAGGGTGCAACCTTTGTCTCCAGGGTCATGAAAGAGGACTACGATCTCTTAGGTATAAAGAAGCTACAAACGACCGCGTATCATCCTGAATGTAACGGCGCCGTAGAAGGGCTGAACCAAACGTTGGTGGGCACGTTGTATCATTTTGTCGCTCATGACCAACGAGATTGGGATCAGTGGCTTCCTTTCGCGATGTTCACTTACAACACCGCGGTTCATGAGGGCACCAACGAAACCCACTTTTTCCTCCTCCACGGGCACGATGCAACGACGCCGAGCGTCGACGATGAAAAGGCTAAGATTCAAATACAACACCATAGAGGACTACCTCGCGAAACTGGCTCAACGCCTCTTGACATCACACCGGGTGGCCGCCGAAGCTCTCATCAAAACAGCAGAAAAGAGAAAGGCGCGCTCTGATCTAAAAGGCCAACCCAGCTGTTTCGAGGTAGGTGACAGGGTTTTCGTGAAGGTAGGATTCCGGACACCCGGACTGACCAAAAAACTCTCGCCGAAATGGAAGGGCCCGTTCCGTGTGGTCAAGAGGCTCTCTGACGTCACGTGCAGAATCCATGGGATCCAAACGAAAGAGGAGAAAATTGTGCATGTAAACAAACTCAAAATTGCTATGTGCGAAACCGGAAATGAGCAACAGCCGGTAACGGTGGCTGAAAGAGACACGCCATGACCCCTGTCCCCTGAATGCCGTAGCCCAACGACCAGCCCGTTCAGGGACATGCCGCCCGAAGTTGTGATCGATTAAAATTATTCAGAATTCCATACAATCGTTCCTTTCAACCGCGGCAGGCGGCCGTCCTGAGCCATTGCCTGATTAAGCCTTGCGAAGCAGGGGTCCTGCACCGTACCCTCCCTAACACGCGATGGTGGGTGATGCTTCTGGGGCAAAATTCCGAGCTTCCGCATCCCGTATTTTTTGTTTAATTTCTTTGTGTGCTTGTGCAGTCGATGTTTTCGCGACGATTGCTAGGGTCAAGTTTATAGGGGCGACAATGCGTCTTGTTATGTGATTTATTGGTGCCTCTTCCTCTTGGTCGTTATTCGTGAACCTGCACACTGTGCTGTGTTCCACGACTGGACTTTGCGGTTCGCATAATGTGTATGCCTACATGGGTGCAATTCAAGAATTTTGCAGTGGCAAAACTCTTCTCCTAGAGTGGGCAGATGTGACGGTCGTGTGTGTGCCCGGACTACTCCGATGGAAGAACTTTGGCCACAGTACGTTTTTCCGTGGAAACGCGCGGCCGCTTCGCTAAGGAGAGAGAGAGAGAACCACTTTATTTCGGCTGGGTCAGGAGGAGGAGGTGGCGGGGGACCAGAGGGTCTCCGCGACCTGTTGGGCCCTGGAGACGAGGGTGGTCTGGGTCTCCAGGGTCGAGCTCCGCAGGGCCTGCTCCCAGTGGGTGGGTGTAGGGAAAGGGAGAAAAGGGGAGCGTGGACAGTCACAGAGAAAGTGTAGTTGAGAGTCCTGGGCGTCGCAGAGTGGGCAGAGTGGGGAGAGGAACAGGGAAGGGTGTGAGTGGGAGAGGGAGGCTATGCAGGGGCAGGAGTGCGTTTGGAGCAGGCGCCAGGTTCTGGTCTCCTCCTGTGTGAGGCCGGGTTGCGGGGGGGGGGGGTTAGTTGCGCCGGAGGAGGCGGTAATGTTGTGTGATCTCCTTGTACGAGATGAGGATGTCCCGGGAGCTGGGACGGCCATGGTTGGTCTCCAACGAAGGGCCTGCTCGGGTAGTCATAGCTCGAGCTTCTCGGTTGGCCGCCTCGTTGGCACCTATTCCCGTATGGGCGGGGACCCACAACAAGGCCACGGGGTGGGGAGGTGGTTTTCGGGGTAGAATGTGGAAGGAAATTTTGGATATCCGGCCAGCTTGGAAATTTCTGATTGCGGGTTGTGAATCTGAAAGGATGGTGTCTGGACAAGGGTCTTGGGCTAGGGCGAGGGATATTAGCGCCTCCTCCGCCGCTGTGGCTGAACTCGTGAGGACAGTGAGGGAGTCCTGAGGTGTGCTATCCTCGGAGAGCGCTACTATAGAGAATGCAGCTCGGGAGGGGTAGCGAGCAGCGTCTACGTAGATGGTATGAGGTGACGGGGGGTGCAGGCGTTGCAGGTTCGCTGCGCGTGCAGCACGTCTGGTCGCATGTAATGTGGCGTGACAGTTGAGAGGTAGTGGTTTAATTCTTATGAGTTGGCGAAATTCTCGTGGGATGGGGACGGAGGATGAGGGGAGGATAGGGGTTGAGATGGAAAGTCGAACGCCCAGAGTGGGTGCGGGCCAGTCGGTTGATTTGGGCCGCGCGATGGGATTCGATGAGTTCAGACGTGGTGTTATGTATGGCAAGCTGAAGGAGGCGGTCGGTGGGGGCATTTGGTGGAAGCAAAAGAGCAGCCCTATAAACTTTGCGGAGAAGGCAGTCCTATTTGGCTTTGTCGGTTACGGTGAGCCTGCAGTATGGGAGGTGGTATGTGAACCTGCTAATTACGAAAGCATGGAGCAGCCGAAGTCGCTCGGGCTCCATGAGGCCGTGGTGCCGAGGTGTAAAACGTCTGAGGAGTCCTATAGTCTGAAGTGTGTGTGAGCGGAGTCATTGAAAGGTGAGCGTATTACCGCGGTTAGCTTTTATAGTGATGCCAAGTATACGTATGGAGGGGACGATAGGCACTCGTGTGTTGTCAATCCAGGCGGTGATGGGGGGCGCAGTGGCTGTGCGTGAACGGGCGGGATGTAGAATGAGAAGTTCTGATTTGTGCGGTGAACATGATAGACCGATTGTGTGTGCGACTGTACTCACAGTTTCTTCTTCTAGCTGCAGCGTCTCTTCGATGTGAGCGTCACTGCCACTGGTCATCCAGAGGGGGATGTCATCGGCCTATACAGAAGTGTGCACGTTGGGGATAGTTAGTAGGGCGGTGGCTACGGGGATCATAGCTAGGTTAAAGAGAAGTGAGGATATAACCGTACCCTGAGGGGTGCCGACTGGTGGTAGTGGGAAGAGGTCTGAGGTAAGGGGCCCTAGGAGAAGGGTTGCTGTTCGGTTACTCAGAAAGGAGGCGACATAGTAGTAAGTGCGAGATCCTAGGTTGAGGGAATTTAGAGACCTTAGGATGGCTGCTTGAGAAATGTTATCGAATGCTTTGTGCAAGTCGAGGGCTAGAATGGCTGCACTGTCACTCTTGGATGGGGAAAGAAGTAGGTCATTGTGAAGTTGAAGGTTGGTGTTCTGAGTAGAGAGGCCGGGGCGGAAGCCGATGAGGTTGTGTGGGAGAAGGTCATGATCTTCTAGATAGGTTGTGAGGCGGCTTGTAATAATGTGTTCAAGAAGTTTTCCTAGACACGAGGTGAGGGATATCGGTCGGAGGTGTTCGATTTTGACGGGTTTATTGGGCTTCGGTATCAGGGAGATGTCGGCATGGCGCCAGGAAGTAGGGAGGGTGCAAGATCGCCAGTGGTGGTTGAACAGGTTCAAGATGGTGTCGAGGGTGCATCCGTCTAGGTTACGTAGGAGTTTATTAGTTAAATTATCTACTCCAGGGGCTGTTTGCGACGAAGTTCTGTGATGGCATGTTCGATCTCTGCGATGGTGATGTCGGCGTCGAGGGTGGTGTTCGGCAAGCCCGCGTATGTACCCGTAGGAGTACAGGTGGTACTGACGGGGATGTATTGGGACCGGAGTTCGGAGAGCAGCTTGGCTGCGGTACCAGGGAATGTGTGGATAAGGGAATGAATGCGGGATCAGATGTATTCTTTGGTAGTGGTGGGGTCGAGTAAATGTCATAGTAGCGCCCACGTGCGTTCCATGGAGAGCCCACCGCGCATATCGTCGCATATTTGGTACCAGTGAGCTCACATGGTTCCTCTTTGCCTCGGGGCGAGCCAGGCTCCCCTTTGCTCGACGCGTCCTTGGCGGGTGGGCAGACAGCCACTTCGTCCACCGACGCTTGAAGCCGGCCCTTACCCCCCTTTTCCCCGCCGCTGCTTGGACGTTGGAGGAGGAGGAGATAAAGAGCGAACGGAGAGAATCGAGGTTAGACTTGGGGCGACCGTCTTGCCATTCGGACGCAGCCGTAGGAGCAATCCGAAAGCGCGTCCCTTCCAGGAGCCCGCTCGCTGCCAGCGTTTTCTGCCCAGGTCTACTGCTCCAGCCCGCTGAGCTACCGGTCCTGCCCAGCCTTCCGTTCTTGCCCTCGGGTTCACTGCGGAGACCTTTCGAGCCACCGGCCCCGCACTGCCTCCATCTCCTGGCCTCGAGACCCACTCGGCTCGTCGGCGTCCCGTCGGCGATTGACCCCCCTGCAACCCGAATGATTCCGCCCAACCTGGTGAGGAAGCCGTTACCACTGAGGCACCCCATTGAACTAATTGGAATGTTTTTCACCCGCCTCAGTGTGTCTCATTTCTCCAACCTCTGCGTGGACCCACCTTAGTATGACTAGGTGACTAACCCTGTAAACGAGCTCACAATAGACCTTTAAAAGCTACCAGAATGTGAGCAAGCGTTCTGGTTTAGGTGTTAGGGGCCTGTATTCTCGGAGATTTCTTTTACCACCGAGGCACCCCATTAAACTAATTGGAATGTTTTTCACCCGCCTCAGTGTGTCTCATTTCTCCAACCTCTCGGTGAACCCACCTTAGTATGACTAGGTGACTAACCTTGTAAACGAGCTCACAATAGACCTTTAAAAGCTACCAGAATGTGAGTGAGCATTCTGGTTTAGGCGTTAGGGGCTTGTATTCTCGGAGATTTCTTTTTATCCTTCTTTGTAGGCTCGGACGCGGCAGCCCATTCCTTAAGTCGCGATGCAGGCAGGAACGGCTCGATATCCATCTAATCCTCAGATGTCCGCGGGGTGCGGGATGGACCGGGCACCCCGTACTTTGCACCCCTTGGCGGGCCCTCTGTTTTTTGATCTGCTAGCGCCGTAGATATCGGATGCGTGACAGGTGGCACGGGCCGGTGCGGCGAGAGTGGGTGCCGATGCGGGACCCCCGTGTCCATCTACTCCGCAGGCTCCAGTGAAAGGAGGGAGAATGAAGAAACAGCGGCCAAAGCGGCATTGGTTCAGACGGTGGCTGTTGCCACCACAGCCGCTGATGGCTCAGAAACCGCTGTAGTGACGGGTTGGGCTGCCTCAGGCAACCCAGCGGGGGGCGGGGGTGAGACCAAGTCAGACTCACTGAACTGGGTCCCCGTTGAAGCCAGACGCCGCTGCGCCCAGGCGAGCTGCATCGGGGAACCTCCCTAGGGGGAATAGGCGAACCTCTTTCTCGCCTCTGTGGAGGTGATGTTTTCGGTCACTTTTATATTTATGATCTGTTTCTCAAATTTGAAATTTTCGCAGGTGCGCGAGTATGCCTAGTGTGGTGTATGGCAGTTAGCGCAGGTGACGGTCTGGGAGTTACAGTTGTCATTCGGGTGATGATTTGCAGCACATTTCCCGCAGGTTAATCTACTGCGACAGGAGTTCCTACCGTGCCCGTACCCCTGACACTTGTAGAAACGGAGCCGGTGGGGTATGTATAGTCGGATTTGACATGTAATAAAACTTGCCCTACTTGATTCAGGGAGTGAATAACGGTTGAAAGTTAGGATAAGGTACTTTGTCGGTATCTCCTGATCATTTTGGCGGATCGTGATACGCTTCACAGCCGTAAAACCTTGTCGCTTCAAGCCTTCAAGTAGATCGGCGTCTGTTTCAGACAACAGATCTGGCTCAGAGATCACCCCTTTGGACCTGTTTGGGCGCAGGGGTGACCTGGATATCAAGATCGACCAGGCGGTTCTTTTAGAGGAGGTTTGTAGCTTGCTGATTACTGTTTATCTGAGCGAGCGTTGCTCCAGTCCCGAGCTTTTTAGCTTTCTCTGAGTCACCAACAATACCTTCAAGAAATTTGGAAATCAAGAATGCGCATGTAGAAGTGACGGGTCTTTGTGGGTTAACAGACTCGATCACGAGGAACCGAGAGAAATTGTCAGTCTTTGTAAAGGTTGTTGTAGAAAGGGGTGTGAAAGACACTACGATGCAGACACGTTTCAGGCACCGATCAGGTTTTTTGTGGGGTTTTGAATTTACCATACGTTATATAGAACAAGCAGGGAACGGGGGTTGATTCTTCGTCATCTTTACCCTGATAGCTCAGTAGGTCGTGGATCGGTCTGCTTGGTAAACAGACGGGACGCCCATCCACCGGAGCCTGACCTGGGGTCCGACGGCCGCCGTTTAGGGTTTGTAACTCTCCACGTATAAACGCGTCGTCGCGGTAGGTACGATTTATGTTTGGGGGCTTGGGGTCCGCGGTGTCGCCAATACCGTCACCAAGATTACTCGAGGTGCGCCGTAAGAAAAATTTTGAACTGGTGGCGCCTTAGCAGACACGTGCTACACCGGTTTTTTACTCCGCGGGAGGGATTAGTTCTTGCCATTTAACGACTCAGACCACACTTACATCCCCAAGAACTGTCCCGATGCGATTGCATGGGTTCCCCTGCTTCTGCGGGATCCCCACAAGTTATTGCAAAAAAAGCAGTTACAAACAGGTTTCTCAGTTTTTATTATTCGCTAATTAGGTAACTGCTGACGTCCACGTTCTAAAGGTATATTTTTCTGAAATATTCTTTTGGTGTCACAAATTACGGAAGAAAATTTGAACAACGCATGTCGCCTGTATAGAACGGGACGCGGACCAGAGTCAATGGATGAGCCTAGCCTTATTTATTTACCCTTTCTCCGCTATTCTATGTTGGTGATAGTGTGCGGTTATTCGCATTTCTCCTCTTCTTAGAGAAAAATCGGCAACACACTCCCTCCCCCGATGGTTGCGCTAGTGGGGTGGGGTTTAGTTAGTGGGGGCGGGTAGTCTAGGTTCAGCAGCAGATAATTAGTCTAATGTCATTCCTTCGAAAACAAGAGGTTGCGGGTGTCTTTTACTTTATCCTCCATCGATGCTTCGAGGCGCGGGGCCTCTTCTTGCTACCTTCTTCGCTGGGATGGGCACACAGTTCTGCTTGAATCGGGGTGTCTCATAAATGATGGCATTCAGTTAGTCTCTGCTAGCAGTTAATTACGCGCCATCCGAATGCGGACTGAGTGTTCTGTTAAGTGGGATCACTTATTATCTTTTTTATTAAGATGTTCCTTTCGACATGCTGACTGAGCGTTTTCTCTATGCACATGTATCGATGCCATGGGTAAGGCTTTCATTGTTTCTCGTGGTTGCACAGACGCCTCACTTTCATCTGCTTGAATTTCCACGTTTTGTGATTTGCTGTAGCGCTACTATTTTGCAAATGGTGATGCCAGTTCGCCTGTCCCCTCATTTCGTGCTCAAGGGAAGTGTTGCTGATCAACATCAGGAAGCGGTTAAACTGCTGGTTAATTGTGAAGTTTTCTTCTGCGTCATGTGAAGGATCCCCCAGAGGTCTTTTCTCCTAACGTCGGTGCGACGAAGTTGGTCCACATGTGAATATTTTTAAAATTGACGTCTGGTATCTTAGCACCGAGATGCCCTCCTGGGCCGTGTTACCACTTTCAGGTGCCTGGCCCATGTGGAAGCAGCGGTGTCTACATATCCCCCGTACTTTTCATTGAATTTGCTTTCCTAGTGAGTGACGATAACATTGGTGCTAACATTTCTGTAGTCTTTCTGGGTGCGGTGGGAATACTAGATACGGACATTGCCCTTGCACAATGCCTAGCTATACACGAATGCTCAGTTTAGGAACGTTGGTGCACGATTGAATGTCCTGTCGTCCGTCGTTGCACGGAGGACCGTTTCTAGGTCACTAATTCGTTGGCCTAATCTTTGTGTTACGCATGCGCAATGGCTTTCTGGGCTTGGCGACGAGAGCATTTGATTCTGGGATAGTATTGGCCTCGCTTCAGAGGAAGGCCACATTGTCGGCTCATTCGTCGAACTTGGGTCTCCCCTCCATCCCGCGGCCTGTTTCGCCTACGACGTCGCAATGGTAGAAGCACCTTGCTGCACCGACCTCCTTTGCAGTGACGACGAAAAGTCACGGCTTCGAAGGCAGCCCTTGTTGCGAATGGAAGTACCGCAATAGCAGGCGGCACCTTTGTGATGGTGCTGCGTGTGTT
The DNA here is from genome assembly GCF_048455015.1 of Haemaphysalis longicornis. NCBI lineage: Eukaryota > Metazoa > Arthropoda > Arachnida > Ixodida > Ixodidae > Haemaphysalis > Haemaphysalis longicornis. The sequence continues at coordinate 128,701,759 of NW_027526295.1, read as the reverse complement.
GAAGAAGCGACAAAGTCTTCCTCACTGGGCCACACTTCCTCAAGCGTTCTTCAGAGATACGACACTTAAGAAAAACCATATTTGACTAATTATATGTCAATTCTTTTTAAAAAAAGTGGGGTTCTTTGCAAAGCTGTAAAGTCGAGTAGGCCCTGAATCGATCCGTTGAACTTTCGAAGTTCAGCCAGTCTTTGTTGTGACGCCGCAAAAATCAATGAGTTTACATATATTTATCTGATGGGGATAATTCCATGACAGGAACACATAATTGCCTATTTGTTTTCTGCCAGAAGGATTACCCGAGATGTGTTAATTCACCCACGACCTCCAGACTTCAGAAGTCGGCACTACGGCGGAACAAGGGTCGGCGGTGTACGATGGCTGGGCTCATGTCCGGTTTCCATATGTAGAAACTCCATTCACTACAGAACCCGCCGCGGTGGCTCAGTGGCTAAGGCGTTGCGCTGCTGAGCACGAGGTCGGGGGTTTGATTCCCGGCCGCGGCGGCCGCTTTTGTGAGGGAGGCGAAAAGCAAAAACGCCCGTGTGTATGAGATTTCGGCGCACGTTAAAGATCCCCAGGTGGTCAAATCTGGAGCCATCCACTACGGCGCGCCTCATGGCCTGCGTTGCGTCGGCGCGTCAAACCCCACAATCAACAATCAACATTCACTACACAGCCATGGCAGGTGCGGATCAAGCGTGTAGCCTACGTGTTATAAATATGCTTCGACGTGTCTTAGGCCACACACAAGCTTGGAAGTGCTGCAAATGCGGACATTTTATATGGGCGAAGTTATCCAAGCCAAACATTTCGGTTTCTGCACCCACAAATGAAGAGGAACGATACCTCCAAACAAGGAAAAGAGCGCCCACTGTACGAAACGGCAGAGAAGCGAGGCCATGCACACTGCCAACCCTCGTCCACCCTACTTCTTACTGACGCCACAACTGCGCCACCCTAAACTTCCTAACTCCCATCACAAAGAAACTCTCGCTAATAAAACATTGCTCTAATTGAGCATATATTTGAATTATGGTTGTCGTGCAGTGTTTGCTTATCTTTGATTTCTTCACAATTGTAAAATCTGTTTTATCTTTACAGTGCAAACGAACACGCGCACGCACGGAAAGTATAACTTAGAGTTTATAGCGTTTCAATTGTAATAAATGCAAATTGTAATCTTTGGAACCGAATCTACCAATCACGTTGGACATATACGGGCAAATTGCAAGTTATTGTAACAAGGAGTTGACATCATTTTTGTGCACTGGCAAGCACACTGAAATTGAGCAGCAAGTTCATTTTAGTTTTATGTCAGCTAGTGTATATCGTTTATGTTTTCGCTTTGGTTAATTTACTGATGCGTTCGTATTTTCTTTTGTGGTTTAACTGTCAGCTATAGTAATATTTGCAAGGTGTAAACTCGAAATCTTGCGACACGTTGAAATTTTGAGGTGTTTTACAACATTGTTTTCTCTTCAGACTATGTACTTCTTGACGCACTGATTGCTGCTGCTTGTAACCGTTTCCTGGCATTTTTCCACCGTTTCCAACCATAGCTTCTGCTAGGAAAACCGTGCAATTTTCACTTAAAAAATAGAAATCGAAAGTAATTCGCCTAAGGCTACCTTTTGAAAACCCAGGCACATTTGTACCGTCACGGTTTATTGCTGTATGCTCATGGCTTTGCTAGCTGTAAGCAGCACCTCACAAGTGTCAGACACTGCTTAACGAAGACGACTTCTATGTAAAATGGGAGAAATAACACAGTATTCGATATAGCAAGTTTGTCTACAAGAAATCGGTGGATCTCAAGCGTAGGGTGCATTTTTCATAACGCGAAGCTTTTATGGTGACGTAAATGTGTTGTAATAAACATACGCCTCGCTTTGTATTAATTGGTATGGTGCTTGGCCTAGTTGCGGATTTCTTAAAATTTCAAGCAACCGAACTGCGTTGATAAATACTACACGAAACTATAAGCATTTGAAGACTTTATCTCCCTGGCAAAGGCGCTAGGAAGTTTGTGTTCACGGGAATTCCGGCCCGTGGCGATCGTGGCCGCACCGTATGAGGAGAATTCCGCAGTGTTTGCGCGGATCAAATATTTTATACGAGAAGATTTGGGCCACCAAGTGGCGCTGCTCATCTACACCATGGAGCCGCTTTCTGTACGGGCGCCCACAGTCCGCAACATGGTACGGGAATAGGTAGCTGACACATTACCACCAGCCGAAAAGACCGCACTAGTCGCTGGCCCTACGCCCCTTCTCTCCTCACTCCTACGCACCACTCACGTACGCTGGAGCGACTGCCAGCCCGCCACCGCCGCCTGCTTCATTCTTCCAGGCCGCAGCACAGCAACGTGCCGTGTCGTTGAAGCCTACGGTGCGCACCGCACTGACGTAGCTACCATCAAGACCACTGCCAACCACTATTTCCACTTCTTGCGTTGCGAATGCGTGGCGAACAGGGATAATGGTCCCATCCGTTTCGCATGTACAACATTTGGTCATGACTCCCGCTACTATCACCGTCGTGTGCTGCCACCGGAAAACATTCCTCAAGCATCTTTTTACGCTACACTCTTAGGCAAAAAGGTCTAAAAGTTCGTCCTTTCGGGGACTAACAGCCTCTGCCACAATCACTAGTCCCTTTGGGGACTAACTGCGAGGGGACGAACGGTTAGTCCCCCACCCGGATGGTCCGTTCCGATACTCCCCAAGGACGAACTGCGTAGAGGCAGAAAAAAGAAAAAAACTCCGGCACCGGCAGGGGTCGAACCCCTGACGACCGGGAATATACACAAAGATCCCGACGCGCTACCCGCTGGGCTACGCCGCCGGGTTGTAGCTGCCGTAGATAATATTCAAGTGTACAGCGTGTAGTTCTGTACATAACGCAACAAATCCATTGCAACTGGTGCCCGCATTTCTATCTGTGCAAGCGAACGTGACCGCGTTTTGCGCCTTGCGCTTAGCGCTTTGCTAGGTTTAGGGACTATTTCTCAGTTCGATTCGAAGTAGAGCCTCACAACTATAGTTTTTTCGTAAATAACAATCAACTCGTCGTCGCCTAGTTGAGATAGGTAGCTGGGCGATCGGACGACTCATTTGTTTCCGCACAAATTAGCGCAAGCTAAGTGCTTTCTTAGTGTTCTATACATATGTTAAGTGCTCTATATAGCGTATGTGAAAGGTGTCGTCTGCGTGAGTGTCAGAATAAGGAAACATGCCATATTTTCCTGCATCGGCGAAAGCGAATTCGGTGTTGCTTAGCCTGAATTCTTCAAATTCGCGTCGCTAGACGATTGCGACTGGGAAATGCAAGCGGGTTTTACAGCAGTTGCAGCATTGTCATAGCTTTGGTGCCCAAGGCAATTATGTACCGAGTGTAAAAGATAACTTCGAGACGCTTACCTGTATAGCGAGCATTTTTGTTTTGCAGTTGCCATCACCAACATGCGTTTTTTCTCGTCTGTTAAACATATACATATTCATTACGCTCAGGAATCCACTTTTGCTATTGTCACTAATTTTTGCGTTACCGCTAAGGCACTTGAAAGCTTTCATTGGCCCTTATTACCTCGCACGAATCGTATGCAACACAGCGTATCAACATAACCTCGCCGAGAAGCGTATGACAATCGCGCTTCGCCGCTCCTTGCAATTACCCGCCGCTCTCTAACCCTAGGCGATTTTCTTATAACTAACATCAATATGTTCTCTCGTGGTACCATCTAAAGCACCCAGTGACTGCAATGGCTTGTGTTTTGGAAATATAAAACTGTTCGCAGACATATGCGCGAAAGGGCAACGACGACCTCATTAGGAGATTAACGACGCAGCAAAGAGACTAACTGCATGCGTTTTGTCTTCCCGTTACTCCTTATAGATCGGCGGGGACGAACAGTTAGTCCGAATTTATGCACACGGCACGTACTCTGCCGCAGATACTCCCCTTGAAGATGAACGGTCGCCCGCGAAGACTAACGGCTGTATTTTAGTCCCTATTTTAGTCCTTTTTGCCTAAGAGTGTAGCTACAATTTCCCGTCGTATGTTGCTCCGCAAGCTGTACTTACTTTTTCCACCGAGGTTTTCGACGAGCCACGGCTGGTGAACGGGTGGTGCTCGGAACCAGCCCCTGACCTCCTGGATCATGTCGTTTCCGCGGAGTTCCCGAAACCTACCACTCTAAAGAAATTTAGGAGCTTTATCGGGCTGTGTTCGCATTTTGTAGAATGTCCATAATTTAACTTTGCGTCCATAATTTAACCACTATCAAAGCTTCTCAGCAGTGACAGCGCCTTTTCTGCTTGGTCACAGGCCTGCGACGAGGCTTTTGTGACACTGCATGATCTGCCCACAATGCCGCCTGTATTAAGACAGTTTGACCCGTCTTTCCGACAGAATCCACGCAGCTGCTAATGGTATGGGCCTTCTTGCCGAGCTCGCCCAGCGGAAATCTGGCTTTGTGGAGTATGTCGTTGCATACGCGAGCCGGACACTCACAAAAGCTTAGTCCAACTACTCAGTCGCTGGAAAAGTGTTTGGTCATAATATTGGCATCGGGAAAGTTCCGCCCATACTTCTATGGCCACCTGTTTGACGTAGTAACCGACCACCATGCCCTCCATTTTCTGGCCTTTCTAAAATATCCTTGTGGTCGCCTTCATCGATGGGCTCTTTGGCTACAAGGTGCAATATACACGTCGTGTACCGTGCAGGCGGGAAGCACTCAGACGTGGATACCCTCTAGCCCTCTCCGCTGCCGGCTGACGTGTCTCGCATTGTCACTACCGACTGCATCTTGTCATCTCTCAGTGTTACTAACATGTGTGCTGAGCAGCGAAATGGCCCATAGATAACACCAATCATCAGCTACCTCTCCCGTGCGTCACCTACCTGCGTATCAAGGGCCCTCACTTTCAAGTGCATGCGGAGCTTCTTTATCGTCTAAATTATTTCTCGGACAGTCGCAAGTGGCTTCTGGTTATTCCTAGCCATTGGCGCGTAGATATATGCTCTTCATTTCATGACGACCCAAGGTGCGCTCAGGCTGGCGTCTCAAAAAAATACGAGTGACTCAGCCTACCCTATTATTGGCGTGGAATGTACACCTTGTACTGAAGTACGTTCGCTAGTGCCCGGAAATTTAACGCAACCAACCGCCACCCACTTGCTTGACCGCTCCACTGCGATCACTACCCTGTCCGACAAAACCCTCTGAACACGTTGGCATCGATGTATACGGACCACTGCTTTCTACTGCATCCGCCAACGGATGGATAATTGCTGCCGTTGACCGCCTGACAAGGTATGCTGAAACTGCTGCACTGCCCGCATCCACGGCTCGTGACATTATCACGTTTTGACAAGGAATGCTCAAACCACTGCACTGCCCACATCCACGGCTTGTGACGTCGTCTATTGTCTTTTACATCGCTTTATCTTTCGGCACAGGGTGGCACGGGAGCTCCTGAGCGATCGAAGAGGGGTGTTTTTATAGGACGTCGTGAAAGCCCTACACGCCGAACGTCACGTAGTTCATCGGGCAAGCTCATCATACCACCCGGAAACAAATGAGGTCACGGAAGAATTCAACCACAAATTTGGACACCTGCTTCCAATTTAGTTGTAATATGACCACTACAATAGAGGCCTCGTAATACCGCTTATAACAATCGCCTACATTGCAGCAACGCGGGATATCACAGAATTTTCCCCGTTTTTCTAGCTTTAAGGCCGTAGACCGACATGCACCCTGGATAGTATACTTCGTTACGACAGGGATGCCACAGAATACACACGGAATTTACAACTACTGCGTTACGCTAAAGACTCCCGACAAAAAAACTCGGCTGTTCCTTTACAGCTCCAGAACAACAGCACCAGAGGCATCGTCGCGACGATTCCACAACCCCTCAAACGCTGAATCCAGGTTTGCATGTGTGGTTTTTGGGTGCACGGGCCAACACCCGGTCTCTCCCAAAAAATTGGTAGCCAAACGTCAAGGTACTGACAACATGATCGCCTGCAATTCGAAAGTTTGTTGAGCCCTCACCCTGTAGAGCCCCCACCTTGTAGAGTCCGTGACTACGTCCTCGGATCTTCCCCGCCGTGGCCGTGAAATAGTTTACGTTAAGAGCCTTAAACCTTACTACGACCCTATGGTGTCAGCAACACCCTAAGTCACAAGGTTGGCTGCTTTCGCACAGGGGCCGACTGTAACGAGGATAATGAACAGATGCAAGAAGCCACTTATATATCGGGGTTTGCGCCGCATCAGCATCAACCATGTGGAAGAGGGAGGCAGGAATATGTCGAATCCAGAGACGGGGACAGGGGCCAAAGACGCGTCAGAGGAAGAAGATGAACCCCAGAAAAGACATGCGCGAGAAACGAGCTGGGTTATTTTAACGCTCCGGCCTAAGTTCCGATCGCCTTCACACCACCGAATATGCCACCTGAAAAGGCTACCGTTGCATAGACTGTCTCCTTGAGAATATAATATCCAACAAACCAAATAAATAAATAAATAAATAAATAAATAAATAAATAAATAAATAAATAAATAAATAAATAAATGAGTACATTTTTCTGATATTGTGTGAAAGACGTTAAAATTACCGGAATTTAGCTCTTATGTAGGTGTTTCAAAGATTTTTTTGCAGCTACGTCTGTTCCATAGACCGAATCTGTTCCATAGACTGTCGTCTTTAAAAGCAGCGCCGACTTCGCTCTGTCTTACGGGCACATAATGTCTCTCACTCACAGAGCACAGTGCAGATGGCGTAGTGAATGGGCGCGGTGAATGAACGCGGTAATAACCAGCGTTCCCCGCACTCCGGTGGGCGCGACGGCGGGACCTATTCCGTCAGCTTTGTCGTCTGCTTTAGCGACGGTTGTTTTGAACCTTTTCGACGCAGCTTCGTGTTTATTGCTCGTTTACTACGCACAGCTTGATTAACTTGTTTGACTGCACCTCCTGGGTAACCCAGTCCCGACGGATTGAATTGGTAGTACGGCAAAGATAGCCTAAGGATTGGTTTCCAGGGCGGGAAAACCAAATGTAGAGAGCCTATACAGACATCTGGCCGCTAGGAAAACGCTGCCGTTTGTGCACTGCTTGCCATTAACAGGACTCCGTTTTCTAAATTGGTGGGTTTATATTTGGTACAAGTACTTATATTTGAAAACAGTCTACAACGGACAACCAGATAGAGTATAAACTGTTGGTTGCGTACGCTTTTTTTGTGATACGCATGTGGCAGTTTTTTGTACGTTTATTTGCGTTTGTGATTTACGGCTCCAGTTTTCTATTTCAGCTAGATAGTTTTGTAAGATATAGGTGTCAGCAACGCTTGTAATTTCTCTATATATCATCAGGTTGTCAGCAAATAATCTGGCGGAAGAAGCGATGATGTCGGGAAGGTCATTTATGAATAAAAAAGAGCAAATGACCCAACACTGAGCCCTGAAGGACACCAGATGGTGCGCGTACCATACCCGATTCTGCTCCATTTACCATCACATACTGAGAACGTAGGGATAATTATTTCTGAATCCATGTAATTGCCTGTTCAGACATAAACAAACGCGGCTAACATACCATCAATCTGTGATCTACAAGGTCGAACGCTTTCCTGAAATCTACAAATACGGAGTCAACACTAGAGCGATCATCGAGTGCACGACAAACTTCGTGAACGAATTCCGTTAATTGGGTTATGCAGGAAAGCCCCTGTCTGAAACCGTGCTATTTTGGATTAAGGAGGTTTTAATTGGTTATGTGTTTCATTGTGTTGCTGCACAAAACGTGCTCCAATAGTTTACAGACTATACTTGTTAGAGATATTGGTCTATAAGTGTTGACCAGGTGACGAAGACTTGATTTATACAAGGCATGACGCGTGCCACCTTTCAATCTTGTGGTAGGCTTCTCGTACCCAATGATTGCGAGTGTAGTACCTTAAGTAAAAGTGGGATAAACGGTGAACACAATTTGAGAAAATCACTTGTTAATCCGTCGGGCTCTCGGGCTTTGCTGGAAACTAAGCGTTAGAGAAGTGACTGAATGCCGTTTTCATCAAAACTATGCAATCCATGTTTACCATGCTACTGTGGGAAGGCGAAAGCAGAATCCTATTCGACGAACACGAGTAGAAAATAAAGGCAGAAAATGTGTTGAAGCATCTGGCTTTATCTGAGCTATTTTCTATTTCTTTTCCGCTATGCTGAAGTGAGGGAATACAATCTGTCTTTTTTGTTACATTTGACAAGATTCCAGAATAACTTTTTCGTTGTTTTGAATCGACAAGAGAAATTGTTGAAAAATGCTTTCTTCGTGCGGTGGATTTTGGTTTGCAGGAGTTTTGTAATGCTTCCAAGTTGCTTGCAATTCTTGGATTTGGGAATTCTTGTAATTTTTATGTATACCTTGTTCCTTTTATTAGTAAGGCGCCACAGCTCACTATTAAACCATGGCTTAGATGTACGATGTGGAGTCTGCTCCCACGGGGGCATGTGCTGTGCTTCTAGCTGAAGAATTTTTGCTCTAAAAAGGAGCCATAATTCTTGAACGGTTCTTGCTCCAGAAAGTTTCCCGAATTCTTGAAAAAATTCCTCTAATGCAAACCGTATTTTTTTATGCTCTCCTGGCTGTCATTATACATCTTTTATATGTAGATTTTGACAAGATGTACATATTTAGATTTAAGACCTAATAAAATCTAAGATTTAATTAATTTATGTAGATTTTGAAAGACAAAATCTTGCTGTTAACTTCTTTCATCTCACAAAGCTCTAACTCAAAGCAGGAGATTTGTGATTGCGTTTAACCTTTTCTGCAATTGTATGGATATTTTATCTTCTTGGGACATTACTGCTTCTAAAATGCTTCCTTCCTTGTAAAAGAGAGTGTGATAAGATAGCGTATTTTTACTGTGAAATTGTATAGGTTTACTTCCCCCGTTTTCTACTCGTGTGGAATGAAAACTCTGGACCGGTGCTCACCGTATACATAATTCAATAAAGTCAATTAGCACCTCATGGCCTCCGTGTATTGGTATAAGATGTGTTCTATTTCCCCTTTAAAAACATCCCTCCGGCAATTCATTCGTATTTAGAAGTGCTACGCACTTTAAGAAGATCGCTGTAATTTAGGTCTCTTTAAGCCTGCTTCTCTACTTCGTGTGGTGCGTTGTTACTCATTGCCTCCAAGGGAGGGAGTGTCCTTACAACTGCACTACATACTCATCTCCACCACCGCCACGTCTTTCCGGAGTCATGTATACTGCTCGCCACGCGGGGCGTCTATCCCTCCCCCTACCATTGGAGGCATAAATTTGGGGAGGGGGTCATGGCATGCGCCACGGGATTTCTGGCGCATATTTATGTTTGCAAAGACAGAAGAGAACGATACATTTTTGAAAACCTGAAAATGTCAAAAGCCAAAGTGAACTTTGTAATAGATTTCCATAGAAGATATCTTCATCAGGGATATCTTCAAGATATCTACACCATGCAAAAGCACCGCTATTGCATGGACACTGCTGATACAGACTAAGACTATACTGTATTTTTATCCTGTGTTATTTATTAAACAATTCTGGGATTCTTGAGTTTATTTCGGCATAAAACCCCTACAACAATGCATTTGGGCGACTGTACGTATGTTACAAAGTAAACAAATGACAAAGAATTTTTTTGCAAATTCCGTCTTCGTGCATAGACAGAAAAATTCGCAGAATTCGCAAGCTTTTTTTGCTGTATGTATCTAAGTTTGTGTTTTTATGTGGCACATTCATGAAGCGCCTACGAAAGGGCTTTTTAAGGCAATAAACTGAAATTTCAAGTAATAAGAATGCCTCTAGAAGGTATAGGTATATTCGAGATAAAAACATATTTTGAAAATAGATGACGCTCAAGCCGGTTAAAAACCACAGGAGGTGAAATTATTCCAATATGATTTATCGAAGCGATGTCATTCGCTTTCCTGCAAATGATTGTGTACCTTAAGGTTTGAGATACTTCATTTTTATGGCTATTTATTTGTGCACATATTTGCACGCTCACGGAATTTCATGTACGGCTTCCAGCTCGATGTCAGTTTTCAGCTCTTTCACTGGAAGCTCCTGTTCTTCATGACTGAAATTAAGAGTGTAGCTTTTCCATGTGGGAAAAATATAAAGTTTTCTGCTGTAGACTACTACGTTTTACAGATTTTTAACTACCAAGCAGAATGATATGTGTAATAGGGGGCCGATGTCTATTTAACAGCACTGTATTATGTGTGTTGAAAAGAAGTTATTGAATTTACCGCCACTTAGTTGGGTGTCTAAAAAAGTGGCTCACCTTGCGCTAGTGGTGCAAGGATTTGAAAATAACACAGCTGCGGCCCCTCTTTACGTCGGGGACTGAGCTTTCGTACCTCATATTTATTTCCGCACTTGCAGTTGAAAGTTCGCCATGACTAGCAGGCCCGGATTGTTACGTCCGTAAGCCTTCATATCTCTACCAAAGTAAACCACTTTACCACGTGCTAGAAACCGTGGTGAAGTCCAAAGCCAACGCCTATGCTACGATCCCAAGGAAATGGTGTGCGCCCGAAATGCCCTGACAGCTCAATCGGATATTAGGATTTGCTATACTTTACGGAAACAGGGAACGACAGCAGCATGCAGACCGATGGATGCGTGTGCATTGCGGAAAAGAATACTTTGTAAATTCCGGTCGGAGTATTTAGCGTGTACTGGAAGGTAGAAATTGACACACTCGCTGTCGAACAGATCGACCTCAAAATTGCGGGTGGCTTTGAAAAGGAGGAAGTGCTGGCGCTGCGACTAGGCAACTCATTCACGCTGGTCTTACTTCAAATTTTCCCCTTATGCTAGCCAGAACGAGGTGAACCGTTTCATTGGCACTAAGCTGCAGAAGCTTTAAAAGCGGGAGCCCGTCGTTCTGGCTGGGAACTTTTACGTTGACATCGCAAAAACGTTGCTCCTAGAGGACATGCTTGGCACGTTTGGGTTGGCTTTTCACAGGCTTAACTGGGCCTGTCTGCCATCTACCGTACGGGGAAGGTTATCGTACCGGTAGATGCATCCGATCATCATCGATGATTGGATGCATCTACAGGTACAGTCACCACATTATCTCCTCAAAGAACAGGAAGAAAAAAGGGCAGTGCTGGCCTTCACTTGTGGGAGAGTGCTTCAATGAAGACTTTGCGGTGGCGGATGACGAGTATACCTGGACTGAAGAGGGCGCTATACGTGTATAGGAGTCACGTACTTTACTCAGCGTCTAATTCGGTCTTCTGCTGACAAGTGCCATATTCACGCGAACCGTGTATGGGTTTGTTTATTTATTGTTTGTTTTTACTGCCGCGCCACGCCCGGCTGTGTTATCTGCGTTCCAAACGAAGCGCGTATTGCATTGTTTACTTTTATTCCGCACGGGCTATCACATTCAGATAAGCAGGCTGTTTCGCCCTTACATCACTAGCCTAGAATAATCTTCGGTGATCTACAATGTTCTGGATGGGAATCGACGGTTCCAGAAACGCTTGCGCCGAAAGATAAAAGCGTGCAGAGCAGATGCCGTGGCATTTTCGATTCGACGACACTCGCATGTGCAAGTCCCTTTCTTGACCGCTGCTTCGCCGCCTCTGTTTTCTTTTGAGTTGTTAGGGGAGCGTAATTTCGCTCCAATATACTTGTTTCTCCTTCAAGACAACTGCGTCGTCCTTGGTATCGTGACATCTGGTGGTGGTGCTGGAGGTGCTCCGCTGTGTTGGCTCGCCAATTTGAAGGCCCCTCTGGCCTTCTTTGTAGTTGGAGCTTGCGCCTGCGAGAATTCGACGTTAGAGTAGTCTATAAATCCGGCAGGAAACACTCCCACGCCGAATGTCTGTCCCGCGCCCCCGTCGACCCACCACCACAAGACACCGATGAAGACAGCGCGTTCTTCGGAGTCGTGACTGAGAGCGACCTGACCGCCCAGCAGCGTGCCGACCCCGATCTACGCGTCATGATCGACTACCTCCAAGGATGCAGCATCGCCGTGCCCAGGGCCTTCAAACGCAAACTTACCTGCATTCAGCCTGAAAAACTCCGTCCTCGTGAAGAAGAATTGCAGCCCCGGAACGAGAGCGAATTATCTTCTTGTCATCCCGGCAGATCTTCGTGACGAAATTTTGGAACCGTGCCATGACGATCCGACTTCCGCACATCTCGGAACAGCCCGCTCAAGTGAAAAAATCAAGCCGAAGTACTACTGGCCCCACCTTACATCCGACGTCACCCACTACGTGCGGAGCAGCCGTGACTGCCAGCGACGAAAAAGTTCGAGTCAAACCCTGCCGTAACCGGCATGTAGTAAGTGAAACGATCCTGGCCAATCCCCCAAGTGGGTATGCGCAACAAACTCGCAGGAGGGCGCCTGGTTCTTGCTGCGGCAGGAAGCTAAACATTCCCCTCGCGAGGGGCACGATCAAATGCAGAGCATTTCCGGGGGCTCACGACGTTAAGTAGTTTTCGTTACGTTAATGTTGTTGCACTTGTTGCTGTTGGTTGTTGTATTGTAACTAAATGAAGAGACGTAATTACGTGGTCACGTGACATCATTTATTAGCAGGTGGGTATGACATCATTTATTAGCAGGTGGGTATGAATATTGTGGCGCAGTGGGAAGAGCACCATGTACCTCGCGTTCCGCCCACAGGTAGTGAATGCGTTGTATCAGCAGCTTCTTGACGTAGTTTGAATGAGTAAAGGATATAAGGCGCGTTTGTAGCCCTCCATTCTGTGTCGGCGTTGTGGCGCAGTGGGTAGAGCACCATGTACCTTATGTTCCCCCAGCAGGGTCGTGGGATCGAAGACCCTGCCAGATTCTACGACGTGTCGGCCAACTTACCTACGAGGTGATCCCCGATGGTCACGACGACGACGCATGCGGCCCGAAGTCATCCACGTGCTTCGCTTGAAACCTTACTATGCAAGATGACGGACTTTTTTTGTTGTTCGTTCGGATTGTATTTATTTTAGCATCGGGTCGATGCACTCTTAGAGGTGGGTAATGCCGCGAACCATGTATGGGTTTGTTTATTGATTGTTTGTTTTTACTGCCGGGCCACGCCCAGCTGCTTTATCTGCGTTCCCAACGAAGCGCGTCTTACATTCTTGACTTTTATTCCGCACGGCCATTATCCGAGCATGAGATAGACATTCCTTTGTTGCGCAAGTATGTTTTCACTAAGAGTTTTGATGTAAGTAGCTTAAAATAATTTTTTTTGCGTCCGTCGAATCTGTACAAATATGTTTCACTAGAGACTGGAATATTCAGGCGGGAATAGAGAGATCGCACATGTGCGATAGTGCTGCAGTCATCGGTGCTAGCTCCCCTGCGCAAAAAGGGCTTCCCGTACCTTGGATTTACGCTTCACAAAAAGAGTACTGGTTGATTTTTTGGCTAATTACTTACATCAAATTCGCTGAATGTTCTCCCACTTTTTATTGGCCTTAGATTTGATATTGGCGTACCAGTCGCACGGGCAAATGCAGCTTACAGCTCCCGTGAAGTGAACTCAGTGATGCGTCGTATGCCATTATACCTATTGCATGTGCGCTAGCGTAGAGATACATTGACTTGGACTTTTTGCAAACTAGCAAAGTAAAACCACTTTCTTCGAGACGCAATTCTTGTCATGACTTAGTTTTAACTTAGTGAATGAATGGCGACGACCTACGGGCGAGCGGTATAGGGTCGGCGAGCCGCAGTGGGCGCCGTCAAGCTGTGCCTACAAGAGTAAACGTCATAAGAAACGTGATAGAAAATCGGCAAAAAGGATGCAGAGATTAGGAAAACATTTAAAATTACTTTTTCTACAAAGAAAGTCACGTAAATGCACCCAGAGTGATCGAAACCTATTCTAGGGACTTCAGACTATAATCTCCACGTAATCCCGCCATGTTTACCAGTCACTACACCGTCACCTTGAGGTAATTACACTTCCATGCACAAGGTGATGTGTATGAAACAACATCACAGGTGGTCCGCATATGTTTGTGGTCATTCTTGTTGTTAAGGGTGCATATTCCTGCTTTCCTAAAAAAATACGTTCTCCGTCATATTTGAACTGCGTTAGAACGGTGGTTTGGGCTATTCTGTGCATACTAACTGAATTTGTAACAGCGCAAAAAGACGTGCAAGAAAGAGCGCCGTGTATCGTCGTTTCTTGTATTGTCTTGTTGCGAGATTTGAATTCAGGTAGTCACATATAAATACTTGAACAATTTGGCGGGTATTCGCAACCATCTGCCGAGACCATGGACAACAGAAATCGCGCAGGTATTGCCATGCGCTACACCGTCGAACACGTGCTTAGGCGTCCCACAGACCTCTCAAAACGTACCGCCGCATTTCTACAAGTATACCTTCCGCTTGTACAAGAAGTGGACAAAAATGAATGGCTAAGCTTCGTCTTGAGCTGCAATAAAGGACTCGATAGGCTTTCACCGAACCACCGTCCCAACAGCCTAATGGGCGGTCGCGGGAAAATTGAGGCCCAAGAACAACAATTTTGTAGAAGGGTGGCGTACATACACTGCACTGTCGCCCTTGAGGGTCAATATCCCTCCGTTATTTAACTTATTCAGTCCCTTAAAACAGGTACACAATCACAGGCGAACCAAACATAGCCTTCCAAGCTTAATTCATTCGCTTTGGTGAGGCCGGTATTGCGCAGTCTTGCGCATGATCGAAAGGCGGCGCAGTAAAATGGGGCAATTACTGATATTTATAAATAGTTAGCCTCGCAGGTAGAAAAAGTGAAATTATTTGATTGGTATAAAGGGGTCTTGTGCGCTCGTGGAAGACCATCTAAAGTATAAATGAAAAAAGCAAAGTGCACAATTGAGGAAGTTAATGTTCGCAGATTTCAGGTACGCTTGCTGAAATGCTGCACGTGTCCATGCGGCGGGAAGGAACTTGAGTTCGTTCATAAGAAGACATTATTTTTAGATAGGAGATTGGCGCGTTCTTGCTAAGGAGATTTTATAAATCTCACACACACTAACACAGGGACACACAGGCATAAGTCGGTAGTGTCGGTAAAAATTTCCCTATGCCTCCCTTGGGGTTGTGCACTTCCGGCATTTCATTCTGTATTACATTAACGCGCCCCTAATTCCTAACCATTTTATTCTGCAGACCAAAGCGAGGGCATCGGTTCTGCCAATCTTTATGCCGAAAGGTAGCATCAAACGTTTTCCCGTCCGTCGACTGCGCATGACAGGCTCTAGACGCGCCAATCACGGATCGGGGGTGAAATGGAAGCCCCTTTACTGGACGTGTCGGACTGGCGCTGTCCACCACAATCAAAGTACAGATAGTTACCTTAGTTACAGATAGACAAATTAACGATACCACCTTCAAGTTTCAGGCAGTTATGCTAAATATAAATACCCCAGAAAGTGACAGCGGAGAGCGTAGCCCAGATGACCGATTCGGTAAGGCATTCGATCTAATCCAAAGGCGTGAGTTTGGTCGGCCCCCTGAAGGCCTGTATTCTCGAATTTCTTGCGGTTTATAAATTTAAAACCTTAACCTCACTAATCATAGAAATAAAGTAATACAGCAGCCGCACCATTCCGTGATTTCTTCTTGGCGTCGTACAACGCCGGACTTTTCTTCTGTACGCCCTCAGTGAGCCCCTCTCTGTCTCCCTCTCTCTCTCTGTATATATATATATATATATATATATATATATATATATTATCGCACCAGACCGGTATTCTGGAGGTCGTGGGTGTTCGGATCCCACCTGGCGGGCATTTTTTCTTCAGTTTCTTTCTTGCTTTCCAAATTCTTAATCTGTTTCAATGATCTACCACATCCTCCCCTTTGCTTTCTGAGGTTTTCTCGACTGCCAACCCTTATTTCTGTGTTATTTTCAACGAGCCCCTCATTTCCTATTCTGATTCGCTATATATATATATATCTATATATATATATATATATATATATATATATATATATATATATATATATATATATATATATATATATATATATATATATATATATATATATATATATATATATATATATATATATATATATATATATATATATATATATATATATATATATATCAATAAAACGTGGAAGATGGTAAAGAACACAAAAAAGGAAAAATTCGAACAAGTTAGAAACCACGATTGTTGGGAACATTTCAGCAAAAACACTTGACTTCTTCAGGGGGCAAACCCTCGCCTGGTTGGCACGCTTGATATAGGGGTAGGCCTCCAGGTGATAGGAGAGAAGGAAGTGGGATGCAGGAACCGGATTGGTTTGGGAGTATGCCGGGGGAGATATTGAGGGGGAAAGAAGGTGGTATAGTTTGAGCCGCGAAGTTGGTAAGAGGGAAGTCGAGTGGGGTGCATATTCCAGCAATTTCTTTGAGTGAAAGGATGAGAGGGTGTTTGTGGCCACTTCGCGTGTCCTACAGAAAGGTTCTAAGAAACGCCGGAAGCAGAACAGATGGTGAGAGAAGTTCTTATCAGTAGGTATCTGCAAGCCTTAATTTAAAGAAAAGGTAGGAAAAGGGGAAAATGACTAGGTCAAGAAAAAAGAAAAAAAGGAAAAAAAGAACACACACACGCAAAAAATAATAATCGCACAACTGAAATAAAACGTGTCTCCAGCAGCAACATTCCTGGAACAGGCCTTTTGTGAAACTCAAAAACGAAAACATAAAGCCACAAGGACGTACGGGGCACAAGACAAAGCGGAGAAAAAAAGGCCGAAAAAAATACAATGGAATTTCAGAGCAAAGGTTGGAGCGATGACTGCGCGTACTAATCAGGAAGCTGGGGAAAGAAAATAAACGGAAATAGGTGTCCGCATAAGGGGCAGAGGGAGTGGTCATATTCTTTGGATAAAGTACAAGCAAGACAATGCCTAATCCTGTATTCCCTGTGAATATCGCAAGGGTTCCAAGTTGCCCCTAGACGCATTAATTCCAGCAGGTTAGGTGGAGTTGAATGTGTGCATTAAATAGGATTATTTGTATTTTCTGACTATAGGAGACCTAAATTTTGACTAAAGTGTATACAAGTTACGTTTATCAAAATTTTGGCCTCGTTGGTTGAAATGCTGCGCTACAGCTATGGAGGATTTGCTAAGAGTATCTGCCCGGTGACCGCTAGGACGTAGGCTCATAGGGTGACGCGTTTGCCCAATGTACTGTTTATGGCACATTGAGCATTCTAACATATACGCAATGTCGGATAAACTGCACGTAAAGCTTGAATTATTCTTGTGAACATAATTACTGGCTGTGCTTTTAACATTGCAGTCTGTCTACAGGTGCCTGCAAATCTTGCATCGGGGACAGGAACAGCTGTCTATGACTAGTTGCTTTGGAGGCCTTGTTTTAGCATGCAGTAAATATCTTTTAGTAACCCTTGGTGTTTCAGCGAACGTTTTTAAAGTTGGTCGTTACTGGCTAAAATGGGGCTGTATTTCCTCATAATATTGTTTACAGTAAGGAGGGTGCTTGAAAACTTAGTTATTAGGGCAAGCGGCCTGGCGCTTTCGTTTTGTCGCTGATTGTTGAGCACGCCATCCTTTTTGAGATTGGATGCACGTTGGTACGCCTGATCTAGCGAGCATTTGGGGTGGTTCCTGATCATAAGGGTGGACCTGAGTTCCTCTATGTGCTTTACGTATTCCCTGTCATCACTGCATATTCTGTTAAGTCTGGTGGCTTGTCCTACAAATATCCCTTTTTTGCAGTTTCTGGGATTATGGATTTTATAATCTAGACTCTGCTACCTGTCTGTTGCTTTTCTAAAACGTGCGGTTGTAAGTGTACACTATACATATATATATATATATATATATATATATATATATATATATATATATATATATATATATATATATATATATATATATATATATATATATATATATATATATATATATATATATATATATATATATATATATATATATATTGAAATGAGGTTTCTTGGCAAAGGTTCCTGTGCAGGCGAAACATAAGGATGGAGTAGTCAGAGCACAGTCCGAGCACAGTCGACGCTTGGAGAAGAAGGCAGTGCGAGAGAACCCCGTCGCTCTAGGCAATGACGGTGCGGCTTCCACATTCCGCTTCTGCTACAGATGATGATAAAGTGGCGCACATCTTCCGCAGGGGATTGGCCATGGTCCTGATTCTTCCTGTGAACGTTGCTAATCTTCTGCATTACAATCAACCCCTCGCAAAAATTGTAGCCATCCTGGCGGCTCAAGGCGCTGACGAAACAAGGGGATCGTAGTAGGGCTTGAGACGTGCAACATGCACCGTTTTGTGACCCCGGCGTTGGAGATCCTGGCACGGTGTTGAGGGCTCGACACCGTAATTCACTGGGGAAGTCTGCTCAATGACGCGGTAAGGGCCATGATAGTTGGTGAAAAATTTCGCGGAGCGAACAGAAGTCCGAGTGTGCACCCAGAGCCATACATGAGAATCAGGAACGAAGCTCGGCACGGGCTTGCCATCAATGTGAGATTTTTGGCGGTACTGTTCTTCAGTGGTAAAAGACGGAGCAAGTTGCCGGCATTCTTCGGCGTGCTTGGCGGGCTCAGAGACTTAGCACACTCAGATGGATCGGGACGATACGGGAGAATGTTGTCCAACATACACGATGGCTCACACCGCTATAAAAGAAAAAATAGAGAGAACCCAGTCGCGGTTTGAATGGTGGTGTTATAGGCGTATGTCACGTAGGGAAGTACCAGGCCCAAGTTCAATGATCGGACGCCACGTACTTTAACAACATATCTCCAACGGCGGGGTTAAAAGTCTCTGTTAAACCGTTTGACTGCGGGTGGGGAGCAGTGGTCACGCGATGGGTGACATGGCATTCTTTAAGAAGCGCCGAAATGAATTCAGACAGGAAGACGCAGACGTGGTCACTGAGCAGTTCTTTAGGTGCACCGTGACCAAGTATAAATCGATGCAAGAGAAACGAGGCAACGTCACGTGCCGTGGGAATTGCAGAGCAGCGGTCTGTGCATACAGGGTTAAGTGGTCAATGGCCACTATAGCCCAGCGGTTCCCCGCGGCTGTGCAAGGTAATGGGCCATACAAGTCAATGAAAACACGGTCAAATGGCTTGGGTGGGCAAGGCAGTGGTTGCAAAGGACCGCTCAGATGAGGTACCGGCGACTTTCGTCGTTCGCAGCCTTGGCAGTACCGGACCCATTTAAGCACAAAGCTCTACATCCCACGCGAAAAGTAACGAAGGTGCAAACGTTGACAGGTTTTGAGCAGGCCGGAATGGCCACAAGTGGGGTCAGAGTGGAAAGAGGAGCACACATTGGATCGCAAATGTTGAGGGACAACAAGTGCCCATTTGCGGCCGTATGAGTAGTAGTTGCGGCGATAAAGCAGCCCATCGCGTACCGCAAGGTGTGATGCTTTCCTACGCAGAGCCCGAGTCGTAGCGGCCCTGGAAGGATTGGATAGGCAGCTGATGAGGGAAGCGATCCAGGGATCCTTCCGTTGCTCGGCTTCCATATCCATCACCGAAAGGAACAGCAGGTCACCCGACTTCTTCGAAAGGTCAGAAGGAACTGGCGAACGGGACAGAGCGCCGGCGACAGAATGCCGCTGACCGGACCTGTATATGACCCGTATGTCGTATTCATGCAGGCGAAGCGCGCATTGCCGAAGACGACTTGCCGGATCCTTTAAGGACGCCAACGAGGAAAGGGCATGGTGTGTCAGTGACAACATCAAATGGGCGGTCGTACAGATATAGGCGAAACTTTGCAAGCGCCCAGATGATGTCCAAACACTCCTTTTCAGTCACCAAATAATTCGCTCCAGTTTTCGTAAATGTGCCGCTCGTATAGGCAACGACATATTCGACAACCCCAGGTCTTCGTTGACAAAGAACAGCCCCAAGGCCAACTCCACTGGCGTTAGTGTGAACATCAGTAGGTGCTGTAGGATCGAAGTGTTGAAGTACGGGTGGCGAGAACAGTAGACGACGCACAGTCTCAAACGCGTGGTCGCAAGCTGGGGACCAGTCAGGTAAGTCGCTGGCACCATGAAGTTTCGTCGATGGCGCAATGATAGAGGCGAAATTGCGGATGAAACGTAGGAAGTATGAGCAAAGCCCTATGATGCTCTGAAGAGATTTTAGAGTAGTGTCACGCGTCTCGACCGGCAGAGAAGAAGGAAATGGGAAACAAGGCCAGGTGAACAAAAGACATTTATGACACTGCAAAGCACGAAGCAAACACAACCGAGTTAATAAAACCATCCATGAGATAAAGCTATCGAACTGTCGACGATGAAATATACACAATGTCCTAAGACACTTCTCCCCAAAAGCCACAACTATGTCCCGGAACGGTGCACCAGGTGAGGCTTACATATTTCGGTGGTGTTGACTTATGGATCTGGTGGTTGACGTAAGCAGCCACGAAGAGCTGGTACCCGCGTGCCGTCGTCGCGATGTTGGGTGGCTAGCGTGGAGAGGCTGGTACTCCAGAGGACCTTGCCGTCATCGGGACCGTCGTAGCACAGGACGACGATACGATGCTGACCGCAGACACGCGCCCGTCGACGCTGGAGCTGCCAACACGTGGGTTGGCGGAACGTCGGGAGATCGGAGCCGAAGCGTCGTCGGCCCGCTCCCGTCCAGGCTTGTGTGGCGACGTCGGTGCCCTGGGTAGCGTCACCCCAGGCTTCGCTCTTCGGGAGCCCGATGTCTTCTTCCCCCCCCTGCCTCTTTCTGCTCCTCTTCTTTTCTTCCATCTTCTTCATTGGGCGTCATTCTGGGGATTAACCTTGATTCGTGACAAGTAGTCGGCTCCGGGAACTCGGCCACTGCACGGAGTTTCGCTGGGTCGGGTACAACGCCGTCCTTGGTGATGACGTGGCCCAAGTTGGTTAACTTCCTTCCGGCGAAGTGGCACTTATTAGATGCGACTGCATCTCCTTCACTCGCCTTGTCCGTGCATCCGGCGTCGGCATTGTTGTCGGCGTCCGCCCCTCCCCCATTCTCCTCGCCGCGTGAGCTGCGCTCTCCGCCGCTCACCCCCTCTCCTCTCCGATAGCGAACACTCTCTCGCAAGGGGCATTGGATTGGATTCGAATGGATTGGCTTGGCTTGGCTTGGCTTGACTTGGCTTGGATTGGTTTAAAGTGGATTGTGTTGGATTGTGTTGCGTCATAGCCGCGGCAGACGCAGTGGCGCAGGCGCGTCCCCTCACCGTTATGCGCGCTATAAAACGCGGTGCCTGCGCCGCTCCGCTCCATCGTTCCAGCGGCGTCCCTCCGCTGTCCAACGCTGCAACGTGAACCCCCTATGCGTCGCATCCACACAGGGGTTCCCGGGAGGGGAGGTGGGAGTTTTTTTAGGACCAGTTGGAGTCCAGCTCGAGAAAGATAGGTTAAAACATGTTCCAGGCGTCGAAAGTGCATCGGAAAATCGGCAGAAAAATGACGATGTCGTGTAAGTAACACAAGCAATGTTTCCACGTGAGTCTTCTCCGAATATTGCCTATCATGCGTTCAAATGTTGCCGGGCCGTTACACAGCCCCAACGGCAAAACAATAAATTCTTATAGTCCGTCAGGAGTTACAAATGCCGTTTTCGAGCGATCAGCGTCCACCATAGGTACCTTCCAATATCCGGGCCGCAAGTCAAGAGACGAGAAAAATTCCCCGCATTTCCCCGAGGGGAAGAATGTGAAAGTGCGAATGCACGAGTTGAATTTGCGCGGTTCGGTAATGTTCGCGAAAGAGAGATCACACACACACACACACAACGACAAAGAAAGAAAGATGCATTTAAGCGGGTGCATTAGCCCTTCTCACGCCCGATTCCTGGCCAATCCCCCACGTGGGTATGTGCCATGTCAGCGGCCAGGCAGCGCGCGCCCACCTCCCCCCGTTGCCAAGGAAGACGAGGAGATTCCTGGCCAATCCCCCACGTGGGTATGTGATGCGGACATCGCCGGTGGACGGAGGTTCAGGGTCGCTTAAAAAGTGCATTGCACTTAAAAAACTCTGCCCCCTGCAAGCTGTCTAGAGCGTCATCGATGCGTGGGAGCGTATAGACGTCTTTGCGCGTGATATTTTTGAGGCGGTGGTAGTTCACGCAGAAGCGAATGAATCCATCCTTTTTCATGGCGAGAACGACAGGAGATGCCCACGGGCAGCTGGAAGGTCGAACAACTCCACGCTGAAGCATGTCGTCCATATGCTGCTCGATGGTGCGGCGCTCGGCTGGGGAATCGCGATAAGGCCTTTCGAGAAGGGGACATGGGTACCACTGTCGATGGTGGGCTTGACTAGATGGGCGGGCAAGCGCACTTTGGGACAAATCGAATGAAGATTCAAACCGTTGAAGCAGCGCCAAAAGTTGGGCTTGCTGGTTAGGGTCTAGACCGTCGTCAACAGAGGGAAGAAAAACATCAGTCGATGGGTCCACTGCAGGCGGAGAAGGGTCAAGTCCGTCAATCTGAACGCGAGGCATGAGCTCCGAAATGTCTATCACACGACCAGTATCTATGTATTCCAAGCTGACAAGTGTTTCACCCTCCAGAAGGGTGCACGGCGGCGAAGACACGTTGGTAAAAACCATGTTGCTCATTCCGGCGCCTAGAGTAAGAACGGCAAACGGCAGGGGAAAGCATTGCTGGCGGAGAAAAACGTCAGAGGGCGTAAACAGCGCAGTAGCGTCAGTCGTGGTTGCACAGCGCACAGGCGCACAAACAGAAGAATAGGCCGGGACGTTGGCGTCGGTTGCCATGACGAGTTTGGTAGTGGGGGCACCTTTGCTTTCATCAAATAGTCGCTCACAGAAAGAAAACTCAACTTCTGCGTGCGCACATTCGATTACTGCGTTATGACGCGAAACGAAGTCCCACCCTGATATGACGTCATGGGAACACACTGGTAGCACAATGAATTCAATGAAGTACAGTACGTCATGAATAACTACTCTAGCCTTGCAAATGGCCATCGGCTTAATATTGTGCGTGCTTGCGGTTCGGAGGAACAGTCCATGCAGAGGCGGTCGTGACTTTGTGCAATGAAGGGCATAGATCGGCTTTGATGACGGAAACAGCAGCTCACGTGTCTACAAGGGTGACAGTGCGAAAACGTTGTACGGTACCTTCGATAACATTGGCAGGGGACGGAGGAGGAAAAGGCCTTGGACTTTTCGACGTCAGCGCAGTTCTTGCTTCAGGAACTGCGGCCACTAGTTTTCCGTGTCTTCGGTGATTGATTGATTGTGGGGGTTTAACGCGCCGACGCAACGCAGGCGATGACGCGCGCCGTAGTGGAGGGCTCCGGATTAATTTTGACCACCTGGGGATCTTTAACGTGCGCCGAAATCTCGTACACACGGGCGTTTTTGCTTTTCGCCTCCATCAGAAAAGCGGCCGCCGCAGCCGGGAATCGAACCCGCGACCTTCCGTGTCTTCGGGACCAGGATGTCGCGTCGGAGAAAGTGAGCGACGACGTGGGGAAGATGAAGAGAGGTTAGTAAACGTCGTACGATCTGAAGAGCGAAGTACAGTGGGGGAACGAAGAGGCGCCTGGGCTTGAGCCGACGGCGGAAAACCGGCATGTGTAGCGTCCCAAAGTTACGGCGGATGGCGGCGGCAGTAGCGTGCGACGTGCCCAGATACTCTGCAAGCAAAGCAAATAGGACGATTATTCGAAGTACGCCATGGACCACAGGTCTGGGGATTGAACCGTGGAGGCGGAGGCACAGTTGGGACAGCTCGAGGTCGCACTGGCAACGTCGGCGGGTACGTCAGGGCTGACTCCGGCAATGGTCTCGCGGTAATGTCGGCGTATGTGATGGGCGCGGCAATCGGCACCACCTACTGTGGAGAAGGCGGAATTGCTCCGGCTATTTGATCTCGGATCACATGCTCAAGAGAAGGTCCTAGCGTCAACATAGACTTTCCCATTACAGGTAGACGGGACAACTGACGGGCCACCTCCTCCCGCATGAAGTCTTTGATTTGCGAAAGCAACGAAGGATCGGTGTGCATCGCTGACAAACTTGACACAGTCATCCTGTGCAAGAGATCGTCGAGTGAGGGCCCGTTGCCTCCGTAACGCATCGAAGCTTCGGCACACGTTAATGACTTCTGTGACGGTGCGTAAGTCTCTCGACAAAAGCATCTGGATGGCGTCATGTATTCCTTTTAAGATGTGCTTGATCTTTTCAGCTTCTTGCGTAGAGGGGTCGACGCGCCGACACAGGTCGAGGACGTCTTCAATGTAACTTGTGAAGGTTTCACCGACCTGCTGGGCTCGTAAGCGCAAGCGCTGCTCTGCTTGAAGCTTGCGCATAGCTGGGCGACCGAAAACCGCAGGGAATTTCTCCTTGAACTCAGTCCATGTCTTAATGCGACGCTGGTTATTCTGGTACCAAGGCTCGGCGACGCCGGTCAGGGTGAAGCTGACGTTATTGAGTTTGAAAACATCGTTCCACCGATTGTGTATGCTCGCGCGCTCATATGATTCTAGCCAATCTTCCGTGTCGTTTTCATCGGTGCCGTTGAAGCCTGGCTCTCGCTCACGCACGGCACCGGAGCACATCACCGAAGGAGGCGAGGCCGTAGCGCTTTCGCTCGCTTGGCTGGTCATCACTTCGGACAGTTTTCGGCTTCGGAGTTCCAAGACTGGATCGTGACCCCGGCGTCTTCACCACTTGAAATGAGGTTTATTGGCAAAGGTTGCTGTGCAGGCGAAAGGTAAGGAGGGCGCAGACCGAGCACAGTCCGAGCACAGTCGACGCTTGGAGAAGAAGGCAGTGCGAGGAAACCCCGTCTCTCTTGGCGATGACGGTGCGGCTTCCACATTCAGCTTCTACTACCGATGATGATAAGGTAGCGCACATCTTCCGCAGGGGATTGGCGATGGAACGGTGCCAATAATCTGGAATACTCTCTCTCTCTCTCTCTCTCTCTCTCTCTCTATATATATATATATATATATATATATATATATATATATATATATATATATTGTAACGAAGAAGCAAGGTCCGGGTCAAGGAATTAAAGCTCCGACCGAAATCCAAGTTGAAGGAGGACAATCCCCACGCATCAAGCGCACAGCATTCGCAGCGTGATCGTGTTCGGTGCTGGCTGCTCTGCTTCTTCGGCTGCTTGAGCTTCTTCTGCCTCGGTCGCTTGATCCCCTCGGTTCCTTGGCTGTCTAAATAAAACCCACTACAATATATACATATACATATGTATATATATATATATATATTGTGACAAACTGTCTGTTACTTGTTACGCTGCGTGTACATCATTTGGCACTTCAGCTTTTCGTTACCATTATAAAACGTATGTCCTAGCTCATCTGCTTCCGTTAACCATCCAATCTCGGCATGTCGTAGGCGCTCGAGTCACAGCCCGCATGTTTAAGGGAAGGTCCTCTTCACCCCAAGTAGTCCGAGAGGCGCTAGCTACCACCCCTTAGCGCACGAAACAAATACCTTAACATAAATACCCGAGAAAGGCGATGGGAGCACAGCTCCGCGGTAGCGTAGTGGCCAATCCACCAGACGCGTAGTCTGAAGGTCGTAAGTACAGATCCAGCCGGGCGGGCATTTTTCCTCAAGATTCTTTACGTCTTTGAAAAGTCTGCATCTGTTTCAATGACAACAAATGGCCTTCCCCATTTCTCCCCTTAGATTTCGTTGGCATTCGTGGCTGCCAACCCTTACCCCAGTCTTAATTCAACGAACCCCTCGTTTGCCATTCCTATTCGCTACATGCATAGCTATGACCTCTATTGGCGGTGAGCGTGACCACGGGCGGCGCTGCGAAGCGCGCCTCTGTGACGTCGGCTTAGGGACTCTCGCATTTGTCGTCTGCTTTACTCGGGCTCGCTCTCCCTGCTGTTTCCTTGCACTCGGTTGACGTCTGATGCTTGTTCGCACCACATTGTGCGTGTGCGCAACATTTCACTCCAGACTCCAAATTCACACTCCAGACTGGCGGACTAGGAATGTTTCGCATTAGTGAAAATTCTCCGAATATCCGCAGATATTTTTCTGAAAGTTCGTTTCTCTGTAAATAGAACAATTGGTTCAAATTTGAGTTTTTTAAGTTTTAGATGCAAAGCATCTCTTGCTCGGGGCTATGTCCGGCGTCCGTCCGTTGTCTGCACCTCTCCCCCTACACTATAAAAAAAGAAATAGTTACCGGCACCAGGTTTCGATCCCACGACTCTCTGGCCGCAACGAGAGGTACGCTGCGCTCTTCCTTATGCGCTACAAAACGGAGACAGGAGCAAGTGCTACGAACGCGCCTTATGTCCTTGACTCATTCAAACTACGTCAAGAAGCTACTGACCCAACGAAGGCACGCGAAGCTGAACGTCAACGGAAACGACGAACTGAAAACTTGAGAGGAGGATGTTAGCGTCTCTTGCTCGGGAGAAGTTCCCGCGTCCGTGCCCCGTCCGCAGCGCCTGTGATGATGATTGTGGCAGGATGCCCCTAGGGACTGGTCAACCAAAAAATCCATCACGAGATAGCTTCGCGTTCAACCACTGTCGTCATCTTCACGTAGGGGAACCGCTGAAGACGAAGAAGGAGAAGAAGAAAAATGTTCCAATCTGGGCATGACTTAACGAGTTCATGAAAGTGGACTGAAATTTTACGACATATAGCACAAAATTTCTTTAAAGGCGCTAAAAAATGCCGAACCGCTGCTCGCATACAGATTTACACAAATGGAACATCGCTAAATTGTAATGCAAACGGTGAGGAAAAAATGCACATGTCGTTTCAAATCGCGCGCCATCAGCCGCAAAGGGTTCGCACAACATCCGACAGATGGCGACGAGTGTACTGGCCAGTAGGAAGACGCATTGAAACATCCCCCTCGCGAGGGGCACGATCAAATGCAGAGCATTTCCGGGGGCGCACGACGTTAAGTAGTTTGCGTTACGTTAATGTTGTTGCACTTGTGGCAACTGCTAACGAGAGAGCGCTCATCAGCAGTAATTTGAATGAGTCAACTATATAAGGTGCGTTCATTGGCCTGCATTCTGTGTCGGCTTTGTGGCGCAGTGGTTAGAGCACCTTGCACATTGCGTTCCGCCCGCAGGGTCTAGAGATCGAAACCTGGCGCCGGATAGTATTTCTTTTTTTTTATATAGTAGGGAGGGGTGCGGTGCGGACTACGGACGCCAACGCGGGTGACATCGTGAGTTACTGAAATGCTCTGCATTTAAAAGCTGCGAAGAGGAGGGCGTGTACGCTGCTCTCGCCCCGTCCTCAGCGCTTCTGATGAAGATTTTGGCAGGATGCCCCTAGGGATTGGCCAACCAAAGAACCCATCTCGAAATAGCTTCGCGTTCAACCACCGTTGTCATCTTCCCGTAGGGGAACCGCTGAAGAAGAAGCAGAAGAAGACGAAGCTGTGAAGACGAGGGCGTGTACGTTGCTCTCAGCCGGTGCACCAACGTCAACAACCTTTACCTCACCAACGCTGACGGAGACTACCGATTCTACCACAGAGATGACAACATCGACAAAAACGTGATGGACGAGTTTCGGCGCCTAGAGCACCACTGCCTACTCACCGTAACACAACAGTACTTGCGTGCCTTTGCCACCGGTGTGGACCCGGACGTGGAATTCCCTCTGGCGCTACTAAACACCAGATCCCTCAACATAACGGCAACATGCCAGCTGCGCGATAAGCGCGCATGTGCGTCTCCTCTCTCATCTCCTCCTCTCCACTCCATCTACTCTATATAATAAACGTGGTCCTCGCGCGGCTTACTCAGTTGCTGCTTCGGTTGAGACACGCTCGCCGTCCGATGAGCTGAATGGACGACAACAATTCTGCTTTGCATCACCGCATAGTTCCCTTCGGGGAGACGGTGTAATTTTTTTTATCATAACATACTTAAAAATCGCATACACTAACTCAAGGTGTGAGTTAAAGACCGATAAAGTTTTCGTTACCGATACGGAAGAAACATTGCCGGCGTCTCCCGATTCCCAGCCAAGCCGGTCTTGTGCGGAGCGTGAAGAGTCGGAGCTAGGAGTCAGGTTCTGTTGTGAGCAATCTTTTGAGCAAAGGGAACAGCCGGCTGCTAGTAACCGACAACAGCGAAAATACAAGACCGAAACAAATACCAGGCCTTCGGGGCTGTCTGCTTTGGCAGAAGGCATTACTATTCCCGGTAATCGTATGTAAAGTAAAACAGTTTTTGCAACCTTGCCGAACGCTCGAAGGTATTGTATCACATCACCTTACGTTGTCATAGCATGAAAGTATGCCGACATGCACTATGGGCTGCAAAAACTGTAGGTTGAATTCCAAATAACCTATTATCTGTTAAGCGCGTGTCAGTTTTATACCAGGCTTCTTCGAGCGAAACGAGCCACGTCTACGGTAAAGGCACAGTAACACTGTGTTTGTTCAGACATAAAGGGAATATTTCGGTACATTTCCCTCAGCCATATCTTCCTAATATTCAGATATGCGTTATAGGAAAACTGCACTCAGGAGCAGGAGGAGGAGGAGCTCGAGGACAAACCTTTAACAGTAAAATCGAGCTGGTTAGTGGGCCGGCTACTCAGTCCAGGACAAGAGATTAAGAGCAATTTTGTTCAATTCAATGAACGCCGTCTGGAGCAGCCCAGGATTTGATCTTTACGCCTGGAAGTGTTCAAAAACAATTAAAAATACTTGGGAATATTCATCGGTTTTGATCCTTGTTATATATATGCACGTATACTATTTGGTGTGTTCGTTAGCGAGTATATCAGGCCTTCAACACCTTAATCTTATAACTGTCCGGGCTGAGAGTCAGTTCGTTATGATAACGATGGTTACGATAGAATTTCGGAGCACGAAAGCCGCCTTCGAGTACTCTGGACAACGTTGCCTGAGGCGCGATCGCGGTGGCGTAGCACAAGCCTTCTCATTGTATTTACATGTGAATAAAAAACGTACACTGCCGATGTCTACCTTCCTGCACGTAGCCACAACGAAAGCCAATTTGTGTCATAAAGCGTGAACAAAATATCCACACGATCCTTGTGAGCCTACCAAACATCCCCAAACCTACAATAGGACGTTTGTGACGGGGCAGAAGAATTAATGCGTTGGGCACACACAAAAAAAATTATTTGGCACAAGTCAACAACGACGAAAGAAATAGAAGACAGCCGCTTTATTTCCTGCTGTGCGATGCGCGTGTAGAGGCCCGTTGCTTGGCAGGTAGCATTAGGCGGTTGATTATTCATAAGAGCACCTCAATAATACTGTAGGGAAGCCTATGCATTTGGATACTCATCGAGGAGCTCTGAACGCTGATCCCCGCCAATAAGCTAGAAAGGACGAGCGAAAAATGATCTTCTGACCGACGCTCTGAAGAAAGTATCTCTCCTTCCGCCTCCCCCCCCCCTTGCGTTGCACACTTGTGGGGGATAAATCTTGAGATTATTCAGATGTGCCAGAAGCTGGCAAGAATTATTGAATTAATAGAAATACGCTTTTAAATGCACTCAAGCCTGAAAGCGGGCGATTTCTAGCACAGGCCCCTCACAAGCGGAGTGTAGCAGACGACAACGGCCCGAGTCCCCAAGCAGACGTCATAGCCAGGGATACTGTTGGTTTTGGTACCATAGGTAGCTGAAGTGGGTTCAACGCTGGTCGACCACTCTCGTCATATCGTAGACGCTCGAGTACCGGCCCGGGATTAAAAAGAAGGTCCTCTTCACCCCGAGCAGTCCGAGTGGCCGTGGCTACCACACCCAAGTGCAGGAAACAAATGGCTTAACATGAACACCCGAGAAATTGGAGGGGAGAGCTGCCCCGCCAGGAGCGTAGTGTTTCGGGTTCCACCCGGCGGGCATGTTTTCCTACCTTGTCTCACTGCATCTGCTTCATGATGATAAATGACCTACCACATTCGCCCCTTTTCAGACATTGGTATTCTTGACGGCCAACTTTTATTTCTCTCTTAGTTCAACGAGAACTTGTCTCATTTGCTATATAGTATGATAACCACTCCCCATATGACAACATCGCCCCTTCTGCGGAGAATAAACGTTTCAGATATACCCGAAATTAAGTTCGCATTACGCAATGGCATCGTAGCCCACTCTGTCATTAAGGGGCGCTTATGACAACCAAAGTTTTGGTGACTGGATTTGTTTTTTCTGTATGTTTTGTAACAACCCATTTTTACATTCGTGGAATTTAAGTACTTTTTATATTCCTATTTTTCCGGTTCGCGTCCTTTCGGGGATACGTTCAATGTTTCTGTTCATGCTGCTCTGTCAAAACACAGTTCTTTGCCCCCTCCACACTATGCATTTCATCTTTGGTGCAAGGGTATAGAAGTCAAAACAAAAGATTTGAGAGGAATGACTTTCACGCAGCTGTTGCACCTGGGAATGTAGTAATTTTTCCATTCCGTGTTTACTTGGGAAGGTCATTTGCCTCGTTATATTCATGACTGATATAAAGCTTTTTTATAGAAGCCATTCAAACAAAATCCTGAGGAGGTTGAGGCCGTTAGTCTAAATCGTTTGAAAACAGCGCGGAAGACGGGACTGAGCAAGTAATATACGACACAATTACTTGCTCAGTCCCTTCTTCCGCGCTGTTTTCAAACGATATGATGTACCAACAAGCCCTTCAGTTCACACGTTCGTCTAAAGCCAATCTTTTCAGTCCAAGTGGTGTTATGTGATCAGCGTTTAAAGATTATGAGTGTTATCTCCCATTGAAAAGTTGTCGCAACAAAACCCACGGCTATAGTTAGTGAGAAAACCCCCATTTAGGAAAAAAACCCGTAGTGTTTTTCTTTCTATTGCACCACTTACTACATATTTGGCGCTAATCATTAGGGAATTATTCTGAGTAGTAAAATTACCAATTGCGAAAATAACACTAATTTCGGGGAGCTAGAGCGCACTTCATAAACACTGTCCGATTTACCTTCAATTCGTGTCACGGAAAATGACGATAGGTTATATGAATTGCCAAATTTGCCGCAATTGGTAAAATGATGGCGTTTTAAGATATCACAATTGTTTCAAGAACGCTTTTTGGGGACGAAGTTTTTTGCATTGCCTTTTGAACTAACTTTTACATAAGCCAAATTAATTGAATTCTTTTAAAAACCATTTTCTCAAGGACACAATTGCTAGCGTTGATTTCGGTCCTTTCTGTATATCTTACGTGTAGAGGAATTCGACTCGCACGTACTGCCACAAATTAGGAGCATTTTGTTTATATTAACGGTTTCTTTAAAGGGACCCTGCAACACTCTTTGAGCAGTACAAGTAAACCTGCGCGACGTTTAGATTACACTGCCAGGAATACCTGAGCCAAATATTACACGTGCACGTGAAGCGGTGAGCGCGCAAAACGATGTGAAAGACGCGGAAAAACAAACCGCTTTCTCTTCAGTTGTCCTCATTATGCATGTCCTAAGGGACGTCACATAGGCCATGGCTGCCCGATCGGCTGTCACTGGTCAAATTCGCGGCTAGATTCTCCCATTTCCGTCGTCGTCATCGCTGTGTACGAACCTCTTCTATGCCTGAACCTGTAGGCACAGTTTTGCCGTTTCTTTTGTGTTTTGAGTGCGCGACGAGTTTGAGTGATGAGCTCAATACTTCCCTTTGAACGGGACCACTCGACTACAAACGTTTATTGCTTCAAAAACGCCCTACCAGCCCGTGCGCGCACTTGCGAGCAGGCACCCATGCCTGCTTTTTTGTGGAACCAGACCGGAAATAGGCCCCTCCGCGTTGCGGAGAGAAAACTACCCGGCATGTGATATATCGAAGGCCGCCGAAGAGAACGTCGCGAGCCGCCCCCCTCTCCGGGAGAGAGCGCGCACCTTTCGTCGCCTTGTCTGCGCTCGAGTTGAGAGGGAACGATTATGCCCGATTTCTCATCGCGCGTAGTTTCGTTAATTGTGAACGGATTTTCATAATTCTTGCGGGAGGAGATTTCTGGGACAATAGACTTTATCCCAAAATATAGTACTAGTAGTCCATGGCAAGTGTTGCAGGGTCCCTTTA
This sequence comes from Haemaphysalis longicornis, assembly GCF_048455015.1. NCBI lineage: Eukaryota > Metazoa > Arthropoda > Arachnida > Ixodida > Ixodidae > Haemaphysalis > Haemaphysalis longicornis. The sequence continues at coordinate 128,669,624 of NW_027526295.1, read as the reverse complement.
AAGGAGCCATGAAGAGAAAACACAAGTTTGGTTCATTCGAAAGATTGCCTCGTTAGAACCATAACGACACCACTTATAACGCAAACTTCGCTCAAATAAGCTACATAATTAGGAAAAAAGGAAATGACCATGCGACCCACCAGCTCATTTTCCGCCACAGAACCTGTGATGTCACTTGGGAATGCTCTGCGATTGGCGGAGGCCGGCAAAAGCAAACGCATGTTAGGCAGGGCTTACAGCTTGCATAGCGAGCTAAATGCCCGTGAAACATACTGCACATTCTTTTTATGACAAAGAACGGTGGAGTAAACGGTTGAAGGTCCGAACGAACTCGCAAGCGTGTGCGCCAATACCTACGAAACTAGCGCCGGCCGAGCTCGACATCTCGCCGTCGCGCAGACGAATTTTCGGGTTCGAGGCTCTTCGGGGCCAACGAACCGTTCCAGCACGCACAGCCGCGACCTTGCTTCGTATCGTAATCCCTTCACAGGAGGTTAGCCGTCATATCGCAAACCAGCAAAGGTAAAAATAGAAACGAGGGCAGTAAGGAACAGCAAGAAGCGACGAGATAGTGCCAGTCGTCGCGTAAGTTTCGAATGGTGTTGGCTTGCTGCTGTCGTTACGAGCTCGTTTCCAGTTTACAACCACTGAAAACTTCAGTTTGTTCAGTTACGGCAGGGACCCTTACGTTAGCTCACTCCTGGGACATGCTGGCGGTCATCGCCGACTTCGTCAAATCGCTCTGACCTTGGGGAAAGAAATGCCGTAAACACCGCGCATTGACGCTCGTATCTTTCTGGTCGAAGCAGAGAGCTCGCGCGAACGGCTTTCCATACACGACACCGGCCGACTGGCATAAGTGATACTGCTACTGAAATTGAACTATTATTAACCGTAATCAAAATACGGCACATACGTACCAGTCTATATTCGTCCGTCGCGACGGGGCTGACGAGGCAGCGGTGCCGACGGCTGGGCGTTCGTCTGTTGTGGCTATCGCGGAATGGTCGCTTTCCCGTCCACCGCGTATCCCACAACTCTTGCCGCTCGTGCACTTAGAAGCATTGAGCGTTTTTGTGGTGTGAGGTTGTTAAATGCAAGCCCGAGCTCCTCGGCGAGAGTTTTGTTCCCCGGATCAGGCGATTCCATGACTAGGGCTGCGGGTGCACTAGGTTTTACTAGTATTTTTAAAATGGCCGCCGTCTCGATCGACTCCCGCGTGTGGTTGCTATATGGAGTCGACATACTAAGTATCTGTTTCATGGACCGGCTCTATGACGCCATTGTACACGTCACGGAATGTTCAATTTTAGCGGGAGTTTTAAAATTTTGGCTTAAATAGCCGTATTTCTCAGTGAATAAAGCATCATTTGCTTCCGGGAAAGCGCTTGGGGTACTATGAAACACCTAATCTTTCGAATAAAACAAACTTTTGTTTTCTCTTCATGGCTCCTTTAAATCTTACGATCACGCTCAGTGTGCCTTGAGAAAATGTGCTTCTACCACTGCAATTACTGATCCACGCTCTGCTCGTGCAGTAAGCATTCGCGCATCGCAATCATGGCGGGTGAGTGTACATTGCGCAAAACAGTCCACAGGCTTCACTACCAGCCTGCGCCTGCAGCGTATTTTGGTCGCTTTATGAGCTGCTGTGAGAACTGGCTCATGTATTTTAATGCTCCAGAATTCAAAATTGCCCTATTTCATCCACAGACACTCCAAAATGTTGAAGTGCACCAGCTACGTTTCCATTAGTCCCATGGCAGCATTTCTAGCTTCTTGGTACAGATAGTTTTTCTTTCATCTTATCCCAAAATTCCTAGTCCCTAAATAGGTATTTCAGATATCCTCGCATAGACGGCTTGGGCGTACATTTAATCTTAAAATATTTATTCACTACGTACCAGCAACGTGTATTATTCTCAGTAGTTGTTACGTCATGACAAGTCGATTTGTGCCCTCGTGGAGTTTACAATTTAACAGGGTAATTGTGTCGAAAATATCATCCCTTTTTGCCCTACACTCGCATACGTGAATATTCGACGTATATCTTTAAGTGCAGAGGTGCGCTGCCTGACACGAAAACGTATGTTCGACGTATGTTTGCCTTCACACATAATTCGTTAATTGATTTGCAATTCGATCACAATTTTACCAAATAATATCTTATATAACAGAAAGAGCAGAGCAGTTTTTTTCCTTGCCCTTATTACGACTGCCGTGTCTTTATAATCAAATCAAAGCTGGATACCTCAGTCACCTCAAAAGAAGTTTGTCGTTTCCCTTTTTTTATTTTTATGGCAGAACATTGTGTTATTTACTCATGCTGCCCATATTTATATATTTTTCTTTCGTTCTCTGTGCTATGTGTCAGCATTGTATACTAGCTGTACCATTTATGAAGTGTATGCATTTATACTAGCTGTATGTAGTTACTTACACTTCATACATCCCAATAATAATAATATTTTTTGTACACTACTGGGCCTAACGACTCTCACATGGCTGTAAGGTATGGTGAATATATCAATCAACCAATCAAAGACACTCTACAGTAGTCCATGTAGTTCTGTGAAACATGGATAAGCAGCGCGGTAAAGACAGGACAAAAACTAGAGACACACAGGACTAGTCTAGTCCTGTGTGGTCTCTACTTATTGTCTCGTGAACTGAAGCAAAACAGAGCGAAAAAACGAAGGACGAGGGAGAACACACACACGAGCGCTGACAACAACTGAGCATGTTTATTGCAAACGCAAATATATACGCTATACAAACAGAGATACAAAAAACAACCACAAGATATGCAAACAGCGTAAGCATTTTTTCGCCGCGCCCGAACTAATCACACCACTCTGGGTACTGCTTCATCCTTTCAAATACATCATCTCTTTCGCAGTTAAGGTGACCGATGGCTTGCTGACGCACTTATCCCCTCTCTCGGCGATTTGGAATGCTTCAACGATTTCCCGCGTGATTTGGTCCTTGTGCTTCTTGATGAGGTCGCATCTTTCGAGAAAAGGCCAACAATCTTTGCAAGATGCGCAGTGGGTGGCAAGGTTGCTTCCTGTGCGATTTTTGACTGTATTAGCGTGTTCTCTTAATCGGTCGTTTACGCATCTTCCTGTCTGTCCGATGTACGAGCGACCGCAGGAAAGTGGAATGTCATACACCACCGCGGTGTCGCACTCCCGATAGCGCTTGTCATGCTTCTTACGGCACGGTTGGGCCCTTGGCGCGTCACTATTCACTCGGCGGCACATACCGTTCAACTTGGTCCTCGCCGAAAAAACTACCCTCACATCAGCTCGGTTTCCCACCTGTTTTAGCCTATGGGAAACCCCGTGCACATAAGGAATGACAGCTATTTTCTTCTTCTCCTGGTCACTTGTCGTTTTTTTCTTTTTCCTTTTAGTTCGGCCACCAACCTTTCGGCAACGGCCCCCAGAAATTCGTTTGGGAAACCCGAAGCAGTCAGCCGGCTCACCTGGGCTTCAAAGCTTGCGGAAGCTTGGTGGTGGCAGGAACGAACCAAAGCGCTCCTCAGTGCCGTCATCGCGATCCCTCGCTTTACTATTTTAGAGTGTGCTGACGAAAATGGGAGGATGCCCTTCCGGGATCGTGGCTCGTACCTCCAACAGACGTGGTCTGCCGAAAAAACGAGACTGAGGTCCAGAAATCGAATGCGACCCTCCTCAGGTAGCTCCTTCGTTAGGGTGAACACCTGTAGTGCTGAAGGATCTTCCAGCTGTTCACTTCAGCACTACAGGTGTTCACCCTAACGAATGAGCTTCCTGAGGAGGGTCGCATTCGATTTCTGGACCTCAGTCTCGTTTTTTCGGCAGACCACGTCTGTTGGAGGTACGAGCCACGATCCCGGAAGGGCATCCTCCCATTTTCGTCAGCACACTCTAAAATAGTAAAGCGAGGGATCGCGATGACGGCACTGAGGAGCGCTTTGGTTCGTTCCTGCCACCACCAAGCTTCCGCAAGCTTTGAAGCCCAGGTGAGCCGGCTGACTGCTTCGGGTTTCCCAAACGAATTTCTGGGGGCCGTTGCCGAAAGGTTGGTGGCCGAACTAAAAGGAAAAAAGAAAAAAACGACAAGTGACCAGGAGAAGAAGAAAATAGCTGTCATTCCTTATGTGCACGGGGTTTCCCATAGGCTAAAACAGGTGGGAAACCGAGCTGATGTGAGGGTAGTTTTTTCGGTGAGGACCAAGTTGAACGGTATGTGCCGCCGAGTGAATAGTGACGCGCCAAGAGCCCAACCGTGCCGTAAGAAGCATGACAAGCGCTATCGGGAGTGCGACACCGCGGTGGTGTATGACATTCCACTTTCCTGCGGTCGCTCGTACATCGGACAGACAGGAAGATGCGTAAACGACCGATTAAGAGAACACGCTAATACAGTCAAAAATCGCACAGGAAGCAACCTTGCCACTCACTGCGCATCTTGCAAAGATTGTTGGCCTTTTCTCGAAAGATGCGGCCTCATCAAGAAGCACAAGGACCAAATCACGCGGGAAATCATTGAAGCATTCCAAATCGCCGAGAGAGGGGATAAGTGCGTCAGCAAGCCATCGGTCACCTTAACTGCAAAAGAGATGATGTATTTGAAAGGATGAAGCAGTACCCAGAGTGGTGTGATTAGTTCGGGCGCGGCGAAAAAATGCTTACGCTGTTTGCATATCTTGTGGTTGTTTTTTGTATCTCTGTTTGTATAGCGTATATATTTGCGTTTGCAATAAACATGCTCAGTTGTTGTCAGCGCTCGTGTGTGTGTTCTCCCTCGTCCTTCGTTTTTTCGCGCTGTTTTGCTTCAGTTCATAATGAACCAACTGGCCCCACTTCAGACATTAATTCAGATTATTGTCTCGTCTTTAACGCGCTACTTAACCATGTTTTGCAGACCTAACGGCCTAGCCAATAGTGATGCGTTGGCGGGTAGTTCTCTACGATTACCGATCAATTACACAATTTGGCGCTTGAATCCCAGGCATCGCATGTTTTCTGGGTGCAGTGTGTTTCGCCGCCGATAATCCAAAATGAGTTCTTGTGAAGAAAACCGAGAGAAATTCTACTAAAAGAATCAAACGAACAAAAAATTGATCTTTCAGTTTTCGGAACACTGCGGTATTTAACATCTGCAGTAATTTGGCAAACGAAATTGACTACTTTAACAACGCTGCATATGTGACGTGCATATTGTGAAAATTGTGTTCGCTCTGAATAGCTTGAATTCAATAAATGACAATCCTAATACAAAGCAAAAGCTATAATAAAGTGTGCATTTACGAATAAAGTACGGCTCGTTAGCCAGCGCTGTCAAACATTTCTTTTACCCCGTTTCCTGACCAGCCCTAAAGTTTGACATTAAATTAGTAGACTTCCCAATCTTGGTGTAGCTTTTGTGTGATCAGAAGTGCATCATTCATTTTATATCTTACTGCCCCACAGAAAGCGAAAGTCCAAATAAATAACATGTGGGTGTTATTAAACAATTCACGTTTTAATGAGGTGGTTTATTATCCCTCCTTGGTTAGGTGAAACCACAATTTTTATTTAAAATACACTTCAGTAAGCTGAGGTACATAGGTGGGATTTTTGTGTTATGGGGCGAACCAAAGCTCATTTTATTACCTCTCTGAAAGCAGTGCAGCTGTACTATAAACGGTTAGGAAAACAAACCGCATTCCGGGTACGAATCAAGGAGACGAGCTGATCAAGCCGTAGAAGACGCACTATGCTCCCACCGATCGCAGGACCCATGGCCGCCCTGTTCAACGCCGTTGTTTCCGCTAAATAGTGTAACTGAACCCCGTTTCACCACGACCGTTTGCGGTGAATGTGAGGGGTACCCTTGTGTGACAACTCAAACTACGCCGAAGCAGCCATCTTGCCGGTCTTAACCGCCGCTGGTACCCCTTACCGAGACTACAGATTGATTGCAAACTATTCCAATGGTATACTGCCAGCCGTGTAGGGAGCTGCACAAGGCGTAAAACCGTGACTTCATCGGACACCTGCATCCTGAAACCGTTTATCAACGCAAATCTCAAGACACATACAGTTTACAAGGGAGTGCACGTGAACTACGCTCAGAACTCGCCAACGTTCGACAACTAGTCCGTACATGTCGATTTCCGTTTGTCGTTATATGCGAATTTTGTGTTGAAAATGACTTTAGCTTAAAACACTACCATGTACTACGCTCGAAATGCTCTAACGGCGTAATTAGGCTCTTGTTGCCTTCCTCAATGATGTGCCTCTAGTCAGAGTCGGCGTTCCAAGCCATGAAACTGAGGAATACGTCTGCGCCGAAACCATGATTTGCACCCAATATTTCACATTTATCGCTGCCTACATAGAGCCAGGCAGCGGCTCTGATCCCTGAAGGCTAAAAATATAGTCACTTCGCCTTATCTGCGGCCTACTTCACCCACTTCGCCTTATTTGCGGCGAGCTCAATGCGCACCATGAGCTCTGGGTAGCCCGCATACGAGTTCCCGTAGAATGAAACTATCTGACCTAATGATAAAATTCTCTATGGAGCCCCTTAACAATGGAAGCATCACATACATAAAAAATATGGCAGTCATTAGCAGCATTGACGCTTCTTTTGTATCAAGTCGCAGCGCCCAAAATTTTCATTGTGCACAGACCTGGAAACTAGGGGCAGCGATCACTACCCGATTTTACTACCTTACCTCCGTAAGGATGCACCCCGACTATCAAAAATAAAGTTTCACTTCTCCTCCTCCTCGGCTGAGTTGTATTTAGGGGAAATTGCACTATCTGGGACACCTGTGAAAACCGCGCATGTGAGATGATTACTGCTGCAACTACAGATAATAACCTCATTCTAATCATATCTCGCTGCCTCAAGGAATCATCGTGTGCGATGCGAAGGTTTTTAAACATCGAAACGGATCAAGAATACGAGATTACGAGCGATCCGAAGGCACGCGAAGCGGAATGCGCGACGCACCAGAACTTTAGATGACCTGCAAGAAGCTCGCAAGGCACAGACTGATGTGACATGACATTTCGAAAACTTACGCAGGCAGCGATGGCAAGACTTCTGCGCAAATGTAGATGCCCACAAACTGTCAACGCACATTTGGCGCGTTGTGAAGGGCATACGCAACAATACCCTCGCAGCTACGCCCATTCACAGCACTATCGCTGCATGAAGACATGTCCCAAATGGAAGCAGCTGACCAGTAGTGAAAGCTCCTATCTGGAACCTCGTCTACGCAGATGCGCTTAGACTCCACCGACATCGTTCACCACCTTTTGCGGCGCCCACTTTGGAGCTCTCATTCTCAATACATGAATTGAACGCCGCGATTTGTGACTTGAAAAAACGCTCCTCTCCTGGCTATGGCGAATGACTCATGAGGCTATTTCTCATTTATCCGAGCACTCCCGTCTACTTCTTATAGAATATTGTACTACAGGAATCCTACACGGTATCGTGCCGCCCGTGATTGCAAACTCGCAAAAATGACCGGTGTCTTAAAAAGTGGAAAACCAACGACACGATACGACTTCTTTCGTCCGATAGCCCTGCTTAGTTGCGTTCACAACATTAATGGAAAAATGACTTTTAAAAGAGTAACTTGGAACATGGAAACCACAAACATCTATCCACCTGAAATGAGTGAACTTCGGCAAAAAGTTTGGCAATTGACAACTTCATTGTCATTGTATAGTCTGTAGAAGAAGTACAGTTGGACTCGGCGGAATATTGTACCCATTGATCTCAAACTACCTTAAGGAACGGAAACTCTTTATGTGCAGGACAGAAGGCCCAACATCTTGTTATGAAACAAAAAGACGAGTGCCTCGAGGAGCTGTATTAAACCCTAAACCGTTTAATCTCATGCTCATCCACATGAAGCGCGCACTCCCCCGTAACGTCTAGATCACTGTGCGCGGATGACATATGCATTTGCAGAGGATCAAGATCACGGAGGGTAACGGAAAATAAGCTTCAGAAGGCACTCGCAAAAATATGTTCATACATAGTGCCTAAAGGTCTTCATCTTTACCCAGAAAAAAGCGTCGCAATAGCATTCACCCGCAAATGCATGGACAGATGTCCTTTAGTCCTCGGTGGCCGGCCTCTGCACTACGTACGGAACCAAAGATTTTGGGTATCCTCTTAGACCTAAACCTAAATTCAACAGCATCGCAAATTAGGGCGTAACTTGCAGGCAGCCACTGGATAAGCGATTGTCACTCTGTGGTTTTCCTGTTCACGGCGTATGTTGACGGCGTGTGGGGCTACAGCCTGCCTGTCCTGCAACAGCTATCACCCACATATAAAAGACAACTGGAGGCGGCAAGAAATAAGTGTCTCAGAAAGTTCCCAGGACATTCTAGAGGCTCGTCGTGTTCTGGGACAATTGCTGAAGCCGGTTGTCTCCCTTCGGACTTGCTATGACTTCAAGAAACGCTCCGCGTTCACTTTAGGCACAGGCTGCACGCAAAAACCAATCCGTTGTTCCAAGGTACTATTAAAAACCACAATTCCAGTTTGGGCACACCAATAAAAGCCTTAATGTCTGCATTACAACCCAAGGCCCGCAGACCATGCCACGCAACTTCCCAACCTGGACTCTGACGCCACTGCGCATAAAATCATTCATACTGGGAGTTTATTCCAAAAAGCATATGCCTAAAATTTGCCTACTCCAGATGACGCTTGCCCACTTTAAGAGGTTTTATTTGGCAACGACGTACGTTTATACAGATGGATCGGCAACACTTGAGTGCAGTTTTTCTGGAATTTGTATTCCATCAGCTGACGAAGCATCGTCGTATCGGCTACAGCGGCCAACTTCACCCGCGTCGGCAGAGTTATACGCGATTAGAGAAGCCCTACGATACATTCTACGCCAGCCGCCTACATACTGTACCATCTTCTGCATTCAAGAGCAGCTCTTCAAAGCTTGAAGGGTGCTAGCTGTTTACGCTTTCAAGAATATGCATAGCGCGAAGTGAAGTATTTATATCATCTCGCATACGTCGATGGCCACCGGGTAACCCTCCGGTGGATTCCAGGACACAGTGGCATCATGGGAAACGGGAAAGCGGATGAGGCTGCCCGAAGGAGCCTACAAATGAGGAACAGAAAAAATATCTTCGCGAAACCTGATGCCTCAAGGATTACGAATGAACCGTTCGTGGTGCCTGCCGGACAACCATCATGGTTTTTAACATGACATAGATCCATATACTACAATGACGCTGCCAGAATATCTACCCCACGGACTGGAGACGTTACGCCATAGGCTCCGTCTCAACGCAGCATTAACAAACTCCTGCCTACATCGTATAGGCCAGACATCAAGCCCATACTGCGATAATTGTGGCTCAACTGAAACCGTCGGATATATAACTCGAGTGCTCTGCTTATGCCGAATCGAGGTGCCGTTTAGGGAATAGAATTGATTGTCTCCACGCTGGACCAATGACACTGATAATATTACTTGGACCATGGCCATCTCCCTCTGCTCTACGCACAGTCCTGTCCGTGCTATTCCACTTTCTCCAGGAAATTGGTGCGTCTACGACGCTGTATGTTCACGTCATTTCAAGCAACATTTAACTCAATGCCCTGAAGCAGGAATGAATGTTTTTTTCTCTTTGACAGTTCTTCTTAACTACCGCTACTACCTTTTATCCCTCTCCGCCTTTCCCTGCACACTAGCATGCCAGCAAACTCATGTCGGGAATCCTTTCTGCGTTTTCCTCTTTAATAAGAAGTTTCTCTCTCTCTCAATCAACCATTTAATCTACTCGGAATCGACACATCGTCTTGCCAATTGTATCGTGCGCGGCCGTCGATTCCGCCTTTTTCTATTTGCCTAACCCCCCCCCCCTAGATAAAAGAGGGGTACGTTTTGAAATCACCATTAGGACACTCATTGTTGACGTAGTCTTATCGCACCTTTCTTTGCATTTGGATACAAATACCGTACACCACCTTTTACACAGATATGTTGAATTCCGTGTCATCCCTTAGCGAAAAGATGCCGTATTTTTAATGTATTTTGAATGCATTTAATACATATATTAACTTTGTATTTATTCTGCATTATTTTTTCCACATTCGAAATGCATTTCGAATACATTTACAATGTATTTAAAATGTACCCCAAAAATACATAAGCAGAGCATGAAAAATATATATTTAATGCATTTTAAATGCATTAAAAATGCTCAGAAAATGTAGTTTTAAATACGTGCAAAATGTATTAGTAATGGATTTTAAATGCACAGAAAATACTGCTTCGAATAGACTCAAAATGTGTTACTAGTGTATACTAAATAAAACCTAAATACATTGAGAGATGCCATGGCAATGTGTCTTAGGGGGAATTGTTACCGTTCAACTAGAAACTATCATATTGTGGTTTCAAAAAGTTTAATAGGCACTAGGCTAAAGATATTCTCCATTGTGAAAATGTAAACCGGCCATGCTCGGAATGCGGGCCAGCAAATGATTGAAAAGAGCAGCATGTATGCGCAAAAATTGGCAGTTTGAAAGTTGTTTATTGTACACCTCAGTCGAGTGGCCAATTTTGCCATTACTAAGCAGCAGGAATGAATGCCTTCAGCCACCTCGGTAGCCAGTAGCCAGAGTCTTCGGTAGCCAGAGTCTTCGTACTTCGGATTCTCCACGTGCGAAATTTCACCAGCACCTGCAGTGAAAAGAAAATTGGAAAATATTAGTGGAACACTTTTTTAGAGGCAAATAAATGTCAAATCAATCAGGCCTTTTCTCTAGCCGTGCCAACGTCCCTCGCGAGCAAGGATTTTTTAGTTTCCCCTTCAGAGAAAAAAAAAAAACCCTCCGTGAAAACAGTGCCCCTTTGAAGGACTTAAGACAATTTATGTAATGTTAAGCATAGTTTATATCGTCATGCGGCATCGGATCTTCAATACCATTTTTAAGAAAGAATGGTGAATGGGGGGGGGGAGGGGGGGGGCTGGAGGCTTATGTTTGGACATTGTCTAGGGATAAAAATTAGCGAAAATTAGGAAAAAAAAGACAGAGCTTAGATAACAACGTTACCAAACATGCAACAGGGTTCTTAGAGTTATGCTACTTCTCTTTCTTAGGCGCTTGAGTTACCTTAAAGTGGTGGCAATTGTAGTTTTTCAACTAACTTGGACAAAACTGGTCTGTGACCTCACAGGACGCTAATAAAATAAGATAAGCAGTAATCTTATTAACTACAATTATTGTTATGTGTTCCATATTTCAGCGTCACCTTCGGAGATTACGTTCTAAAAAAAATAGTGCGCAGCGAAACAATTTAAAAATGCATGGGCAGGATTGCAGTAGAAAGCTTACATAAATGTCATTAGATTGGCGTGTGCACTAACAATGCTTTCAAAGGAACGGCAAAGTAAGGTTAATTCGAAAAACAAGAAACATTTCACGGCGTCCTTAAAATAACATGCTCTCATATCGTAGGCACCTAACCGAAGCGATTAAAATAAGCAACGCCAGAAAACGTGTATTTGTGCTTGCACACACATGTAATTTTTTTGCTCTCCGCCGCACATCACTGGCAGGTAATTTTATACTTTTTGCTGTACACAGACAACGTCATCATTTAATTAGGGAGGAACGCGGAAAATAATTGTAAATGCTCGCGTCTTTAACATACACAAAAAAAGAGAAACACCTGTTAGCGTCAGGGACCATCAAGTAAAAAGTAGTTGCTTCATAAATACTCCTGACACCTAAAAGAAACTCCTGTAAGTACACCCTTTAGACGCAAATGGGCAATTGCGGCTTCTAAACACACACAACCGCCATGCAGCCCACGCTGTTTTTGGTTCCTTTGGGCACACTTTTGAAATTCTCCGGTGGCGTGGTCCAGCGGTATCACGTCGGGTTCCGCGTGTCTGTCACTCGACCACGAGCGGCCGAAGGGCCTCTCGGAACGCGCACACGTGTTCGTGAACGCGCTAAGAAATGAATACAGCAAGGAGGGAAAAAGTTGCTAGGAAACACAAAAGAGGAAGGGTCCAACGTCCTGAAGTTTCGCGAAGTTTTGGGGGAGCAATCCAAGGAACAAAAGAGACGAACCCGCCTGGGGGACCCGTTCCGGGAACCGAGGGGTCTCGTGCGGGGAACTGGTTGCCTCCCTCGAAGTCCCCCTCCCCACCCGCCTTCCTTCTCCTTCCTTCCTTTGCTGGTTCTTGGTTCTGGGTGGCGGTAGGAACAGAAACTGATTGTGACTTAGCGGCTACTCTCATACAGTTTGTCTTAGATGGACAAATCATTTGTAGTCCCTGGGCATGAAGCACTTTCGCTACTGCCACTTGCACCGAAGATTACGTGGGTCGCTTTTAACACTTTTGGTCACTTCGAAACAGACGGCATAAACTCTTTCATGGCTTTAGTTGACAGAATGGCGACATGCGACCGACAAAAATCGTGAAGGCTGCTCGGATTCTCGCCGTATGGCCCGGCCATGCGCACCAGTCGGATGCAAGTATGCCACAAACTGGGTTCCTTCCCCGTACGGCGGCTGCTGTAAACATGCGCAGCTGTGAGCGGCTGCTGCGTACAGAAAAAAAAGAAAGCTGCGTCCCTGGATACACTTCGAAAATTTCTCAAGCGCGTAAACATGGACGGCGGACTTTCTGTGAACAGGCTGTGCTAAAAACGTTCCTGGCTGTTATGTGTTTAATGCAAGTGTTAGTCCTCAATAAGTTCAGAACGGAATAACTCGATCTACAAGGAAACTCGTAGCAACAGTCCCCCGTCCACTTAGCAGGGCCCGAGCTAAAAATTAGGCGCAAAAAGGAAAGCACTTAAATCCATTTTTTTACGTCTTCTTGCTGTCGTTGATTTGTGGGTACATTGGGTACATTCCCTTGCACGGCGTAGTTACGGTAGGAAATCTTGCTCGCAGGTGGAGGTAAGCTTAACAACCACGTGCGGATTTCATAAAGGGCATTAGCACTCTTCGATTGCAACGCAAACATACGTCCATTAATTGTAGTGCGACACCGTACGCGCAAATAGCCAGTATATCGTTCTTACCTTGGCTAGATGGCCAACGCTGCTGCAACGCGCCGTCCAAGCAGAGACTGCGTCCACTCGACGACCGCGCGTTGAGGAGTCCGAAAATACGACAGGACAGGCAAAAGAAACGCAGCGAAGGCAGACAAAACGTGAAAGAGGGGTGCGCCGCTCAACTCGCGCCGCAGGTGCCGGGCACAGAGGAGGAGGTAGTGAGCGGCAGTGAGAGGCGCCGAGCTGCTCGCCCTCGCAAGCATAGCCAGGGTTGTCCATCTAAGGCGAATATTTTTCAGAAAAAGAAAATTTTCCAAGCCTCCACAGCGATACCGTCGTAACAACGCTGGCAAAGTGCAAATGTTTTCGTACAACTCGTTGAATTCGATGTTTTTGCTTTGCCGATTGCGTGGGAACACCGCCGCTTACATATTTGTACACCGAGTTTCTCTCTAATACGCAGAGTTATGTCTGCTTTAGACAGCGCAGTAAGTGAAAGTTTCTCCCTCAGTTTCTTTTAATATAAGTAAACATCGAGGAGAAATTCTCAGTACGTTTATTCATTTGAGATGTATTTTATCCGGCACTTCAGATATGCTTTACGGGAATCTTACAATTCAGCAACTGAAGCAGCGCCTGTAGTGTACTCGAAATGTATTTCGGCAAAGCTTTATGAATACATTTAAAATGTATTTTCAGTAAGTATTTTTCATGCATTGAGAGTGTATTTCTATCATGTTCGTTCCACAAACGTAAAAGGCATTTGAAATATATTTCGAATATATTCGGAGCATATTTGAATGCGTCAGCACACTTTTAAAGTATACTCAGAGTGCTGCTTTAAATGTAGTTAGGTAAGTGTATTTTTATAATATTTACAGTGCATTTACACCATGCTCGTTTGGCGGGAAGAAATACATTTTCAATATATTTTGAATGCCTTAAGCGCACATTCGTGAGGTTCAGTGCATTTTTAATGTATTTGGAGGGTACTTAAAGGCACTGTATTTTTCCCGCATTTGTAATAATGTATTTTCAATATTTACTAAAAATTTAGAAAATGCAGTTTTTAATGCACTTAAAATACATTTACAAATACAAAGCATATTTGAAGTGCACTTCAAGCCTACTCGTACGTATTTCAAACGTATTACTTTTCGCTGAGGGATGGCATGCCCTAAGACTGGCAAACGTTTTGCTGCGCAACTGCGTTAAATAAAAAAGCAGCATTTCCACAAGAGAACCGTATGTACGGCATGTTGATGACAGAACACATCACAGAAAGCAGAATACGAGAATGCAGTGTCTTCACAGACTATTTAATAAAACGGCAGCTTTGGAGTTGAGCCACACAAGTGAACACAGTCTGCGAAATCGTGTTGTTAAAGCTATAATAGACGCCTAAAGTTAAGAGCAAAATATATGATTGATATGTCCCCAGACACAGCAGCACTACCGGCAACCAGCTTGGCTGCCCACCGCACAAGAATAGATGTAGACCGGATTCTTTTACAAGATCTAAGCCCATTTATCAGCGGAGAACCGCATAAATTCTAGCCAGAAGAATCTGTGACAAAACCACAGTATATATAAGAAATATTCAATGCAGAAATACGAAACTATACAACCAGACAAAAGGTAATCGATAGAGATATTTATTTGCACACTCAGCATAGGCCAGATACCCGCGACGCGCTCACACATTTTGAACGTACACAACCACCAATATGCCACAAGTGTGACGAATTACTCTCTGGGCTGCACACTTTAATAGAATAGAGTTGGTCAGACCGAGTACGCCGAATGAATTTCTCTTACTATTGCGTTTTACAATTCTGTTATATTCATCACTGTTTTTAGACAATCAACCCATGTTTTCAACAAAACGTCTGTAGCCTACTTTTACGACTGATGCTTCTTAATTAGGTCACATATCTCACCAATGTGCCCTCAGAACCCCTCGGGAATGAGGCTAGTTCTAATTGTGTTCTGTATGGAGCGGGATTCTCCCTTCTTTTTCCAGCAGAAGCGATCATGTTTTGGGCATCTTGCTTCTTCTCTTGCAATGTCATTTTTCGATTTCCCGTGTTAGCCATGTTCATGTTTTAGATTAAGAGTCCTCTACATCCAATATTCACTCATTTCCACCATATCTTAAGCACATCACAAACAATTCAACGAGTCTCCTAGATAATAAAAGATCAGTCAATGGTTGTTTCGCGCTCTTTCGCCGTCAGTGCCCCTGCGAAAAAAACTCAGATACTACTACGACTATATCCTCGTTATAGAATATTTTGTGATGCAACAACTCTTTCTCGTAACATGTCAAAAGTTGTCGACTTAAGGACGTCACTACGTAAACAAAAAAAACTGTCAAACAAAAAAATAACGCGATGTGAAAAACCTTGCCTCTGAATACAAACGAACTTTCACGACTACTTGTGAAATCAGGCTCGGCAAATCTAAGTCCACTGAATTACAGTCCTAAAACTGAATTATTATTAGATGCCACTGCATCTCATTCACTCGCCTTGTCCATGCAGGGTCGTCGGCGTTGTTGTCGTCCGCCCCTCCCCCATTCTTCTCGCCGCGCGAGCTGGGCTCTCCGCCGCTCACGCCGTCTCCTCTCCGATGCCCCTCTCTCGCGAGGGGCATTGGATTGGATTCGAATGGATTGGCTTGGCTTGGCTTAGATTGAATTGGATTGGATTGGATTTGGATTAGATTGGATTAAAGTAGATTGTGTTGAATTGTGTTGCGTCATAGCCGCGGCAGACACACTGGTGCCGGCGCATGGGCAGTACTCTCTCTTCCGCGGTCTCGTCTCCTTCGGACGCGCTGCGCATATAAGCGGTGTGCCGCTCTCCGGCAGCCTTTCGGTCGACGGTTGCTCTCCAATTGCGCTTGAACCCCCCTCAGCGTCGCATCCCACCAGGGTTCCCGCGAGGGGAGGTGGGCGTAATTTTTTTTGATGAGGACAGATTTATTTTTAGATGGCGCGTTTTGTTCATATCCGGGCGAACGCTTCCTTTGTGTTCCCCCAACTAGTTTTCATCTGCATTTCCAGTTTCAGTGCAAAGGAAGCGTAAAATCAATTTCATGAGAGATATCATCTCATTGATCTTTGAGCACACTTTCGGCTTCCCAAACAGCGTACATTGAGTTTTACGCTCTATAGTTTGGTGTTTTCTTGAGCGTTTTTATTCATTTATGTGTAACACCGTGGGAAGTCCAGTAGACCATCGAGTGATAGTGTTCTTCAGGCCCCAAACACCCCGGTGTGCTTCGGAGGGCAAAACAATTGGCTGATAAAGAATAAATGTCTTTTCTTGCTTTGACAAGGCTGCCAGGACCGAATGAAAAAAGATCTACGGAAGTTTTAATTTCAAGGCCAAGGTGTTCGAATAACAGAGTTAGCTACAAGGCAAGGTGTCATAATATAGGAGTTAGCTTATTTTTTATTTGCCCTGAGAAGCAGTAAGATTGAATGAATATTCTACGAATTCAGGTTCGTTAACAATTACGAAAGCATCTGTTGGTTGATGACAATGCTGATCTGCATGACTGGGCCGATCACATGAAATTCGCGGGAAAGAGAAAAAGAAAATTTTATTTAAGAATTTAAGATCACACTATTGTCTGTTCAAAACAGTGTTGAGTAAAACACTGAGCAAGAGATGTCGCCGAAGTCGACTCGTCCCACCGTTACCCGGGTCAACTTTGGGACATACCTAATACTTGGCCACCTAAACCAAAACGCGCTAATGGACCCACTGTTCGATTAAGACGGATAGCTGTATGTCCACGCACCCATGAAACACGTGGAGATAGGTTTTGATTCGGAAAAAAAGTTTCGAAAGGCTATTAGATTATTGGGTTTCTTAGATTTACAAGCAACGGACGGAATTTAGCCGTCTGTTACTCTTTACCCTTTTTGCATCGCGTACACCTAAGGTGGCGATAGCTTGTTTGAGTTTATTTTCTTGATGTCCACGTCGTCGTCATCGCGGGCCCTGCCATGGGGTAGTGCTAATATTTACCTCAGCACCAGCGTTCTAGAACTTCGCGAATTCTACAGCCCATGAATGTTCTCAGAATGATTTTTCGTTACCAGATTCGACAATCCTTGAGTAGTGCAGCACTCCCGCATGCTATCTTACCGGCCAGCTTATCGGCTTATCGCCCATGACTGAAATTTAGCGAAGCATAACGATGGTGTTGTCACCAAGGTAGCACATGAATAAACCGTTATTATATGCCTTGAACCTTGCTCCCTCTCTCTTGTTGGCAGCAACACAATCATCTAAATTGTACAAAATGAGAATAAAACATATTTTTCAAGGAGCACAACAATATTTGAATGTAAACGTTACTTTGCAAAAACATCACCATATCACATGCTAGCGTGCACTTTTTATAGTAGAGCTCAGGCGCCAAGTATTTTCGCGGTGCATATTAGAGCACTGACATTAACCGATTCTCCAATATAGAAGATACTGTGACTACTTCAATGTTACGACGTATGCAAATTTTTCCAAAGCGCTGGCTACAATGAGGTAAAGGGGGTCACAATAAATACATTGTTTCTTTACTGTTATACAATATATAGCTCTTATTACACTTCTATCTGAACAAAACTTGGTAATTGAATCCTTTGAGCTATAAGGACGATGCTGAAGCAGTAAACTCCGCTATACATAGGCCCCAAGATTTTTTTGTCTTCTTGGGGCAAACAATTTGAAATACACCCTTGGTAATTTTTTCAAGGTGAGAATATTAGTGCCCAATTATGATGATACATGTGGGATACGATGGATTCATAACCAGGTTCGCGCAGCAGCGTCCCCGTGCAATACCAAATGTGATGTGACAACAACAAACCATCAAACACGCAGGCAAAACCAGCTACGCGCTTGCTGCACTTTGCCATTGTAAACAAAATAGCTTTGTTTGTTGTTACGGCCCCCTCTTTCGAGAACGGCCACGAATAGGCAGCTTTTAGTGCCAATAGGAAGGCTTGAGTGAATCAGAAACGGAAAAAAATTGCAGATAAGTGCATTCCTCGTGACGCCTGAAGGGGGCGGCGCCTGATTTGAACAGCTGCACACAGCCCCGCAAAATTCCGAATGTAGAAGAGCTGTGGAGTGTACGAAGCTGCTTTCTGAACTCATTCGCCTGGTGAGGCAAGGAAATAGACGCGAACTGGCGTAAAATATTGCACCATCTCCCCGAAGGGAACTATGTGGTGATGCAAAGCATGAGGGTTCCGTGTAGGTTCCGCAGCGGAGCAGAACCGGCGCAGGCGGTGTCTCGGAGCAGACTGAACGCCGCGCAGCGCCCGCACCTGCTTTTATACAGCTGGAGGAGAGGAGAATGGAGGAGAGGCGCGCATGCGCAGTGCAGGTGTGGACGGCGCAACAAGGGAGGGACATGGCCCCGACCATGAGATTGCTCCTGAAGCTACAGTGTCGCCGGTGTCTTCCTGGGTCAGCACGAGACGAGCACGCTTCCCCTTTAAGGGCTCCTGGAGCGACAGTGTTACTGGTGTCTTCCTGAGCCGGCACGAGACGAGCGGAGAGGCTAGGAGGAGGGCGACGTTATCACAGCTGGTTAGGGCTCCTGGAGCGACAGTGTTGCCTATTTCTTCCTGAGCCGGACCGAGATGAGCCGAGCGGTGAGGAGGAGCGCGGTGTTATTTCAGTTGGCGTGGAGAGGGGGATGCTGAGGAGAGGTGCGGACGCCGGACGCCGACAAACGACGGAGGGTTGACCAAGAGATGGTTTGCATCTAAAACCATGTAGCAGAAGCTACTAAGGGCAATATTCGTGAAACAACAAATGAACAAATGCGAAGAAAAGAGCAGTAATGAAATTGGTAAGAATCGCCAGGCTTACGCATCCAAAACACTTATGCAGATTTAAGTGCGTTGAGGATTCTTTTTGTGGGCCTTTTCTCAGAGCTGGTCCCTCCCATGGTAGAATATATTCAAGACAGAGTGTAATTCTGCTGTTACAACTTGAAATAAAGGAGATACAGGCCACTTAATTACGCATAAAGCTTTTTCAGTTAAAAACTTTGTTGAGTAATACGTTTCACTAATCTACAAAAACGAACTACGACAGCTGATGTATAAACAAGTAATCACATAAGATTACACGCACGACAATATGTCATTCAGGGTAATAAAATGTGTCTTGCCACCGATATAGTGTACGTCCGAATGCGTTTTTTTACTTTGGTAGGAATAATGAGAACATCGCATTACATAGGCAGCGAAAGCCCGATTAGATTCAGAGGTTGACATTGATGCGCGCACATCTAGGCACCACACTGCAATCGCTTAATGGTGCTGTAAGCTCATTAGCAAACAAATAACAGGGAAGTTTCTGACTCAGTAGTATATTGTTACGTAGTAGTGGCCCTTTGCGAAGCCGTAGCTGTAAAGCAGAGTCCCCGTGAAGGGTATGTAGCCAAACTTGGAGGTAGGTGAAGAAAACTATGTGTGGCACCCGGCTGAAATGTTCGTCTGCTGTGCCTGTGTGTGCCTTCTGCACATCTGTAAGCAGTATAAATACAGCCAATTCTAACTTTGACTGCCGCACCCCAGTATTCTACTATTCAATGCTGCAGCTCACCATGCACTACTCAAATAATACGTTGTATAATGGACGTTCCATCGCACTGGTCTATCTTGCTTTTACCGTGCCAGCTCTTCAAAGCAATTATTTACGTGGCACAGAGAATCACTCAATTGACGAGATTGTTCCTCAGATCACAGTGCCGATTTTGTCGTTTTACTGCAAAGCAGTATATGTCTCAGCCTCAACCCCCCGTTTTCATTCCGGTGTAGCAGATTTACGCGGCACCGCTCAGAGGCTCATCCTCGCAACCGTCGGCCCCTCTTTTACGGTTATCACAATAATTATTCTCCTCGCAACCACTGATGCCTCTTTCACAAGTTTCACAGCCCTCTGACAGCGACCGTAGCGCCGTTATCAGACGACTGCGGAGAATCAACAGCAGCGCGACTCGGTGTAAACACGCCCCAACGCCGTGGACACCGGCCTCACCGAGAATGTAGCCGCGGCCGTTGCAGCTTCAAATTCCACCTCGCCCGCTAGCTGCGCACCCCGGCCGGTTGAAAGCAACTTGCCCCTTTAAAAGGCTGGCGTGAGCACACTATTATTTAGCTTGAAAGCCATTCCAAGCAACATTGTCGTGTCGGCGGCCACGGTTGACCAGCTGGTCATAGTTCGTATGGCGGAAGAACAGATATAGGCCCTAGTCTGGTCACATATAAGGTCTTTCTCTTTCCATTTCACTCTCCATTCGCCCGTGTATTTCACACCTAGTGGGACGGCTATACACCATTGCCGGTTTAGCCGTGCACGGGTTGGGGGTGAAGAGACGGTGCATGCATGTACAGCAGGGCATGCCACTACCGACGACACACCCGTTGTGGTAGTGGCCGAGAGAGAATCCACTTTTATTGTGCCCTTACGAAAGGTTAGTGCACGCAGACACCAGACGGGGAGGAACCTTCTTTTCAAGCACCAAGTCTGTCCAGCAGCTCCTGGCCCCTAGCCGCCAGCTCTAGCTGGGCCAATACGTCGGGGCTGGACAAAAAGGTCTCCCATCGCTCTAGTTGGTTGGTGTTGGGGAGGATAGATGTAGGGATGGTGGGAGGTTCTTGAGCTTAGTGTACTCCGCAAGCATGTGTGCTAGAGTGCCTTCGGATCGTCTGCAAAATGGCCATGACGTGTCATGCTCTGCTGGGAACATCCTGTGGAAAAGCACTGGATGCGCTAGCGACCCTGTTGGCGCGCGTTGCACAATCGTTTGCTGCCTACGGCTAATCTGAGGGTGCTGACCGGGAAGCCTACATCTGCCGCTTTTGTACATTTTGGTGACGTCTTTGTAACTCGTCACGGGGTGTGGTAGCTCTGGCTCGTTGTCAGCCCGGGTTGACCGTTCTTGAGCATAGTGATCGGCGAGGGCGTTGCCTTTCCCCTGGGAGTGAGCCAGGATCCACACGAGTTCGACGGCCCGTCCCGATGATTTGGGCCTGGCGAGAATCGTTAGTGCAATGGGAGAAAGCTTCCCCTTGCAGTAGTTTGCAAATGGAAGAACTGTACATGCAGTGTTCAGAGGAATCTGCCAACTGGGTGAGATTATTAGACGCTCTCTCTTCTGTGAAGATACTTCACGATGACTATCATCAGCTGGGTATCCGCTGGCAACTTTTAACCATTGTAAGGGCCGATTGTCTGTGTACGTCGAAACAGCCAACAAAAAAACATGAATTGTAGCAGTACTATCAGATGGCGGGTGCTATGCGAACTCTGGAAAATTAAAATAAATTTCACGTCTAGATGGGTGTAAGTTAAAACCTCCCGCTGGGCTCTTTATATGCGTGTTACAACAAATTGCTAAAATTGATTTTTGGCAACTTCATGGGCGGCATTTGAGGGAAAAAACTGTACTAGGGGAAAGCTTTTTGTGGCAATGTCGAGAAATCTACGGGGAGACGGAAAAGAGGAGCTAACTGCTCTGTGTTACTACGCCAAAGTAGTACCCGATAACTGTTTTCGGTTACAGTTTCGGTGTGACAGATACGCTTTTCCTGCAGTTATTTCTTCGTATGCGCTCCGTGGTTGAGTGCGCTGAAGCGAGCATGCAGGCATACTGGCTCCCGCTTCCTCACGCTTCATTTGTTTGTAAACACAAGCCAACGCTTTGAATGGAGAAGTAAGACGGACGCTGGACAACACCGTCCAACTCTGCATCGTTCAGAAGTGGAGTGAATTTTTGTCAGCGCTGCAATTTCGAGGGCATGCACTGATACGTAAACTCTTCTGGAGCTGAAAACTGAGCAGCACAAACCACATTTTAGCTTGCTTCTATAGCGCGTGCGGAGTATACCGAAAGAGAAGTTCCCACACGCTTCCTTACGCCTGCAAACAGGCTAACCGAGCGGATTGTGGAAACGGCGGAGAGTCCCGGTTGCATCAGTCTCACTTGGGAGTACACCTTACAAACCACTTACTTCGTGTGCTTTGGCAACTTTTTTTGTCAAGCTTCTTAACACCCTATTCGGTGAATCAAGTGACGACCTGCCGAAGACTGTCGACCAGAACGCCATGTCTTTTTTCTGAAGATAACCTTTGCGACCACAGCTGCGATTGCTAACCAAAAACATCCGAAAATGAAAAAAAATATTGCTCTCTGTTTCATATATGCTTGCTAGTCATCCAAGCCTAAAACAAAATTTTTGAATTGCTTAGGGTATTTCCAGCTCATTCTTTTGTTTAACTGCTTCCAGCTGCGCAGCGAAATG
This sequence comes from Haemaphysalis longicornis, assembly GCF_048455015.1. Lineage (NCBI taxonomy): Eukaryota > Metazoa > Arthropoda > Arachnida > Ixodida > Ixodidae > Haemaphysalis > Haemaphysalis longicornis. Next base: position 128,647,237 of record NW_027526295.1, on the reverse strand, counting down.
CCGCAGAAAGTAGCACCTGCGTTTATAGAGCCTACGTGTGCGCGCCTGTGTGCCTTCGTCTTTTTGAGTGGTGTCAACCTAAGAAAAGTTTAGGAGGGAGTGTCACGTGGAAATCCTGAATCCTAGTCATGTAAAATAAAAAATGAAAACCTCATGAGAGCTTCCCCGTCATGTGGCACGAAAGAGGCCGTTCTTTGCGCCTGATGTGGCTGCCCACCCGCGCTGCGTGCGTGCGTGCGTCCGTCCGTTCGGTTGCCGGGCTGTCCGAGTATTCGGGTTTTTGCGACCAGCCGCCGTCCGAGCGTTGGGCAGCGCTATCTGCAATCCGAAACGCGCAGCGGGCTGATCGTCGGGCTAAGTAGTCGGACGGAAGAGAACAAATACATTTTTACTTGTTGAGCTTTCGGATGTGTCGAAGTTCACACCGCAATCAAGGTGTTGCGTGGCGCCGCCATGCAAAAGTGAATATGACTTATAAATGGGCCAAGGACCACGCAGGCGGAGACGAACGCTGTTTAACACGTTGAAGATATATTTAATGAGATGAAGACAAGCACACGACGGGAGCATAACTAACGATGGGGAAAAGCACAACACAGTCTGCAGGTGTGCAATGTAATCTGCGGTTCGGAAGATTCGAGAGCAATGCCCCATAGGCTAGTTATTTCCCGTTGTGTCGCGACCCGTTTCTAGCCACTTCAACTGCAGGAACGGCAGCGCCCAACAGCCAGACCGGAACGTCAGCAGTCGCCACAGCAGCGCCGCGATGACGGCGCCCAGACGCGCTCTGGAGCCTTTGCGGAGGATAGTGACGGTACCGCTCAAGGTGGCCCGTAGACCCGGCGTCTCACGGGGTTATTTTCCACGTAACCGCGCCCTGTTCTGTCGCTTGGCTTCCAGCCGTTCTAGTTCCAGCTTCCGCGATCACTCACGCGTGGACCCTCTTCCTTGTCATCGTCGCTGTCGTTCTGGCTGGCTCACTTGCGCGGCCAATCACTCACGAGGGCATTCTTGAAAGCACCCCCCCCCCCGTTAAGAAAGTTGTTAGACGATTATACTAGTCACGGCCACAGGTCACGCTCACAGCGCACTCACACACCGCATGCAGTCAGAAATAGTCAGTTGCACGATGGCTTGTCGCTGCTGTTTCACGCGGATGAAGTATGGAAGTAGACACAAGGTTTGTACTGAAACTGTCAAAGTCACTTGCTTGCTATATACCATCTCATTGAGGGTACATACAGCGGCAACGTTCATGAAGGTCAGTCTCCGGCTACAGATGTGTCATGAGCGCAACAACCGTTTAAAATCATGTTCAAAATCCTGCCAGTAGAAATCCTCAAATATTCGCTGAGCAGTCTTGCCAATGCCCGCATGTCGAGGCGTGATGCACTCATGTGCAGCTCGGAGAATTGACTTCCTGAAAAGCTTCGGCACTACCATTAGCTTCAACGTCTTTCCGGTTGCAAATTGGCGATCCCTATAAAAGAGGGCCTCACTTTCGAGGAAAGTGTAGCGGTTTATTGTTCCATAATTATTAGTCAGTCATTTAGTTCTTGTGTATTACCTGACGATGAAAAATTGGCAAAGTGGTGCCATTTTTCAAGACGCCCATATCATTGATTAGCGCCCCTTGCAAGCTCTTTGAAAATCACATTTACTCAAGCATGGTTTTATTGCTTGAAAATACCTCCTTTTTTTCAACGAGCCAAGACGGATTTCGGAAATCTTTTAATGGTCAAACTCAGTTACTTCATTCACAAGTAATCTTTCCTGCGCTCCTGATAATGGGCATTTTATTGAATTCCATTTTTGGACTTATCCAAAGAGTTTAACCTTGTTTCTCATCACCTGCTACGTCAAAAACTACGTAATTTAAACATCGGCCCTCGTATTCTAGCCTGGAGTAAAAACGTTTCAACCGACAGATCACAGTTTGTTACAGCCAATGATTACGATTCATCTTGTCCAGACACTTCCGGAGTACCTCCGAGGTTCCGTGCTCGGCCCACTTTTGTTTCCAATTTACATCATTTACCTGCCTAACACCATTACATCTCACATTAGATTATTTGCAGATGCCTGCATTTTATACAGAGTAATTTATTCTACAGCTGACGCATCAACATTGCAGTCTGACCTTAATAAAGTAACAATTTGGTGTGACAACGGGCAAAAGCGCTTAGATTCTAAGAAATCGAAATGATGAGAATTTCGCGACAAACGAATCTTGCTGATACATCACTGACACTAAACACGAATCAGGGACAACGACTTCAAATAGCGACTACTTACAAGTACCTAGGAGTGCACATATCTAACAACGTATCCGGGGTAACACATGTTAAGAATATTATCAGCAATGCTACTGGAACAGTGGGATATCTGCGACGTAATTTTTTATGACTTCATGTAACCTAAAACTAGTGCTTTACCAAACACTAATTGGCCCTAAACTCCCGTATGGGTATTCAGTGTGGGACCCAACCTTATTAACATCCTAGAATCCGTACAAAGCAGCAGTGTACGCTTCATCCTGTCTAATAACTCTCGCAACGTCAGTATATCTTCAATAAAACGGACGCTAAACCTGCATCTTCTTTCCCTTAGTAGAAAGCTGCCATGGCTTTACCTGTTTTGTATAATCTACCACTTCAATCCACAGATACAAAATGCACTGATCTCTACCCACTACCTTCAGGAATGCTACATGGGCATAGAAGGTACCGACATAAATAAAAATAAAATGAATATATCTATAAAAGCTCCAACACTACAACAAAACGAGATTCGTTGTGCACACTTTGTTTATCACAAAACCGTCAAGCGTCTTTAGAGATTTCTACGGGTGAAATATTGGCCGCGAGGGCCACCACTGGAGAGGCCAGCGCTGAGATCGTTTTGACGTCACTTGTAGGATACCCGCTCCTACTTTGCTATGTTGTTGGCTTGCCGCGCGTGACATTTTGTTTAGGACGCGCTTTCTAAGTGCATTTCCGTGCTAATTTTTGGCGTTTGAAGTTCATTATCAGTGCGTGAAGCGTACTTTGACTTCATGGGAACTTCATAACCGTGGCAGGCTGCCCGCAAACAACTTGAGCGTGGCGGTGTATGCGGATGTATGCGACCGAACCCGGTGCAAGCGTAAGCTGCGGCTCGTTTCCCCGATCAACATTTATCTCGGCTACGTCGATCACCAAGCTAAATTTTTAGATTTCAGTTGTAGTTCTCAAGAAATAGGGGAAGGAGGAAATCATGAAGCGTTTGCTGCTCGCAGAAACGCTCCGCACACACGTCCACCATGCCTGCAGACCGCCGCCGGCTCAAACCGACCTAGGTCGCGACAGCAACACCTTGTTGCTGCTTTTTAAAATCACACTGATCGCGGAAAAGGAGATCCACATTCGCGAAATTGGATGTTAGTGTGGTGAAAAATTGTGCTGCGTAGTGTCATCAGCTGCGATTTTCAAGACGATGCTCAAATATCTGCCGCGATCTACGGCGACCGGCCGCGGATGTCGGGCCCCGCGCCGCCGGCCCATTCGCGCACGGTGCGGCGAGCGGCCGAAGGGGGGCTACGGCGACCGGCCGCGGATGTCGGGCCCCACGCCGGCCCGCCGCCAGCCCGTTCGCGCACGGTGCGGCGAGCGGCCGAAGGGGGGCTACGGCGACCGGCCGCGATTTTCGGGCCCCACGCCGGCCCACACCGGATGTCGGGCCCCACGCCGGGCCCCGCCGGCCCGTTCGCGCACGGCGCGGCGAGTGGCTGAAGGGTGGCGATACCTCCGCGCAAAAATCGGCCGAGGCCGGGGCAGGTATCTTGATCATCGATGGCTTAAATGGCAGTCACCACGAATACAAACTTCCCCATACGAGAATAGGGGTGACAGTGTGGTGAAAAGTTGTGTTAGGGACGTCATTCGCGACTCTAACGATAGTGGCAATGAAATATCTGCCGCGACGCTAAGCCTAAAGTTCCCAACATCGGACTCCGCGCATCCGAAACCGGCGGCGAGTTAGTTGTTGGAGAAGACCCTTCTCTAAAACTCTCCGTGCGCAAGCGTGTTGCTTTGGGTTCCACGAACTTCTTGGGGGCCTCCAACCACGGCCGCTCGATGGAAACTAGGTCCGGCCTGCCGAACGCGGCTCTCCGCCGGTGACGGCGTTAGTTTCCCTTTCCGCCGCAGCGTCAGTCGTAGCGCTAATCATCGGTGAAAGAAGAGCGGCGGCTGCCGGCCGTGGTCACGGTTTCAATGCGGTGTAAGTTGTTCATGACTGCACCGACTGCCGAAGTCAGCATCTTCATAATTTATTACAAAATGCGGTGATACGTGACGCGGAAACTCAGAATATAGGCGTCACGGACTAACTAGTATTTCCGAAGTAGGCTCAGCGCTGCATTTGTTTTCCTTTTAGCGCACCGCATGCGACGTTTGCAGGTGGCGCATTGCTAACGTCGAGCGCAATAGGCGGATTTCTTTCTAAAGACTTTCCCAAAGCTTTCAGGAATAATATTTGGCGTGGCAAGCTAGTCTGAGCAACCGCATTTATGTTTATTACGTAACAGCTTATAACCTGCGCCATCGAGCGGCCGTGCTCCAACGCTTGGTTCCCCTATTCTTAAACTCCCCATTACCCCACAACGGGTTTCGCCTCTTACGCAACCATGACTTCTGTGAGCAATCGTGAGTTCTCGTACTTGATGCTAGAGAAAGGCGCAGGCTCATTGTAAACAGACAAAATCCCGTGTTGCAGAGGTCTTAAATAAAAATGAACATAGCCAAGTCTGAACCCGCTCGAAGGCGTTAAAACTCGCGTTAATACCATTCGTACATTGCGGACAAGTGTCGCGAAAAGTAAACATATCAGCAGTACAGAGTACTAGTGATCGTTAATCAAATCAGGGCATGAATATAAAAAAAAACATTGGAGGGGAAATAGGCACTGCTTAAGCCAAAGTGCAGATCGTACCGGCACTTTCGAGCCTGTGCGGCAAAGCAACCCGCTCCGGGCTCACGTAGTCATTCATTTACCACGAAATGCGCGCAGTACGCGTGGTGAGATGGCAACTGAGCAGCACGTTTCTGTCGCTGTTGCAAGGTCTATTTTCTTGCACACGCAGTCACGTACATGTCACGTCGCAAGTATTTCATAATGAATTAACAGTACTTTTCTTGGCACCAATTGTATCGTCCTTGGCGTTAGCTGGCTGCGTACGAGCTGTCGGTGGCGATGGTAGCAACTGCCAAGCCGCGGCGTTGTCGTCGGGAACAAGCGAGCCCAGATTATTTGCTCTGTAGACAACTTTTTTCTGTAATTTTCTACAAAACCTCGAGGAGGGGGCACACCGCGGTCACAAAAAAAAAAAAAAACGTGCGGTCGCATAAGCACAGGAAATGTATTCTAGCAGACGACAGCATAACCCGGCGTCCTACAAGTGACGTCACTCGTAGGTGGCGCCACGGCATGTCCTCGGGGTCAATACCGGCAAACCCCAGTTTGATACCGCTTCAGGCGAACAAGATATTCAAATATTTTCTGGAAAAACAACTTGCCGTTTTTTTTTCTACTTTACTGGTCGAAGTTCTACAACTTTAGACTTAGTAAACATCTACGCCCGTACAGAAGTGTACACCCAAAATTTATTCGTTTGGTCAGTAGGCCGGTCGGCCTTTCGGTCGTTAGGTGTCCTGGTAAGCCACTTCTCTCCAGACGGATATGAATGTATTAGAGGGTGAAGACGGCCTAGTTGGTCCATAATCTTGGCAAAAAAAACAGCGCGTAGAAATGTAACGAAAGACAAGAAAGAGCCAAACAGGGGCGCTGCAAAGGAAAACACGGGCGCTAGAATGCGCCCGTGTTTGTCATTTTTTGGTCTTTCGTCCCGTTTCGTTGCTGTTTTTTTTTGCCATGCATATGAATGCTTGTGCGCTCAAAAAATATTCATTTTTTCCTTATGTGCACATCTATGCCTGCTGTGTCCCATGTTTCTTAGACCATTTTCATCAGATCTGTGTGCGTACTACAGCCAGATCTATTGCACTGCTTATTAGCTCAGTCGGTAAGGGGGATTGCTTTTGTTATCAGAGAATGTTGGTTGCCCTCAGCAAACATCTGCAGTGTCGATGTGCACATGTCTGCTTAATGTGTTATTTGAATTTCTGTTGATTTTCAGTACACATTTAGGTTGTCTAAAATACAGCGTCTTTAATATGCTGTGCTGATGGTTTCTTTAGTTGGACGTGTTTTTTTACGTCTGTTTTCTGATGTTCTCTCGTTTATTTGTTCCATTAGATACTTGCTGCATTAGATATTTGTTCCATTAGATAATCGCGCCATACGACAGAGCGGTACAGTATACTGAATAAAGAAAGCAGCGGTTCCGCGATGTGAAATTGGCCCTTGACATTACATTCCGATTGTCACGTTTATTATATTGTTCCCCAACTGCAAAACTGAAGCTTCTAGTATTTTAAAATTGTTTCGGAAACGTCAAACGACATAGGGTTGACTCAGCGACGTACGCAGCGACGGTACATGGGGTAAAGAATTTTTCAAGAATGCAGCTGCACATGGTGTATCGAATGAGAGCCAGATGACACTACTAATATAAAAGCCACTGTTCATTGAACAGTTCTCTCACAAACCCTGGCCTCTTCAGTTGAAGAAATTGTTCTATTGCGGACTTTTACCTTCTTTTATCATGCTGTCACTTTTTTTTATCTGGAATACCCTCGTGATGGGCATCCTGAGCATAGAATACACGGGACAACCAAACTGTAAAGATTCAGAGCTAGGTAGAAACGGAAAATCTGGCTGGGATGTAAGTACACAACTCTTGCTGTTACAAGAGCTCCATTTGTTTTCGCCTATTTCAGGAACTCTGCCTATTTACATACCAGTTGTGTCAACACCGGAAAAACTTTGATACTACTCCATGTAATAATTCTAACGAAGTTAAGTGCATCCTTGATTATCCGCCAAGGGTTTTTATAAGGGGTTTCCTACTGCGCTCATTTTCTTACTAACACTTTTAACGCCTCCAGCCAACCTGTGATTTTGGTATTGCGTATTATTCTGCAGAGAACTTATTCATACTTTTCCGCTGTTCACATTGTTTTAGTGAATAGAGGTGCTCGCGCCGGTTATGCGTTTTACCTATCTTGGCGAACACAATATTCATGCTATCGTATAACGTCTCTGCAAAAACTTGTTCCTTGAAATATTAATTTATGAAATGGGTATGCAATTTTTAAAACATTCTCGTTGTTGTGAAGTAGCGAACAACAACGGCGATACCTTAAAAGGTGTAGAGGGCAAGCCTCAAATGGTCACCGTGGGACTCCTGGTACAGCAAAGGACGATGGCCGACCTGTTTCCCTACCAGGGAGGCAGCTCCTGGACGCTGCTACTACTAGAGCCCAGACTAACGCCAGCGGACCGTACACCCCATCTACTGGCTTTATATACAATACATCTCTCTTTATTAACATAGGCGACGTCCTTAATAGATAGGCTGAAGGCATGTAGGCATGTTCACTTTGGAAGTCCGCGAGATTTCTTGGCACAATACAACCAGCGCTCAAGTATTAGCACTATTGCATTTTTATTGCACATCACTGTCCTCGAAATTTGCCAAAAAGTAAGACGACTCTCTTTTTACACAAATTATATAATTCCCCTTCACAACGTAGTACAGTACTCGGTCCTACTGGGCTTTTTTTTGTACGGTCTCTGCAATTTGGTAAGTTTTTGGCGCTCGCATTGCTGAACTAGCGCCATCTGCAGCCATCTAACACATAGCACGTAACATATTACATTTAAAAGCTAAATAACAGCAACTGAAAAGTGAAATGATCTGCCATAAAACATAGTCAATGAACACAACCCCTCAACATCCGAGCAAAATTAAAAAAACGCTAAACGCACGTATAGGAAGTAGAGACGCAAAAAATATACAGGTGCCGGTATATGGAGTGTGTGTCTCCTTCACCTACGTACGTTTAGCGCCTTTTTCTTCTTTCGAAGGAAACAATGAACCAACTAGCTCAACAAGCTTTGTTGAGTCAACATCGAAGCGGTTTAGTTTGGGATCATTTGATGTGTTAGGTTTATGATTGTTACCGTTACTCTCAGGTACGAATCAGTCAGCTTCAGTTATCATTCATCAGGATTCTCTCCGCTTGTTCCAGGAGCAGTTGCTTCCCATCAATATGATGCGTACACTCCACACTCATCTGGCCAAACACACCGGTACTAGTTACGTGCTGGACTGGGTTTCTTGTCACGCAAGCGTCCCGGGCAACGAGCTGGCGCATCAGCCCTCCTGTGCCCCGTCCCAACCGGGAGACACGGAGACGCCCTGGTCAACCCCTATTCACCCACCCACACAGGCGCGACAAGCCCGTCTACATCGTCGCCAGACTGTGCACGAGTTAGTCAGCAATAGGAAGACTGTGCCGTCTCCCTCTCATCTGTTACCCCGGGCAGATGCTTGTCTTATCCGGCAAGCGCAAACGGACCGCCTTCCAACCCCACACATACTATATCGAATAGAAGACCATCGCAGCCCTGCACGGTGCTCTAAGCGTTCTGACTTTCCCAATACGCCGCATGTTGTTTGGGAATGTTCTGCTTCGCAACCATTACTATCAACTCATCTTAAATCCATTTCACCTCCTCCCTTTTCTCTCCAAGACTGGCTCGCGCCGCCGGAGGGACCGGATCGAGCGGCCTGGTGCCAAGCTCTGGTGGCTCACGTTCGTCAGGTCCTCCCGTCTGTATAGACAATTTTTTTCCCTTTCAGAACCCTGGATTTTGGGGGTCTTTTTTGTGTGTGTGTGACAATAGAGTTTATCAACAACAACAAGTTCACTGATGTTCATGTCTCAGCAATCGTTAAATTTGTACTTGCGCTTTTCTCTATTTAATGCCAAACAAGGAGCATTTAAACGTAGGATAAAAGATGACGATGATGACGATGATGATGACGGTGGTCTTTGCTCCTATTTTCTACGCTTCGTTCGCAACTTCGTCACCACAATTTTTCCTTTGAGCAGCTGATACGTGGTGGCAGCGAAATTTCCGCGTGTTCGGTATCCGGCAACGAAGCATTTGCGACAGTACAACTCTGATATCCCCTCCGATGCTGCGGCATTTTGACCCGTCAGCGCATATAGTGGTCCACACTGATTCTACCGGGCTTGGTCTCGGTACAGCGCTAGTCTAACTAAAGTCCGGTTTTAAAGGGTATGTTGTAGCATACGGGAGCCGCACCGCGTCGAAAGACAAATAAGAAATACACTTTAAACACAAAATTAGTGTTTTGCCATAGCTTTGGAATTAAAAAAATTTCACCCCTACTTGTATGGCCGCCCATTCCACATCTTCGGTGACCACCACGCAATCTGTTGGCTGTCGTCCCTCAAGGATCCGTCAGGTCTTGTTGGTTGGGGTGCTCTGCGACTTAGAGTGTGCATCTGGGACGTTTACGGTACAGGCGGCAAGCACTGTTCAACTGACCCCCTGTGACGCTCGAAAGTACCTGCAGACGTTTCCTGACATGCCACGAGTGATAGTCACTTTCGTTTGTAGTCTCGCGGCATCACCACATGTCAGCCGAGCAGCACAAGGACCCGCAGATCACTTTTATTATCGAAGTACTCTCTGATTCGTCGGCTGGCTGAAGATCTTCGGCCGTGCGCCGAGAATCCCATTCGCGTTCCGTGAAGAGCTACTCTACCATCGCAAATACTGCTCCGGCGGCCGAACGTGGTGTTCCTGGTCATTCCCCGCCATTAGCGAACCGACATATATGCCTCCTTTGACGCTGATATTTGTTGCGGTCATGCCGGCGTACTGAAGACCAACGAGCGGCTTGCCTAAGCTACTACTGGCACTGCATGCGTTCCTCCGCGGGTAAGTACGCTGGCTCTTGCCTAGAATGAAACGACAAAATTGCCTCCTCCCGCTTGAGATGACCTTTTCACCCATTATAATTTGCTGGTCATCGACATTAGGCCCACAGCCTCCCACTGCAACCGGAAAGCGATGAATCATTGTCGCTGTGGATTACCCATCTCGGTACGCCTAAACCAAAGCTCTACCTGCTGTCACAGCTCGTATTTCAGCCCTCAATCGTGCTATTGGCCTTCCCCTTCTAGATACATCTATTGGTATCCACTCTTTTACCCTAATTGTCCACCGGTTATCGGTTCGTCTAACTACGTGTGCAACCAAAGCCCATTTTCGTTTCTTTATTTGTACTATGATATCACCGAACTCTAGTTTCTTCGCTTATCTAGGTAGGTCGTGTCGTGTCCCTGAGTGTGATCCTTAACATTACTTGTTCTATGGCCCGTTTAGCCAACCTAAGTGTGCTTTCTAGTCATTGAGCAAGGCGCCAAATTTCAGCTGAGTATGCCCTAACCTGCAGCATGCACAAGAGGTAGATTTTTCTTTTGAGTAACAGAGTTTGCATATTTTTAGCGATTTGGGAGTGCTTGCCGAGTGCTACCCAGCCGATACCTATTCTGCGCTTGATATTTGTCTCACGGTTGGTGCCAGCACTACCCATCTGTTCGAGGTAGATATATCTTGTTAGTTCCTCTACTGTTTCGTTTCCTAAGCTGAGGACGTTCTTGACATGCTTAGCCCTAGCTACTTCAGATTTATTCTTATTCATTTTGGTCGTACCGAAGTCCGTTCTGAGTGTAGTTCCTCAAGCATTATTGGCATATTTTCTGGATTGTCACTCAGGAAGGCTATGTTGTCCACACACCTCAAATGGCTCAAGCATTCCTCGTTTATCTTTATTTCTATATTTCATCAGTCAAGCTTTCTAAATACCGCTTCCAGGCATACCGTGAGTAGTATTGCAGTAATGATATCTCCCTGTCTTACTTTTTTTCGGATCAGAAATTTATCGCTTTGCTTTTGCTTGTGTAGGGTTATCCTGCCCGTACATGCCTCATATATGTCTTCTAGAAGTCTTATGCAGGTTTCCTCTATTCCCTGATCTTTTAGTGCTTCTAAACGGTACGGTTAGTACAGAATCAAACGTTTTCTCGTAATCTATAAATGTCCTGTACAGGCGTCTAGTGTACTTTGCGGGATTTTCTATCACTTGGTTGACGTCATGAATGGGATCTATGGTCGACAAAACTTTGCTAAGCCCAGCCTGCTCTCTGGGTTATTTCGAATCCTGGCTCTCATGTATGGGGCCAACTATAACTTTGGTTAACAGCTTGCAAACAACTGAGAGTAGGCGGATGGGTCTGCAATTCTGGATGTCCTTGGGACCTTCCCTCTTATGAACAATGATTACAAAGGCGTTTTTACTGGCTATGCGCACTTCTTAGTCTTCAAAAATTCCTAAAATAGTGCAGCAGGCTTTTCCACTACAATATCTCCTCCCTCCTTCAAAAGACATTGTCACCCGCTGGCTTTCCTAATTTTATGCCTTTAGAATCTTTTCAACTTCCTCTTTAGTTACTAGTGTAGCAGTGCCAGTTGAGCTTGTACTCTTAGTAGTTCCCCTGGTCTAACGTTGCTCGCGTACAGCCTGGTTTAGAATCACTTTGCTAGCCTAATTATCTCTGCCAAGTTCTGAGCAATATTTCCCTCCTTATCTGTGACAGCTTACATCCTGATTTTTGCGATGGCTAGCTTTGACATAGTTTCTCCCAAGCTTCCCCCTATTTGCAGCCTTTCCTCGATCACTGCCATGTAATATGCACATTTTTTATTAGTGTAATCAGTTTTAACAACTCGGCTAATTAAATCCGGTCCACCGTACTTCACACTTTCTCGTTATTGCGTTTGGAAATGACTTCCTTTGTTTTCTTTGTTTTCAATTTGTTCCCTAGATGTTGCTTCTCCCACTGCTGCTGCTGATTCACTGAGTGCCAATGTTACCTTGTCGTTAAGCCTGTCTACACTGACATCGTTCTGCTCTTTCAAAAGCGAGAATTTCTTTGGAAGAGTTATTTTAAACCCCTGCGATGTGACTATTACTGGTTTCAAGCGTGGTTGTAGTTTTCACGAGTTCGTTTTTCGTCATTTGACATTCAGCGTTAGCTTGCGTCTAGCCCCCCTGGAAGCGATGCTCCGAATCTTACTCAGCACCGTGCCGGTTGTACGATACACGGGTTTTTGCTCGGAATGAAGACTATTTCGTCTTTGGTTGTACCATTGGGACTTTCCTAAGCTCTTTTTCTATTCCCTCCTTTGTACAAGAAAGGATTCATCTACCTTATGTTGTTTCACTCTGCAAATCTAACCGGTATATCTCCTTGACTGTTCTGATTGTCTATTACTAAGTTTTCTACTGACCTTTCTCCCTTTTGCTTCTCACCGACCTTTACGTTAGATTCTTCCATTACAATCGTGAACAACTCTGTTGCCTTATTGTGCGCGAATTTTCAAAGTTTTGTCAGGAGATCCGCCAAGTAAATGCCAATTCCTTCGCGCTAATCTTTCATGGAATTTTACAGCATGTTTGAACCAAATTAGAACCTGCTGAGAACAATAGACTTACAGTCATGAACGTTTTTTTCTAGGCGCGTGGGGCTGAGCATTTTGAGTAACACGGAAATTAAACAAACCTAGCAAACTTCGACTTCGTGAAAAGGTGCCTCCTTAAACGCCATATTCGCAAAATCGCGTTGCTCTTCCGATACTAAGATAAGGTAAATCAGCTCGCTAGACGCGTTTTTGGTAAAGTTACAGCCAAAAGCCGAAATTTAAACAGCAGTCAATGCACGAACAAGAAGCTTTCATTCATGGCGGGTGTGTTTATATGAAGCTCTACGAATTTTCGCTCTTTCTTAGGGAAAACTGCTATGTTCCAATCTCTTCGTACTCCTTTTTCGTAAGGTTTTCATAAGTGGTGAAAAAATGCCAGCCGGGTGGGATCCGCACCCACGACCTCCAGAATACCGGTCTGGTGCGATAACCACTACGCCACCGACGGGGCTATTTTTCCCCTCCACTTTCTGGGGTATTTATGTCAATGTAATTTTTTCCTGTGCTTGGGGGTGGTAGCCAGCGCCACTCCGACTTCTCGGGGTGAGGGGGACCTTCTTTTTAAGCCCCGGGCCGTGACTCGAGTGTCTACGACATGTCGAGAGTGGTCGACCGGCGTTGAACCCTCTTAAGCTTCTTATGGCACCAAGACTGCCAGAACAGAGGCCCTCGCTATTAATGTGGCGAATCAGAATAGGAAATGGGGGGCTCGTTGAAAATAAGACAGGAATAAAGTGTGGCAGTCAAGAAAACGTCGGCAAACAAAGGGGAGGATATGGTAGGTCATTGAAACAGATGAGCGACAGTAGGCATCGGCACAGCTGAACCACTATTCCAAGTGCTACCATCTTTCTCCTATTTTCCTTCCATAATGCGGATTGTCTCCTTTGAGCTCATTGACCTTACAATCCATTGCAGAACTCCCCGGCTGAGCAAGTGCCGTCTCGGCATTTTCTTTGAAGTTGGAGGGTGTGATTAGTGATATGGTTTAAGTCATGTGACGTCCAGCGTGTCGGTGCGTGTAAAGTGATTTCAGGTGGGTGTAGCTATAGAGGAAATCACATCAGTTTCTTCATGCAGCAAACGGTACTGACGAGAGAGCCAAGGCGTGAGTTTTTTTGTATGAAGGAGCAACATAGCACCAAAGGAGCACCATAGACCTAAGAGCAAAACGCACTGTGTGGTGCCGGTTGCAAATTTTTCCAGCGTATGAAATGTAGACAGACGTGCACGGGGCAGCCGGCGTACCAAATCAGCCCGTGCTATCTAGTCTCGCGCGTATTTGGAAGTATCCGAAAGGGATGGCCAAGACGGGACCGGGGTGTCGAGCGGTGGTGTAGGCTCCGCAGCACAACAAAAGGTAAAAAGTGAAGTAGAAAGCCGTGTCATTTTGAGGATAATTGTAGGCGAAGAAAGAGCAGAACGACATCCCAGTCTCCGTGACACCTAGAAACGCAGACGGACAACAGATCAGTCAGGGAACCATTAACATTCTCAGTGACTCCGTTCGTCTGAGGATGACATGCTGTTGTCGGCTCGTGCCTTGTTGAACTGGAGGGAATAATATCAGCGATGACCATTTACAAAAATGGGCGTCCATGATCTGTTAGGAGTTGCAAAGGGCACCAGTATAAATTATGAGATAATGAAGCAAGAAATCGAAGACATCTGCGGCAGAGCTTGTTGGAAGTGTAAGTGTGATCGCGTAGCGCGTAGCGTAACCAGTAGCTACGTGGATCCACTGGCTCGCCGCCCGATACTCAGGAAAAGGTCCAGGTAGGTCGAGACCAACGGGGTAAAAGCGTTCAGCCGGGATGTCGAGTGACTGCAGTTGGCCCGCCGGAAGCGTGGGGGACGCTTTACGTTTTTGTCAGGCTTCACACTCCGTCACCTAACGCCGCAACCAGCGATGCAGAATAGGCTAAATAAACTAGCGAAGTACTTGATTATACGTGCCAGCGATCCCAAAGGTGCCCGGCGTTTGGTATATCGTGGAGCTGTTAGATCACAAAAGCACGGAAATCTTGCGGAACCACTAGGATGAGTCGTCGGCCACAAAGTCACAAGTTACGGTGGTAGGGCACACCTTAACGAAGAGCGAACACGCGTAGCTACAAATGGGGTCAGGCGGCCTCTAGGGGCTCCATAACGCGCACTAAACCGTCATCCCGACGCTGCTCTTCGCCACTGCTCAGCAGGCCTGAAATAAAAAAAAAAGGTTGGAGCATCATCTTCCTCGTGATGATCTGGAGGGACCGGAAAGACAGTGTGTACCTTTGTGCACACGACAGATTTTGTAGAAAAAAAGGAGCCTGCTGGGGTAGGCAACGACACGGGTTCGACCTGCTTGTTCTTGTGCAAGCAAGGCGCCGATACCATGGCCGCTGGAATCAGTGCGTACTTTCGGGGTGCGGGTTGGTCGAAATCATCTAAAATTGGTGGCGGTGTCAGGAGCGATATCAACCTGTTGAAAGGTGTGGCTTGATTTGTTCCCCAAGCAAAAAAAAAAAAACACCATTCTTATTAAGGAGAGGTGTAAGAGGGCGAATGAAATGGGCGAGGCCTCGGATAAATAAACACTCTGTAAGTTATAATTCTTAAAAAAACACAACACTCTACCTCGACCTTTGTTCAGCACTTTCAAGGGCTCGTGTTCATAAAAATTGCATGCCGAAACGCTGCGTGTTTGTGTGCAGACTGTTTATTGTTGTTATGAAGTCACATGTCGGGGTAATGTCACCAAAAATTTATTGTCGGTATGGAGAATATGCTGAAATGGCTTTTAGGTCTTGTAATCAGTCTATTGACAAACTCCAGGGCAACAACACAGCCACATGAGCAGATAAAGTAGTTTTTAACGTTAATCCAGGTAAAGAACTTGTATTTTCAAATAACGCGATAGAAGCGCCCTGATTCTGACATCAGGCTTTATGGTTCCCCTCTTGAATTTTTACTCCTATAATTTTTCCTTCCTTTTTTTTACTAACTCCCAAGGTATGCGCAAGCTGCACACACAGCCTCTACAAGTGCCGTAGGCAGAGCACACAGCGGCGCAAGAAGCAAGTCGCGTGACGCCATCACGTGGCATTCAGGGAGAACGCAGGGCGTACACGTGCAGATGTGCTCAGGGAGTGCACCGTTTATCTGCCTTTCGTGCTCGTGTACTCGTAGCGCAACATTCCACTTCCTGCCATCGAGGCGTGCGGACGCGGGATCATGTGCTCCGTCGGAGCAGCGACAGCGGGCCAGGCAGGCCACGGAAACCGGGTACATGCTAAAGGAGATAGTGAGTATCAAGTTATTTCGCCTCTGTTGCCTACAGAAAATATTGTTTCAAATACGGTGTTTCTTCACGGTGACGTAATGCCCGACCGTTTCGTGTAGAAGACTTCCGAGACATGCTTGCCCGTGATGGTATGCTCCCCGACATGATTGCGCTGGGGGCATACCAAATCAACCACCTGTAAGTGGTGACCTTTAAGACTGCCGCGGCCACAACGAAAATGCTAGCGGCTGGTGAGCAGGAGGTGAAGGGACGCCGATGTCTCGTCATCGACCCGCAAGAACACCAAGTGAGGCTTAAGCTGCATCGGCTGCTTCACGGCGTTGAAGACGATGACGTCCGGGCAGCGCTCGCTACCTTCGGCAAGGTCATCGACATCACATAAAGAAAGATGGCGAGTACAAGGTGTCTTTGACAAGGGGTCTACGACGAGAGTGGTGACGCTCAAGCTAAAATCTAGCGTGACTTTGGAAGATTTGCCCCATCAAATTCGGGTGGCTGGGGATCTGGACCTCCTCGTCGCACCGGGTAGGCCGATGCAATGCCTGCGCTGCCATTGAATGGGTCACGTCCGCAGACACTGCAAAGTGCCACGCTGCTCCTGGTCCCGGCGTTTCGGCCACTCGGAAGCGCAGTGCGTTCGCACTTACGCGGCGGTGATGGCGCCTGTGCAACGCGAGGAACGTGACAAGCACCTCATGAACGTGGTTGATGCGGAAGCGGCCACAGAAGGGACGGGACACTAGTCGACTGCGGAAGAAACTGCAAGCACAATGGATTTCCCTCACAGCTCCTAACCTGGGACGCAGGAGGACCAAGCAAAAGCACCGTCTCAGCCACCAAGGGGAGACGCCAAGCACCGGGCGGCAGCGGCGTCTCAGCCGCCAACGGGGGACGCGAACCACCAGCCCGCGAAGACGCTAGGGGGTACAGGAGGCACAGTCAAGCGTAGCCTTGACAAGTCGGGTGAAGAGGGCAGCCACGAAACCACAACCAGCAGCGAGGACCTAGCTAGCACAGGACTGCTCGGCCTAAATCAAGCCGGTGTACTTTGGCCGTTGATTTTATGCCCAGCCTTTCTCCGGCAGCCATGTTCGGCCCGTGTCCAAGTGTGGGCCTCTTGGCCGTATACGGCGGTACTCCAATCGCTGTCCAACGGGCAGTGTCCGTGCGCCAGTCGACCGGCTTACGTTCATACGGCAAGATTCCAGCCGTAGGGCTCCGGCCATTCCAAAGCCACCCGTGAGCGGCCGAAGTACGGCCACCGGAGGACAGCCGAGAGGCGATCGTCGGACTCCAACCGGACTAAAGCTGCCGGAAATATGGGCGTGCTACGGGCATTCGAGTTCAGTCACAGTACGTTAACTGTACTGAGGCCTGTCACTGCATGTCGCGCAAGCAGATGACTCAGGCGCGCTGTGCAGCAGCACAAACCCAGCATTTTTGGTCTAATGCAGCCACATCAAAGTCAGCCCGCGCGCAACCACCAGCCGTCCAGCGTTCAGCACCGCCTTGCTTAATTATCAGCGTCAGTCGACACCAAAATTCATTTATTGAACAGTGCTCACAAATCGTCGTTCCTTTAATTGCTGTGCCTCTTTTACGGTCGAATACAGAAAATATTCAGTTCTTTTTAGAGCTGGAATAGAAGTATTGTTAAGGTCCCAATACCTTCAGTGGGGTGGCTTACCTGATATAAACGGCGAAGGAGGAGGTGAGAGTGGGAGGCTGTTGAATTTCACAAAGATGAAATGGCCGCTTTTAGCCAATTTCATTTAGGACAATATTGCGGAGCAGTTTCATGCTCTGACTAAATCAACTATTGTTACAACAGTTGCTTGACCAGTTTTGTTGTATATAAAACTCGCGCGAATGCCTTTACGAAGCGTTTTGGTACTCCACAAAAACTGAGGAGCATTCACTATAATTTCCTTTACACAAAACGTATGTCCAGTTTTTGCCCATTTTTCTTGCGAAGAAATTTTCTACTCCATCAACTTTTCTGATCATCTTTCACAGGGCTGATCCTAGGAGAGATTGAACAAGTGCTTTCGTTTGCAATCTATTTTTTATGTTGTTTTCATGAGTTACGTGCCCACCCCTTAATAGTCTAAAAGAACTTAATTTTCCTCCAATGGCGGGCTACGGTAAAAAAAAATTCTAGACGCGTTATGAAGGAAGCCTTGCTTCAGGTCGCTGCAGTTGTATCCCTCTGGGTTCACGCAAGGAAAGGCGTAAGGCTAGAGTTTCATAATTTCTTTATAACCAATAGCATGTTCTTACAGCGAACCTTGCATACTGCAGCGAATAAAACAATAAATATTTCATTCGTCAAGTTTGAATGCGTAAGGTTCTCAACCCCTAGGAGGCGAACTTGCTGCTCTCAGGTTTATTTATTTATTTATTTATTTATTTATTTATTTATTTGATACCTGCTCGCCTTTGCATGCATTACAGCAGGGAGATACGTAACAGTAAGCCTCAAATATCAGTCTAAATAACAAAATATTTCCACAAAGCATGGAGAAAATCGTCATTGTAAACAGTTGGTACAACCATACGTCAAAGATAACTACACTCTCGTATTGATCTAAGATAAAATAAATCTCGCAAGGCGCCACATTTAAAGGAAAGTTAAAATTTTTGGTTTAAGCTAGCGGTCCCACTTTGGGATATGTAGAATGGCGCTTGGATATACTTCTGCCCTTCTATTCCAGTTGGCGAATGATAGATATTACGAAAAAAGATCAACCTGTGGTTTCGTCTGTGATCTTTCACGTCCTGCCATATTAGTTTACTTTTACTTTTTGTCATGCTAAGTTGAGCGTGCCAATTACCTAACACGAATCGCACTGCCCTATTCTGTATGTTTTCGAGCGTATAAACCAGCTCTTTGGTGTAGGGATCCCCGAAAACATATGCGTACTCCAACATTGAGCGCACTTGAGTAAAATGCGGTTGTTCTTTTAAGGTAGATGGGGGTTCGCTGAAATTTTATCTCAGAAAGCCAAAGACAGGCGCAGCCATACCTTTTGTGTTGTGAACGTGACTATTTAACCTGTAACCTCTCGTTAACTAAACTCCTAGTTATTGATAGTTCCCGGCCGTTATTAAAGCAGTTTAATTTACGGTATACGTATTCAATTGGAAGGAAGGTTTTTTATGAAAGGTGACATTAACACACGTTTTAACATTCAACGACTTTTCTGAATCAGTACACCAGGTTGTTATTAAATTAGAACCATGCTGCAGGTATTCGGAATCACGTTCATTTGCTATAGTCCTGCAAACTACACACTCATTCGCGAACATTTTGAACAAGATTTGAGGCCAATAGTAATAACATTTATCTACAGCAGAAACAAAAGAGGGCCCGCAACTGACCCTTGGGGAATTCCTGCGGTCACGGGAACATATCCGGAAGAACAAAAATATCCGGGAACATATCCGGAAGAACAACAGCGACCGAGTGCTGTCGCAGAGAGATTTACTCGGCTAGCCATGAAATAACCGATTCATTTATTATATAGCCCACAATGTACCAAGAAGAAGCTGATACGGAACACCTCCAAATGCTTTTTGTTTTTTTTCAGCACAAGAAAATACATTCAACTACTTTAAGCTTATCTATTGCTAAAGCCAAATCGTGCTTTAACTCAACAAGCTGCGTTGAGCAAGAAACTCCTGACGAAAACCGTGTTTGTTAGGATGCTGGTGATTATGTTTAACCAAATGAGTCATATCCCAAGTGTAGCTAATAACAATTTCAAGCACCGCAACTAAATTAACATCCAGGCTTCGTCATTCACAAGGCTCGGTTGTGATGGCAAATTCAAAATAACACTTGTTTCTAAATAGGTAGTCATAAAATCCCATGAAGTAACATAGTGCAGGGCATGAAGTTGAGCCTACCAATGCACGGGCTTAGCCTCTTCTACGTTTATCACAAACAATATAGTGCACGTTGTTTTTCGCAGTATTATTGTGAGAAGAATAGCCGGAAACGTGCGCTTTTGCGCGCCCTTGCCGTTCTTTTGAGGGGAGTCCTTGACATGGCGCCGGTTGAGCTCCTGCGTGGTGGCCGCTTGCTCGAAACCCTTTAAGGCCACTTATTTTGGTGAACCACCACCACCTCGGGTCGAACAACTATGCCGGGTCGATGTCTCTAATGTTCTCCATTTCTTGAGGGGGCGAATAGCCTCGAGCTGATGCGTCGACGGAGCCGGCGGGCGAGGCGTGGTAGCAGCTATGACTGGTGAGGCTTAGCTCATCCGTCGGTGTGGTACAGTCTTCTTGTGGGAATAAATGGCATTCCGATGGCCTAAAAGGTTCCCTGGTAATGTTCAGTGAGTCCTTGCACCTTGCCCGTTCACCTAAAACACTCATTACTGTTTGACAAACGAAGTTCGTTATTTTAAAACGTAGAAACACTGAGGGGATAAAAAAACGCGTCTGCGTCATTCGGCTTCCTAACTGCTGTTTCTTCACCCAGGGAAAAACTGGTCCTACAACGGCAGGTCTCTTGCAAACACGTTTTGTGCATGAATTCTCGGCTCCCAGACCCGTGCCGTTGTCCGGCTGTACGCAGCGTACCGAAAGAATGACGTATAATCTGAGACCTTACCTAGGCTGGTCTCCTCTTAAACACCGGTGTCCAAGTATTCTGCGGCCGTTCGCTTGCCGTAATTCGGTCGAGAACCGCTACATAAAAAATGTACATAAAAAATGTACATTCTGGGGCCGTTCGTCGGCCGGTCTCATGTATAACACCAGTCGCCCGAAGAAAACGAGTATTCTGCCACCGGACGCGCGGTTCACCGTTGAAAGAGCGAATGCGAGGGAGCCGCGCTCCGGCCGGTCTCCTTTCGAACACCAACAGCCACAAGAACACTGATATTCTGTGGCGGGTCGCTTGCCGTTCTTCGGCTGAACACCGCTTCCCGAAGGAAAAACAGATGCCCTAAAGCCGTACTTCGGCCGTTGTCTTTCTCAACATAGGCAGCCAAAAGTGGACGGAATATCTGGTAGCTGGGTAGCTACCGTTGTGCGTCTGAACACGGGTGGCCGGAGAAATACCGAAGCGCTGGTTGCCGAATGTTGGCCGCTCATCGTATGATCAGTGGCTGCCAGAACCTGGATGCTCGCCGGACATGCCAGAAAGCGGCCATGGACGGGCCGGACTTGGGACAAACTTTCTGCGCTGCCAGGGGAGCCGCCACTGAAAACGAACCAGGGCCGACGGCTGTTATCCAAGCCTCGAACGAACGTCCATCGCGATCGGGGTCCTCCAGAGACACCACCTGTGCAGCAACTTCCGCGAGATTTATTGGCGGTGGTTAAAACGCGTAGCGTAGTTCTCGCGTGCCAGGTAAGCGTCATGTGTCCGGTCTGTAGCCTTCATAAGTGAACGGTAGTGAGTGGGTCCCTGAGCGTAGCAACATTAGGGGCTGTCGGCACGTCGAAAGCAAAGTCAGGTTTACCGTCTGTTAACAGAGCAGGGCAGTGACGTTGTAGGCGTTCAGGAGACGAAAGTCGAGGGGGAGGAGGGGACCGCGGGCATGGTGCGTCGATTCACGTCAAGGTACTATGCTTGCGTAAGTCATGCTGTGGGGACTTCGCGGGATGTGTTTTCTGGCCGAAAAACTGCCGGGCCTGGTTGTGGAGGGTGTGACGTCGTGTCTTTCGGGCAGGCTTGTTATGTATGATTGCAATCTTGATAATGTAAACTTTCGAATTGTCTGTGTATACGCTCCGAAGTCTGTAAACGAGAGAGAAAATTTTTTTGGGACCCTCAGGCAACACCTTGATACAGACAGAATGATCATTGTAATGGGTGATTTCAATTGCGTACTTTCTGCCCTGAATAAAACAAGTAACAACGCGATAGAAATGGTAGTACTAATTTGTTGTCCGAACATGTTGCGGTTTATGGACCCGTTGATGTCAGACAATGTCTAAACGGGGAAAACGACGTCCGATTCACCCACCATCAACGTCTCAGCCACGCGAGGCTGGATAAGATTTACGTTTCGCTGGATTTAATGCAGAAATGCGAAAGCCATGATGTGCACACGTTTTCCTTTTCCGATCATTATTTGGAAAATGCAGGATTAAGGGCAAGAAAGAAGAGTCCCCCTTTACATGGGACCCATGGAAATTAAACTCTAAACTTTTGGAGGACGAAACATTTCCGACGTTTGTTAGAAAGAAAACTGCCGAACTCGAAGGAACACATAGTGACATCGGGGCGCTGTGGGAGCAAGAGATAAAAATAGAATATAGAACGGTGTAGCTGTATCAAATATGAAGAAACCAAAAAGGAATGAATACTTAGAAACAAACTGCAATAATTAACGTTAGAGGAGGGCACAATGCCCGTGGTGTTTAAGGACGACATTGCAGAGATAAAGCATAAGCTTGAACTTATCGACGAAGAACGCTACCGCGGTGCCCTAATACGCGCGAGAGCAGAAAGCACATGCACGACGCACATGCACGACGCACAAGAAAGCACATGCACGACGCAATCAGATCAAGGAGATAAATTACATTTTTAACAGAACGTTTCAGTAACGACTGCAAAAAGTAGCGCCAATCTACCCTCTGAATGTGGTTGGAAAGCAAAGCTATAAACGGCACCCTCAACGATTACCCATGCGACGTCAATTAAATTCACTTATTTCGCAGTACAAATAGTGAAAGCAGAGAGAAGTGAAATGCACTTAACCACACCCTCTATTACTTCAGAGAGATATTCTATCTTAGGGTAAATTATTGCAGGGTGCATGAACGGTGGTTGGTTGAGTTTTATTGGTGTAACACTTGAGTGGAAGCTCTCTTTTTTATAAAATTAAAGGTCGAACACGGTGTTCGACGATCTCACTTCTCCGTCTTTGCCGTCGCGGATGGAGGCTACCAGACAGGCGGTAGAGACGGATTTATAAATGGTCCAAAAGATTTCTAAATGGCCCAGAGTGCGGCCCAGAGGAGTGGTTCTTTCTTCACTGTAGCCCATATTCAGTCCGCGCCGCCTGTGCTCCGTCCAGCAGCTGAAGCTGGGTAGACAGAGAGGGGCTGGACAGCAGCATCTCCCATTGCTATTGTTCGGTAGTTGACGGAAAGAGAGGAGGGTGCTCAGGGGTAAAGTCGCACACTCGATTATGTGGCAGAGTGCTCCTACTTCTTAGCAAAATATACATTCCGCGTCGTAGCCAGTCGGGTGCATTAAGTGGGGACGTGTCGGGTGTGGGAAGGAGCCGGATTGTATGAGCCGTAGGGTAGTTTGGTGTTCTATGAAAAGGTCAATGTAAGGCGAAGGTAGGGTCTGTCTGGAAAGGCGATAATGCTGGGTTATCTCCCTGAACGAGACAAACGGGTGACTGTCCTCGTGCAGCTCCATAGCTCGGGAGGTAAAAGTGCGGGCTTGGTGGGCGTATTCGTGGTCCTCCGTGGAAGCGTGAGCGGGTGTCCAGATGAGCTGAATGGAACCATTTGGGGAGCGGTTTGTAAAACAGAGCTTTCTGCCTCTACTCCCCAAGGGTTCTTTCGCGACCGTTGCTGTCAACAGAAAACTATCGCGAATAAATAAAAGAAGGTACTGGCGTCGCCAGGAATCTAACCTGGAACTAATAGAGTAACAAAGCGAGAGCCCGTAGTCTTACCGATTGAGCTACGAGCCCACGCGGAGACAGGGAAAACAGGTGGTGCACTCACGAAACACATCTGAGGGTTTACCCCCTGCACTATCACTTAATGCCCCGCGATAGCAGTAGGCGACCTCTCGCGCTGCTGTGAGATCCGCTCACGGCACGTGGAGCGGCCGTGCGCGCGCCTTGCGCTTGCTCAAGGAGTTACAAAAATAAAATAGGCTCACACCAACATCTCACATCTCACTTCTAGTACGCCTGTGTGCTAACGCCTGTGGCCTCCAGTGTACACCCTAAAAATCAGAGATCGTGGTCGTCCACCCTCACGCCAAACTCAACATCAAGGAAGACATTCAAATGCTCCTTGATGGCAAGGCCATCATTCCAAGCCCCATCATCAAGATCTTTTGCCTACATCTCCAGGCCACTACCAAGAGCGACGTATCCTTGCAGTGCCTCAAACACAGCATCAATAAAATCATACACGTGGTCAGGCGAGTTCCCACCAAGAAGCGAGGCCTCAAGGAAGCCGATACCTTGCGATTATTTCAAGCTTTTGTCCTCTCGAGAATCACTTACGTCACACCCCTTCTTTTTCGCAAGGAGGATATACAGATGCTTGTCATAATGATTACAAAGGCGATTTTGGATGTTCTTTCCCTTGCCATGAGTGCGTCCACGGATAGGCTGCTTTCCTAGGATGGGGCTCTACAACACGGTGATAGAGCTTATAGAGGGGCATATTTCTAACCTAAATCTTCGATTGAGCAGACCTGCAGTGGGTCGCCGCGTCCTTCACCAGGTTGTCTGGGCAGCACAGCATGTGATGCCGTGGGATGTACTCCCGGTCTCTCGGCAACAAGAACTAAGGAGGCTCCCTTTGCTTAGAAATATGAACCCTTCCCACGACGAGGGTCGCCGACAATTACTGGCTCGAGCGGTCAACACCACTCTCGGCGGGGATCATGCAGTTGTCTGGACAGACGCCTCCCAACGTCGAGGGCAGCAATACGCCATCATCGTGGCTACCTTCAGAGCCAACCTCCTTAAGTGTGGCTAACTGAACACCCAAGACGTGACGGCAGCAGAAGAGACAGCCATCGCCTTGGCTCTCACTCAGCCAGAGGTTCGGAAGGTAGACATCGATTCCCAACTATTCTACCGGAATTACCAATCGGGGTGGGTGTTCCGAGCTGCAGTGCGTGTGCTAAAAAAATTCGCCCCGATCCACTCTGCGAATGTGGTTGGAAAGCAAATGTGTAATCAAGCTACAACGATTGCTTATGCGACGTCACTTCAATTCACTCACGTGGCTCTACAAATACTCCTGAAGCTTCTACATAATCACTGGCAAATTAAACTTTTTCGAGGTTCAAATTATAATAACAAAACAAATTTGATGAACCTTCTGCAGTAATAGTGTTGCTTTCTTGCAGTGAGAACCAACTTTTTAGCCTGTTCTGAGCTATGTCAAAAGCAAGTGGAACGTGGCTTCCCGGTACATGACGGTACATGACGAAACGCTCGCCGAAGCACGGCTCCCGTAGGCAGTGGCGCCGGATTTCCCTCTATTATATAATATTATGAAACTCTATGCTTCCAACCACTATCGGAAATCCTACAAATGGCAAAGCAGGCGCGACAGCTGTCCCCAATCAATGACTGTGGTGAGATCCGGAGTTGTCTTCTCGTAAGTTTTTTGACCTAGTGTTTCTGTGCTGAAGCAGTGGGAACCTGGTGAAAACAACGCCTTCAAAGTGCGGATACCTGCCTTTCTCAGCTGTCTGCAAGAAATACGATCACGTGCAATATGTTTCCTGAAAGTATGATGCAACGTCCTTTCCCTGGATGTTACAAGGAATTTTTTCACGAAAGCGTTTCTTTTTGTGAAAGAAACCCTTCCACGAAAGCGTTAGCCCGATTCTGAGTGCTTTTGTAGAGCGATCTTAAACCATTGTTTGTAGGTTTGCGTCTACTGCGAGCCCAAGCCAACTCACGTTCAGCAATCGCTCATAACACGACTGTGTTAATCCAGGGGCAGCCTGTACGTCTTTGCTTTAGTTCCCCAATTTTTTTCACCGACTACAACAATTTCTGATACACCGTTACAAAACAATCGTAAACTACAACACCTAGGACATCAACTAGAAACGTGTTCTAGTCTTAATTTGCAATGGCCGAATTTAATGTTTTTGTGTCGCCAATTGTAACAGCTTCGCCTTTACGAAGATTGCGCAGAGCGCCAGGGGATTGAGGGCAGATACTGCAGCCAACAAAAAAGTGATCCGACATTTTACGTTAAATTATAAAGGAGGTACAATCTTCTCGATCAAGCCGAACGTTAACATGGTCTAAACAAGGGCACACCACGTTATTTCCCAATAACTCTGCTCGAGTAAGACGGTTAATCAAAGCAGCAATACCGGCATCGGCCAAAATATTTAGATATTCAACGGTCAATTGCATTTTTACGTTTCAAAAGATCCATATTTATGTCCTCAATTAAGCAGATCCGACCAAGAGGCAGCGAAGCCTTACTGAGCGCCCCAATAAAGACGTTTATGTTCTGCCTAGGTGGCCGATAGATAAAAATCAGGGCAAATTCACAGTGCGCGGAATAAAGGATATCAGCCACATGCTCGGCACTAAGGAACGACATCGATACAATGGAAGAGGCCCAGTTATTTTTAGGAAACACTGCAATTACATGCCCAAGGCCGGTATCACGAGGAAGGAAAAAATTCGCGCCAATCCAACCTGCGAATGTTGTTGGAAAGCAAAGGTGTAAACGGCACCCACAACGATTGCCCATGCGACGTCACTTCAATTCACTCACGAGGATCTACAAAAATTGAAACCGGATACAAGTGACATGCTTTTAACCACACCCTTTATTACTTCAAAGCATACGTCGGCAGACTCATTCACGAGTGCATCTACACAACCCCCATTAACCACTCTAGAGTGAGTCGTGGGTGAGCTTCGCTATAATTTAAGACTTGCGAGTATGAGGGTGGTTCAGTGGGAGACCCATGCGCAGTGAGCTCCGCTCACCCTTCGGGAGTGCGAGCGCCACTCGCGGCGAGCCCGAATCACCACTCGCGAGTGCGAAAGCAACTCGCGGGGAGGGTTGCTCAGTACTCGCGAGCACCGAAGGCCACTCGCAAATGCACTCGCGTCATTTGAGTGATTTACCGCTCTGTGCGCCACTATTGCGCTTGTACTCGCTGTTGGCTATTCGTCGCAGGAGCCGCTCGCTGGGATGGTTGGTAATGGCGGAACTGCTTTTAGTTCGGAAATGTGACGTCAATGAGGTACTGTCACGGGACACCCTAGAAATAATTCTCTGGTGGCGTGTTGATTTATAAAAATATGATTTGAATGGCCTTCTGACGCCGTGATGCCCTAATACTGTTCTGTTTCATGACTCATTGAGGGACTGCTGGACACACTCGCGTGCGAGGGGAGACAAGTGGTGAGCGCGCGTACGAGTGGTGAGGGCGAATGGTGAGCGTGGGCCAGTGCGAATGGTCGTGGCGAGTGATGAGCGTGAGAGTCAGTGAGGGCGAGTGGCGACAGCGAGCGGTGAGTGTGAGTGCAAGTGAGTGCGAGTGGTCGCGGTGAGCGGTGAGCCTGAGCGCGAGTGGGTTCAAGTGGTGGAGGGTGCGTAGTGAGCTCTAGGGCAAGTGCGAGGGATGAGGGTGACTGGTGAGCGAGAGTGTGAGTGAGTGAGGAAAAATATATATTTTAGGTGTGAGTGTGAGTGAGTGGGGCCCACTTTTGCCGCGGTAGGATAAAAAAAGATATTCTTTGCTAAGGTTAAATCAATACATGATGCATGAATGGCGGTTGGTTGAGTTGTATTGGTGTCGCACATGAGTGAAAACTCTTTAAAAAAAAATAAAGGAAGCTCAAACCTGCTGTTACACTATGTCACTTCTCCGTCTCTGCCTCCGCCGATGGAGGCGACGAGATCGGCGGCAAAGTCGGAACAGGAGGATAAGAAGAAGGAGGAGAAATGCATTTATTCAAATTTCTGAACGGCCCAGAGGGCGGTGCGGGGGAGTGGTTCCTTTACTGGAGCCCATATGCAGCCCGCGCAGTCTGTGCTCTGTTCACTAGCTGAAACTGGGTAGGGAGAGAAGCACTGGATAGCAACCACTCCCATTGGGCTTGATGGGTAGTTGACAAGAAGAGGGGAGGGTGCTCAAGGCTGATGCCACACACCCAGATTATGTGGTGGAATGTTCGTACTTCTGACCAAAATTTACATTCAGCAACTGAGCGATTGGAGTGCATTCAGTCAAGACACGTCGGGTTTGGGAAGGGGCCACCTTGTATGAGCCGTAGGGTAGTTTGTTGTTCTCTAGAAAGGTCAGGGTAAGGCGAGGGTAGGGTCCGGCTCTGAATGCGATAATGCTGGGTTATTTCCCTGAACTTGACAAGCGGCTGACTGTCTTTGTGCATCTCCATAGCATGGGGGGTAAAAGCGCTGTCTTGTTAGTGGGCATAGTCCTTGCGCTCCATGGACGCGTGAGCGGGAGTCCAGATGAGCTGAATGGAACTGGTTGTGAAGTGGTTTTCTGGCACACGCAGTGCAGCTTGGGAAACCCACCCCGACTGGTAATTGAGGTAGAATTGTTGGGAATCGGTGTCTACCTTCCAAACCCCTGGTTGAGTGAGAGCCAAGTCGATGGCTGCCTCTTCTGCTGCCGTAACTTCTTGGGCTTTGAGTGAAGCGCACTCAAAGAGGTTGGCTCTGGAGGTAGCCACGATGATGGCGTATTGCTAGCCTCGCCGTTTGAAGGCGTCTGTGCAGACAACTGCGTGATCCCCGCCGAGGGTGGTGTTGACCGCTTGAGCCCGTACTTGTCGGCAACCCTGGTCGTGTGAAGGGTTCATATCTCTAAGCAAAGGGAGCCTTTTTGTTCTTGTCGCCGAGAAACCGGGAGTAAATCCCTCGGCATCACCTGCAGGTCCGCACGTGATGCCACTGCATCACGTGCAGTCGGAATCACGTGGCATCACGTGATGCCACTGCACCTGCAGACCCACTGCAAGTCTGCTCAATCGCAGGTTCCGGTTAGAAAGATGCCCCTCCATCAGATTTTTCACCGTGTTGTGGATCCCCATCCTCAGCAGGGAAGACAAAGAACCTGCCAAACCGCTTTTGTCATCATTATATCAAGCATCTGTATATCCTCCTTGCCGAGAAGAAGGGGCGTGACGTAAGTGATTCTCCAGAGGACAAACGCTTGAATTAATCGATAGGAATCGGCTTCCTTGAGGCCTCGCTTCTTGGTGGCAACTCGCCTGATCATGCTAATGATTTGATTGATGCTGTGTGAGGCACTGCATGGATACGTCACTTGTGTTGTTGGCCTGGAGATGTAGGCCAAGGATCTTGATGATGGGGCTTGGAATGATGGCCTTGCCATCAAGGAGTGTTTGAACGTCTTTCTTAATTTGGCGTCTGGCGTGAGGGCGGACGACAGTGATCTCTGAGTTTTGGGGTGAACACTGGAGGCCACAGGCTTTAGCACACAGGCGTACTACAAGAGAGATATCATGCGTTGGTGTGAGCTTCTTTTATTTTAGGCAGAAATGCATTATAGTCGGGGGTTGTCGTGCGTCCCTTGGCCGGCGTGCGCAGCGCGTCCGATGATGATTGTGGCATGATGCCCCTAGGGATTGGCCAACCAAACAATCCATCACGAGATAGCTTCGCGTTCAACCACCATCGTCATCTTCCCGTAAGGGAACCGCTGAAGAAGAAGAAGGAGAAGAAGACAAAGCTGCGAAGAGGAGGGCTGCGTGAGTTTTGGCTACCGTTATCCACCTCGGCCGGCGCATCTTCCCGATCTGAACCTGGTCGAGGAGCGGCTCATCGCGCCTCGACTCCCCTTCATGAGCATCAGGCGGCTGACACGAGGCAACGGGCAGTTTGGAATCAAGGGACAGGCGGTGAACGTGCCCATCGACGTATCGAAGGTTGTGCGGTGCCTTCCTCGCATGGTACCCAAGGACGTTGTGTTCGACGTTCACATCAAGCGGAGGCTGATGAGTCCGGCAACGTACAAGCGCGGGTTGGTGAAGCGCGGCAACATCCTGGCTTGGCTCAAGCACCTGGAACACACCCCGTTGTATCGCGCCATCAACTTTCGGGTCGATTGGAGTCGGCTCGATCACTTCGATGACGGCGGCGAACGAGAGGAACCGCAGGAAGACGATGTCGATGATGCTGACGGTGAGTTCGAAACGATTCCCGACGACTTTGACGTGAACGATCCTCTGCAGTTGGCAGTTGCGCTCAACGCTGTCTCGAAGACGCTTCTCTATAACGAAGCGAAAATGACGGGTGTGGGAAAAGAAAAAAATAAATGATTACGCTCACACTCTCGCCTCTCTCTTCGCCATTAATCGCATCACACTAATCGGTGCATCCTCACAATCGCCCTTGGGGAGGTGCGGGAGAATTTTTTGTACCTCCTTGCGCAAGCGCAAGGAGCGCACACGGCCGCTGGACGTGCCGTTGGCGGAACTCACAGCGGCGCGAGAGGTCGCTTGATGCTTTCGAGTGGCATTAAGCGATAATGCAGGGGGCAAAGCCGCAGATGTGTTTAGTGAGTGCACCACCTGTCTACCCCCCCACCGCGTGGGCTCGTAGCTCAATTGGTAAGACAATGGGCTCTCGCTTTCTTACTCTATTAGTTCCAGGTTTGATTCCTGGCGATGCCAGTAACTTCTTGCGTTTGTTAGCGGTAGTTTTCTGTTGACACCTACGGTCGCGAAAGAACCCTTGGGGAGTACAGGTAGAAAGATTTGCATTAAAAAAGGAGGAAAAGAAGAAACGGAAGTGTATCGGAGAACGAGGGCAGAATTAAGCAAGGGTATCTAGAGCAGATAGATACGGTGCGCGAATTCTTGGGTCCCCTTCCTTCTTACGGCACTCCGGTGCTCTGAGAAGCGCATATATTTTCAGGACTTCTTTCGCTCGTCTGAAAAAAAATTCAACCTAGAATTGGGCCATAGTTGTTAAACTCCTGCATGGTAAGCGCAAAACTGGTGATGAATTTAACGCTTTCTTCTCTTCCTCTGGTCAGTCTTCGCTGGTACCCGGTGTCACGCAAACAGTATGTCATTTGTAATGGAATCACCCTTTCTACCTCTGTGCACAATAGATTACCTTAGGTGTACTTTGTTTGGTGTTAACACACATAAAACTGCAGGTGTCGATGGCATATCTGTTGATCTGCCTTGCAGGAATATTATGGTCTCAAAGACGTCCTTCTTGGAGTTATTTACGTCATAATAGAAACTGAAATAATTCCAGATGGCCTAAAATATGGTCAGGTCATCGTTCTGTATATGTGTGTAAAGAAAAATAGGATAAAAGTATATCTATCCTCCCTGTTATTGCTCTTCTCTTGGAAAGCATATTTCCACCATAATGCAGACCTTCCTTGATATACATAGCCTGTACCCGCCGAACCAGTACGGCTTCACACCAGGTCGCGGTACCCAGAGAGCTCTGGAAGGACTGTATGATGTTCTCAATTCTGCAATTCTTCAAAATAAATTTGTCTGTGCCCTATTTTTGGATTTATCAAAAGCGTTGGATTCTCTGAATCATCAACTTGTATTCGACGAATAATTTTATACGGATTTAAAGGGCCGTTTTTTTCCGTAGTAAATATTTATTTCTCTAACCGATTGCAGGTTGTTGTTATCGATAAAGTCAAAAGCAATCCGCAGCATTTAGGTACACCTGTCCCTCAGGGTTCCATTTTGGCTCCCATTCTTTTTAATATTGATGTCAACGATTTCTGCAATGTGTCCTTTCACTGCAGCGTACTTCAATACGCAGATGACACGTTTTTGCTGGCTCGACACCTTGATTTTTCAAAGGCAGTCGCACACCTACAGCATGACGCTGAAAAAGTTATGTATTGGTTCAGTGGCAATACAATCGCGGTCAAATATAAAAAGAAGCGGTTGGTTTATTTTCCCAATCCGCTGAAACTGATCCCGCATGATTTCCCTGTATTTCTGCATGACTCGAACTGCGTAGACTGCGCCCGCTCCCGCATAGTACCTGTATCAACTGCGATGTATTTAGGCGTACTTTTTTATTGTGACCGGTCCTGGAATATCCATGCTGCATTTATTTGTGCACAGCTTCGAAAAGTGTCCTGTCTGCTATTCTCTGTAAAGTCCCTCTGCCCGGTATATGTGCGCAAACAAATTGCTCAGCCATTGGCTTACAGTGTTGTGTCATATGGCTTATGTTGCTCGTATTTTTGTTGATCGTCTCGGAAAACCAAGATTGACGCCCTCCTCAAATCACATACTGAAGTCTCTTCTTTATGCCATGCAGTGTGATACGAGTGAGAGCATTTTCCGCGTTTCCCGTATGCCCAATATCTGGCACCTTTTGAATGAGACTGTTGTGCTTAATTATGTTTGGACTAGGGAGCTTTTCTCGGCCTATGCTCCTGTACGGGAACTTCGCCCGCGCTTCCGCTTTAATGTATCTTGGCTGCGCACTAGATATGGCGAACGTCTTCGCAGTTACTATGTCCCCTCTTTATATCAAGTCTTTTCTTTCGGCAGCCGTAAAGAAATAAAGTCTGCAAGGTATAAATTGTACAACTAATCCCGTCGAAACGTGAATGGTTTCCATCACGGCAGGCTTTCATGTAAAAGTGTTGTCAGGTGCCGCGCACAGCCCCACTAGGCTCCTGTGGCTTTGGCAGGCCCGGATGTGTATTTTGTATTTGGTTATAATAAAGCATCCATAATAATATTATTTTGACTAGGTTTGTCGCAGCTTTCTGCCGAGGTCGCCTACAGCTTAAGACCTCTACATCAAGCTCAGGCCAGCTGCATTTTCCGGAATCATTATCCATGGTGCTGAGACACTGCCTCCACAAAAGTTAGTACCCACAAAGACATCGGCTAAATTGCTGATGAAGGCGTGTTGCTTAGGTATTTGTAATGCACTATATTAAAGACCGTTGTAAGTGGTTCTTTGTGTTTATTCTTACTGATGCATGCTATGGGACAAAACGTGCTGAAAATTTGTTTGATGCTTTCTGATGTACGATTGCTAGTAAATGTGTCAAACACTATGGAAACCGTTGCAAAGGGTTAGTAGCTGTGAACGCTTTTTCCGGATGACATCCTCGTGGATGCGAGTTAGGCGGACGTAAACCAGGTGCACGTTTTCGCCAGCCTCTCCAAGTAACATTTTTGCGTTAAGAAAACCGTTATTCAAACTGACTGTAGGAGAACAGAAGCTGTGTACTTAGCCCAGGGTGGATCGGCAAATACTGAGCAAAACAGGGATGAAAAAACACCACATAACGACGACCGAACACCGAGAAAGCGCGTGTTCAGCTGAGAAATGGAGCTCAAATGCAGCGGTAACCGGTTCAGGGGCGTCGGACAGAACTATATGAGGAAAAGAGCCAATAACAAATTC
This sequence comes from Haemaphysalis longicornis, assembly GCF_048455015.1. NCBI lineage: Eukaryota > Metazoa > Arthropoda > Arachnida > Ixodida > Ixodidae > Haemaphysalis > Haemaphysalis longicornis. The sequence continues at coordinate 128,614,299 of NW_027526295.1, read as the reverse complement.
GGCGCGAAGAATCGCTGAGCAAGGGCACATCGCCATCTATGAAGTCCGCATTAGAGAAAGCACGGCATGTGCTAACGTCTTCATTATGCACCATATGGGGTGCTATTCCTGAAGGCCAGAGATCGACCGGAACTCGGAAGACACGATCTCTAACGACACCCACGTAACATGATAAGAATATTTTGAGGCGGGCTCCAAGCACTTTAAAACGCGATTTATGCTGTTTACCGATTATTGAGGTGACCTGAACACAGCAGGGCAGCGTGCCCCAAGAAGGCGCGACTAGGGCGCGCCGCATTTTTCAGTGCCTTCTGTCGCTCCACTGCTGCTCTGGTGGCTACTGGGGGCAAGGAAATCAAACTAGTTTTCTTTATGCCGCTTTTATTTTGTTAATTTTACTTTCACTACAAAGCTCATTTATTTTTACTTAAGGCGTTTCTATAAGGTTTTTGTTTGAAATTTCCCGTCCTAAAACCAGTTTCTGCCTTTTTCGGCCGTCGGAGAGACAATACAATCACGTGACTAAGATTGACTGAATAAAAAAAGAAAGCGGGTCATGGAATTGCGCCACATCAAAAGTAATTGCTGCTCAATGCTACGTTATTGAAACACTCCGTTCGCTTTCCGGTAAAAAATTTCCTCGCAGCACTTGAGTCTGTTTACGTGCTTTGAAGGCGAAATCATGGCGATATTTGACAACTTCTTTACTAAAGCCTTTTACTCGCATGTTTTTCCTCACCTCTATTTTTATGTATTTGGGCATGAATTACTTCGACATGGCTTACGCGGGTCCTATTATGGGTCTGTATATCAGTCTGTAGCCGGAGCGTGCGCTTCAGTTATCGTTTGTTCGACAAACAGTTATAAACGCGCCGTTGCATGACCGTGCGTTCTATTTATCGTTATTCCAGCCAACACTGCCTGTATAACATTGGCGCACGCGTCTGCGACCACCTTTAGACATAGCGACCTGCTCATAGCAGCCAGTGACAATGGGATTCAGCGTGCAGAGGAATTTCTGTATAAGGGCGGCGTGCTCCGTCTGGTGCTGCTAAATTCAGACCCCAACCTCGCCAGCTTCACTCCTCTGGCAGTGCAATTTGCTTTCTCTCCCATAAGATGTTGTGGTCCTAATAATGAATGCCGACCGTTCCAGTCAGTATTTATATATCCGGTAAGCACCCAGACTACACGGTTTAGTGTATACCCGCTTCTCAGGTATGCAAACTTCAAATTACGCGAGTAAACCACACTGCTACCATATCTGCCTGCTAGGCTGGCATGCCTTATATTCGAACATTTTAGTTCATTCAAATATTATAAAACTTTATCGTTTTTGTCTTTACGTAGATAAAGTTTTTTATGGCAAGATTGTCTATGCACATTAAAAGTTATCAGAAAGCGCTTCAATGTGTGTGAAGCATATCTAATATATTCATCTGTACGTTGAAGCGCTGTTATCTTTGATCGAAAACAGAATATTTTCCCAGCGAAATGAGCACTAATTGACGGCAACTTCTTTAAGCTGCGGCAATTTTACCACAACTGGAGCAACGCTTCTTGGAGAAGCTTCCTAGGGGTGGTTTACAACCACAACAAATGGCAAAGATTGCATGACAGCCGTCCTCGGTCAATTCCTGCAGTAAGGATCTAAGTTACTTTGGGATATCTTTTGATCCATTGAAGTCATACTGAAGCAGTGAGAACCTGGTGAATGGAAATTGATGTTGGTTTGCGGTGGACGCTCTTGCTCAACTGTAAGCAACAAATACCTTCGAGGGCGATAGGGTTAATGGATGCACGATCAAAGTTGCCAAGTACCTTCCAGTATATTCTTTCTCGTAAGCAGTTCTTTAAGCTAGGTTTGCCGCAGAGCTCCATACCGAAGTCGATTATATATAGTTGATTTAGGCTTAACCGGGGTTCCAGGCTAAAGTGTACATCCTAGGTAAATGTAACTGGTAACAAAGCTTCCATAAAATCACATACGCTCAGAAAATGGCAGCTCTTAAGCTGCTCATGCGGCTTAGCGTCATTCGTGTCAGGAGAAAACACTTCCGGCAGAACAAAAAATAAACTAGATGTAAAACAAAATCCAGTCAAAACGTGACGTCATCTTGCTGGCACTAGCGTGAAATTTTGACTTCAACATAGCTGTAGCACACCTCTGATGGCTGGGGCATCCTGTCATTGCCATTCGTCGAAAATTCGGGAGCCCATGGCGAGTGTGCTTCAGTCAAATCCAGCCTATGTAGTACCCACAGATGACTAGAGAAACGTACCTAATGATACTGTGGGATGATTCGGCTCGGTGTTGCGGAAAACATCTAGTATTTTCTCGGAAGTTTTAGTCTGTATTGACATCGTCCAGTCCGCTATAAATGCTGGCAGTTGTTTACCTTGATTGCAGTGGGTGCAATCCCTGAACCGAGGACGTAACCCCCCCCCTCCGAAATTTTTTTCTGGCAGCCGATATAGAGCACGAAATGACACTCGACCACACTTTTCTGCTGCCCCCCCCCCCTTCCTATCAAAAACGTTCACCCCTCCCCCCGATACAAATTTCTGTATACTCCACTGCTTGGTTGTTTAAGTGCGTCGCACATACGCAGGTTGCGTGCGAGCCTCCGGTACACAGTAACGCTATATAATACTTGCACTGTTTCTGTAATTCAGTTCTGAGAGAAAAAATAAGGCATAGTCATGTCATATTCCTGATATTGAAGTTTTATTTAAGGATAAGCATAAAACAACTTTATAACAGTGTACAAAATCAGCACGTATGGAAATGAGTACAAAATGTTTGTGAGCACAACATGCATTAGGGTTTTATTTACGCGCCGAAAAATCGACTTTAGCCGTAACTCATAGCAAACCGGGGGGGAGGAATGCCGATTCACGAACGTGCAGCGAGCACAACCCTCTGAACTGCAGCTGTCCCGGCATCTTAGCAAATAGACATGGGTTTCTACAGAACTTTATCCAGGATTGACGCCTGAAATTTTATGGTTGCATTGTTTAGGCAAACGTCGCAACAGATAAGTAAAAAGAAAAAAAAATAGGTCAATGTGAAACAAAGCGATGGCAGTACGTAAAAACACATAGCAGGAAAGATGTGGCAATAGCGCAGCACAGAGCAGCACAACACAGTACTGCGATGGAAACATTGCTTCCGCATGATAGAGAGGGAAGCAACGATCACTACAAGCGTTGTAATGCAGTAGAGAAGGCATTGAGATAGACGATTAGGACGAATCATTGGAATTCGAGTGGCGCACAATACTTACGCTAATGGAATACGCTGAAAAATCCTAGAGCGTTTCGCGCCGTTCACTCCGAGCCAAACCTGAGGTGAAATCAAGCGTTGACATAACATAAAGGTTTAGAGAATTTTATTTTCGTCTCCTTACAAAACCCTCCTTCCACGTACTAACAATGCTATAGTTATGCCTTATCTTGTGGAAATCAGAGGAAAATGGTGCAGTGCAACCCCAGGCGTACGACAGTTGTTGTCGCCACCTTGTACAAGAAATCGTTCCTGCGGGTACCGAGGAAAAAGCGATCCGCGCCAACGTTGGCAGCATCGCCTCGTAGGACATGGTGCCCTGTGGGCACGGTACTAAACGGGTTCACCCGTGATACAACGCACAGAAAAAATTAAGTTCACACCTAATTAGCAAGAAGAAACAAATGCAAACGCGCAACACCAAAGCACCTGAGGGGTGTTTCCGAGCACTACAAGGACTGCATCACAGAGCAAGGGCATGTGCCATAGTCATAGTGCACCACAATATTGGTTTTTGAGAATGAATAACATCTTCATAAATTCTTTGCACACTGTGCCGGAATAATTGTAATTTTGAAATAAATATGGTTTGTAGAATATAAATATAATTCTATCGCTATATAAAACTTCCCATACAAAAATACCTTATGGGCGTCTATTGAAAAATGTGTGGTGAGCTATGGCCGCCTATGGGTCTCTATGGTCACCCATAAAAAGGCATAAATTAGGCTATAGCCAGCTATTGAAGTTTTAATAAATCCTGCACTAAAGACTGTAAACAATACAATTCTCTTTAGACGATTATAGAACATTCAATTGTGTTTAGTCTATAGAGTCAAAGCTATTCTGGTAACTGTAGCCAGCTAAAGAAATATGTATGGCTTTAGTTCTATAGACCAGCCGCGGCAAAGCTCTTTTGGCTGGCTATAGACCATTTGTTAGCTTGAAGTCTACAGACTCAAAACCATTCAGCTGTCTTTTGCCAGCTATTGAAAAGAGTTCGTCCTAAAGCTATAGAGAGAAAGCCATAAAAGCTCATTCGGCTGGCTATAGGCCGTTGTTTCGCTCTAAGTCTACAGACTTCAAACCATTCAGCTGTGTTTTGCCAGCTATTGAAAAGAGTTCGTCCTAAAGCTATAGAGAGAAAGCCATAAAAGCTCATTTGGCTGGCTATGGGCCGTTGTTTAGCTCTAAGTCTACAAACTTGGAACCATACGGCTGTCTTCTGCCAGCTATTGGAGAGAATTTGCTTTCAAGCTAAAGAGAGGCAGCCATAAAAGTTTCTGCGGCTGGGTATAGTGCAATATATAACTGTAAACCTTTAGACGTGTGATAATAAAGCCACATTTTGCCTACATTAAAAAAGCGTTTGGCGCAGAACTTACAAGCCTACATCCATAAAGGCTTCTTTAGCTAACTACATAGTAACATAAGGCTCCGTTTCCAGCCGCTAATCGAAAAGTGTTAGCCTATAAAGTATGATTCGAGCAACCATTAAATCCTATTCTGCTGGTCAATATGACTTATGACGCGAAATTCATATACTCATGATTTACCTAGCTACATCTACAACACAGATTGGATAACGATGATCAGGTTGATCGGCCGGTTATATGAACGTATTTGTTCAATAAGGTTACGTACTTATTATACCAACAATACGGGAAAAGTACAATTAAAAGAAGCTACTGATTAACGCTCAAATTCAGGTTCAACTTTGGATACTGCGCGTTCGCAAAGCTTGCAAATGAACGTTGACCGAAAGGCATATAATTTCGTAGAATTATTCCTCTGCGGCCCTTCGCTGCCGCGGTCAATTGCAAAAGCGGGCTTCTCTGAAAACGGCCCTCACAGCGTCGAAGCAGATTGGAAATAACTTTCGCGGCCCACAGGGTACGCTCTCTCAGAAATATGGTGGAAGCTGCGAACAACCGCATTCTTTCTCCCGCGGACCCCACTTTCAGATTAGTCATTGAGAAAGGGGGAGAGCGACCCACGCTGGACCGAAGGAGGCGCGGTGAAGAAATTCTGGGAAGCGATGAAAGGGTAGAGGGGACACCCCTGCTTCCTGTTTTATTTTCTGTTGTTTGTTTGGCATACTGTTTTTGGCGATGGGTACCGAAGGACACGGCCGTGCGGCCCGCGCTGTGTTAGTATTCCTGCGCGCAGCAATGCTAGTGACAGACAATGTTCCCTGAGTATTGAGAACAGATACAACTTTTTTTGGATGAAGAAAACAAAACGTTAAGCGATCTTGTATTCACCAAAAAAAATAATTACCAGCGAACAAGTTAGAAAAAGATCGAAATATGGGCATGTATCTCCGCACTATTTGCTATCGCGATGGACCTGCTTATACCTGGATGCACTCAGTCAGCCACATTTCGTCTCCTTGCTCATGTGCGCGGGCATGGCACGTGTTGCCTGGTGCTGGGAATTTCGACTCGACGGCAATGTGCTCGTGTAGATGGTGTGACGCCAAGCAAATGTGTCGCTTTTTGGTGTCGTGAATTTCGGTGTTTACGGAGACAGTGTTACGATTAATTCAACATCAACTTCAAGTCATGCGAAAATGGATACCTGCGATACTGTGACAGGAATTTCATCGTACGCAAAACTCTAGGGTGAGTGATCTTACGAACTGAAGAGACTCTATAGTGCGAGAAATGCAGGACTTCTTTGGGTGTTCACGAATACTTTTCTAAACTACCCTGCACCACATGGGCACTGCAACGTAGACAGAAGTGAAGATTTGGCCGCGGTGATCTGACAAAAATAATTTTTTCGCGAACTGAGAAAACCTATTAGGAACTAATAGAGTGTACTTAGAAAAACGTTTTTTTTATCATTGCATTGTGTGCGACCATCTTCATTGTTTTATTGAGAGTGCATTTCCATTTTAGCCACCGAACTTGCAGCTGTGTGCGTTGAGTACTGAGTGTAATGAACGACTTCTGAGTGCTTTCTTTTCTGTGGACTACCCAGCACCTGTAGGTATTTGTGTCTCAGCGGACGTTCGCGGGGAATGTGCCGCGTAGTGTGGCTGTCGAGCGAGTCACTTAAGCGTGAGCCAGAGTGTTGGAATGCGTGTGCTGTGTTTTAAGTGCAATGCACTTCTTAAGCGACCCTGAACCTGCGTCCAACGGCGATGTCCGCATCACATACCCACGTGGGGGATTGGCCAGGAATCTCCTCGTCTTCCTTGGCAACGGGGGGAGATGGGCGCGTGCTGCCTGGCCGCTGACATGGCACATACCCACGTGGGGGATTGGCCAGGAATCGGGCGTGAGAAGGGCTAATGCACCCGCTTAAAGGAGTACTGACACAAAATTTCAAAGCTGAGATCCGCTCTAGCAATCAAGTACAACGACAACACAAATAGGTGTCTGTGAATAAATGCATCTTTCTTTTTTTGTAGTTGTGTGTGTGTGTGTGTGATCTCTCTTTCGCGAACATTACCGAACCGCGCAAATTCAACTCGTGCATTCGCACTTTCACATTCGTCCCCTCGGGGAAATGCGGGAAAATTTTTCGATCGGCGTATGTGAACAACTGTTTACTGGTGGTGAAGTAGCGTAGATAGTAGCCATTTATGTGATGAATGGAATGAATAAACCCCTTGATTTTGCTTTCCTTGAATGCCTGTGTTTAAGCCTTTGGTGAATGAAAACTGGCGAAGTGTTTGCCATCGCAACCTCGCCCTCCCCCTATATCGCTGAAGTGTTCACGGAGCATACATTACAGAATGCAGCTAGGCACACGACCTAAGTGCCACAGGACAAGTTCTAGAGATCTGCAAGGCTCTATGCCGGCATGGCAGCGTGCTAATAATTTCTCAGCGGCTGCTGCTGTCGCTGTGTTTCAAGTAGCGGTGATTCTCTTCTCGCAGCAGCTCATGCAAAAATATTGTAAGGTCGGCTATTGAAAAACCTTCTTATGGTTGTCTTTAGCTATTTGGCCCAATTATCTTTAGACATTTCTATGGCTGTCTTTAGCCATTCCTATCGACATTCCTATGGGTGTCTTTAGATTCTTCTATAGCCATAGCGATATCGAAAGAAGAGCTAAAGACAGCCATAGAACCGGCTATAGAAGAAGCTAAAGACACCCATAGGAATTTCGATACGAATAGCTAAAGACAACCATATAACCGGCTATAGAATAACCTAAAGACACCCATAGGAATGTCGATAAGAATAGCTAAAGACAGCCGTAGAACCGGTTATAGAAGAAGCTAAAGACACCCGTAGGAATGGCGATACGAATCGCTAAAGACAGCCATAGAAAAGTCTAAAGAGTATTGGGCCAAATAGCTAAAGACGACCATAAAAAGGATTTTCTATAGCCGACCATACAATATTCTTGTATGGGTTGCTGTTTGATATTAGTGTTAGTTCCCTCCACACAAAGTCGCGCTTCAGTACTTCCTTCTAAAACTCCCCGTGTCGACGTTGCTGGCAAAAGGTTCTGACCTTTTATCGTCGTAAGCTTCGCTACCCGTTACATTTAGCATGATACACGCACATCCAGGTTTTACGCTATAGCCTACAACCTCGAGATCAGACTCACTGCTGCTACGTTTTTCAGTATCACTTTTCATGGTGCTGCGACACTGCTAAAAAGAAGCTGAAGGACAAGGAAGCCTGCGGAGGAAATTTATGATGCAGGCTGGTTTTTTTCTTATACTGGTGCTATGACACGTGTCGTAAGCAAATGAGACTTTAGCGCGTACTGAGTGTGTCGTTCTTATTTTTTTTCTAACGCCTTAGGTGAAGCAGCTCGCCCCACGTTTTTGTTTTTAGTATTTCTTATCCATGCTATGGTACCAAACTTGCTGAATATTTTCTTCTGGTCTAATGATTTTGCAAAGGAAAGTTTGACATCCACCTGAATGCAGCCATACGGCTACAAAGGCAAGCTATACTGCTTCCTCAGAAACTAAGCAGTTGAAGAAAAATTCGTCCTGGTCCAGGATTCGAACCCTGAACACCGCTTAACCAGAGCAGTCGCTCTACCAACTGAGCTAAGCAGGAGATTAGTCGTCTGTAGCCTGAGAGCGAATTGATCAAGAACTCGAAGTGAAGGACAGGTGTTAATCGACCAGATTTAGGGAAAATAACCAAGGTGAAGAAAGTTTCTGCAAAGGAACGTTTAACATCCAGTTGAATGAAGCCGTATGGTTATAAAGGAAAGCTATACAGCTTCCTCAGAAACTTCGCAGTTGAAGAAACATTTGCCCTGGTCCAGGATTCGAACCCGGGACCACCGCGTAACCGGAGCAATCGCTCTACCAACTCAGCTAACCAGGCGGTTAGTTCTTTGTGGCACGAGAGTGAATTGATCAACAAGTTGAAGTGAAGGACAGATGTTAATCGACCAGATTTAGGGGAAATCCCCAAGGTTGAATACGTTTCCGCAAAGGAAAGTTTGACATCCACCTTAATGCAGCTGTACGGCTACAAAGCGAAGCTATACAGCTTCCTCAGAAACTTTGCAGTTCAAGAAAAATTCGTCATAGTCCGGAATTCATATCGGAGAGAGAGAGAGAGAGAGAAAGACTTTATTCAATGCCAGCAGAGGGGAGGTCCGGGCTACACAGAGCCGCTCCCTCTCCCCGACGCGTTTACGTCGCCCTCGGGACTAGGCCCCGCCGGCGTCGGCGAGAGCGGCGCGCGAAAGGTACTCGGGAACTCGTCCCTTTCCCCCCCGTCGGTGCCTCTCTCCGCCTCTGCCTGGCGAGAGCAGCCTCGAGCTGCTGGACGGCGAAGGTTTGTGATGTCAGGTCCGGTGAGTTCGCGGCACTGACGATGGTGTCCGGCAACCGGCCGTAGAGGTCGGCTGCTTCTACAGGATGCACTGCACAGTCCCACAGGATGTGGGCCAAAGTTGCGCGTTCACGCTCACATACACTGCACACATCACTGAAATAGACGTCCGGGCACACGTGGCGTGCGAGTGCCGGCGTGATTACCGATAGTGTCTGTAACTGGCGTAACAGCACTGCCTGCGAACGCGTGAGTCCCGGGTGGGGCGGTGGCGCGGTGCGGCGGCCGAGCCGGTACCACTCCAGCACCTCCCCGTACGTGAGGAGGGGCTCCGGGTCCCACCCGTCGTCGTCGTCGTCTTCTCGGTGGTCTTTCGCCGCGGAGCTCGGAGGAGGAGGGGGGGCCCCGCCGGTAGCTCGGTGGCCGCCGGCCGGACTCGCCGTCGCCGCCGCCGCGCGGTTGGTCAGTCCTCGCGCGGCGGCGTCCGCCGTCTCGTTGCGGTTGGGGAGACCGCCGCCCACGTCTCTGATCTCCGTGTGCGCCGGAAACCACCGAAGTTGGGTGGCCGGCACCGCTTCACTGATCACTGCACGACACCTCACAACGCGCACAGCACTTTCACACACGTTGTTCTTGGCGTAGTTCGCGATGGCCGAGCGCGAGTCACTGATCACCGTGGTGCATCGCGGGTCCGTCAGCGCCACTGCGATCGCCGTCTCCTCCGCCTGGCGGGCGGACGGGGTGCGGACGCTGCAGGCGCTATACACTTCACCCGTGGTGGCGCGGACCGCCACCGCGACGTAGGCGTCGGGTCTGTCGGGGTACCGGGCGGCGTCCACGTACAGGGCGCCCGTGTCGTTTGCGTGCGTCGCGGCGAGGGCGCGCGCCCTCGCTTCTCGGCGGCCGCGGTTGCGGTCGGGGTGGACGTTGCGGGGTAGCGGGAGGATCCGGAGCCGCTGCATCACCTCCGGCTGGAGCTGCGTCATCTCGTGCCGATGCGAGTCCGTGGTCTTCGGTCCCATCCCGAGGCGCTCCAGAATGCGCCTGCCCGTTCTTGTGGAGGCGAGGCGCTCGAGCTGCGCTGTCGTTTGGGCCTCGCTGATTTCCTCGAGGGTGTTGTGCACCCCCAGCTCGAGTAGCCTGGCCGTGCTGGTGCTGCATATCAAGCCCAGGGCCGTCTTGTAAGCCTTGCGGATGGCTGCGTTGATGCGGTCCCGCTCCTGCCGTAGCCAGTAGTGGAACGCGCCGACGTAGGCGACGTGGCTCATCGCAAAAGATTGGAGCAGTCGGAGGAGGCTGGCCTCCTTCATTCCGCTGTGCCGTGTCGCTACACGTCGGACGAGTCTGGCCGCCGCGCCGATCTTGGTGATGAGGCGGTCGACCGTGGTCTTGTTACTTCTGCTGGCCTCGAGGTACATGCCGAGGACCCGCAGCGTGTCTACCGTGGGGATGACGGCGCCGTCCCTCGTTCTGATTCTGATGTTCGCCGAGTCCTCGGCCTCCCTCTTGCGGTACTTGCCCGGCGGCGGGACGATCAGCAGCTCCGACTTTTGCGGCGAGCACCGCAGGCCCGTACCGTCGAGGTGGTCTTCGATGGCGTCCACCGCCGTCTGCAGCGCGTCTTCGATGTGGCCGTTGCTACCCCCGGGGACCCACAGCGTGATGTCGTCCGCGTAGATGGTGTGGCAGACCTTTGGGATCCCCGAGAGTCTACGCGCCACCCCGATCATCACGAGGTTGAAGAGCAGCGGCGATATCACCGAGCCCTGAGGGGTTCCCGTGCTCCCGAGCTTCTTCGGCGGCAGCTGGAGGTCTCCCGCGTGTATTTCGACGGTCCGCTCCGAGAGAAAGTCTCGGATGTAGTTGTAGGATCTGCCCAGGCCGAGCCTGCCGACCTGTTCCAGGATGGCGGAATGCTTGACTTCGTCGAACGCGCTCTGCAAGTCCAGCCCGAGCATGGCCCTGTTGTCTTGGGTGCCGACGGACGTGTCCAGGATGTCGTGTTGTAGCTGGATCATGGCGTCTTGAGTGCTGAGCCTCTCCCGGAAACCCAACATGGTGTCGGGGTAGAGCCCTTCCGTCTCGAGGTAGCGTTGCCATTAGTTGTTCAGCACGTGTTCGAGGATCTTCCCCACGCACGACGTTAGGGATATCGGGCGCAGATTCTCGATGTTGGACGGCTTGCCCGGCTTGGGTATCAGCACCGTTCTCGCCGTCTTCCACTGGCGCGGCAGCGCTCCCGCTCGCCAGCAGCGGTTGAAGTACCTCGTCAGGGACGCTATGGCCCCGTCGCCGAGGTTCCGCAGGGCCTTGTTCGTTACCCGGTCCGGCCCGGCCGCCGACTTGCAGTTGATGGTCTGCAGCACGGCCCTGACCTTCCACTCCTCGATGTCGCGGTCGAGAACGGGATTGTCTGCGCCCGCGTACTCTCCGTGGCGTTCGCTGGGGGTGCTCGGGTGGTACTTCGCGTCGATGCGCCTGCATGTCTCTTCCCTTCCCAGCACTTTGGTGGCCGTGTGCAAGACTTGCGCGAGGCGATGCTGCTGGTAGCCCTTGGTGCCGGTCTCGTCCAGGAGGTGACGCAGCAACCGCCACGTTCTCCCCTTGTGGAGCTGGCCGTCCGCTTCGTTACACACCGCGTGCCAGCGCTGGGTGCAGAGTTCTCTGCTGTACTTCTCGATCTCGCGTCCCAGCGTGGCTATCCGCTTGCGGAGACGGTGATTGTTTCTCCTTCCCCTCCATCTCTTCTGCAGCGACTGCCGGGCCTCCAACATGTTTGCCAGGCGGCTGTCTATGCCGGGGTGTTCCTCGTCCGTTTCGAGCTCCGTCGTTGCGTCCGTTATGAGGCGGACGATGTCTTCGGTCCAGCTCTCGATGTCCGCGATGTCTTGCGTGGACTCCTCCTCGGCGCGCGCGCGGAAGAGGTTCCAGTCTGTGATCTTTTGCTGGCGGCGACGCTCGTCCCGGGGTCGCGCGGTCGTCCGCAGCTCGATCTCTATTACGAAGTGGTCGCTACCCATGTTCTGGCCCGTGTTTCGCCACTTTGCTCCGCCTCTGACCGAGTTGGCGACGTGGACGAACGCGAGGTCCGGGTTCGTGTCTCTGGTGACCGACGTGCCGATGCGAGTGGGGGACGAGGGGTCTGTGTGCAAGGTGAACCCCGCGTCGGCCGCCTCGTCTAGCAACTCCTTGCCCTTCAGCGTCGTGCGGGTGTACCCGAGCTCTTTGTGGGGGGCGTTAAAGTCTCCGCAAATCGCGATCGTGTCCCTCGGCGCCGTCGCCAGCGCCGTGTGCAGAATGGTGCGGAATCTCTGTTGGCGATGCGCGGGATTGCTGTACACATTCACCAAGAGGATGGACTCTTTCTTCTTCTTCCCTAGAACCACTTCGGTTGCGCAGTATTCCAGTGCGCTGCGGCCGAGGAGGCCCTCGTGCTTCACAAACGGGATCCCTTTCTTCACGAAGGTGCAGACGCCCTGCGCCGCCCCCTTCCCACAGTCTCGTGCACTCGGGGGGCTTGCGTGTGCTCTGTAACCCGTGAGGGACGGGGCGTCCTCCGTGTGCGTCTCTTGCACCATTATGATGTCCGGGGGCCTCTCGGCGCCCTGGATGATTTGTAGTAGCGTTGCTTTCCGGCACTGGAAGCCGTTGGAGTTCCATTGCCATATTGTGAGCGTCGAGTTGGTCCGGGGTTGTCTGGTCATGGCGATGTCCTTGGGTTGACGGTTGGGCTGCGGTCTTCTACTGCCACGTCGTCATCGCGGCCTAGCTTCCTGTATAGGAACTCTTGTAGCGCATCGAGGCGGCGCTCTACTGCCGCGAACCGGGCGTTCATGCGATGCTCGAGAGCGTCGACTCTCTTCTCTAAGCGGTCTATTCTTTCGGTGCAGCGTCGTAACCGGACGGCAACACTTATTCCACCTTGGGTCCGTGCCTCTTGCTCGTCGTCTCTTGTTCGCGGAGATTCCTCGTCTTCTTGGGCCTCCATGGCGGTCTCGGAGGATGGTGGTAGGCTTACGGTCGTCTCCGTTGGTTGTGGGCTTGCCGGTGTTGGCGGCGTCGGTTGGGGTCGGTGTCGCGGCGTAAGCGACGGGGGAAGTGGGACCCGTCCCTGCTCCCCCTTTGGGTGGGCCGGTGCTTGCGGCTGTTGCTGCTGTGCGGCCAGGAGACGTTGCAGCTTCTCGTTGATGTCGGCTAATTGCTGTCGCAGTTGCGCGTTTTCGTTTCGCAGTGACACGATTACCGCGTTCATCCTCTTTTCAGGTGGGGATTGGCGACTCGTTCGCGGCGTGACTTCTAAATGTTCGCTGTCTTTCCGCGGCGTTTTGGAGCGGGCGCGGCGAGCAGGTGTCTCTTTGACTACGGCAGTCCACGCCACGCGGTCACGTGATCGTGGTGCGTTTCTGCTGCGGCTCCTCCCCTTTGCGCTTCGAGAGGCGGAACAGCTGGCGTCGCTTCGCGCGCGACTGCGGCTGCGCCCCCCGCGGCTGCGCCCGCGGCTGCGGCTGCGCCCGCGTCCTCTCGCGGGGTTTAATGGCGGGAAACTGCGGTCGTCGTTCTCGGGGGCCTGCTCCCGGCGTTCCCACTGCCGGCGCTTCACCACATACGGGGTCCTGAATTTATTCGTGCAGCCCGGTGCGCCGGTTGAATGGGGCCCTCCGCACAGCTTGCAGTGCGGTTTGCACGCGAGCTCGTGCCCCTCGCTTGGGTCGCGCGTGCCGCACGCGAGGCACACCCGTACGTGCGGCACGCGTACGTGCAGCACGTGCGGCACACGTCCCTTCGGTGTCCTAGCTTGCCGCAGGTAGTACACACTTCGCGGTGTTGTCTGTACAGGCTACACCGCAATAATACTGCGCCGTACTTGACCGTCGACGGCACCTTCAGGCCTTGAAAGAGGACGATGACCGCCGAGGAGTTACCGATGCGGTGTGCGTCCAGCGCTAGCGGGTTGTACTCGTTGACGACGTTGGCTCTGATCTCCTCTAGGCTGCCTTCCCTAGCTATGCCGTGTATCACCCCCTTGGCTGTGCCGTCGGGGGCGGCTTGGTACGCGTCGACCTTGTATTCCTGATCGCTCACGCGTAGCGCCTGTAGCTGTGCGTATTTCGCCGCGCGGACCTCGCACGGCGTGCTCACGACGATAATGTTTTGCTGGACGTTCGGGCAAATGGTGTCTCGTAGGGCCTCGTCTCTCGTAATTCCGGTGGCTGCCATAATCGCCGTCATGAGTTCGGTTGCCCTGACGCGACCGGCGTGGAGTCCGCCGCGCGGCCTGATGATGATAATCTTGTGCTCGTTCCTCGGTATGCTCGCGGGCATGCGTGCCGACTTCGCTAGCATGGCGTTGACTCTCTTGGCAAAGTGCGTTCTGGCGGTCGTGGAATTTGAGGAGGCCTTGGCGGCAGACTCACCCGTCGGCGACGCTTGCGATGCCGGTCCCTGTTGCCTGGCGGCGGCGCGTCGTCGCGGCAGCACCCAGCCGGCGGTATCGTCGGTCTCGAGGGTCTCTCCCCGCACGGCGGCGACGGTGCGGCCGGTAGATCGGTCGACGGTGATCGTTTGCAGCGTTAAATCCTCTTCGTGGTGGTGGGGTTCACCGCTCGTATCCATGGCAGCGGCCATTTCCGAGCCTCCACCGAGGCCGCGAGCCGCAGAGGTCGACCACGCCGGCGGTGGCCGGGCCGGCGTTCGACGTTAGGCTTAGCGCGGCGCTCGGCTGGCACTGGTCCAAAAGTGGTGAGAACTCACTAAGGGAGACACAGGTGGTCCAGGGTGTGGTGTCCGATGGTGCGGATGGTCCTTAGGAAAGGGTATCCACACCAGAAAGGCAGTTGTATTGGAAATTTCCGCCGGGAGAGGTGGAAAAACACGGAGCCCATGCGAAGGTACGTTCGCACTCCTCGGCCCCCTAGCGGCGAGCCTTGCAAAGAGGTACGCAGCAGTGCGTGGGCATCGTGCCTTGTAATGCTAGAAGAGCACTAGAAGCGTATACAAAGTAACCAAAAATATCTCTCCATGAGGCTGCAGAATGGTGAAGGCATGGGCCAAAACGCGATGCGATGCTTCCGGTTCTTGCGCGATGCGATGCTTCCGGTCTTCATATCGGGGACCACCGCTTAACAGGAGCTGTCGCTCTTCCAACTGAGCTAACCAGGAGGCTAATCGTTTCAACAACTCCAAGATAAGGACAGATGTCAATCGACCATATTTAGAGGACATCCCCAAGGTGGAGTAAGTTTCTGCAAAGGATAGTTTGACATCCACCTGAATGCAGCCGTACGGTTACAAAGAAAGCTATAAATTTCTCAGAAACTTCGCAGTTGAAGAAAAATTTGTACTGGTCCTGGATCCGAACCCAGAACCACCGCTCAACCGGAGCAGTCGCTCTACCAACAGTGCTAACCAGGAGGCTAGTCGTTCTTAGCGCGAGAGCGAATTGAACAACAACTCGAAGTGAAGGACAGATGTAAATCGACCAGATTTAGGGGAAATCCTCAAGGTGGAGTAACTTTCTGCAAAGGAAAGTTTGACATCCACCTGAATGCAGCTATACGGCTACAAAGGAAAGCTAAACAGCTCCCTCAGAAACTTCGCAGTTGAAGAAAACTTTGTCTTGGTCCAGGATCTGAACCCGAAACCACCGTTTAACCGGAGCAGTCGCTCTACCAACAGAGCTAACCAGGATTTTTTTCTTTATTGCCATATTTTGACACAGCACTTGAACCAAACAAACCAAAAACAAGATAACGATAAAAACTGCTAGCCAAAAACCTTGCTAGCAGATAGCGCTTAAAATTGCTTGAGGTTCGTTAGCGACTCCATCGCGGACAGCCACTCTGGAGGGTCAGGTTGAGCTCTCCACACTTCCATCGTCAATCGCATAGTATCAGCAAAATACCCTTTTGAGCGTTTGGCATCAACATCACGATGACGGATCGCCATACGCGTCTTCCAAATTCCGTGCAAAGCCATGACAATGACAAGGTCGTATGGTAACTCGTTGTCGCTCTCAATGAGCAGGAACCTGATCCCATGTGCGTCCAGAGGGAAGTCCGTTTTTAAGGTTTGCTGAAACACGTCCCAAAAAAAATATCCCATCCCAGCACTCGAGGAAAACATGTTCTACCGTTTCGGGTTTCTTACACGGGTAGCATTCAACCCCTCATGGCATGTACAAACCCTTCTCTTTCTTCCACGTTTTTACAGGGAGGACACCCACACGCAGTTTAAGAAAGAATGACTTAACCCATGGCGGTACCGCCATTCGTTTTACACGTTTGAGGACGTCCAGTCCTTGCCCTGCACGGTACATTGACCTATACAACGGCACAGGTAATGCAGTGTCAAGCAAATCACGGTACAACTTTTTCCGCGTAACACTAGATAAGTACTGCGTACTGAAACGTGCACGCAAAAACTGGGTCGCTTGAACCACTTCACGGAAGTAGCCCTTGAATACTCCGACAGAAAAGTGTGTAGACGTAACAACAAATTCAGGTAATGCCCTTGATAACTTCAGCTGACACACTGTGCGCAGGAAAGGATCGTTTACGTCACGAAAGAACAAAAACCGATTGGCCAATTGCCGCAAAAACAAATGGGACAAAGAAAGCACCCCCCTGACGCACGCGCCGAAAGAGATTCGTGCGGCAGGTCCTTTCTCATGTCAATTCCCAGATGAGCACAGCAAACAGCCGGTGCAGGGCTTGTACATGAGAACGCGAACAGTGCAGCACCTCAAGCACGTACCACAGTTTGCTAATCAAAAATATGTTGCATACTGATGCTCTAGCAAATATGAAATGTCCGCTGCCTTTTCATTTCTCAGCTTTTTCGCGCAGTTCAGCGGTCCGTCTGCGCCACTAAAGGCCAGATTTAGGGGAAATCCCCAAGGTTGAATACGTTTCTGCAAAGGAAAGTTTGACATCAACCTGAATGCAGCCGTACGGGTTCAAAGCAAAGCTATACAGCTTCCTCAGAAACTTTTCATTTGAAGAAAAATTAATAAATTCGACTGTCTTCATAGTTTTCTAGGGGCCCTCCCAACTACTTAGCGGGCGTCGTCTGCCACGTGATACATTCAAACACACTAGGCGCGCTTTACCACTCCCCATGCCAAAATCCTAAACACTTTTGCCAGTTTACTCCACTTGCACGATATTTACAAAACCGTTCAAAGCGTTTACAGCAACGCTGATGCTGCTTCTATCAACACAAAAAAGGGCAATGTCATCAGCGTGGCCAACACACGCACTTCAGCTGACTATAATCGAAACCCGTTGATGCTCTCACTCCTTATGATGCTTAAACAAAACGCTTCAATATATAAACAAAAAAGCAACGGTCACAATGGGCAGCCCTGACGCACGGCTCGTTGAACCTGAATGGGTTTGCTTGTTATTTTGTTTACAACAAGGTGAGTGCAACACTCTTTGTATATCATACGTACTCCCTCACGAACAACAGACCCTACTTTACATGTTGTAATATTGTCACGAAGACAAGGACGATGCAGTTGTCTTGAATGAGAAACACGTTTATTGGAGCGAACTTGTGCTCCCCTAACAACTCAAAAGAATACAGAGGCGGCGAAACAGCGGTCAACAAAGTGACTTGCACAGGCGAGTGTCGTCGAATCGAATGCCCCGGCGTCCGCACTGCAGGCTTTTTATCTTTTGGCGCGCGTGGTTCTCGAAACGTCGATTCGCATCGAGAACATAGTAGATCCAAGAAGATTATTCTGGGCTGTTCACGTTAGATCAGAATGCTCTCCCTATCACAACAGATAACACATGCGGCACAGAAAGAAAGAATGGAACACGCGCTTCCCTTGGCGCAGAGATAACACAGACCGGCGCAGCCGGGTGGTAAAAGCAAAACACAAATAAACAAACCCAATGTATGGTTCGCGGCATTACCCCCCCTCTAAGAGTGCATCGACCCGATGCTAACATAAGCGACAGTCCGAACAAATGAAAATAAAAATTCGTCATCGTCCGTAGAAAGGTTTTAAGCGAACCACGTGGACGACGTCAGGCCGCGTGCGTCGTCGTGATGTGCCGGAGTCACCATCGGGGATCACTTCGTAGGTAAGTTGGCCAACACGTCGTAGAATCTGGTAGGGTCCGAAATACCGTCGCAGGAGCTTCTCACTGAGTCCGCGTCGTCGGATGGGAGTCCAAACCCACACACGATCCCCTGGTTGGTACTCGGCGTCTCGGCGTCGGAGGTTGTAGCGGCCCGCATCCACCAGCTGCTGGTTCGTTATACGAACTCGAGCGAGCTGGCGGGCCTCCTCCGCACGTTGAAGATATCCGTGGACGTCGGCGTTGAGGTCGTCGTCTTCTACGTGTGGAAGCATGGCGTCGAGCATCGTAGTCGGCCTTCTACCGTAGACAAGCTCGAACGGCGTCAGCTGTGTCGTCTCCTGGATAGCCGTGTTGTACGCAAACGTGACATACGGGAGCACTTCGTCCCAAGTCTTATGTTCAACGTCAACGTACATTGACAGCATATCTGCGATTGTCTTGTTCAGACGTTCTGTTAGTCCGTTCGTTTGGGGGTGGTACGCCGTCGTTCTTCTGTGATCCGTGTTGCTGTAGCGTAATACTCCTTGCATCAGCTCCGCAGTAAATGCCGTTCCGCGGTCTGTGATTAGGACTTCCGGGGCTCCATGTCGCAGCACAACTTGGATTATAAAGAACTTCGCCACTTCTCGTGCAGTCCCACTCGGAAGAGCGGCGGTCTCTGCGTAGCGCGTCATGTAGTCTGTCGCTACGACAATCCACTTGTTCTGTGATCGTGACGTAGGGAATGGGCCTAAAAGGTCCATTCCAATCTGTTGAAATGGTCTCGATGGGACGGCGATCGGTTGCAGAAGTCCGGCGGGTCTTGTCGGCAGCGTTTTTCGTCGCTGGCAGTCACGGCAGCTCCGGACGTAGTGGGTGACGTCAGAGGTAAGGCCGGGCCAGTAGTACCTCGCCTTGATTTTTCCAATAGTGCGGGCTGTGCCCAGATGTCCGGAAGACGGGTCGCCGTGGCACGCTTCCAAAATTTCGTCACGAAGGTCCGCGGGGATGACGAGAAGGTAATTCGCTCTTGTTCCGGGGCTGAAATTCTTCTTCACAAGGACGGAGTTTCTCAGGCTGAATGCTGGTAAGCTGCGTTTGAAGGTCCTAGGGACGGCAACGTTGCATCCCTCGAGGTACTCGATTATGACGCGTAAGTCGGGGTCGGCACGCTGCTGGGCGGCTAGGTCGCTCTCCGTCACGATCCCGAAGAACGCGCTGTCTTCATCAGAGTCTTGTGGTGGTGGGTCGACGGAGGCGCGGGACAGGCAGTCGGCGTCGGAGTGTTTCCTGCCGGATTTATAAACGACTGTAACGTCGAACTCCTGCAGGCGCAAGCTCCACCGCCCAAGACGGCCAGAGGGGTCCTTCAAATTGGCGAGCCAACACAGCGCATGGTGGTCTGTTACAACCTTGAATGGCCTTCCATACACGTATGGGCGAAATTTTGAAATCGCCCATATAATAGCCAGGCACTCTTTCTCAGAGGCAGAATAGTTTTTCTCCTCCTTCGACAGACCACGGCTGGCATAGGCGATTACCCTTTCGCAGCCGCTTTGCTTTTGGACAAGGACGGCACCCAAGCCTACATCACTGGCGTCCGTGTGCATTTCCGTTTCGGCATTTTCGTCGAAATGAGCGAGCACGGGTGGGCTTTGCAGGCGTTTTTGCAGCTCACCGAATGCTTTTTCTTGGTCGTTTTCCCAGCTGAAAGGGGTGCTATCTTTCGTCAAGCGCGTGAGTGGCTCTGCAATGCGTGCGAAGTTTGCGACGAAGCGCCGGTAGTATGCGCACAGCCCGAGAAATCTTCGCACGCCCTTCTTGTCTTTCGGGCTTGGGAAGTTCGCAATGGCTGAAGTTTTTGCCGGGTCAGGTAGGACTTCCGCGGCGTTGACGACGTGGCCCAAGAACTTGAGTTCCCCGTATGCGAAACGGCACTTTTCAGGCTTCAGCGTCAACCCCGACGTACGAATGGCCTCGAGTACAGACTCCAACCTTGCAAGGTGTTCGTCGAAAGTCCGGGCGAATACCACTACGTCGTCGAGGTATACGAGGCAGGTGTGCCACTTAAGGCCAGCTAGCACAGTGTCCATGACTCTTTGAAACGTCGCTGGTGCTGTGCACAGCCCAAACGGCATCACCTTGAACTCGTATAGGCCGTCTGGGGTTATAAATGCAGTCTTCTCTCGGTCTCTCTCGTCCACTTCAATTTGCCAGTAGCCGGTCTTCAGGTCCATCGATGAGAAGTACTTCGCGTGGCAGAGGTGGTCGAGGGCGTCGTCAATTCGGGGGAGGGGGTACACGTCCTTTTTCGTGATTTTGTTCAGTCGCCGGTAGTCAACGCAAAACCTTAATTTGCCGTCTTTTTTCTTTACGAGCACGACGGGCGCAGCCCAGGGGCTTTTCGATGGCTGTATAATGTCATCGCTCAGCATGTCGTCGACTTGAGTCCGGATGGCTTCCCGTTCGTGTGAAGAGACGCGGTACGGTGACTGTCGGGTAGGTCGGGCTCCATCTTCGGTTATTATTCGGTGCTTCGCTAGAGGGGTCTGACGTAGTTTTGCGCTCGACGAAAAACATTCGCTATAGCGACGCAGCAAAGCCAATAATTTTTTCCGTTGTTCTTGCGGTAGCGCCGGATTCACGTCGAATGGCTGCGGGAGCTTGAAGGTTTCGACGGGTGTGCGTTCAAAGTCGGCGACTGCGATCACATCACTTGCTTCTTGCGTTTCTTCGAGGAACGCAATTGCAGCTCCCTTGTTTACATGCTGGTACTCTTCGGTGAAATTAGTGACCAAAACGTGAGATTGGCGTTGCTTAAAGTGCGCAATGCCTCTTGCGACGGAGACACCGCGGTCGAGAAGCAACCTTCGATCACTCTCTACGATAGCGTACATGTCAGAAGCAGCATCCTCACAGTAGACGGCGATCATCAAGCTTGCGCGGGGTGGCAGGGTGATGTGATCGTCGGCGATCCTGACAGCAGCACGGTGATCGGGGTTCGGCTGCGGCGTCGTGGAGTGATCGGAGGAAAATGTTATCGACTTGGTCTGCAGATCAATTATTGCGCCGTTGTCCGTCAAAAAGTCCATTCCGAGAATTACGTCGCGGGAGCAGTTAGGCAGAACGACGAACGCCGCAGGGTACGTTGTGCCGTCTATGGTGACGCGCGATGTGCACGTTCAACTTGGCGTCACGAGGTGGCCTCCTGCTGTGCGTATGTGCGGACCGCCCATCTGGTCATAACTTTCTTAAGTTTAGACGCAATTGGTCTGCTCATTACCGAATAGTAAGCTCCCGTGTCTACGAGGGCGACTACGTCAAAGCCGTCGATGGACACCTTGACGTCAGATGCAGTCTTCCTCGAGTTCCGGGTTCGTCGGGGCGTCGTATCTCTGCTTGTACGTGTTGATGGTCGGGCACTGTGCATCGTCGTTGTCGTCGTCTTCTCAACGGACGTCTCGGTCAGGTCGGGTACGCGTCGCGCCGTGTAGCTGTCGTCGTGTTCGGGAGTCTCGTCAGGGTTAGGTCGGGTCGTTCGTAAGAGGGTATGTCGTGAATCACTGTCTTCAGCGCGTTCTTGCGTCGTTGGAGGGTTTCCAGTTTTTCGCCGTAGAGCAACTTCACCTCCAGAAGTTGCCGCATTTAGTTTCCCCCGCGTGGGCTGGGAGACCTTCCACGTGCGAAGTCAGCACTGCTACGGCGGTCGGGCGACTTGTACGGGTAGGGCGACGGCGAACGGTTGAAACGGGCTGCTCCACGGCTGGTGTTCGACAGGTATTCTTCAATCTCAGATGGGTGCTGGCCGGGTCGGGGGCGTGGTGCGTCGACGGAGAAACCACGTAGTCCGAGTCTCTTGTATGGGCAGCGACGGTAGATGTGGTCGGCCTCTCCGCAGTGGTAGCACAGAGGACGATTATCCGGTGTTCGCCATACGTCAGTCTTCCTCGCCGTCTGGGTTTGTGCTACCGGGGGTCGGGCGGGCGACAGTGGGCGGCGGTAGGGCGGGGCCTCTTGACGACGTGCCTCTTGACGACATGTTGGAGCAGGGCGGGGTCGGTGAACAGCCGCGGATTACGTCATCGCTTGAGGCTCGCAGTGTACTTCGGATGCCACAGAAGTTCCCAAAGCGTTTTGAACTTCTTCCCGGATCACGTCACTTAGGCAAGCGACTTGGGGTTGCGGCGTCGTCGGGAAAAGTTTCCGCAGCTCCTCTCTCACTACTGCGCGGATGGTCTCGCGTAGGCTATCAGCTGGAATCCGCATGTTGTCTATGTAGTTCGCACTGGCCGCACCAACAAAGTTCCGGTCATACTGCTTAGCACGCATTTCGAAAGCCTTCTCAATTGTGCTGGCTTCGGTCACAAATTCAGCGATGGTTTTAGGCGGGTTGCGGACAAGTCCAGCAAACAGCTCCTCCTTCACACCGCGCATCAAGAAGCGTAACTTCTTTTCTTCCGTCATTTCGGGGTCCGCGCGGCGAAATAATTGCTTCATCTCCTCAACGAAGATCACGACCCCTTCGTTGGGGTGTTGTGTCTGAGTTTCAAGCAAAAGCGCAGCTCGCTCTTTTCTCACAACGTTAGTGAATGTCTTCAGGAACTCCCTTCTGAAGTGAGTCCAGTCGGTCAAAGAACTCTCATGGTTCTCGAACCAAGTTCGAGCAGCATCTTCTAAGTAAAAGAAGACATGCCGGAAAGTTTCTTCGTCGTCCCACCTGTTGAAGATGCGGACGCGCTCCAGCTTCTCCAACCATTCTTCGGGGTCTTCAGCGGGGGCTCCCCGGAACGATGGCGGTTCCCGGGGCTGCTGCAGGACGATTGGCGACGTTGTTTCTTGCACCATGGTGTTGGTTGCAGCGTTTCTTTTCTTGGGCCCTTCTGGCATCAAACCGAACTCGGGTGGTAAATCTTGCAGGCGGGGGCTGGCTCTTGTTGGACTGGCTTGGCGGCTTCCCGAGGTTGTAGTGGGCATGAAGGGTGCGTACCCAGCACCTCCACCAGATGTCACGAAGACAAGGACGATGCAGTTGTCTTGAATGAGAAACACGTTTATTGGAGCGAACTTGTGCTCCCCTAACAACTCAAAAGAATACAGAGGCGGCGAAACAGCGGTCAACAAAGTGACTTGCACAGGCGAGTGTCTTCGAATCGAATGCCCCGGCGTCCGCACTGCAGGCTTTTTATCTTTTGGCGCGCGTGGTTCTCGAAACGTCGATTCGCATCGAGAATATAGTAGATCCAAGAAGATTATTCTGGGCTGTTCACGTTAGATCGGAATGCTCTCCCTATCACAACAGATAACACATGCGGCAGAGAAAGAAAGAATGGAACACGCGCTTCCCTTGGCGCAGAGATAACACAGACCGGCGCAGCGGGGCGGTAAAAGCAAAACACAAATAAACAAACCCAATGTATGGTTCGCGGCAATATGCCATAAAAACGTTCATGGGATACCTGGTAAAATGCTTTTGCCAGGTCTCTCTAAAGCATGGCCACAGAACTTCGCATTATGTCACAACTTTCAAGAAAACTTCTTGCGGCGTGAATGTTCGTAACTATTGAACGTCCTTTTATTCCACAAGTTTGGTGTGGTACAACAATGTCTCTGGTTACACTCTACAAGTGGCTAGCTAATACTTTCATTAATGTCTTATAATCAACGTTGGTTAAACTAATTGGGTGATAGGCAGATATTTCCCTCAGTTTATTATCGACCTCCGATTTTGGTATAAAGACTGTGTTGGACGCAAGAAAGGACGGAGGTAGTTCTCCTGTTTGGTGAGACTCGGCGTAAACTTTACCCAAAACAGGGCTTATGTCCTCCTTGAACGTTTTATAAAAAGCTGTGCTCAGTCCATCCGTACCCGGGGTCTTCCCTGGGCTCAGCTCGTCAATGGCTCTCCTTATTTCCTCTACTGTTATGTCACTTTCAAGACCTGCTGTTGTTTCTTCGCTCAGGCGCGGCAACAAACACATAAATTATTTTTGGAACTGGACAGCATCGATAGTCTGACCCGCGAACAAGTTCTCATAGTAGTCACAGAAACTACGCTCGATGCTTGCCTGGTCATTACACTTTACGCCATCATACTCTATTTCCGCTATCGTATTTCTACGTGCGTATCTTTTCTCTGAACTGAGTGCTCTTTTGGTAGGCGTTTCACCGTGAAGGAACAGCTCAGCCCTTGCGCGTACAAGGGCGCCGTGATACTTTTCCTTATATAATTCTTAAAGCTGCACCTTCAGTGTTCGAATGTCGCCCTTGAACGTACCGGGCGACTTACATTCTTCTGTAACACACACATCAAGGCTCACTTCGTAGCAGGGTTTCTTTGCATTTATCTTCATTTTTCATAGCCCCCGATCTTTCCAGGGCTTTAATTTTGAATTCTTGTTTGAAGAGTTTCCATTTAAAAACAAAGTTCGCTTCTTCATCACTACCAAAAATGTTTCGTTTTCATGTGTTTACTGCTTCTATGAAAGTTCCGTCTTCGACTAACCTATTGTTCATCTTCCATAAGCCCCAACAAAAGGCATTCCGCCGCTTCGCGCTCCTACCTTGCGTTAAAGATACCAAACAGTGATCGCTGAACGAGACAGGTATCACACGGTATTCTTCACACTGCGGCAGTAGATCAAGCGGTAAGTACGCCCTAGCAAGATGCGCATGGCTATTGCCTTGGAAATGCGTGTAGCGCACGGGGCCATTACTACCGACGCTATCACCAACATCTTCTAGGACGAAGTCTGCTACGATATCACTTAGTACTGCCGTACTAGCATCCCTAAAAGGTGACGGGCTACTTTTCTCGCGTGCAGAATACACGCAGTTAAAGTCACCCAGTAAAATTACCATCCGGTCTGTCTCACACCACTTTCTAAATTCCTCAAAAAACAACTTCCTTTCGGCGGCTTTGGTGGGGCCGTACATGCAAATAACCAGCCATTTGTTTGATAACAAGGCCAAATCACACACAACCAACCGCCCCGAATCAGACGCTGGGACGGTATTCAGGGCGGCCCCTAAACTACGCCGCATTAACAGTGCGCAACCCCCCAAGAACCCGACTGCGTCAGAAACACAGACTTCATAGCGCCACATGATGGCCGCACCATACGGTCCGTCTGATCCTCTCTCTCGACCTTGGTTTCTTGCAAGGTGACATAATCCAAATCCTCGTCTACAAGAAGGCGGTACAACTGACTTTGACGTCTCCGATCCGCAAGCCCCCTGACATTCAGCGTGGTTATGCGTATAGGCTTGCTTAAATAAACCATTCCAAGAAAGTGACTGGGATTACCGTGCAACACTTAAGTCCGTACATTTTAATAAAAAGCACTCCGCAGACACTAAAGAACTCTCCCGCATTTCAAAACGCAACTACAACAAAAAAAAAATAAACACTCATACATACGCTCATACATACATACATTAAACGGCAAACACTCTAAGTGCTTTATGGGGACCACTAAACAGCTATACTTGCCCCTACCCCCTTCCCCACCCTAAACGACACACCGAAATGCACTTTACAGGCAACAAAGTCACCGTAGACGCTACAAAAGTACTTCCTGGACCCACCTACGTAGTTCAGTTTAGTTCTCTCACGCTTCGGTAGGGCAGTGCAACACCAGACACAGATCAAAAGGTTGCCGACTACCTTTCGATGCATCGTGGTGACTAGGTGGGCGTAGCCGGGGGCTTTCTGCGGTCTGGGGGGACGTTTGGCTTCGTCTTGAAGCTCGAACCGCCTACCAAGGCGGTTGCGTTGGTAGGCGGCTCCTCGCCGCCGAGGAGTCCGTCGCCTTGTCCTGTGCCGTTGCCGTCGCGCTGCCGCTTTGCTTCGGCACCACTGAGGTCCATTTGCACGACGTCCTCTACTGTAGACGACGTCGCCATCGTCCCCTAGCTTGCCGCTCCGGGGCAGCGAGCATCCTAGGGCGCGGCTAGTTGCGGAGGCGTCTTCGTCTAACCGGGCTGCTCCTTTTCAGGACCGCGCTGGCCAGCCTCTGCCTCGACCAGTTCCGCAGGCGTCTGCTCCTTTGCCGCCCCACTGGTGACTCCTGCTGCGGTCTCCTCCGCATCTGCCTCGTCCATGAGGTTTTCGCGGAGGTACTTATCCTTCGAAGGTCCTGTGACGCTAGCGAAGGACTTGACGCAGGCTGCGACGGCACGACGAAAAACATGGCACCTTACACTCCCGGCGAACGTGGCCCTTCGTGTTGCAGCGCAAACACTGCGGCGCCCTCCCGGTGACGACGACGAGGGCCTTGTCGCCCGCCACGCGTAGCTCGTGCGGCAGGTCATCCAGAGTCACCCCGGCTTTCAGGTTCAGAGTCACCGACCGCATCGTGGAACCTTTATCTTGAATTCCATCACCGCGCCAACGCGCTCTGCGCACCTCACCGACACGCCCGTAAGGCGCCAGAGCAGCCCGCACTGCCTCGTCCGGCACGTTGTGGAGAAGCCAATGTAGCTTCATACGCGCTGCCTGGTTGCTCGGGTCAATAACAAGGCAGCGCCTGTCTTTTACCTTGATGTCGCATGCTTCCAAACATTTCTTCACTCCTTCCGCTGACTTTAACGTTACCGCCCAGACGTGACTCATCTGATACGCCCCCAATGCCAAAACATCGGGGAGCAGCGCCAGACGATCGAACGTGTCGCCGAAATCCTCGACACGGTAGGGGCGGGCACGCATCTCCTCATGCAGAAACACCGTGTTTAGCACCGACTGTCCTGTAGGAAACTGGGGCAAAAGTAGTTGGTAGTCTTGGAAAACCTTGGCAAAAATCCTGCTACCGAGGGCCGAAAGGCCCGCTGAAGCCACTCCTTGGGCGGAGCTCGACATTCTGCAACCGCACGCTGGCGCAACCGGAAGAAGAACCCCTCAGCTAACCAGGAGGCTAGTCGTTTGTAGCGCGAGAGCGAATTGATCAAATAGTGGAAGTGAAGGACAGATGTTAATCGACGAGATTTAGGGGAAACCCCCAAGGTGGAGTAGGTTTCTGCAATATAATGTTTGACATCCACCTGAATGGAGCCCTACGGCTACAAAGGCATACTATACAGCTTCATCAGAAACTTCGCAGTTGAAGAATAATTCGTCCTGGTCCAGGATTCGAGCCCGGGACCACCGCATAACCGGAGCATTCGCTCTACCAACTGAGCTACTGAGCTATTGAGCTCAGTTGGTAGAGCGACTGCTCCGGTTAAGCGGTGGTCCCGGGTTGGAATCCTGAACCAGGACAAATTATTGTTCAACTGCGAAGTTTGCTGAGTTGGTGGAGCGACTGCTCCGGTTAAACGGTTGCCCAAGGTTTGAATCCTTAACTAGGACGAATTATTCAACTGCGAAGTTTCTCAGGAAGCTACAGTGTATAGCGTTCCTTTGTGGCCGTACGGCTGCATTCAGGTGAATGTCAAACTCTCCTTTGCAGAAACTTACTCCACCTTGCGGATTTCCCCTAAATCTGGTCGATTAACATCTCTCCTTCACTTCGATTTGTTTGTCAATTCGCTCTAGCCGTACAAACGACTAGCCTCCTGGTTAGCTCAGTTGGGTGAGCGACGGCTCCATTTAAGCGGTGGTCCCGGGTTCGATTCCTGGACCGTGACAAATTTTTCTTTAACTGAGAAGTTTCTGAGGAAGCTGTATAGCTTTCCTTTGTAGCCGTACGGCTGCATTCAGGTGGATGTGAAACTATCCTTTGCAGAAACTTACTCCAACTTGAAGATTGCCCCTAAATCTGGTCGATTAACATCTGTCTTTCACTTCCACTTTTTGATCAATTCGCTCTCGCGCTACAAACGACTAGCCTCCTGGTTAGCTCAGTTGGTATAGCGACTTCTCTGGTTAAGCAGTGTTCCCGGATTCCAATCCTGGACCAGGACAAATTTTTCTTCAACTGCGAAGTTTCGGAGGTAGCTGTATAGCTTTGCTTTGTAGCCGTACGGCTGTATTCAGGTGGATGTCAAACTTTCCTTTGAGAAACTTACTGCACCTTGGTGATTTCCCATAAATCTGGGCGATGTTGTATTGATGGTAGCGTATGCGCCGTATGAAACACGTGGAAAGCTATGGAACGGGTTAACAACAGGTTAGTTTCTCTGGACCCGTTTTTTAGACAATATCCTTGTGTATGCGTTTTCGGTGGAAGCTAGGTTGATCCATGGTTTCGACTACCTAGGGAAGTAACAATTTCTCGCTATAAACTCTTTTTGTGCACTGCATCGAGCACAAAGAAGGTGTGCACTTCTCTCTGGAGAATAATAAAAGAATGAGTGCTAAGGACAGAGACCAAGAAAAATAAAAGGGTTAGAAAGCTAAGCGAACCCCCCAAAAGCGGAGGGAGGCACTGAGGTCAAACATATATTCATATTTTTTTAGTCGTTGGGCGGCACGCCACCGGGGCCTCGTGTCCCGTGCGACACTTTCTTACGGGGTCAGCAGGGGTGGTACCCTTGCCCCACGCCTCCAACGGCCACTGCTGCTTTGCGTTCCCACTGAGTCAGACCGATCTAGTCTTCGCAGCAGTCGCTGGCCAGCAGTGCCCACCACTACGCCCTATTAGGGTTTGTGATTTTGGGAAGAACTGTTGTGCTTTGATTCCCATGTGGTGGTAGACGGTAGGTTTTTCTTCATGGCACAATGGGCATGCGTCTGAATATGAAGTTGGATAAAGTTTACTCAGCACGTTTAAATTGGATCGGTTTCAGCGATACTGGGGCCAGTGTCGTTGAAAAAACAAAAAAAAACGAAACAAGCAATAACAAATCCGAAACACAGAATGACGGATTATGGGCAGGTCACATTTCTAAAACCGGTCGTTGTCGGGTCAGCCGCTTTTCGTCGGAAGCAGTTGAACGCCTGACTGAGGCTTGTTCGTCAGCGGGTGCCCTACGATGGAGCAGCGGAGAAACTAGGCGTCCTATGGGAACTAAACATAGAATGGTAAAGCAACCACCTTTCGAATCAGAATTGTTTCTTATAGATTTCATGAAGCGGCATTGACCTGCGGGCAGTACTCTGGCCGGCAGCACGCGGCAAGAATAGCCAGCGGAGAAGGGCTGGACAAACCACAGGAAAGTGGCTGTTCCGGTAATGTCCGCTGCAGTGATCCTCAATGTTCTATAGCCGGCGTTGTGCCAGCAAAGCACTTTGCTTGAGACGTTGCGTGTCGCCACTTACCTGTAAAACGTTAAGTGGCGACACGCTAGAGTGAGCGGTGCGTACGTACTATAAAGAGGCGATCTCCACACTTTCAAACGAATTTTCATCAGCGTCACTGGCGTTTGGCATGAAACGGAGTATGCAAAGCGAATGCAGGGGAGAGGTGAGGCATAAAGTAATTGCGTGACGCCTGAAGGAGGGTAAGCGGGAGCGGGAAGGGGGAGAAGGAAAAGATGACTGTGAAAAGATTGGACTAAAAAAACTAAAAACTGTACAGAGCTTTGTCGAACAACAGGGGTGAAGAGCCAAAAGAAATCAGGCAAACAAACCTTAAAATCCCATAAACACATCACAAACCTATACTCACCAGTTGAATGCCACCTCACACAACGGAGATCATTTCCCAAACTTTCCACAAACGCTACGGTAATTTACGTATGTGTGTAATTGGGCTCCAGCCATTTTTCTTTAATGAAAAGTTGATCTTACTAGAGAATGTGTCGTGTTTTTAGTGAGTCCGAATTAGCGGTGCCTCACCCTATTGCAACGTTGCTGATTGTTTACAGGCGCCATAAAACAAGTCATTACGTACGCAGATTCCTTTAGGGCGAACCCTAATGTGATCCTTTCTGTAAAAAATCACGGTTATTTTTGAGGGGTAGCTATTTGGTCAACAGAATGGCCGGTGTTGTTAAGAGTAAATACTAAAAACACGCAAGCGTGGTCTCGTGGATTCCATCACCGGTCTCGATAGTAGCAGCCAGATGTCCAACCGACTTCTGCTATCCAAGCACTTTTTTTAGATGGAAGGAAGTGCAACGCGAATAATCTCAGGCGAATTAGTGAGGCAAACAATAGTCGCATATCAAAAGCGACAAGCGCCAAAGCAAACATGCCAAAGCATGTTTGGTGGGAAAATAAAAGTTGTTTGTAGTGCTTTATTCATGTCACATGCCGACCTAATAGATTGGCCCGCAAATGGGAGCTTTGTGTAAGTAATGTGCACGCTACAGAAAATTCACAAAACTCTGAATAAGAGAGTAAAATCACTGGCATAGTGCCTGTCACGTGTCACCTGGCTAGCGCGCGAGTGGAACCGGTGCCCACCAGCCATGCGGAACACTCACCCCTGACCTCGATAACAGGGAGACTGTCTGTTATCCAACAATGCTTGCGGCGTAATGGACGCAGTTACAGAAAGCAATGAAAGAGACAAAGCAGACGGAAACACAGTGGGAAATCTAGATAAAAGAGATAAAAATAAAAGAGGTATAATATAATGTAGTTGGGATTGCTTGCCATCATAGTCGCCAGTAGAACATTGTAGCGAGAAAACGCACCGATAATTCACTCCACAACTTAGGATTGCCTCCTCTTGCTTGCGGCCCAGGACCTGTAGTGTTACCTGCATGAGAAACAGATCGAAAGAATCGCATTTTAAACCAGTTTACCCCGCTTCGAAAAATGACAAGGATGTTACAGTGCGTTGCCAGAGCTCGTTTCGTCCCGATCCTTGCTGAAGGACGTTCCTTATGGAATAGCATATCTGATTGATTGTAGGGTTTAACGCGCCGACGCAACGCTGGCGATGAGGTGCGCTGTACTGGAGGGCTTGAAGTGGGGCTAGTTGGTTTCTTAATCGGAACATTGCTGGCGCTAGGCGGGACAAGGACGATGAATCACACACAACTGGAGCGCACTAGTGCGCTCTAGAGCGCACTAGTGGAGTGAACTAATGCGCTCCAGTTGTGTGTAATTCGTCGTCCTTGTCCCGCCTAGCACCAGCAGTGTTTCGAGTACTGGAGGGCTCCGGCCTAATTTTGGTCACCTGGGGATCTTTAACGTGCGCCCAAATTTTGTACACATGGGTGTTTCTGCTTTTCGCCTACACAAGAAAAGCTGCCGGCGCAGCCGGAAATCGAACTCGCGACGTCGTGCTCAGCAGTGCAAGCCTAGCCACTGTGTCACCAGGGCGAGTGTTTGTGCGTTTCCCCTCTACCAGAAAAGCCGCCGCCGCGGCCGGCAATCGAAACCGCGACTTTGTGCTCAGCAGCGCAGCGCCTTAGCCACTGAGCCACCGCGGCGGTTGGAATAGCATATCTGTACTCTGCATCTGGGGATGCATCATTTATGGGCAAAGAGAAAACCGAGCGCCAAGGAATATGACTCTATGCACTTTTTTTTCTGCAAAACAAGCACAAGTCTGCAGAACTTCCCAGAAATAAGAAAAAAATTATGTAAGCTCACACGTAAGAAATAAAGGTAGAGAAGCTGTACGCAACTTTCACGATCACCACGACGGTTTAGGTCAACGATTGGAGCTGATTTGCACCTTCTTCACTGCCGCTTCCGCGGCCGCTACTCCAACATTGTTACTATAAATATGAGCTTCCTTCCTGTTCTTGCAAGTGATAATCATTTGACATAATCTTGGATGGGCACCCGCTATGACGTGTCTTTCTCGTTACGAGCAAGGGTTGCCGCCATGATGGTGAACGCTAGAGTCTTTCTCATTCTGAGCAAGGGTTCCCTTATTAAGGCGAATGCCGGAGTTTATTTTTGCCCAATGTTGGCCAATCTCCCTACGTGGGTATGCATGGCTTGAAAAACGTGCGCCCGCGGCGCTGGGCCGTCGCCTTGAGGCGCGCACACACAAAAGCACCAGGAATTTTCTTTGTTTTGCAGCGTGAGCTACACTCTCCGGGGGTTGAGCAGTTTCACGCGGCTCTTCGAGAGTCGTGCGGCGCATACGCGCCGAGCAGTGACGTCACACTTCGCACTGAACGTTGCTCGCTGCCCGGCATCTCTCACATACCCCAGCGCCCAGCGTCTTCGCCGACCTCGTTTCGCACGTGGCGGCCCTGTCCACTTGATGATCATGCGAGGGGTGGCCGAGTAAGGAACCGATGGCTCGTGCGTCGCCGCAACACCGGCATGCGCCTGGTGAATCAGCTTAGCTCTGGGGCGATTGGTGACGCTGCGCCTGAGCGGCTTGAAATGTCCATAATGCGTATACCGCGTGTGTGTCATTAAAGCAGCATTGAGCATGCTAATCACGCTATCCTGTAGACAACCAGGAAAGCTAAGAAAAACCAGCTGAACCTTAGCTCACGCTACGTATATGCTGGCATAGCCGATCTAAGCCACTGCTAGTTTTGTTTAAGTGCAGAACAGTATCCGCGAGGTATGCGCTCACGTGCCCTAGAAATTTTCTTGGTATTTTTAACTGCGGAAATCATAGTCTAACAATTTTCCCAAGATCTTCGCTTTTGAAAAAAAAAACTGCTTTCACTGCATCCTGTGCCCCACACGGAACCAGTTCAAATGGCTGTAGGACATCAATTTTGTATAAAAGTATTTGTGCGTAGGAAGAATACAACATGTTTTGGTTTAGGTGACACAGTGTAGCACAGAATTTCAGTCTATCATCTGCACGTGTTTCCGTATTCTGTACACACATCTAAGCGTCGTGCACAAACCATGCCACCAACCTCGTTAATACGACCTTACGCCCTAAATACCCAAGTGGCTGCGTTTTGGCTGCCTGGCAGCACGGTAAACACAGGAAACGGAGTGATACTACTGCTGCACTTAAAAACACAGTGACATAACAATGCTACTAAACTCCAACCGCAAGCAACACATCAGACGCATTGGTAATACATGGCGAGCAAACGTTTTTGAACATATTAACAGAAACTGAACGTAATTAAACCCCATTTCAGCTGAGAAAACTTGATCAGACACCAGATAAATCGAAGGTGCACCAGGGAGATCACAGATAGGCCACACATATGTTCCGAACTGAAACCTGGTTTGTGAATCTTAACAATCTGCGTTGCAGGGTTGGGGGGGGGGGGGGGGTTTGCTACAGTGGGTTTGCTACAAAATAGCCTTGATCCTGTTGTGAACGCGTGATTTGATAACCCTTAGTTGATTGATTGATTGATTGATTGATTGATTGATTGATTGATTGATTGATTGATTGATTGATTGATTGATTGATTGATTGATTGATTGATTGATTGATTGATTGTGTGGTTTAATGCGCCGACGTCTCACAGGCCATGATGTGCGGTAAACTCCGGATTAATTTCGACCACCTGAGGATCTTTGACGTGCGCCAAAATCTTGTACACACGGACGTTTTTGCTTGCAGCCTCAAAGAGAAAAGCGGTCACCGGGCCTGGGAATAGAATCGGTGCCCCCGTGCTGAGCAGCAGAAAGCCTTAGGCACTGTGCCACCGCGGCGTGCATTTGCTAGCCCTACTGTACTCTATAAGAATATCACATTTTCAACACTTCTTTGAACACTCTTACTAGCTTACACTCCATTATCACAATTATTTCATATCTAAAGAATACTAGTCTGTTTCCTATACGATATGCGTAAATTACTAGCCTAAAAGATCTTTCTACTTCTAGATGTAATCCGAAACACATCAGGCGGCTGTACTTCATGCATCGTGTTTAATAATACAGGCAGATGATAGGACACTCAGTTTAAGCAGAATAAATTAACACTGGATTTTCATCCCAGCATTTGAACGTGGCCTTAGAGCAGCTTCCGCACAACGAAAAAAGATTCCAGCGAACTTGTGAATTTTCGAAGGCCCTCGGCCAAATTATAAGAAGAGGCATTCGTACGACCACCGTATTAGGCTCATTGCAAAACTGTGTAATTTTTTAGAAGCCTTTCCAAGTATTCCGAAATAATAAGCGGATGCTCCGAAAGTATTAACACCCAACCTTGCGCAAGAACATATCCGAAGGAAACCCATTGTGACCCTTCACTTAAAGCTCTTAAAACTATTATTTGGGAGAATTCACTAGCTACACCAAAAATAAAATTTAAATTTTCCTTGCGCCTATTGCAGGATCACCTTCCCTACAAATTTAGATATACACCTCACCAATTTCTTCCACCGTGCCGCACAATTGAGCTCCAATATGTGGGACGCTTCGACCGGGTCCGCTTTTAATGCTTAACCTTCTTTGCCAACTATCCCCACAGCCAGGACCATGTACCATGCCTTTCCACAAAAATGCAGATATCGCGGAAGTTCCACATGTAATCGCTAGAATACATAACTGGAGATAGCTGGTCGCACGAGATTTTAAAAAACGGAAACATAAGAAAAATGCGAAATAATTAAGCAAAATGGTGAAACGTGTACCGCCCTGAATTTGCACAATGCAGATTTTACAAACGTTACACTTGTGATCGTCGTAATGGCGTAAATAGAGATGAATGGCCTAACGAAATTTTGAAAGTAAAATAAAATAAGTGAAATATACAATAATTACGCCAATGGCGGCCCGTGTAACGACCTGCATTTCCACAATAGTGGATATTTCGGAAAAGTTGTAAATGTTATGGTTATACTAACGCAAATGGTTGTAATTGGTCAGACGAAATTCTGAAAAAGGAAAAAGTGACAAAAATATTAAAAATTAGGGAAAATGGCTAAGGGTATAGCGCTTGGCATTTCCACAATAATGCAACTTCGCAGAAGTTCCACTTGCAGTCGTTATAATAGCGTAAATGAAGATGATTGGTCGAACGAAATTTTGAAAAACTGAGAAAATAATAAAAATATAAAATAGGCACAGAAAATTGCCAAACGTGTAATGCCCTGCTTCTTCACAATAATGCAGATTTCGCGGAAGTTCCAAATGTAATTGTAATAATAACGAAAATTGAGATACTCGGCCGGACAAAAATTCGAAAATTAAAAATAACAAAAAATATTGAAAAATTAGGGAAAATGCGTTGTTGTACACGCTCCTCTAAAATAGGAGCGAAGGCTCGTTCCCCATTCCTTTCCGGTTTTAAAACGAGTTCTTGTTAAAAGTTCCTATATTGAGAAAGGAACTCGTTCCAGTTACATTTCGAACAATGTATGGTGTCGTTGCATTAACTTTACATTTGATTTTTTAAATTCAAATGTGGTGGCGGATATTCCTGAGGCGAAAAGAAGGGAGCAATAACATTCACATCAAACTACGTATATATAATGAATACGAACACTGCCGGCCACAGATTATCTGGATATAAAGAGAGTTCAACGAAACGCTCCAAGACGAATTCTTTTAGGGAGCACCGGAGATATTCCTGACAGTTTTAACTGCAAGTGTGGTGCTTGTCTATTACAAGTGCAACACATATGGCTCTCCACTTGAGTTTTCAAAGGCGCAGTCAGAATACCGCGATCCAGATGTGCCTACAGAGACTTACTCACATGCACGAACATCAATGTCTTGCACGAGAAACCGCATCCAAAGCAACAATACATAGGCGTTTAATGAATGCTGATTCAATATTACAATATGACTGAAAAAACAATGTCCTGAATACATATTCGTAGCTTAGTAGAGACCTTTGTTTGAACTGAGCAAGAGTGGCATCTCGATGTTGTTGTCGGACAGAGCAACTCGTTTTTTTTTCAACACATCGTTGGCGCTATTTAAGAGCTGTACCACCACAGCTCTCGAAGGTACTACCGCATTGTACTTGAGGATACTGAGGAAGTTGGTTCAGTACCTCGGGCTTAGCAGACTTCCTCTGCATGCGCTCATATGCGTTTGCTAGCATACAACCCGCGTTGTCCACAGACAATGATTATTTCATGTACATTTTCTTTGACAGCCGTTGAAACACTCTCTGGTGCCATGGGCATAATTTTGAACGTTGCGGTTTGCTCTTTAAATTCTCGCACACGCGTGCGAGGCAACCAGTGCGTCAACAACAAAGTTTAAGAGTGTTACTTTATCGCATTGAGAGTTTATGGGCGCAGGTACGCTGCAGCCTTGTCAAATGTAAATTTATGCTGCAGTTTTTAAGTTTTGCCTCCGGCTCCTCGTTGTCAAAACGAATGAACTCTGCGCATGGCAGCCGCCACCAGCTAAGGGATACCAACTCGTCAACGAAAAAATTCGAGACGGGGGTGGGTTTGGAGGGTTGTACGTAACCTAACTAGGGAAGGAACAACCAGTTTTCCTATTCGCACTATCGTCCAGACAAATTCATTGTTTCTTTATTGTTGCGGCCTCTTAAAGTGATACTTCACCTGGCTACATGTGGCTCACAACAACTTCTCTTGTTGGAGATCGTACTCGTAAATGTTGTCGCACCTCACGTGCAAGTTCAGCTTACCTCAAGCTCTGCCTGGACATGTTCGCGCTACATTTGTGTTCCGGAGAGTGACGCGCCTTGCTCAGTGTGCTTAGAATCGCAAAACAAATTCCTGAGTGGGTGTTACGGAACAAATCCGGGACATACAGCTGTCCCGATACGAACTGACGCGACTCGGGAAGTTGCATGAAAAGTCGGGATAGTCTCGCATAATCCGGGACAGTTGCTAGCCCAAAGTGAGTATACGCTACTCGGCTCGCCATCGGTGCCCGGCTGGAGCACTGGTCGGAACCGGTCTGTAACAATACACCAGAATCGCCGCTCTGGTATGACGCGAAGGAAAGGTGGCGGAATAACTCCCAGCAAAATTCGCAAACCAATCCTTAAAAACTGGCAGTACGCACATGACAAAACCGATGGCCCGCTCGGTGCATGAGGAAGTTTGCGGCGCAACGTTCGAGCGTTATGTCCGTGCCGTAGTGCACTAGAATGTACGTCCGAGATCAGATTCGGCTTGCAGCTCTCAGGCATGGTTGCTGTCGAGAATGAGATCAGATAGCTCTTGTTTTGCTTTGGGTGGTAGCGGAAATATTCCAGGAATCCCAGGCTGAGAACTTAATGCCTAGTTTTTACACGCGTTGAGCGCAACGGTGGCGACTCAGGTGTCGATTGACAGACAGCTGAAAAGCCTCGTACTGTCCTTGCTTCTGGCGCGGCTGCCTGCACTGTAGATAACACGTGTGCGATGAGCACGGTACAGTCACGTCTTCTTCTGCTCGGCTTTCGCTTTCAACTCTTATGCGCGGAAGAAGCGGTCGCAGCAGAAGACGAATGAAAGGGGCGCTGAAGCAGCCGTCTCATGCGCATCTCCAGCCGACGTAGCGACAAGGGCGTGCGCACCCGGTGCAAGCTACCCGACAGGCTGCGGCCCGCTGCGTAGTTATTCGTCTGCCTTTGACGTTCGAGGCAGCACGTTCTGCGCAAGGGCGGGCAAAATGCCGAGCTTATAGGAAGAGAAACATAGTAGCGGCCTGTGGTTTTTTTACTAGCTTCAGCTCCCTAAAACACTTGCTTCAAAAACAGCCAAATCCCTGCGCTGGAACGTTTAGAGAAGGAACGCCGTTTCCTCTATCGTTTCTTAGTAAACATAACGAGTTACCGTTAGAGTTCGACCCATTTTTAATCGAACGGTGACGTTGCTCCGTTCCTCCCAAACACAACTAGTTCCTGAAACGCCGTTCCGTACAACAGTGGGAAAACGGCAAATAGTGTAACGCATGGCATTTCCACAATAATGCAGATTTCGCAGAACAGCGGAAATAAAGATAATTGGTCGAACGAAATTTTGAAAAACTGAGGAATTGAGAAAAACATAAAAAAATTACGGAAAATGGCGAACCGTGTAACGCCCTGCATTTCTTCAATAATGCGGATTTCGCGAAAGTGCCAAGTGTAATCGTTATAATAACGTAAAGGGAGATAATTGGTCGGACGAAATTAAAAAAAAATAAAAAATAAGAGAAAGAATAAAAATAACGGAAAATGGCAAAGCGTATAACGCTTGGCAATTGGCACAATAATTCAGATTTCGCGAAAGTTTCACGTGTAGTCGGGATAACAGCGTAACTGCAGATAATTAGTCGAACAAAATTTTGGATACAAAAAGTGAGAAAAATATAAAGTTACAAAATATGGTAAACCGTGTGATGCCCTCATTTCCAAAATACTGCAGATTTCGAGAAAGGTCCAGCTGTAGTCGTTATATTGGCGTAAATGTTGATAAAGGGTCGACGGACATATTGAAAAAATAATAACAAAAATTTGATAAAATACGGAAAATGGCAAACGTGCATTTCCAAAATAATTCAGAATTAGTGTAAGTTCCACCGGTAATCCTTATATTAGCGTAATGAGAGAACTAGTAGAAATAATGTTTCAAACCCTGAAAAAATTAGAAAAATACAAAAACTTACAAAAATGGCGAACCGTGCAACGCCCCGCATTTCCACAGTAATGCAGACTTCCCGAAAGTTCCTAATGTTATTTTTAAAACAGCGTAAATAGAGAGAATTGGTGAAGACCATTTTGAAAAACTTAAATACAAAAAAAATATTAGGCTATTACGGAAGATGGGAAGCCGTATAAGGCCCTGCATTTTCACAATAATGTAGATTTCGTGAATGTTCCACTTCGAATAGTTATAATCGCGTAAATAGAAATAATTGGTCTGACACGATTTAGAAACACGAGAAAATTTGGCTGTACAAAGTCACACTCAGAACAATTGGCATCAGAAGGCTATGCATTAGTAGCCAATTTTCTATCTGCAGAACTTTCCGAATATCTGCATACCCCAATTAGCGATACATTTCAAGCTTCAGCATTTCTGTATTTACAGGCCCCAGATACCTCACAAATGTGAAATTAGGAAGCAAGAGCGTTAAACCTTTCCCCTGATATAAACATTGCATGTCATGTCGATGTTTGCTGCAAATTGTGTTTCTCTGCAGCCTTCCCAGCTCCCTGACAGAGAAAACATACGTACTGCCACTAGAAGAAAAAATAGATTTTTTCAGTCTAGAAAGAAAACCTCACGTAACATCCGCAAATATGAATTCAATGGTACGTTTACTATGTAGGAAGAGCAAAAAATATAATTATGCGCTCCATATATATTATCTAAGGACACCTAAAGGGCAGCATTTCAAAGTATTTCCACAGAATCTATTGGGCTCCTTCTTACTGGGTTACCGTTATTGAATTGACATCACCATTACCAGCCCAAACGTTAATGTATATATATGAACTCCGGATAACCTTGTTCTGTGAGAACAAAAAAATTATGCCCACAGCGGGGTAGACCAAATCCAGTACCAATAACGTCTTCGATGTAAAACAGTTCTGAAAAATGACTCCCGTAAAATACCCCTATATTTATATCCCGGCAAAGACGACACCATATTACTATTGTTTATAGTAGAAAAATTAGTATAAGTAATAGGATTTGTGTACATTGCCTCTACGCAAAATATAAAGCAGGCCAAGACGTCAGCTTCTCATTAAGCAGTAAAAACAGTGTACTGACCTACAAATATGTTGGCAGCAGAATACTTACGAGGCACATTCTATTCCTGCTCCAAACTGACCTAAATTCTTAAATTCCTTATGTTTCCCGTGTATTAGGCGACCATACCTTATGGCGTAGTGACTGTCAGAGCACCTGTGTTCAACTGCCATGGATGTGGTAGAGTACTTTTTGTGTTCCTTCCGTCACACCCACTCCAGGTTCGAGCGAATTTCTGCAAAAATCTCGACTTTATTGATTAAAACAATTTTGATGGTTCCGAGGTTTTCATCAAACACATCGCACCCATGAAATGCAAGAAACGGCTTAGGCGCAGAAGCAAGCGCACGCGTTTTGTTTGCAAACACCAAGGGGGGCCTAAATTGCGCCAATTTTTTGTGATCGTTTCGAATGCCGTACCTTTAGTAGTACTATAGGGTCCGTCAGTATCATCGTCATGATAGTTTTTACCTTGTGTCGTTATTTCTCTCTGCTGCTGTGTGTCACAGGCTTCGAGAAGCAGCTTGATGAAATTATGTGAGCGGTGTTAGCCACAACATGCCGGACTACTTTCGTAATTAGCATGCTTTAATTACTCATTTACCGCCACTACAGCTCTCTAAAACGTTTTGTAAATAAAATGCCAAAGCCTAAACGTTTGTTAAGTGGTGTGAGGAAGTCCTGCTGGATTCGTATTGCGTATTCCTTGGCGTGAATTCCAACACCTTTATCAATGAACTTTTTTAACGGAATTTAAGCTTACTGTTTCTGAACCGGGGGTGATTTTAGGTTCTCTTGCCCAGCCTCAGCAACGCTGACGGAGGTTTGTTGAGGCAGCATGTCAGAAACTGCTTGCGCATTGCAATTGTTCGACAAAACTACTAGCTCCAGAAATACGTTCGAGTTCTTCTTGTATACTATAGCGGCGTACCTGAAATACAGGAAGAGAGTGATGATGTTCTATGCGGAAACGGGGGTGGCGGCCCGTTTACGGTTATTTTATGGTACAAATGGCCATAGATTTTCTGTTAGAGGGCTGAACTAACTGAACAACTATAAACCCATATGGCACTTCCCATCACGCAGTATCAATTTCAATTACTTATCGCCATTGTTGTCGATCCTGTTGCAAATGAAAGTACAAGCTAAACTGTAGCGCAGCTTTCAGTATGAAAGCAAATAATTTAAAAAACTTACACTCACTTTCGGTACCTGCAGTTTTTCCAGCAAGGAGACACCTACAAGCTAGAAAAGCTGGATTTCCACCCTACTATAAACCAAGGCCAAACCAGCTGCACAAGTGTAACTGTGATGTCTAAGACGCAAACAAATCGTCAAGCATCTTTAAAGCTGACGTATTATGATGAGATTGCTAAAAAGCGGTAAGTTTTGCTGAATACTGCAGACACAACCTACATTGAAGGTGGGAACATAATGCACTCAGAGCTTTCCCAAACCGACGTAGCCACATCTTTTCTTTGCCCGGGAATGTACTGTAGCGTGGAGAGCGGAAGGCAGCATAAAATGACATTTGGAGCAGCATCTAGCGCTAGATAACGTAACAATAACATGTACAAGATGCCGCAAAACTAACCTAAGCATTTCCTTATTGATCCCCACAGGTATCCCTGTGATAGTTTTTGTAATTTGGCATTTCCAAATTGCTTAAAACAAATGAAAGACGCGCCAGACATTTTTGCCTTGTGGTGTTTTTGTGTACAGACAATGTGTTATTTTCCCCATAGCAGTTTAGTGCCAATGACATGTGATCTTTAGGCCAGCAAGCGTAATTAATCGAGAATAAAGAAAGCGAACGAGCGTAGGCAGTCAAATTGTTTCATACTGACCTAGAGAAAAAAAATTGCCAAAATAGTGAAAACGAATAGGCACAACCCCAATATGTGCAACTCAAGAAAACAGCACAGCCTTGTTCTTGCACTCATGCCTTTAGATTTCGAAAGATGATATTTAAAGCAAGGATGAACGATGGTTCTATGCCCATGGAATAATATTTCCAGAGGCAATATCGTGAACACACGTTTCCGCAATGCTTCACTGTTTTAATGGTTATGAAAGCAAAGCGACAACATTAGTGTACTTTTGATCTTTCACACTTCAGTGGAGAAAATTCCACGCGCTCTTGCCCATCACAAAACAGCACACTTCTCCTGGCGCCCGCGCTATGCCGACCATTTCGTAGTGCGGATTACTCCATGAAGCTCGAAAAGCAGTGTTTCTTATTCTGACTAGGAATAAACATACCAAAATTGAATTTTGAATTGATTTCGGAGCTGTCTGACCGAAATATTTCTGAGGAAAGAATCTCACGCTAGCTACAACGATGAAAAGCGCCTCAATTTGAATGCACCGCCCAAGCCCGTTTAACAGGCCCAGAATGTTAGTCATGTTAGAAAGGAGACGTGTCTTTTGTTCTTTCGGTTTGGGCGTAGGATGAGTTCGTCCGGGTGTGTGCGCTCGGAAGCTATTGCGCTATTCTGTAATCCCGGGTGGAATTCGTGTAATTGGGAGGGATCACTTTAAAAAAGCAGAATCCACATGTGATGCCCGTTAATATTAGAATTATTTATTACCTTTTGTTCAAATAGATTAAAAACTGGGCCAGTGGGTATACATTTATAGAAGCACAAATAAACTCGACTCGACAAAGTGAAAAGTACTAGTCAACCTTAATATTATAACTGGAAACCAAAGGTCTAAACTGGGGCCGGGAAAGCGGTGGAGGAGAGGTAAAGATCTGAGGCAGTAGGGCAGTTTTTGGTTGGCACTGCGTAACGTCGAGTTCTCGCAGATCAGGGTTGAGTTCTTGAGACCCGACTCTTGGCATGATTTCATCAGGGCTTCTTAGTCAGGCAGAAACATCCATCGCAAATACCACCGGTGATTCCCGCACTCAAAGAACTCCTGCTATTTGGTGGAGCATTTCTGTGTAGGGTTAGTATGGTCAGGGTGCGGTTGTGGTCCCGTGAATGATCGGTGTTGGGCGAAAGTGGTGTTGGTCTCAAGCAAACAACATGCCACTGATTGGAACCTAAAGTTCTCCGTAGTGCAGGGTATTGGGCCCTTTTAAGGCTCATCACCAAGTGCGTCCCGATAAGTCACCAGCACCCTGTTCCGCCCCGAACGGCGAAACGAGTCCGCTTCGACGGTGGACTCGTCGGCGTAGGCGCGGTTGGTTAGACCTCCAGCCGCGTTGTGCGTGTTCTCGTTGCCCGGAATACCCAAATAAGCCGGCGCCCAGACGATTTAAACCCGGAAATTGGCCCGCCAGCAAGAGGTTTAGTTCTTCGGAGGACACGCACCCGTTTGAGGAATTTAGGATGACCGACATAGAATCGCTGGCTATAAAACTTGTATTTGCTGATGCCGTCGTAGCCAGTGCAACAGCTGCCTCCTGTACGATGTCCAGTGAGGTCGTGAGAATCATTCCGTATGCGTTTAAATTGCCTTGATCATTTACTGTGGCTACGGTCATGGCGTTAGAGATCATATATTCAGCGGCGTTCACTTCAACCACATTTTCAGACCTTGCGAATCTTTTTTACAGTGCCTCTTCTCTAGAGCGCTGCGTTCCGCTTCCTGTACGCGGTGTGTGTTGTTGGGCAGTGGCGGCATGGCTGTCAGCGTCGTCATTTCAATTAAAATGTCCAATTCAATAGTAAACAGGTCCAGCAGCAAGGACGCCTTTATTTAGATATTGCAATCGTGGAGCATTGAGAGACCGATCTGCTCAGCTCCGATCCTGAAGTGCAAGTCCTACTGGTCCGGAAGGCTGAAGATGCCACCGGTGCTAACAACTCCTGGCTGCCGCCTTAAACTGCGAGGAAACGGGAGAGAACCGCCAACCTCTGCCTTTCCGTCGACCCCACATCGGAAACACAATAAAGTTGTTCTCTCTCCCTTCGATGAAACCGGACATTACCACACCAGATGAGTGAGTTTTGCTAGGGTACTTGCGCGGCCGTATCAGCATCTTGGAGGCACACGGGCAGTGTAATATTTAACATGCATTTCAGGTGTGAAGGCCGCGTAGGTCAGAAAAGTGTTGATAATTAGTTCACAGGAACGTGGTAGCGGTGGCTAAACGCTTAAACATCCTGCTGGAGTTCTGTTTTCGAGCCGGTCGCGTCTGTCCTTCTTGTACCGCTGTAGTCGCACCGGCGGTGGGCGGGTAGGCGACCGTGTTCTCTCTTTATCACGCGCCAGTGGAGGTTAGAAGTGTGAACTCTTCTCAGGTACCTCGTGGAACGCCCGGTAAAGCGAGGAAAACGGTTCATGGCCTAATACCCAGTCACTGAGGCTTATGTATTCAGTTGCAGTGTTTGGGCTTGGTATATTATCTGATGTGCCAGGGTATTTGTTTTGTTATCAGACCATGGTGCTTCGAGTGCTTTATACGAGTTCTTGAGGTTACAAATAAAGGGTGGCAGAGGATAGTGAGTACCATAGGCAAGGAATGTAATGGCATGGATTATGGCATGCAGGTTTGCTTCAAGGCTAGTGCCGTGCCTGTTTTACATGCCATGATGCCTCAAGAGTCCTCTGGGGATGGCCATAGACCTCTGGAAACGTCCATGCCATGCTGATATTATTTGCGCTTACACCACCGTTTGTGTTGATGTCAACTTCCCTT
The DNA here is from genome assembly GCF_048455015.1 of Haemaphysalis longicornis. Classification (NCBI taxonomy): domain Eukaryota; kingdom Metazoa; phylum Arthropoda; class Arachnida; order Ixodida; family Ixodidae; genus Haemaphysalis; species Haemaphysalis longicornis. The sequence goes on along the minus strand of NW_027526295.1, from coordinate 128,570,151 downwards.
TCTGGTCTTCCCGTATGAAGCCGTCGGGAGCATTGTTGGCGGAGTGAGGGATTATTGCTCTCATTCGGCTTGCTTTGCGCAGTTGATACGGTTCCCGTTCGAGTCCATGGATAATGTGGGATAGGGATATAACAGGATTTTGGTGGGCTGTTCACGTCCAATGCACTGTGGGCAGGTCCTTGGTATGCTAACAAACGTTTGACATAAGCCTGCGCCTTGGCTTGGTGGATAATGTACTCAAAGAGGGAAGCGGAACTGCATCCAGGAGTTTTTGGGTAAATAGGGGCATTGTAAACGAATGATGCATCAAAGCGTTTCGCTGTGCAACATTTAGAGAGCTCCTGTGTGAGCTTTGTTGAGTTTGGAGGCCCGAACACCGTTGATAGAGTGCTCACAGTGCGAGCTCTGCCCCAGTGAGCACTCACGGTCAGGTGTCCCCCGCCAGTTCTCCCGGTCAGGGTGGCCTTTTGGGTTGCACCACCGCTTTTGATCAAAAGTCTGTGGATGGTGTGGAGTGTTCCACTATTCACTTTTGCTCAAACCTCTTGACGCATATGCCAGCGAGTGGGTTTTTTGCAATTCGTGAGCCGGGTAGGGCAGTAGCTTGTGTTGCAGGTTGTATATTATCATCTCCGATAATAACTTGCAGGACATCGCATTGGGTGGGTAGTTTTAAATGGTATACCACCACGAAGAGCGTCTTTTCGGGCCGGATCTGAAGTCCAAGGTCGACAAGCATCAGCTCGAGGTTATGTGCCTTGCTTTGCCGTTCTGCTGTATGGGTGTTGATAGAGTGAGGGTCAGCTTCTGCAGACCAAACTGCGATGTTGTCCACATAAATGGCAAAGCGAGCAGTTGTGTCCACTTCCTATTTTCGTGCTCATTATGCCTAGAATAAGCAACGCTGGTCCGACAACCTATCATTGAGGGACCCCACTATCTATGCAACAGGTAATGGGTCTGGAACCGGTCTCCCTCACGGGAAGATTTATACCATCCACTTTTGACGTCTTGCACTCGGACACGCCTTCGCAGGCTCCTCCGAAATGGCTTTATGGATGAGGTTGACAAATGGCTCACGTAAGACACCGGCTATGCAATGTCTTGGTTTCTTCTTGCGCAGTAGGAGCGGCTGATGACTCTGCGCAGAAGCCAGAGTGTGTTGTGTGTGACCACGTTGCGAAGAAAGTCTGTTTAGGCGGCGTGAAAGTGGGGTTGCGGATACTGTAATAGTGCATGAGGCGATTGTTATTTCGTGTTTAAATCAATTTGCATATACCCAGGGTTAACAAATAGGGGCGTAGATGTTTTAGGGGGCCAAGAGTTTCAGTTGGCTTGTATGGTTTGGCTATGGGGGAGTTCAAGGTGAGGTTCAGATGGTCAGGGATACATTATTGTTCTCGGAGGGAGATATCAAAAAATGACTTAATGTGGCACAATTTTGTGTTGTTTCGACGTCACATAATAATAGGCGCCATTGGCGTGCGGGCATCCTTGCCTTCTGCCCCAGCGTAGGTCAGTCATCATGAATGTTTGGTGAAGGTTTGGGTCTGATTACAAAGTTTGGTTTTATGGAAGTGGTTCAAGGGGCGATGTCAATAGGCGTGAAAAAAATTATTGTGGACTCCCTGATTAACTCATAACACATCGGCAGTCATCCCTTTTACCGAGTTAATGAGCCAATCGAGCAAGCAGCCGTAGATAAAGCGGTATGTATTGCCTTTCCTCCGATATAAATGATGTATTTAGCTCCATAAAAGCCTCCGTCATTGTGAACCTTCTAAAAAAATTAAGCATTTGAAAAGATATTATCTTTACGGCTCGTACTGTTCATTAAAGAATTACCGATTTCATGGGAAAATAAAGACCTAAATTACATTTGAATCAAAGTAAGGTTATTTGCGGGAGTTACCTTTAATTTCAATATTTAAAAACCTCCCTATTTTAGACCTATTGAACAGCAAATTCTCTAGCGTTGTGTATATCCAGGCTTTTCCTGAACACATAACCTTAGTAACAAACGGCAACTGAAGTCACAAAACTGCACAAAGGGCACGTCGAAAGCCTGAAAGAGTAGCAAGCTGTGGAATTGACATGTAACATAACAAAATTACAATTCACTGTAAAAGCTGCTGAGTGCATAAATAGATCCCCGTTATCACACTCGGAAACAGAAGTCACAAATTTCGTTAAAATAAAAGCTGTGTTCCTAGTTAGACAATGATCTTAGTTTAAATAGTAATAAATGTTCTAAATAAAGTAAATAATTAGTAAAAAATGTTCTCCTGAACAGAACTGCGCTTTCACAGAAGAAGAAATAAACAGGAAACAGACAGATTATACCCAATCCATTTTGGTAACTGAGTTGACAGTCTGTACAGACTGCTCGCGAGACAAAACGGAGACTGCAGCAGGTTTTATAATTTTAGATAAAGCCGGCAAAGTACAGAAACCAAACAATACAAACTTTCTGAATACAGCGGGAACTTTGGGGCAGAGGGAATCGCTAATTTAATAGCAAGTGAATACCTGCATACCAGCTACAAAGAAAGAAGCGCCCAGTTGTTTAATGATAGCCTATCACCCTTAACAGCAATTTAATGTCCAAACATTGAACCTAATTATATCTATACATACATGAATGTTAAAGAAAATAAAAAACCCGGCCAAAATACCGTAACCTTAAACGTCACAGTGTCAATGTTAGAATGAAACCGCAGATGAAATGGCTGAGAAGGCGCCAAAATATGCTGGAAAATGAACTGGCCTATTTCACTACAGTTTATCAAAAAGCCGCTCGATATTAACGAAGGCAAATACTATAATGTTGAGTCGCAACGAAAAATAAATAAAAGTTCCTAATTGCAATGAATACAAAATGTCGACACGATTCCGGCCTGCCTTCTCACAAACTGTACATCTCGCAGGCTAAAGCTAGGGATGGTGATTTTCCATTTACCTTTAAAGGTTTTTTATTACAAATAATTAAAAATGTAAATGTAACTTACCAGCAGGCAGCTTGGACGATTACTTTAGGAATGCCAAATCAGAAAAGAGCACAGAGAAAAGAGCACACATTTAACATCTGCAGAGGTAACGTCACAAGGCGGAAACATGAGATAATAAAAAATGAATGTTAAAATTTTATAAATAATGACTGCTACAATTAACGATAATATTGAAAATACTAACCCCTCAAATATGTAGGTGCAAAATATTACAGACACACAGAAGCGGAAAATAACAGGAAATCAACTTTTAGACATTGCGTATTTTTATACTGTGGTTATGTTTTCGTTTGGGCTGTGTACCTCGTGTTATTACGTTTTGTGATACACGGAGTTACTATTTGAAATGTAAACATACAATTTTAATGTAGTTCTTGACCCGTTACACCTTTGTGGCAGAGGAATGGGTTATATTGCGTGAACCTGTTTTATAAAGCTATATCAAATCTCCTGAAAGCGGCGTGCCGGGTGACCTTATGCTGCCAGCCATTCCAAGGCGTTCCCTCCGTCCGGAGAGGCGGAGGAGGTTTACTCTCCCCTCGAGCCGTTTCGTGCCTGTTCAAGACGTGTGTGGGGTGGGCTGCTGCTCCTACAGCTTTTGAAATACTTTCCTACCAGGTGTTACGCTAGGTAGACGGCCCAGTGTAATGAACTCGTTCTCCAGCATCCACCGATGAGGGTAAGTCTTAACTTTTCTGCGTTCCATTGTTTTGCGAATCCGCCGCTCGAATACACATTACACTAGATAACGCTGGGCAGCAGTCATCGCTGTACCGCCCGGAAAGCGACTGGTGGCCAACCTTCCAGGTGAGCCCCAGTTTTTGAATTTGTCACGTTCTTTGCGCTTCAAGGTGGTCTCATCATGGCCTGGCACATTGAGACGCTATAAATCTCTCGTTACGGCTCCTATCTCTCAAAGCACTTGTTACAGCTCACGGCTTTAAAGATCCAGAAATGCGTCAAGCCAAATAGCCCACTCAAAAATGCTATACCCTACGGATGCTATACCCTACTACTGAAGTCATAAGTTGCCATAAGGAAAGCTTTCATTTACGTCGGTTACCACTGACACCAGTGTGATACACCAACGTCTCACTCTAAAGAGTTTTTGTAAAACCATTCCTGGCATTCTTTGCAAAATAACGATATTTGTACTGAGCCGCCTACCACAATGGTTAAGAAATTTCTTCGCCGCTCTAGAAGTGATTAATTTATACTAATTTGACACCACTGTATCGCATCTTGGCACTGAATGTACGTGTATTGGATAGTTGGGTTTTGGTTTTGCAATGTCCACATCAGCTTGTTTTATTTTAGTTTTCTGTTCGCACCTAATTTGTATTGGGACATGGTTCTCCCATCGTGATTACTTTGAAAAGTGCAAAATAATAATGAGAAGGTAGAGCCACAAACATATCATGTTTATGTTAGGTTACCAAGGCCTGCCCTGGGCCAGCTTCGTGATCTTTCTCCACCGAAGCGCGAGTTCATTTTCTTTGGTGTGTGCCGCGAAGCGCAAGCTTGTTTCGTATGGAGAGGGTTTGTTCACAGACTACGACTGGTGACTGGAAAGTGGTACTGTTTGATCAAAACCGCTTTCAATTTATTTCAATCATATCAGAAAGTAGACCGCTGAGGAAAAAACGCTCTCTTAGCAACCGCGATGATACTCGAATAACAGACGTTGGTATGCACAGGTCACTTTGCCGACTGTTTCGTCGTCATTCGTGATTTTATTGTAGCTGATTACGCAGCACGGGTGCGCTTCAGTAGACGATATTTGCTGTAAAAAGTCTGTATCAGTCATGTCTCTACCTAAATTGAACTTATGCTATACCTACCGTTCTTTCCAATCTCGCCGGCCTTATCTAGCTTAACGCATTGCTACATTCTTTGCAGAGTCGTTGTATTACTGCATGTAATGTCACAGGAAGTGCTGCGAGCTTCCTAGAAGTGCACGGTTTTGCAGGATCCATATCATACCTTTAAAACGTATCTAATATGATTTGGATCTCCGGCGAGGAATAGATATTATTAACTTCCCCTTTGACCCTATTCACGGTGGATGAGCAGTGCTTTATTTTCTATAGTTGTATTGTAAGTTTTCTCAAATAAATAATGTAATCGGTCTTTTCTATGCCTCCAAGTAGCACTTACAATATGTTATCTGCTCTCTACAAAGATCTTTGCAACTTTTAGGACCGCGTTTATTCCGTCGTTTATTTTATATACCTTGTAGTCACATGCTTCCACGCTCCTCTACTGCTCTGTTTGTGCCGTTTGCTACTATGTGAAATAACCGAGCAGGCTTAGGGGAAATCCCGTAGGTGGAGTTATTTCCTGTGAAGAAGCATTTGACATACACCTCAATGCATCCACCTCACTTTTAGCTGTAGCCTGTATTGAGGTAGATGTCTGGCTGATTGTAGCCTTGACTAACCCGCCGACGGAACGCAGGCGATGAGGCGCGCCGTAGTGGAGAGCTTCGAATTTATTTTGACCACCTGGGGATCTTTAACGTGCGCCGAAATCTCGTACAGACGGGCATTTTTGCTTTGCGCCTCCCTCAAAAAAGCGGCCGCCATGGCCGGGATGCGAACCCGCGACCCCGTGCTCAGCAGCGCAACGCCTTAGCCACTGATCCACTGCGGCGGGTATTGAGGGGGATGTCGAATTTTCCTTCACCTCAGTGAAACATTTTTGTAATCAGTGTGTTCGGTCGACGACACATTGTTATTGTCCCTTTTTTCGTGTAAGTGCACCAATAATGCGTTTTATGTCACGTGACCAGCTTTTGTAATTTTGTTAATTTATTAGTGTGCCATCCAGGCGCTATTTTATCTGTTTCTGGCCATAGAAAATAAAGATTGCGTGATTCACGATGATGCTAACATCTTTCTCGTATCGTGTTTTTTTCCAACGGAATATTTTGATTGAAATGCTTTATGCGGGCTTCATATCAACATAAAATGCCTTGTGTAATCAGCTGTAAATGTTACTGAAAAGTCCGTAAATAGAAAGCGCGAACGTTTTTAATTGCGAATTTCAACCGGGCGATGGCCGCTATTACACAACTTTAGATAGCTTGCCAGTTGGCCGGCCCGCAGCGGTTAGTTCGAACAGACGCCTATGCCCTCATGTTTCCACGTCCCCCTGTCACCTCAAGCTTGCTGGTACCAGAGCAGAGAACCTATAGCAGCATACATTCACTCTTTCTTAAAGCGGTGCCTGATTGAGTGTATGTCAGCGTGTTGGAGCTTGTGATCATCCCTAGAATCACCAACGCTAACTGCTGGGTAGACGTAATTTGGTCTGCAATGCTGTAAGTAAGTCTACGGTCCACAGGAATGCGCCCCAAACGAGACAAAACAATTTCATTTTACTCACTGGGGATTGATTGATTGTGGGGTTTAACGCGCCGACGCAACGCAGGCGATGAGGCGCGCCGTAGTGGAGGGCTCCGGATTAATTTTGACCACCTGGGGATCTTTAATGTGCGCCGAAATCTCGAACACACGGGCGTTTTTGCTTTTCGCCTCCATCAGAAAAGCGGCAACCGCAGCCGGGAATCGAACCCGCAACCTCGTGCTCAGCAGCGCAACGCCTTAGCCACTGAGCCACCGCGGCGGCTATTTTACTTACTGGAGGTAATGGCAAACACCACGTCCACGCACGCATGTGCAGAGCAAGGAACGGATTAGGTATCATGAGTCTGGAATAATTTACAAAAATTCAAGTACGTTCCAATGAGCACCCGATAGCTTTGATATTTTATTTTCAGAAAGAAGTATTTGTAATAAGGTAAGCACGCAGAATTAGCACGTAAGCACGTAAGCACGCTGAAGTCTTTTACAACTCTTTATAGAAATGTTTTGTAAAGTTTTTTGGGCTGTGGTTTTATTAAGCTAGAAGGAAACTCCTAAGCAAGCATTTTAAATACTTGACGCTTTTTCGGACATTTAATGGCTTGGCAATATAATCTTGTCAGGTATTTTTTGGAGTGCTACTTCTTCGCAGGCGTTGCTGGAGCTCACACAAACAATAGTGTGGAAGAATGTACAGGTACTAAATCTGTGTAGCTGCTTTAGGTTCCTTTGAGTCAGTTGAAGTTCCTGTGACAAAATTAGGGTCAAAAGTTTATTTGGTAATTTTTCCACCTTCTTAAAGCGAAGTTTTCTTTGGCTCTGCCCATGGCTGAAGGCTAGGCTTCTGCTGCTCCTGCTGCTGTCACTGCAGCTTTCTGGCAGGGTGGTTAGCTGAATACGCTGCCCACGCAAGAGCCGATTAGATTTTTAAATGCAGAGCATTTCAGTAACTCACGATGTCACCCGCGTTGACGTCCGTATTCCGCATCGCTCCCCCTACACTATATAAAAAAATAATACCTACTGGCGCCAGGTTTCGATCCCGCGACTCTGCGGGCGAAAGGCAAGGTACATGGGGCTGTACCCACTGCGCCCCAAAGCCGACACAGAATGGAACGTTACGAACGCGCCTTATATCCTTGACTGCTTCAACCGTCGGCCACAGGTGCGCCCTCTCCCCCGCGTCCTCCTCGCCTTCTCTCCGCTCGCAACACCCTCTCTCGCCGCGTTCGGTTCGGGCGCACAACAGGTGGGGACGTGCGCAACACCCTCTCTCGCCGCGTTGGGTTCGCGCTGAGCAAGTCGGTTCGCGCGCAAGAACAGGTGGGGGCGCTCGCATCGCGCTCTCTCGCCTTGGTCGGTTCGCGCTTAAACCACATGTTGTTCGCGCGCGCTCCGGTCGCTAACATCTGTGGCGTGATCGTGAGTCAACATCACGCGTTCGTGTGGTGGCGCGATTTCGGCGCTATAACACTCTCTCGCGAGGGGCATTGGATTGGATTCGATTGGATTGGCTTGGATTGGCTTGACTTGGATTTGTTTGGATTTGTATTGGATTGGATTAAAGTGGATTGTGTTGGATTGTGTTTCGTCATACCCGCGCCACGTTGCATCATAGCCGCTCCACGTTGCGTCATAGCCGCGGCAGGGGGTTCACGGCACGTTTCACGTTTCACCATCGACTTCATCGACAATGTGTACGCTGGAAGGCAACAATTACAACAACAACAACCAATACGTAATCCATACGACTTGCAGGCGCGCCCGCCGCGGAAATGCTCTGCATTTGATCGTGCCCCTCGCGAGGGGGATGTTTTCTTTGCGCCATAACAAATGTGTTTTTTTGGATGAGGCTGTCAAATGGCTCACGCAAGACACCGGCTATGCAATGTCTTGGTTTCTTCTGGCGCAGTAGGAGCGGCTGATGACTCTGCGCAGAAGCCAGAGGGTGTTGTGTGTGACCACGTTGCGAAGAAAGTCTGTTAGGCGGCGTGAAGATGGGGTTGCGGATACTTTAATACTGCATGAGGCGATTGTTATTTCGTGTTTAAATCAATTTGCATATACCCAGGGTTAACGAATCGGGGCGTAGATGTTTTAGGGGGCCATGAGTTTCAGTTGGCTTGTATGGTTTGGCTATGGGGAGTTCAAGGTGAGCTTCAGATGGTCAGGGATACATTCTTGTTCTCGGAGGGAGATATAAAAAAAATGACTTAATGTGGCACAATTTTGTGGTGTTTCAACGTCACGTAGTAATGCCCCTTGTGCCCCAGTGTAGGTCAGTCATTTTCACATGGTGGCAGTAGCGATATTGGAGGAGTACCTTAATTCCTTCCACCTCTCAATTCCCCTAGCATAAACGACACCAGCTGCAAGCGCAAATAACATGATAGGCAAAAGAATTGTGTCTCATGCAGGCGGTTAGCCGTTACTCGCTTTCCAACCGGCCCCGCGGGAGTGTACTAGGACGCCGGCCTTATCATCTGTAACTTCTCTCTGTGCACCGAGCGAGTTACTTTCCAGCGTTGCGGGAGCGATGCGAAATACATAGGCCTACTATGTGTCAGATAAATTCCACTGGTGGATTTGGAGAGGTTGCAAGGCGCAGAAAATGTGAAAGGTCGTCTGGAGTGGGCCGACATAAGCGAAGACGTGTGTTATCATGGGCAGCACACCATGCAGATCACTCGGCCGGAAAGCAGCAGCAACAGTAGCAGGTGCAGCAGCAGCCCACAATAAAACTGAAAAATACTAACCGAGCTTCGATTTTAAAATGCCAGACTATTTTATTTCAATCTAGGCATGCCATAATGACTGCTTGTCTTTACGTAGATTGTCACAGATGTATGGGAGTTATTTCTGCGTATACAACAAAACTTACATACTTTGGCGGCTAAGTGTTTGAACAAAATAATTAGGGCTTTGCCGAAATCGCTACAAATTCCATGCAAAATGCATATGTACGACAAATGGAGTTAACCGACCTTACCTGAAGTATTACCAATGAGACTTGAGCAATACCATCAAATATGTAGAGCGCAATGCACTGCCTGACTGACCCACTGGCTGATTCAAGAACGCCCAGCTGAAACTGCTGGACCTCCAGATTTTAAGATTCGCGGGTACATTTCTGTTATTTGGATATGACCAGCTTGCGTTTAACAGAGGGGATGCTTTCCCGTATATACCACAGTATTGAGTGAAGGTTGCCGCTTCCCACCAAGAAACTTCACCCACCTATATATATTCGTGAATATATAGTTTATTTAGATCTTGTGGATACTTTGCTATTCCGTGTGTTGCAATAAAAAGGATGGTATTCCTAGGCGTGGAATGAGAAGTACTACATATTTTTAGCTGAAAGGGGTGTGGTGGTCAAGGTCAACAGGGAGTGCGGTATGCGAGTTCACGTGGATCTTTGTCCGCCGCGTCCTTCCCTTTCCGACCCTTTTGTCCGAGTGTTTTGATGTGAAGTGTCAGAATGGTGGGTGGTGGCAAGATCTTTTTCAAGCGTACATCAACTCCGTTTGAAGCCAAGATACTAATGGCCTTTTGAGCGACTGTATTGGTACTTAGGCATCTATTTGGAAATTTGAATAGGTGAATGGCCGAAAGGATAGCCTCGACTACCACTTTTTTCCGTTGATGTGTGTAGAAGGTTAATGAAATCACAGAGATTGTTACGAATAGTCAACCAAAATTGTTGCCTTCGTTCTTTCGGACGTCCCGGTATCCCCGTACACTATGTTTAGTGGCTATCCTTGTGTAGGTCATGATGCGTTTTTTTAGGGATGGTCGCTTTTATGGAATGCCTCTGAATTGCTGACATTTCGATCATGGCGTCCAGACGGTCTCTCTCATGAAGTGTGTCAACATTTCATAGTATGACCTGTCCAAATTTTATTACTGCAAAGTGGCATATATCAAGGCCGCCCCCCTCCCTCCAGGTTTCATTCCGGTGAAGCAGACGTGCTCGGCGGTGATACGGAGCACCTCCTCACCACGGCCGACCCCTCTTTTACGCCGGTTATCACAGCCATTATTCCCCTCGCCAGCACTGATGCCTCTTTCACAATTTGCTCTGACGCCTTCTCCGCCGTCAAATGATTGTGGAGAATCAACGCCAGCTCGAGTGGGTGTAAAGACGCCCGAAAGCCACCGCTACCGCCGCCGCCGAGAATCTAGCCGTGGGAGTTGCCTCTTCAAATTCCACATCACCCACTAGCTGCACTACTATGCTGGTTGAAAGCAACCTGCCCCGTTGAAACGCCGGCGTGAGCAAATTATATTTCTTCAGCTTGAAAGCCATTTCAAGCAACCCTGTCGCTTCGGCGCCGCTCGCTGCCCAGGGGCACTATGCTCCACTACACAAATCAACAGTGAATATGCCATACTTTTTGCGTAAGCCAAATGTAAGCAATCTTTGACGTGATGCACGTATAGCTAGGAAAACATGCCGTGTATTTTGACGCTTCACTCGTTAAGATCACTACCCAGCTATCAAATCTGGCGTATAAAATTATACAAACACCTGGCATGTATTATGAAAATCACGACGGCAGCATAAGTTTTCAAATGAACCACTTATCTGCGGGTAAAATTGCGTCGGCACCACAAGGTGATCAAGTAACGTTGACCCAACAGCGAGGGAAAGGCGGGTGATGAGCAAAAGAACACCAGAGATTCCTTTTACCGCATTTATTTTATTTTTATTTCATTTTTTCATTTGTAGGGTTACTGTGAGCCTTTAAAAAAGGCCTTAAGAAGGAACGGGCAGAAGAAGTTAAAGAACGTGAGAAAATACACATGATACATGCACAGATACGATCAACATCCACAAAGCAATCGCAACAATGAGCGGGAACAAAGTAAAAAAATATGGGATATTGCGCAGTCAACAAAGTGAACAGCCAGTACTATCAGTATCTGCAGACTAAAACAGTGGGCAATTCGACAAAACACAACAAAAAAAAGCAACCCATGTGGTACCAAGAAAGACCTATCATGATATGATAATTAATAATATAAAAGACATATATGGAAAGAGCAGGAACAATCCGAATTGTACAATGAGGTCACTGTAAATAGTAACACCTCCGAGGTGCACCGCAAAAACGAAGCAGAGCTAGAGTGCAAGACAAAAAAAAACGCATCAGAGTGACATCATTGTTTCATAGTCACATGTCAGTTGCTGATGTCGCGATACTGGGAAAGCCGATCGACGAAGAAGATACAAAAAAAAAAACTACAGATTATCTGACAATGCTTTCGTAAAAAAATCCGGTGTGCTGCAACCAAGAACATTGGGTGGAAGTCGATTCTAGTCTCACGTTGTTCTCGGGAAAAAGAGTTGTTAAACGTGTCTGTTTTACAGCTGAAATACTTTATCTTGTTGGAGTGGCGTAATCGCGTCGAGCGCTTACAAACCAGGCCAAAAAAATAAGTCTTGTGCATTGCCAGCTTATCATGGTAAAGGAAGTACAAAAACGTGAGCCGTTCACGTTGACGTCTCTTTTCCAATGCATCCACCTCTGATCCAACCAAGAGCGAAGTTACAGATACTCGCCAGCAATAGCAATTATGAACAAATCTGGTGGCTTTCCTTTTAACAAGCTCTAGTTTATCAATATTGTTTTTGTGTACGGATCACAGATAACTGATGCATATTCGAGAGAGGGCCTAATGAAAGTTTTGTAAGCTATTAACTTTATTTCTTGGGTAGATTTTCAGAATGACCTTCGAAGGTATCCAAGTTTACACATGGCTTTGTTTCTAATTTATGAACTGTGTGCATTCGAACTAAGGTCTGAAATAATAATTACGCCTAAATATTTGTACTTTTCTACAACGAAGAGAGTGTGATTATCTAAGGAATATGGAAAGCTTAGGGGATGCCGTTTACGCATAATTGACATCGCTACCGTTTTAGTCTTGTTAACACTCATTTGGCAAGCTTAGCACCAAGCTTGCATTTTCGCGAAAGAAGAATTCAAAAGAACTTGGTCGCAGGGGCTCTGACCTTCATAATAGAGGAACCAGCCGTCTGCGAATAGTCTAATTTTAACTGGTATATCCTGTACTATGTCATTCATAAGCACTAAAAAAAAGTGGCCCAAGCACCGAACCTTGAGGAATACCAGATATAACTGCCTCTGCTGGAGAGCACGTACCATCAATTGTTACACATTTTCGTCTTAAACTTAAGTAATATTTTATTCTTTATGTATTTACTATATTCTGGTTATTTACCATTATGTAACAACAACAATAGAGTTGTATTCTATTCTATGTTACCGCTCTTCAGTATGCCTTGAAGTTTAAAAAGTAGTTTTTGGTGTGACGCTCTATCATACGTCTTCTCAAAATCCAGAAAAATATCACTTTGACGTCGCCTATCAATGGTTTTCGCGAATTCATGTAGTGTTTCTAATAGTTATTTTACGGTAGATAGGCCTTTCCGGAAGCCATGTTGGCTGGGGTCAAGAAGTTTGTTTTCTCCTAGAGACGTTGGTAATGGCCTAAGGATGATATGTTCCAATATTATTGCGCATGTGAAAAAGAGGAAGATAGGTGTATATGAAGTAACCGAATGTGTAGTGTCCGATTTGGGTATAGGCGTAATTTTACCGTATTTCCAGTCCTCTGGGATCTCGGATTGGGATAAAGAATAATCAGATATATGATGCAAATAATGCGAGCTCCATTCAGCATACCTCCACAAGAAGTGGTTATCAATACACTTTATTCCGGGTGTTTTCATAGAGTCGATTTTAAGCAAAACAGAAAGGACACCTTCCTGGGATATCGAGATGTTGCTTATTGGGGGAATGTTCTCGCACTGATTGTCTGAAGATGTAATAGTATCATCTCTCGTGAATACTGAAGAGAAGAAGTGATTAAAAGACGTTGCAATAGTGAGTCAGTCAGTGACGGTTTCGCCGTTAACTACAGTGTTAGAAATTGACTTCTTGTTTGAAGAAAAATGAAGTCAAAATTTTTCAGTAGTCGAAAGAAAAAAGTTGTTCAGAGTTACTTCGTGCTAAAATTCTTTAGCTTTTTAAATGCTATCTTGAAGGCGCTTCCGCATTGCCGCAAGTGTTTTGCTATTAGTAGGTGATAGAGACTGGCGATGTTCTTTTCTTAAGTTTTTCGTCTTTCGTCTCATCCGCACTATTTCCCTCGTTATGTATGGATTAACCCTATTGCTGACAATGAATCTTAACGGCACAAATAGTTCAATGCACGACAACACAAGTGATTTTAAAAAATGACACATGTCGTCCACAGAGCACTCGTTTGACTCCAAAAGAGAACAGAAAGTAGGAAACGATACATCTAGAGCGTCAATAGTATCCACATCTTGAGCACGTGAAAAAATTGGAACCAATCGTCAGTATTTTTCTGTTTTGGTGATGCGATTTTCAGGGATCGACAAGAAAACCATCTTATGATCTGAAATTCTTTTCAATACTTTTATATCAACGTCTCGAACACTCTGGCTATTGATAGAGATCCAGGACCGTGCTCTTGTCTTTCTGTATGCGCGTGGGCTGTTTAAATAACTGCGTTAAGTGATGAAATAGAATAAGGTCCACAATGGGTTCCACCGCTAAGACGAGTGGCTCCGGGAAATGATTGATTGATTGATTGCAGGGTTTAACGCGCCGACGCAACGCAGGCGATGAGGCGCGCCGTAGTGGAGGGCTCCGGATTAATTTTGACCACCTGGGGATCTTTATCGTGCGCCGAAATCTCGTACACACGGGCGTTTTTGCTTTTCGCCTCCATCAGAAAAGCGGCCGCCGCGGCCGGGAATCGATCCCGCGACCTCGTGCTCAGCAGCGCAATGCCTTAGCCACTGAGCCACCGCGGCGGGTGCTCCGGGAAATCACCGGACCAATCAATGAAGGGAACATAAAGTCTCCGGCTAACAACATATTGCTTGTGTCACATCTGCTGGAACACAGGAACTCATTCAGTTTTTCAAAGAATGTGTTATCACTGTTTGGACGGTGATAGAATGCGCCTACAGCTACACTTAGCTCGTGTAAAAACAGGTTCATAACACATTCAATGCCCGCTATAACAGTTTGCCTTATCACTTGCAATAATTCCTTTACCTAATAGCAACGCGATCACCACGCGTGTCTCTATCTTTTCGATAAATCTTGTAGCCTGCGGGTGTTACATCTTCGTAGCTTATATCACAATGTAACCACGTTTCTGTGATTATTAGGATATGGGGGCGAAGTACCCTTACAATACTCTCTAAATCGTCCAGTTTATTCATGACGCTACAAGCATTCAGGTTCCGGCATACCGGAGGTTTACCATCTTCAATTTCATTTCATTTATTTGTTTTACTCGCTTTTCGTACCATAGTTGAGTTCTCTCCTTCAACGAAAGCTTTTGTTGAGTTATTCCGTACCCGGCCGTCACCACCGCCCCACTATCGTCGGCTGCCATGTTGGAAGCTCATGGTGTGATCATAGAAAAAGACGGCCGTGGCCATCGATTGTATCACGCGGTGAGGGCAGCAAAGCAATACTCCTGATTGCGGTAAAGCGCATGGTTGCGCCGATTAACTCATTCGTCAAGCTCGAACTTAATCAGCGAAGTAACAAAGAAACGTAAGTTTTTTTGTTATTTCTGCTTGAATTAGATCATGTGACTCACCAGCGTACTAGGAGGAGTGTAGACAAATTCCATGCGTTGGGTTTCTTTAAAGGACGGTCTTGTTGTGCCGTCTTAAGTAACAGATACGAGAAAGAAATATTTGATATTTTATTGCCAAATATACAAACAAAATACCAGGCGTTCTTTTTATGCGCTGTTATGGCTGACTTGGAAACAGCCAAAACTGGCATTTGTTTCGCCAGAAAACGGTCTGAAACCGTACGTAGTGTGAAACTGTGCATATTAAAATGCGCGGGTATTTCACAGCTCTGAAAGTTTGCAAATTTTTGTACCCTATTTCGGTGCGACAGAAGCCGCGATACTCAAGCTGTTACATACCATCACGCCACTTCTATGCAAGCTAAGTTGCCAATGTGTGAAGTAGGCGTTCCTGCCAGCTGTTTAAATTAAGTCACGTCTTCTCAGCCAAGCACAGAGAGGGCGTGACATACATTCCGTATTGTTGTTGAACAAAAAAAAAAACACAGGCCTCCGTTGCCATGCTCGCTTCTTTTCGCCTAGGTTTGCAGTGTACACCAAGAATTAGGCGACTTCTGTAGAGAGAAATGAGGGAAACTGTACAACTGGTGCGAGTGAACGTCACGAAAGGCACGAAACGTCAAAATGATGAAAGCCCAATGAATTGCCGGCGCTTTGATTGCGTGCTTTGATAACGTGCTTCCAGTTGAAAAAGCGGTTAACCACTTTGTCAACTGGAAGCACGTCGTCAAAATTGAAAGCCAATTAGAAAAGGCTCCAGGCGAAGTCAGAGTTCACAGGGAATTTTGTGCGTCGAGAATAGGGCCCCAGCTGGTCATGGTTCTTCTGGCGAAAGACTAATAATAGATGTAAGTATGCTGGCGTATAGGTTTTCTTTGTATGTTCGCATGTCTATTTAGGAGCCTATCCCCCGTTCCCCGTTTAGGCGTGCATGGGTAAGGGGTGGACGGAGGGGGCATGCACGCACAACAGGGCTTAATGCCGCTACCGATGACATAACCGCTGTGGTAATGAGAGACTTAAACGTGGCAGCCTCATGGCTCACTGCACCCAGTCAGCTGTCCTGCGCAATCGAGCGGTTTGAGTCCGCGTTGGTGTGTTACACAGACAGCGAGATGCCTATGTCTGGGAACGAAACGGACACCCACGTGTCTGTCGACTAGAATAGAGGTCCAACTCCTCGAGGTGTTATATCGCTATGGGACGGACGCATGTTGCTGACTTCGAGGTAGAACAGCGCAAAATTAAGAGGCGTCAGCACAAACGGAAGTGGGAATAGGCACGAAAACCCCGGAAAGCACTGCCGCCGCCGTTGCTACCTCAAGTTCCAGCTGGTCGTGTAGCTGCGAATCTCTCCCGGATGAACAGCAACTGGCCCGCCTCGAACACTCACGGCGCCAATATCACTCGTTAAGGTTAAACTGCTTTCAGAGTGACACGTTCCAGAGTATCTTACATTTCTAAGCGCCTATTCATGACCGGCTGGCGGTTCATGAGTGCACTGGTTAGAAGAAGAGGACGGCACGCACATATATGGGTCTTGTACCCTAACTGATGATATGTGCGTTGTGTTCGCGTTATGTTCAACGTTCACGTTCATTCATGTAATTGCCTGGGAAGTATGCGAGGTCGTAAATTACAAACAAACGTGTTTTGTTGCGTGCACTTCGTGGAGTGCGCACTCCTTCACAGAGTGGAAGGGCACTGAATTTTTCCCATGTTCTCTATCTGTGTAAAGAAGCGACCTCTATGATTCTGTCAACAATCACATAAGCGAAATTGGAGGACATTTCCAGTTATCGTAAAAAGTTCCTCATTGAGGCTTGCCTTATGTGCATTTCTGATGACGGAGTTTATTCAGTTTTTTGGTGTTCCTTGACCGTGATACAGCTGGTCGTACAACATCCTTCTTATGATCAGTACCTGCATTTGTTTCGTCGTTTCCTCTTTCATTCCTGCTCTTCTACTGTATAGGCACTTTACAATGTGGGGAAAATGTTCAAACATCTTCGGCATTTGGCAATTCTTAGGTTGCCTCCGCCGCTTCTCTGTGAGCGCATGCCAATGGTTCTAACGCGACTGTTCTCTGGTACCAAATGTTCACCTATTTTTAGTGTTTGCGAAATATCTTCATGCTGCCATTCATTGTTGCCTTGAGACAGCTTGCGGTGCTGACAACGCCGCAAAATATTTGGAAAATATATTGTCACGTGTACAACAATAAGGACGAAATAGTCCGGGTGAGTGATGGTAATTTAATAAGGCGTACTTGTGCCTCCTAGCCACTCAGCGAAGAAGTTCCTTCCTCCAGCCCACCACGCGCTAAACTGCCGTTCTAGCTCGTTCAGCTCGGTCCACGTGCTCTCGCGCGCCACTGCCCGAGACACTCCGCTCCTCCTCGTCGTCGTCGATAGTTCGTCGGCACGCGCTGAAGACAGGTGGCTGGAGGCGTTCCCTTCGTCGTCGTCCTCTTTAAACTTCTTGTACACGTGACAATATTTTCAAATTGGTGCAGTTAGACGCCATATACTCGGTTTTATTCCTAACGGGACACATTGCAGTTCTTTTCTAGTTAAAATACAGCCTTTCCTTGGTTTCTGAGAGTCCGGCTTTATTCTTTTGCCCTGTTCCTTATCTCGATGGAAGAAAGTTGTCACGCCATCAGTTTCAATTATAGAGGAACTTTGTTGATGGCGTATGCTGCGGGAATGGCTGGCGACCATGTCTGCGGAATTTGCGACTACCAATGGTGATTCGGACGAACTCCTAGGCGTAGCCGTGGCGCCTGTTAAAATCGCACATCCTTGTTTTCCTAGTGGCCGTAGTATCATTGCCCTCCATTTCACAATCAGCCTGCCGCTCCTCCGTTCTGTTTATTTCGGGATTCCCTTGAATATGGATACTGCCTCATTGCATCCTCGGTTGGCAGCGGTGACGTACTTCCGCGGACGTCTGATGAGCACGGCTGATAATGGAAGGGCAGCTGCCACGGAAAAATCGAGCAAATGGGCTAATAACGCTTTCAAGTCAAAATGATGATTCAAGTTGGGACTTCACAATATCTGATAAGTTGTGGGCACCGCTGGCCGTTCACACGTCTTGTCGATAAGTACGAATAGCTGCATGTCTGACAAGGCGGCTCCTTTGCCCTGCATAAAGACGAGTACACTGGTCTAAACAATGATTATGTACCCTACTTTGTTTGGACACGAAATTATTCGGCGGCATGAAGTGCCCTGACAAGCCCGCATTTTAACTATTTCGGCATTTTTAGGTCGGGTGCAGAGCTGCACTCTTTTATATGAAACGACAAAAGGGACAATATCCCGCTCTATCTGAAAGGCATTTTTTCCGAATGCAGTCATTATACATCGGTCATGTATGGCCGGTATAAATTTTACCAAAAGGTAAGCAGTATCTCCCATACCACGCCTATCGCACATTTAACCAAGTGCTTGGCATGCTTATTGACACTTTTTTCTGCAGTAATGTTTTGGCGCTGCTTGCGAAGAATGCTTGGCAAATTTCGAAGGAACATATATCTTTTTTGGATGGTTTAGCGCTAGCCCTTTGGAAGTCAGTTTTGATTTTTGGAAGTCGAGTTTCAGCATAGAAGCGAACATCGAGCGCGCCGTCCTGTGTGTTTTTTTCTAGGTGTCGCCGTTTTCCCGCCTATTCCCAGATTCGGGCGAGGCAAGCGTGGAATTTGACGCCTGGCCATGGAACGGATCACCGTTGTGTGCAAACCGAAGGTTTGAATAAGAAAAATGAGAAGGAAAGGAAAGCTTTCCAGTGACTACGTAAAGGCGTCCAGTAATTTTGAAAAGTGAACGTCATTTGAGGCAGCCCTTGGCAGATCCTTTCGTAGCCAATGCTTTCTCGCTTCACGATGGTGTACTGGTAGCCCGTCGGTTTCCTTGCGTACAATTGCTGCACGATGAAGATTATGGCTCTACCTATGTCTAGCGCCAACGCTGAAAAGGCATTTTCTAGGCTAAGAATCATAAATCGAAAGGGGTGCGCTTCCAGTAGCAATAAAAGTCTCGCGAATTAAGCTAGCGTGTGCTAAACAAGCTTTCAGGTTGCATAAGAAGAAATGTAGATGTTTTGAGCTTGATTATTCATGCCTGTATGCTTAAGTAGTCAAAACGCAATCTAACAGAACCCGATTGTACAAATTCCTAATCTAACGAACAAATCCGGATTCCCCCGCAGGGGCCAATCCGGCCCAATGCTTTTATAAACTCGAACTAACGAAACAGATTCCCGCCATTTCCACTTTAACCAAACATTTCGAGAAAAAGACAGATTGAAAAAGGAGAAATTTCGAATGTCTTTCGGCAGAAGGTCACGTAGTTTATTGCGAGACATCACAAAAATTGAGGCGTCTAGCTTCGTTTTTAAGGAATGTTACGAGATAAAATCTGCCGTCCTGTGGCCGCAGACCACGGCACCCTCCTCAGCACTTTTTCCACAATGTTGAAGAGACAGGAGGCCATGATTCATGCCACTTCTTTTGCATCTGCGCAGAATAACCTCGCCAAGAGGATGTATAGCCCGCACAAGCGGCTGAAGAAAGCTTAGTTTACGTGGTTCAAGGATATGAAAGCCGAGAACGTTCACCTCAGCGGGGAAGTGGTGCAAACGAAAGTCCTGTCTTTCACGCGAGTGCAGGAATACGATGACATGAGGACCAGCCTCAGCTGAGTTTAATATTTTATACGCCTAATTTTAGCTTATCGCTAAACTATTGGCAGGCGAGTGCCGTTGCCGCCTCAATTACGATGTCACGGCAGTTGCTGGAATGCTACTCGCTTAGCACATCAAATTTATACAATCAACTGCCTCTAACATGACAGTCCCGATTTTAAGAAGTTCTCCATTTAACAAAATATTTCATGGTTCCCGGTGACTTTGTTAGATCGAGCTTTAACTGTATGTGTTTCTGACATTCAACCCCTTGATGCAATCATTTTGTTATTTAGCAAGGGCGACTACAGGTCTAGTCAGAGATAAGCTAGACGGTAAAGAAGGTGAGGTGGGCTATGTCCTGTGGTGTATCCCCATGGTAATTCGAAAGCCGACAGGAAAAGGGTGCGCCCGGCCATCCTATCGGCCGGGCGTACCCTTGGAGCCAATAACAATATGCGCCGAGCGTTATGAGGTGGTCCTTTTTTCACATCATTTCATCTATAATTTGGAGTATTAGAAATATTGCAAAATAAAATCCAAAATAAGAGTATGGAAGCTTTAAAAGACACCAAAAGTTGTGTAAAATTCAAACTCCGATGAACCCAATCCGAATTTTACAAAATATAAACTCCGAAAACCCGTAACCATAGTTATAAGCGTGGTGAATGAAGTGTTGCCCTTTCTTTATAATTCAAATTAATGGATTCATTTTCTTCCTGCCACTAAGGCACAAAGATTACTCCGCATGAAAATATGATTCTGAAATGACGCAGGTATGTATTTAGAATATAATAACATAGATTAGAACTGTTTATGTCGCATCACAGGGGCAATATGCTAGAGGCCTGTGAAAAAACCTGAAGAGAAATGCCAGCATCTCCACTCCATGGACGATGGCGAGGGTGTGGAGTACGAAGACTCGAAATGACATCCACGTTGCACCCCGAGTGACATACAATTTGCGCCAAGACCATCATTCGGTTTAAAGCCATGAATTGCACCTTGATTATTAGAAATAATACTGCAACTCACTTCTAATCAACTATCGTTTGATTTTCGCTTGACGGTGGTGTGGGCACGTATGGACGCGGACGGACATTGGGAGGTCCTAAAGTACTCCGCACAGTTACAGGCGATGGAGTAAGACGTTTGACGCTCGTTTGACGCTCGTAAGACGTTTGACGCTCTGCTCTTCACCGTCGTAGCCCAATGGGTAAGATGACTGGCATTAACTCTGTCTGGCCTACCAGACACAGGCTCGAATCTTGGCGGTGCCTGTGTGATTTAGTGTGATTTTAATGCTGTGCGCATGGACGCGGACGGGCACTCTGCGGTCCTAAGGTACTCCACACGAAAAGCAGCTTGACGCAGCCGCAGGCTTCTTGAACCTTTGCGCCTCTACGTTGCAGCTATACACAGGGCTTGGAAAACGTGCAGGCAACTCCTATGCTATAGCATACACTGATCTACACTACAGCTAGACAAACAACACCGTAATGGCAGGCAGCAAACTGCGCTAGCAATATTTCTAATCTAACATAGAAATGGGACGCCGAGTTTTCAAAAGTGGTTACAAGCAGCAGGGATTGTATTGAAAAAGCTGCCAAAAGCATACGCATGGTTCCAGGTAAGACTGGGTTACAGTGCTGGTGCAGAGAAATGACTGTAAAATTGTTTTATTTACAAAATTCTACTCTGGGATTCTTAAAAAAACGAAGAATTATTATCATCATCGTCGCCCTACTTAGTTCTACTGCAGGGCGAATGCCTCGTATAATGACCTCCAACCGCTTCTGACCTGCGTTGCCCAAGTCCACAGTTCACCCCCAAATTTCCTTATTTCATCGATCCAACAGATTCTTGGCCTTTGCCTTCTTCTAGATGATCTCCTCTTATCCACTCTCTTACTGTAACTGTCCACCGGCTTCTGCTTCGCCTGCGTAGTTGGCCAGCTTAAGTAAATTATTTTCTTTGTTTCTACTATGCTATCTTCTGCTCTAATTGACTCTCTGGTCTAGGTAGCTCGTTTCTTCTCCCTGAGTGTTACTCCCAACATTATTCGTTCCATGGCCTTTTGAGCCGACATATTTTTGCTTGCTAGATGTTTTTTAAGGCGCCAAGTTTCAGCTCTTTATGTTACACTCGCAGTATATAGTGGTTGTAGATATTACTTTTGAGTGAAAGAAGTAGCCTTTTTTATTATTTGTAAATGCTGGCCGAGTTCTCCCCAACCCATACTTATTCTGCACCGGATTTCTTTTGCGTGATTGAGATCAGCACTAACAATCTGTCCGAAGTAGTTCTATTATTTTCCTTTTTCTACCTTTTCGTTTTAAAAGCTGGAGAGGACATTTTTCGCATGGTACTTTCTCATTACTTTAGTTAATTCAAATATAGTTTCATACCCATATCCATGCTATCTGATTGTAGTTCCTCAAGCATTCTTAGTAGGTGTTCTGCAGTCGCACTCAGCAATACTATGTCGCCTGCAAACCTGAAATGGCTCAATTATTCCCCATTCATCCTTAGTCTCATGTTTTCCCAGTCAAGCTTTCTAGACAGCTCCTGCAGACATACTCTGAATAGGTTTAGCGAGATGGCATCTCTCTGTCGTACTCCATTCGGGACGAGAATTCATGGCTTGGTCTGTGCAAGGTGATCGTGTGCTTGCATTTTTTATATATGCTTGTTCGAAATCTTGTTTAGGTATCTTCTATTCCATGGTCTTTTAGCCCGATTGCGGTGAGTACAGAATTAAGCGTTTTCTAATAGTCTATAAATGTCATGTAAAGGGGTTTAATACAATATGCTAATTTTTCTATCACTTGATTGACAACAGGAATATGATCCACGGTTGAGTATCCCTTCCTAAACCCATTCTGCTGTATGGGTTGATGAAAATCCAGAATGTCACATATGCGGCTAACTATGATTTTGGTAAAAATCTTGTACACGACAGAGAGTTCGATGATTTTGACTGTAATTTTTAAAACCCTTGGGAACTTCCTTCTTATGAATGAGTGTTGAAACATTCCGAAAATAGTACCGCGAGCTTTTATAGAACAATACCTACTCCCTCCTTCAAAAGATCTGCGGTTATGACGTCGTCCCCTGCAGCTTTTCCTATTTTCCTTACTGATGCACTGGGTGCTCAAAAGACAATTCCACTCTATCCAGCCAACTAAACCGTTATACGGGAACCCTCTCCAACCTGACCCAACTCATACAAGCTAGCGTATGCAATGGTTAAAAGACAATTCCACTCTATCCAGCCATCTAAACCGTTATACGGGAACTCTCTCCAACCTGACCCAACTCATACAAGCTAGCGTATGCAATGGTTAAAAGACAATTCCACTCTATCCAGCCATCTAAACCGTTATACGGGAACCCTCTCCAACCTGGCCCAACTCATACAAGCTAGCTTATGCAATGGTTAAGTGTCCGCCCACCGATCAACTCCTCATCCTACAATGAAGCTGCTGAGGCCTTTAGAAGAAATTACAATAGCTTTAAAGCGAAATTGATGCTGGTAAACTCCAGGTGTGGGCGCTCCTTTTACAGGAGTAAAAAAACGATGCCATATTACCTACTTCATGGATTATCATACTCTGTCCATCCCGGATGGCTGGAGTGGTGATGCACCTGGAAAAGGGACAGTTTACATTGTTAGAAGTGTTTTCCAAACACCAATTAACCTTCAGAAATGGTGTCCCAAACCGCAATATGTGATCGCAGTTTTAACACGCCCAGTAAAAAACACACCACTTCTTCTTGTGTTTTCTTATGTGAGGCCTTGCAGAGCACGTCTTAACCAAGCTTGGCTCGACTACCTTATAAGACAAAGTACCCGTGCACTCCCATTCTTGTAGGAGGGGACTTTAATGCACCAAACATTTCATCAGGATCTGCTGTCACAGCGCCGGGGGGGGGGGGGGGGGGCAGATGGGGACAGGTGCGCTGATCTTGGCTCTGGTGCGGAAAATAAGGCCTAATGGCGAACCTTTCAAGCCATTAAGCGGAGTTGGAACCTTATTGACGCATCAGCGAGCATTCTGACTCTCAACATTTGCCCAGAGGAGCTTGCGGAACGAGCGGTTGTGAGTTTCAGTTGGCCTGTTCGAATCGAACCATGGGGTACCGCAAGGTCCCGTGCCAGCGCCTCTACTGTTCAACATTGTATTTGCACCATTGGAATGAACGCCGCAAGACATCCCTTGTCTGAGATTTCTCATTTACGCCAACGATGCCATGCTGTTGTTTACAAACCGAGATCTCGGCTAGCAGTGACCTCATCTGAAGCAAGCAGTGGACGAATTCCATGTCTTTGCACAATCAACCGGTCTGGAAATTTCAGCTGAGAAGTCTTGCTATGTACAAGTGGCTAATAAGGCGGGAGGATGTTAGGCTCCAAGGGTAACTTTCAACTTAAATTTGGTTCAGCCGCAATACCAGCCCATGAAGAGCGGCCGGTGCTCGGGGTTCACATCCACCAGTCGGTTTCCAGTATCTATTGGCTGTGAAAAGCACAGAAATACTCCTCGAAGGCCGTACACTTGAACCGCTGGATCGCAACTCGGAGTGGATGCTCCCGCGATCGGCGATTTGTACGCGCTGTTCTACAGCCGCACCTTCTCTACCAGTCGCAGTTTCACAGACTGACCGCGCAATAATGGGGATGCTTGAGGCTATCAACAGAAATGCCGTGCTCACCATCACAGCATTTCCTCGTCTCACCCCGATTCCTATCGTACAGCAGCACGCCGAGCTCCATACTGCCACGAGCTTTTAAATAAGCGCAAAGAAGCTAGACAGCTAAAGCGTTTTTACATATGTATGCTCAGATGGTTCCATTCTCCTGTATGTTATGAGGCTCCCGTCACTTCACCATAAACGACCTCCCCCCATGGCGATATACAGCAGTGACAATCATTAAGGTAACGAAACTTCGTCGCCGTTAGAAGCCAGCCCCAAACTCCAAAACCACTGTCCCGGAAGGGTTCTGCGTACTGTACGCAGATGCAGCCCTTCTACCGCATGGGGGACAGGCAGTTTTCGTCAGTTCCACACACTCGGTACAGACAGGCTCGGGCTGTTATTCCGCCGACACGCCAGACCCGCTGCTACTGGCGTTTCAGACTGTATATGACGCAATAAAAGCTGCAAGTGCACTCTCTAACATCAAAAAAGCGAAAATATGCACTGAAGCTTTCAGTGATGTGAAGAACCTGAAGCAAGTGAGAAAGCCTATAGTAATCAGTCAGCACACTCACAGGCTCCACATGACAGCCCAGCTAATGATACGCGTACGTTGGGTAGAGAGGCAGGGGCATGATCACCATTTTTTTAAGTAATAGCGGACAATCATTCGACTCACCTGCCCCACCTGATTTTAAACCGCCCTAGCCCTCTACCTTGTGATCGACACTCCCGCTTTCTAGCCATGGAATCAGTCGTGAGAAAGGACACACGTGCCCTTATTCCCCCGTGTTTCTGCTCCCTCCCCCATAATCTTTTCCTGGTGGAGGAAGTTTCTCTCAAGAGGCTTCGGGCTGGGGTGGCTGTCACTCCTTCAGTCACCAGAACTTGGGGACCCGCACCAGAAGACGCAGGAACATGTCCCAAGTGTCCGGCACCGGCGGCCCAAGCCGATGTAAACCATCTCATGTGGGCGCGCAAAAAAACAAGGGAAGCTCAGAAGAGTGAACTAAGAATGGTTGGCCCTCGGAGGAATCAACCGGGGGACTTCAACCGGTGTGTGCAAGAAGATCGCTACAGCAATTCACTGCTGAACGTTTTGCACGATACCGGACGGACTCCATGCCTACCTTTAGACCTGTCCAGTGTCATCAATTTTCTTACTACTTGTGATAATGTACCCCCTCTTTCTCTTATAGCTACTGTCGTGTTTTTTTTTCATGTGCCGTAGGGCAAATTAGGAAGTTAAAATACTTTGAGAGCGCTTCCTAGCGGCTGTTCAGTTCCTAGTAAAGCATCGCAAGTTAAGCTTGTACACTCAGCAGTTTCCCCTGGTATAACGTCACTGGAATACAGCCTCGTGAAGAATAGTATTGCTACCTTTATTATTTCCTTCAATTTGTGCGTCATGTTACCCTTCTCGTATATGAGTGCGTGCATCCTGTATTTCCCTTTGGCTGGCTTTATCTTAGCTGCCAAGCTTAACCCTATTTGCAACGTTTCGTCGATAACGGTCATGTTTCATGGTCGAAATCGTTTGTTTTACATAATCGGTGTCGACCAGTGTTGTACACGTTCCTCCAAAATGGGAATGAAAGCTCGTTCCTCGTTCCTTGCCAATTTTGAAACGAGTTCCCATTACAAGTTCCTTTATTGCGAAAGGAACGCGTTCCAGTTCCACTTCAAAAATTCGAACGTTTCGTTACATTAACGTTACAATTAGGTTTTTAAATGTAAACATAGTGTCGGATAATCCTGGGTCGAAATTAAGTGAGACATTTAAAACTCACATCTAACTACGTATATTATACGAATATTAACACCACCTGCAGCAGATTATCTGGAGATAAAGATAATCAAAAGAAACGCTCCTAGGCGAATTTTTTCAGGGAGCGCCGGACAAACTCCAGACGGCTCAAAACATTTCGGTGCCGGATATTTCAGTGCGGAAATTTCGGTGTACCGACACATCGTTGTACGGACATATCGGTGTACGGGCGTTTCGGTCACGGAGCAAGAATATATAGGAGGCGAAACGGCCTATTGCGGCAAGCGCAGGCGAGCGACCAGATAACGTCACAATGAAAACCAAGGCGGACTGCGAAGCTTCGTAGCTACGACGGCGAAGGAAACGGTAGCGGCACCTAATGGACGAAGTGATCGCGGCCGCGCTTATTCGGGGGCTAAGCAGTGAAATGCCGATTGCGACGGCCGCGCAGTTTCGTCACCCGCGGCAGATGCCGCTAGCTTAACCTATAACGAGCGCTTGTGAAATTACCTGGTCGCGCTAGGAAGCCTAGTTTCGCGTCCTATCTTATTCTTGCTCCGTGGTTTCGGTGCACGGACAATTCGGTGTACGGAAATTTCGGTGTACGGACATTTCGGCGACAAAATTATCCGGTGCTTGCCTCTTTGCGACAGCCGTTATATTTTTATTTCCGGTTAACGTAGGTTATGGACAACAATGTGGAGCAGTGAATTTATTTTTTTGATTGATGCCATGTTCGATATTTGCCAGGTATGTTTAGAAATTCTACATTTATATATTTTTATTTAATACTTCTTCCTGGGGCACCTGTTATGCAGCCGATTGAATTATTTAGCAGACGTTTTTTTTCATTTATGACAGGTTGTTAATTTATATTCGCTCTTTTTTAGCTAAGGCAATTAACTGGTGTTTACGATGGTCTACCTCCTCTTTTGTACTTTTTTTGAAATTACACACCCTTAAATTACAGAAATTACATGCACACTCTCAATATCCAAAAAGTAAGAAACATTAGCTAGCCCCCCAGAATGAAGAAAACCTTATGAAGAGTATTACGTAGGCTGGGCTGCCTTGCTATAATGAATTCGCGAACACTGGTCTAGGATATTGTCGGGGAGGAAAAACGGGCCTTTTGGAAAACAGCCGCAGGTTCTAATGTCCTAAATGCTTATTAAGCGCGTACCGGTTGTGCATACGAATTCCACCCATTGTGTTTGGGACAACCAACGTTCGTATAATGTTTACAAGCCTACATTTACCACATTTTAATTCTTTGTCCTAGCAGCACGTACCCCCAGCTTTACACTTGAATCTCGACCAGATTTTTTTTTCAGCCATATTATTCTCGGTTTCCCCTGAAAATCCTAATGGGGTGGTGGGGTTCACGGTCCCCGAAGCGTCACCGCAGTGATTTTTTTTTTTATTAGGACATATCACTAGCCTCTTAGTGGAGGGTTTTGCAGGAATTGGGTGATACATTGACATAGCACATAGAACAATGACATAGCACACTTCACATTTAAAACAAAGAAGAAGCTTTACATTCACCATGGGCGCACGTAACCTCTATAATGTGGCACAAAAAGCCACCCAAAAAGCCGCTGAGAACACAATGGCCACTATCGTTTGCTGGCTACGCCCTTCAGCGCATCGCGGTCATACCGACGGCGCCCCCACTCCAGGAATCGCTCTTTCTGCGCCTTCAGTCGCCCTTTTGAGAATTAACTCATCAAGTCGCACATATCATGGACAGCCCAGGTATACATCGCTTCCTCCCATTATAAGGACCAAAAAAATGAATAGGCTAGTTTGACGACAGCGGCAACAGTCGTCTCCAAGTTTTCGAAGTCCAGTCGACGCAATGGTGAAGCACAAGTGACACACACCCCTCTCTCTCTACTTAGGGGGATGATTGCCGGTGGGGCTGAGCTTTCCCCTCCCCTAAATAACGCCACCGCAAGTGCGATCATTGGTTTGTTAGTTTTAAGTAGAACTGAGACCGAATGCACTGAAGGCGAGATTGATTGAGAGAATACTTAAAACGAAATGCACACGCGCTTGATCGACCTCGTTTTTCTGTTGTTTTTTCGCGGAAGTTGAGCTGGGGGGGGGGGTGGAATAGACTAAAAGCAGCAGCGTCTTGCACTGTTGGGTGAAGTGAAATGAAAGTGCTTTGGTAACACCTAAAGTATTATGGTTGTTCACATTAATGTTAAAATAACAAAAATATGGTTGAACGGATCCAAATTAACAACGTTAATTTTTACCATCTACTACAGAAATTGGGTTTCACGTGGCAATGCTCCGCCAGGGTTCAGCGTTTGTTTCCACGAACGGCGGCGCAAGCACAAGTCTCGAACGTAAAATCATATGAAGTCACGAAATTACAATATTAAAGCTAAAATTTTCAAAGAATGCCTGGGACATCCCCTCATTCAAAATGTCTGGGGCAAGACGTCGTGCACCAAAATGTCCGTGCACAGAAATGTCCACTCTGAAACGTCCTGGACCGAAATGTCTGACACCGAAATGTCCGGATCCCGTTTAGCAGTCCGTCCGTTTTGTTGGCTACGTTGTTACCGGGCTGACCGGGACCGGTTTGCTTCTGAGCGCGCGGAAGGGCGAGTAGGAAGGGTGCGGAGGCGCGGACATGGCGAAGGCAGGCCCGCGGAACTTGTCCCCCTACCGCGACGAATGCCCAAGTACCCAGCCGGGTCCCGGTCAACCCAGTAACAACGCATCCGACAGAACGGACGGACTGCTAAAACTCTCTATTCTTTCCCCGCCAGGAAACAATTCAATCGGCCAGACGCGCATTCTGGCCTGCCCAGACAAACGATGAAGGGTGAAAAGTATTCTCGCGGCTACGCTATTCACCCGTCGAACGCCGCGTAAGCAACCAGCATGAAAGCAAGCACAAACTGCGGCCTACTGCGTGGTTATTATTCTGCCTTTGACCTTCGAGGATGCACGTACGGCTGAAGGGCGGGCAAATTGACCATCTTATAGGAAGAGAAACGCAGTAGCGCTTTGTGGGTTTTGTACTCGAGCCTTGGCATCCAAAACAGCCAAATCCTAGCGATGTAACGGCAGGAACGCCATTCCTGCCGTTCCTTCAAAAACGTAACGAGTTACCGTTACAGTTCCACCGACCCTTAATGGAATGGTGGTGTTCCTCCGTTCCTCCAAAAAGGAACTAGTTCCAGGAACGCCGTTCCTTGTAAAGCCGTTCCGTACAACACTGGTGTCGACAGCTTCGCTAGTT
The DNA here is from genome assembly GCF_048455015.1 of Haemaphysalis longicornis. Taxonomy (NCBI): domain Eukaryota; kingdom Metazoa; phylum Arthropoda; class Arachnida; order Ixodida; family Ixodidae; genus Haemaphysalis; species Haemaphysalis longicornis. The sequence goes on along the minus strand of NW_027526295.1, from coordinate 128,540,679 downwards.
TATTCTCATCTACCGCATATGAAACTTTTATGTTCTAACGTTCGGCATCAGTTCGTTCGTTGTTGAGTTATTTTTACAGTTTTTTTCCTAAATTGTTCTTCTCCCCCACCTGCTGCTGCTGCTGCTGATGCAATGATTGCCGATGTTCTGAGTTAGCCTGTCTACACTGACCTCGTTAGACTCGTGCAGAAGCGGGAATTTGTGCCCACGAGTAGTTTTAAACTATTGCGATGTGGCTCTGACTGGCTCCATGCGGGAGTTTTGAGTTTTCAGAAGTTCCGTCCTTTCTTGTGTTAGATTTACCCTTACCTTTCATCTAACCATCCTATGATTGCTGATCCGTTTTTGCTTAGCACCTCTACGTCTTCCACAATACCTGGGTTGTCACTTAATATGAAGTCAATTTCGTATTTTCGTGTACCATCTGGACTTTTCCGCATCCATTCCCTATTCTTTATTTTGTAAAAGAGTGTGTTGATCAACCTCAGGTTGTTTCTATCTTCAAATTCCACCAGTATATCTCCTCGACCACTGCGATTGTCTATGCCGAAGTTTCCCACTGACCTTGCTCCTATTTGCTTCTTACCAACTGTAAGGTCCACTTATGAGATTAGCGGCCAGGCGCCCGGGCTGCGCGTGAGAACGCGCCGCTCTGTCTGGCGACGTAGCACTGCCGACACTGCGCTGCAACCACCGCTAATTCGTCGCGGCGTGCGCGGGAGACGGATTGTCTGGACCTCCGCATTCCTCAAGGATAATCCCCCATTGAGAGTGCGGACTGCGGCGCCGGATTCCAGGAACGCCTGCCGGACCCGCTGGGATTACCGGCGTGTCTCTATTGTTGTCGCGTCCTGGTCAGCATGACGCACTGTCGCCGTCTTTTGTTTTCACCCCGCGGTGTCGCTCGAACCTGCTCGTCTGCGGACGTGCCGTTGACCATTAGGTGGCGGCGCCTCAATGAATATTCCGTGGCGTGCTGAGTGACAGCTGTCTACGTGTATTTGGGCACGCCCATACGCGTGCACAAACGCTACAGGGGCGTTCCCGAGAGAGGGTGATCTCGAGGTTTTAAAAGGCCGAACTTGGCCGTTGGAAAGGGTTCTCGTCTGAGCGCTGAGCTGGCAGTTCCCGGCGAGACAAGGAGTCTCGACCGTTAACGCTAGGTTGGGATTTAGGAGCCCCCTAGTCGAGGTTAACATCGCGTCGGAGGTTCAGGGTGCAGCGCCGCACCGGGCAACTAGACGGATCTTGCGGCGAGACAGAGTCTCGGCCGTCGTTTCTCGAGCGGTTTGTGTACGCTCCGAGAATAGGAAGAGTTAGACGAAGTTGAGGAGCTCGAGTGATTTGTGCGCACTCGGAGCTAGCGTCTAGCTCAAGTTTGCAGTTTTTCCTTTATTATTCATGTACCCAGTTTTCCCACTGTTAATAGCTGCATATAAACCATTCGTCTCATTCAATCAACCCCAACGCCTTGAGTTCGTCAATTGGACCGCCGCCTCCAAGAACTTCAACACCATCGCCCTGCCAGCCTCCTGCCAAATCAACCGGAGCCCGGGCGATTGGGTTCCTGATTGACACCGGACTTCGGGGAAACGATCTTCACTGGCGCAGTCGACAGGATTTGGCAGAAGAAATCACCAGGCCACAACCAGGGGCAGCAAGCGGACGCAAGCCCGCCTTCATCGGCAGCAGCCGAGCTCCGCGCGGAGTGGAGCGGCAGAGCCAAGCCAACGCACGGAGCCAGCGACGCGGCAGCAGACCACCGAATGTGCGGGTGAGTGGGATTTCTTGCGCTTCGTTGTGGCGGTGTAGGCTGAGTCTGGGGTTGCATGGTAGTCACGCGGAGCATGCAGACGAACATGGCGGAAGGAGACGGAAATCGTCAAACACATGAGGCGCCACCCCAAGGGGGAACGGCGGCAGGAGAGGTGGTCCAAGTGGAGTCAGAAACAATATTCCTTAAACGAATGGAGTTGGAGTTTCAGGAGCGAGAGAGAAAAGAAGCGCGCGAAGCGGAAGAAAGAGCGCGAGAAAGAAAAGAAGCGCGCGAAGCGGAAGAAAGAGCGCAAGAGAGAAAAGAAGCGCGCGAGGCGGAGGAAAGAGCGCGAGAGGCGGCGGAGCGAGAGAGAAGAGAGGCGCGAGAATCGGAAGAACGCATGCAAAAACTGAAGCTCGAATCCGATGAGCGGCTGCGAAGGTTGGAGCTGGAGACGAGGGCTGGCACGCAAACTCCTACGGGCTCGGACTCAGATGAGGGTAGACGGCCGGGCTTAGACCCGGTCACTCAGTGCGCAAAGGTCCTGAAAGGGCTTAAGCTGCCGTGCGATGCGGACATTCCGTTGTGGTTCGACGAAGTTGAAAGGTTGTTCGTGACGTACGGGGTGCCGGAGTCGAGTCGGGTCTATTTAGTTTTACCGGCGTTGTCGGAACGGGTGAGGTACATGTTACGTGGACTCGGGGACAGTGAGTGCAATGACTACGAAGCGGTAAAAAAGGCCGTGCTGCAGGAGCTTAGGCTAAGCCCCGCAGAATACCTAGACCGATTTGCAAAGGCAGCGAAACGTAACGACGAAACCTGGTCGCAATTTGCCTCCCGCGTCGGCACCCAGTTTGACTACTACCTGAAATCGAGGAAGGTCGAAACAAAAGAGGAGGTAGTGGCCCTCATGGTGGCCGATAGAATTAAGAACAGTTTGAGCGCTGAGGGACTGGAGTACGTTCGCCTGCGCGAAGCAGAGACGTGGCTGAAGCCGCCAGAGATAGCTAACGTGCTGCAAACTTTCGAGCAGGCCAAGGGGAGAGGCTCCGCTGTTGGGCGCAGAGATCAAGTGCCCCCGCGCAATACAAACAGTGGCAAGCGAATGTGGATTTGTAGCGTCTGTAAGGGAGAGGGCCAACACTTCCGGCTGTGCCCGAAAATTGCTGAGAAGCCAGGAAACCCAGGGCGAAGCGCGCATGTGCAGAGGGTGATAGTAGAGGACGCAAGTGCAGTGCAGGCTCAGGATGCCGGCTTCACGAGCGGAGGGCAGCGAATTCTCGTGGCCGAGGTAAATACGCTCGGAAGCATTGATGAGCTGAGAAAGTCTAGACTACAGCACGTGGAACTCGACTGTGCAGGCAAGACAGTTACCGCGACGATCGACACGGGAAGCGAAGTTACGGTGGTACGAGAAAGTCTAGTCCCGCAGGACGCTATGCAGCCATCGGGCACCATCAGGCTAGTTCCAGCATTTGGCGAGTCGGTTAGCGCGAGAGTGGTCAGCCTGCCTGTGAGTTTGAGGCAGGCCGTGTCGGTGGTCGGGAGCCCCAAGGTGCAGCTAATCTGTGCTGTCACCAACAATCTCGCCGAGGGACTAGACTGTTTCCTTTCGAGAGAGGATTGGGAGCTGCTGACGAAATGTCACCCCAACCGGGAGGCGAACAGCACGGCTGAAACTTTCGCCTCCTCAAAAGGGGACTGCGAGGTCGGCACCGGGGCGATCTCGGAACCGGCGGCTGCCGTGTGTGAGATTACTGGAGAGCCAGCACCTAACCGCCTTCGTCACGCACGACGGGCAGTACGCGTGGCGCGTCATGCCGTTTGGTCTCAGAAATGCGGCAGCAACATTTCAGAGGATGATGAACACGTTGCTCGCCAAACACCGGTCCTACGCCACGGCCTATCTGGATGACATTGCCGTCTTCTCCTCTTCATGGCAGGAACACCTTAGGCACGTGGACACTATCCTCGGCCTGTTGACGGACGCAAGGTTAAAGGGGAGCGTTGAGAAGTGCCAGGTAGCTCAGGGCCACATTAAGTACCTCGGCCACGTAGTGGGCAGCGGAACGCATGGTCCTGATCCGGAAAAGCTGGCCGCAATCAGAGGTCTCGTACAACCAAAGACTAAGAAGGAGCTTCGAAGCCTCCTTGGCCTTTGCGGGTATTACAGAGAGTACGTCAACAACTACGCGGAGGTAGCTGAGCCGCTAACGTCCCTGACAAAGCGGGGTGTGCCGAACTCGATTCCTTAGAGTAGCGAGGCCGATCGGGCGTTCGAGCAGCTAAAGGAGTCCCTTTGCTCAGCTGCGGCGCTAAACACCCCTGACCCGCACCAGCCTTATTGGCTGTTTACTGACGCGTCTGAGGTGGGAGCCGGGACATGTCTGGCGCAGATGGGGAAAGAGGGCCGCGAGAAGCCCATCGCTTTTGCCAGCCATCGTTTCACTCCAACCCAAACCCGCTGGTCAACCATCGAGCGCGAGGCGTTTGCCATCATTTGGGCATTGAAAAAGTTTGATTATTGGGTTTTTGGGGCAGAAGTCAATGTCGTGTCTGACCATAATCCTCTGTCTTACCTGACGACCTGTACGCCTCATGGGGCTAAATTGTCAAGGTGGGCATTAGCCTTGCAACGCTACAACGTTGTGGTTTCTCACAGGAAGGGAGCAAACAACGCGAACGCGGACGCTCTGTCGCGCCTTCACAATGTTGCTTGGGGGGGCCACCATTGAATTGCCTCCCAGCCTTAACACCGCCACGACGGACGTGAACGTTCCCGTTCACCCGTCCTTTTTCGTTGGTGGTGTGTGTGTGTGTGTGTGTGTGTGTGCCGCGGTTGTGCGCGACGAGATGCCTTGAGTGCTCGATCCGTGCACCGAATTGATCGACCCGCGCACCGAGCTGAACTTTCTGTGCACCGCAAGTGAGCGAAAACGCACCTGAACATTCTTGAAGGAACGTTATCAGGCTACGCCGTCACAGAGAACATTTGCGCGCGTGCGCATAGTGGCAATGCAAACTTTATTAACGTTTTATTTTTGTTGACTGCAAAGTTGCCCGTGTTCTTTACCAGTTCTTATTCTTTTTGTTCTTGTTGTCGAGTGCCGGAATGATTGTGCGTGTTAGCGGTTATAGCGCGCATCAGTGTTTTGGGTCGAGTTGTCTCGTTGTTCGTACCGTTTACGCGCTCCGGAGGCACGACCCAATCTCTTTTTACTCGCACTTAGTGTTGTTAGAATTTTTTTTGTGTGTGTGTTTCCGGTTTGCTAGAGTATTCCGCCCCTGTTGACGGTTAGTGGATAGGTTGTGTCTGTAGTTTAGGTGAGAGAGGGTTCAGATCAGCTGCAGAAATAGAGGGGGGGGCTTATTTGTGGTTATACCTAGCTCCTTCCACGTGTTTTTTGTTTGTTTGTTTATGCCGCTGTTATTGCGGAAGGAGAGATGAAACGAGTGGCCCTTTTAATTTCTTTTCGGATTGACTGAACCAAGAGGTCCAGTAACCCTCTTAAAGGAGGGAGTTGTAAGGTCCACTTATGAGATTAGCGGCCAGGCGCCCGGGCTGCGCGCGAGAACGCGCCGCTCTGTCTGGCGACGTAGCACTGCCGACACTGCGCTGCAACCACCGCTAATTCGTCGCGGCGTGCGCGGGAGACGGATTGTCTGGACCTCCGCATTCCTCAAGGATAATCCCCCATTGAGAGTGCGGACTGCGGCGCCGGATTCCAGGAACGCCTGCCGGACCCGCTGGGATTACCGGCGTGTCTCTATTGTTGTCGCGTCCTGGTCAGCATGACGCACTGTCGCCGTCTTTTGTTTTCACCCCGCGGTGTCGCTCGAACCTGCTCGTCTGCGGACGTGCCGTTGACCATTAGGTGGCGGCGCCTCAATGAATATTCCGTGGCCTGCTGAGTGACAGCTGTCTACGTGTATTTGGGCACGCCCATACGCGTGCACGAACGCTACAGGGGCGTTCCCGAGAGAGGGTGATCTCGAGGTTTTAAAAGGCCGAACTTGGCCGTTGGAAAGGGTTCTCGTCTGAGCGCTGAGCTGGCAGTTCCCGGCGAGACAAGGAGTCTCGACCGTTAACGCTAGGTTGGGATTTAGGAGCCCCCTAGTCGAGGTTAACATCGCGTCGGAGGTTCAGGGTGCAGCGCCGCACCGGGCAACTAGACGGATCTTGCGGCGAGACAGAGTCTCGGCCGTCGTTTCTCGAGCGGTTTGTGTACGCTCCGAGAATAGGAAGAGTTAGACGAAGTTGAGGAGCTCGAGTGATTTGTGCGCACTCGGAGCTAGCGTCTAGCTCAAGTTTGCAGTTTTTCCTTTATTATTCATGTACCCAGTTTTCCCACTGTAAATAGCTGCATATAAACCATTCGTCTCATTCAATCAACCCCAACGCCTTGAGTTCGTCAATTGGACCGCCGCCTCCAAGAACTTCAACACCATCGCCCTGCCAGCCTCCTGCCAAATCAACCGGAGCCCGGGCGATTGGGTTCCTGATCGACAACGGACTTCGGGGAAACGATCTTCACTCCAACCTTTGCGTTAAAGTATCCAATCACAATCGTGAACTGTGTTGTTGGCTTCTTCGTTGCGGATTCGACATCCTCGTAGAAGCTGTCGACGGCTACATCGCCGTAGGTGGTTGTTGGCGCATATGCCGATATTATTGTAAGCTGTATCGCAGGTTTAGCTTGATAACTACAGCCGAAACTCCCGCTAATGCTCAAAAACTCCTCGCCTTTTCCTCCCGTTTCTTTGCGCATTAAAAACCCACCCCCTGTTCTTTCTGCTTTTGGGGTCCTCTGTAGCACAAAATATTATTGCTAGTGAAATCTATGAAGCTAGGCTTCCATGAAGCTAGCATTCTCCTGTTCTTCTATTTTCGCCTAACCTTATAATGCCACACCTAATGTCCCAGAGCCCCACAAGCAGTGCTTTAAGATTCCTCCACTAGACAGAGTGCGTGCGTTGAACACTGTCAGGGTCAAGTTTCAAAAAGAAGAAATGAGAGAAAGAAAATGGAAAACTTAAAAACACCATACATGTAAACAGGGATTTGGACTCAAGGAAAGCAAATGTTGTTCCTTAGGACTAGATATCTTTCTTGAGAAGTGATTCTTTTACGGAGACATTAAAGCCGATCTGATCAGATATTTTGTTTGGGACTGTCATGGTTTGATGTAATAACACTTGTTTTCTATAATTGTTTCTGGTTTTTGGGGGATGCAGATTTCAATGTCTTTAGGAATAGGACGTTACAGCGCCTCCGCTGTATAAGCACTGTGCCCTTTTTTATAAAGAATTTGTGGTGGTCTGAACTAATCATTCCTGATAGGGGCGCCGCTCACAGTCTCGGATACAGCCTTTGTTATTAACGTGAATCGTTAGCATGCTTTTCTGCAAAGTAATTACTTTTTTTGTAATTATGACCACTTTTTGATCTCCGTACGCGTGTACCATAGAATAGCTTGGAGTGCAAAAGGTTTTATAGAGCTGTTTTTAATCACAGTGAAATGAGGTACGCGACTCAGTACATTTGAACAGTTCGGGCCAGTTAATTGCATTATTTGTTAACGTGAGGGTTCCAAGTTAAATTTTCTCTGAACCATACTCCTAAACATTTTGCTCCCCTGTCCTAAAGATTGTGGTCCCTACAAACGTTGCTGGTCGCTCTGTTATTATTGGTTTGTTTATTGGTAGAAATATTACGTAATTCGTCGTTGCATAATTCAGTTGCGATTAATTTTGCCGAAGCCACAACGAAAGCAAATAAAGATACTCGTCAACGTTTTTTCATAGGTAAATTACATTTCTGATGTCAATAAGGCATTGCTGTCATTGACATATCATATTTGCGCGGGGGAATGCGCAACTGAACTTATGTCGTTGATATAGGCCAAGAAGTGTAGAGGTCCATACTCTTACACTCAGGGACGCTGCGCTGAATTGTTAGGAAACATGAGCTTGTTTCGCCAACGCGTACAAGCTATTTCCGCTGTTTAGGTAAAATTGTATAAATTTGCTGGCGACGCGTCTCATTCTGTATTTGCCTTATTATTTCAACAATATTGTGTAGCTAAGTGAATCAAATGTTTTCTCCAGGTCTACAAATATTCCAAAGGTCAAGGTCTGTTTATTGTTCCCGATTTTTATATCTCTTACATAAAAGAACGCATGATCTGTTGACCACCCCTTTTCGGAAGTCATATGGGGATTTGCTGATAATGTTTCCACAAAACATGCAGTCTGTTTGTATACTTCTGTTTTGTTTTTTGTCATCCAGCGGCGCCCGGCTGTGTTATCAGTGTTTCAGGCAAAGTACGCCTATCTTTTCTTTCTTTTGAATGCCGAAAGGGCTATCGTGTTTTGATAGAGTGATTGTTGGGCCTGACATCCCTCGCCTAGAATAGTCTCCTTCGATTTCCAGTGTTCTCGATGTTTCGAGAAACAGACACTACTAGAGATAAAAATTGGCCGCGTCTCTGCGCATTTTGTAGCAAATGTCGGCGAACGAGGATAGTCGTCGGGTGGCCCTGCCCAATAATGCCTCCTTTCTCTTCCCCGATCACCTTTTACGCTGTTCCACTTCCATCTCGCTCCTCCCAACAGAAACACGGTAGAGATTTGCTCAGGGAAATTTCAATTTACCTCGTTCCACTGCTCCAGGCCGCGTTCCTCGATGCCAGCGCTGCTGTACGGCGGAGCCTCGCGTGAATCGAGGCACCCCACTACAAAGTTTATAGAACCAGAGTGCCGTCATCCACGTGACGTCTTAAGCGGAACGTGGAGCCATCTAGTAGAACGTTTTGTTACTGTTGCCGTTTGATTTCTTAAAATTCAGCTGGAAGATCTAGTGGCGCGGGCAACAGCGAGATAAAGTGTGAATTTTTCTGCAGTGGATGTATAGCAAAAACAAGCATCCATAATTTAAAAAATAAAGGAACACTGCAAATATAACTTATATGTGATTTGTTACCTGATATTTGCGTAATGTTTTGCTATTGTTTAACTATGTTGTCAAGTATCAAAATTGTCACCGGACTTGGACACTTATATTTGGCGGTGGGTATATCAACGTATTGAGAAAATCCTGTTTCCATTTGGCCGGGCGGCAGAATGGAGCCCGACAGGAGCGTAGTATGTCTCTTTCTTATAGTGGGAGGGCCCGCGCGGCCCTTCGTCATCGTGCTGCTCGTCCAAGCAGGGGAATGGCGCCATCGCGCCATCACCACTTCCACCTTTGAGTGCCCTCGGGGATGTCGGGCGACGCCGTAAACGATGCGGCCGAGGCCACTGTCCCGTCGACGGAGCTGTACAGCGTACAAATGGGTGGACTGGAGTTTCAAATAGGAGTCAACTCAGCGTCAGCGGTAAGGAAATTTCTGAATGCCAGTGGTCTACGCATTAAAAGCAACATTGTCACTCTCGAAGCAGCTAACAAGCAGTATGTCAGCATTGCCGTCTTTTTCCTGCCAACTTCTGTCACAGACGACGAACTCGCTAAAGCCCAGCAACCTTAGGGTAAAGTTGTGCAAATAGTCTCGTGCCGCTTCGGAGACAAGCCGTAACTAAAAACAAGAGTGCGATATCTGAAAATGGAAATGTGCATGGATAACCCACTACGGAACTTCTTGCGATTGAGCGGTGCAGAGGCTACTTTCGGCTACCGAGGCGCGCGGAAACTGTGTCGGCGATGTGGTGTGGAAAAACATTTCAAAGCCCAGTGCGGCACACCGCGCTGCGACAGCTGCGTCATTTTTGGGCACGCGACGGAAGGCTGTGAGCGAAATTGTTCGCGGTGTGGTGGGAGGCGCGCCACAGTAGACTGCACGGCGCGCACGTCGTACTCCGTGGTGACAGCCGGAGGATTTTCGGCGGGGTTTCCTTCGCTGCAGGAACGACCACAGAGTGGGGACCCAGACCGCAATCGGTCGAATAAAGGCCGGCGGAGGTTTACGAGGACGGCGGATATATGGCAACCTTCGAAACCACCGAAGACATGACTAGCGAAGAAAACATGCTGTCTCGCAATATCCAGGTAAATCACAGTAATAGCGAAGAAGAGAAGGGAGATAACCAGGAAACGCCACCCCAAACAGCAAACACGGCGTTCGAAAAACGCTCAGGAGGCGAAGGCGGCAACAAGACACCAGCCGGCATGAACGGAAGCCAAGATGGCGACTGAGAAAGCCGACGAGGCGGGAAAGACGGCAGCCATGATGGAACCTGGACGCCACCCGGTGCGGGAAGGAGCCAAGGTGGCGGAGGCAGCACAAAACATAGTCCAGGAAGCAGGCGTGGGCCCGCGGATGCGCAAAACCGAGCTTGCGTCGCATCGGCGCAGAGGGCAAATAAGTGACCGACCACTCGAACCAGCTGGGCGCGCGACGAGGAGATAACGGAGGCGACCTGGCAGACGGACGAAATGTGACGGCGCACACCGTGCTCGGGGCCGCGGCCCGGGACGACTAGACGGCTCCAGCGACTTAAATGAATGACGACCGCCGCGTCATAGATGACAAAACATTAGGTAGTTTCAACTGACCGTCTTTCACGGTCCGCTTCGCTCCGATAGCAAGCGGAAGCGCCATTGCGCATGCGTGGCGTGCTTGGCCGCCAACGGCATTGGCTCCGGTTGCGCTGCGCGGGCCGCCGATACCGGAGCGGAGCGTCGAAAACGGTCAGCTGAAACTCTCTATTGTCTGCAACCTCCCTGGTCAAGGCGACGAGTACGGACGAGCCGGGAAGTCAACGGTGGGGTGAGAGTGAGTGCAACAGAGCCCGGGACGAACTTAAACGGGCAAGCAAACAGACTGACAGAATCGCCTCGACCAGGAAAGCGAAAAACAAGCCCAGGAATACAAATAAGGGTGAGCAACCAGACTTGCTCCACTCGAGCGAGTGGTCGAGCAGGGATAGCAACGAGGATTCGAGGACAATGAAATGTGTTTTTATGATAATAGCCTAATGAGGCTGAATTCTTTATTGTTTTTCTTTTTTTGGTTGATTCGTTCATTTGCTCGTGTGGAGAGAAAAAGGAGGACACGCTCGCTCCCAGCGTGAGCGTCTGAGAGTAAACATGCCCCATTCAAACAGTTTTAACTAGTACAGGTAAAACAACTAACGGTGGAAAATAAGCAACTGTGTGGGAGCGGGCCAGTTCGTACAGGCTGCGTTCGGGGCGACGAATAGGGTCCACGAGCAATAAGAGGCGTGCACGCCGACCCAGAACGCACAGTATCAGGCGGTTGCCGGCGATGAAGAAACGCGCTCTAGGTATCTCTTACGTCCTAGCTTCAGCGAGCTCCGGAGTTTCCCGGCCGGGCGCAATAACTGCCATGCCAGGAAATGTGACGATGGGAAAGTGATCCCGCCAACGCTGAGTGATGAGCAAAAGTGTATGCCCTGTGCGGGGTGCACTTATCAGAGTAGTGAATACCATGCCCTCCCCTCTTCCTCTAAGGTGGCTTCGGCCCCGGCGTCGCAGCAGGTGCACAATTGTTTTTCTGTCCACAGTTGGTGTTTGGGATTTAATTTCTTTTTTTCTTTTTTTTGTCTGCCCGCCGAGTGCTGGTTGGCCCAATGTGAAAGCTTACCGATTGCAGATAACGGTAATGGTGTGTGCTCTGCTTGCTTTTTCTTTTTTTTCTTTTTCTAAACACGAAGCATGCCTAAAGACACGACTGGGATGCGTAAAAGTGGTGGCGTTAGAGATGTGTTACCGAGCGTGTCGTGCACTCGCAGTCTGCTCGTTTGCCGAAGGCATGCTTGTATGCAGAATCACAAACTGTCGATGTTGTCCTGTTTTCAAATACCATCGATGCCGCTGTCATAGTGTGAACCTGTAAAAGACCTCAACGACATTTCCATAAAATAATGCTGAACATCTGGAGATGGAATGTCCGGTGCTTTAGATTGCAGACACTGCGGGAAACATGTGACATACTCTGCTTACAGGAACCAAACGTAAGATCCCTTAAGGATGTCCAGAAATTCGAGGCGCAGTTTGGAGAGTAGGGAATCTTTTCATTTCTACTGCAAAACGTCTGTGGAGTCGGTATAATTGTCTTTAACATATCCTTCTGGCGCACAGTCCTTTCACCTTTGACACAGAAAGCAGAACAGTAGTTCTGGATTCCAAATGGAATAGCGATCGATATCGCCTAATCAATCTTTACGCTGCCCCACGCTACTCGACAGTACAAAGTTTGTTAAAAAACATAGAACACTTGTGCCAAGACAGCCGGCATATCATATGCCTAGGAGATTTTAATTGTGTAATAAACCAAGCTGATATAATAGGGCCCCCAAAGCGTGTATATTACCAAGGGCGTGAATTAACTAAACTAATCCTCCCTTTCAACTTAATTGACACACACGTACTTCTCCAGGCCACAGCAGTCCAGTACACATGGCAAAAGGGCCGCACGCTAAGTGGGCTAGACAGAATCTACGTAGGCCTGGCTCTGGTGGACACCGTTACTATGCGAAATAGTGAACACCGCATCGTTGCTCACATAAATTTTAGGTCACAGTCCAGTAGGAATTAAAATAGCTAGTAAAGGAAACCCAGGCAATAACCAAGCTTGGCAGTTGGGCACACGCGTATTACATGACAGTACGTGTAAAGCCAGCTTAAAAAACAGCACAGCAGCATCGTTAGAAGGGAGCGAACTTATTGACTGGGACACACTAAAAACAGAATAGAAAACTACCTGTATCGACGAACGTAAGAAACTGAGACACAGACAGTCAGATATGTTCACAAACATCCTCAAACGAATAAGAATACCAGAAGGAGGCAACCCCCAAACCTTACTTATGCAAACTTATCAGAGACATGCCAGGCTAAACAGGCTCTACTCCACTTCTGCAAGCACGTACAGAGACAGAGAATCTCCCAGCTCTAACTCAGAAATCTTGAGATACGAACGAAACAGGCAGCTGAAACAGAAACAAGCAGGTCTAACCAAGCAAAGTTCAGGCCAAGAGACATCGGGAGCTTCGTTTCCGGGAAATGACCTCCAGTAAAACAACAAAAGATATTGACAACATTACTTCAAGTTCTTTCCTAGCAAGTGTCCCACAATTACCAGACGAAGACTTTCTGCACTTCTTAGCCCCAATTAAACTCAAGAGCTTGCAGAGGCTGTTCAGTTCGGGCCCCTGACTTATTATTTAAAACCGCCCGGCAATTAGATATCTTTCGCTGTGGTAGCTTGATTACATGCATGCTGTTTGTTTTCATGCGGCCTAGCCAGCAGAGCTGACTTGAGCGCGGATGCACCTTCGTTATTCACCGTGCTTTTGTGTCCACCCGACGTGTGGGCTCGGAAACGTCGTATACAAACGCGTCGGTCACTCCATAATAGCTACAAGGGATGAAAGCTTTCAAAGGGGACTGAATTCCTTGCGTCCGCTTGAGAAGCCGGCGGAGGGGGACTGTTGACATCTTAACGACCGTGCTTAACGCCACAAGAATCCCCGAAGCGGACGGGAGCTGAATTCGGTCAAGGCGTCAAACGTTCAGCGAACATAGGAAGGTCACCAGACGTTCTGTCTGTGATAGTTGCACTGCTCAAAGGTATTGGGCTAAGTTTCAGTTCGCCACGCGTCTCAACTTGGCTACTCGGCGGCTGGGATGCGTCAGTAGGCAGGCGACCAGGCTTTAGGCGCTGCACGTGTCTAGAAAGGGGGAGAATTTTGGCGGGGAATTTCTGAACACAAACATAGGTGTTCAGGTTTAGGTATGCTTTTCCCGTCGTCAGGTCTGCTTTTAGTGGTTGGTTTCCTTTTCTTTTATATTTATATTTTGCGGAATATATTTGGGTTACTTTATAAGAGTGAGAGAGGTGGGTCACGTGACTATTTCGAACCCACCTTGCTCTCTTTGTCACGGCGGCCAATCAGTGGCGTATGGGGGGCTAATCAATGAGCCATCCTCACTCTCAAGATGTAACGTCTCTTTTGTGGGCGGGGATTTGTTGGTAAAAGCGAGGTGTTTGATGTTTAGTGTGGGACCACAGGACGAGGGCAGACAGACAGGAGAGGAGGGCGCGGGGATCCCCGCTTGACGCGGGCCTTGCCCGACCTCTTCTTTGCGATCACAAGCCGTGAAAGTTGTACATACCTAACGTAAATATTGTGTACATATCGTACATTTTGAGGTTACTTGGAGTAGACCGGCGTCGTCTATGTGCCATCGGCCATTGAGCCAACGAGTCGTCTTTTCATCGGATGCGCGATCATCGTGTCGGTCTTAGTCTTCGGTGACCGATTCCAACGATTGAAGTTTAACTGGTGCCGTGACCAGTATCGGTCGACATGGCTTTCGGCGGACGACAGGGAGACGAGTCCAACGCTGGGGCGACATTTTGGTGACAGACCCCATAAAACAGAAGCTCCAAGCTGCAGCGGCGACACGAGGCCAGGATCCGGGGTGAAAGCTTGGGAGAGACCCCGGGGAGCAGAAGCTCCAGGCTGCAGTGGCGAAGACGAGCTCTGACAACGGGAGAGAGCTGCATTCTCAACGGCTGCACCCGGCGTCAGCGTGGCCTTCGGGAGTTCGAGCCAGAGTTGGGAGGCTGCTAGCGTCCTCTTGGTGAGATACCCCGGAGAGAAGAAGCTCCGGGCTGCGGTGGTGAGGACGACGTCGACAACGAGAGAGAGCTGCATTCGCCACTTCAGCATCCGATGTCCGCGACGGAAGGCATTCGGAAGCTCGGACAACCTCTTGGTGAGAGGCCCCAGGGAGCAGACGCTCCACACCAGCGAGGACAATGGCTGCAACCGCTGCGACGATCGAGCAGCTCGAGTGGAGGATTGCTCACGCGACACGGGCTTTAGATGAGCGGCTCGCGAGGGAATCGGGGCAGGCCAATCGTGCGGTAATTCCTGCACTAGTGGCCTGCGAGCCAAAGCCTTGTCTCGTCGAGGTTGCTCCCTCTGTAAAAACGCCTGCCACAAATGAGAGTGTATTGCCGGCAGGCTGCGGATTACTAGAGAGCGTGTGGAAAACGTAATCCGAGGGAACGGAGGAGGCTGTTGTCGATAGAAAGCAGTTATATTTACATTATGTACAGAGAACCGGGTGCTAATCAGCCATCTTGACGCCCCGCCTGGTCGTCTTCTTCTTCACCGTCTTTGCGTCTGATGATGATGATGATGTCCTCAAATATTTTGGCACGTACCCACAATGGGGGATTGGCAAGGGCTAAACCAGGTAAAAACGTGGGGACTTCAAAATACTTATTTCCGGAAAGAGGCTGTAAAAGGAAATTTAGTTGGGAATGAAACCCGAATTACCCATTAATCAGCACCGTTTAGCAATTCAAACGACCTGAGGCAGAAAGAAAATTTTGAATGCAATTATATATATCCCTTCTTGCAAACCCCAGCTTTGATGCGCCAATAGATAATATAAGTGTTATCGATAAAGTCAACCCCAACCGCTCAATCGGCTCCTTCAAAAACAGTTGTCTAGCTGTTGAGAAACGGCGACAGTCGAGAAAAAAATGTTCGATTGTTTCAGGGACCTGGCACCGCACACATAGTTCTGTAGGTGAAAGTTCTGATCTGAACAGATAGAAATTAAGCCGTGGAACCCTGCAGCGCAGCTCGGTGAAGGTCACCTCGCATTGCCGAGAGCCACACTCGCATTGCCGAGAAAATGAACACTCCACCCGAACTTTAAATGTTGGAACTCTTCAAATGATAAAAGTGAATCTGAACGGATGGCGTCTAAATGCCAATATCGTCTTAGTCTCGCAGATGCAAATAGAGCCAGATTAGGAATTCCGAATTCTGCTGAGTTCAGAGTCTGCGTTATACTCGCCGTTATCGAAACTTCTAACATTCTCCCGCCCCACAGTAGTTCGTGTAAGCGAGATAAAACAAATCGATGCAGGTACTATCAAAAAACATTAATGTTCCCTCACTAAGCCTTGGGGCGACGATATTTGGTTAGTGTCTCCTTCATATCGAGCCCATGTTTGTTTCCATCCTTTTTTTTATCTTCGGTCTTTCGTTTTATCTAGACTTCGCCTTTCGTCTGACCTTCGGCCTATGTCTTGCCTGGCGACGATTCACAGTCATATCTTTCTCAGTAGTTGAGCGTAGGTACTGACTTTAGGTGCACTTTCTTTGACGTCTTGCCCTTCCACTCGATGGCCCGGTTGAAATTGTGTGTGTGAATCTTCACAGAACCACGCTCTCCAGGTTTCTTCAATTTGTGGGCACATCTAGCAGCCTTCCTAAGCGTAGCCATCATCATATCGGCGGCAGCATTGTTACCTCGCTTCTTCCTTGAAGAAGATGTGCGGTCTTTAGCTGCCCCCCTAAAGCCGACGGGAAGCTGAACCGTTGTCGATGGGTGCCTGGTTTTACCAATACCGCATTCAAACCGTTTCTTTTTGGTGGCCACGGGTTCGTGGCGTTGGAGCCGTCCCTTTTGTTTTCTTGGTCGTGGGTATAGGCCCCTTACGCACTGCCGTCGCATCCACAACTCTGTGAAAGACTTTCTCGCTTGTCTCGTCATCATCATCATCATCATCATCATCAGCCTATCTACGCCCACTGCAGGGCAAAGGCCTCTCCCATTATTCTCCAATTATCTCGATCCTGTGCCAACTGTGACCAATTTATCCCCGCAAACTTCTTGATCTCATCTGCCTATCTAACTTTCTGCCGCCCCCTGCAACGCTTGCCTTCTCTTGGGATCCACTCTGTTACTCTTAATGACCCGCGGTTATCTTGCCTTCGCAATACATGCCCTGCCAACGTCCATTTCTTCTTCTTAACTTCTACTAATATGTCTTTAACACCAGTTTGCTCCCTGACCCACTCCGCTCTCTTCTTGTCCCTTAATGGTACACCTATCATTTTCCGCTCCATTGCCCGCTGAGTCGTTCTCAATTTAAGTTGAACCCTTTTAGTGAGCCTCCAAGTTTCTGCCCTGTAGGTGAGTACTGGTAAGATGCAGCTGTCATACACTTTCTTCTTCAGCGACAATGGTAGGCTGCTATTCATTATCTGAGAATGTCTGCCATATGCACCCCACCTCATTCTGATCCTTCTAATTATCTCTGCCTCGTGGTTGGGATCTGGGGTCACAACTTGGCCTAAGTAGATATATTCGCTTACCACTTCCACTGCCTCGCCACCTAATATTGTCTGATACAGGTTTCCTTACTTTTGCGCAAAGTTCATCGTTTTGTCTCTTGAACAATGCGTTTTGCATAGCATTTCCACGAGATCTCATAGCCGCATATGGAAGTGCAGAAAAGGGTTCAAGCACTTCGGTCGTGGGTACTTCGGCGGTGACACATTCTGAAGCCAGCTCCTCATCCAGGTTGTTTTCTTCTGATGGTCATGTAGCCGACATGCGTTACGGTGGTTCTTGCTGGGTTTCTATTCGCTGCTGGTGTGGCGTTCCCAGCATCATGGTGTCTTCCGTTCCGATCGAGGGACGCAGAATCGTCTGGTGTATCGCAATCGCCGTGTCAGCCGAGTAGTTCTTCATAGAGGCTATGGTGGGTTTGAGCTGGTGATGCAGGCATGCTTGAATCTTCTTGAGGTCGATGACCTATTAATGGAATACAGATTGATGTTGCCGTAGTACTTTGTTGGCTAAGTCTCAAATTTATTAGGGCGATAATCCTGTGCGCTTTTTTCACTGACTCTCGAGCGTGGTAGTGTAGGCTGTCAAGTGCGGTTACGCACGCAACAGCTACAGCTTCTTGCTCATAGCAGTAAGTTGTTCGGCACTGTGCTGGAGCCTCACCATCGAAATAGCAGCCTCGCGTCTTTTGCCTCCCCAAGAAAGCGTCCATTCAGCGCTAAGCGTTCGATTGCAATCAAGAAGGCTTCTTTGGGCAATCTGCAGCCGGTTCATCTGCCTCGACACCTCCTCCCCGCTTCGGGGTGAGAGCAATGCAGTCGAAGAATAGATTTCCGCTTCATGGGTCACCTAGTCGTCTTGCTGAACATCCCCGGATTCGGCACCATGTGGAAAACGTCCAGGGAGGCACGCGAGGATGCTGTCGTCGATATAAAGCAGATATAGTTACACTATGTACCGAGAACTGGTTGCTGAGCAGCCATCTTAAGGCCCCGCGTGGTCGTCTTCTTCTTCATCGTCTTTGCGTCTGCTGAGCTCAGTGGCTGCGTCGTTCTCGTCTTTATCAAAAGTTCTAACAAAGCGCATGGGAGGCAGGTCAAGTTGACAGCGAGTTCGCAGCGCATGTTACAGAGCCCCGACCACATATAGGCGCCCCGAAAGGCGGTTTGGAGAAGGCTGATGTCGGGCCTGAACCCAAGCCACGTTCCCCGATTGATTAGTGTTCAACAGCGGTTGGCGCTTTACTGACAGAGAGCCCTCCCAAGTTTTTGCCTGGCGCATGCGAGCCCGACGATCGAGGATGCGGCATGGCTGCGGAGCATGTGGTTAAGGATGAGGTGCGTGTATGCGTATCAGCGGAGTCGGCGGCACAAATGGCGGCGTCGCGAAGCTCTTGTTTGCCCTCTCCTGATCTGCCGAGTGCCAAAAGCCAGACCTGAAAGTGCGCCAAAGGGATTCACCTAGTTGCATGGGAAGTGCAGCACTGCTGCGTGCAGACGCGCCCAGGAAATCCTGCCTTACGTTTTGGTGATGGCAACGGGAAGTGGCCCTTCCGGCCTGGAGCACCTAGAGTAGCTCACGTCGCCTGTGAACAGGCCATGTGGTGAGTTTCCGTTAGGTGGGCGTTCTCGGCAACCTGGGGATTGTTGAAGTCCGAGCTCTGGCTTTTCTGACCCGATGGCTCTAGCTTTTAATTGTTAGTTTTTTCCTCTCCTGTCATTGGCTTAAACCGTCACTGCTAAGGTGGGCTCCCCATTTGGGTTGTGTTGTGCTCACTCGGACAGCGGTGCTCCCGTCGGGTTGTAGGAGAGCAGGGAGCATATATGGCGTTTGTGCGTGAGACAGTGCCCTCAATGCTAGGTCCGGGAACCGAAGTGAACTTTGAGTGAGCAGCACGCGTGCAACAAGAGGACCGTAGCCGGTATGAACAATATTTGCTGCGCATTATGAAAGAGCATTCATCTCCGAGTGCGCGAAAAGACGGTGCGAACTTGTTTTAAACATGTTTTTATTGCTACCTAAATAGCCGCATGTTGTCCCTCTGGGTTTGTCTGCGTGTTTGCTTCTCTCGTTCAAGAGAAATAATGATTTTGCATGCGTTTGTGGTGGTATTATGGTTTGTATTATTCGTTTCCTTTTTCAGTGTTCGCACATGTGTGCTAAGCATAGAGCGAGATCGCTTTTTTGTGTCTTGTTGTTTTGTGATGCCGCCTATTGGGAGGCTAGAGGAGAGTTTGTTGATGTTTTCTTTCTTGTTAATAGGTGTCCTTTGGGAGAGTTTGAAGTTTGCATTTCGTGTGGTTCAGTTTTCGTCTAGTGTGTGGGTTTCCGAAAGGAACACCGCCTTTCGTGAGGATAATGAGGAGTGTTGTATTTGTTGTTCTTTCTCACAAGTGTCTTCTGGGACAATTGAGAAGTTACGTTTTGTTCCTGCGTAGCGTGTAAGCTACAACACGTGTGGGAGTGGTGCATGCTGTGTATTATGCAGCGAGTTCTTTAAGTGCCTCGGTTGGTTATTTATATTGGCTTTTGAGAAACCACAGCCAGAGTTTATGTTGTACGTGCAGCTAGTGTACGCACAACATTCTTGGTAGGGGTTTTAAGTTGGGCCCCCTCACTTAATAGTTAAAACTGCCGACGACTAGATATATTTTGCTTGGGTAGCTTGTTTACATGTACGGTGTTTGTTTTCGTGCCGGCCGAGCCAACAGAGCTGACTTGAGCCTGAGGGGCGTAAGGAGAAACCGAGGAGGCGTCTTTGTTATTCACCGTGCTTTTGTGTCCACCCGACGAGCGGTCTCGGAGACGACGCATACAAATGCGTCGGTCACTCTATAATAGCTGAAAGGGATGTAAGCTTTCGAAGGGGAATTTTCTTGCGTTCGTTTTAGAAGGCGGCGGAGGGGGACCCTTGACATCTTAATGAACGTGCTTACCGCCACGAGAATCCAAGAAGCGGAAGTAGCTGAATTCGGTCAAGGGGTCAAACCTTGGGTGAAACATAGGAAGAGGTCACCAGACGTTCTGTTTATGGTAGTTGCACTGCTCAAAGTTACTGGGCGAAGTTTCAGTTCGTCACGCCTCTCACCCTGGCGGCTCAGCGGCGGGGATGCTTTAATAGGCAGGCGAACAGGCTTTTTTAGGCGCTGCACGTGTCTAAAAAAGAAATGAATTTTGGCGGCGCGGAGCACAAACATAGGCGTGCAAGGTTAGGTCTGCTTTTCGGGTCGTCAGGTCTGCTTTTAGTGGTTGGTTTTCATTTCTGTTATATTTGTGTTTCGCGGAATACCTTTGGGTTTCTGTATGAGAGTGCGAGAGGTGTGTCGCGGGACTATTTTGCAACCGTCTAGCTTTTTTAGCATCTTGAAGTGCAGAGGTGCACTGCCCGACACGAACCGTAGGACAGGGTTAATGCCACAAAAACAGACAAGGTCACTCTGGTCACAGTTGGGCACCCTGTCAAGGCCCAGAAACTTGACAGTGCAAACTCTGATAACATAGGCATGAAACAAAAGAAATTTCTTCACTGCAAACTGATCCATGGAAATGTACCGGGCGAAGCCCAAGACTTAACATGGAAAGTTTGATGGCCGGTTTTAACGACTAGAACTGTTTTAAGGAAATGGGGTACAACATCAAAGGACAAGTGTGTACATTGCAATCAAAGAGAGTTATGTGAACACGCACTGATCCAATGCACAGTAGCTAAAACATTCTGGCTCATAGTGAGCAGGGCATACAGACAGCTTCGCGTATGGGACTTCCTGGAAGGCTGGAGGTGCCCGAGAAGCCAGTTAGCAGCAGTTGTCATAACAATCGGTTTTCATGCCTTATGAATAAACAGTTATATTGCTGCTAAGCAAGCGCGTCGCCAGCGAAACCAGTGGAGCATACTGATCCATATGAACACGAAGCAAACAGAAAACTTGGAAGCAGAGCTGTTCTTCTTGGGGAAGAAGAGTTCTTGCGAAAATGTTATTGTCTTTTTATTGAAGTTTAAAACGGACGAGTGCATCTGAGCTGCACACCAATACACGGTTATACAGCATATAAACATAAGCTGCTAGGTGATGTGACGAGTTTCGCTCGTAGAGGGCATGAACGCCTGGGGCAGGGATAATCTTGTCCCCCCACCCTGGTTTGGCGGCCCTACATCAGACGAAAGTGTGTCGTTCACGGATGTAAGCCACGCATGCTTGTCTCGCTTCTGCTAAAGGAAGTTTCTGCCTAACTCTGTAAATAGTTCTTGTCCTTTGTGTTATTCCGTAAGTCCTGGTACTCCCAGATGGAACAGGTGGGTCCTGGGTGTGGACGTGTAAAGTCTAAAAGCACGAATGCCTTCTATTTGTGCATGTTACAAGGTAAAAACATGTGCAATGCTATGTAAAGGGGGCCGGTGCCTTGAGTGGAGGAGGTATTCCCCCACGCCGGGCAGCGGCTACCCGTCTAGCGCATCTTTGGGCCTTCAATTGTACACCACCTGTGCTTGTTTTATGCAACAACGAATGGCAGTTCCCACTTCATTCTGTAAAAAGTGTTTATCGCTTCGGCTACCAACAAGGCTTGACGTTCTAAAACGTAACCGATGCACTATGTATGTGTACGTGGTAGAGCCTGGGACCACGCGTGTTTTTTATTTCTGTATGCCAAAGGAGGAAAATAAAAATTATTTTTCAGACGTACAGACCGACAAACAAATATTTTCGCGTTCAGGTAGCCCAAGAAAGACAATAGACTTTATTACTGGATTTAGTATTGGATTCGCCGACACTCGTCAGCGCACGTAACTTCGTTGGCTGCTGCTTTGCCGCCTGTGTATTCGTTGAGTTGTTACATAAGCACAATTAGGCTCCATTAAACTTGCCTTTCCTTCAAAGCAAAAACCTTCAAGGTTTTTAGTTAAGTGACAAATGGCAGAGGCACGGGAAACACCTAATTTTGCTGATTTGGTTCAGTCGCCTGTAGTGAATGCAGAAACTTAATGTGCAGTCTTTTTTCTCCCCGAGTCCGACCGGCGCAGCCCAGGGGCTTCTTGATGGCTGAATAATGTGGCCACGGAGCATGTGTTCGACTTGTGTCCGGATATCTTCCCACTCATGTGAAGACACGCGGTACTGGGACTGACCGGCAGGTCGGACTCCATTTCGATTACAACTCGGTGCTTCACTGGAGGTGTGTTACGTAATTATGTGTTGAAGAAGCCGTAGCGACGCAGCAACACCAGTAATTTCTTCCGTTTTCCTTGTGGTAGCGCCGGGTTTACGTCGAAGGGATTCGGAAGCTTGAAGGCATGTTCGGGTGTGTGTTCAAAGTCGGTGACCGTGATCACGTCACATGCTTCTTGCGTTTCTTCGAGCAATGCAATTGCAATGCCCTCGTTTAAAGGCTGGTACTGCTCCGTGACAATATACCACTATATAAAATTTGCGGTGCCTAAAGTGCGCTATGCCTCTTGCGACGAAGACACCGTTGTCGAGGAGCAACTTTGGCCACTCTCGTCGATAGCGTTGATGTCACTAGCAGCATCTTCACAATAAAGGTGATTATCAAGCTTACGCGGAGTGACGGGGTCACCTAATCACGGGCGATCCTTACAGGAGCACTTTGTTCGTGGTTCGGTTTTGGCATCATAGAACGATCGCAGGAAAAAATTTATCTCCTTGTTCATTGGACCAATTACTTCCGCGTTTTCCGTCAGAAACTCCGTTCCGAGAATTACTTCGCCGGAGCAGTTAGGTAAAATTGCGAGTGCAGCACGGTACGTGAGGCTGTCTATGGTGACGCGCGATGTGCGTGTTTCACATGGCGTTACGAGATGGCCGTGGGCTGTGCGTATTGGCGGGCCGCCCCATCTGGTCATACCGGTGTTTACTTTAAAAGCAAATTATCATCTCTATACCGAGTAGTCGGCTCCTGTGTCTGTAATGGCCACAACATAAAAGCTGTTGATGGGCAACTGGACGTCGGACGCGACATCACGGCTTGAACGTGCTGACGTTTGGGCACTGTGCTTCGTCGTTGTCGTAGTTTTCACAGCGGTAGGCTCGGTTTTGTCGTGTACGCATCCCGCCGTGTGGCTGTCGTCGTGTTCGCGAGTGACGTGAGAGTTGGATCCGGTCGTCGGCCTGACGGCATGTCCCGAAGCGCGATCTTTGGTGCGTCCTTGCGTCGTTGGAGGGTTTCCAGTTTTTCGCCGTTGAGCAACTTCACCTCGAGAAGCTGGTGCTCTTAGTTTCCCCTACGTGGGCTGTGAGATCTCCCACGCGTGAAGTGTGCGTTGATTCGACGGTTGGCGATTGGTATGGGTAGGTCGAAGGCGACTGGTTGAAGCGCGCTAGACCTTGGTTGGTGTTGAAAACGAATTCTTCAGTCTTAATAGGGTGCTGGCCGGAGAGGGGCCGTGGCGCTTCGATGGGTAACACTCTAAAACTGAGACTCTTCTAGGGGCAGTGACGGTAAACATGTTCGGGCTCTGTGCAGTGGTAGCAGAGCGGACGACTATCCCGGGTCCACCATACTTCCGTCTTTCTGGGCGTCTGGTCTTAAACAACAGAAGGTCGAGTGGGCGAGAGTGGACGGCAGTACGGCAGGTCCTCTGTTCGACGAGGTAAAGGTGGGCGGGTTCCACTAACAGCCGCGGAGTAGGTCATAGCTTAAAGCACGTGAGGTGCTTCCTACGGCGCAGGAATCCCCAGTGCCTGTTCTTCTCGGCCTTGTTGCCTCTTCTCGGATGGCGTCTGTAAGGAAAGTGACATTCCGTTGTGGCGTCCTCAGGAAAGGTTTCCATAGCTCCTTCGCCACTGAACACTGCATGGGTGGTCTCGCGTAGTGTTTTGGAGCTAATAGTCACGGCTGCGCCCGCCTCCAAAGCCAGCGCATTGACTGGGTGGTCCTACTGCCTCGTTCAAACTTCAATCGTCCTCTCCGCCGGGGCCGCCCCTAACAGGAATGCAGCCACGCTTTTAAAGGGTTACTTACATGGCAAGCAAAGAGGCCTTGATTTACTCCTCGCATCAAAAAGCTTAGTTTCTTCTATCATTTCCGGGTCCACACGGGGAAAAAATCTCTTCAGCTCCTTCACAAAGATCACGACCCTTTCCTTGGGTGTTGTGTGCATGTTTCCAACAAAAGTGCCGTTCGTTCTTTTCACACCTCGTGGCAAATGTTTTAAGGCACACTCTTGAAGACAGCCCAGTCGGTCATGAAGTTTTTGTGGGTTTGAAACCAAGTTCAAGCTCCCTCATCTAAATAGAACGAAACATGCAAAAGCATTTCTTTGTCATCCAACTTGCTAAACAACCGCACGCGCTCGACTTGCTCCAACCAATCCTCAGTCTCCTCGCCGGGATATCCGTGGAACGATATGGTGGTTGCGGTGGTTGTTGCAGGACGTACGAAGAGTGACTTTGTAAACCATATTCTTGGTTGCCGCTGTCCTTTTCTTGCTTTTTTTCTGGTGGGAGACCAAACATAGCCGGTAAGCCTTACATTCGGTATGTTGCTCGGCTTGGGGTGCCTTGTCGCCTTCAACAAGGCGTTGGAAGCATAATGGACGCCGAACGCTACAACGTCCGATGCCGAGACGATGCGTACTAACGAAAACAACCTATCTCGGCTTGGACTCGCATTCGAGGATGTGTACTGCCAGAGAAGCTCCTGCCACGGTAGTTCGGGTCGTACAGAATCCGAAGACGTCATGGCCAACTTATCCCGAAGGTTGCCCCCGACAGTTATTCTGGTTCATCATGACGACGTACGGCACCGGAAGTCGGCCACATGGTTCGTCTCAAGCGTTACTACGCAAGAGGAACAGCTCTTTTTGTTCGTTTTGACTCTCGTTTTATTTTAGAATCGGGTCGGTCCACTCTTAGAGAGGGATAATTCCGTGGACCTTGCATTCTGTTTGTTTACTTCTGTTTCGTTTTTTTTTGTTTTTACCATCCGGCAGCCCCCCGCTGTGTTATCAGCGTTTCATGCAAAGTATGTTTATTGTTTCTTTTGTTTTGAATTCCGCAGGGGATATCTCATTTTTATAGGGAGAGTGTTCGGCCCTGACTTCGGTAGCCTAGAATAATATTCGTTGATCTCTAGTGTTTTCGTTGTAATTTGACGTTTCCTTAAACAGTAATGCCAAAAGATAAATTCTCCCAGACCAGCCACCTCGGTGTGCGATTCGCGGACACTCGTCTGCGCATGTTGCTTTGGTGACTGCATCTTCGGCGCCTTTGTATTGTTTGGGTCGTTAGGGGGGCACACGTTCGATCCTGCGTCGTGTTTGGGTACGGGGTAATATTATGGCACGCAACTAAATTGGATAAGGTTTTATTGGTGGCATCCTCAAATATTTTAGACAGTACGGGAAGAACTGATATTGGCCTGTAATTTGTAATTTGGCTTCTTCGGTTTTTCCACCTTTAAATTCAGCGTCACACGTGCAGCGTGCATTCCTTCATGAAAAACACCTGCACTTAATTTTAGGCCTATTAAGTCTGCTAGAACTTCAGTACTGAGCGTGGCCACAAATATGAGTGGTTCTGGGGCAATTTCATCTATTCCTTCAGCTGTTATTTTATATAGCTTTTTGTTAGACAACATAATTTTGCTCTGCGCTTGTTGGGCGCACAAAAAAGTGTGTCGATTAGTGTTGGACTAGGATCATTCAAAACAGTAGGAGTGTCCGTTGGGTACATTGTCGTGATTATAGAATGACCATTCAGAGTGCCTGCGACGTTTGAGCCGCCAAGTGTGGCATCGCTTCGGATTATTTCTTTTGGAACACACGTCGGCTGTATTATATAGACAAATCAGGCTTATTATGCAGGCAAGAGCAAAACGACATTTTGTTGCCTAATAAAAAATGAGTAAGAGATACGTAGTGCTCTAGTGGCCCATTAAATTTTTTTATCACAAGAGCGGAAGCCTGACCACAGATTTTAGTAGTGCGCTCTAATTTTTTGTGAGAAAACAAAAAGGCAGAATATATTTTTTTATTTTTATAAATTTACGAGCACCTATGTTTTTCGCAGGAGCGATTGTCAAGAAACGTTTACGTTTTCAACGCTGGAGCGCGATAGCAGTTACAACCGCTTTGTTGGACAAGATGATGGTAAGTGAGGTGTTGGCACAATATACAAATGGTAGTTTTCAGCGCGATAAATTAAAGGGGCGCTTATAAAATCTGAACCTTATTGAGGGCCGCAGTAAAAACTGTTTTCGCACGAAGTTGTCCAACATGGAGACAAAGAAACCATTTTGTACAATCACAGAATTAAAATTTTAAACATACTAACATTCGCGTGGGAGGTTTGGGCTGCGCACCGAAAACCTGGAATTAATTCTAGAGTCCTGGGTGGTATAAAATGTTTTCTACAAAGGGACCTCCAACCTTAAAACAGGGTATGCATTGCATTTGCATGATAAAACCGAGTTGAACACAAAATGTATGAAGCAATCTTGTACGTAAGAATCCAAACTAAAAATATAATGAAATATTCTGTGCAGAATTCAAATTCAAATTTATTCAAAAGTACAAGGTTGTATTGACATAGTGGGAATTTACAGGAGGAGGTCCCAAGATTTCTGAACCGCAGGTGGGACCTCCTATGCTAGATGTTTTGGACATAAAAAGTTGTGAGCGAAAACAACTAGTATGTATTGCGTACGTTATACAAATATAACACATTGTGGAAAAAAAAACAGGAAAATTGTAAACAATTGACAACAGAACAAGCAGGGAAAGATGTCACACGAGAAAAAATATTTCTAGTTGTTACTGGTGAGTAGCTAAGAACATCTTTAATTTTCTTTTAAATGGTTGAAGCGAGCTAACTGTCTTTATTTCCAATGGTACACCATTCCAAAAAGAAACAGCAGAAAAAAGTAGACTAAATTTGCCATAGTTAGTTCTTACTTTGGGCAATAACAAATTCTGACGGGAGGAAAATCTAGTGCAATTAGGGTTGGTTAACATGTGGCGGGGGAAGATGTCAAGATCTAGGAGGCTATGCAGCACTTCAAAAAATAGAACTCCAACGCTATACAAATACATCTTTGGCAAAGGTAATATATTAAGTTGAGTAAAGATAGGAAAAGATGGTGACGTCTTTGGGGAAAACATTATTATACGCATTGCTTGTTTTTGAAGTTTTTCTAATGGTGAAAGGTGATTTTTATACGATCGACCCCACGATGTGATGCAGTAGTTCAAGTGGCTATGGATAAATGCATAGTATAAATCCAACAGAGTTTTCGTGCTAAAGTACAGTCTAGCTCTAAGAAGTGCTCGAATGCCAAATGATATCTTTTTGCAAATGGAGGAGATATGGCATTGGAACTTTAGGTGAGTGTCAACAATAACACCTAAAATGGGTGTTTGGTTCCGCACTAGAATGGGATTGAGGTCTATATGGAGGCAAGGATTTATTTGCAACTTTTTATTCGGGGAGTGAAATACCATAAGGGACGATTTGGACGAGTTAATAGATAGTTTGTTATTAGCGCACCAATTTTCAAGAGAAGATAAGTCATGTTGCATGTCAGAAATTAATAGCTCTGCATCAGGATTGTCTGAAAAGATGGTGGTATCGTCGGCGTATAGAATGCATTTCGAGCGCGTGAGGCACTGTGGTAAATCATTTACGTAAGTAAGGAATAAAAGCGGCCCTAAAACAGAGCCTTGAGGGACGCCTTTCCTGTTAAAAGCAGAGGACGAAAAAGTGCCATTTACGCAAACAATTTGCTGTCTATCTGACAAGAAGCTCTTGAACAATTGAAGGGGCGGTCCAGTTATTTCGTATAACTGAAGCTTAGTGAAGAGGATGTCGTGATCAATACTGTCGAATGCCCTCGATAAGTCGACGAATACCGAGCCTGCGTAATTTCCTTTGTCAATGAATAATTTAGTACTATCGACAAAACATGCCTAGGCTTTATCTGTTGAAAGGCCAGGTCGAAAGCCGAATTGACTGGGAGTTAGTATATTAAACTTTTTATAGTAGTTAGACAGTCTCTTTTCGATTAACTTTTCAAGCACTTTGTCAAGAAATGGGAGGACTGAAATCGGTCGATAATTTTCTATTTGATTCGGATCGCCTTTTTTGAAGACCGGAACAAGTTTAGCCAATTTAGACATGCTTGGGAACACACCGGTTTTAAAGACAAGATTGAAAACAGAACTTGAGATTGGAAGAATGAATGGACAAATCAATTTGATGTGTTTCCCCTGAATTCTATCTAAGCCAGGACCAGTCGCTTTCAGCCCTGAAATGACGGCTTCAATTTCCGCAGGGTTGGTAGGAGTAAGAAAGAATGATTGTGGTTGGCGAGCAAATGTGGGCGTATACATCAAAGAAGAAGGGTCAGATGATTCTGTAGAAAAATTTTGATTAAAACAGTTCGCGATATCACGCGGTGCTGTGACCAGCGAGTCGTTCATTTTAATGGCCGTAACCGAGTCACGTTGAAGTTGTGTGTTTAGGAATTCGCGTATCAACTGCCACTTTCTTTTTGTGTTGCTTCCACTGTCCTGAATTTGGTTTTCATAATATCCTCGCTTGGCCTTTTTTAACAATACGGATAACATATTGCAATATCGTGTATATCTGGTTTTGAGGCGTGTGTTAAATGGTTGCCGCTTAGTTTTTTTATACAGGTTGTCTTTTTTTCGTAAAGAACATAACAAACCCTTCGACAGCCAAGGACAACGAGGGGCGTGGTAACGTCGATTGGACACCTGAACAGTAGTAGACGAGTCAATGGCTGATGTAATTGTTTCACAAAGCATTTGAACAGCAATTTCAGGATCTGGTGTGTCGAGTATCGCAGACCAGTCAGTATCTGATATAATGCGTTTATATTCATCTCCATCAAAAATAGCTCTAAAGCACGGCCTGACGATAGCAGGAACCGACAGGTTAGTGGTCATAAAGACAGGGTAATGATCTGTAATTTCAGTTTGAATTACGCCTCCTTCAGAGGTGCAACTGGAATTTGTCAGTATGTGGTCAATCAAGGAGTAAGTGCCATGATTAGGACATCTGGTAGGAACGTTAATAAGACACTGAAACCCATAGCTGTACATGCAGGTGATGTATTCCAGGGTATCGTGGTTTGAATCATCCAGAAGATTAATGTTAATGTCACCGAAAATAAAGACGGTTTTCTTTTCACAAGAAAGTTGGTGAAGTATGTCAGACAGCATGCTTAAAAAAATTGCAGGATCAGAGGAGGGAGATCGATATATAGCGCCACAGACGACATTGGAATGATTATCTTTTAAAGATGACGCTTCAAATTCGATCCGTACAGATTCACAAGAAGGAACATTGAAACTTATATCAAAACGCCGTTTATATGACATGCCATTCAAAACGTAAATAGCTGAGCCTCCGTGCGCACTACCATCACGATGACCGTACTCACGTTTGTAGCCTGGAATATTAAAAATATCTTTATCATGGACAGAAAGCCAAGTTTCTGAGAAGCAGATAACAGAAAATCGCTTATCAAACGACTGGACGAAAGTCGAAATGCTGTCGTAGTTCCTGCGCAGGCTTCGAGCGTTGAAGTAAATTGCGGAAAAGCAAGACGTATTGTTCAAAGTGGTGTTGACGTCATTCATTGAAACGTAAGCCATGGGAATGGACGAAAGGAAAGCCGCTTAGCTCATGTTATTTTTACCCGAAAACCCGAAGATCCTGATCGCAGGTGATACGATGCACACGGCTGTCGAGAGTTTTCCTGGCTTTGATCACACAATGATCGGTCCAGAGGAACATCCATTTGCGCTGTTTCTTCAGTTCGAGCGCTTTTCCAAACAGGATTTTGTTTTCAGGGGTCAAATGCTCATTTACAAAGATGGGTTGCACTTTGGACTTTTGCTCTTTGTCAGCGGCTGTGTTTGACTCATCCTGACCTTCCGTATTAGCGGTGGCCTGCTGGGACGATTCACCAAGAACACCAAGGCAAGAAGTTGTGGGACGAGACTTGCGAGCGTTTGAGAGGAATTCTGTGCGTTTGTCGCGTGAGCAGAACCTCACAATTATGTTCTTGTGGTTAGCGTTGTGTGTTGGGACCCGGTGCGCCGTATCGATGTCCTCGGTCTGTACCGTGCACCCAATGGCATCACCGAGTTGCTTGACAATTTCTAAGCATTCTTCGCCCTGCGTCACGGGAACGCCTCTTATTTCGAGATTGTTTGCTCTGGAGTACTGCTCAAGTGCGGCGACTTTGCGTGCAAGAACATCGTTGCTTTGAACAAGCTTTTTGTTGGTAGCAACAAGGGTAGTGTTTTGGAGCTTGACAGCCTCAAACTCATTGTTTATGAAGTCAAGAAACTTCTTAAGCTCTCCATGTCATTTTGAAGTTGCTTGACTTCCTCTGGTTTACATTTCACAACAGCACATTTCACAGTTTCCAGCGAACTTGTCAACGTGGAAAGTTTTGCCTCGAAAGTATTTTAAATTCTTCGAAGTCTTTAGCCAAGGCAGCAACAGTGGGAGCCATTACCGTAGGAGCGATCAGCACACCACGGTTCGATGCTAGGTACAGAAATAATAAGAAAAGCTAATTTTTTACCTGTGTAAAGACGAGGGCAGCAGATTTGATTGCAGGCTTCGATCGAACCGAAGTGGCTGATCGCTCGCTCTGTGTTTGTGGCTTAGGGTGGTTTTCTGCTCTATTTTACGTAACGCACTTCGTAATCACTCTCGCCGGGTTAGGAATAGTAAAAACGCGATAGAATCTACACCATGCTTTCAATATCAGCAATATCAGGCTTCGTTTACTCAATTCTTTAAGGGATATCAAGAAAAAGTATTATGGGTAACCTAAAATTTTCTGTTATCCGAGAACGCTTTTGGAAAAATTGGTTTAAAAAAATGGCGACACATTTTCTTTAATACTTCATGTTGTATACCACTTATGGTAGTAATGGAAAGCAGCAATGCAGCGCATTTCAGTCGTGTCTCCTTATTCATATGTGCTGTCACAACATCAATATTTTATTGACAGGCTTTTGCTCTAAATTGTCTTTCTGCAGTACTAACGAGCGATACACATCAATACTTCATTGACAGGTAGCTCATTGCTCTAATTTGTGTTTCTGCATTACTAACGAGTGATAGGAAATCATGCATTGTTATTTTACCTCACTACAGCAGAGAGAGCTGTTGAGGTTTAGGGGGCGCTAGCTGCTTGGATGCTCAAGGTTTTCTACTGTTAAATTTATTGCACTGTCTTGGTGTTTTGAATAGGTTATTTTCCTGGCCCTTTTGAATTCACGTACGCCGATGGCAACTGCTCCGTCATTAAGATTGTTGCTCCAAAAGGAGATGAAGGTAGGTGTCACAAACATGATGTTGCAGTGCATTTTGTTGGGACAGCGTTAATGAAAAGTTTGTTACCACTGTTTCAAACATGCTGGTATATGCAAATGAGTCGCCTAGATATTTTTACTACCAATGTTTAGAGAATAGTGTGCCTTACCTGCAAGGATTCAAAGCCGACAAACACTTTAAAAAGAGGTATTAAAAATGCAGTGAACGGATGTAATGTTGCGTGCCCTAACCTATAACCGCAAACAAAGCATAACAAATCAGAAAAGTATGAACTTTCTTTAGACTGGCATTGTATTGTAATTGTAACCTATACACGCATGCTGTCTTTACCTATAAGACAGCACTCAGAAGATTCGTCTTTTCTATATTTGCAACAGGATTGTGCCGCCCGCAAATGAACGGTGGTGTCTGACGCATATTATTCTAAGAACATGTGCGCCGAAAACGTTCACCGAAGTTGCCATTAAAAAGGGCACTGGCTCACATTGTGGAGGATAGCGCCTGCCTCACTGTATTTGTTCCACGACCATTGGCTTTCTTGACACTAGACACCCCACAACCGTTTCTACAAAGGAAAGATAATCTTCGTCGCACCACACGAGCTCTGATTCCATCGTGTAGAACAGACCTCCCTAGCAGACTCGCTCGCTAGGAGGAGGTCTTGCTACGAAGACTTCGTGCTGGTGTAGCCATCTCTCCCGCTGTTACCCGAGAGTGGCCACCATCTTACCATGCCCCGTTCGCCCAGAACTGCCCCCTTTTTACGGCTCCTGCCGAAGATGCGGACATGGAACGTTTGCTGTGGACGTGCCCTTCATTGGAAGCGGCGAGAACAAGACACATTCGAGGCACAGGCATCCGCCCTGGCAGATTACCTGACCACTACCACAGCCAGGTATCCACTGCACTAGTATATCGATGTGTATGGTAATGCTGAAGTTTCCGCAGTGTTCTTTTATACGATGAGGCATAGTGTATTGTCGTGGTGGTGTGCGTAACACTTCGATTGCTTCGGGGATATCCGCTAAAAATATAACACGAATTCTATATTTAGCTATAACGTCTTGGATCATGTGGGCAAGCAGGACGTTCATTGGCTTGCAGTTCGAGTTCTGTAGTGGCAATGAGTTAATTATTAGGGAAACGCTCTGTGCTCGTTCGGCTTAGGTCGCCACAGCAAGCGCTATGAGGAGAACAGTTTTATCTAATTGCCCACATGTGTAAATAATAGTTGCGTCTGTTATTACATTTAGACGTGAGAATAGATTGTCATGATTTCCAATAGTACCAATTCCAACATGACATTGGAAAAGAATCGACTGTAAATGAAGTTTAATATCTTGGGCATCGTCAAATCACATCGCAAGGCATCTCCTCGTCACTGCTGTAGTCCTTACGGCCGCCGCTAATGCCACAAGGCTATATTAGTACTTTTGGGCTTGATAAATAAATGCTGCTTTATCGACCGTATGAACGATGGATCATGCCGTGGAAATAGAAGTTTTATGAATTCACTTCAAAAACCTTTTTAAAGAACAATGAGGTGATGGTAAGACGTTGTACGATTACTAGTGCAGATAAAAGTCTAAAGTCCCATAGACCAGGTTTTCAGTACTCTGAGCGCGTTCACGTGAATGTATTGAGTACAAAAACAAAGTCCAGAGTCATGTGATTTCTGCCTACTCCTCACCATTTTCCATGACGTTTCCTATGAGGCGGACTTGTCTTGCAATACTATTGGACGACTTTTAAAGCTCTAAGTTCTATGTATACACTATTGCGTTTTCGTCAATGCTTTTTTTTTCTTCCGGAAGAACTTAAGCGCTATTGGAATCAAGTGAAATCGTGAGAATTTAGTTTTGTGGCTTATTTTTTAGGAGTTTGAGCTAGTTTCGCTTTTCTTCTGCCGAGCAATACGTCCATGGTTTCTGACGTTTTTCTCTGATCGCGTATTAGTCCCACTCGAGAAATCATCATGACCCGCTATTTACATGGTTTCGACTGCAGAAGTGGGCCGCATAAACCTCCTTGCTGCGCTTCAAGCTAACAAGTATCGTTTCATGCCGTATAGAAGCCCGATCCCAGGTGGATGCAGTGGCTGTGATCCGGTGCTCCTATTCATCGCATATGGTGAACCGCGGGATGTCTATCTTGCACCTACGGATCTGACTTACATGTATTTTTTCGTACTATCCGCCATCGCGTCGGTGACTCGGCCAAGAAGCACAATCGGCCAATAAAAAACAGGCCTATACGCCTATATTTCAGCCCCTACAGTTCATGTCACTCGCTTTGTGCTAATCATATTAGGCTAAAAGAAAATGCAACGAAAATTAGAAGTAACGAGTATATATGTCGATGCCCAGCCCGGTATTATCGGGCATTGCTGCTTACCTACTGGATGGCAGCACTTTGAGCGGCAAGTGAACGCAAAGTCTGGGCTTCATTCCTGGCAACGACCGTGGCCTTTTACATAAAGTCAAAACAACGCAGCAGAACGATATAGTAGCACAAGCAAAAACGTATATGTACCACGAGTGTTGCGCACCTTCAAATCAATTAGGTGCCATAGATCGGTCCGTTGAAGCTCCTCCCGATTCTACCCCTGTCCGCAAAAGATCACATAATCTCTTACCGTGAAATTTCCGGTATCAACTGAATTTTAGCAATTTGAATGTGTTTGTCATCATCGTATCACTTTTCGCTTTCCTCCCATGTTATACACTAATACTGTAAAATGAAACGCTCTATTTTTGAGCAACTCAGCGGAAGAGTGAGAAAGCTGGTTGCCGATGCTGCACCACTTCAAATATGTATTCCGCTAAGCCTCGAGCTGCTTTTTCTGCACAGTTATTCCCGTGAGGCTTAACTTGAATCACGTTTGAGCAGTGTGCCGGCCAACTCCATAGGAGAAGTGTTGATTTTAAATAAGATGTCGAGTACAGGAACTCTGTTTTTCTAGCATACGGGTAATTATTGCAATCTTGAAACTTTCTAAGGCCAATCACCATGCGTATTTAGTGGTGCAACCGTACTGTGCGTAACGGACCTAACGAATCAGGCTCTGACGGATTCCAGTACTTGAAACGAAAGTTTATTATTTGCGGTCGTCAACACGATATTGCTGAAATTGCCCTGGACATTGCGGACCCAAACTGAGTCCTGCATGCAAAGGACGAGCAAAATTGTCAAAACGGTCAGTTTTGTCTGATGGGGTAAGCTTTTACACAACTGATTCAAACCCATCACTATCCCCTTTATATCCGAATGAGCCCAGCCAACCTCTCTTTTAGATGCAAGGCATCTCTTCCTCTGGGCTCCGTCGTCGGTCATCCGTCCATCCGCCGGCCCAGGAAGATACCCGCCACACTGTCGCTCCAGCATTTCACGGCCGGGGCTATGTCCCTCCCTTGTTGCGGCGCCGTCCACACACCCCCTGCGCATGCTCGGCTCATCTCGGCCCGGCCTAGAAAGACACCGGTAACACTGTCGCTCCAGGAGCCATTAAAGGGTAAGAACCCACCTGGCGTTCAGCAAGCCGAGCATGCGCAGTGGGGGTGTGGACGGCGCAACAACGACAAGGGGGGGGACATAGCCCCGTCGCATCTAATAAAATTACACCATCTTCCTGTAGGGGAACCCTGAGTAGTATGCGAAGCAGCCATGGGCTCAACGCAATTTCCCATTTCGTAGTTCCGGTAAGTAGAAAGACTGGTAGTTACCATGGGAACCAAACTGTAAATATAACGGTAGCTACGTACCTCAACCTAACAGAAACTACGAATTGAAAACTAATTGGCACTTGAATCGACCCCATGGCTGCTTTGCATACACTCAGGGTTCCCCTATGGGAAGATAGTGTAATTTTTTATCTGACTTTTAGTGTGAGTGTACCTTTCATCTCGATGGACATTCAGGTTAGACTGGGCCATCGCGCTCGGTACTTCTTTTGTCTCGGTGGATATTCAGGCTCGATTGGATCTAACGTCTCGGTTGATCATTCATATCGCTGATCACGTGACCGATTGGACCTTTCGTCTCAGTAGATCTTTCGTCTCGTTGGACATTCAGGCCACAAGTGACCTGGGTGCATAAATAATCCTCGCTTTTACTAGCGACTCGTATGACTCTTACTCGTGCAGGTCTAGCCATCATTTTTATGTAACACATTGTTTCACGCATGTATAACTCAATTTACGGGAAAGATTGGGTTCCAACAAGCGGTGGCGAGCAGTGACGAGCCGTACGTGCAGCCAGAGTCGCCCCATCGTCGCCGCTTGTCCTGGCGCCTTCGTGCGAATGACGCCGGCGCCTGCGTGTCAGGGGTGGGGGGGGGGGGGGCAGGCATGCATGCGGGTGGCTTTTATCGAGGGAATGAAATGTTTCATGCAGGCTTTTGCGTTTTAATATGTTGTCGAAGCCAAACGGCTCCTGTGTTCAACCTCCTTGTTTGAGAGTTGAGATGGTTGCTCAATCGCGATCCACTCAGCCGGCCCACCGTGTGGATGCGCTCTGCCCTTCATCTGACTGTGGCGGACCGTGACGTCGCATCACGTGACCCATGAAATCGCGGAGTCAGTTTGTCGTGTGGAGTAGCCGTAACCAGACAGGAATCCTTTAAATTAAACAGGAAACAGTGAGGTTACACAAAGTGTTGCTGTCGACCTATTATACAGGTTACGGACGCGCAACCGTATTTTGTGACGTTCCGTACTAGGCTGGCGCCTCTCAATCACAGGAGCAACGTCGCGGGTTTATATTTCGGCAAGGCGTTTTTGGTGCGGAGTACCTGAGGACCGCACAATATCCGTCCCCGTCCGTGCGCATAGCATTTTCAATGGCACAAAAATACACATGTGCCGGCAGGATTCAAGGCTGTGTCTGGTAGTCCCTACAGAGTTAGCGTTAGTCATCTTACACCTTCCGCTAAAACCATGATCTACTACCCGAAAGTCAAACGGCTTACTCCCTGGCCTGTAACGGTGCGGAGTACCTTGGGACGTCCCAATGTCCTTCCGCGTCCATATGGAGTACACCAGCATCAAGTGAAAATCAAGCGAAGTTCGATTTGAGCCGTGAATTGCAGTTTCATCTAGGGAATAACCAAGGTGCAACTCACGGCTGAATTCGAATTACGGTTGGGGCGCAAATCGGATGTCACTCCAGGTGCAACTTGGAAGTCATTTCGATTCCCTGCACTCCACACCCTCGCCATCGTCAACGGAGTGGAGGTGCTGCCATTTTTTCTTTTTTTTTTGCGCAGTTCTTTGCGAGACACGATTTAGCCATGTTATTCGCGAATCGAAAATAACACTTTTTAGCTGAACTCCGGAACTGCCATAAAAAAGTCAAAACATTATTTAGGTCATCGGCTCAATGTGTTCAGTGTTACACTCGTGCTTTGGGTGTATGAAAAGGCAATTGTGCTTTCAGACAATGAAATGCTGATGTGTTTATTTTGCAAAATTTATATGTCTTTATTTAAAGTAAGTATAGTTTTCTTCCGTCCATTTAAACGAGACAACATTTGGGCTTGGGAGGGGTGGTGGGAAGGAGTGTAGAACTGGGGTCGGCAAGCGAACCATCCAGATATCGCAATTAGGAGCACTCGGCACGTAAATAATGAACAAAGACTCTTTATAAACAAGCGATGGTAGAATGTTTGGTTTGTGCAATCGATTTAAAAGTCGTACAAAGGGGCAGGTGTCGCCCCAAAGCTGACACTACTCTCCCAAAGGCACCTATAATATCGGTTATGGTGTACTTGTCTACTTGATAAACTCACAGTGGCGCAGACGTTTCCCGGAAAGAATTTGGGGAAAGGGGGGAGGTGAAGTGAAATTGAATGCACGACGCACCCTTAAACCGTGCGGTAACGTGAATCCTTCCGGCTGCTGTTTTTTTGTTGCGGTGTAGCATCATCATCACAAGCCTGTTTGTGTCCATTCCAGGACGAAAGCCCATAACAAAGATCTCCAGCAACGCCTATCGAGTGTTAGCTGAGTCCATGTTTGCTCCCCTAATTTTCAGAAGCTCGTTTATCTATAAAATTCTCGGCCGACCTCTATTGCGCTGTGACCTCTATTGCGCAGGTGGACCGTGTGTGAAACAGACGGTCCACCTGCGGTCGATAATTCGCATTACGTGACCAGCCCATGGCCATTTTCTTCGCATAATTTTAACTAGCATGTCCTCCACTTGCACTGTTCCCCAATCCATGCGGCGGTTTTCCTGTCCTTCAGCGTGACCCCTAGAATTCGGCGGTGTTGGCCCGTTGAGCCAATCTGTTTCCTTTCAAGTCGTTGGTGCGACACCAAAGTTCTTCCCAGTTAGACATTACTGAAAGAACGGATTGATTAAATACAAGCTTTTGGGTGACAGAGAAAGCTTAGCAGTCAGGATATCTGCGTACGTGCTACAAGCACGTACAAGAACGTTCTGCGGGTAGTTTGTTACGGTCATAAATGTTGAAAACGATTAGAGTAACATAATGGTGGCGGTGGTGAAACGCAATTTGTTGGCCTTAAGAAGCGGAGGGGACGCCCGAACTCCGGCACAGGAGAATCCAAGTATCATGAACGCGGCCTCTGTCCTGTCGAGCAATACGAGCTGGTCCTCGACGAAGGGGCTGTCCCAGATAAGCCTCGAAGCTCTACAAAGGACGGGTGGTAAAGGGAATAATGCCTGTTGGGTGGCTTGATTGGGTGCCAGCATTACGGGCTGTCCTAGAAGCGAGGGAGGGTGTGATGCTAGGCGAGGAACAGTGGGAGGGGCGGGCCGGAGGCCCTGGGTATGTCTGCAGAGGCAAACCATGTGTTCAACGATTCCGATGGCGCCGCAGGTCTTTCACTTAGGGTATGCAGCCGGATCGGACCCAACGTATGCAGCTGGATCGGGCCGAAGAGGGCATTTGGAGTATCCTCAGTGTTGTCTGATGTGGTTTGATGAGATTGGGATGAGGATCCGGTAGTAAATTGCCTCCTGGTTCAAAAATGCTAAATGACTGGTGAAATACATTGGCTTTCGGGTACGACGTCTACCGCTTCGTCTGGATTAGGACTGGTGTTTTCGGGACAGGGCGTAGGAGGGCGAATTCGAAGGGATCGAATCTTGTGGGCCACGTTGGTTAGAGCGCTGACCGACGCGTGGGCTCACTCATTCCCCTATTGCCCGACTGGGCCGGTGTCTAAAGAAGGTGGAAAAAAGTGCCTGCGTGGCGATGCCTGGATTCGTAGGCGACGAGAATCTCCTGGGCTTTCTCGGAGACGACACCTGATATGAAGTTGCTGCACACCTCGGCCGAATCAGAGACTATGTAGATGACGGGAGACACATGGTGCCTGGGAAATGGCCGCGGCATAGCCACTTCGGCTGCTGAAAAGCAGACCTTTGGCAGTATCGCCAATTCATTGACGATGTTGCCATTTCCATCGACCACTACACGAACCGTACCTCTCTGCTTGTGGCTGGCAGGCCTGATGGGTGAGTGTGCAGCATCCGTGTAGAGGACGAGATGTGAGATTCTATAACAGCAGTTTAGTTAGAGACGATAGTTTTTTTGGGGTACTTAAACCCAGAAAGTTTGGTCTGTGTATGTCCGTCTCTCTGTGACTCGATTCAGCCACCCGGCCAAAGTGAAACGAAGTCTGCGCAATATTCTCATATACTCACTGCCAAATCTAAACGTCTAAGTCCAGTTCATATATTCGTACTCGTCAACATTGTTGAACAAGAACAACACATTACGCAAATAGAATACAGAAAATTACTAAATGAGTGGTATTCGCAGTGTTCGTTTATAAAAACTTTATAGGTGCTTGATTTTTGCTAAATGAAATACTACATCTACTGCAGAAAAAAAAACATCCCCCTCGCGAGGGGCACGATCAAATGCAGAGCATTTCCGCGGGGGGCGCGCCTACAAGTCGTATGGATTACGTATTGGTTGTTGTTGTTGCAATTGTTGTCTTCCAGCGTAGACATTGGTGATGAAGTCGATGGTGAAACGTGAAACGTGCCGTGAACCCCCTGCCGCGGCTATGACGCAACGTGGCGCGGCTATGACGCAACACAATCCAACACAATCCACTTTAATCCAATCCAACCCAAATCCAAACTAATCCAAACCAAGCCAATCCAAGCCAATCCAAGCCAATTTAATCGAATCCAATCCAATGCCCCTCGCGAGAGAGTGTTATAGCGCCGAAATCGCGCCACCACACGGACGCGTGATGTTGACGTCACGATCACGCCACACATGTTAGCGACCGAAGCGCGCGCGAACGACATATGTGGTTTAAGCGCGAACCGACCGCGGCGAGAGAGCGCGATGCGAGCGCCCCCACCTGTTCTTGCGCGCGAACCGACTGTTGCTCAGCGCGAACCCAACGCGGCGAGAGAGGGTGTTGCGAGCGGAGAGAGGAGGAGGAGGACGCGGGGGAGAGGGCGCACCTGTGGCCGATGGTTGAATGCGTCAAGGATATAAGGCGCGTTCGTAAACTTTCATTGTGTGTCGGCTTTGTGGCGCAGTGGGTACAGCACCATGTACCTTGCGTTCCGCCCGCAGA
Organism: Haemaphysalis longicornis; assembly: GCF_048455015.1. Lineage (NCBI taxonomy): Eukaryota > Metazoa > Arthropoda > Arachnida > Ixodida > Ixodidae > Haemaphysalis > Haemaphysalis longicornis. The sequence goes on along the minus strand of NW_027526295.1, from coordinate 128,500,896 downwards.
GTCGTGGGATCGAAACCTGGCGCCGGTAAGTATTATTTTTTTATATAGTGTAGGGGGAGCGATGCGGACTACGGACGTCAACGCGGGTGACATCGTGAGTTACTGAACCGCTCTGCATTTAAACAACTTTTACCATCTTCCCGGAGGGGAACCCCGAGTAGCATGCGAAGCAGCCCTGGGGTCGACTCAAGTTCCCATTAGTTTTCAGTTCGACCGCGACGTTGTGGGAGGAGAATGAGGGATGCGGAGCGCGAGGCGCGCGGCATTATACCTCGGAGCTACAGTGGCGCCCGCAGCGGAGTATGCAGCGGCTACCGTCGCGCCTCTAAGCCTCAGCTGCTTCGCATTATCGCGGGCGGTGCCGAAGGTATTGCCATTCGTTGCGCAATACCGGAGAGGAGAGGAGCTTCGGAGAGGAGACGAAGAATGCCGAAGAGGAGAGGAGCGCCGGAGAGGAGAGGAGGAATGCCTAAGAGGAGAGGAGATGAGACAAGGAATGGACGAGGAGGAGGATGCGCATGCGCAGTGGGGGTGTGGACGCCGCACAACGGGATGCACAACGGCGGAGAGAACAGGGGCGGTATTCTCGCGTTTTGTCCCTTTTGCGTCCCTTTCAAAAGTGTACCTTTTGGTGAGTCCTGATTGGCTAAAAGCCAACAACCGGAAGTGACGTACCGCAAGCGCGGCAAACCTACTGCCAACCTTCCTCCATGCTGCCAACGTCCACCTCTTAACCGGAAGTTACGTCACGATGAAAGGGACGCAAAAGGGACGTTTTCAAAAGAGACAGTTACGAGAATACCGCCCCAGGTGCGACCATAAGCTCCTCCGCATTTAAAAAACTAGACAGTGTCACCTGCTTACGCCCGCACCACAATACAGCTTCTGCCAATGGTTTTTATTTTAACGCTGCGAGATAGCTTGCCTTGTTGCTGTCCCAACGGTCGGACGCGTGCGCAGAGAGGTGCTGCTCGTACCACATCATTGCAAGTCCTGTCGAAACAGCCGCATGATTTCCACTCGGGCGAGGGCTTCTAGACGGGAGTTCTTCTCGGGTGCATATTCATAGAAAAGAATCCAATCCTCCGTACCTAAACTCTTTCCATCAGATCAGGCTTGACCAGATCAGGCTTGACCATTTCTGTGCGTTGTCTTTGTTGAGATTCGGCAGTAGCGATGAGGGTGTTCGTGGTTTGTTCTCTTGTTTGGGTTGTACTATCTGCATGAAATGAAACGCGAACACAAAAATAGGAACCTAAGCGCACAAATAGCGCAATTTCTTTACATGCAAGCCAAAATGACGCGCGGCTTAGCAACAAGAACAAAGTTTGGAAAAGTGGATTGCCAAATATACCAATAGCATGCCATTATATCAGCTCTACTACAGTATGTTTCAATTTTTCACGTTCTGGCTCATATTTTTGTGTTCGCGTTGTATTTGGCGCCGACAGTACATGAGTTGTACTCCCGCTCTTGCAGTGTCTGAAGAAAGCATGGGTCCATTGTGGCAGCGTTAATCCTCTTTGGGGCCTTCATGTTCCCCGAGGACGAGAAGGTTGGCACTGGGAAGTACTCCAAGAACTCTCACATCTTTACAGTGATTTTGAGATAAGACTGGGAAGTGAAGTGTCTCAGTTGTCCGGTCGGGCTTCTTAGCAACCCAGTCATACATTTGTGGTGTTGTGGTGCACTGGGCAGTTCGTATCGCATTTAATCGAGGTTTTGGAATAACGGGAAGTAAAACTCGTCTCGACAGTTCCGCGTGGCGTGTGAAGTAATCCACGCAGTTGCTGTCTCAGGAATCCTGTCGGCTGCGCAATGTCTTGAGATCCGGGGCTCTTTACTTGGCCACCATTTTTTATCGTTCCTGAACCTTCTCTTATTTTTGGGCCCTTTAGTCCTGAGGTCATCGTCTTCGGCTTTTCACGACATATATTGCACACACACGCGTTGCAGAAAACGAAATGCACGCAGTGTTACTCCTGCATCGAACGGCGAAGCTTCAGTGCAAAGCCGTCTGGCAAGCGACTTTACGGGAAGTTGAACGCGTTTCCTCTTTTGTTTGTTGGTTAGTGTGGATACTAGTTCCATTTAGAAAAGCTTGTTCTTGAAGCTTTACCTCAAATTTTCATCTGGAAGCCCGGCCGCAAAATACTGCGTCGTAACTAAGCGTTCATAACAAGGGAGTTTCGCTACAATATTTTAAAAAATCATATTTCTCTGTATAGTTAAGCACGAATATTTCGTTGTGTCTGTATGTCTGTAGGCCTATCTGTCCTTCGTTTCAGTTGACCGGACAAAACTTAAAAAAACTTTTGAAAAGGAGCATATGTTGTCAAAAATTCCCTCGCACTTCCCCGAGGGGGAGAGTGTGTAAGTGCGAATGCACGGTTGTTGATTGCGCGATTACGGTGGATATCGTGATCTTGGAGTGGAGAGGAGGCGCCGAACACCCGCAGTCACTGAGCGGAGAGAGGAGGAGGAGAGTAGCGCCCGCCGTTACGGCGAGGGCTACACGAGCGCCCTCACGCGTCGGAATGCGGAGCGCCCGCTACGCGAGTGAGAGCTCTCCCGCCCGAAGTGGAGAGGAGGCGCCCAACACCCGCAGTCACTGAGCGGAGAGAGGAGGAGGAGAGTAGCGCGCGCACCCACAGCTGTTGCTATGCGGACGACGGCGGCGGACGATTCAGGCTCGCTTAAGAAATGCATTCGCACTTAAAACCACCCAAACTACGATAATTGGGAGTATATTCCATCTTTGTAAATACCGTTAAGCAGAACAAAAAGAATGGGGAAATTTTCCGAAAAAAAAAGAGATGAGCGACACTAGTTTTGTTTTTTATTTCAAATACGCGCTAGCTTGCTTTTGCCGGTCGCAAGTTTAAAACCATTTAGAACAATTTTCACCCGAAAATAGTGAGAAGAAGGAGTGCAATCGAGCCTCGAGTTTGAGCCTCGATAAGGAGAATTCCCCACGACTTCAAGCGCAAGTAGTGTGAACGCAGGAAATTTGAATTTAATTGATCAAATCTCATTCGCGTTTATTATAGAACTAGCGCCTCGGGAAAGAAGGGGGGAAGTGTGCGGAGGACACACGCAAGCCAATTGCGTGGTAGGCGAAGCAGAAAAATATGAGGTTTTGATGACATTTAGAACGAGCAGAGGAGACACGCGACATGAAAATGTGGGTATGGCGATTCTGCTCGCGCGTAAAAACATCCGTATTTTGGCGCTCGGTTCTTTTAGGAGATTTTTTGTGCATACGAAATAGTGTTCATACGAGAAATCCATATTCTTTTAATACTGTTTGGCCTGAACCTGTTTGTACATTTTGCTGTATTTTTAAATATAATTAAAATCAAGGTTTGGTGCTGATCAACAGAGAAATGTATAAATTGTGTGTTTTAAGTTCCTTTTTCATGGCATGAGCCATATTTCGGCTAACAAGTTGCTCTTTTTGATGCAGATCTGGATATTCAAACCACAAAAGACGCCCTGAAAGCATTGGGGATAATAGAATTTTGTATGAAATGGGTCAGAGATGCAGTGTTCGGTGATCCGCAGCCTTGCTGCGATTTTATGTTCACAAGCGAATGTCAGACTACTCCAGCCTACAGCGACTACAAGCGGGACGACTGCAGCAAGCACGAACAGGCGTCCACGGTAACAAAACGTGCACTTCAAGATGTTTGTACAGAATTTACCTCAAAACCTTCTGTTTTGAATGGGGAATAAAAACAAGTTATGTGCTCATTACTACTTTCCTTTTATTGCAACTATTTAGCATATGTTTGAATACGAGTGGAGATCCACTGTTGGTCAAGTAGAAAGTGAATTTGGTGTCGGTTACATCTTGAGCGGCGTTAAAGGAGCCATGAAGAGAAAATACAACTTCGTTTAATTTGAAATAACTAGGATTCAGTATCTTACTCAGCCCCATTACAGCCACAAAAGATGTTTTTTAACGAAAAAAAAGCAAGAAGTATTTAAAAACTTTTAAATTTTTTCCCACAGTGACGTGTTATGAGCAAGAATTGCGTCATACGGGCCAAAAATAAAACACAATTTTCAGTGCGTTAACTGCACGTTAGCATTGAAGTGATGGGGTCAAATGGAACTAGAGGCCCCATTACACACGTTCAGTCATGTGTGGTCGCGACAGGTCAGTTAGGCGGCCGCCAATCGCACAAACAAGGTTCCGTGACGTCATAGAAAAGTTGCGGGAAATTGGCTAGGGGGTCGTGACTGCTTTACACGTTTTCTTTAATATCTCCGTTATGTGTTCGAAGATTGCGATGATATTGGTATCATTGTTATCGGGACTAATCAGCCTTTCTAATAAACCCAACTTGTATTTTGTCTTCATGGCTCCTTTAAGGTAAACACACTTCGTTGCAGTAAAGAGATGCACCAAAAAACAACGTGGTATTGCCCACTTATTTAACTTCCCGGCACAATAGATTTCACACTCTGCAAATACTCTCCCAAAGAAAAAATAGCTCTGCTTACATGCTTTGAAAGCAAAGATATCATAAATTCCCCAGCCGATAGTCTTGAAATACTTTTTTACATATAATGTTTGAAGCTTCTTGTCATTTTTTATTCATTTTAAAAGAGAGAATCTTTTTTTGCGCTACATAAACACAAACATTTCATGTTTCTGTCTTTCCCTGGATTCAGCGAACCGGACACAACATAAAGAACTACATAATAAAATTGTTGATGCACATGAAAATCTTCCAACCTATTCAATCTGAATACATACGCCATTCTTGTCAACATTGTCCAGCAAGAAAACATTCGGCATATCTGAGAAAAATATCACACACGCGTGGTATTTCAGGGTCAGTATAATTAAATAGACGTGGCTGCACTATTTTCGCTACTGGGCATAAAACTCCGCACCGAGAACAATATTTTCACCAAAAAATTGCAAGAGGTAGTCGACCTAGAACCGATAACTCGTGGCGAAATTTCAAGACCGACAGGTCCCAGAAGATGGGGCTTGAGTGGTGGAACGCGAGACAATTGAATTCACTCGAACGAATCTCCTCGGCGTTTATCCTGGGATGAGAAATAGGGGACGGAAGAGCATGACAGGTGGGCGAGTGAGAGTGAACAGGCATTTACGGGGCAGCCGAGCACAAGACTATGTTCTTTCCACGAAGCTTCCAGCAAACTAAGGTGATAGGCGGTCAATTTTTATGCACGAATTACTACCTGAAATGCCGCCAGAATGCAACTTTCGCGGGAGTTCCACCTGTATTAGTTCTAGCAGCTTATGTGGAGGTAACTGGTTGAGCAAAATCTGAAAAATAGGAATAAAAATACAAAAATAGGAAACTGGCGAACTGTGTAACACTCTTTATTTGAAAAAAAAATGAAGGATTGACCAAGTAACACCTGTAATCCTGTTAACATCATGAATGGAGATAATTGGTCAAACATGATTTAGAAAACCAAAAGGTGTGGCTGTATAAAACTCAGACTCGAGACAAGCGGCAGAGGAATGCTACGCATTAGTAAACAATTCTCTGAATTTCTGCACATTTTTTCAAAGGCGGAAGCCGTACGGCACCCTGGGCTTTAGTGCGAAAACCATTATTGTCGATGTTGCAGTTCCGCAAATAAAATGGAGTTCAAAGACAGGCGCGGAGGAATAAGTAAGGAAACTTTATTGTTAGTACAGGGCCTCCGAGATCGCCCTGCGCGAGTTTTGCCCCGGCCGTCCAAATCGCCGCGCGCCCAAGCAAAATTTTGTACGTGTGCTGGTTCACCCAGCCTCAGCCAGGCGGTAGTGCGCACCTATGCATTGAATGCATCGTTCAGCCCGTTGGGCCGCTTTTTATGCGGCCTTTCGCGGAATATCAACGCTGAACTTTTTCTGGTCTGGCCACGAATATATTTGAGGGTATATTTGCCACAAACTTGTCCAGCTTCTGCCGAAGATGCCGGTACAGAACACGTGTAATGAATGAGTCTCTCATTGAAACAGGTGCGAACACGACACTTTCAAAGGACAGGCCAACGCCCTTACAACACGAACTCCCGATTTTCAATGGTACATAACTGGACCCCTCCAACGCGCTCTTGCGCTCCTCCGCGAAGCGGAAGCCAACGTATATCTGTAACACAGTCAAATTTCGTCATTGCGAACCTCAGATTAACATTTTTTTTTCAGATTAACGAACATTTTTAAAATCTCCTACCAAATTCCCATTAATTTTTATGTAAAAATATCTCACTACAGCGAATTTCAGAACACCGATTATTTCAGAACAACGTATAGAATTTTAATATCTTCATACAAAACAACACTTCAAAATAACGAATTCCGAGTGTACGAAATTACTCGTGTTGATGTGAACGACGACTAATGGTGGGCATGTTGAACTATCATCATCAGCATACTAAATGCGTGTTAGCTCTATCGCAATCGCCGGCGCTTTGGGGGATCTCGCCGCCATGCTAGCCTCTTTGCTCACCGTTGACAAAGCGCCGTGGACGTTGCAGTCACCTTCGAAGATTACGTGCAGTGCGACAATGAAGCATGCACGTCTGCTGAACTGACGACTGAAGGCATCGTCAACACCGTTCGTCGCAATGACGGAACCAGCGACGATGACGCTGAGACAATGCCAGCAGGCCAAAGCGAAGAAGCCGTTTCTAACGCCGGTGTTTTGCAGTGCGTAGCAAAAATACGCACTTTTCTTAGCAGGTGCACCAATGCCAGCGAGGCAGTGCACAAGAACGTGGACAGCTTCGAATCGTTCGTCTTGCAGCAGTTGAGTGGCACACGTCAGGCAAGGATCACCGATTTGTTCGATTAAACGTGCATCCACACCCGCTTGATACGCTAACGTGATTGTGCGCGTGTTCCCAGTTGGATGGTTTTGTTACGTTCATAATTTTTACCAGGCATTTTTTTTTCACTATAACGAATATTCAAAATAACGAGCTATTTTTAGCAGTCCTTTGAAATCCGTTGTATCGAGATTTGACTGTATACGTTTTATGCTATGAGGCATACAATCATATTTACAAAAAGAGCGGCCTATCGTTGTTGGCTGATTCTAGAGCAAATGTGCACAATCACCGAGTTACCCATGTACGGCACCAAATGTGCAGCCTTGCTTTTCTACAGAAGTGCCAATTCATGGAGTTAGTATAACTGATCGCTACAAAGTTTATGTAAAGATAATTAGTCGAACGTGACTGACAAGAAAAATAGAAACTAGAAACATCAAAAATATAGAACCGCTATTAACAAATACAAAATTATAAACCTTATACAGCCCCTGCACAAAACAAAAAAATAATGGAGCAGGAAAATAATTACACAAACGCGAGAAAACAATTGCGGGAAAAGGCGAATCTTGTTACACCCTGCCTTTGCACAGGAATGCATAATTGTAGAAGTTAACGCGCTTAATTGTTATAACAGCGCGACTAGGGGTAATTGTTCGAACGGAATTTTAAAACAAAAAAATACAAAACGTCGAAAGCAATTATTTACGGATTCAAAAATATGAGTTCAAAAAACTCCTGGGCAAAGCAAAGACAAGAATAAAAATTCCTGGCAAAAACTAACGTTGGAAACACGGATAAAAAAGCATGAAAAGTGACCAAAGTATCACGCCCTGCGTTTTCACAGAAATTCATAATTGATAGAGCTGACTCGTTTATTTATCTTTATAGTAGCGTGAATGTAGATAATTGGTCGCACGGAATGTTAAACAAACCAAAAATGGGAAATGGAAAATGAATTATAGAAGCTAGCTCATAAAAACACTTATACGCCTCCACCAAAAAAGCCATTAAGATAAAAAATCACTGAAAAGAACTGCGAAAATACGTATAAAAATATCCTGAAAATGACTGACCGTATAAACCCCTGCCTTTACGTAGAATTGCAATGTTGGCACGATAACATGTTGAACATCTTTAAAATGACGTCAATAAAGGGAATTAATTGAACGTAACTTAACAGAAAGTAAAAAAAAAATATGCTTTGTAAGTTATCTCACAAAATAAAAATAGGTGGTGCTAGGATGTTTCGTTCAATTTTTAATTAAACCAGTACTCTAGCTGAGCCTTCTGCGCGCATGGTATGGCAGCAAGAGATAGATAGATAGATAGATAGATAGATAGATAGATAGATAGATAGATAGATAGATAGATAGATAGATAGATAGATAGATAGATAGATAGATAGATAGATAGATAGATAGATAGATAGATAGATAGATATATAGATAGATAGATAGATAGATAGATAGATAGATAGATAGATAGATAGATAGAGAGAGAGAGAGAGAGAGAGAGAGAGAGAGAGAGAGAATAAATTTTGTTTTTACCAAAGAGTTGCTATGGAGCCATATTAGCTCAGTCGGAGGGGTTCCCGATTCACAGGAAGAAAAATATTCGCAATTGCAAACACAAAAAATAAGTCGCACATCACGCGATAATGATGCAGCCTAATATGCTATGATGTATCGCGTAGTTTCTACATGCCAGTATCAGCTTTTTAACTGCGGCACATGCCCTGTAATACTTTACAAAGCGCTCACTAAAAGTATGCAAATACTCACTGCCACTGCATTGCAATTTACAGTGGGGTGTCTGAATGTAACGCGATTGGTTTCTGTCGGACTTGCATGCTTACGATTTATATGCCTGCCTTAACATGGCATGCATACTAACAAGAAACAATATTGCATTTATGCTAGAGATGCTTATGCAAGTCGCCATTCTTGTAGATATTGTTGGGTGAGGACGTGCGGGGTTTTTCATGGGCACCGCGTGTAAATACACATCAACAGATATAACAAATAACAAAGCGAAACCACAGAAGAAAGCGCAAAAACCGACTGCGCTTCCTTCCGGTGATGTCTGCTTAATCTTTGAACTTTCGCGCCTCATTTTGGTTAACTGTAATATAATTATTGGGTTTTGTTTTGCACCGGTCATTTTTGAGCTGGCTGCTCGAGTTAATTACACTTCAAGCTGCGGAAACGCGCGCTTCCTTGCTTGCGCTGAGCTGTAACGGAATATTTAATGGCTATGTGGCGAGCGCTGCGGGCTGTGAAAGACGCAATAACTGCACGATATGAACGCGGGTATTATCTGTGAACAGGAACATTCCGTTTATTTGCTTGCCAAAATAGGCTATGTCCCTCTGAAAGAGCGGCCCAGAAAACGAACTCCGCATTAATTATCCCTAATGCCAGTGGCCTATGCCTCCTATTATAACAGCGGGGCTGTTCGAGCCCCCTTCTGTCCGTCGCGATTGTGGAGTTTCAACAATCATCATCTACGACGTGGAGAGGTTGGAAATGCTAGGTCAAGAAGTGCGATTAAAAGTGTCAAACTGGCATGGAGCCCACGAGCAGGTGTTGGGAGTGCATGCTTAAAAATAAATAGCTTCCCGTGGCCAGAACCAAACCTGGGTCCCGCGCGTTATGAAACCGGTGTCAATCATATTGCGCTATCATCACATTCGGTGCGCTCAGCAGTAACTTTGGGCTCGTAGAGCGGGCGGTGGCTTTGCTTTAGACTTGCTGAGTTAGGAGGACTTTGGTTTTGCACTTTGTCAGTTTGCATTTGGTATTTAGGAGGGTAGATTGTCGAATGTGATTCAACTCAGTTTTATTAGGGAAAGCTTTCCTTTTATCCGTCATTTTCTATGAAAGGGGCAGACCTACAAAAAGCCAAGTTGAAACTAATGAAAACCTCCAGCTCCCCTATTTCCTGAGTCACCGCATCTGAATTGCCAAGGCACCCGAATTGTCTCACAGTATGGAGCGGCTCGGTATTGTTTCAAGATGCGTGTTTTATTGGGCTTTGGTTGCAATGCACACCGCAGAGTGTTTGCGAGGTTGCTTCCAGTTTTCGTGCGCTGAACGTAGGCATTCTTTCTGAGACCTTCGTTCACTCACCTCTCCGTGCGGCCGATATTCACACGGTAACAATCAAGTGAGGTTTCTTAAACTACGCAATTCACACATTTCGCGTATTGTCTGGATGGTTCTACCCACAAATCTATGGATGGTTCTACCCAGAGCAGTTTGAGATAGGTGGCGGGGCCGTGGAAGTAGTAAGCGAATATAGGCCAAGTTGTGACCCCGGATCCCAAACATGCGGCACAGATAATTAGAAGGATAAGAATGGGGTTGAGTGCATTTGGCAGGTATTCTCAGATAAGGAATGGCAGCCTACCATTGTCCCTTAAGAAGAAAGTGTATGACAGCTGCATCTTAGCGATACTCACCTACGGGGCAGAAACGTGGGGGCTCACTAAGAGGGTTAAACGTAAATTGAGGACGACTCATCGGGCGATGGACGGGATATGATAGGTTTAACATTAAGAGACCAGAAGAGAACGGAGTGGGTCAGGGAACAAACGCGTGTTAAGGACATATTAGTAGAAATTAAGAAGAAAAATGGGCGTGGGCAGGGCATGTAATGCGAAGGCAAGATAACCGTTGGTCATTGAGGGTAACAGGGTGGATGCCTAGAGAAGGCAAGCGTTGCAGGGGGCGGCAGAAAGTTAGATGGGCAGATGAGACCAATAAGTTTGCGGGGATAAATTGGTCGCAGTTAGCAGAAGACCAGGGTAATTGAACAATAATAGGAGAGGCCTTTCCCCCGCAGTGGGTGTAGATAGGCTGTTGGTGATGATGATAATAATAATGATGATGATGATGATGACCCACAAATGCATTCGTGTCACTTTTCCTCATTCCCAAAGGCACACAAAGTGGTCAACTTGTTTGGCGCGATCGATACCGTCTGCAAGCCTGCCTTGTCTCCGATTTCAAGGGAGTGTGAAACGCCATGCACGTAAGAGATGACGTTGAGACTACCCCCAGCGCCGTTCTCTGACGTACTGATGTTTTTCAAGGGATCTGGAGACTCCACTAGCCAACACGACAGTAATATGAAGGCATTCTCGCCTGCTCTGACAACGTCTACAGGAACCACCGTGAGGCGAAAGGACAATAAGTATAGGATCCCGGCCTTTCAATTTATTTTAAAGAGTCGCGTGGGCTTTCAATACGCACCAGTATCACAAAAAGGTCTCCTGCCGCTCTACCTGAACCACGGAAAGGTGCTGAAGCGCTCTATAGCTGTTGCTGCCCTACAGAACACGTTGGAAGGTCCTGTCTTCACACGATGACGAAGACCCCAGATTGCGAAGTCGGCGGGCTCAAATCGGCTAGGTATTTCGTTCCATCAATGCGGAGCCCTGCCGAACCTGTTTTGAGAAAGCTAAGTTCGAGAGATTCAGCAAAAAGTCGGAAAAGGACGCCGGGGAATTTTGAAAGCCATGCCTGACGTGCACGGCGTTTCGCAAGCCCTATGGAGATCGGAGACAAGGTAGTCGGGCGGACGGCTTTTTTATCACCAAAAAAAAATAACCACTGTGTGTTTCATGGCGAATAATAAGACGGGACGCGAATCCACTTGTGCGACAAACAGTATAAAACAACGAGTACAGATCCTTGGGCAAGTTGGTGTGGCGATTTTGACGAATTCATAGCGCAAAGATCGAGCGCAGGAAAGAGCACACTCAACACAGCGCTAACGTCCCACTTGTTTTATTTCACATACGTGGACATATAAGTACCCACAGCCTACACGCAATCACTTCCCATTCTCAACGCCAATGCTGATGTGTTGCAGCGATGCGCAGAAAAGTTGCCTCCTGGTCTGACAAACTTAGTGACGGCACAACCTCGCTTTATAAATGAAATCTGCCTCTATTATTTCTCTTATATTTTGATGCTTATGTTTCGCACGTTCCGCCCATTGCTCAAACCGCGGCACGCAGCCGCAGTCATGGCAGTGAACAGACAAATGGCCATCCCTGTAGTTGCTGACATTCCGTTTATGCTCTCCTGACCGGTCATTAGGACATAGGCCGGTTTGGTCTATATATCACTTACCGCACGATAGGGTAACATCGTACACCACACCGACTGCACATTCTACACATAGCTTCCTATGTCCTTTTACACACCCAACCGGTGCTTCATACAAAGGGGCTAGTCTACTTGAAAATTTTATTCCATTTGTTAGGTGCAGAGAAAACAACCTTTACGTTGATTCGATTGGCGATCTTTTTCAGACGGAAGACATGTTGTGCATATATGGAATTAATGCTGCTTTTAGCCTTTCACCCGCCTCTGCCGGCACTTTCCCTGTTCTAAGCTCCTGAGGTTAGTCTCTGCTGCCGGTACTAGTGTGGCCGCCGGATACCCAGCGGCGAGCAAGCGCTCCGTTTGCTCTTTGAAGCTACTTTGCATGGAATGGTGGCACAATTTTTGAAGAAAACTCTTAAAACATAAGTGCTATGCCTCTTTTTGTCAGCTTGGAGTAGGTCGAATGATAAAGTAACAGGCCCTTGTCAGCTTTCCGGTGATATGCCCAACACACGTCGCTCAGAGAGCGTAAGTTTAATATCAAGGAACTGTAGCCCTTGTTGCCCGGAACCTCACGAGTTAATACTAAAGGACTAAAACACTCCTTAAAAAGGGCTAAAAGCTTAAAACAGCCGTCGGAAAATTAGCAACACTGTTGTATTAGATAAATACATAATCATCCACGTACCTACAAATTTTTACCACGTGAACATCATCTAAGCCATCTGCAAGACACCTGTACAAGTGGGCTAAAAAAGTTGTTTAAAACAGGAGCCAAACAACAACCAATAAACACCCCATGCTTTTGAATATAATATTTCCCATCCCATTCAGCAACAGCCAAAGAAGAACCGATAAACAGCTCATGCTTTTGAATATAGTATTTCCCATTCTATTCAGCAACAGTTGACCTCAAATAAAAATATAGTAACTCAAGGAACCCGTCAATTGTGACCAAAGCAGCATTGTGGAAACTTAAAGGGCCAAACCGATCAACGCTATCTTCAACGCTGTTTAGTAGCTCATTATGTGGCAGTGAATAATATAAATATTTGATGTCTATTGAACAGGCCTGAAAACCTTTGTCACTATTTAGCTTCCAGATATCAATAATTTCTTCAGAATTCCTCACCAGGAACGGGTTCTTAATAGTTAAAACGTTTAGTGTTTGTTGCAGGAACAGTGCCACTGTTTTTTGCCATGTGTTCTTTTAGGAAATTATAACTCTGAACGGGCAATCCACTTTGTGGCTTTTAGCAGTAAACATGAGTAAACACCTTTTCTAGGCTTTTTGCTACACGACTCAGATTTAATCTCTTGCATAATTTCAGGCCCACTGCTCTAAGTTTACTAATGGACCCCTTTTTTGCACGGTCGCAAAACTGAATCGCAAACATCCCGGGCCTTTTCACCAAAATGCGCCTCCTTTAACACGGCAAATCCACCTTCCTTATTGGCGGGAAGAACCGCGAGGTTCCTGTCACGCAGAGCCGCCACCACCCTCGGTATGGGTACTCGGGAAACAGAACTTTTGGTCCTCATTAGCACGTCCACTCATTCGGAAATGCACCTGTAAGCCTCAGCTTCCGGGGCACGCCTTGAGACCTGCCGGACAAATGGTCGCAGCTCCGGAGCATTCAATTTCGGTTCCACGGCGAAATTCAGTCCCAGGCTTGGCGCGTCTGGGAGGTCTCCCGGAAGCGCCACGTCTCTGACTGTCCATGTCGCACGTTGGTCCCTGAGGCTTCTTGGGTAGGTCCTCACGTAGTCACTGCAGCACCTGCTGCCAAAAGAATTCCCTACTGCTAACCACAATGGCGAAAAATGGGCGCACGGCCCTGTTCCCACCCAAGAGCTTGGTGGCGGATCTTGAAGGCATGTAATGAGCAGTCTTCTGTAGATGCGCGGTTGATGCTGCAATTCGCACGCTCACTCGTGCACCATGTCTAACGGATGCGGTGAACCCCCCGAAAAAGAATGTTTTTCATGTGGGATCACTCTGTGCCGGATACAGAACGACAGAGCACGCACGCGGCAGTTGGCAATGGCAACGAGGGAAGCCAAGTAGCACAGGTCAACCGAAGAACACGGGTAAACCGAAGGTTCTTGTTTGGCTCCTGTTTTAGGCAGTTTGTTTTTAGCCTGCTTGGACAGGTGTCTCGTAAACTGCTTAGACGATGTTCATGCGGTAAAAATTTGTAGGTACCTGGATGATTCTTTAGTAATCTTTGAAACAGCGTTGCTAATTTTCCGACGGCTGTTTTTAACGTTATAGCCCTTTTAAAGAGCGTTTTAGTTCTTTAGTATTAGCTCATGACGTTCCAGACAACAAGGTGCTACAGTTTCTTGATATTAAACTGATGCTCTCTGAGTGACATGTATGTTGGCCATATCACCCAAGAGCAGAGAAGGGCTTGTTACCATATCATTCGGCTCACTCCAAGCTCACAAAAAGAGGCATAGTTACCCTGTGTTTTAAGAATTCTCTTCGAAAATCATGCCACCATTCCATGCAGAGTAGCTTCAAAGAGCAAAAGGAGCGCTTGCTCGCAGCTGGATATCCGGCGGCCCACTAGTACCGGTAGCGGAGAGTAACTTCAGGAATTTAAAACCGGGAAAGGGCCGGTTAGACGAGGGTAAAAAGAAAAAAAAAGTAGCAGTAATTTCATGTTTGCACAGCACCTCTAACTGTCTGAAAAAGATTGCCACTCCGATGAACGTAAAAGTTGTTTTCTCTGCACCTAACAAATTCAATAAAATTGGCAAGTTTACTAACCCCTTCCGTAAAGCACTGGTTGGCTGTTTAAAAGGACACAGGAAGCTGTGTGTAGAATGCACTGTCGGTGTGGTGTGCGATGTTCCCCTGTGGTGCGGGAGCGATATATAGGCCAAACCGGCCGATGTCTTAACGACCCTTTAGGTGAGCACAGACGGAATGTCAGCAAGTACAGGGATGGCCATTTGTCTGTTCACTGCCACGACTGCGGCGCCGTGCCATGGTTTGAGCAATGTGCGGTACGTTCAGATATTGAGATATGGGGTCAGATATTCAGATTTGAACGCATATCTGAATTCAGATGCCATATTCAGATGTGCGTTACAGTAAAATTGCACACAATCGGAGGAGTAGGAGAAAGATGAAAGAATTTGATTTAACGGAAAAATTAGACGGTTAGTGTGTGGTGTGGTGGTATTTGTGGCTAGTAAGCGGTATTGACGTCGCAGAAATGACTCAGGCGCCTGAGAAGGGCACACAAGACGGAGACGAACATTTACTGAGACCATTTTTGAGTCTTTTGAAGCCTCGGAACGCGAAATACGGTAGCGTCGCTCTGCGAGTGAGAAGCCACTGAATGATATAGAGTACTGCACGAGTAACTTCAAGGCCAATTCCGCAAAGTGGCACTAAAAGAGGTTCGCCCCGGGCGCCTGCATAAGTGATCTCTGATGTATGTATATATGCATGTATGTATGTATGTATGTATGTATGTATGTTAGTATGTATGTATGTATGTATGCATGCATGTATGTATGTATGTAGGTATGCAGGTATGTGTGTGTATGTATGTAGGTATTTACGTTTATTTATCTATTTTATTTGTTCTTTATTATTTTATTATTTTACCTATTATTGCATGCATATTACAATAATTTACATATGCAGCTCTATTCTCGCGGTGCTTAAGCCCCCTAACGGTGTCAAAGAAGTGGAAAATCCGAATTTAGTTCCCCTACATAAGAAAGGTGGTGCCAAAGAGCTGAAAAATTATACGCCCATCAGCCTCCTGTCCGTTACCTACAAATTGTTTACTAAGGTAATTCTTAACCGCGTTAATGCCACTTTGGACTCTCAAATAACAGGAGAACAGGTCGGTTTCAGGAAGGGTTTCTCAACTTTAGGTTATATTTACGCTATCAACCAAGCAATCAAAAAGTGCTCCGAGTATAATTCACCGCTTCACATAACATTCATAGATTATGATAAGGCATTTGACTCAGTGCCCACTTCAGCAGTAACGAAACCGTTACGTGAACACGTTGCCGACGAGGCATACATTGCGATATTCAATGAGATTACCGCGAACCATGTATGGGTGTGTTTATTTATGGTTTGTTGTTACTGCCCGGCCACGCGTGGCTTTGTGAACTGTGTCCCAACCAAAGCGCGTCTTCCATTCTTGATTTTTACGCCCCACGTGCTATCTCATTCAGATAAGCAGACTGTTTCGTCTTGACGTCAATAGCCAAGAATAATCTCCGATCTACAATGTTCTGGATGTAAATTGATGGTACCAGAAACACTCGCGCCGAAAGATAAAAGCCTGCAGAGCAGACGCCGCGGTGTTAGAATCGTCGACGCTCGCCTTCGCACGTCACTTTGTTGACTGCTGCTTCGCCACCTGTATAGCACAAGTTCGCTCCGATAAACTTGTTTTCCTTTAAGACAATGGCGGCGAATTTGGCCACATGACATCTGGTGGGTGTTGGGTAAATGCACCCTACGCCCTCATCAAGCGGGCACACAAGTCCCACTCGTGCCATCCGACGACAGGAAGGTCTTCAACCGGAGCTTGGACTGCTTCCGGATAAAGTGAAGAAAAAAGACGTCGTGACCACCACCATGATAAACGCAGGCACAATGACCAGCACTACCAATCCTGCCCTCGTTCGTCAACAGTCCCGGGAACCACAATCGTTCCGCGTATCCCCGGGAGAAGACCCTGAGGACTAGTTGGAGAAAGTGGAGCGCGTCTGCATGTTTAACAGGTTGGATGATAAAAAAAACTTCTGCCGTGTTTTTTTTACTTAGATGATACGGCCCGAACGTGGTTTGAAAACCACGAGTGCTTCCTAACCGACTGGACTCTCTTTAGAAGGGAGTTCCTCAAAACATTTGCCACCATCGTGCGGGAAGAACGAGCCGGTCTTTTAGTTGGAAACGCGCACGCAACACCCCAACGAAGGAGTCGCGATCATCGTTGAGGAGATGAAGCAAATATTTTGCCGCGCGGATCTCGAAATCACGGAAGAAAGAAGTTACGCTTATGAATGCGCGGTGTGAAGGAGGAACTTTTTGCTGGACTTGTCCGCAACCCGCCGAAACAATCGCCAAATTCGTGACTGAAGCCAGCATGATTGAGAATGCTCTCGAAATGCGTGCTAAGCAGTATGACCGCAACTTTGTTGGCGCGGCCAGTGCGAACTACGTCGACAACATGGGGATTCCTGCTGATAGCCTACGGGAGACCATCCGCTCAGTGGTGAGAGAGGAGCTGCGGAAACGTCTCCCTACGCCGCCCCCGGCCCAAGGCGCTTCCCTTACCGACGTGATTAGGGAAGAAGTGCAACAGGCGTTGGGAAGGTCTACGCCATCCGAACTAGCCCGCGAGCCACAAGCTATGTCCCACTCCACGCCAGTTCGCCGACCCCGCCCTACTCAAACACGTCGTCAACTGGACCCGCGGTACCACCGCCAACTTTCGCCCGCCCGACCCTCGGTAGACCGAAACCAGACGTCGAGGAAAATGGACGTATGGCGAATTTCCGATAATCGTACGCTGTGCTACCACTGCGGACAGGCCGGCCACGTCTACCGTCGCTATCCCTACAAGAAGCTCGGTTTGCGAGGGTTCCCCTTCGATACCCCACGCCCCCGACCCAGCCCGCGCCCTACTAAGATCCAAGAATACTTCTCCAACACCAACCGAAGACCAGCCAGCTTTAACCGTTCACCGTCGCCCTTTCCGGACCAGTCGCCGAACGGCCGTAGCACTGCTGACTTCTCACGTACAAGCTCCCCCGGCCCACGCGGAGGAAACTAAAGACAGCAACATATGGGGGTAAAGCTGCACGACGGCGGAAAAATGAAAACCCTTCAAGCCCGACGACCCGACCAAACCCTGATGACACTCCTGAGCACGAGGACAGCTACACTGCGCGACGCGAACCCGACATGACCGACAATGCCGGTTAGAATAACACGAAGACGACGACGCATAGCGCCCGACCGTCAAAACATACAAGCAGAGATACGACGCCATGACGTAACCGGAACTCGAGGAAGGCGACCTCCGACGTTCAGTTGTGCATTGACGGCTTTGATGTAGTCGCCCTCATAGACACGGGAGCCGACTACTCTGTAATCAGCGGACCATTTGCGTCTAAGTTGAAGAACGTTATGACCAGATGGCATGGTACGCAAATACGCACAGCGGGAAGCCACCTCGTGACGCCAAGTGGAACGTGCACATCACGCGCCACCATAGACGGCACAACGTACCCTGCAGCGTTCGTCATATTGCCGAACTGTTCATGTGGCTTCATTCTAGGAATGGACTTTTTGACGGACGACGGTGCAATAATGGATGTACAGGCCAAGTCGAAAACATTTTTCTCTGATTACTGCATGACGCCTGAACCGAACCCCGAAAACAGTGGTGCTTTAAGGATCGCCGATGGTCATGTAACCCTGCCACCCCGCGCATGCTTGATGATCAGCGTCTGCTGTGAAGCTGCGGTTCGTGTGGTCGAGGCTACCGTAGAGAGTGACCAAAGGTTGCTTCTAGGACGCGGTGTCTCTGTCGCAAGAGGTGTTGCGTACTTTAATCAACGCCAATTCTATGCTTTGGTTCTTATTTCACCATCGAGTACCAGCATTTAAACAAGGGCGCTGCAATTGCGTTCATCGAAGAAACGCAAGAAGCAAGTGATGTGATCGTGGTTGCCTAATTTGAACGCGCTCCCGAAGATACCTTCTAGCTTCTGAGGCCCTCGGACGTGAATACGGCGTTACCTCAAGAAGTACGGAACAAATTATTGGCTTTGCTGTGTTGTGACAGGGAGTCTTTTTCGTCAAACTCAAAACCTCGTCACACACCTCTAGCGCAGCACCGAATAATTACCGAAGAGGGAGGCTGACCTACCCGACAGTCACCGTACCCCGTGTCTTCACAATAGAGGGAAGCAATTAGGACTGAAGTCGACGACATGCTCAGCGATGACATTATACAGCCATTGAAAAGCCCTTGTGTTGCGCCGGTCGTACTCGGGGAGAAAAAAGAAGGCACATTAAGGTTTTACGATGACTACCAGCGACTGAAAAAAATCACCAGAAAAGACGTCTACCCCCTGCCCCAAATCGACAATGCCATCGACATCCTCTACCATGCGAAGTGCTTCTCATCCATGGATCTGAAGACCGGCTACTGGCAAATTCAGGTGGACGAGAGAGCCCGAGAGAAGACCGCATTTATAACCCCGGACGGCCTATACGAGTTCAAGGCGATCCCGTTTGGGCTGTGCGCGGCGCCAGCAACGTTTCAAAGGGTCATGGACACTCTACTAGCTGGCCTGAAGTTGAACACCTGCCTCGTATACCTCGACGACGTTGTGGTATTCGCCCGCACTTTCGTCGAACACCTTGCAATGTTGGTATCTCTACTTGAGGCCATTCGTACATCAGGGTTAGCGCTGCAGCCTGAAAAGTGCCGTTTCCCATACGAGGAGCTCAAGATTTTGGGCCACGTCGTCAATGCCGCGGGAGTCCTACCTGACCAGGCAAAAACTTCAGCCATTGCTAAATTCCCAAGGCCGAAAGAGAAGATGGCGTGCGAAGATTTGTCGGACTGTGCGCATACTACCGGCGATCCGTCGCAAACTTCGCACGCATTACAGAGCCACTCACATGGTCGACAAAAGATAGAACCCATTTTAGCTGGGAAAACGACCAAGAAAGAGCATTCTGCGAGCTACATAAACGTTTGCAAAGCCGGCAGTGCTCGCTCATATCGACGAAGGCGCCGAATGAGAAATGCACACGGATGCCAGTGATATATGATTGGGTGCCGCCGTCGTCCAAAACCAAAGCGGTTGCGAAAACGTAATCGCCTTTGCCAGCCATGGTCTGTCGAAGGAGGGCAAAAACTACTCAGCGTCTGAAAAAGAGTGTCTCGCTATTGTATGGGTGACTTCAAAATTTCGCCCATACGTGTATGGTAGACCATTCAAGGTTGTGACACACCACCATGCACCAATTCGAAGGACCCCTCAGGCCGTTTTGGGCGCTGGAGTTTGCGCATGCAAGAGTTCGACGTTGCAATCGTCTTTAAATCCGGCAGAAAAAACTCCGACGCCGACTGCCTGTGCCGCGCTCCCGTAGACCCATTAGCACAAGACTCTTATGAAGACAGCGCGTTCTTCGGAGTCGTGACGAAGAGCGACCTAGCCGCCCAGCAGCATGCCGACCCAGACTTACGCGTCATAATCGACTTCCTCGAAGGATGCAATGACGTAGGGCCTAGGACCTTCAAACCGAACCTACCAGCATTTAGCCTGAAAAATGCCGTTCTCGTCAAGAAGAATGTCAGCCACGGAACCAGAACGAATGATCTTCTTGTCATCCCCGCAGACCTGCGCGACAAACTTTTGGAAGCGTGCCACGACGACGCGACTACCGCACATTTCCGAACACCCTGCACAATGGGAAAAATCAAGGCGAAGTACTACTGGCCCCGCCTTACATCCGACATCACCCACCACGTCCGGATCTGCCGTGACTGCCAGCGACGAAAGACGCCACCGACGAGACCCGCCGGACTTCTGCAGCCGATCGCCGTCTCATCGAGGCCCTACCAACAGATTGGAATGGACCTTCTGGGCCCATCCCTACATCCCGATCCGAGAAAAAGTGGATTGTCGTAGCAATACTACATGACGCGCAACTCAGCGACCGCCGCTCTTCCGAGGTGACTGCACAAAAAGTCGCAAAGTTCTTCATAAGCCAAGTTGTGCTGCGATTGGAGCCCCGAAAGTCCTGATCAGGGATCGCGGAACGGCCTTTACTGCGGAGCTAATGCAAGAAATATTACGCTACAGCAACACGGGTCACTGAAGAACGATGGCGTACCACCCCCAAACGAACGGACCAACAGAACGTCTGAACAAGACAATCGCAGATATGCTGTCTATCTTCGTCGACGTTGAGCATAAGCCTTGGGACGAAGTCCTACCCCATGTCACGCTTGCGTACAACACGGCTATTCAGGAAACTACGCAGATGACGCTCTTCGAGCTTGTCTACGGAAGACGGCCGAATACGATGCTTGACGCCATGCTTCCGCACGTAGAAGACGACGACCTCAACGCCGACGTCCACGGATATCTTCAACGTGCGGAGGAGGCCCGCCAGCTCGCTCTAGTTCGTATAACGGACCAGCAGCTGGTGGATGCCTGCCGCTACAACCTCCGACGCCGAAACGCCGAGTACCAACCAGGGGATCGTGTGTCGGTTTGGACTCCCATCCGACGACGCGGACTCAGTGAGAAGCTCCTGCGACGGTATTTTGGACCCTACCAGATTCTACGACGTGTTGGCCACCTTACCTACGAAGTGATCCCCGATGGTGACTCCGGCACATCACGACAACGCACGCGGCCTGAAGTCGTCCACGTGGTTCGCTTAAAACCTTTTTACGGACGATGACGAACTTTTATTTTTATTTTTTCGGACTGTCACTTTTGTTAGCATGGGGTCGATGCACTCTTGGAAGGGGGGTAGTGCCGCGAACCATATATTGGGTTTGTTTATTTATGTTTTGCTTTTACCGCCCGGCTGCGCCGGTCTGTGTTATCTCTGCGCCACGGGAAGCGCGTGTTCCATTCTTTCTTTCTGTGCCGCATGTGTTATCTGTTGTGATAGGGAGAGCATTCCGAACTAACGTGAACAGACGAGAATAATCTTCTTGGATCTACTATGTTCTCGATGCGAATCGACGTTTCGAGAACCACGCGCGCCGAAGGATAAAAACTCCCAAGCATTTCCCCGAGGGTGAACATGGTTAAGTGCGAATGCACGGGGTGATGCTATGAGGGGGAGTAAAGTTAAAATCCGTTGGCATTCGCCCGTGAGCGCGCGCGAGCCGACCCACGGAGGTCTGGCAGTTTATCGCTGCATATATAGGGGGGTACGCCGCGCCGAGCGCGCCGAGCCAGGTGGCTGAGAGAGGAGGCGAGCGCAAGGGGAGAGGGACAGCGGCGCACGGCAGCTGCAGCCGAGCGAGGGGGAGAGGAGAGAGTGTGACGTCACAGTGGAGAGAGAGGCGCGCGGCAGCTGCTGGGGAGAGGAGGCGCGCTGTGACGTCATACCATGACGTCACGGCGCGAGGAGCGGTGCGGGGAGCGGGGCGCACCCGCGCAGCCACGGCGAGGAGGCGGAGCGAGCGCGGTCACGTGGTGAAGTGACGTCACCGCGCCGTTGCTACCGACGCTCCTCTCCGCTCCACGCCGTTGCTAGGGAGAGGAGGACTGCAGACGCCGCCGCCGCCGCCGCCGCCGCCGGCGGTGGAAGGTTTGGGGTCGCTTATAAAGTGCATTCGCATTTAAAAAGCCGGCAGTGTGGTCGCCGGAGCATTCGATGCTGCGACGCTCGCTGACGCAAGTCACTTTGTTGACCGCTGCTTCGCCGCCTCTGTATTATTTTGAGTTGTTAGGGGAGCACAAGTTCGCTCCAATAAACTTGTTTCTCCTGCAAGACAACTGCGTCGTCCTTGGCTTCGTGACAATATTCTTGAAGGAGAACATCGGGGGGCTGAATCTCAATGGAATTGTCGCAATTTTTTTTTAATCGATTCGCCTCCACTCTTTGAAGACGGATGACCGGCGTAGCCTAACGAAGTTCAAAGAGTGCACGAAACAAAATACGGTCTTTTGTAATTATTATTGTGGATATCTGCTTTATAATTAGCTGGATTGAACTTTGAAGGACTACAGTTTTACTTTAGGGGATGAATATGCGGCTCCTCGTTTCTCTTCGGCGATGTAGGCATTTTACTGTCTGTGTAATACACCACCCCGAACTGCTCGACCGAGGAGCACAGCAGTCAGGTTACACCGGGCCTGGAAACGTCCACATAGAAATCTCCCCTCTTCTGAACGGGTGTGTCACAGTGAGCACGTGAAACCTGCCTGCGCGTGCGCCCGCGCCCCCCTTCCGCCCCCTCAGCCCCTCCCTACCAAGAAAGAGGATGCCTAAAACTGCAGGGTGCAGGCAAACGACACGCGCGGTGAACCTGACTACCAATCTCTTCTGAGTCGTGTACACACGACTAGGAAGAAAGGTAGAGAAAGAAAGTAAATGTCTGGTGATGCCGCGTTCAAGCCAGTGTCCCTTTCGTTGGGGAGACCCACCAGGTAGTCTTGGGCCCTAGTGGTGGTCAGGTGCTGTAGTTCGGCTGCGGAGCTCCCGGCCACCTCCAGCCATGTAACAGAAAACAGGTAATCGGAGCGCGTGTAAAAACGGGCATTACCAAACAACGCGTTCTTTGTTTAGGTGAAGCCAAATGTATGGAGGTCGGTGTAAGCTTGGTCTTTGAAAGCTGGCTTTCTCACATTTAGGGTTTTGCCGTGAAGCTTGGTCATATATGAAGGATATACGGTTACAGCCTCACTTTAAACTCCTCTCCACCGCCGCCACCAATTTCCAAACTCGTGAGCATGTTACATTCACACTAAAGGGAAAGATCCGACGTCAGTTTTACCACCCATTCCGAAAGCCAAATCGACTACTACTGGGGTCATGACCGTGCTGACTTGTTTTATTCAGGTAATCTCATTATGGTGCTGGATTAGACGCACCTTTATAGCTTAGTGAGATATTTCCATTTAAAATAATATTTATCGGTGTTATTGGTATAGCTATTTCTATAATTAGTTTTCTTTTATTTTGGCGTTGTGATGATTTTGTGACGACATGACCCTGTCTTTGAGAACTCACGACAACATCTAGAAGAAGCGGTCACATTTTACTGGCGTTTGGCGTCATTGCTTGTCCAAATATGCATTCGTTGCGCATCGGCTGGGATAGCGGCTGCACAACGCCATTTCCTGCCAAGAAGCGTCTTTTGTCTGATTGGCTCGCTTGCGTGGCCGAATCTAACCTCACACATAAAACCAGTGAAGGAAGATAAAACTGTGTCAGCGGTTTACGACACCAATAATTGTCGTTGGCATCCTTGGAGCACGCGAATTCGATCATATGGTGTGATTGCTTTGTAGCCTAAGAGCAAATGCGAACGTGTGCGGACTGCCGTTCTTCCATAAACGTTCAGCTCAGGTTTAGCTTCTTGTGTCGCAGCTAATCTGGCGCGAGCGAAGGGTGCGCATGTGTTCTTTCTCCCCTCAGAAGACATGTGAATGTGAGGGAGCGCGTACTGCCCTAAATGTCCACGCGCTCCATCAATGCACCCAATCGGAAGAGTTAGCAGCCGTATGGGCCAAGTGCGGAAATTCGAAATAGGGGTGCTTGTATTATGCATGTTATCTTTGAAGATGTACATGCATCATAAGCGTGTTTGTGTCCACTTGAGGACGAAAGCCTCTCCCAGAGATCTCCAGCTAGGCCTATCGACTACTGACTGTGTCCATGTTTTTCCGCCACATTTTCGGAGCTCATCTACTTGACAGATTTACAGAAAGGACAAAATTTCAGCTCACTAATGTTGGCATAGACGGATAGAGAGAACGTACAGTATTCTTTTCTTAAAAAAAAGCAATTGCATTGCATTTACTTGTAATTCGCTCTCATGTACTGCTATGTTGCCTGGAGGATCGCGCCGCTTTTTGCTATCTTACTTTTCTTACCTTTGCGCTTTTTGCTATCTCGTAATGCAATGGCGCTGGCATTACCGCGCTGGGTGCAATCCGGGGCCGAGAAAATTGATAACGAAGAATTTTTTGAGTGTCCTCAGGAAGGTAACTGCTATGAACAAACTTTGTACTAAAACTGAGTTGCAAGTATAAAAAGTCTACCGCAGTGAGAAATGTTCGGCAAGTGGAAGGCACTGCCATACAGGATGCGGTGCAGCGCTTGGAAGGAAATTGCTCGATACTGATCAATGCGGGAGAGGGGTGGTGGAAGGGGGCATCTCGAAGGCAAACATGCAAGGAAACGGGAGCGTCTATCATACAGGGAACCTCCGCACGACTGCATTGTATTTATCATCCGTCATAAAAGCTCTGAAATGACGTACCGCCTTTGCTTAGGAGAGGAGAACACCACGCCGAATAAGAGAGCAGCTTCAGCCAGGAGCACGTCTTTTTTTCATTGCGGGAATTTCTTTAGCGGTTCACACCCCGAATTTGCGCCTTCCGGCACATGTTTTTGTCAATTTTTAATTGTCTACTAATGCGAGATACCGGGTAGGGAGGCAACACTATGCTGCCCGTGAGCTCTTTCAGGAGCACAGAAATCCTCGTTTCTGAGCGCGCGTAATTTCCTCGAACATAACAGCGGCGGATTCACTCGCCGCTGATGGCTCCGAGCGTTAATGTACTAGCTCCAGTGTATCCTAGTACTCCCTTTAAAAATTTTAACGCACAGTCTGACATGCCATCAGAGCGACGATTAAAGAAATCCGATGGGATGGCAGGGGCAGAGCGAACGGTCTCGCAGAACGCCGCTTATTGGTTCCCGACGACACTCGAACGAGGCGCAGCGATGCTGGTTCGTCAGTGCTCCCACGCTCCGTTTCCTTCTGCGCGGTGCTGTACTGGAGTTTTGAGGCAGTTTTATAAATCTTGAAGCAGATTACAGTGAACCAGCTAAGCAATATGCTTAATAGCAAAAAATCATGAAGCCCCAAGGCAGCTGCACGTACAGTCAACAACGCAAAGTGAGATAGCTGCATTCACGAGAAACCGCGAAAACTGCAGAACTTGAGTGAAGTCTGTTGCTTTGCCAGCCAGCAGATGCGAGATTCATGGTTCTCAGCCGTACAGCAACTGAATAAGAACGTTTCTCTGTGAGCATGTGATTACGTTGTTTGGTAAGCTGCTGCCAACCACCAAGAAACAGCGCCAAACGTCAGGCTGGCCTACGTCTATCCTTGAAATGGCGAGCTGGTGGTGCAAAAAAAGAGAAGTTCCCGGGCGGGGGTAATACGAAGTGAAGGTGACCTTGACGGGCTCCCTCTGTAGTTTTAACGCTTCGGGTGAACTGAAAAGTTCTTTAAGAAGCTGTTTTAGCATGAACTTGGTCCTGTGGCGTCAGCAAAAAATACGAAGCAATGAAACTGGCCCGCCTGTATAGGATGCACCACCGCAGTTATGAAATATTACAGTTAATCCGGGTTTTGTGCCTGCCCCAGTGTGAGCACAAGTAGCAAATACGCATCGGCCCCTTTCCAATACCATAACTAAGGCGATAGTCCTTGGGCTGATAAAATGTAAAAAAGGAGCAGCTAGCGCTAGTGGTGCAATATACAGAAGCAGCGGAGCAAGTGGCTGAGCTAGCCTTTTTCATTGGGATCCGCTGTCACTGTGGAAGACTGACGGGAATGGCATTGTAAAATCCGGCTCACCTTGGCCCCACCCACCCCTTAATAATTAACCTATAGCCAAGCAAGAAGTTCGCCGAACGTTACCAAATTTGGCAAAGCCTAAAAATCTTAGCGAAAAAAAAGTAGCTAGTCGACCCCGAACTCTGCTCATTCTGAAGCCTTGCACAACTTGCGGAAGCAGCGCCATTTTTTTTGTCTGTCGACTACTATGTTCTACGTGACAATGATCAATTAAAGTTTAGCCCCATGTGTGAGTGTTTTCTTTGACAGCTGGCAAGTCGCTAACAAGCGGAGATGGCATGGTCATGTTTTTGTCTGACCTAAATCAATAATTTGTCTTTCCTTGCTTTACCAAGATGTGGTTTTTAATTGGTGATGTTCCCGATTCCGGGTATATGTTAGCATCGCTAAGGCGCAAACAGGAGACTTGTGGATCTGTTTCTACATACACTTGTTGTTAATAAAGTTGTGGCGTTTTCTCTGAAATATAAGTAGTAATCAATTAAAGCTATCAAGGCATCTCCATGCAGTGTTTTATTATTGAGTTTGCCGTTACTTGGCACCCTTCATAGGGACATACGTACTTTTTTTCTTTATAGAAGCGAGGTTGGAAGAATACAAGGAGTATGAATTCCGAAATGTATTTTAATTTGTCAAACAGCGCAATTGATTTAAACATTCAGTATATTTTAACTTTCCATGAACTGTTCAAGTCGTATGGTTGTTGCAACGCAGTTATGACACCATGTAATAACACTATGCCAAAATTACATATCCGGCGATCTCTTTGCAAGACTCACAAGGACCTAATAAAATAATGTTAAGCTCACTGTTGAGTATTTACGCCGTAGCTACTCTCTGGTAGGTGTGCAGATGATACTTCGTCTTTATACAGTCAAAGCTCGATTGAACCTAGTTGAAAGGAGTTGCGAATTGTTTCATTAAATCGTGAACTTCAGTAAATTTAGTTAATCTTTAGCTTGTTAGTTAATTCCTTACGTTCGATTATATACTGTAGCGGCATCCAGTAAACTTCTGCGGTGTCAAACTCGATCCGAAATGCTTCGAAAATAAAATTTCCGCCCGGGCGTATGAAAAGACACCACGACATTTGCTACCTGAACCAGAACGGCCGGTTATCTATGCTTTCGTGCACTTTGTAAGCTACGGGCTAACGGATTTTTCGTCAGTTTGTTGTGGGTCCAGCGCGTCTTCCGTAACTCGTACGCTCCGACAAATGTCCACAGCATAGCAAGGGAATCCCTCACTTGAACGGAAATAGCATAGCAAGGGAATCCCTCACTTGAACGGAAATATCCGTACTGTAACTACCTGCGGAACGATTGAGCAACAGAAAGCGGGACTTGAAATATACGATGGCCATAGACCGAATTCGAACAGCCCCAGTGCAATAGATGACATGCGAACAAAACGTTTTTTTTTTTCGCAGGCGTCATGCAGTGAATTCAACGCGAAATTACAACTCCTGTTTTGTGCCGCAGTTTCATAAAAGTGGGACGAAGGGGCTTTGCGATGATATCTTCGGCGCACCATGTATAGATTTCGATACTTTCGTTAAATACCAACCCGAAAAGTAACGCTTTTTCAGCTGTGTTTTTTTTTTCAGAAAACAGTTTGCTCAAACGGGAACGATCACGGCCTTGGTTTTGTTATTTTGAGTGAGCCAAAACTTTGCGCTCTACGGACGTGAGAAGAGGCATCGGAATCTCTTCGTTAAGGTTGCGTTAAACTAGTTTTGACTGAGAAATATTAATGCGACCTCAGCTAGAATATTCGTCATCTGCATGCGATCCACTGGTGATCGTTCCTATCATAAACCTTTATTCAATTTGAAATGGTCCTCAAGGCCTCTTTTTGTCAAATAACACCGGTGTGGCAGTTGTCACAGAAAACTCACTTTAACTAGGCAAGCATATCATTTTGCCGTAATATTGCGCGGCAGCAGCATTTCAACTTGATTTACTGAGTAAATTACTTCTTTGCGCCATCCCACATTTCATCTTGCAGTTACCATCACTTTTGTTAAAGGTGACCATCATATATTCTGAACAGGAAGAAGACAAGCTCAGCGCAACGCGAGCGCTCGACCTGTTCTGGCAGCCATTAAAGAAAGAATGCAGACGGTTCCCCGGCATCTCTGGTGTTTACAAGTGGGGCCGTTAAAGGATTTCCACCTCAATGTAATGAATGCCAGCAGCCTGCCTTGGAGCAGCAGAGAAGACGACAGCGTCGGAGCAGCTGATCTACCTGATCCAGACAGCGAGGAGGCTCCAGCGGAAATCAACGGGATCCGACGAGCTGAATGAAACGTAAATGAGCTTCAGACATCCATCTCCCAAGATGCGCAAAGTATTGTAACGAACAGGAGAAAGCTTTACGGTCGCAAATAACGCAGCTCATCAACGCAGCCGAACAGCAAATAGGGGAAAGAGCAGAAAGAGTGATGCTTTGCTCAACGCAAGCGCAAATCAAGGGGCTAGAAGTGCGACTAAAAGAACCAAACAACCAAATGGAGCAATATATAACGAACGAAGTTACAGACAGAGAATTTGACAGAATTATTGAAAACTATATGGAGATATTGTGTGTCCTATCGAAGCTTGAGATAAGCATTAGGTATTAGGTAAGCGGAGGAGGCAAGTTGCCGTGCCTCCTCCGCTCGCCGTGTAAACTCTTCCGCACCGACATGGTGGTTGCTGTCGACATGTGGTAGCAAGGCGTCCAACATAGTCTACACTTCGCAACCGTTAAGTTACATAAAATGCGACATGCGGGTCGTCTCCTATCGTGCCGTTTTGTATCCGAAAGTATATGTACGGCAGTATGGTATCCCAGGTTCTGTGCTCGACATTTACATGTCCGCGAGCGTGTCCGCGATCGCTTTGTCCATTCGCTCGGTCGAACGTTGGTCTGAGGATGGTATGCAGTTGTCTTCCTACGGGAAGTGCCGCTGAGCGTCATGATAGCTTCTATGAACTGGGCTGTGAAGGCTGTTTCGCGGTCTGTGATTGCAATCGATGGAGCGACGTGTCTGAGCACGATGTTCTCGAGGAAGCAGTGGGCCACTTCTGCAGCTGTTCTTGGTTGTAGGGGGTTTGTCTCAGAGTAGCTGGTTTAATAGTCGGTTGCAACGATTACGAATTTTTTCCCGGAAGATGAAAGTGGGAAAGGTCCCAAAAAGGTCATTACAACTTGTTCAAAAGGTTTTTCTTGAATTTTAACTTGTTGGAGCAAACCAGCTCGTCGTCCAGCTGGCGTTTTCTGTTGCTGACAATCACGGCACGTCCGGACATAATATGTAATGGGGATGGACAGCCTTGGCCAATAGTATTTCTCCTAAAAACTCAGATAATCCGGGGTAGCTGCGGCATACAACGCTTGTAATATTTCATTGCGTAGCGTTGCGGGGACGTCTAGAAGGTGGGTAATATTATTAGGGGTGAATTTCCCCTTAAAAACACATCGTTCCGCAATTAGACGGATGATAAAACTCTTGTGAAGGCTTTCGAAGCGGTACTTGTCTGTCCGTCCAAAACGTCGATGAGCCGTCATAGTTCTGGGCCTTCGCGCCACTTCTGACATGGTGCTCGTGTTCACAGCCCCTACGAACGCAATGTCGTATTTTTCGTCGTCTGCAAGCGTTACTGGAGCTCGAGAGAGACATTTCGCATCGGAGTGCTGTCGTCTAGATTCATTACCAATATTTATGTCGAATTCTCCGAGCTGCAGACTCTAGCTCGCAAAGAGTCCTCGAGGCTGTCTAAGGCTCGTCAACCAGCATAGTTTAGTAAAACTTGTTGCTGGGCTAGTTGGTTCATGATCATAACAACTGGAATTAGCGCTTTAAAGAACAGGACACACGTAAGACAAAATGGACAGGACTGGCGCTACTTCAACTGATTTATTCACAAGCTACATCTTCGCATTCATACAATGACAGACGCGATCATGCGCAGCGTGAACCATTTGAAGAACAACTCCCCACCAATCATCGCAACAAATACATAGATAACCGCAGCCGTAAACACTAAGTCTTACAAGATAAAAATTCCAACTCAGAGGAAAGAAGGGCAACGGAAGTGTCACTGACACAATCAGTACCAAATTTCTTGATGTAAAACGCCTCCCATATTTCACGCGCGTTTGCATCGTGGCTTCTGCCCAAAATCTTGCATCGTAGCTTCTGCCCAAAATCGGCTGCCGGCGGCGCGCCGCCGGCAGCCGATCGCGCAGGCCGTGAGTATGCGGTGCGCAAGACACTAAGGCCTGAAGTGGTGCCTTACGTGCACAAGGTTTCCCACCACATGAAGAAGGTGGCAACGAAACACGGCATCCCTGTTGTCTTTTCCGCTCCCAGGAAGCTCTCTGCCCTCTGCCCTCGCATTTCTGCCGCGCAGAAGCGAGCTGGCAACAAGAAGCACGCTAGGCCCTTTCTGAAATGCTGCATCGGCGTGGTGTACAAGATTCCGCTGTCGTGCGGGAAGGCCTATATCGGCCAGACGGGCCGGTGTATTAATGATCGAGCACGTGAACATGAATGGGCAATTAAGAATGGGGGGACAGCGCACTTGCCTGCGCATTGCGCTAACTGTAAGGATTGTGTCGCACGGCTAAGTGAGATTAATATTTTGGGCAGAAGCCACGATGCAAACGCGCGTGAAATATTGGAGGCGTTTTACATCAAGAAATTTGGTACTGATTGTGTCAGTGACACTTCCGTTGCCCTTTTTTCCTCTGAGTTGGAATTTTTATCCTGTATGACCTAGTGTTTACGGCTGCGGTTATCTATGTATTTGTTGCGATGATTGGTTGGGAGTTGTCCTTCAAATGGTTCACGCTGCGCATGATCGAGTCTGTTATTGTATAAATGCCAAGATGTAGCTTGTGAATAAATCAGTTGAAGGAGCTGCTTCTGTTGCCAAAAATTGAGATTACTTACTTGGGCACCCAACTGTGAAGTTTCCTTTAGGTGATTGTGTAGTCTTATTTTCCTTTTCACTGGTTTCGATGTCTGCTTCGGTGGGTTTCGATCTGGTTTGTGCAGGTGGCTGTGGTGCAGCTGCGGCATCTGCCATCCCTTTGTGATAGAATGTATATTTATGTGTGCGGTTGTTTTCATTAAAATTTAGTTGGAAGTCAGCGCTTGTTTGTAGTCTTCATATCGTCCCTGGTCTTTTTTCGCGCTGTGTTGCTCATGGATTAACAACTAGTCGGAACCCTCACGCTTTCAGCGTTTTATAGTACGACCAGTACCACGAACTTTCCTACACCCGCGACGCGGAGAAACCTTTTGTCGTCGTCGTCGTCGTCGTCTTCGTGGCTCCACCGCACAGCCAACGCACTCGTGACAATATCGTCATGTATACAAAAAAACTACAACTCTCCGCCTGGTGTAATATTGTTTGTTGTAAAATGGCCAAGGAAGGCTGCAGCGCAACAACATTTAGCAGTGAATTTTATTTTGAATTATTAGAAATGTTAACGGGTGCGCGCCCTTGATGCCGCTACTGCTGTAGGGTTGTGAGGCGACCGAACCAGGCATGGTCTGACCTTGGCAAGTGAGGCGGGACTAGCCAAGGGCATGTCCCCGCTGTTATCCAAAAATTAAGAGAGAAGAGAATTGCCTGAAAAGAAAAAAGGGAGAAGAAAGTCTGGAAACGTTCGAATACAATTTATTTCAAAATTAGAAATGGAGTAGCGTGGCAAGAACTCATTTTTAAAGGTTAATTGTCGTGCGAAAAAGAGATAAAGCAATGAACCAGCCGATGTAAAAAAACCTAATTCACAACAAAATTTTGAGTGCAGTACACAGGCATTAGCAGATTAATTTGTACGATCAACTTTATTATACGGTTTTTACGAATTTGTTTTGGACAAGATAGGTGATGGGACGTTTACTAATTAAAAATGGGTGAATTGTTCGAGGTTATTAATGGCCTTCAGTGATAAAATGTATGTATCGATACCTGTCAAATTCGACATCTCGAGCTGCGGCTAAACAGTATCAAAAACATACGGAAGTGGCTCTAGCGATTCGTTTAGGAAATCTGGGAACTCCCCATGAGATACAGATTGCTAAAATAGCCAAAACTAACATCACAAAATCATTGGTGGAAATATACTCAGTAGCTAAAGAGCAGAGGTTGTTATTCTTAGTGGTGGCTTGAATTCGTGCTTCCTTACAATAGGGCCTCTTTTTGGAATTCGTTACGAAGACATTCCCCACGGAGACACAGAAATTGCTAGAAATTGTAAATATACCATTACAGATAACATGAACAAACCAGGCGTCTCTTCCAACGATAACATTGAGTGATCAAGTATGCCACAGGGCCTCATGGCCTCTCGTCCTTTATAAAGTGTTTCACTAACTCATCAAGTATGCCTGTTTGTTCTCGCAAAATTTGCTTGAAAGAGCAAGGTGTGGAATTTCACAAGCGTAAATATTTTTTTCATTGTTGGATTAGGTTGTGGCGGGGGATTAGAATGCTGTTTTTTCCAATTTGAACTTAATATCAGCGTTGCCTTTACTCTGACTTCAGGCTCCTAAATTTTACGTTGAGCAGCATACATTTTAAATATTTTGACTTCAAAAACAATAAGGGTTTCTTTGCGCCAAATATTATTTCGGAGCAAATCTTTTCGCAGGCATATTGTTACGTGACGCTAGAAATACGGGCAAACGACGAAGACGACGAGAGACACTGGATGGTGCTCGGTTCGAGGAAGAAGAGGAGAAGGTTGATCGGTCAGCTTGCGAACTGTTCGTTTATGCGCTGCTGCATGCACCCATCGCAGACTGTGTGAACAACGCAAATACGCCTCATTTTTATCCTAACATTTTGGTGGAGTTTGCGGAGTTGGTATCACCACCTCATCCTGTACCGCTCGCCCGGGCGTACTCCACCCACCACGGAGCTTCGGAGTGGACGCTCTGTTCCTCGCGTAAAAATGCCTGGTGATGGAGCGACCGCGACGACGACCCCCCTCGTCATCGTGTCTCACCCCCGAGAGCCTGGAATATTCACCGGCGCGGACGAAACTGATGTGGACGACTGGCTCAGCCTCTTCGAGCGTGTTAGCGCTCACAACAGGTGGGATCCCACCATCATGCTCGCGAATGTCATCTTTTATCTTAAAGAGGAGAGTCCTGCGCGCAAGTGGTTTGAGACGAACGAGACCGATTTGACCAGCTGGGAAGTCTTCAAAACGAAGCTCCGAGAAGTGTTTGGAAAGCCTCTTGGTCGCCAGGTTGCTGCCCGCAAGGAACTGGCATCGCGAGCCCAGACGTCGACTGAATCATACGTCGCATACATCCAGGACGTTTTGGCCCTGTGCTCGAAGGCTGACAGCACAATGCCGGAGGCCGACAAGGTGGGACACATACTGAAGGGCATTGCGGACGATGCATTCCACCTTCTTATATGCAAAGACTGTGCCACTGTAGATTCCATCATTAAGGAATGTCGGCGCTTCGAGGAGGCCAAAGGACGCCGAATAGCCCACAATTTCGCACGACTTCCACACACAGCAGCGACCTCTTCGTGTGAAGATGGCAACCTGCAAGCCCGTATTCCCTGCCTACAAGATTCTGTTCCATCGTCGTCGGATATAACCAAAATCGTGCGCCGAGAACTGGAGGCTATGACCCCTACTACTGCGGTGCCATACATGCCCGATCGGAACGACCTCCACACCGTTGCCGTTATCCAGGCCGTTGTCCGCGACCAAATAGCCAACATGGGCCTTCACCCAGTGTGCTCGCTTAGCTCTCCGTTCGGACAAGGGTTCAGGTCACCCGGTTCCCACAACGAACGTCCTCCTCCACGCTACCCACGCCGTAACCCCGCTGAGTGGCGTACCCAGGACGATAAACCAATTTGTTTCCATTGCTCCAGAGTTGGCCACATTGCCCGGTACTGTCGCAGCCGCCGGGTCTCATTCTTCCGCAACAGTTACTCCGACTATAGTACTCGACCACCCTTTGGCTACTCCGATGACCGGCAGAACTGCTTCTCTTCCCGTCCTGAGCTGAACCCGACCAACTTTAACCGTCCGCTCACCCGATTCAACCGTTCGCCGTCGCCCCAACACCGCCAGTCCCGCTCACCACAGCCTCGCCGTCCATTCCCAGACGTCCGACTACGCTCGACCTCCTTCGGAAAACTAGGTAATGCAGCTCCCGGAGGTGATGCTGCATTCCCGACCACGCCCGAAAATCCTCTCTTGACCTCAGCTACCCGGACCAATTTACTGGACGTTGAAGTTGACGGCGTTCCTGTCAGTGCCCTCATCGATACAGGAGCGCATTTATCTGTAATGAGTGCTCATCTTCGCCGCCGTTTACGAAAAGTTATGACGCCACCAAGATCACATCTTGTTCGAGTCGCTGATGGAGGGACGCCTGTTGTTATGGGAATGTGCTCTGCTCGTGTTACTGTTGCTGGTCGTCAAACGACTGTTTTGTTCACGGTGCTTGGACGGTGCTCGCATGACCTCATCCTTGGCCTTGACTTTTTATCTGAGCACGCCGCCCTCATTGACTGCTCTACCGGTGTCCTTCGCCTCGAGATGCCGATTTTGCCAGCACCCGATGACGCGCCTGACGAGAAGCTTTCCTCCAAAAAGCACATTCGCTTGGCACCGAGGGCAATAACTTATGTTCCCCTGTCGTGCCGATCCCCAGTTCTCGACGGTGATTACGTAGTGTCACCAATTATTGATGTGCTGCTTGCGCACAACGTGAGCCTACCTCATACCGTTGTTAGTGTTACCAACAACGAAGTCACGTTGCCGTTCCTGAATTTCAGCTTCTGTACACAGGTTCTTCCGCACGGTATGACACTAGCCACGCTGGCGCCGGTTTGTGATTACGAAGTTTCCTCAGCAACCTTTGGCGAACCTCCAGTCGATGCTGAAACACCCAGCCCGACTCCTCAGCGGGAGAATGCCGAACTTTCGAAGATGATTGCAGCTGATCTAACGCCAACACAAGCTCAAGAACTGCGTTGCGTTTTGGAGTCATACAGCGACATCTTCGATTTCGGTGATCGTCCTTTGGGCCAGACATCCATCGACCGTTATCTTATTAACACCGGCGACGCCAGCCCTGTGCACAAACGGCCGTATCGTGTATCCCACGCTGAGCGGCTTGTTATCTAAAAAGAGGTGGACAAAATGCTGATCGAGACATCATTGAGCCATCCTCAAGTCCTTGGGCGTCACCAGTCGTCCTGGTTAAAAAGAAAGATGGAACGTGGCGATTCTGCGTGGACTACCGGCACCTTAACAAAATCACAAAAAAGGACGTCTATCCCCTTCCAAGAATCGACGATGCGCTCGACTGCCTTCATGGTGCCGCGTACTTTTCTTCCATTGATCTCCGCTCCGGCTACTGGCAGGTCACTGTCGATGACAAGGACCGTGAAAAGACGGCTTTTATCACACCGGACGGACTCTACCAATTCAAAGTAATGCCCTTCGGACTTTGTAATGCCCCAGCAACGTTCGAGCGAATGATGGACTCTCTCCTACACGCCTTTAAATGGTCAACTTGTCTTTGCTATCTTGATGACGTTATCGTCTTTTCTCCAACGTTTGCGACCCACCTCCAGCGACTGTCGGACGTTCTGGCCGTTTTTCGCCGAGCCGGACTTCAACTTAACTCTTCCAAATGCAAGTTTGGACGAAGGAAAATCACCATCCTCGGCCACCTGGTCGATGCTAAAGGAGTGCAACCTGACCCCGACAAGATTGAAGCTGTGCGAAAATTTCCCGTTCCACGCTCAGCAACAGATGTGCGCAGTTTTGTCGGTTTGTGCTCCTATTTCCGCCGCTTCGTCCAAAATTTCGCCGAAATCGCCAAACCCCTTACCGAACTTCTCAAGAACGATACTCCATTTGCTTGGGGCCCTGAGCAAGCCGCAGCCTTTTCTCGCCTCGTCGAAACTCTGACCAGCTCACCAATCTTGGGCCACTTCGACCCTTCTGCTCCCACGCAGGTGCGCACTGACGCCAGTGGCCATGACATCGGTGCTGTGCTCGCCCAAGTCCAGTGTGGTCACGAGCGGGTGATAGCGTTCGCGAGCCGGCTCTTGTCCCCCGCAGAACGAAACTATTCCATCACGGAACGCGAGTGCCTTGCGCTGGTGTGGGCTGTCGGAAAATTTCGACCGTACTTATATGGTCGCGATTTCACCGTAGTCACAGACCACCATGCGCTCTGCTGGCTGTCGTCTTTAAAAGACCCCACCGGGCGGCTTGGTCGTTGGGCACTACGACTACAAGAGTACACCTTCAACGTCGTTCACAAGTCTGGATATTTGCACAAAGACGCCGACTGTCTATCCCGTTACCCCGTCGGTACTCCGGACACCGCTAACTCCGCTGACGATGCCCACCTCTTGGCAATATCCGACTTTCTCCAGATGGGCGAAGAGCAACGCCGTGACTCTTCATTGCGCGCAATAATCGAACGCCTCCAATGTGACCCATCTGACCCATCGCTACGAGCTTTCCTCCTCCGTGAGGGAGTCCTCTACCGTCGTAACTACCGCTCGGATGGGCCTGACGTCCTCCTTGTAGTACCTGAACACTTGCGCCTAGATGCCCTCCAACAGCTTCACGACGTCCCCTTGGCTGGCCATCTCAGTGTTGCCCGCACTTATGCCCGCGCCCGCCACCGATTCTTCTGGCCTGGTCTTTATAAGACGGTCAAGCAATACGTCAACGCTTGCGATTTGTGCCAGCGCCGCAAGAAATTGTCCGTGCTCCCTGCAGGTCCCCTTCAGCCCGTGGATATTCCGACCAAACCATTCTTTCGCGTCGGCTAGGACCTCCTTGGCCCTTTCCCTTCATCGCTGTCCGGCAACAGGTGGATTGCGGTTGCTACCGACTACGCGACCCGCTATGCTATCACCCGTGCCCTGTCAACAAGCTGTGCCACTGATGTCGCCGACTTCCTCCTAGAAAACGTCATTTTGCAGCACGGCGCTCCGCGGCAACTCCTCACAGACCGTGGTCGTTCCTTTCTTTCCAAAGTCGTCGCCGACCTGCTGCGCTCGTGCTCCACCCGACACAAGTTGACCACAGCATACCATCCCCAGACAAATGGTCTGACCGAACGCTTTAATCGAACACTCACCGAAATGCTGGCCATGTATGTCTCGTCTGATCACAAAGACTGGGATGCCGTGCTTCCATATGTAACATTCGCTTATAACTCTTCATGCCATAATACCACCGTCTATTCCCCGTTTTATCTGTTGTACGGTCGAGAACCAGCTTTGCCAATGGACACTTTACTGCCTACGCCCACGACAGCCTACGCGCAGGACGCCATTACGCGGGCTGCGCTGGCACGTAACGTCGCTCGCGCGCGGTTGTGTGATTTCCAGGTGGCCCAAAAGTCCCGTTATGACGATAAGCACCGCACTGTGTCTTTTCCGCCTGGCTCTCTGGTGCTCTTGTGTACGCCTCTTCGCCGTGTTGGCCTTTCCGCAAAGTTGATGCCCCGTTACACCGGACCTTATAAGGTGCTGCGGCAGGTGACGGATGTCACGTACGAGGTTTTTCCTTTACTGCCCTCCACATCCCAAGCGTCTCCTTCATCGGACATTGTTCACGTATCTCGCCTCAAGGCCTATCGGACGCCTGCCGATAGCGACTCCTAGCCAACACCGGGACGGTGATTTCGCCGCCGGGGGGGCCATGTTACGTGACGCTAGAAATACGGGCAAACGACGAAGACGACGAGAGACACTGGACGGTGCTCGGTTCGAGGAAGAAGAGAAGGTTGATCGGTCAGCTTGCGAACTGTTCGTTTATGCGCTGCTGCATGCACCCATCGCAGACTGTGTGAACAACGCAAATACGCCTCATTTTTATCCTAACAATATTTTCTAAGATTGGGGGATTTAAATTTTGACGAGCATTTATAGCTCCCGTTTCCGATGTGATGTTCACCAAGTTGACTATGGCAGGGTTATGATAAATGGTTCGTCATTGGCTTACGCAGTTTACGGATTCTGCGTCACGAACTCGAAGGTAAAGGTCAGTATAAATTAACGCCTGAACAATTTGTTAAAACGTTTTCGCCCTCGCACTTACATTTATATAAATTACCTAAAAAGGGTTATCTTGATGCTTGCTGTTGTTGAGATAATCTAGAACCTTGCATCGCTCATCTTTGAACTGAACTGCTGACTGCACCAGACTGGCTATTGGCTAAGGCGTTGCGCTGCTGAGCACGAGGTCGCGGGTTCGATTCCCGGCTGCAGCGGCCGCTTTTCTGATGGAGGCGAAAAGCAAAAACGCCCGTGTGTACGAGATTTCGGCGCACGATAAAGATCCCCAGGTGGCCAAAATTAATCCGGAGCCCTCCACTACGGCGCGCCTCATCGCCTGCGTTGCGTCGGCGCGTTAAACCCCACAATCAATCAATCAATCAATCAACCAGACTGGCTATAAAACTAAGGCACCCAATAAATTTGTTCTGAAGGAAGTGTTCCGTAGCCACAACATCGCCAATTCCCGCTATATTTTATTTTTCATCAGGGAAGTTTCGGCATGACAAACACTTTCAAGCCTACTTGAAATTGTGAGCATGAACCTACAGAAGCGTTAAAACTCCAAGTACTCTGCACAACGCTGAAGAACAATACACGAATACTACAC
This sequence comes from Haemaphysalis longicornis, assembly GCF_048455015.1. NCBI lineage: Eukaryota > Metazoa > Arthropoda > Arachnida > Ixodida > Ixodidae > Haemaphysalis > Haemaphysalis longicornis. The sequence goes on along the minus strand of NW_027526295.1, from coordinate 128,461,943 downwards.
GTTTTCGAACCTAGAGCACGGACCCACGACAAGGCCTGAACCTGCAACAAAAGGTACCTCATGTCTTTGCACAAGTTCGCGACTCCTAACAAATTGTGTGATGTACGCCAGTAGACGCGCAAATCTTGCTCGCTCATTGTACGGGTGCAGTATCAATATAAACAGAGATCAATGGCCGCCCCGTAAACTAGCAGCTCTACCTCATTACCGACATTTTGTCCTTAGAGTGGCCGAAAGTACTACGTTTTTTTCCAAGCACCCTTAAGGAGTTGGTTAGTCAAGGAAAGTCTCGTTGTAGGTTAGTAATAGGAGGTTAGCCAGGGAGATTGTATCTCTCTCTCTTATTCCGACCGCAAAGGGAGTAAGACATACCGAAACCATGCCGCCAAAACCATTGACAGCATGTTTGGAGGTTTTTTTGCAAGTGTGACTGCGGAAACATAGCGATATGGATAAACGGGGAATACGCGAGCCATTTGTGTATTGCGGACGACATAGTCTTGCTGAGTAAGACTTCAGAACAGACGCAAACAAAGCTTGATTAACTACAACCAGAGAGGAGAACGTGGGGCCAAAATAAATATTCACAAATTTAACGCAATGCGGAATATGCGTACAAAAATCGTCCTGTACACAATAGGGCACGAAATCCTAAAAGGAGTAGAAGAATGTACATACCTCGGACAGGTGGTTATTGCGGACCCCAACCGCCAGAGAGAAATCTGCACAGAATAGGTATGGGTCAGGGAGCACTCGGCGAGCACTCCCAAATTTTCAAATGTAAGCTACCACTGTCACTCAAAACAAAAATGTGCAACCAGTGCATTCTGCCGGTAATCGCATACGGGGCTGAAACTTGGCGCCTTTCTTAAGTAGAAAACTAACTTAGGTCGGCTAAACGGTCTATGGAAAGAAAATTGTTAGGAGTAACACTCAGCCACAGGAAACAAGGTACCTGGGTCAGAAAACAAACTAGAGTAGAAGATATCATAGTAAATAAAAAGAATAAAGAAATGGATTTCGGCTGGCCATGTAGTAAGATTAGCAGACAACTGGTGGACAATTTGGGTAACAGAGTGGATACCAAAAGATGTGCCTTGAAAAAGGAAAAACCAATAACCAAATAAAAGGATGAAATGGAGAAATTTGAGGGTAAACTGTGGATTCGAGCAGCGCAGGACGGGAGCGGTTGGAGGCCAATGATAAAGGCCTTCGCTCTGGAGTGTACCATAATAGTTTGTTGATGATGATGACGTAACTTATTGCAGGTCGCCTTGTTTGGGAGTTGTGGCCAAATATCTTTCTCCACACTAAACGTCCGCGGAATCAGCATGGATGTGTTGGGATCAGCAAGCTTCACCTAACAGGATGAGAAAATTGGGTTTGAGATGCAGGTGAAAATTGGCTGTCGTTCACAAGCACCTAGTCTGGTGTTGGCGTATCCTCCACTGAACGCTCGTATGGTGTGTAGGGTAAATTTTGGAAGCGCGAGTGAGATGCTGGGTGGGAAATCTGTGAGTCTTTATTCGACAGCGCAGGACTGTCTGTTGTAGTGTAAGAGTATGACAGGGTTTGGAATATAACTTTCGCTGCGCGCGAGCTGAAACCCAGCGCTGCATTGCTTCAGATTGGGAAGCTGCTCTAGTGCTAGGAAATAGCTGCTCCGGCGAGTGTATGTTCCCGCATGTTTGCATCCGAAAGCTTGTAGTCAGGTCACCACATAATTAATGTTGCGGCTGTCTTCGTCGAATGCGCCTTGGATGATGCGGGCTTTGGGGGTGCTGCAGGTCATTCTTGCGAATCGGTGACACTTTTTATGGGCTTTCGCTAGGAACGCATGTTCAAGGTCGACCATGTGCAAGGTCGACGATGTCTGCACGATGCCCTCTACCGGGATCCGACGAGGCGTAAAGTCGGCCATCTGCCAACCGCGCGGTGACGTCTTCTTCGACTCCGCTCGTGTCGTGACCTCGACACCTCGGGACTATGGCAAAATCCTGGAGGACCTTTTTTTTCCTCTAACGTGAACATGTTCATATTATCCTCCTAATTTTTTAATGCTTATCGGTTTAGTCTCGTATTCTTGCTTCCTTCCGCTATCTATTTTATGCTTGTTCTTGCGGCATGATAAAGTAGCCTGTACCGGCCCACGCGCCGGTCCCTGGCTCGGGACTTTCACGCCAATCCTGGGATCATTCATAAGACGAGGACACATGTAAGATTTGAGCAAACTCCGAAGAGTTACACAAAAGGGACAGTATGGGAAGATTAGGGAAAATGAAAAGAACTCAAGCGGTCGACTAAAATGTCTGAGCTTTGCACGCCAGTGAACAACCCGAAAAAGAACGCGTTCACACTGTCCCTCAGAGGTAGACGCGTGTCGCAGACGACGCCATCGTCGCCACGTTTGTCGTGACGCGGGCGTTGACCAGTTCCTGCAGGGTTGCGTTGCCTGAGAAGCGCTCGAACAGGTCCGCTGTAGGGTACACCACCGCGTCACGCCTGAGCCTGAGCCGGCTATCCGGTAGCACAGTGCGAGTCAGGGCTCCAGTGTCATGGCGACCATGCCCAGTGCTTTGGCGGTGGTTAGCAGATGCCCCACCTCTGTGTTGCAAGTTGACCAGGTGCGCTACGCGGTACAGCCTCAACGCATTTCTCGGTTCTGCCAGCGTTGTGTCATGATCGTACAAGCTCGCTCTTGCTGCACATGCTTCGTGCAGTGCGTCTTCCTTTTCACCAGCCGAAACCGTTTGGCCGCTCATTACTTTGGCACTTTCTTTTCTTTGTTGACCTGCGTGACTATTCCGCTTCACAGAAGTCCTATAAAATCGCACCTGGCTTAAGAAAGTTGTTAGGGGAACATCTACACTACAGTCCAAGCAAAGCGTCCAAAAGAGTTCACCAAACAAGAAACGCGCAGTCTGAATAAAAAATTAGTTTCATTCAAACATGCAAGTACCTACACTACACCAAAAGCAAACCAATTACGCCGGGTCACACAGTGAAAGTAATTTAGATGCGGAGCATCTCTTGCTCGGGGGGATGTCACTTGTGCGTGCCCCGTCCACAGCGCCTCTGATGATGATTGTGGCAGGATGTCCCTAGGAATTGGCCAACCAAAAAAACTACATTACGAAATAGCTTCGCGTTCAACCACCGTCGTCATCTTCCCGTAGGGGAACCGCTGAAGAAGATGGAGAAGAAGACAAAGGTGCGAAGAGGAGGGCATTTACGTTGCTCTCAGCCGGTGCACCAACGTCAACAACCTTTACTTCACCAACGCTTAGATGCGAAGCATCTCTTTCTCGGGGGCATGTCACTGCTCCAGGCCCCGTCCGCAGCGCCTCTGATGATGATTGTGGCAGGATGGCCCTAGAGATTGACCAACCAAAGAATCCATCACAAGATAGCTTCGCGCTCAACCACCGTCGTCATCTTCCCATAGAGGAACCGCTGAAGAAGAAGACGGAGAAGAAGACCAAGCTGGGAAGAGGAGGACGTGTACGTTTTTTTCAGGCGGTGGACCAACGTCAACAACCTTTACCTCACCAACGCTGACGGAGACTACCGATTCCACCACAGAGACAACAACATCGACAAGAACTTGATGGACGAGTTTCGTCGCCTCGAGAACCACCGCCTACTCACCGTCACACAACAGTACTTGCGTGCCTTTTCCACCGGTGTAGACCCGGACGCGGAGTTCCCTCTGGCGCTACTAAACACCAGATCACTCAACATACGGCGACACAATGGAACCACACGGAACCCCTATGATGCTTCGCATCCTCATCAGGGTTCCCCACGGGAAGATGGTGTAAGTGTTTCGTGCAAAGAAAAGCTAGAGCGCAAAACTCTGTCGACATGCTGGGCCGAGTATAGGTGTGTCAACATCTGGTGATTCTCACTTTATATCGAGTGAGTATATGCGTGGCTACAGCCAACACAAAAGAATAACACTTGCTCTCAACAGTTAAATAGCACGTCTGTTTTGGCAAGTGTCTTGGCAACCAAGCGGTAAGTAAGTATTGCCACAACTATCTCCTAGCAGGGGGACCCCAATGTTGGAGCCCGAGGCGTTGGTTCTTGGTGCAATGTTGCGTTGAGTCTGGTGAGGTGCTGGGAGCATTAGAGCCGACGAAAGCTTTTGTTTTGGTCTGCTGAATGCCGCCACCGGATATTCACCCCAAAGCAGCACTATTTCTCTTTGTTGTTTACATAAGGTCAGTTAGGGGCTTAGCCAAGGCAGCGTATATATAGTTTTGACTGAACTTCCGGTAGAAATGTGGGAAGCCGAGAAAGTTATGTACTGCGCTAAGGCGTTTTGCTGCTGAGCACAAGAACAAGGATTCGATTTCCGGCCACGGCTGCCCCGTTTCTGGTGGCAGCGAAAAGCAGAAACGCCCATGTGGAAGAGATTTTGGCACACGGTAACGATTCCCAGGTGGTCAAAACTACCGTATAAACCGGAATATAGGTCGAGTTTTTCTCCAAAATAATCCGCACAAAAGTCACCCCTCGTCTTATATAGCGGTCATTGGCAGAATGTAAATCGTTGCCTGGCAACAATGTGCAAGCGTAGTCCGTCGCCATCGCCATTCGTGTCGGACAGCTCTCTCGCCTTTATTTGCTTTCGCTTTTCTCTAGTTTTTCGTCTTTTACTCGTCTATTGTACGTGCGTGCGTACATTTCTGTACGTGTCTGTTCCGAGATGAGTGGCGGCAGTCGACGCCAGTTCACCGCGGCGTTTAAGCTGACGGCGATTGAGTCACTGAGCAGAATGGGAATATGGCGGCGCAACGCCAGTTAGGCGTTTCGGAGAAAAGTTTCGGTACTGGCGGAGCCAGAAAGCTAAGCTGTGCGTGTGCAACCCCCAAAACCGATCGTTCCGTGGACGTCAAGCGGTGCACCCCGAGTTGGAGAACAAAGTGGCGGACTTCGTCCGGGAACTTCGCTCACGATCGCTCCGGAGGCCATGCGCGGACCGGCTCCGCGAACTGTACAATGAGTGGATAGCCGGCGACAACAAAAAGACCCATACGGGTCGGTTGCGACCGTGTCAAGCTGGGTGTCCTTCTCTGGGCAGTCGCTGCCCGACGACATGGTTACACGAGCGTTCAGGAAGTGCTCCATCAGCAACGCGCCTGATGGCATGGAAGATGACAGTGCGAAGCAGTCATCCTCGGACGACTCTGAGAGCTCGGACGAGTGACTTCAGCAGGCATAGTGAGTGGAAGTGACGCACGGGCGTCGAAAATAAATATAGACATTGTGAGTGCGCTTCTGTGCCGAATTATTTTTTTTGCCAACTTTTCCCACCTCAAGGTAGGGGGTCGACCTATATACCGGGTCGACCTATAATCCGGTTTATACGGTAATCCCGAGCCCTCCACTACGGCGCGCCTCATCGCCTGCGTTGCGTCGGCGCGCTAAACCCTATAACCAGAACAGTGACTTATGTTTGCCCTGCTTTCTGGTAGGTCCCATAAACTTCAAAATCTTCTCTAACATCTCAAGACAAGTATCTAAAGACCTCCGGACCACATATTCCATGGATTATGGAAGAAACATTCATTTCCACGATGTACCATATGTTCGGCTTGCACACAGCGACACGAGGAGGAGGTGTCTAAATGTTAGGGGTATGTTTATGCGTGGCTACCCAAACCCTGCTAGTAAATATTCTTTGGGAGCAGTCACACCGCTTCATGAAGCGTTGAATGTCTCCTGGAAAACCAGGGCAGTAGAACTCGTCTAGAATGCGGAAGGCAGTTTTTCGTGTGAGCCTGATGACTGGACGGGCAGCCTTCGTGGGAGTATTGCTGCTGTCATTCACTGAGGCCGAACGACTTGCTTGAACCTTGTACTAGTTGAAAACCAGAAGCGGAGATATCGGACGCCGCTGGCCTCGAGAAAAGAGTAGCTGTGGTCATTCCGTGATAATCGGTCCTTAATCTTGCGGGAACAGGCCATTACTGTCGCATCGCTTTGTTGCTCTTTAGCCAGCTGTCCCCTTTCAGCATCCGTTGTAGTAATTACAAGCGTTATCAAGGGCCTGTATTCCATAGAGTCTCCTTTGAAACCACCGACACCAATCTGTTCTTGCTTGCATGGGCAGGTTCCATGGTGGTATCACTCACTAATTTAAGCCAAGGCCCATGAGAACGTTTCCATTGAGGATGAGGATTGCTCGCTGTTCTGTCACCGGGAATTGTTCCGAGGACAACATCGGAGATCACCACGTCCAGATACAGTACACGCTGATTTCGCTTATTAAGTAGGGAATGTCGAAATGAATTCTTTCCTTGGGTAATTCCTTTACGTAGCCGTGTATGCGTGATACGCAGTTCTTTTTCCCTGTTGAACAACTATTTTCAACCAAGTAACGTCAAACAATGGCGTTATTCCTCTTAGTATCCGGAAGGGCCACTGCAAGCTTCTTTTTAATGGGGCCTTCAAAGATGCGGATGCCGCTCACCGAAAATATATTGTCGTCATCTCCCTGATCCAGGGTGTCGCCGGACAAATACACGTTTATTTTAAAAGGACAGGGCTGCCTGCACACCGGATGGCTCCCACCGCTCCCGGTTAGGGCGCATGGAGCAACCTCCTCTTTTCCGCCCGATTTTCACTTGTAGTCATGTCACCTGTAGCCGGCATGCCTACAGGCATTGCATTTCGGTGGATCATTTGGTGTGCTGAGCTAGCCCGATGCACGGTGTCCATGCCGATTGCAGAAGAAACATTTAGGTAGTTGTCTTTTGTATTCGTGCGTTCTTCGGCGGTTTAACCTTGTCATCTGACCTCTCATAAGGTAAGATGTACTTTGCGCTTCAACAAACCGCCGGTTTATTCTGCCAAATCGTCCACAGTTTTGCACTGGTGCTATTTTAAACACTCTACAAGCTTTGGATGACAACATCGAAGGACGTGCTGTGCAATAATCGCAGAGGCCCTCAAATGGTATTGCAATCCCCGTCATTTGCATCCAGTAACCAGAGAACCGGATATACTAACCGATAGCGGCCCCTCCCTGCTTGCCCATCAGCTCGTGCTGTGCGAAATGTTTTCTGCTAATTTTGGGCAATCAACCGCTGACGCAGAACGGTCTTGAATATTCCGCAGTCAAGAAATTGGGTTACGGCCAGTCTTCCTAAAACTGAAAGTCTGTCCGTAGGCAAGCACGTGTTAATTGAAACTGCCTATTTGTCTTGGGGCCGACCTTGAAGTCTTGCTACCGGTTTGAAATTTGAAGATAGGTGTGCAAATTATCTCGCCCCTCGTCATACAAACTTCGAAGCTTTTGTGGATGGATCGCAAACGTGTTGAAGTCAGCGCTAGTCTCTCCGGTAACTACTGGAGTGTTCAACCCCGTTCCTAGAAGTGATTCCTGAGCTGACGTAGTGCCATCTCTCTATTATAAGTGCGGAGCGTTGTATGGGCCAGGCCTGTCTTCGTAGCTCGCACGGGGTGACGGAATATAGCCACCGTAGTCACAGCGAGCCAATCCCAAGCCGACGCTTCGAAAAGCTGACGACTTCCCCTTGGCGGAATCTAGCCTTGGCCCGTCACGTTACTAATCAAAATTCAATGCCATTGCACCACAGGAGAACAGGTTACTCATATTCACAAGCTTGGAAGAGATCTTTGCGCTGCGCCGTTTCAATGGAGGCTGCCGTTGCTAGGCCTCAGATAAGTAAACAATGTCATAAAATCAGGGAAACATCCTGAATTCACGCGATATACACCGTAAAGTAATGAAAAATAAATTTTCCTCTTCCTTTAGGCATTTTTAAGGGCTGCGCCGTCCTCTCTTTGCTACTTTGCTATCATAGCTACTCGTCAGAGTAGCTATGATCATGAAGTAGGTCCATGCGCTGTTCACTAGTGCGGGGTCAGTAGAGCAGTGCTATGTGGTGACCTCTTAGGAGCGCCCCCAGTGTGTTGGTGACTTCGCTTGCCTAAAGCACTTGCGTACAACTTAATTGTGGTACTCAGACTGCTAGTTTAAAGGCCTTCCTTCCAATTACGTTGATGCGTGTTAGTTTGGTCGTGGAGGGGTATTGATGAGTCTTGGTGCTGTACAATAAGGGGTAGTGACAAACGCTTGAATGAGTGGCACAAAGCCGGTTTCACATTTCTCTGTTCACACAGGCTATATGCCATAGCATGTCAATTACCTCTGTCCCAATGTCTAGTATCTTCCTTAGGGTAAAGCCGGCAGCCAGTTTAAGATTGTTGACGAATTGGTGCGCTTTTTATGTTGATGTGCAATTACTGTTTCTGTTTCGCCGTTTGCGTCGTCAAGACCAGTCTTTCGTCATTTTAGGAGCGAGCAAAAGGGGCCGCCGGGGTAGTATTTTGCATGGTTACATCGTCTGGAAGCACGTGGAGTAGAGGACTGCATAACAGAGATTAAGAATACGGTTATAAGTGAAGTAAAATGCCGAAACCGCAACCGACCTGTAACTGCATGCACAATTGGTGAAGTATTTTTTTTTCATAATATAAGTGCTGATCATCACTAACAAGACAGACAACAAAAAACCTCACCAAAAGGTCACGGAGCATCGAACAATATAGCACAAGGAGAACAAAATAATTTAAACGTATCCCCAGCGTTTACAGCCAAATGAGGCCACACAATTACCTCAAAATCGCTAAAACCATTGTAGGAAAGCTTCTCCTATAGAGAAGAATTTTAAGAAATATTTATAAAAATTTTTGAAGGCAATTCAAAGTAAGAACTGGAGGTCATAGACTTGCGAAAAGCAGTCATTATGACTTGTACGATTTACCTATTATACGAACAGAGAATATAGCTCATCTTCTATTTTGTACACACAGCCTCAGGATCAAACAAAGCGATGGCTTGGTCACGTCATATACAGCGCCCACATGATATTCCAAATTGCGTTGTTTGTTGCATTGTTCAGACCTTCCAAAGTGAAGCTTATTGTTTAATTAATTCGAAGAAGGGGCGAATGCTGGAGGCTGGCTGAAGAGCAAGGGAAGGGTTAATAACCTATTTGTCACTGTAAGCAACGCCGCTAACTACTGTTAAAATATTTTGAAGGATATAAGGCTGCATATTTTCCACTATCATCGGTTAACAAGTTTTGTATAAAAGCGGTGCACCTTGTACAGCAATCTGTAGTACACGCGAAGACTTACTACAGCAGTAGTTTTCAGTGAGGAATCTTATCGTTCACTTTTAAATATGCTTGCACTGGCTATTATAGGGGGTGCACTTGTTGTCGGTTCATTTGGCGTTGAGGATTTGGTCCAACCAAGCTGCAGAGGTATTGAGCAAAAGTCTGGGTGGGATGTAAGTACACAATGCCTGCCATTGCTATTCCGCTACATATTATTGCCTATTTTATGAACACCATCTTTTACCTACCACTTTTATCTGAGCAGTACGAGCTTCAATAATAATTGTTATACTATTTTTAGGCAATTTCAAGCATACTAGTTCATTTCCGTTCAATTTTGTGTTTGGGTTTTGTACTGAAGAAAAGTATCAATTTATTACCTCTTTTGCACTATAGAACCGTGCGAGTAAATTTGCTGATAGGGAAAATGCGCTTCAACAGCAATTCCCAATTTTTAGCTGTAGTATCTTAGCGAATGAAATTGCGAGCATAGGCTACTTTTGCTGGTGCCAATGGGTGAAGTTTTGTTATGAAAAATGAGCTGTTCAATGGAGTAAATAGATTTTCGTCTCCGTAGCTATGGTGTGGGGAGGTAGTTCGTTGATTTGGCGAGATACCCCGCAAGGCGGTGGCATTTGAATTTCTCGCAGGTGGTGGCCGAAGTGAATCATTTGGAATGTTTATAATTTTTAGGGGCGTGAATAACCTATATACAACTATTTACGTGTGAATAACTGTGTGCCTGAGCAATAACAGAAAAACTTTAAGCAGCAGCAGGACTGTATACCACCAGTTGTTTGCACTTCACTGTAGGGCCTCGAACTCCGAGTTTAACTGTTCTATGCTTCGGGGGTACCCAAACCACAGGGTCAACGATTGCCGGCACACTACATAGAACAGTTCCTGCTACAGTGTTTTACCCTCGTAATTCGAACGCGATCCTGCACCCGAAATCGGCTATTCGCTTTGGGGACTCATTATTCTCAAGCCTAAATTCAAAGGTCCAGACCCATATTTCGCCGGGAGCTGCCTAGCTCGACTACTCCGACAAGATCACTTTATTTTTTGCAAAGTTCGGCCTTGGGAACACTCCTCCCGCTTCAAGCGCACGCTAAGGGGAGCGCCATACAGTTGTCACTCACAGTCATATGCCAAAGATTTAATTATGCGCCACCGCTTATCTACCAAAATTGGTGAAAACGAACAAGCACCCGGCAGTTAGTACACACGCCGGCAAAGGCTGAAGGGGTTCAGGCACTACACAACACAACCCTCAACCGGCGGCAGCATTATGAAAAAGGAGAACGGTAGACGACTGTCGCCTCCGCGGCGAGGAAGAGGTCCGTTTAGTGCAAGGGCTCGGGTCAATGTCCTTCGAGCACGTGAGGATGGATAACTAACGCCCTTTGCTCGAGCTCCATCAAATTCCCTGGGTTCGAAGGAAGCCGTTCGAGTCGCGGCGGTCTCGTACACTAGCCTGGTTGGATCTCTTTTCAGACTGAGTGACCCCGCGAAACGTCTAGAGAAGTCCTCCAAACGTAGGACAGCGCCAACTGGAGGTTAAGGCAACGCTGGTGAAACTGTGGACCTGGGGGTTGACCCAGTTTCTGCCGGTTTTGCTAAGTTTTGGCAGGCTAGGCTAACAGTTGAGTGGGGAGACGACGTTTGGATGTTTTTTACAGGGCCGTTCTAATCGCTCCCGGATAATACCAAACGAGGAAGTAGTTCAGAGGCGGTAGACATCCCACCACTAACGACGGAAGTAAAGAACGCTTTGAAAGAAATGCAAGGGGAAAAAGCGCCGGGTGAGGATCAGACAACAGCAGACCTCTTGAAAAATGCGGGCAAATTGTACTAGAGAAACTGGCAAACCCGTATACGCGATGCCTAATGACCGCGAGTGTACCGGAGTATTGGAAGAACGCGAACATCACGATAATCCTCAAGAAAGTTTGCATGAAGAACTTGAAAAATTGCAGACTCATCAGCTTACGGCCAGCCTTGTACGAAGTATTCACCAGGGTAATCGCTAAGATGATTTCTCCCACCTTGAATTTCAGTCAACCTAATGAACAAGCAGGGTTTAGTAATGGCTATTCAACCTTCGATAATATTCACACGATCAACCAGGTGATAAAGAAATGCGCGGAGTACGAGCAACTCCTATATATAGCCTTCATAAATTATGAGAAAGCATTTGACTCGGTCGAAACCTCGGCAATCATTCAGGAATTTCGGAATGAGAGTGTAGGCGAGCATTACGTAAGATTACTAGAGAATACCTACAACGGGTTTACAGCTACCGCAGTCCTCCTTAAGTAGAGCAGTAAACTACCTATAAGGAACGGCGTCAGACAAGAAGACATCGTTTTAATGCTATTCACAGCATGTTTAGAATAGGTATTCAGAACATTGCATTGGAAACAGGTGGGCGTAAGGATCGATGGAGAATGCCTCAGTAACCTCAGATTTGCTGACGACATTGCCTTGTTATGCACATCAGGAGCCGAATTGCAAAGCACAGTACCGCACTAGGCAAGCAGAGCATAAATGTGGGCCTGAAAATAACTAAAGTAATGCTCAATAGCCTCGGGAGAGCACAATGGTTTGAGATAGGTTTCCAGGCCAGGCAGTGGAATTGGAAAGTGAATATACCTACTTAGACCAAGTAGTCACCCCAGATCCCAACCATGAGGCAGTGATAGTTACATATAATCGGTTGGAGTGCATTCGGCAGGCATTCTCTAATAATGAATGGAAGCCTAACGTTGTCGCTGCAGAAGAAAGTGGATAACAGCTGCATCCTACAGCTACTCACCTACGGTGCAGAAATTTCGAGGCAACTAAATGATTTCAACATAAATTAAAGACGAATCAGCGAGCGATGGAACGTAAGAATATAGGTGTAATCTTAAGGGACAAGAAGAGAGCGGAGTGGTTCAGGGAACAAACTCGCGTTTAGGGAATTTTAGTATAAATGAAGAAGAACTGGGTGTAGGCAGCATATGTAATGCCAAGGCAAGATAACCGTTGCTCATTAAGGGCAACATATTGGATCCCTAGAGAAGGCAATCATGGCACGGGAGCGGCAGAACGTTAGGTGGGCAAATGGTCCCAGTTAGCACAGGACCAGGATAAATGGAGATCTATGGGAGAGGTCTTGCCCTGCAGTGGGCGTACACATGCTGATGATGATACGCATACACGTCGTGTGGTCCCACTCGAGCCGGCGCGAAAGCCTTCTTCACTGTTAGAACAACCTATTGGCGGTGGTGAGCCTTTTTGAAGCAGCCCAGTTTCTTTTCTTGGTGCGTTTTGCCAACGCCACTGAAACAAGCTCACGCTTAAAAAGCTCCGCTCTTACAATACGAACATACTTCCCAGCGTGGATGGGGTGCCAACAACGCTGCCGTTTGGAAGCATTTCATTTCATTTATCCCCATTGTTCCCGCACAGCCCGGATTGAAGGCGAAAGATATCGCAGATATCCCTACAACGGTCGCCTTCAGAGGTTTTCTAGACCTGTTAGTTGACCAACCCCGAGTAACAATCATAAAGGGTCATCCGGCTCATCGATTTTATAAAGATGAGTGGAGGTGCTACGTATAACAGTAAATTAGCCTTCTACGAGTTCTGCGCTTTGGCCAACGTGAACAGTACTCCCTCACACTGCGCCAACGAGTCTTGTCATACTAACGCGAGCCATGGATTAACGTTACGTCGTCGGGGAAGCTCAAAAATATTCACGTCGTTTCTGACCGCTTCTCTTTGCCTTCTCTGACGCCTTCTGCGCCTCATGCGGGTTAATTGTCGAGATGTGCATTGGCATTGGAAAGCCAAAATTTTGTGTGACCTGCGGGAAGGAGTAAAATGCAGCTGACGTATTGTTTTATTTCCAAAACGTGGACAACGGACGCTTACATTGACTATCTCACCAGTCTCAAAGGGCTGTACAGTGCTTTTCAAAACGAATTTGTTGATGGCATTAGCTTTCAGGTTTCTCCACACGCTGAATGAAACAACTTGGTTACGCAATGACTAAACATCGGGAAAAGTGTTTTTCCAAAACGAACCACGCCCGGCAGGCGACCAGCGGAGAGGCTCGGTTCTCCAAGTCACGCCATTTGAATTCCTTGAAGTCACGCCATTTGAAAGTTTCGCTTCTGTTTAGTCTCTAGTGCAGTCCGACTGATACCGTCGGAGTGGACTCAGGGGACATCAGAAGCTGGTGTTTTGAAACATTGTCAGTTTGGGAAACATTTTGTTTGTAACAAGTTGCCCTGTGTCATCATAGAACATACACCGGTGAACTTCACATGACGACCACAGCATAAAAGAAAAAAAGGACACACGTAATGGAAGATGCGCTACTAGCAACTCTGAAAAGTTTAATGAATAAAGACAACGTATAAATACCCCTCCCAAATCGTTTAAAACCCTAGTGCGCGTGCGTGTCTAATCAATTCATACAACTGTTTTTCGGATCCTCTCTGTCTATATTTTCTGCAACGAGACTGACTGAGCACTGACGCATTCACCCTCGAGGCCCGAAACCATACAAAAAGCCTCACAGCTTTCCCTTGTCACTATGTACCGGGATTTTAGGAGCCCCTTCGTTTTGTAAAATCTGTAACGCATTTGCACTTTGCACAGTGCTGGGCCAGATTGCCCCAAACAGCTGTCTGCTGACACAGCGCACGATGCTCCTTCTACCTCTCATTGATACATTGCCCTGATTGCAGTATGTGTGCCTAATTGCAAGTAAGCGGGACCTTGTATACAATGCAACAGAACACTTCACAAACTTGCGCATGCGGGCAACACCACAGCCAATATATCAACTAGTGCCATTTTTCTTGGTCTCCAAAGCTTTAGCTAGAGGTTGCACATCCTTTCAAACTTATCTAGAGCAGAACAAAATACCTGTGCATCATGTCTGCCCCCTATATGTTTCAAAAAATGGGACATACCATGAATATACGGTATCACCACCGCCCGTCTATCTGTTCTTTCACACGTCACCTGTTTTCCACAAACAACAACGAACATGAGCGTTCTTGCGACAGAACCGATCAAAGATGCCCGATTTATTGAGGTGAATTCCTCTTTGTGTTATGAAATAGTTACATTTATAAGACAAGCTGTTCATGCTTGGTGCACACATGCCCTCGGCCCGCGGAAGGAAGCTATTACCCTGTAACTTGCTCTGGTTGCGCCTCCTCTTTAAGTCTTGAACGGATCCCTGGATACGTTAGAGCAACTAATTGTAAAGTTTCTTCTTAAAAGCTGCACGGAACGTTAAGTTTATGAAAAAAAAAAATAGCGTAAAGACGGCAGGGTCGCACCATGAAGGCGTCGAACCAGTGCGGTTTGGTATGTTGCGTGCAAGCTGAGCAAAATCTTGCTCTTGAAAGAATTGTATTGCGAGATTTGACGACAAAATTTCAATGGCGTCTATGCGATTTTAATTTCAAACATTACGAAATGGCAATATTTTTAGCGCATTCGTGCGTCAATAGAGTACACGCTGCGAGTTTTAAAGGGACAATTTTAAAGAGTACATGCTCACTACCACAAATGAACAGGCAGCAGTTAAAAGACGTCGAAACGGACCGGTTTGCCAAATACGGCCTTGAAACATTTTACGGCGCAATTTTAAGCGCGAATGCACTTTATAAGCGACCCCAAACCATCCACCGCCGGCGGCGGCGGCGGCGTCCGCAGTGCTCCTCTATATTTAAAAAAGAAACAGCATTCGGCGCCAGGTTTCGATCCGAGGACTTTGCGGCCGCAGCGCGACGCTCTACCGACTAAGCCACGGACGCTACGCTGATATCAGTGTGAGTAACGCGCCTTATATCTTTAACGCATTCAAACTACGTCGTCAGCGGCGTGCGTTGGCGACTCAGCGGCGTTATAGCGGCTTGATAACTGCGTGGTGTACACGTGATACTACAAACCCGATGGAAGAGATGGAAGAGAAGGCGGCGAGGCGGTGGGCTGCGGGGGCCGAGCGCAAGCGCCGCAAGCGGGCCGACAACCGTGCATTCGCACTTTCACATTCTCCCCCTTGGGGAAATGCGGGGGAATTTTTTTGATTATATCGGCTTCATTTTTAATGCCAAAAACAATGCTCGTAACAATAACAGCGATCCGCACAGCACGTGAGATGAAACCAATCAAAACATCTATTACAAAATTTGTTCCAAGGTAACACGTCAATGAAATACAGTCTTTTCTGCCCAGGTATGCGGTTTTAAAACACGCATTGAAATATATATTGTTACGTTTATACACTATATGCCGCCACCATTTAAACTTCCGAAAGTTTAATGCCAAACAAAACACTTTCACCAATACCTGTAAATCTTCTTTGGGGTTGATTGATTCATTGTAGAGTTTAACGCTCCTACGTAACGCATGCATTGATTCGTGCCGACGTGGATGGCTCTGAATTAATTCTGACCACCTGCGGATTCTTTGTGGTTACCCCACCAAATAAAACGCTTTCGTAGGTATGAGCAAGAGAATAGGCTGCATAAGAAACTTGGTTCTCAGTTCCTCTAGCACTAAACAGCAGTGTTCAAGCTTGAAAGGTTCTCGTATATATTGTAGTTTTCTTTTGTTGCGCAGGAAATTCAAATTTTTTTCGGCAGCTTCTTTGTTCACCAAAAAATATAAAGCATAAATTAGGGTGTTTCACGGTGCATCGGGCGTGAATTCATGCTCAAAACAAATCACCTTTCTGTTGGACGCTTCCCGCCAAAAATATATCTATACGGGCATGCGCCAGCATACGTACATGCTACAAACTACGGTATTTCACCTAGAAACCAACAGTAACGGCAAAGTTAAAGCATTCCCTTAGATGAGAGCGATTCAGCAAGAAAAAAAGTGTGGTTGATTCCTTTGTCATTGGAATCGGGTCAACATAAAGTGAAATGTGCAGAGAAATCTGCTGCTGAACATGATTTGGGGGTCGGGGGCTGTCGAGGTGGCATGTTTGGTTAGCAACATCCTGCTGGCGGCTCGCTTCGGAAAAGCTGTAGTGGTGTTATTTACGTGACGGATAGGACTTCAGTGAAATCTGGGTGTATGCCAGCATTAACTACTTCCCTGTTAAGTGATAAAATGCGATCACGGGCCACCCTAAGCATAACGCAGTGATGATAATGAGGATACATGGTTGCTATCGGTTTCCCTATTGTAACAGGGTGATGACATGTCATGTTACCAAAAAGGACTAATATACGGATGTTGTATACTGTTCGTTTAATACTAGCTCTCCTTAGGGCAGGCACAAAAACTTATTTGGTAGAAAATATTTTTTTCCTGTTACAGGTGGTAAGTGTCGTAGGCAATATTGCCCTCTCTCCTTTTCGGCCACCAGCATTATAATCTTGTTTTCGTCGCCTCGACAGCATTGAAGTAAACTTCCTCTGTCCTACACTAATTCCTTGGGCTTCTGAGTGGTAGTGTCATTGGAAACCATTTCTCCCGATTTTTCTGGCTAAAATTTATCCCGAGGTCAGTGGATTCCTGCCCGCTAATATTTAAGAGACGTTGTATATCGGTCTGGTTATCAGGTAAAAGTACAATGTTGTCTGCGTATAACATTCCCGGAATACGCTGTTGTACCACTTCGCCTTGCAGCATATACATCAGGTTGATCCCTAATTTAATTTCCTACAGTTTCTTTTCTAACCGTGCCGTGCAAACTAAAAACAGTGTCGGGCTCAAAGGGCATCCCTATTTCAGACCCCTGTGGGTGTTGACCTGCGGGGCGAATTTATGTCCTTCCCTTCGCTTCCACTTATTATATTTACACGTTGTTTAAGGAACTGTATCAACTCGTCGCCTAGTCCCTGGAGTTGCATTCTCCACAGCAGTTCTCTGTTTACGTTGCCATATGCCCCTTTAATGTCCAAGAACATAATCCATAATGGTCTACTCTGTGCTTTCGGAATTTCAATGAATTGCGTTATTACGAACAAACTATCATTTAATCGCCTGCCTGGTCCAAATCCATTCTGCAGTTCCCCGAGGTTTTCATTTTCTTCCATGCATGCTTGATGTTATGATTTTATCGCCTGAATTACGAATCTATACACCACTGACGTTACTGTAAGGGGTCTGTAAGAATCAGTACTGCCTCTTTAATACGAAAGGTTGTTTCCACGGGAGAAGACCACGGGAGAAGACCCTTTACAGGCCACTTGCTTCGTTGTACTGGCGTCACTTCTGTGACAAATATGACGTCATGGAAATCTTTGTGTAGCCCGGACTAAGACACTTTCATGTTAGAACAAGCAATTATGACATAGTTAAAGCATTCCCTTGTTTGACAGCGGCGGTTATGTTCCAGCGGAATAATGGTTGCAGGCTAGTCAGCTGAGACATGGCAGATTTGGGGAGTTGTATACGGTGATAATTTCTCAGTAATTAGGGATACTTTAGAAAGGCTCAAAACTGCTCAATAATTACACCAGGTGACAGAGAATGCATTGTAGAATATATTAATGAGAGTTTTAAATCAGGCCGTATATCTGCATGGCTATCCCAGGATTGTAGCGGATCGACGGGGCCTATTGTCGATTTCGGCGCATTTTAGCTCCGATATTGTGTTGTCATGCCAGACTGACTCATCATTGAAAAAACTATCGCACCAACAAATCTACAAGGAACAGAAAAAGAGGTGACCCAAAAAGACTATACATGAAGGGCACGTTTGTTTCCTCACCACCAGTTTGAAAGTGCTTCACTTTCCCATGGTGTTATGATAATTTTAAAGTGAAGTGCAAGAATGGATCCACATGTCCGGATAAAACACGTGAAGAAACGTCACGATAACGCCCCCACCACGTGACAACGGCTGACATGGTGTAGCGTGATTCTAAAAGCAAACTAATGAAACAGCAGGGAGAACAAAACATTCATTTTCAACTCTTCATGTAATCACGCTAGCACTGCCCGGATAAATTCTGAACGACTCTCGTTAACTCCGTACATCATATAACGTTGAGGCCCTTATATAAGTTGAATTTATGCTTTCCGCACTTAGTTACCTATTGGCCGTTACAATGGGCATTCCTTTCAACAACCGTTCAATACATTTGCAGTAAGAGTAGATGCTTGTCTGCGACGGTGACCGCCTCGGTAACTGTTTATGTTTGTGCAGTTACGGTGATCACACAAAATATGCAATCAAGAAGTAATGAAAAAGACAAGATCCTTTGGCTCCAAGACACTTAGCAAACTTGACGTTGTGTAAAGACGGGAAATGATGACTTGAGTATCACAGAACTCAGAAATGATGTACACCGGTGACCTAGAAGCACATTGCAACCTCCCTCATCACAATATATCAGTGATCATGCAAGGATAAATCAATTGTAGAAAATCACTTACAATTCGAACCTCGTTTGGGTGTTGGCACTTCTAGCATAAGCTACGCCAAAAGCTGGGAGGGGTTGTGTACTTGAGCCATATTGCCTGGGTTGTGACTAAGGCCCCTCATCGCAGAGCCCTCGCCGGACGTTTGACAGACCAAAAAGCGCCCGTGGACACAACGAAGGGGCTTAAGTTGTGGCTGATGTCAAAAATGGCCTTCGGGTCTTTATTACTGATGTGACTGCCGGTGGACAGTAGCAGGGCTTGGGAGTGTCGTGCCTGCAAATTTAGAGTGACGTGTGGAGCCGGCTTTGGGGGTCGCAGCGCTGACGCGTTGGCGACCCGCTGATAAGTTAGGGATAAAGACAGCAAAACAAATCTGTCGAATCGCAAGAAGGCGGAAGTGACCGCCAGCAACACGGGTTGCAAGCAACAGACTCTGCCCTTCTCAACACACACACACACACGCACACACACACACACACACACACACACACACACACACACACACACACACACACACACACACACACACACACACACTCACGCACACGCACACACAAACACAGACACACACACACAAACACACACACGCAGACGCACACGCACACACACGCATACGCACACGCACACACGCACGCAGAGAGAGAGAGAGAGAGACAGAGAGGAATAAAAGGCGACGGGATGAACAGCGGCGTCTCAATTGCTGGTCGCTTCACTCAAAGAGGCTCTACAGCCATGACCACCTTTGTCCAGCTAAACAACAAATTTGGCCCGCCAGGTAGACATCGTCTAATTGGTCACTTTTCAGTAGGCATGAACCCCTGCGACCACCGCTTTCTACGTAGACAGGCAAATTTTGGAGTTTTCATTTCGGGACTTCGTTTTAGCACTCTTCACCATACAATGGGCCGCTACCAATTACTGCAGAAAACTCTCTGCTTCTGCCGCCTCACCATGACGAGTGAATCCTTTATGCTGAGTTGAAGTATCTCGCGGTTTTTCTCATCAACTCTTCCGGTGGGCAACGAGATAGCCGGCCAGTTATTCTCAGCGTGGCGATATGTCGGCACTCGAATGAGTATCAAAAAAAGAATGATGTTAGAGAGAATGAAAAACAACGATCTGTGGCGTCCCGCGCGCTTAGCTTACCTAAGGGTGTCATTCCTTTTGGGATATCCCCGCTCCGCAATTATCCTCACTGAGGCGCGTCGTTCTAGGTAAGCTCTCAGGCAGGCATTCAGGGAAGACATTGAGGTGTATCGGCCCGTCCAGGGGTTATGCTTCTTTTTTAACAAGCGCCGTAGCCGTCATACCAGCTAGGGAGCGCGGCGACGGCCAGACATAGTCGGGAAGGTAGGGGGTAAACCCCTGTTAGTTCTGTCCCCTGGCTATGCCAATGATGTCACTGGCCGCCTTTCGGATATGACGTTACTTCTGGTCACTGCCTCCCACTCCGCACTCGTACTGCCTCAGGCATTACGGAAGTGAGCCGTATTCTGGGCCGTGAGCCAACTTTATCTAGGTATATTGGTGTCGCAAAGCGAAAAATTAATACTAAATTCAGGCAGAAATGAACGAAGGAATGATTGTAAAAAACAGACTTTTGTGCGATGTTCAAACCACCTAAGAGGCCATTTACGTCGCCATGGCGGGTGTGATGGTCCCCGTTATCTAGTCCATTTTTGATGAAATGCGTGCGTGTGCGTGGGTTTTGTTTGTACTAGGGCAGATGTCATGAGTGCGTGTTTCCCGAGCCCAAAAGGAAGCTCTTGAGCCGAGATGGGACTCCCTAGCGCGTCCACGCAGGCTAACGTCCGGATAGACCTTGACAAATCAGAAAAATCCGAAGGCAATTCGCAACTATGCACGCAGTGCCCAAACGTGACAGCTGCACATATTGTTCCCAACTAGGGTCAGGTTGAAGACGAATTTGGAATTTCTGTTACAAATGACCAAGCCACAGGTAGTCACTTGAACCTAATTGTGGTTTTGTAGCACCATGAGCGACTGAATATTTCCTACGACAGGCTCCGCATCAGGGAATCATCCGCTGTTGACACAATGCTTCTCGAACGTCGAGCTATTCCTACACGTTTGGTGCCTGGCTCTTCTCTGAGTTGCTGCTTTCACGAAAGCCCTGTGTCCGCTGGGCTGTTTCCGTCTGGTATGTGTTGGGTGGTTACGAAGGGCTGAGTCATTCCAGCGCCCATCTCCGGCAGTGTGAACCCTGAAAGAATGCGTCAAAAGCACACCCAAAGAGGGATCATTCCAAGTAACGTTAGAGCATTTCGCCAAAGGCAAAGTAATCTCCACCGAGGCAACCCGTAATCCTAGCGGGGCTTCTCACGTGGGCCGCCCTCCCGCAATCTGCTCGCCGGCATTGACGCTTAAAGGAGCCATTAAGAGAAAATACAACTTCGTGTAATTTGAAAAAACTAGGATTCAGTATCTCACACAGCGTCATTACAGCCCCAAAAGATGTTTTTTTAACGAAAACAAAGCAAGAAGTACTTAAAAACGTTTAAATTTTGCGCCACAGTGACGTGGTGTGAGCAAGAATGACGCCTTAGGGGCCAACAATAAAACATAATTTTCAGCGCGTTAACTGCACGTTAGCATTCAAGGGATGCGGTCAAATGGAACTAGAGGCTCCATTACTGATGTCCAGTCATGTGTCGCCGCGACAGGTCAGTTAGGCGGCCGCCAATCGCACAAACAAGGTTCCGTGGCGTCGTAGAAAAGTTGTGGGAAATTACGCAGGGGGTCGCGACTGCTTCACACGTTTTCTTTAATATCTCCGTTATTTATTCGAAGATTGCGATATGATTGGTATCATTGTTATCGGGACTAAGCGGTCTTTCTAATAAACCTAGCTTGTATTTTGTCTTCCTGGCTCCTTTAAGCACGGAGGCGTGCGGCGCGGTCCCGTGATAGGCCACGCGGGGAGGGAGGGGCTTGATTTTATCTTCCGTGTGAATCCCCCGAAAGGACAAGGCGTGTGTTCTTGCAAAAAATACGTCATAAGCTGCGCGTAAAACTGCAAAAAGTCTGCACTGATATTAGTAATATTGAAACAGCAAAAATACACTTTCCATCTAATTGATGGTATCAATTATGCAACTGATGCGGAAAAGAAGGCTCAGCGGTTCAATTGGAATTTTCAGTCTTTATTCTGACAACTGACGGCACTGAATCGAAGTTCCAGTTTGCAACAATTTCACTCAAAAAAATTATGCAACTTAAGCTAAAGAGGGAGTGGCCTCACTTCTGCAAAGGTTAAAATAAATTCATCCCTCATTCCTGGCCGAATTTCTAACCATGCTGTTTTAAAAAAAATTGCCGATATTTGTCGCCCCTTGCCTAGTAATGCCATTCAGAATTTCCATTTATTCAGGTGAAATTCCTTCTTATTCCAAGTACAGTAACACAGTTCTCATATATACAAGCGGTGAGAAAACAATGACTAGTGAATACCGACCTATGTTCTAACGTTCCAATATGTAAGATATTGGACCAGGTAATGTATGTAAACTCAATCGATCATTTTTCAAAGTACACTTTTCCCACGCACATGTATTTATATACGGCTACTCATGCGACACACCTTACCTAGAATTTGGTGAACAGTGGTCATCCGGTATCGATTACATAATTCTAGACTTCCAGAACCCTTTTCATTACGTCTCTCGAATATGTTTTTTTTTAAATCTGGGTATCCTAAAAATACAGACCCATCTTTTGAAATGATTAGGAACGTCTGTTCCTCGGCGAAACAATGTGTTGAACTTGACGAAGCAATTACATAATATGAGAATGTGTAATGGGGTGTCTCGCAAGGGCCAGATTTCGTTCCCCTTTCTTTTCCTGGTGCACATCAATATTCTTGCCGAGGTTGTTTTCAGCACTGTTAAATTGTAGGCAGAATATTGTTGTAAATCGAGTTAAAACAGGTTCAGCAGATTCAAATGTATGGCAAAAAGATGTTGATTTTTACATTTTCGTGAAATGACCTGTAACGTTTCAAAATAGGGCATAGTTGCGCTCACTAGCGAAAGAAAACCCATATACACTAGTTATGCTTTGGGTAGTATGAAATTATCCTTCACCTCTGAATACAAACTTCTTAAGGAACTTACAAATGACCTCTCTTGGAACGATCCTGTAGATTACTTCATTTTAACGGCAAAGCATTCGGCTAACTTATTCACGCGTAATTTTTGGCCAGCTCCGGTTGAACTCGAAGGAACCTTGTACATTGGTAACGCTCACCCGATACTGGAATACAGCTGTTTTCCGTGGGATTCCCACACGAAACATAAACGCCTGAGCGTAATAAACACGGGCCTTTAAGTATGTACCAGGAGATTACGACTTTAAGAAAAGATTTACATCTATTGTATAAAAGTTTGCTCGTGCATAACTTAAAACCGGGCGTGCGTATTTGCGATTGTGTCTTTTTTTAAGTATATATCAAAACACGGCAGACATTTGTAGGGAAAAATACTTTAGTCTACCAACCTACGCCTTTTTTTGATCAGATCACTCATTAAAAATACCGAACTACCTGTCTACAAGTACCAGTTTTGAATACGCATTCATTTCAAGAAGTATCAACTGCTGGAAGAGTCTTCCGGATGTTGTGGTCGCCACGACTTCATTGTTATTTACTACCAAAGTAATAAAATGGGATAGTTGTTCTGACATGATGGTGTATCTTCTGACATGAGGTGGTCTGGGGAGGTGTCGTGTGTCTTTTTCTGTTATTCTTGTCCTTTTAGTAGCATTTTTTGTAATCATGTTACTTTTTTAATTTACAGCGTGTTGTGTTTAAATATCTGAGTTTCGTGCTTTGCACGATGGCTGCGCTCTAAAAAACATATTTTGCTTTTTGATTCTCCATATTTACCGCTATTTTTAGGTTCGTATTTATATTCCTGCTATCAATTGCTTACACGCTTTCTACCAAAATTATAGTTAGCCGCATAGAAGACAGCCTTGATTTTGGCCAACCTAACGAGCAGGCTGGGTTTACGAAAGGGTACTCAACCACTGGTCACATCCATTTCCTCAACCAATTTATAGAAAATTGCGCCGAGCACACTAAACTCTTTTACATGTTTGTGGTTGGCGGGAGAGGGAAAGGTTAGGAAACGCACTGAGGATATTTGAGCTCGGCAGGGAGCTCACCTGTATACAACGCAGTTCAGGGGAAGTGAAGTAAAGGGGGAGTGACAGGATAAAGTGGAGAGAAACCCTTTTTTCATGGCATTTATGGATTATGAGAAAGCTTTCAATTCCGTACTCTCAGCAGCCGTATAAGAAGCCCTAAAAGACCAGGGAATACAGGAAACCTACATAATACTTTTAAGACACATATAAAGAATGTACGGGCCGGATTACCCTCCCCAGGCAAAGTAATCGATTTCCGATGCGGAAGCGGGTAAGGCTAAGAGATACTACCTCTCCAAAGCTATCAGAGCTTGTCTGGAGGGGGTAATTATAAAGCTTGACTATGAAAACATAGGATTAAGGATAAACGGAGAATACGTGAGCCATTTGCGATTTGCAGACGACATGGTATTACTGAGTGCGACTGCAGAACATCTGCAAACAATGCGTGAGGAACTACAATCACAACGCATGGCCGTGGAGCGCAAAATAAATATGAAATCTATAGTAAGGAGGAATAAACATGCCGGAAACGTCCTCTCAGCTTAGGAAACGGAAGGCTAGAAGGAATACAAAAATACAACTACCTCGGACGGATGGTTAGTGCTGACTCCAAACACGAGAGGGAAATCCGGCGCAGAATAGGTATAGGCAGGGGAGCACTCGGCAAGCGCTCCTAAATAATGGAAAGTTAGTTAGTTCTGTCACTCAAAAGAAACATCTACAAGTGCATAATGCCGGTGATCACATACGCAGCTGAAAGTTGGGTCTTTACTACACAACTAGAAAGCAAACTCCGGTCGGCTCAACCAGCCGTGGAGTGAACAATGGTAGGTAGAAAACTCAGGGGCAAGAAACTTGCTACCTCTATGAGAGATAGAATTAGAATTAACGATATCACAAATACAATAAATAAAAGACATGCACTTGGGCTGGCCCTGTAGTGAGCCGAACCTACAACTGGTGGAATAAGGATAACAGAATGGATACCAAGAGATGGGTATAGAAGAAGGGCAAAGGCAATAATACGATAGAGGAACGAAATACGTAACTTCGGGGGTCACCTGGGGAATCCAGAAGCACAAGACAGGAGAGGTTGGAGTTCAATAAGAGAGCCCTTCGTCCTGCAGTGAACCTGACTAGGCAGATGATGTGATGATGATGATGATGATTGATATTGGCATTTTACTCGATGACAATATAATTACGCCTAATTTTCTGGTCACATAAATGACTGTGACACAGCTATGAATCTCGTAATTCTTTTACTAGGGTCATGTACTAATCAAATTTCTGGAGCACATGAGTGCACGTACCACTGAGGACACACTTTAAATATCTACTTGCGTCATACCATGTTAACTCTTTAACTATTATCATCTACTTCCACTTCTCTACATCTTCCCTCTAAAATAATGCTGGCTAAGAGTGGTGCAGCCAACCGAATAAATAGATATAAATAAACGATGTCGCGAGTGGCCCAACAGATGAAAAAACCTGATTCTGTTTAATTTATACGAAAGCAAAACGAATTCACAAGTCAGCGCATCAAATTTATCTTAAAACCATTTAAACAGGAAGTTTCAGAAAATGTAATTCAAGTAATTACTATTTATAAAGCGCTGAGGTGTTCCGGTATTCGTTCCTGGTCTTTACACTATTTCTACTGAATAAAATATGAATGACGTCACCTAAAATTGCAGAGTTATTGAAATTTGCAGCTTCACTTTTGTCACATAAACAAAAAATGCCTTTGACAGCTTGAGCATGCTTCATCGCTGTCTTGTGTCCCCTCTTCCTCGCCGTTGTGTTGTTAAACGCTGTTTTTTAGGATGGACAAATGCCAACTAGCCCAGCTGTCGATTCTGTTGAAATTAAAGCGCAATAACGTAGAGTATTGTAGAAGGTCCGCAGCGTGTACTGGCTGCCAAGGATTACTAAATAGTTTTGCGACTCGCCTATTACAGTTTCCAACTTTTACTGAACTGTTTCTGAGCCACGTAAAACACAGTTTTGTTCCGTAGCCTTCGCATATTGACGCAGCGGTAAAGAACTTGCCGGGAACTGCGGGGTTGCAGCGCAGTTCAAGAGAAAGAGCACCAGCGTGGCAGGCTTTCGGAATCGAACTGCCCGTGCCGTGCTGACCACCAAGCACGCGCAGCTCGTTTCTTTATTTTTCTCTTCTTGCATAGGCGGCGCCAAGGCGCCGACTAAGACCGGCTAAAAAGTGCTCTCACTGCCCGCCTGCATCCAGAGCACTGGGCCGATAACCTTCCTGTAGTGCTTCTTGGCCTGCGCGCCGTCCTTCGTCGGGACCTCGGCTGATGAACTGGCGAACTTGTCTATGGCGCACCCCTGCGGCTTCCTGGTGACTCGTTCGTCCGTTCGGCCTCCTCGCCCCAGCCACTTGAGCACCTCCAATGCCTAGAGGACTGCATGCAGCACCTGCGACCGGTGGCGCCTCCGTCTTCTGATTCCCACATCTTTGTGAATCCCGACCTTGCGTCTTCGTAACAGGTTTTCTTCAGGCGAGACGCTGTAAAGGCGCCTCCTACCTACGATGGGCCGTACCTTGTCCTTAACAAGGCGAAGAATTCTGGCATCATCCTGCTGAATGGCCACGAAGAAGTCGCCTCGTTGGACCACCTCAAACCGGCCTACCTCGAGACGCCACCGAACGAACTCCGCTAAGGCATCGCAGGCCTAAACACCCTAATCCTCGCCACCAACACCAACGCCCACCTGCCTCGCCGTCGCGTGAAGTTAGACATTCTGTCTGGGCGGGGGGCACTGTAGCGCCCCTGCACCGGCGCTCTTTGCCGGCGACTTGGCACCACCTACAAAAGACGAGGAGAATAAAGAAACGAGCTGCGAGTGCTTGGTGGTCAGCATGGCACGGGAAGTTCGATTCCCAAAGCCTTCCACGCTGATGCTCTTTCTCTTGCGTAGTCGGGATCGATATAACGAAAGCTTTCGACACCGTCACTCACGAGCCAGTACTCGAAAAAGCAAAACGCAACAAATTAGGACCCAGAACTATCCAGTATCTTAGTGATTTTCTCACTAATCGGCTCGTCAAAATCAAAGTAGAAGACCACATCAGTAGTGCCCGCAAACTTACAGCAGGAGTTCCCCAAGGAGCTATACTTTCTCCAACTCTCTTTACCTTGGCCATAAGCAATCTTCCACCCCTTCTGAATGATTTACCGACTAAAACGTTCCATTTATGGCGATAATATTAAGCTTTTGTGTCACACGGGCTCTCCTGGCACTCAAAAAGAGACGCTGCAGCGAGGCATAGACGTAGTCACTGAATACACTGCCTCTTTTAGACAGGTGTTCTCTCCTGAGGAGACAGAGTACACGGTTGTCATCAACTCCCACAAGGCTCACGCAAACGATATCTGGGGACTCATCAGGCTACACCTAAACGGCAAAGAAATTCCGCGAATACCCTCCATATGGATCCTCGGCTTTCACATAGATCAGGACGGCACAGGTCCATCTGGCTGAAAACGATCACTACTCAAGCGAACCAGATCCTCCAAATGATAAATAGGGTGTCCCGCAGTAATTATGGTTTAAAGGAACATGAAGTTCGCAAGGTGGTGGAAGCTCTCCTTATCGCACGGTTCATGTACGGCCTTCCTTACTACTATTGGGCAAAAACTGAGCACACAAAACTCGAAGCAATTCTCCGCAACGCCACCGGTATTCTAACAGGCACCCCAAGATTCACCCGAAATGACCTTATATGCCACAGGCGCGCTCAATACACTCAGTGACAAGATGGACACGCACAACCTCCCCCAAACCCTAAGGCTACAAACGTCGCCTCAAGGTCGTCTCATCCTCCTTGATCTGGGCCATGACATCTCGCAGCTGCAGCATATTCCACCAGAGCCGCCACCATGGTCCTGTCCCGCCAACATAACCTTGAAGCCCACACCCAAAAATATGGGTTCCGACAACGGTAGTCGCCACACTGACAGGGCAAACCGCTACAACAGGAAGACATTTTCCCCAGCAACTACGCTCATTTGCACCGACGCTGCGTACAACAAAGACACCAAAATCGGAACGAGAGCTTTTTTATTTATTTATTTATTTATTTTAAACATACTGCAAGCCCATTGAAGGGCCCAAGCAGGAGGGGCATCACAAGGAAAAAACCATTTAGGCGCAATACACATGGTACACTGACCAAAATAGTTTTAACAAATACAGGAATGCACCAAAGTTACAAAAATACCAATACACGTGGCACACTGTTGGAAATAGATTGTACACATACACAAGAATCCATGAAAATTGATAAACAATGCCATTCAGAATTTCAGTTGTTCAAGGGAGTGAATATTGGTCACAGCCGATTCAGTTAGTTTATTCCAATCTGTAATTGAACGCGGGAAAAAGGAAAACTTGAATATGTTAGTTCGAGCGCCGTACGGAGTCAAAGATTCGAGGTGTCTATGCCGTGTTTGCCGGGAAGTTAGTGGCTGAAGGAATTCCTCGGGTTTAAGAGAAAGTTTGTTATTTTTAAGCAAGAACAGAAATTTTAACCTTTGAATTTGACGGCGTGCTTGAAGTGTTGGAATGCCATGCTGTTCCATTAATCTTGTCGGCGAGTCACTTGGACGATATTTCAAAAAAATGAATCGGACGGATTTACGCTGTATCATTTCAAGAGCATTGATATTACTTTTAGTGAGAATCCCATACAGTGCAGGCGTATTCCAGTCACGTTCTAATTATGGATGTATAGGCGAGTAGCTTAACGTTTGCTGGGGCCTTTTTAAGCTTGTGCCTCAGGAAGCAAAGTTTTCGGAAAGAAGCTGCACATGTGTTTGATATGTGTTTGTTCCAGCTGAAGCTATTTGTTATAGTGACGCCAAGATATTTGATTCTGATACTTGTTCTAACGGTTGTGACGGCAGATTGTAAGGGAAGGACAGTTTATTGTTTTTGTCAGTTATGTTCATAAAAACGGATTTTTTGGCATTGAGCTTCATTCCCCATTTATAGCACCACGCCTGAACACAATGAAGATTTCTGTTCAGCATTTGTTGATCTTCAGGACATGTTATTTTGTTGTATAGGATGCAGTCATCAGCAAATAATTTAATTTTCACGAGATCACTAATAAGCGTTACAAGATCGTTAATATAAATTAGAAATAATAACGGGCCTAATATGCTTCCTTGTGGAACACCTGAAAGAACAGGAAGCCGAGTAAAAGAATGTTCATCGATGCAAACATATTGGAAGCGGTTCGACAAGTAGGAAGAGATCCAATTAGTTACAAATGCTGGAAGACCAATCACTGTTAACTTGTGCAATAAATGAACATGGAAAACTAAATCAAAAGCTTTCAGGAAATCTAGAAAAATAACATCAACTTGACCAGTTTTATCAAGAACGCTAGCAAAATCATGAACAATAGAGGTAAGTTGCGTGACCGTGGAAAGTCCTTTTCTGAAGCCGTGTTGACAGTCAGATAATAAGTTGTTTCTGTTTAAAAAATTTATAATGTAGTCAGCTATAATGTGTTCGAGAAGTTTACAACAAGAAGACGTCAGAGAGATTGGACGGTAATTAGTAAACAGCGTCTCGTCGCCTTTTTTAAATACTGGAACTATGCGGGCTAATTTCCAATCCTCAGGTACAACACCAGACAAAAGAGGTGCTCGAAAAATGATTACTAAAAATTGGGATGTAATTTCAGCATAACGGCGCAAAAAAATATTTGGAATACCATCAGGACCGTTCGGCGCTTTCGTTTTGAGGTTCAACAACATAGAAAATACGCCAGGCTGTGACACAATATCAGCTTCGCTTGCGGATGATAATACGGAGCAAGGCATTGCATCATCAGATTTAAGAAAAACGCTGTGAAAATACTTATTGAACTGTTCTGCAATGCTATGCTTATCAGTGATGTCTACGCCCTCATGTAGCATTCGTTGAATCGTTTTTTTCTTTATCGCAGGAAAGTCCAAAATTTATGCGGAGCGGAGCGAATAAAGTCTGGCAGGGTCTGTTCAAAATAACGTCGCCTTGCGCACACCACGGCATCTTTGAGGTTAGACTGCGCAACACTGATAATACTCGGACAGGCAGCTTTACGCTTCAAACGCTTGACTTTTCTTTTCGCGTGCAAGACTTCGCGCGTGATCGATTGATTGTAGGGTTTAACGCGCCGACGCAACGCAGGCGATGAGGCGCGCCGTAGTGGAGGGCTCCGGATTAATTTTGACCACCTGGGGATCTTTATCGTGCGCCGAAATCTCGTACACACGGGCGTTTTTGCTTTTCGCCTCCATCAGAAAAGCGGCCGCCGCGGCCGGGAATCGAACCCGCGACCTTTCGCGCGTGATCCAGGGATTGTTTTTGCGAGATTTCCTAACTTTGTTTGGTATGAAGGTATTGAGGCAATAAGTACATATTTCCTTAAACCTCGTCCATAAGTCAGCAGTATCCGAGCCGTTAAAATCACTCAGACAAATTTCAAAATAGTCAAGCACGCTTTCATCCCTGGCACACGAGAAATCTTTTACGACAGTTTTTATCACACGAGGCGTTTCGTACTTGGCATTCACAGGAAAAGAAAACACAACCATGTCATGGTCTGATAGGCCACGTTCCACAGACACATTAAAAGTTTCAGTTGATTGACTGATAAACACAAGATCAAGAATTGACGCAGAAGCAGCCTGGATACGTGTAGGTTGTTTTACTACTTGGTGCAAATTGTGGGTTAGCATTAAATCAAGCAAATGCGAGGAGCTTGTGCAATGAACAGGGGACGGGGAAGGACGATTCCAATCAATTTCCGGTAGATTGAAATCGCCTACAAGGAATATATTTTCTTGTTTGAACGTTAACATGTGGTCGCCGAGATCACTTAAGAACTGAGGCAGTGAGTTACGAGGGCGATAAACCGCGAATAACAAAAATGATTTGCCGAAACAACACAGTTTTATTATAATGCTTTCATGGTTGTAGATTTGACTGAGTAAATGAGCATCAATGTCTCCTTTGACCAAGACAGAGACGCCTCCCCCCCTTGACGGCCTATCACGTGGGAAAACGCGATACGATGGGGGGAAAACATCTTCATCCGAAATTTCACATCGCAGCCAGGTTTCCGTAATGATTACCAGATGTGGGTTATTATCCAGGATGATAGCCTCAAGCTGTTCAGCTTTATTGACAATACTTCGTGAATTTAAATTCAACAGCCGAAACTCTTTCTCTTCAGGCGGTTTGCGTCAAGTGGCCACTAAGCCACTCTGAAAATTGGCTAGCTTTGCTCTGCAGTTCTTGTTGTCGTCCTAAATGTACGTTTCTTTATCAACCCGTAGCCGGTCATTTGAAAGATGAACTTTCTTTCCTCCCATTTTTCCTTCCTAGCATTTTCCCAAAATAATTTGCGCTTCCTGAGTGTTTGTTTAGAGTAGTCGGTTTGGACTGATATTTGCGTTCCTTTCGGCTTATGGGCGTTGTTTAGGACGAGTTCTTTTTCATTAAAATCTTGGAAGTGAATTATAATCGGGCGCTCCCTGCCAGGCTTGCCTAACCTGTGAATCCTTCCGACAGATTTGCATGGGACACCAAGTTTATCAGAAAAAACTTTCGCGAGAACTTTATCTTTCAAATCATTGTCAGTTTCATTTGGGTCATCCTGTACACCAAAAGCTAATAAATTGGATCGCCTACTTCGGTCTTCCAAGTCGGTGATCTTTGCCTCAAGAGAAACTATTGTTTGTTCTAGGGTGTCAATTCGAGCTGTTCTCTGTTCCAATTCAGCAAACCTCGCGCTTAGGCCAGTAATAAGCGTTTGCATGTTATCTTGCTGAATCCTTAGAGCAGCTATATCTTCAGAGATTTTGTTTTGACCAGCCAGGAGTTGCTTAAGTTGATCCTCTATAACTGGCCCGGGGTTCGTCTCGACATCCCCACACAAAAGTAGCGTGCATACACAATACACATCATGTAAAAGTGTGAGACACTGGTTCATAGCGACGTCCTCTCCACAGTAGCCAATTACGCTCCCACACCATCGTCGACATCTCTGGAGCTTCAGGCTATTGTCAACGCCATAGAAGCACACCAAGATCAAACAAAACTGTTTATCGTCACGGGAAGCAAATCAGCAATTCGCCATCTACGGGAAAACCACATGTACCCCCAGATTCGCTACACACTAGCCAGCATCACACGTAACCACCCTGAGCTTCATACCACTGTGATATGGGTCCCTGGACACGCAGGTGTAAAGAGGAATGAGAAGACCCGTGCCTTAGCCCGAGCTTCTCTCTATGCATCAGAAATGCATCAGACTCGCAGAAAGTACTTACGGGACGTCAAAGATCAGAAAACCACCCTCCCTCCCCCAGAAAATTCCCCCGCCCTGACGCTGTTCTCATTCGACGTGCACAAATGGGCGCGCTACAAACAGAGCACATACAGCACTACATAGACGGGCTTCCAGGCACACCAAAATACTCACACTGCGACAAATACCCCAACAATGAACACACCCTCTGGGAATGCCCAAACATACAAAGCACCCCCAGATCTTTCCTGCAACCTATTCCTGCCACAAAGCGCCGTACTTGCTGGGAGGCATGGGTCACACCCCCTAAGGAGCTTGAAAAGTTCTATTGGACCACGCTTGTGAACAAGGTTAAAAACACGCCGGGATTATAAATAGCCAGGATTATAGCCAGGACTATAGTCCCTGTAACCTAACCAAGAAGCCAAGAAATTCTTTGGACACAGGTTTAAAAATAAAGTTTATCTCTCTATCTCTCTCTCTTGCGTACAGGCATGAGGGAAGCAGCGTGCGGATGCCAGTTGAAGCGACAGTAGACTACGCCCGGGATGGAAAGGCGCGTCTTGCTGTCAATCAGGCGATGCTGACGCATGCTGACGTCTAGGTCAAAATGGGTCAGGAAATCGGAGCGAGGATGGGCTGATTGATGTCGGCTACTAGGTATACCCACCGGAATGCGCGCCGCAAACCAAGGTCGAGGGTGAGGGACCGCAGACCATACGTGGCGATAGAGATGGAGTTCGCTACACGCAGCGTAGGTCCAGGTGACTTGGAAGTACGCTCATCCTTCGTGGCCAGTAATACACTGACCTCAGCACCAGTGTCTACAAGGAAGCGCAAGCCAGAAATCAGATCAATGACCAGGAAAAGGCGGCCAGGTTGGAAGGCGAGGTCACATGCCGCCATCAGGGATCTCGTGTCGCGTTTCCCGACCAGCTGCTTGGGGAAGTGCAGTGACGGGCGCGGCGCTGGAAATTGCGATGGTACCAGCAGATAGACGACCTTCGAGGGCTGCGCGAGCCAGAACCTCCCGGCCTCCCGGGGAAGACGAACGACGGCGGCTAGAACGTGGGGAGGAGCCGCACTGGCGATCATGGGACGTCCGAAGCGCTTCAATGGAAGCGGTTTGTTGATCAAATCGAGCCTCTAAGCGGTACACGTCTTACGACTCTGTTGTCGAAGCGAGGGCGGCGACTGACGGAGAAGTCGCGTCGTGAACTTTATCAGCAAGCTTTGCGGCGCGGTCGAGGGTCACGTCCCCTTCAGCAGCTAAAACTATGCGAGTGGACTGTGGTAAGCGCTGCAGAAAGAGCCCCTTTAAAAGCGCACCGTTCAAGTCCACGTTACTCGCGCCCACGAGCGGTCGCATGGTGTTAGTAGCTGGGAAGGGCGCCGATGACCAAGCTTTTCGTGGGTGAGCAGGTGCCGGAGGCGCGCGCTCTCAGACGCCGTGGTTCGGTCCACAATACTCTCCTTGTACCGCTGGTACGGACCATCGCCTACACGTGCACCGATGATGTCTGCCACTTCATTAGCCACCTCAGGAGGCAGGTTGCCTAGCAAGTGGCGAAACCGAGTAGTCTTCGAAATGACGCGGCGAAGATCGAAGACGGCTTCGACCTGCGTTAACCAAACCTGCGGGTTCTTGCGCGAGAAGATGAGGGGGCGGAGCTGTATGACTGCGACGTCCGGCGGCTGCGAGGAAGCGTCAGGCAAAAGAGGGCCTGAGGACGCAAAGTTGCTGGGGTCGGTCACGTCTTAGTCTGGAGTCACCACTGTCAGAAACCGCGGAATAGCAGCGCAGCGCAAGAGAAAGAGCACCAGGATGGCAGGCTTTCGGAATCGAACTGCCCTTGCGGTGCTGATCACCAAGCACGCGAAGCTCGTTTCTTTATTCTCCTCGTCTTTCAAAGGCGGGGCCAAGGCACCGGCTAAGAGCGCCGGCGAAGAGGCGCTACAAACTAATCCTGTTGAAAGCACAGCTAACAGAGCAAAAGACCTATTAATATCACTCTTTATTATCATTGTCCATCAGGTGCTTTGCTATACATAACGTAAAGGATTAAAATCTAAGATTTTTGTGCTTTATGCCAGCGCCGTATGACTTGCAGAACACAGGTGTTATACACAGTGTGTTCGGAGCTAGTACCAGCAACACATCGGCCGCCGGGAAAGGAAAGCTACAGTGAGAGAAGAAAGTGGGATGAAATGGCTATGCAGCGCCGACCGAGAACTAGAAACAGCCGGCCAAAGGACAGTATGCCGCTTCCGCGCGTGTCTTGAGACTTCTATGTTTTTACAGGAGCGAACCGAAGGTTATATCGTTTGCAAGCTAGCCAAGGAGTTTTGAATCGTGCTCCTATAAGGCATGTCTAGAGGCAATGGGCGCTGTCGCAATGTTCAACAGAAACTTGGAAGCAGATAACAGGAGGCTATAGGCTTGGGAAAGCATGTCGCAGTTGGAACGGCTGGGTCAAGAGGAGCATGGAAACGCTTTTTAACGTTTTTATAAATATTAAACGCTTTCAGAATGCACTAAACGCACACATCCGATACTTGGAGGTGACACTACTTCAGTCAAAATTTGTTACTCTACGCTTCAACACATAACCAACTCTTGCTCAAAATATTTTTCTCGCGTTTCGGTCTTAGTGTTTCCGGTATTCACACACAAATTACGTCATTGCAGCGTTGTACAGGCTATTGGCCGGCTTTATTTCAGTTGCAGCAATAAACGCATTCGGTTGCCACCTAAAACAACGACTGAAAAGCAAAACAGAATCGCTGGGCGCGACTACAGCGACGAGCAAATCACGCAGTGCCAGTGTTTGCTGGCGAGAACTATCGAAATGCTTTCAGACGCGAAGGATAGAGTGAAAGGTGAAAGCAATTATCTAAAGTGTTGAAGAGTGTGGTGGTTGGCGTGGCCGCAAAGTTCAACTGAAAGTTCGGCAGTAGGTGAAACGGAGCTGCAACTATGCTTCCGCCTCAATATTTTTCTAGAGGTTTCCACACCCTCCGGTCTTTTTCTCCCGTAAACGTACGAGTTGGTAGCCCTCTTGTGCGATATCGCAACGTCACTGACCCTATATTGCCTTGAATCCAAGTAGCAGTGGCACCTTTTATATGTGCATTTTTACTCTCGTAATAAAATACGTATTTGGGAAAATCACTTTGCATACAAGCTCTTACTATATCAGTTTTTATTAACTCTACAGAAAACATCAAGCATACCGATGGACTGAAGTGCGACTCTGGCGTTGGGTTTGCAGTAAAAACATTTTTGGATGGAATTACCATTTTTGATGCCTTAGATTGTGGCGGGCGCAAGAAAAAAAGCTCAAACACAACTTAGCAATCGTGAATATTCCAAATCAAACTTTAAAAAAATCTTTATGGATATTGGGCTCTTCTGCTGTGTAGCAAACACTTTACCGTATTTACTCGCGTAATGATCGCACTTAAAAAAAATCATGCAAATCTAGGGGTGCGCTCATTGCGCGGGGTAAATTTTTTGCGAAGAATATTTGAGCACAACAAGGGCAACAGGTTGCGGTCAATAATTTTACGATAGGTATCATGAACACAATTTAAAATAAAGGGTAAATATGACTTACCTTTGTAATAAACGCCCGCATCACATGAACAGCACACATACATTTTTATTAATTATTTCTCATTTGATCACGACCTCTTATGATGAAAGTTCAAACTGTGCACACAGATGGGACAGACAAAAAAAAGTGGCAGAACGAGCGCAGAGAGAAAAAAAAGAGGCGACGGGACTTCGCTAGACTTGGCACACGTACGACCTATCGCTCCAGCAAGTTCTGGGTGCTATCATTGCGCGGGAACTATAAAAAACTCGAATTTAGGCGAAGAACTTCAGGGGTGCGATCAATACGCGAGTGCTATCCTTGTGCGAGTAAATATGGTATTCCCTCCAAACCCCTCAGTGTCTTCTAAGCACTAAATAAATGTTCTGAGGTTGTCGCCTTGTTCCCATGCTAATACATAAATCATAAAAATGAGTTTAGGACTCTCCGTGACACTTTTGCATTACTAAATTTCTCAAAACATTATAGCTAGCCCATGCACGTTATATCCTTTCCACACTCCTGCACAGCCACTTTCCGCTTGAAATCACACTAGGTTTTCTTACGACGCAGTCAATCCAAACACACAAAAACCTATGTATAATGCTGCCAACTACTGACATTATTGTCTCCTTTCCAAAGATGTTCTCGAATATCAACCACAAGTACTTGAAAAGCGCACTTACACATCGTTATGCCTCATCTTTTTATTGCGCTCCTTAGCACTGATTGTGCTTTATAGGCATGTTCTAGGGGTTAAATTCTTTGTGTAGGGAAATGTGATGTTACTTAGCCCTTCTGGTGTATTTCGTTCTATTATTAGTTTTTTATTGCACCGGTTGGAAATAACTGGCGCGTGTAATAGAAACAAATGGGCCGCTGTTTTAATTTTTTGCTGCATAGATATTTCTTCTGCACATCCTTGTTATCACTGTTCCCCCTTTGTCGCGACGGTGTCAACGAGTAGAAGCATTGTTGCGGAATATTCAAGCTCTGTGACAGCTTTTTTCACCGAAGATCGAAGACGGCTTCGACCTGCGTTAACCAAACCTGCGGGTTCTTGCGCGAGAAGATGAGGGGGCAGAAATAGAAGGGGGCGGAACAGAAATAAAATTACGAATATATTATTGCTTTTTTCCTTCCTTTTTGTTTTATTCAGACAAACAATGTCACGCGGTAAGACATATACAGGCGCCAACTTTCCTTCATCCACGCCCAGTTTGGTCACGTTTTCTGTTTGCTTAAAGTATGTACCAACTAGCTCAGCAACAGGTTTTGTTAAATGTCACGCGTGGAGAGGCACAAGGCAGAATAACTCCGCATGACGGCAGCCATCTCCCTATTCATGCGACATTGCACACCAACGGTGTGAAACAAAAGAAAAGCCTATGCAGCAAACATCCAAAGTAAACGTTTTTTAAACATAATACAGCAGCAAAGACAACAGGCCGGACAACTGATGAAATAAAAATCTACAATTAGGAACGCTTTGTAATTTAATGCCGAAAACAATTTTAATTCTTATCTGTAACTGCAGCCATTATAACAATTATGCCTCACTTTCCACGGAAAACTAAGCTTTAGGAAGCAAGAACTCTAAAACTTTGCCCCGATATCATCCCTGCGTAACAAATTTATTTGTTTATTATATATATTCTCTGCGCCATTTCTGGTCTCAGAAACGCAAGAAAATACCTACACCGCTTTCGACCGTAACAGATTTTTCTGAGAAGACATTTATACCCGCCTTTTTTACAGTACCTGAAAAACACCTCTCTTCTACTTTTATCTAATCACTCGTATATCCTCTAAATAGATGGGAATCAGGATTTCGCTCATTTTCCCTGTAGAGGCTAAGTGTAGAGTTGGTCGTGAAATTTCACCTCCCATTTACACTTTGCTGCCACCCGCTGACTACAAATATCAGCTTCTTTTATCGCTTTGTTTTGTCAGAGGACCGGGACACAGGTAAAGCGCGTTACACACGTCTGGCAGTACTAATGGGGCACGTGTTGCCACCTGGGGCACCAAATTTGCCACAGTGAACTGCCTATTGTTATAATCTGTAAATTTACAATATATACGCATTTTTCTCGTACACGCAGTGTTGTACACGTTCCTCTAAAACAGGAACGAAACCCCGTTCCTCATTCCTTCCCAATTTCGAAAGAGTTCCCGTTACAAGTTCCTTTAATGCGAAAGGAACGCGTTCCAGTTCAACTTAGAACATTGGAACGTCTGGTTACATTACCGTTACATTTCATTTTTAAAAATTAAACTACGATGTTGGATATTCTTGAGGCGAAATAAAATGAGAAACTTAAAACCCACATCGAACAACGTATTTTATACGAATATGAAAACCACCGGGCGGCAGCAGATTATCTCGAGATAAAAAGAATAAAAAAAAAACGCTCCCAAACGATTTTTTTCAGGGAGCACCGGGCGAACTCCAGACATTTCTAACGGCGGCACTAAGTTCACACAAAAATACAGAGAAATGCCTAAATGATCTCAGTTAAACATATCTAGCTCATGAGGGGCTCCCCGTTTACTCTCGTTCAGTCAATTGACCGGACTCAAGCTTCCCTAAATCGACTTTCTAACTCTCGATCTCATTGTCCAAGAACACCGAACACTTCGATTTTATTACACAAAACCACGCCTCGAGGACCTACTAACACACACTGGGCAGCCTATTGACCAGGTCAACAAACCACAATCATTTGTACACAAAAATCGCGTGATCCGCACTCCCACTCTCACTACCAGGTATTCATCAAAGCACAAGTATAACAGAGGTTAAAACCGACCAACTAAAGCAACTCTGAACGGTGGCCGTCGACCTTCGGGCGGCTTCTCTCAGGTATTGTCCGTACCGCACGCGACAAAATTATGCCCAAAAATGAAAAATTTCTGTCTTTGCTCAACACGACGCGTCCGGACCTAGAACTCCCGTCGACCAATTCCCGCCAGATCGGCGACAGACCACGCCGTCACGAATTGCGCGTGTACTCTAACTTGGAGCAGTACAACATCCCGAGATACTAGCCCCGGATGTATGAACCCGACCAGGGATGGTCGAATCGACTGGGGGGTTCAGCTACCTCGACCCCTCCCGCGTATATATGATCTCCATTCAAATCGTCGGCGCGAGCGGACCGGGGGAATTCCCTGAAAAGGACCTATATTCAGATCCCCACGGCCCGCCGACTCAGCCCGATGAGCGCGCCAACCCACCCCCTAAACGCGCATCCTGGCCTCCTAAGATAAATGATGAAATGTGAAAAGCATTCTCGCGGCTGCTCTATTCACCCATCGAATGCCGCCACGTGAGCTAAACTGGCATAAAAGCAAGCACAAGCTGCGGCCTACTGCGTGGTTATTCTTCTGCCCTTGACCTTCGAGGAACCACGTTCCGCTGCAGGGCGGACCATTTGGCCACCTTATAAAAATTGGCCGCGTATCTGCTCCTTTCGTTGCAAATGCCGACAAATAACAATATTCTTTATCGGCTTTTGCGAAGTAAATGCCTCCCTTCGCTTTCCCGCTCACCTCTCATGTTGTTCCTGTTGCGTCGCGCTCCTCCCAAGGTAAAGACGCCAAAGGGTTGCTTAAATCATTTTAAATTTCCCGCGTTCCACTGCTCCAAACCGGGTGTCTCGACGCGAACGCTGCCGTACGGCGAAGACGCGCGTTAATCGAGGCGCCCTACTTTTAATGTTTATAGAACCGCGTTTCCCTACTCCACGTGCGTTGCAAGCAGAACGTGGAGCCTATCTAGTGGAACCTTTCGTAACTCTTGCCATTTGATTTCTTCAAATGCCGCCAGAAGCTATATGGCGCGGGCGACAGCAGGCGACGGCGGAGTAATATTTTTTTCTTCAGTTGATGAAGTATTCAATTTCGCCAAAATCAAACATGTACGATTTTTTATTAAGGAACGCTGCAAATATCACTTCTGTAATAATTTGTTGTCTTATACATGCGTAATGTCTTGTTGTTCTTCAACAATATTGACAAGTATGAACATTACACCGGACTTAGACGGGCACATTTAGCTGTGACTATATAAGACTATTGCGCAGGTATTGTTTTATTTTGGCCGGTGGCTGAATCGAGTCACCGACAGACAGACAGACAGACAGACGGACAGACAGACAGACAGACAGACAGAGATACAGACAGACAGACATACAGACAGACCAAAATTTCTGGGTTTAAGTAGCCCAAGAAAGAGTATCGTCTTTAAAAAAGAAACACAGTGGCGACTTCTGGATTTTTCTACTCGAGCCTTGGCATCAACAACAGCCAAATCGTAGCGAAGTAACGTTTGCTGAAGGAACGCCGTTCCAGCCATTTTTTCATAAACCTGAGGAGTTACCGTTACAGTTCCACCGACCCTCAATGGAATGGTGGCGTTCCTCTGCTCCTCACAAAAGGAACTAGTTCCAGGAACGCCGTTCCTTGGAAAGCCGTTCCGTACAACACTGCGTGCACGATTCTAACCGAACAGCAAGAATAGCTTTGGTAGGCATTTTTCCCTATCTTCAAAAGTACGTGCAAAAATCTTGCATAATTCTCATGCATTTCCCTATGCTCTACTGGCGAGGGGATAATATTGCGTTCTCTCTTCTCCCCTCTTAATCGCACTTTATTCTATCTTAAAGGGGTCCTGAAATACCTTCCGCCGATGCGTGGATGTACATGTAACCAAATAAAGCAATGTATGAGCAATCTCCTCCCGCAAGAATTTTGTTGAAGCGATGAGTATTAGCTGATAAATCGTAAATCAAAAACCGCGCATTATGGTCACGCCGCGTTTCCTCCTCCTTTCAACTTACTCTCCGCTGTTGACGGCGAGCGAGCCTTCCCTCCCATGATGCTGCGCTCCTCCGCGGTGACGTACTTCCGCTATTGCGCTGCTCACACAGCCGTCTGCTACGGGCAAGATTTGTTGACACCATGAATGCCGCACTCCGCTCAAGGCTGGAAAAGCGAACGAAAAATCTTTCCCCATGTGTGCGGCGGCCTGGCCTTGCCCTTTCGCGGTATACGTTGCTGCAGAACTTTGCTATCGGCGGCACGCGACTTTTTATCGGCGGCGAACTCGCAGCCGCACGGGGAGGATCCTGCGCTCGCTCCCTAGGATGCACAGCGCACTGTTTATCCACAAAGCGCCGTATCAGATATGGCCCCGCTGGTGCCGGGTCTTATTTTGTGGCGGTGGTAATTCCTGCCGGCGGCATGTGAAAAAGACATTTTAAACCGATACAGAACCCGTGCACAAAATGCCAGTTCAGCTTGGGGCGACGCGTGGTGGAGAGCGGCAACGTTGGCAAAACATGCTCCGCCGCGGCTCTGAGCTTTCTAGCGCTGGAGCGAGCACCTTTTCTTTGACAATATCAAACATCGGTTGCCCTGGCAACAAGGCACAAACCGCTCTAGAAGTCAGTTACGGTTGCGTGATCCCGGTTCAGCTTGGGGCCACACCTCGCGGCATATGGGCACTGCAGGCATACTACTCACTCCCATTTGGAAGTGCGAGATGCGTTTGGCATTACAGGAGGCGATGGTGTGTGTGTTGTGGACGCCTTTGTTTAGCGATGAACTGCGACGTTGTGCTTCTGCGGGTGGATAGTGCTTCCCATGGTCTGGATTATCTTTCTCAAGCGGCGTACGACTCAACCTCGCATGGGGTATGTGCAGTGTGCGTGGCTAAAAGCCATCTCGGCTTGTGCGCCAGAGTTAAGTGACTTGCTGTTCGTCCCCGCAAACCACGCGCGAGGTGAGTGCCGAATTTACGAGGGGCAGGAGGAGGCAACCCATCGTCTGTCAATCGCGGTTCAGACTTGCAACGCATGTTGGGACGTTGTGTTCGTTCGAAACGCATCTCTGGATTGTTTGGAAGTTGAATAAAATGTATGCGTCAAACCCGGGCATTCGGCTCAGGGCGTTCTCTGCGATTGCCAGAAAGAAGTGCCACGGGGCTTCAACGCTTTCTTTATGGAACGTACTCAAGTAAGAGAATATTCATGTCGTGTTATGGCCCTGTTGCATTCAATATAAACGGTTAAGCGTTTGTTTACACTTGTTTCGTTTGACGTAAAATGTCCAAGCACGCCGGCACTCCGCTGGCAGATCAGCCGGCGAGCCGACGCTGAGCAAACGACTCATCTCTTTGCCGGAAGTGCGTGATAAAGCCGCCCAATAGCAAGATTTCTAGCTCATGGCGAACATCTGGGAATCGATGATGTAGACATGTGAAGATGGCGGCGTCCAAAAACACAAAGGAAAGAGTAATTGTTCGTTGGAGTTCCGCCTCGCACGCCAACTGGCGGTTGGGGCGGCTTTGCGGTCTTCCGGGTAGCAGATCTTCTCATTGCAGACAAATGGGGCCTCGAAGACGAAGTTGAAGTAATGCAAGGAATATTTATGTACACTTATTTACATTGGTACATTACAGTCAAAAGCGGAAAACATTGGGACTGACTTCCTCGGCAAAGCGGATGGTGCACGCACCGCACCGTAAATCAGAACCGCCGGCCGGACTCTCGCGCTCCGTTTTTAGAACACGGAGAGTCCAGCCCACATGCAGAAAACATCCAATCATGACACACCACCAATATGATGGACACGTACACTCGCTCCCTCTATGTGGCAAGAGCGCACAGAAATATACAAGACGAAAATACCCCTCTCCCCCCGTGGGGTACTCTTTGACCTGTCCCCCTCGCATTCCCCACCAGGCCGTCGCCCTCATCGGCTGCGTGTTTCTCGGAAAATGAAGGGTGCGGACAGGCCGGCGGCACGTGGTACCTTGGCCTCCTGAACGGGTTGCCGCGGGCAGCCGACACCACTGCCTGCGATGAGTCACGCATACCCACGTGCGAGCGGCTCACGCGTGTCCCTCCCTGTTTCCGTGCGCCGCGAGAAATTCCCGGAGGTCGGGTTGCCATCCTGCCCGGGTGAACGGCCTTCCCGATTCTGTGCAGAACCGTCGACATCTTTACAGAAAGGGTGAGAAAAAAGCGACAAACTTTGCAACAAAAGTGTGAGCTTTCCGCTGCGCGTAAAAGAGTAATAGTTGGCACAGATGATGTTGACGACCCAATCTAACGATTGCGCTAGTCAATTTAGTGTGCTCAAAACGCCTTTCAGGGCCCCTTTAAAATGGTCTTGAAAAATTCAGCGGTAGGCTTGCATAGCACCTGCGCCCTTTCGTACTTGTAGAGCGGGAAAAATTGTTTGGATTTTGGGGCATGCCTATTTCCCCATCTAATAGATACTTTTCGTAAAGAGCACCGCCGAACGCGCTAAACTAAACAAGTATAAAAAATTATCTGCTTCAGACAATTGTCTAGTAATGAATACAGTTCTTACGCCACTTGTATACATTTTAAATTCTTCACAGCCATATTTGTGCATTTTTGTGTAAAGGTAGGCCCTTAAGCGGATTGCGCCTTCTTGCTATTATTCTCCATTGGAACATTTTCTTCCGGCGTTTGTTCGTCTGCGTTTTTTGTAGGTAGTGGATGAATTTTTCAGTTTTTAAAATTTCTGAGTGAGGAATGACCTGCATTTACGACATTATAACAATTAAATGCGTTACAATCAAAAATTGCTCATTTTGTGCGGAAATGCCGGGCGTAACAAGGTATGCTCATTTTTGGTCATTTAAATTTTACTGCGGAACTGTTAATGTTTGATCTTGGCATGGTTGGGGAAGCAAGGAAACACCAAGAAAACGCGCACGCGGTGCGTCCTGGTGACAAACGAGAACTCGAAAAGAGCGCGCATCAGAAAAGATCCCAGCCTAGTCTTCCAGCAGGGCTCAACTCTCTCGCAGCCAGGTTCGGCTTTATTCAGAGAATGCACGGCAATAAAAGAGGTCGACTGGCACCAGAACATAGATATTAGGGCACAGCCGGCGAGCGGCCGTGCGCTCAAAATGAAGCCCTGTGTATTTGCTTTTCGTCTTCGTCAGCAAACCAGGCACCGCGGCCGTGATCAACCCGCGTCCG
The DNA here is from genome assembly GCF_048455015.1 of Haemaphysalis longicornis. Lineage (NCBI taxonomy): Eukaryota > Metazoa > Arthropoda > Arachnida > Ixodida > Ixodidae > Haemaphysalis > Haemaphysalis longicornis. Next base: position 128,418,268 of record NW_027526295.1, on the reverse strand, counting down.
TGGGCTCAGCAGCACAATCTCGAAGTATAACCCCGCAGAAACCTCACTGAACCAAGAATAAGCTAGGTTTGCTGTTCGCCCAGGTTTCACGCCACTAGTGCGATACTGACCCAGTTATTTATTTTAACGTTCTTATCTGGGTATGTTTAATTACGGTGCGTTTTTCGGAAGAGATGTAAAAGATGCATATTTTTTTCCGGTTCGTTTGTTTAACTTTTTTGTATTTCGGGCTTTGTCAAAGTACTGTCCCAATAATGATATATATTCACACTATTATAGCGATTGAATCGGTTAGTTCCAGCAATCGTGCATTTTTTTAAATTGTGGGGTGTTACAGTGTTAGCTCACTTTCGCTATGTTTTCGTTCCTATTCTTGGAACGTTCTTTTTCCGCGTGTTTATTTTGTCTGTTTTTTCTAAGGACATGAACAAGCTACCTATTATTTATTTCGTTTCTTCATTCTTGTGAAATTTTTATTTTTCTTATTTTGGGATTTTCAATGCTCTCTACGGCAAATTATCTTTTATATTGCGATCATACAGTTGTCAAAGATTTCATTATAGCGATTAAATGCGTTATTCCGCCAACTGCTGATTCAGTGAAAGGAAGGGCGTGGCACAGTTTGCTCGTTTCAGCTATTTGTTATTCGTATGTCTGACGTTATTTTCAGGATGTTTTCAATATAAACGGTATTTCCTGGAGATGTATGAGACGCGTATTTCTCCTTTAATCAGAGTATTGGCGAAACTTTCTTTTCTATTGTCTTGATTTTTTGTTATTTCCAAATTTTTGTGGACCTCTTGTGCACAACAACGTTTTCATACCGATTCAAGGCGATACTTAACATATTAGTGACTTTTTTTGGAAATGCAGGGCGCGACATGGGTTGATCATTTTTTCTATTGTTATTTGGAATTATTGAATTTTTTTCCGGGCCTTGTTTTGCTATTTGTCTGTGTTTTGCGAGGAAATATATATTATCCATATGTTGGGTTTTGTCAGTGAAGTTTTTCTATTTTTCTTATTTTTCTGTTTTTCAAAATTCTGCCGGACTACTGATCCCTATTCATGGCCTAACCATTAAATATGTTACGTTCGTCGAGTGCGCATTTTTGTGGAAATGCAGAGCGTTACAATGCTGGCTCATCCCGCTTGTGTTTGTTACCTTTTTCCGGCATTTCTTTCTACGCATTCCAACGTTTGCCTTATTTGGCTATTTGTTATTCTGATTTCCAATGTTCTCTTCCACACGTTTTTAATTTAGTGTGAGGTTTTTGGAGGAGACCTTCAAGGTGCATATATTTGATTTCGGGATTTCTGTTTACAAAAAAATGTGTTCTATTTTCGTATATTTGTTTTTTTCTACCTTGTGCAACCAATAATCGTTATTACGCTATTATACCAAATAAATACGCTACTTCCGTTAAATGCCGATTTTTGTGTAATTCTAGGGCGTTGCAAGGTGCATCTATGAGGGTCGTCGGTAAAGAATGTTGCGCATTAGTATTCTCAGTCGAGTTTTCTCGTTAGTGGTAGCGACGAAGTTAAAATGCAGAAATGAAGGAGTGGCTCTTTTTCTGCTTAGTTCGTGGTTTGGTGCTTTGAATAGGTTTCAGGCTGCCTAATAAAAAGCCTACCACTTTTAGTCAGTTGCTGAAAGCGATATTTCGAATCAATGCCATGTCAGAGCTGATTAGAACAAACAAGGCAGATTCAACCATGTCAATATATTGTGAGACATGCTTCTTTACAGTGGCTATACTCGTTACAAAGAAAAGAACCAGTGGAAATATTATGCCGACATCACACCACTGCGAGGGAATAAAACTCCAGTTGCTTTTCTTATACTTTCAGTTTTTAGGGCAAAAAGAAACCTTCAGATTACAGAAACTAGATTTTGACCCAACAGCAAATGAAGGCGACATCAGCTGCACAAGTGTAACGGTGACATCTAAAGACGATGAGAACCACAATATTTCTGTGAAGATGACGTACCGTGATAATATCGCTACAAAATGGTAAGCTGTGCTAAAACTCTAGATCAAGAACAACCGAAAAGTTCTGAGATAATGAAATATTTCCTGTGCAAAACGATACAACTGCATCAATGTTTAAGTCGTGGATGGTCCTTGTGCCAAAAAAACGGAGTATAGTACGGTATTCCTATGAGGGCTCCATTCCATACAAGATAAAGCAGCGGTACAATGTACTTTGCCAGAGTGAAATGTGTGGATTCATGATTTCTGCTTGTTTGCAAAGCTAAGCTATTCCTTGAGTTGATTGATCACGAATGTATTTTTTACGGGTGTTAAAATCGTATTGGTTTCGGCAACTCCTGAGTTATCTGCGGTGTTCTTTTAATCTTGTCATGTTCCAAAAAAAAAATCCATGCCACTGCTTGCCTAACGAGACGAGAAGGCAACCATTTGCGAATGATGATTCCGTAAAGTCCTTCTCTGAGCTTTATCGCAAACCGGTGTTTCTTGACAAGTGATCCTTGGCTTGAACCTCCGGTTCTGTTTTTTTTAACAGCGGAGCTGTTTTACAGGCGATAAGTGCAAAAAACAATGATTATGAAACATAGCTATTTTTCTGGCAATGCTCATTTACAAGAGCTTCTGCATTACAGTCCTGCGCATGAGTTCGAGCTTTCCTTAATATTTTGCGTGATTATGCGTACTTCACAATATATTTTTGTATCCCATGTGTTGCGTGTAACATCGAGACCTAGGGCTCCCGCCTCAAAATTCAACCTCAATAAATATGCGCCATGATGGTCGTGAGGCGGGGTAGGCGATTTCGTTTCGATTGCTTGTTTTTGAATGTGTACTTCACCTGGTCTTCGTGTACGTTTGTTTCCGTCAAAAAAAAGAAAAGCAGATTATACATTCTCTTTGCCCACGCTAATATTTATTGCGTGGGTTGCCTCTTTGTGCTCCCAAAGCTGGACGTTTTTGCCCCCGCTGTAGCACACTATTGAGGATTCGCATGTCTTCGAATGGCGCCACAATCCATAGCTAGAGGCATCCATGCGTGTGCGTTTCCTTCTTTGTTGGCGTACTTCCGTGTTTGCTTTTACTTGAGTGCGCGTTTGATTTTACTCGACAGGTTGGAAAAGTGGCAGGCACTGTGCGTAGCATAAGCTCTGGTTAGCCATAAGAATATGGCGAACTGGCCGAATACGTCAAAAACCCTAGGAGGATTCCTTTGATGAGGATTCCGACCACCCCAAAACAGCAAGAACAGATTACAAGGAAGTGTTTCATAAAATAAATGGTAACTTAACCGATTCATTCTGAATTATTTGACATTCTGCGATAGTTGTTGGCCACGTTTTCGCTCCCACCACTTGCCTATTTTTAAAGCAAAGCCTCTACCAGTCAACAGTTCCGTCGTGTGCGCCACAAGGAACTCGCAATCAGGTTAAATAAAATGACTGGCACCTCCAGGGATCTTACTTGGGCCCGAAGAGAACCGGAGCGAGAGCCTATCGTCTTAGCGACTAAGCGCCCACACGTGCAGACGGGTGAGACAGACGCTTATTTTGATTCAGCGGTTGCGAAGGGGGATTGCGCTTTTTGGAGGCGCCGCACAAAAGAACAATGAGGGTGAGGCAGTTGCTGGCACGACGCAGGAGCCCAGAGTGCTGCCTTCCTGCTCAACTTTCTGCGTTTTCGTTCTGCCAACGCAGGGCCTGGCAAAAGCGGCGGGGCCTGATACTCTTGCCCGGCCATGGCCTACGCGGCTGCGTTGGGAATGTCGCCCCTGGGAATTCTAGGTTGAACCTGGGCCCGAAGAGAAGCGGAACGAGAGCCCGTCGTATTAGCGACTATGCTAGTCGCACACGTGTGGATGGGGAGGCAGGCGCTAATTTCGATTCCATGGCTGGTAACGACTGGCCAAATCTCTGGTTTCACACTTTGTAGCGCCACGTGTGTGAATTCAAGTGATGTCGCACGATCAATTGTTCTGGGTGTCATTTACACCTTTGCTTTCCAACCAACTCCACAGGGTGGATTGGAGACAACATTTTGTCGGTCCAAGTCGTCCCATGCGTAATCAGGTTTCCTTGCTTTTTTCTCAGCTGGCGGCACCTCCCCTTATTTATGTATTTATATACCTCAAGGGCCTAACAGGCCATTACATAAGGGGGGTGACATACAGCACTAATAACAACAAAAGATTGCTTCAAATATACAGGGTACAGCAATATAATCAGTCGGATTTCCGAAAAAATACAGAAAAGACCGCAACAAATATTCACAGAGCAAACACATTGGGAAAGCAGTACTTATCGTTTTTACACAAGCAAGAGATTACAATGACTAAAATTGGTTATCGGTTTCAAGAAAAGCAAGTAACGCAGTTTGGAAAGTTGATTGCAGAGAGTGTGCGACAACGCTAGCAGGTAGTGAATTCCGCTCATTTATTGACAAAGCAAGAGGGGAAAATTGGTGTTTCTTTGTGCAAGAAAATACTAGTTCTATCTTATGATCATGGTCGATACGCATGGAAGTGTGCAAAGCCGGTTGAAAGAAAGTGCGAAGAAATGACGAATCAGTGTGGTATAACCTGTGTAAGAAGGATAAGCGGGAAAATTTTCTGCGCATGGGAAGTGGGGAGAGACTTAAACTTTGCCTAATGGATGACACACTTTTATAACGGGGATAGCACGACGAGATGAACCGTGTGGGTTTAATTTGAACCGATTCAAGCATTTTGGTAAGGACTGCTGTGTGCGGGTGCGATACTATTAAAGCATATTCTAGGGTTGGCCTGATTACTGCGTTATATGCGTGAAGTTTGGTGTTTTTGTTCGCGACTTTAAAACGACGTTTAAGAAGGCCGAGCTTTTTAATGCTTTCCCGGTTATATATTCTACCTGGCTAGTCCAAGATAAATCGAAATAAAAAAGAATGCCTAAATACTTTATGGATGGAACAGTCTGGATTACTATGTTGTTTATGGCATATACGTTAGACGAAGGATATGCAACAGATGAGAAACCGACATGCTTGGGTTTGCTAACATTAATTTCCATTTGCCATATACGGCCCCATTCCGATACTTTTGTCAAGTCCGACTGCAGGATGGTTATGTCGATAGGTTTAGAATTGGGTTTGTAGATGACGACGTCGTCGGCAAACAGACGTAGTGAAGAGTTAATGTTGGACCCAGTAATTGTTCGTTCGAGTTCCGCCTCGCGCGCCAACTGGAGGTTGGGGCGGCTTTGCGGTCTTCCGGGTAGCAGATCTTCTCATTGCAGACAAATGGGGCCTCGAAGACGAAGTTGAAGTAATGCAAGGAATATTTATGTACACTTATTTACATTTGTACATTACAGTCAAAAGCGGAAAACATTGGGACTGACTTCCTCGGCAAAGCCGATGGTGCACGCACCGCACCGTAAATCAGAACTGCCGGCCGGACTCTCGCGCTCCGTTTTTAGAACACGGAGAGTCCAGCCCACATGCAGAAAACATCCAATCATGACACACCACCAATATGATGGACACGTACACTCGCTTCCTCTATGTGGCAAGAGCGCACAGAAATATACAAGACGAAAATACCCCTCTCCCCCGTGGGGTATTCTTTGACCTGTCCCCCTCGCATTCCCCACCAGGCCGTCGCCCTCATCGGCACGTGGTACCTTGGCCTCCTGAACGGGTTGCCGCGGGCAGCCGACACCACTGCCTGCGATGAGTCACGCATACCCGCGTGCGAGCGGCCCACGCGTGTCCCTCCCGGTTTCCGTGCGCCGCGAGAAATTCCTAGAGGTCGGGTTGCCATCCTGCCCGGGTGAACGGCCTTCCCGATTCTGTGCAGAACCGTCGACATCTTTATGGACCCGATATCATTAATGTAAACTAGGAACAATAAAGGGCCGAGCACCGAACCCTGAGGTACTCCAGACTTGACGGGGCTGGGACTAGAGAGAGATAACGTTGTTAAGTTTGACTTACTGAATCCTGTTATTAACAAAGCCCTTGATTCACAGGGTTGTTTTATCATCTAGATGTAGATTGCAGATTTTAGCCATTAACCGTTTGTGTTGCATGCGATCGAATGCCTTGAAAAAGTCGATAAAAATCGCGTCGGTGTAGCGAGAGTTATTCATAGAATCGTGCAGGTCCGTTAGCAATTCAAACAGTTGGGTGTCACAAGAACGGTTAGTACGGAAGCCATATTGGTTGTCTAGTAGCAGGTTGTTTGTATTCAGGAGGAAAATTATGTGCGTAAACAGAATATGCTCTAGTATTTTGCATGGTATAGAAGAGAGCGAGATAGGTCGGTAGTTGTTAGCGGAAGATTTTTGACCAGATTTAAAGATAGGTTTTACAAATGCCGATTTCTAATCTTCTGGGACGCAACACGTGCCAAGAGACTGCTGGAATATTAGTTTCAATAAGTACGCTGATTTTTAGAGATTAATTTCAGTAGTTTAGCACTTATTCCATCAGGCCCTAGAATAGTCTTGTATTCAAGTCGCTCAATCGCTCGTTTTACACCATTTTCGTTAATGACAATAGGGGAAAATCTCTGGTAAGTCTCTGGTAATGCTTGTATGTCTTAAGGAAGCTCATCGGAAAATATGGAAGCAAACTGATTGCTAAATATTTCTACAGTGTCCTCTGGCGACAAAGAATAGCCAAGCTCGTCTTCCAGAAAAGTCGGGTCGTTAGAGTCTTTTGAGTTAACTACGAGCCAGAATTTTTTAGGAACACTTTTTAGGAAATTAGTTAATGTGTGGTTAATGATGGCTTCGCTTTCCCTAGGTAGATTCATATAGTTATACCAATCATCTGTTGCATTTGTGCGTGACGCCTTTCTAAATGCACGCTTCTTTTTATTCCAACTTCTTTTAACATCCTGCGTGAACCATGGGTCGTTTGTCTCTGATCTGATAGTCATTCTTGGAACACAGCTATGTTCTATTTGTTTTAAGATGTCTCGAAATTCAATCCATTTTTTATTTGCTGTACGATTTTCAAGATTGGCTTCGAAACGGGGTGTAAGGTCTGCCAGCATACGATTCATTTTCTCGACATTTGCACATGCGTAATTCAGCACCGGTTTGGTGGACATGATCTTATCGCAGCGTGGTAGATATAAGGAGCAATGTACGACGTGGTGGTCGCTGCTTTCTTCCAGAACATGGGTAACCGTATTATCAGGGTGATTAGTAAATATTAGGTCTAATATGTTCTTTCCGCGCGTAGGTTCCGTCACAAGCTGTGACATGTGATGCTCGTGCGTTAGGTGCATAAAGTTCAGGCTTTCTTGGCGATGGCTTGTGCAGCTAACAGTGGAGGAAGACCAGTCTATACTAGGGTAATTAAAGTTCCCACCAAGAATAACAACGGAGTTGAAGAACGTGTTTAGAACGTGCTGAAGGGAATCGTTTAAAAGTTCATCGAACTCCGGGCGGCTATCAGGTGGTCTGTAGCACACGCCAATTACACAAGTCACATGCACCAAGCGCGCAGTAACCCACAGAATTTCGAGGGTTGAATCGCAGACTAGAGCTAAAGGGCCGAACTTTTTCTTAATGGCAATAACTACCCCGCCGCCCCGAGAGCTAGCTCTTTCTTGACGGAATATTGCGTACTCGGCAGGAAGGTTAAGTTCGCTGTTTTCTGTGTCCACCGACAGCCTCGCCTCTGTTCCCAGGACAATATCAGCATCACACGTGTACATTACCGCTTTCAGGTTGTCCAGTTTGTCAAATATGCTGCGGAAGTTTGCAAGGATTCTGGACAGTCTATTTTTAGATGTTGATTTCTGCATGCCTGGTGGATCGACTGAGACGTTGTCATGTCGTTAATGGTTGGTGGTTACCGGTTACGTCCACATCAGTCTGTTTCGTTGCAGTTTCGTTCGCAAGATCTTCGGACCTTTCTGGTACTTCGACAATGCTATCTGTGGTAGACTCGTACCTGAAGGTTCAGCACATCGGGCTCACCACAACATTGGGGTCACCACAACGCAATGCGTGTCATGTCTTGTCTGGCTTTTCGGGGAGAAGAAGGCTTCCTTGAGAATGTATATAAACAGGAAATACAAGGCACTAAATGACTATCGCCATCTATTAAAGAAGGAACACGTTTGTACCCCTCCTTAAAATTTTGATACCTAAGCTTATTATCTCATCCACCTTCAGAGAGTTTCAACGGTTCGCGTTATTTTCACTCCGTAAGTACTCTGCGCTCAATATCGGCGACCAAAACTACGGATAGTTTGATATATTTCCGTGGAGCATGCATTGGACTTCTTTCTGGTGACGCATGGATTATCTCAAATAATAGGCGGAACGCTTCGCCCTAACGTGACTAGCATAGAATAGTCTTCTTCTATCTTCAGTGTTCAAGATGTAATTATAAGGTTCGAAAAACACTCGCGTCGGAGGGTAAACGCCCGCAGAGCAGACGCCTAGGCATTCGATTCGCCGATACTCGTCTGGATACGTGACTTTGTTGACTGATGATTCGCCGCCTGTGTATTTTTGAGTTGTTATGGGAGCGCAAGTTCGCTCCAATAAACTTTTTTTTCACGTTCAAGACAACTGCATCGTCTTTGGGTTCATGACAACATTGCTATGGGAAGAAAATGCTGGAACCGTTTAAAAGGAAACAACTAGGCGTAGCCAATAAAAAAACACAATCACTTTTCGTGCTTTCTTAAGACTTTCAAACGCTAAATATCCGGGAGCCGGCACTTCTCCTCTTTGCCCCTCAAATGCAAATCGCAATAAAATTGTTGCTAACTTTTCTTTGCACTTCTAGGAGGAAGTAGAAAAACAATTCTGTATTTTGCTACGAGCAATAAATGCACTTTTATGTCTTTACAGGAGTACTTGTGAGGCAAATTTTACGTTTTTACAACCGAAAACGGGCGACATTTACAACTATTTTGTTGGCGCACCAGGTGAAGGTAATTAAAAATTTCTAGTCCTCTTCGTAATGCATCTTTGTTGCTTGCAGAATAAAGGTTCTCTAATTTTTTGCCATGTAACAGTAACAGTACAAAGTTAAGCGAAAGTAGCCAGACACGCACACAATTGTTAGAATCAGAGAAAAAAAAAGACTACAATTTTGTGCATCACAGTGTTCGCAAGAATATTACTCCCTTCAGGTGAATATTGCCGCGAACTGGTCCTTCTCTTTTGTTTATGACTTCTTTTCAGAGTATGGCCGCGACAGGCTCTCTCAACGGTTTTTGAAACAAAGCGAATGTTCCTTTTTTTTTCTTCTGTATGCCACTAAGTTGTTCTTTTAAATAGGGAGAGTATATCACCCTGTCGCCACTAGTATAAAATATTCTTCATAGAGTTCCAGTGTTCTCGATGTAATTCGATGGCTCAAAAAATAAAAAAACAATTACATGGAGAGATAAATCACCACCCGTCAGACGCCAAGGATTTGATTCACCGACAATTGTCTGTGCACGAAACATTGCGACTGCTACTTCGGCGCTTCTCACTTTATTTGGAGTTCTTATTTGGAGTTCTTCTGTAAACTTGGCTCCTTGAAGAAACCTGTGCTATCCTTGAATAAGAGACATCTCGTGAGGGCACTGGTATGCACCCTGTATGCTTCCTACGCCCTCTGGAAACCACCAAGTCAGATCAACTCGAGCCAACCGGCGCCTAAATTATTTACCGCCGAGTTTGGTCTCCTATCAGAATTGTCCAAGAAACCGATCACCGCAACCAACACCGTGGTGCGAGAAAAAACTTCACCAACCGTCCTACAACGGCCCTCTAAACCTCTATTTTTTCGGGGATCACCAACTTATGATCCGAAAGAGTGGTTGGAGAAGCGTCCTGACTTTCGACAGGTGGGTTGAAAAAAAAACGCTCCGAAATGTGTTCTTTTATGTAGAAGACGAAGGACAAATTTGGTTCTGAAACCAAGAAAGTAAAATTACGCCAGGAGCCGCCTAGAGACAAAGTTTCCAAAAACATTTACAACGGTTTTTAGAAAGGTCGAGCTGAGATCTTGGTACAAACGCGCACGTGACACAACAACAAAGGGTTGTTTTGTTCCCTGAAGAAATGAAAAGGTTGTTCTGTGGAGCTCACCCTCACCGGGGGGCAGAGAAAACTATGTGCTTCCTAATGCAAGGCATAAAACAGAAGCGGTACTCCCCCCAAAACTGTCACTGCGCTCACGTCTGAAACTACTAGGGTTGAGAAGACTCTCGACAAGCAAACCCGGCCGATGCCTTTCGTTGAAGGCCGCGGAAACTCTTCCCAACCGCGACACAACTTCAAGTCGCAGCGTTATCCCATGTGATTCGTGAGGAAGTGAAGCATTCACTATAGACTCCTATGTAACCCGCAGCGAGCAAAAGAGCCCCAGCCATGTCTTACGCCACTGTTGTTCCCCTATGTCACGCTACTCTGATTCGTGGCTAGGACGGCCCACCTGCCGCCTTCAAACGTCACCAACCCAACCACCTGCCAACCAACCACCCACTCCCCGGAAGACCGACGAGTGGTGAGCTCCAGATGTGCGTTCAGTGTGCTACCGCTGCAGAAAAGCCGGCAATTTTTACCATCACTGACCATAGAAGTACCTGGGATTCGAGGTATCCACATCGACGCGCCCCGCCCATTCACTGGACGAATACATCTCCGGGAGCAACGTAGGTCACTAAGTTTCAATCATTAGCCATCACCTCAACCCATACCGATCGCTAAGCCGACGCACCACTGCCTACTTCACGCGCGGAACCTCCCCCGCCATACGGAGGGAAAACTGAAAGCAGGAGCTTCTGGAGGTGATGTCGCTCAATGGCGAAACAAATGGCTGCGGCTTAGCTGAGCCAACCCTGGATACGAAAAACGGAAGCTGGGGTTAGTCTGGCTACCTAGTGATTTCACTACGCTAATCTTTGATTTAGCTGTATTTCTTATACTATTCGTACTAACCCTGCCTTTATCTACGGTTATGATGCTGCTTCCCGCGTTTACGCGGCCCAACGGCTCACTGTTCCTCAGTATTGATTGATTGACTTGTTATAACGTTTAACGCGCCGATGGTACATAGGCGATGAGGCGCGCTGTAGTGAAGGGCTCAGGGTTAACTTTAAAGGGGCCCTAAATAGGCGTCTGAAGGTCGACATTTCAAGCACACAATCGCTAGAGTACCACTTTGCGACAATGTATACCAAATATTACACCTCTGCGTAAAGCAGGGGCCGCGCAAACACACAACAGAGATGCGTTCCTTCTTCCTTGCACGCCTACCGCTTCCTTACCGCCACACTGCGGCGCTGTGACGCGCGACAGACCGCTTGTGACTCACCAGTGTGACGAACGAAGCTCTCAACAGTACGGCTGCGCTATTGGTGGGCCCCGTTAAATGCTGTAGCCAATCAGCGTTCCCGGCTCTGGGGGTTCCCTGCACCAGCGGCACGGCGTATTCTTCCTGCACCGGTGGCACGGACGAATGTAGATCGTCGCCATCCGTTACACGAGCTTAGCTGAGTTTGTAGATATAGCACGTCGTTTAAAAGGTATGAATAACGCTGAAAAATACGGAGCATCTCTGCGGGCACAAACGCCCGCTACACGCGCGACCGCGGCAAGCATCTGCCTGCACCGTCGACAAGCAGCCCACTGTGTGGTTTATGCACGATACGGCATACAACGCAGCAGCTAAAACTTGTCACCATCCGCCAGAGCGGGACTAATGCTGAAATTTACTTTGCAAATACGTGAAAGGGGGTGATAGCGCAGTGAAAGCTTGCGCGGGGGATCGTCGTCGCGGCCTCGGAAACAGTGTCTGGATAACTGCGGCGATGCTAAGCCTTTTTTTAAACCTCGGTGGGACAAGTTCATCGCGACAGCGCCGCATGCCGAAATGCTAGCGAGCCGCTATAGTCGTCGGTGGCAATCTTCAATTATTATCGTAAACGAGCATGTTGAGTTTGGAAGCCCCCTATCTTGCCTTCAAACGCTCGTTTCCGCTCCTTTCCACCGACGCGGACAAGGCCGGCGCGAGGAGCCGTTCGATGCCGGCCGGTCACCGACTGACCCCGCTGAGTGGTAGCGGAAGTGGTAGGCGGAGCTTGGCCGTAGTCTTCTAAAAAAGAAGCGTGACGTACCGCCGAGCGGAGCCAATGGCTGCGCTCTTCTCAAACCGACTCAGTTTCTCTAGGGGGTCTTGCGCCTGGTCGGTGACGTTTCCGCTTCCACAGTGCTTTGGAGGTGCAGTGAAAGAGGAAATGCGCCAGGTCTTGTTTTGGCCCCTTTTTAATGAACGATAACTCGGCTAATACTGAACGCTTTTAAAACATTTTTACAGCAGCACGTTCTTTGGATAGTACTCCAACGATTGCGCACGTAAAATCGCGACCTTTGGGGCCCTGTTTAGGGCCCCTTTAACTACATGGGGGTCTTTACGTGCGCCGAAATCACGTACGCACAGGCGTTTTCACTTTTCCTCTCCATTAGAAAAGCTGCCGGCGCGGCCCTTTTCCTCAAACTCTGGCAAGAATTGGCAGCGCAAACAGAACAAGGGTTAAGGGAGAACCACGAGTGCCACTTCAGGGCCGCCGACCCAGCGGTGCATGCATATGGCAGCATCTGCGGGGCAGCGAGGCTGACGGGGTGATCGGCTGCCTATCAGACTGAAAACGTGGCCTTGTGCGGCAAGCTGCAATAGGGCAGGGCGAGTCATATGATGTACTGCAAGGGGTTGAGGTCTGCAGGGGTCAGATAAAGGTGAAATTGTGGATGACGGCGAAACCACTGGACGAGATTAATGAAGCTCTGCCTTCAAACGCATACCCTCTAACGACACAGCGATACACCAAAAGCCACACCCCCCGATGCGGCTTCCCTTCGACGTAACCCTAGCGTGAACCTCCAATGCGACGACGACCACGTGCCGCAACGCACACCTGAAGTAACCAGCCATTCATGAGCACCGCAGCGAAGAAGCTTTAGCACCGGCCGTCAGCCCGAACCACACGTTTTATGAAGCCCACATACTCTCGAAGCTCCAAAACGACTACATCTGACGTTTTCAAGTGGAAATTTGAGCGCAAAAATTCGGCAAAGACACAGAAAGACCAGACGAGACTAGCGCTCACTTACAACTGTGTTTATTTTGCAGAAAGCATCGAAGTATAAGAGTCGACGGAGCCCATTATCACGTTTTTAAAAGATCTAAAAACGCTTGCTCTTTGCCACGCAAACATACCGAAGTGTCGCTAACACATTTGTCACCCATTATTCTGATATGATAGGCCTCCATTAATTCTCGCGCTGTCTTATCACGGCTTCTGCCTACAATCTTAATCTCGAGCGACGAAGAAAAAAATGGCGGCCGTGGTGCCTTATATCCACAAGGTGGCTCATAACTTGAAAAAAGTCGCCACCCGGCACAACGTACACGTTGTGTTTTCTGCTCCCAAAAAGCTTGCGCAGCTATGTCCACGAACTTGCGCCTGAGGCGACAAGAAACAGGCTTGCCAAAAGCGGAATGCTAATCAGTACGTGGACTGCGCAGTTGGAGTGGTCTACCGCATTCCTCTGACATGCGGCAAAGAGTATATCGGTCAGACGGGAAGATGCGTAAATGACTGTGCAAGGGAAGATTGTCTTTCGCTAACAAACGCAAAGGGGGCACACTTGCCAACCCACTGTAGTGAGTGTAGTAACAAAACATGCACCACATTGTTTCAGGAGATTAAGATTGTAGGCAGAAGCCGTGATAAGACAGCGGGAGAATTAATGGAGGCTTATCATATCAGAAGAATGGGTGACAAGTGTGTTAGGGACACTTCGGTATGTATACGTGGCAAAGAGCAAGCGTTTTTAGATCTTTTAAAAACGTGATAATGGGCTCCGTTGACTCCTATACTTCGATGCTTTCTGCAAAATAAACACAGTTGTAAGTGATCGCTAGTCCCGTCTGGTCTTTCTGTGTCTTTGTCGAATTTTGCGCTCAAATTTTCCACTTGAATACTTCTGACGTACAGCTATTTATCGACGGCCTTGACGTAGTACTACCGATAGAAACAAGAGAGATTATTGAGTCATGAGCGGATCATTAGGGCATAAGCTAAACAAAGAGACCAGTTGGGACGTCCCCAGATATGCATCGGAGGAGCCCACTTCATACCTCCAAGTGAATCGTGCACGTCGCACATCACCACAGATGGAACCGTGTACCCTATTGTATTCGTCATACTGCCCAACTGCCCCCAGGAAGTAATTCGCGCAATGAAGTTTTCGCAGGCAGCGGTGCAGTAACTGTCCTGCAGGTCAAGTCAATGACGTTTCCCTCCATTTCGCCATGATGCCAGAATCAAACTTCGAACAAAGTAATGATTTAAGGATTGCAGTCGCGCTTGTCACCCTGCTGCCCCATAGAAGGCTTAGGATCCCTGTGTACTTTCACGATGCTGCTCCTGACGCCAACGCTATTGCGGAGAGTAATCAGAATTTGCTTCTCGATAGTTGTATCTCCGACGCGCGAGGTATTGTGTGCTTGCATAACAGAAAAGCACCCATTGGTCACACTTTTCACGAAGTAGTACCGGAATTCTAACAAGGACACATCGATTGTGTTCTTTGATGAATTGCAGTAAGATATAGTGACGTAATAGAGGTCAACAACTTGGAACACTAGTCGGATGACGCCTTAACGCCTCAGTCTTTCTTCGATGTGAACCCGGCACTATCACATAAAAAATAAGAAAAAATTATGGCCGTTGCTGTTCCGCCACCAAGACTGTTTTTCGTCGAGGTGACACGACTTGCGATGCCCCGAATTATCACCGGCAAAGGATCCCGAACCACGCCACAGCCAGCATAAAGCCGTCTTCACGCGAGCCCGAAGCTATCTGAACGCACGTTGGAGCCATTGTCGGCTGCTAGATTATACGACCGCAGAAAAGCCCTTCGGTGGCCATAGTTGTGCTTCCAAAGAAAAAAGATGGTCAAAAACCATCAAAAAGGGCGTGTACCCCCTGCCACAAATCGACGACACCTTTGACAACCTCTGCCACGCGAAGTACTCCACTTCAATTGATCTGAAGACAGGCTATTAGCAACCGGAAATGGACAAAGGAGACCGAGAGAAGACTGCATTCGTAGCCGAGGACGGCCTTTACGAGTTCCAGGTGATGCCATTTGGGCTGTGCACGGCACCAGCAACGTTTCAAAAAGTTATGGACACTGTACTAGGTGGCCTGGTGTGGCACACCTATTTCGTATACCTCCGTGACGTGATACTCGATCGGAATTTTGATTAATATTTTCGCAGGCTGGAACGTGTACTCGAGGCCAATCGTAGGTCGATGGTAACACTGCAGAATGAAAAGTACCGCTTCACGCACGAAGATATGAAGCTTCTGGGCCACGTCGTCAACGCCGAGGGAGTCCTTCTCGGGCCCCCAAAAATGTCAGCCATAGTCAAATTCCAAGGGACGTTGGACAAGACATGAGGGCAAATATTCCTTGAACTTTGCGTGTACCACATCTGCTTCGTCGAAAACTTCATTAAAATCGCTGAGCCCCTCCCACGTCCGAAAAAGACAGCGTTCCGTTCTTGTCCGGCGGCGCCCAACAGAACGCGCTCGCCGACTTTCAGAACTGCCCACAACGCCAGCCTGTGCTTGCAGATTTTGACGAGTTGTACACAGACGGAAGTGACATAGGCCTTGGGGGCGTCCTCATCCATAAAGCATAAGGGCTGCGAAAACGTGACCTTCAACGGCAGCAGTGGTCTGCCAAAATACAGAGAAAATTTACGGCCTCTCAAAAAAGGTGCTTTGTCATAATATGAGCCCTTTCTAAGTTCTGTGCTTGAGTCCACAACAGGCCATTTGAGGTGGTACTAGACCAACACACGCTGTGTTTGATGCAGGACTTCGTGGACCCGTCTGACCGCCTTGGTTGATGGGTCTTGCACGTGCAGGAATTTGATGTTATGAGTGTCTACAAATCCGGCAGGAAACAATTTAACGGCGACTGCGTATCACGCGCCCCAGTAGACCTGTGGTCGCAGGACTCTCAAAAAGACGGCGCATTTGTCCGTATCGTCACATAGAGAGACCTATCCGCCCAGCAGCGAGCCGACCACGATCTGCGCGTAATGATTGATCACGTCGAGGGAAGGGCTTGGCGTTGTTGTGTCCCTGGAGGACACACGGTCCTCCTCCAAAAAAACTTCCAATTTCAAATAGGATCTAAGTATCTTGTCGTCATTCCCGGAGCAATCAGTGACGACATTTTTGAAGCGTGCAGCAAGGACCCGTATTTAGACACCTGGACGATGTTCGTAAATCGTATTGGCCCTTCCTAACATCCCACGTAAACCATTACGCCCGCAGCTACCGTCATTCCCAGCAAGGAGAAACTTCGCGAACGAGACCCTGCAGTCTCCTAAAGCCCATCGCCACACCATGAAGGTATTTTAATACAGCTGAATGAAACTTGTGGGCCCGGTTTCTATGCGAGGGCCCGGGAGCAAGTTATTATGGCATCCCCAGACTACACCACCCAATATGCAGAGACCGCCGTTCTTCGCTACCGGACTTCGCAGTAAGCCGCCACATTTTCATCCACGAAGTGTTGATGTGGCATACACACTTAGTAGTCTTTATCACATACAGCAGAACGACCTTGCCGGCATAGTTTATGCAAGCAATTCTACACTACAGCAACACGAATTAATGAAAAACCACGGCGTACCTACCACCTTCATATGAACGGACTACCTGAACGCCCTAATAAAGCCATCGTGGATATGCTGTATATGTACGTTTACGTCTTATATAAGACGTGAGATTATTTTTTCCTTGATATCACATTGGCATACAACACAGCTATCCAGGAATACACACGGATGACTCCGTTGGAGCTTGCCTACGGATGACAGCTGACTACGACCCTACACGTCATGTTATCGCATGTACAAGAGGAGGACCTCAACTCCGAAATAAAGGGTGCCTGCAACGCGCGGAGATTCGCGACAGGTAGTGCAGCGGACAAGCAGCTCGTGGATGCCTGACGCGGGAACCTCCGACACCGAGACAACGGTAATCACCCAGGTGATCCTGGTTGGGTTTGGGGTTCAAATCAACGACGCCGGCTCAGTGAGAAGCTCTTTATTTTTAACCCTGCAGAACTGAATGATGTGTTGGCCAACTCGTAAAGGAGGTGTTCCTGACAGTGACCCCGGAACATCACAGAGACTCCCACTGCCAAAAATACGTCCACGTGGTTAGCCTCAGGCCTTCCTACACTGGATGGCAGACTTTTTATTCTTTAGACTAGTGTCTTAGCATTGCACCGGGTCGATGCCTTCTTAGATGGAGGGTAAGGCCCAAACCGTTCCTTCTGTTTTGTATACTTTTTTTTGTCAGCGTCTGGTCCCACGCGGATGTCTTTACTGTTTTCGAAGCGAAGCGTGTGTCCCCTTCTCTTTCTTTTGTAGGCTTCACAGGCTATCTTATTTGGTAGGGAAAGTGTTTCCCCCTGTCTCCACTATTCAAGGACAGCCTTTTTTGATCTCCACTGGTTTCGATGCGATCTCGTTTTTAGCGAAAAACTCACGTGAAAAGGTAGATGCTCGTAATACAGACACCGGGGCACTCGATCCACCTACATTGGTCTAGGCGCGTTTTTGTCGAAAGTTCCTGCGCCCCTTGTTTATCCTTTGACTTCGTGTCAAAAAAAAACTTCGCTTCAATAAACTTTGTTTGTACTGTGTAGCATTCTTTCCCTAGTACTCCGACAGCCAGGAGTGTGTAGCGCATGCATTTCCATGAAAATTCAGATTTAGCAGAAGTTCCTTATTGTAATCGCGATAATTGCGTAAATTACTTGTGCCAAATATATTGAAAAACTACAAAATAAGAAAAATATAAAAAAATTACGGGAAATGGCGAAACGGGTCACTCCTGCATTTCCATAATAATGCAGATTTCGCAAAAGCTACGCCTGTATTCCCCATAATAGCGTAAATGGAGATAAGTTGTCGAACAACCTTTTGAAAAATAAAACAATTGGAATAATATAAAATATTTACGGAAATTGGCGAAGCGTGCGACGCTCTACATTTCCACAATTAGGCTGATTTCGAGGAAGTTTCACATGTAATGGTCGTAATAACGCAAATATAGGTAATTTGTCCGGCATATTGTTGATAAACTACAAAATAACAAAATAATTAAAGTTACGGAAGATGGCTTAACGTGTACCGCACTCAATTTCCACAATAATGCAGATTTAGCTGAAGTTCCACCGGTACTCGTTATGGTACCGTAGCTGGAGATGACTGGTCGCACAAAATTTTGAAAAACAAAAAATAATATATATATATATATAATTACGGAAACTGGGAACAGTGTAACGCCCTGCAATTCCACAGTAATAGAGATTTCGGGAAAGTTCCAAACGCAATCGTTGTAATAACGTAACTAGGGATAACTAGTCGGAAGAAATTTTGAAAAAACTAAAAAAATAAGAAACACAAATAAAAATCATAGAAAATGGCAATACGTATTGCGCTCGACATTTCCGCAATAACGCAGATTTCGCGATAGTTCCACGTGTAATCGGTATAATAGCGTAAATGAAGATAATTGTCGAGCTCACTTTTGAAAAACTACAAAAACAATAAAAAAATGAAAAAAATCAGGGAGAATGGTGAATTATGCATTTAACAATAATGCAGATTTGGCGAAAGTTCCAAATGTAATCCTTATAATAACGCAGATAGAGTAATTGGTAGGACGAAAGTTTGAAAAACAAAAAAAAAGAAAAAATAATAATACTTACGGGAAATTTCAAAACGTATAACGAATGGTGTTTCCACAATAACTGAGGTTTTGCAAAAGTTTCACCTGTAATCGTTATAATACTTTAAACTGAGATGTTTGGTATAACATTTTTTTTAAACTAAAAAAGAAAGAAAAATATAAAGTAATTAAGGAATCTGGCATACCATGTACCTTCCTGTATTGCTACAATAATGAAGATTTCGCGAAAGTTCCTTCTGTACTCCTTATAATGGGGTGACTGGAGGAAACTGGCCGCACGAAATGTTGAAAAACAAAAACTAAGCAAAAAATAATTGCCGAAACTGGCGAACCGTCTAATGTCCTGCATTCATATAATAATGCAGATTTCGGCAAAGTGTCAATTGTAATTGTAATAACATAAGTGGACATAATTGGTCGGACAATATTTCGAAAAAAGTAAAAAATAGGAAATTTGTTTCACATTACGGAAAATGGCAAGGGGTATAACGCATGGCATTTCCACAATCATGCAGATTTCACTGAAGTTTCCCTGTGATCGTTATAATAGTGCGAATTGAGACAATTTGTCGAACAAAATTTTGCAATAATAAATAAGAAAAATATAAAATAATTACGAAAAATGGCGAACCGTGAAACGCCCTGCATTTCTACAATGATGCATTTTTTGCGAAGGTTCCAAATGTAATCGTTATAATAACGTAAATGTAGGTAATTGGTCAGACAGGATTTAGAAAAACAAAAAAAAATTGGCTGGAAAAGACTCACTCTCAAGGCAAGCGGCATAGGAAGGCTACACATAAGTAGATAATTCTCAGAATTTATGCGGAATTTATCTAAGAAACCTGCGTCATTCTTGGCTACGTGACAATGCTTCCCTTTTAATATTATTTCATTTGCGCCAATTTTAAGCGATAAGCGCTTTAGATACTGTTAAACGATGATGAAGGTAATGCATTCTTTGGAGAATAAAAGAGTGTTTAAAAGGTAGAAAACAAAAGGGCGTGCAGAAAATGTCGTTTTAAACACAATGACCCCCAGCTGTACTATGGTGAAAACCCACGTCTGTGTAATAAACGGCACAAAAAGTGTTTAAAATTGGACACTTTTACGTTTTACTAAAATATTGCTTGCCAAG
This sequence comes from Haemaphysalis longicornis, assembly GCF_048455015.1. NCBI lineage: Eukaryota > Metazoa > Arthropoda > Arachnida > Ixodida > Ixodidae > Haemaphysalis > Haemaphysalis longicornis. Next base: position 128,398,344 of record NW_027526295.1, on the reverse strand, counting down.
TATTCCGCAAAGGCTGGGGGATAAATAACAGGATTCCGCACAGGCCTTTGTCAGCATGCTGGGGATGCGCGAAAGATGAGAAGTGCATGCCATTTAGGCGCATTAGTTTATCGCAATCAGATATCAGCCTTGATCTCGTCATTCAATGTTGAATAACAGCTACACGAATGTATGTTAAAATGCGCCATAAAATTCCCTTCTATTGGGAAACGATTTGGAAATGTTCGGCTTCAAATTGAGGCAGATTTTCAATGAGCCATGCTTATTAACCCTGATGCTTGTGATATTATTTCGCATGCAGTTAACGTCAGCTGTATCTCCAGTTGGCAGCGTACGATCATCATCTTCCCCTCCTAGCGCAACGTTACCTGTACTGGCGTTCTAAACCCTGTTACGAAGCAAGAAAAACAAGAAGCATTGTGTTTTGTCTCTAGTGAGAACTAAATTAGAGAATTCGCTGATGTGAAAAGTTTTTCGACTAAGTGATAATGGCATATAATTTCTTACAGTTTTATTTTTATTTCTATTTTATTTAGATCATTTTCCTGGCCCATATGAATTTATGTGGGCCGATGCCAACTGCTCCGTCATAAAGATTGTTGCACCAGATTCAAACGCTCAAGGTAGGTTTAAAAATATTGCTGAAGCAGTGTAAACCACGATTGAACCATGCAAGGCAACGTGCATGCGTGTATGCATGCGAGAACTGCTCCCGGTCATTTGGAATTTCCCGTTTAGTCCTATATTGTCCACACTACTGCCGTATGCCCCATACGTTTGATTGCTTAACAATAACACAACTTTCAAAACGACATTTGTGCCCTACAGGAATCCCCAGAATATAGTATGACACGTACAGAACCAATAAAGACGCAGAAAAAACAACGGAAATTATCTTTTTTGAAGCAGCAGAGAATAGTTTGAAAACCCACAACATGCATGCTTGACTTACGTGCAGCACAACGCATAAACGTCTAAAAGAATTACATGTTTGTCAGGTAACATAACTTGATCCTCGTTATGAAAGGCACTACAAATGTATTTTGGACTTGGAACGTACGGTGACTGCGACAATGAAAACATATGTTCCGCGTACGTGCTTGCTTGCCTACAAATGTTCTGAAAAACGATGTACTTCTGGCGCCATGCAGCCTAACCCGCTGTCGATTCGCCTCTTCATGCTCAAGGTTTTTCCTCCTACGTGCTCCTCCAATGAGTGTTTGAACGGCAATTTCTCGTACACAATTCACTTTTCTGGCACTCATGCAAATCGCGCGTCATCCGGTTGCGAAGCGCACCTTGGTTTTCCTTTTTCTACGTGTTTTTTATTTGATTTTCGGATAACTAACCTAACAAGTACTCTCAATCTCAAGTGTTCGGACACTAAAAATGTTTTGTAGGAAGACGTAGAGTTGAAATAGGTTTTGTCATATTAGAATTAGCCAGCTATTTAAAGCGCAAAAAAAATTGTTTTTTTTATTTTTTGGAGATATTTTTTGTCAAAAAATGGGCTAACTGTGGTAGGCAAGGCAGCCGTGATAACTTACGAATGAAAAGCTTAATTGCGTAAAGCTTTGTATTCGTATAGCTTTATATTGCGGCTATGCAATGAACCATGGTGTATATTATACAAGAAATATTACGGAGGTAATGTTTAAAAAAATAAAGAAATTAAAACAAAACGCGATATTCAACAAACCTTTTTGTGAAATGTGATTTGAATTCAAGAAAATTTTACCATGTTCTTTCACACTGACGCCTAAAGTTTACACGGTTCATAGCTGGGTCCCTCGCTAGGTGCATTGAAGTCTCCTGTAGCGCGTGTAGCTGCAGCAGAAAACCGAAGCGATATATTGTCGTAGGCGGAGTGACGTGGAGGGCAGGCATGTTCATCCCTTTAGAAAAAGTTTCCGCCCCTGCGCGCCCTTTTTGTAGCCGGCGTATCTCCTAAACAAGACGAGCATTGTTCTCATTAGCACGCGCCGCCCTTCTCGAAGTATCGAATACGGGTTCGAACACTCAATCGGTACACAGGACTGTACATCTGGAGCATATTCCACGTTTCGAGTGTTCCTCAAGCTTCAGTGACGTCTTGTTGTGCCAGAGCGCCTGGCCCAAAGGCGTTGCACGAGGCGACGCGCCGACAGCGAGGCCGAGTCACGCCTCTCCCTTTCATCGCTGCGGCGCGGCCGAATCCTGCATCTCGAAACGCTGCGGCGCGGCCGACTCCTGCATCTTGAAACGCTGCGGCGCGGCCGAATCTCTCAGCGGAGAACGACCCAAACAAGGGCATGGCGCTACGCCCGGAGGCGAGGTCACGGAGACGGCGGCGGCATCGCTCTCCCTTTCCCCATTGGCGGCGCAGCTGACTCACCGCTTCGCTACCATTCGTCGGAATTCAAACTTCAGGCAGCGAGAGCCCTGATTGGAGCATTTCGAACTTCTTGGGGCCACAACGAACTCCCGGGCTATAAAAGAAGCCCGGAGGCTCTCATCGTCGGCATTCCTCGGCGGCTTCTCTCCGGCACCAGTCTCTTCGGAAGCACCGAGTGAAAGGGTGCTGTCGCCTTTGTGCGAATGATGTAACTTTTGCTTACCCTGTACATACTGTATATAAATGTTACTTTAAGTTTTCGACGGCTCGAGAACTTCTTCGCTCTGCTCTGCGCCGCGTCGATAGCGGACGGAGCAAGGCAACGTTGCTACACCGGTGACTGCGCTCGGATGGCCAGTCGCAACAGCGGAGACAGCGTCGGGATGGCTGAATCCCAACCTCGGTGACGAGCAGGAAGGCGAGTCACAACCTTGGCGACCGCCCTGGGATCCCCATTCCCAACAGTGGTACCAGCGGTGGGATCGTCATTTCCCAACATTGGATGGCAGCTGCGGGATCGACCGGCAACGGCTACTACCTGGTGTGGTAAGCGCTCGACGTTTTCTCTCAGTTCACCAGACTTCTCTAGCACAGGTTATGGTAGTTTAGAGAAGGGCTGGGTGAAGCACTGTGTATAGCTTTGATTGTTTCATGCCTAGAGAGTGTGTTGAAACCAGAGCTAGTGCCGAGAGGTAAACAAAGGAGCGTAGAGAATTACTTGCGCGTGCCTTACTAGTAGTTCGATAGTACAGGAACGGCAAGGGAATTCTAAAGCGGGTAAGCAGCAAGAGGCCAGTGCAAACGATGGAGGACCTTAAAGTGAAGGAACTCATCGAAATTTGCGAGGAGCTGGGCCTTGACTTGGGCCGTGCGAAACGGAAGCATGCGATCCTTGAGATCATGCGGAAGGAGAACGTAACGGCTGAGGAAGTCAATGAGGCCAGGGAGGATATCAAAGAGCGCCGTGAGCGCGAGGAGGCCGAAAAGAAAGAGCGCCGTGAGCGCGAGGAGGCCGAAAAGAAAGAGCGCCGTGAGCGCGAAGAAGCCGAAAGGCAGAAACGGAGAGAGGAAGCCGAAAGGCAATTAGAGAGAGAGCTAGCCGAAATGGAGTTCGAGTTGATGAGGCTAGAGTCGGAGCTCCGGCAGGGTTCGCCGGCGCCTAGCGTGACTTGTCCAACGTTTCAGGCGAGCGGTCCGAGAAGTCAGGACCAACGGCCGCCGTTCGTTGTTGAGAGGTCAGGGCCGGAAGACGGAGCGTCCAAGGCCAAACGCGAAGCGACCGCACTCGTATTCTTGGCCAGAGAAGCGAGCCGGGAAAGCGAGAACGGCGCGGAGGCAGAGAAGCCGCTTCGAAATAAAGATTTCGAAACGCGCGCACAGGCCGCGAGCAGTGGCCAGTGCATGGCACAGGGCATGGCACCTTCGAGTTCGCAAGCGGGGAGGCTCTCGGAGATTGTTGACTCTTCCCCAGCGAGCGAGAGGCGAAAGGACGCCGAGAAGCTTAGCCCGAACTACGAGCCGACCGAAAAGTGTCGCGGTAGGCTAGTTGAACCGCCAGCAACAGAACAGGGTTGCGCGAAATCCTTCAGTGGAGAAACGCAGCCGGGCGAGACGAACGATACGTTCTCACCGGTTTCTGATGAGCGGTTACGCGAAGACGAGCTCAAGGTCGAAGCGCTGCCGACAGGGCCGACAGAGAAATCCGGTGAGCTCGTCGCGAGTGACGTTGACAGAGACCGTACCGCCGTCACGGAGAGCAAAGGGGTGCCTAAGCGAGATCAAGCACTTGCTGAGACGTCCGACAGAGGGCCGTACGGGTCCGCTGATCGCGTTCATGTGTCGGTCTCAGGTTCAACGATCTCGGCAGAACGCTCAGAATCAGAAGAGGCCTCAGAGACGGCTTCCAACATGATCGCGCAGAGTGCGCGAGCTAGCGAGGTTTCTCGTGAAAGTTTGGACGGAGAGGCTAGCCAGACGAAGCCGCTAGAGCCCCCGGAAACAGAAGGTGTTCCTTCGGGTGTGAGCTCTAACGTGGGTGATGTTGTGGCTAAGCCTGCGAGCAGGACACGAGAGACGAGCGAGCAACGAAGGCCGAGCGGCGAGCGGACGGAAAGCTCTGGTAGTAGCTTAGTGGAGCCGCCGACGGCCGAAGCCGAAGCGGGTTGCGTCATCCCAATCGGCAGGGAAACCCAGGTGGCCGAGTGTTGCGAGGCGAAATCGATGTTGTCCCCAGTTCTCGATGACTTGCTTGAAAGCAAGGTGGGGCACTTTCACCCGCATTTCAAGCCAGTGGAGCGAAAACGCTCAGTGCGAAAGCGAAAGTTCAGAGCTTTCTGCTATGAGCGGAAACGCGATTATTTTTGGGAGGCATGCGTGCCGGCCGCTATGTTGGCCTTGAAGTCAGCTCCGCGGGAGATTACGGGCGTCAGCTTTGCGAGGCTTGTATATGACCGCGGAAAGAGAACGCGTTTCGAATAACGAAACTAGCCTATGGGGAAGAGCTAGTTGTAACGCTGCGTTCTTCGTTTCCCCGTTCGGACAGTCCGTCCCGTCATGTTCCGCTTCGGACTCAAACACGAGCAGTATTGCTTCTCGAAACTAACGCATCGGTGTTTCGTGGCCTCTCAGAGTACGCGCTGGGTAGGAGCACATAGAGAATTCACGAGTCGTGCTGAGCAGGCTCAAAGCAGGCCTATCAGTCAAACAGTCCAAAGTGTCACATAGGATACGCCAAAGTGACGTATCTAGCGCATGTGGCGGTGGTAGCGCGGCCGACGCAAACCGTCGGAAATCGAAGTGGCCGCAGTCGTAAGCTATCGCCGACCAACGACTAAGTCCGAGATAAGGACTTTTCGGGTTTGACTGGATAGGGATAGAATTATGTGAAAAATTACTCCACACTGGCTAGTCCTTTGACTGACACTCTTAGAACGACTGAGCCAGTTAAGGTGGAAAGGGCACAGAGAAGGAGGACGCGTTTTAAGCGCTGAAACGAGCCTTGAGCGAGGAGCCAGTTCTAACGGTCCCCGACTTTTCGAAATGTTCGTTATTCAGTGTGATCGAGCGATCGTGGCATGGAAGTTGTACTATGCCAAGAGGAGGCTAACGGCCGGGAACGACCAGTTTTGTACTTCAGCCGCAAGCTAACTTGCAGGAAAGAGGCTTACAGTACTTCCGGAAAGGAATGTGGCTGCATCGTGTCGGCAGTGCAGAAGTTTGCGTGCTATGTAGCCGGAAACGCTAAATCAGACGCACTAAGCCGTGCGTTCTAAGTAAGGCTACGTTCGTCCTCCCCGTGTCTTTCGTTTCGCTCTTCGTGAGCAGCTTTTATCTTAGCAGGTAGATGGGAGCAAAATTATTGCCCTCATTTGCTGCCTCAGTTGATTATTTCCGCACCGCGTGATTTCAAGTAATCAACTTTAGCTAAGATCACTTAATGTCGTGTGTTAATTTTGACACTTAAGTGTGAGTTCTTCTTTTAAGAGTTTTACGTCCCGCATGGGTCTCTTGGTGTAGAGGGTCCAAATTGGGGATAGACACTTAGCTAGGAGAGTTTGTCACGTTTTGAGTCTGGTGTTCTGACAGAGGACAGAGGGTGCTTGTATGCGCTGGGTGTTGCCTGTTGTCGGTCGGTTCTTTGCAAGCTCCAGAACGATGAGCAACCGGTGCTGAGGACAGACCGGAAGAGCCGGACGAAGCTGGTCGAGACACCTGGGCAGCACGGCGAGGTACCTGTGATCCGGACCTGGCAGGCGGTACCTGTTCAAGGAGAGGAACTTGGTGGAGTCGCCCTTTTCCTGGGGCACTGGAGGTGTACCTGGATGAGCCTGGCGAACGAGCGCGCCCAGCATCCGAGCCACGTGGAGGCAGCTCGTCTTCACGGCGCATTGTCTGGCGGCGGGGGTGCTGTTGTGCCAGAGCGCCTGGCCCAAAGGCGTTGCACGAGGCGACGCGCCGACAGCGAGGCCGAGTCACGCCTCTCCCTTTCATCGCTGCGGCGCGGCCGAATCCTGCATCTCGAAACGCTGCGACGCGGCCGACTCCTGCATCTCGAAACGCTGCGGCGCGGCCGAATCTCTCAGCGGAGAACGACCCAAACAAGGGCATGGCGCTACGCCCGGAGGCGAGGTCACGGAGACGGCGGCGGCATCGCTCTCCCTTTCCCCATTGGCGGCGCAGCTGACTCACCGCTTCGCTACCATTCGTCGGAATTCAAACTTCAGGCAGCGAGAGCCCTGATTGGAGCATTTCGAACTTCTTGGGGCCACAACGAACTCCCGGGCTATAAAAGAAGCCCGGAGGCTCTCATCGTCGGCATTCCTCGGCGGCTTCTCTCCGGCACCAGTCTCTTCGGAAGCACCGAGTGAAAGGGTGCTGTCGCCTTTGTGCGAATGATGTAACTTTTGCTTACCCTGTACATACTGTATATAAATGTTACTTTAAGTTTTCGACGGCTCGAGAACTTCTTCGCTCTGCTCTGCGCCGCGTCGATAGCGGACGGAGCAAGGCAACGTTGCTACACCGGTGACTGCGCTCGGATGGCCAGTCGCAACAGCGGAGACAGCGTCGGGATGGCTGAATCCCAACCTCGGTGACGAGCAGGAAGGCGAGTCACAACCTTGGCGACCGCCCTGGGATCCCCATTCCCAACAGTCTTCAATCATTCACTACATGCTTGCGATGAAAATACTACGGAAAAGATACAAATGTCCCCCATCACGTTTCCTTAGATTGCAGAATTCTCTAGCGGAGCTACCTGGGCTTTGGCGATGTACCCAAGCTTTTGGCCAGTCGCCGTAACACCCGCATCTAGTGTATTAGAAGACTGCGTTTTTGGCGTGTGTTGATTCCCAGACAACTTGCGTTTCCGTGTTTTCGTTGCTTGTAATTCTTTTCATGGTGGTCGCAATGTGGTCTCGATGACGTAAATAATTTTCTCTAGTTGCACTGAGACTTGGAAAATTCGCGGAAAGAAGCATGAAGTGGCCTGACCAAGCTGAACAAAACAACAGATATTGTACCAGCAATGCGAGGAGTGTCGTTCGACCCCCTTGAAGCCATTTCTAAAGTTAAAAATAATTAGAAATACAAAACTATGTTCTACGATACCAATTAGGACTTTAGTCATAATAAAATTTAAAAAGTACAATAAACAAATATAATATCGACCAAAACACTTTCTGAACAGAAGAAATGTGGTTTTGGTTTTGGCTATGGTCTCAGAATATGAGGTTGTAGTATGGAAAACGTGCTGTAACTCCCAAACTGATGATAGACAAATAGTTATTTTTAATATATTCTGTAATTTTTGTACAAGCAGAAATAATCAAAATACAATAAATCTACCTTCTGCGAAAAAAAATACTTTTTTACGTGGCCTACCACCTTAAAGAGGGTTGCTTCTGTCCGTGAAGTACTTTACATCTTGCTGCCAACCTGACTGACGTCTCTTTCACACTGCATACTTTCAGCTTGTATGACCAAAGTCAGTGGTTTTAGTGGTTTTTAACAGTCAGAAGTTCCCTGAAAAAAAGGTTATCTCCAGTTGATTCTTGTACATGTGTTATCCTATAGAGTGCTTAATATAAAATACCAAAAATGTTTTTATGAGAAATTCACCGCGCGGGTGAGTGGAATAATAGGCTCGGCGATTATTGGCTAAACCTGATTTCAAGCACCTCATCGACGCGCGCGGGGCAGAGCCAACACCCATGTCCGGTACGGCCACTTGTTCTTAAGCTGTTCTCGCGGGCGGCTGCATACGGCTTGTCATTGCACCACCACTTCAACATAGAGCCAGAGCCCATCACCAAAGGAACGGTGCAGCAGACAACACAATGGCGGGCTGGTGTTAGAAATTCAAATGTGTTCAGATATTTGCGTAAGAAATTTAAGGATTAAAAATGGTGTCGAATAAGAAGCAGTGTTATCTCCCTAAGCAGTCGAAAAATTCCTACAGCAGCATAGCCGTCTTTTGTTGCCAGTGTTCTCCTTCACTTATGACATTCTGGTTAATGCTTCAGACCCGCACGAAAAAGTCTCACAAGTAGATGTGGGCCGTTTCAGAGACAAGTCGTCTTGCAAATAGACTAAAGCTATGTGAAAATAAAAAAGGAGAATCGACCGCCCTGTTCCGAACTTTCTGCGTATTGCTGGTCACCGGGTGGCTTTCAGTTATGGAGTAGTACGGAGACTTTGCTCACGCTGCGTGCAGGAGGGGCTCTTCAAACTGCAGTGCGCCACCCCGCGCTACAACCGGTGTGGGACATGGGGGGCCCAGCTGCAGAATCGGCATATAACGTGCTGCTTTGTGGCATGGGCTACACCACTATTCATCGTACGGTGCGCCAAATGTAGGTATTTGTGACCAGGGCAGTACTCTTGACTGAGTTACCCCGTGGCAGGCAATTCAAGAGAAAAGTAAACAGAGCAAAAAACAGCAGTTCTGTACAAGTGCAAGCCCACATAAAAATGGTTACCAGGATTTAATAAACTTGTTTTAGAGATTGCTCGAAAGAATTTTATAAACTTTTTGTCAACATCCTATAGAATATTTCTATTGAGTTTCCATTACAAATTGGCCACCGCGTTTTTATTAAAAGTCTATAGAGCCAAGTCAGTAGACCTTATCGGTTCTGAATGTAGTTCCTTATGAGTTTCTTACGGGGTTTTTATAAAATAAATTCAATAAGTTTTTTATGCACTTCCTACTGACTACAGTCGCAACAGCATGTTGCATGGGAGTCAGGTTTGAATACAGTTTCTGGCGGATTTTTATTAAATTTATGGCAATTATTTTTTATAAAATTCCTATTGAGTATAGTTGTAACATCCTGTTGCGTGTGAATAAAGTTTGAATAGATTTTTTGATGAGTTTTTTTAAATTTGCCTGCATTAGCTTTCTTAAAAGTATGTTTGAGTATGGTCGTAACAACCTGTTGTATGTGAGTCAGCTTTGAATAGAGTTTCTGACGGGTTTCTATTAAATTTATCTCAATAAGAGTTCTATAAAATTCTTATTGTGCCCAGTCATCACAACCTGTCGCATATGAGCTAAGTCTGAACAGAATGTCTGATGAGTTTTTATTAAATATATCTCTATTAGCTTTCTATAAAATTCTTATTGAGTATAGTCGTAATATCCTGTTGCCTGAGAGGTTTTCTGGCAAGTTTTAACAGAGGCGCTTTGTAGGGGCTCGAAAAGTCCGGCGGTGATGTCCGCCATCCCAGGCGCCACCGCTACCAAGTACTCCCAAGACGAAGTGATGGGGCTTCGATCGCGCGATCTTGGTTGATGAGGCAGGGCAGGCGGCGCAATAGCAGTCCACATATATGCACCGATAAGCTACCAGACCTCCGTGGGTGGGCTATAGAAACCCAAAACAGAGTCTATTGAAACTCAACATCATGAAGGCAATAAGATGCTTACTGCGTCTTCGTTATAAAAAGTTTATGGCCTGCCTAATGACCACAGTCCGCACATTACGAGTTCGGTCGACCCTATAGAAAGGCAATACAGAGTATGTTAAAACTCAATATAGTGAAAGCAACAAAATTCATGTTGCATTTTTGCAATAAACAGTTAATTGATTTTATATTGGCCGTAGTCTTTAAGATGGGAGATTTGGTTTAATCGAAAGAAACGCAATATGAAGTGTATTAAAACTTAGTGTCTTGAAGGCAATAAAATGTTGGTTGAGTTTGTGCAATACAAAGTTTGTTGACTTTTTAACGAGCACAGTCTATAAGCGATGAGTTTTAATTGACTTTTTATTGACTCTATAGGAACTCAATAGGGCGTCTATTAAAACTCAACGTCCATTTTCATGAGGGAGGACCCCGCAACACGAAACCACTAGACACACAGGTATCAAAGAAGAAGATTACAGGAGTACCCAGCCCCGCAACCATTGCACCAAGATGAAAGCAACCACACGAATAGACCACCCTCAATTAAAAAAAAAAAAGCGTCAACAGTAGTAAGTCAACAGGCATAACTACCTGAAGCATATCAAGAAAAAAAGTAGGACCACCAACATAAAAAGCCACGGGCACCCTGAAGGCGAAAATGGAAACAAAGTTCCACCCGGAAATGGGAGTAGTAACAACACTGCATAAAATGGAAGCGCAGAGGCCAGTCAACACAGTGAAGACGAGCGTGGCGAGGGCTACCCTTCCGCTTAACCCATGCAGTGAGCCATAAAGCCAGCCAGGTGACAAGTTCAAGGGACCCGTCAAAGGACGCCGGAAGATTCAATCGACGCCAACCGGCTCAAGAAGAACGAAAGTGTTACGACAGCTAAACTTCAACGTAGCGGCGACAACACGAAAGGAGTAGGCTTGCTACGGAACGTGTAAAATAAAAAAATAACTCTAAACAGTAGCTAGATGACAAGCACACAATATTTAACCACATATACGCCAAACGTTTTACAAAAGACCGTCCAGTCTTGTGCTTCTGGGAAACAAGAAAAGAGCTCTGGTTGCCCACGCAGCCATAGCGGGAGCCTACGCAGAGCTCAAAATAGCGCCCAGCTGAAATCACGCATCGATGGCATTACAAAGATTATGGCAGGGCTACCTGGGCACTCTGTACTTTGAGAATACATATAGCACCTCCGTAACGCTTTCAGGCGTGACGCATATGGTGCAACGTGGTGAAGATACCTGTAGGAATTAAACGGCGGGATACCTGCTCAAGGCAACGTACAACCGCACCCGATGTTTATGTCTTTTTCATGCTCGCTTAGCCCACGTCGCATCATTAAGGCGTATTTGGGGTCATTGGGGGCACACGTGCCCACTGCTGCCTTGCGTTGCCCACATATACGCTTGCATTTTCTATGCGATCAAGGATACGGCATGGCCGCATCCTTTCTCGTGAATCGAAATGGCAGCGCTTGATAACACAGCCTATAGCAGAGGAGGCAGCTTTGACAGTTTCAACGCTGCTAGCAATTCCGAAGTGTGCAACAAAACCCCATGATTGGGGGTGGAGATACACTATTGAAAACGAAGTAACATATCATTAGGAACATCAGCTATTCCATTGTAATTACAGCATTTGAAATGGTGTGAGGAAACTGGAGGGCGATTTCGCTTGTGTCCAGCATACATGTTAGAGGCCACGATACGCCCAAGACAACTATTCGCCTAGAAGTCCAGCAAAGAGTGATCCGCGCATTGAGGCTGCGGAAACCTACTTCACAGTGCTATGTGAGAACTGCCTTAATCGATAATGACCTTGAATCCCAGAAGCGCTAAGAGTAACTCTGCTTAGAAAAGACATATAACTTCTGGCTTTAGATGGAATTGTTCTATGTACTATCTTACATACATAACTCCCATTTAACACACCAGTCGGGTTATAACTTCAACTCATGCAAGTGACAAAACCTGATCCAAGCCATGGACAGGAAGTCAAGCTAGCACAGACTCCTCCCCGGATCTCGGAATAGTAAAGAACGCAAAAGGAGCCCACGGGTCAATCTAGAGGCTACAATACGTGTCACAATGGTATAATAAGCTCACCCATACCTACGGCAATGGTCAGAAGAACCTTAGAAGAAGCCGAAATCACAAATTCGGAGAAAAAAAAAGGAAACGTCGTCTTCACTACTGGAAGTAATAACTATATAGTAATGGAGCAAAAAAAACTCTAACAAACATATCAGAACACAGCGATAGCGGTGAAACGCACAGACTCCGAACCAAATGTATACGAACATAAACTGCACCATTAGACTATGCCTTGCTCTCAATAGGATGCAAGAAGCAGCATTTTCAAGAGATGGAAAATGGCAACCCGCAATACAAGCTCAAAAACAAAATTAAGGAAACAAGAGGAGCACGGGTATTCGCAGACCAACTTATACAACAAATTTGGGCTCAATTTTGAAAGCCCTTGAATGACACGTTGAGCATATCAGAAACCAGGGCCATTATCAGAAGCACAATTCGCCCAGCCAAAACAAGGACAGAAGATAACAACAGTAGAAAGCGACTGTATCCGCTACAATGCAGCTACAAAGAATTTGTAAAAATCCCGGGGAACAAATTCCTACGGACCCAGAAAACGCCAGCCTTCATGTTACCATATGAGCGAGTCAGGAATGAAGCCCTGTACACAGATATAGCGAATTAAAAAGTTGCGCTGAAATCTCAGCCAGTCTCATCATCACAAACCACATTGCCGGAGGTGTGGACTGCAAAAACAATGCAATGAATAGAAATTTAAGCGAAGAACATATTGTTACGAGGCGAAGATACGGTACAGAAACATGCATTTTCAGTATTTACACTATTTACAGGACGAAAGCCGGGGCAGCCGCAAACATTTAGAATGGATCGCCGAAAAACCTCGTCGTCTTCTCCCCCAAAACTTCACTCATCCTCGTGCTTTTGATTGCGCAGCAATCTGTCATAAACACTTTCTTCGTCGTCTTCTCGTTTGCCCAGTGGCATTACCTCACGCTGGAACAAGCGCCGTCGCGGCGCTATACCGAATCGGTGAGCGCTGGTTGGTACGGCTTCAAACGTACGTTGACAATGTCCGTAGGAGGTACACGACTCGACGAGGTTGGAGAAACGGGGGAGATCTTATACGCAACATCGGTCACTAGGCGTAGTACGCGATACGGGGCACAGAAACGGGGCAGCAGTCTTACAGAAAGCGCGACCTCGCGGTCACGTGTCCAGAGAAGAACAAGGGATCCCGGAGTGAAGTGTGCCACGCGGTGTTTGGGGTCGTAAAACGCTTCTGAACAGCTTGTGATGAAAGTCGGTGGCGGGCTATCTGCCACGCATGGTCACCGCGAGCAATAGCTCACCAGGGGTACTCCGGCCGGCCACCGATGTGGGGATTAGTGTTTCCAATGGTAGAGTGGTATCATGGCCATATAGAATGTAGAATAGGGAATATCCGGCGGTATAATGCCGTGATGAGTTATAAGCGAAAGTCGCATAAGGCAGCATGACGTCCCAGTCTCGATTACCTGCAGAAATGTCGCAAGATGGCATGTCTGTCAGCGCGGGATTGAGACGTTCCGTAAGGCCGTTTGTATGGGCGTGGTATGCGGTATATAGCTTGTGCTTAGCAGAACACGAGTGAAGGACATCTTGAATGACGTGGGGTAGAAAATACCATGTGCCGTCCGTAAGCAACTGCGGAGGCGCCCTATGCTGGAAAAGCATGTCTCGAAGCAGAAAACCTACCACATCGGTAGAAGAGCTGCTCGGCAAAGCACACATTCATTGCATAGCGTGTGGCGTAATTGGTCGCGATAGCAATCCACCTGTATCTCGATGAGGACAAGGGGAAAGGGCCAAGTAAGTCCAGACCTGCATAGAAGAAAGCTTCTTCCGGGATGTCAAGAGGCTGGAGCTGCCCCGCTGGAAGCGAAGTCGGTTGTTTTCTGCGTTGGCACTGGTTGGAAGCCCTGACGTACCGGCGCGCAGAATGGTACAGGCCAGGCCAGGCCAGGCCAGAAGTATCTACGGCGGGCTTGATCATAAGTGCTAGAGATGCAGAGATGACCAGCAGTTGGCACGTTGCGAAGGTGATTGAGCACAGTGGGACGCAGGTGCTGGGGGAAAATGAGCAACAGCCCAAGACCGTCAGGGCAGACAATGCGACGGTATAGGATGTTGTCGAGGAGCAGAAACATTGCCGTTAAAGCGTCAGGTGAGGACGAGTTAAGGTTCTCTGTAATAGGTCGTAGTGCCGCGGCGTGCCGCTGCGGTTCCGTAATGTAAAAGAATCCCAGATATAGCGCTTAGGAAAGCTGCACGGTCATCGTCATTGTCGCCGGGTGGGTTGACCGAGGGGCAGAATAAGTAACCAGCGTCTTGATACAAACACCCAGATTGGTATTCAACATCACATGTATTTCCTGGAGACGCAATGCCTATCGACCTAGCCCTCCTACGGTGTTTTTTAGTGGAGAGAGCCAGCACAGCGCGTGATGGTCTGTCACGACGGTGAACGAGCGGCCATGCACAAGTAAGGATGGAACTTAGTCCCCGACCAGACAAGTCGAAGGCGTTCTCTTTCAGTGATGAGGTAGTTGCGCTCTTGGTTGGAAAGAAGGCGGCTGACATAGGCGATAGCACGCTCCAGTTAACCTTGTCGTTCTGCCGAGACAGCACCGATTGTGTAACCCCTGGCATCCTTGCGGACTTCTGTGGCAGCGTGAGGATCAAGGTGAGGCAGAAGTGGTGCATTGATGGGCACGGAAAATAGTGTTGTAAAAGCGGCCACATATTCGGGGCCCCGGGAAAACGGAACGTTTTTCTTCAGCAGGCTGGTAAAGGGTTAGGAAGTGTGAGCAAAGTACTTGATAAAACGTTGCAAGCAGGAACAGAGTACTCGAAAGCATCTCACGCCTTTTGTTGAGCGTGGTGCCACGAAGTTATAGACTGCGCGAACTTTATACGGGTCGAGTTGAACTCCCCTGGAGAACACGAGGTGCCACAGGAATGTCATTTTTCTACGGCCGAAATGCCATTTTCAGTAATTCGGCTGAAGACCCGCCCGTCGGAAAAGCGACGGAATCTCGGCAAGGTTCTCGAGATGAGTGGTAAGCGAAATCCCGAAAACGCTAACATTATCAAACTAACAGAGACATATGGGCTACTTAAAGGCCCGGACCAGTGAGTATATCATTCGATGAAATGTTGCTGGAGCGTTGCAAAGGCCAAAGTGCGTCGTCTTGATCTTATAAAAATCATCTGGTGTTATGAAGGAGCTTTTGTGGAGGTCTATTTCATCCACGGCAATTCGCCAATATCCCGACCGAAGGTCGATGGATGAAAAATACTTGGCTCCGTGGAGGCAGTGAAGGGCGTCTTCTATCTGCGGAAGGGGATAAACGACCTTCATGACGACATAAACGAGTAGATAGTCCACGCAACACCCCAATGTGCCATCTTTATTCTTATCTGGCACAACTGGTGAGGCCCGTGGTGTGCAGAACGGCTCAATTATATCCTTTTACAGCTTCGTATCCACTTCCTGTTGTAATATTTGCCTCTCAGCACGGGAAGTTGTGCGGGCATTTGCATATGTGGTTTGCGCTTCGTGCAATAATTCGACGCGTGACGGACGAAGCTTTATCTAAAAGCCAATCTCTGAGGTCGAAAATGTCCTAATGGGAAGCCAACTGATGGTGGAGTTCATCGTACTGGGCAGGCAACACATCCTCAGCCAACATCATTGAGTATGTTTCGGTCAGGGTAGGCACGCAAATTAAATGATTAAAGGTATGTTTCTGTGGTCGAGCTGTTCAAACACAAAGATCGTACTGTCCTAAAAGCGACAGTACGATCTTTTTAGCGACCGGACATAAAGCTAAAATTTTGTTACGGAAGAGATGCTCTGCTTTCCTTGATTGTGAGAACGGTGTCTGGTAGTAACACACTTTTCTCCAGTGTAACAATAGTGGTTGGCTAAACGACGTATTCCCTGTCCGGTAGGGGGAAAGGTATGAACGGCCGGACGCCAGTGAATGCTTGAGGCGCTAAACGAACATCGTCGAGACAGCACATATACGTAAAGGGTTCTTTTTTGGGAATTGGTGACACGGGAAGGTCAAGGTGAACGTGGCCGAGAGAGCAATCGATGAGCGCAGAATGATCCGACATGAAATTTTGGCCGAGAGAAAGGTCATGGGGGCCGTTGTCTAAAACAGGGAAGTGGAGGTTGTGCCATGGACAGCGATGGTGACGCGCGCGGTGCACATACGAGCGACCACCGGTGTTCCTCCGTCAGCGACCCGGAGACACGATGTGGCTGGCGTCAAAACTTTTTGCAGACAACCCCGAAGCTTCGCAGTCATGACAGATAGTTTCGCAGCTGTGTCAGTGAGTGCACTCACATCAAATCCATCCACTTTAACGTCATACAATTTTTTTCGGCTCGCAGTGTTATTAGAGGATTTTCAGGTGCGTTCGAAAATGCAGTGTCACCTCCAGGACTGCATCCCCTAGTTTTTTTTGGGAGGGTCTGGAGTAGCTGGTCGGTGAGGCCGGCGAGAGAAAGCGGCGAGGGGAACAGGACTGGCGACGCTGCGGCGATTGGGAAGGACCTGACCAGCGATTGTCGGCGTAATCGGGGCTGTTGTTTGGGGTTGACGGTGGGATTAGAAGCGTCACGGTGATTCATCGGGGGCACTGATAGATGTAGTTGCAGCGGGACAGAACTGCTCTGGCAATACCTGGCGACTTAGCCACACGTCTGTAGCTGGACCAGATTGACCGCTCGCCGCGAGTCCACCATTCATCCCTGACGCAGCACTGGAAAGGTGGCGGCTTATTTTCGCATCGAAAATGGCTGACGGGAGCACCATAACGAGCACATGGGTTACTCATGGCGCAAATTGGCCTGTTCAGCCGCTCTTGGCGCACAACTGCTTGTATAAGAGGTACAGTCACCATGCAGGTGTTCTGTGCGTCAAGCGGGAAGGACGTGGGGCTCATGGCCTCAATCTCGCTGCGTACAATTGTCGTGATATTTTCTGCAGTTGTCGCCATCCCGATGAAAGTCCGTTCTTCTGCTGGCGACTCGAGGTTGTCTTCGCAGGACTACGGCGCAGCTTGGTCAGAGAGGCTGGTGAATTGTTGAGGGATGCGGCGGCTTTTCGCCTGCTCAAAGCTACGACATTCGGCGATAAGTGCGTCAACTTTACAGCAGTTCTTCAACGCCAGGAGGTTGAAAGCGTCATCGTCTATTCCTTTTAACACGTGGCCCACTTTTTTTCCTCCGACATCTGACGGTCAATTTTGTTGTAAAGGCCAAGCGTGTACTGAACTTAAGTAACGTACCGTTCAGTGGCGTTTTGCACGCGGGTTTGCAAATTCATTTTTTTCCTGCCAGCTGCAGACTCGGGGACCGTCCGAACAGCGCTTGGAGATCCTCTTTTAAAATGTTCCAGCTGGTGAGGTGGGCTACATTTGTCTCAAACCAATACTCGGTCGCACCTTTAAAAGGACACTGAAGTGATTTGTAAACATTGCGGGATTACTAGTGCTAATTGTAGTCCGGAGTCCATAGGCCATGTTTGAACCATTCTGAGCGTGTTTATGCGAATTTATTTAGTAGACAAATGAATTGGAAAATGCTGTCCTCCTCTATGCATCCTCGTCCATTTTCTGTGGCGTTTTCGTGTGACATCAGGAGGGGATGATTTGACTTGACTGAGCTACTGCACGGCTAACCGACCTCCCGGCAAAGTCAGTCGGCCCAGCGTTTAGTCCGACGGCCGCCAACGGATCGTCGCAATTCGTTCGCTCAGTTGAAACGAAGCCACGACACGTTTTTGAATGGAAGAATGTGCCTTTCTCAACTTTGTTAGTTTGTGCACTGTATCTAGCTCCAAGTCAAGGTCGCTCCACACAAGCGCTGCAGGCACCCACATGCGACGCTTTGCTGACTGGTACGCTAGTAGGGAAATCTAAGGCAACTTGAAGGCGAGCGAAGAGTCAGCGAAGTTAATATAGGTACTAAGGAAATAAATTCAACTGATGCTTTTACCGTACAGCGTAAAACTAGGGAGCACGAAGCACTTTTTTGCTCTGGGAGAACAAGCACAGTGGTTACCAGCACGACCAAACATTTGCGAGTGCTTTTCCGTCTAAGAAATGCAATTGCTAGCCGTGAGAAATTTGTGTAAATTTGTGGGACGCTTACTTCACGAGCGCTATACAACAAATAGTCACCTAAGGTGCTTGAAATGCTAAACCTAAATAAAAGTGTAAACTGGTTATACACTACATACCTTATATTACCATTGCTACCAGCGCCGGCCCGTGTTTTGTTGTTCGCTGTACCGAGCCGATAATAACAAAAAAAGAAAAGCCGTCGGCCGAGTGTTCTGGAGGGTAGGTAAGTCATTTTGCAAAACACAAGTTCGAATCCCCGAGGTTGCATTGTTTATTTGGGGGGTTTTCTTTGTAAGTGGACTTTTTTTTTCGGCCTATGTCTTTACTGGCCGTAACGTTCGCTGCTCCACGAACTAGTTTGCAGAACGCGCCTTGGCTGAAACTGACGCGCTAGTGAGTTCTCGTTGGCGTGCTGATGTCGGTGCTGAAGCACCGACTGCTTGCGGGCAGTGGGCACAGGCCAGAATCAACAGAGCGTGTGCCTGGTGCGAACACGCTTTTTACGATACAGGCATGAGTGAGGCAAGCTCCAAATATGAGGGAAAAGCGCATTCATTTGAGCGTCTGCGGTTACGCAGAGGGCGTTCATCCACTGCGTAGGCCTCAGCTAGTGATTGCTACGATTCTAAGCCGTCCTGGGAGGCTTATCTTAGGCATTTTACCGCCGACAACATGGAAGTAGCGCAGTACGACGATTACCGGGCTATCGAGAATGCCCTTCTAATGATGCCGTCGGATGTCACGCATATTGTTTTACAGAACCGAAACGAAACTTGTTTGAATGCTAACCTTGGACGTCGTGTAATCAAGGTGCATCTTCTTCCGTCGTCACAGCCTTTAGTTGGGGCGGCCGCCGCAAACTGCGAATGGTTGTTTTTCTTCTTTTGCGCTTTGTAAAATAATTAACGACTTGTTAACCGAATAAACGATAAAAAGTGTGTTAATTTGAGCCCGTCTGCGCAGTGCAAGCAAAACTGGGAGCTTGACAAATTGACTGCAGTGTCTCTTTAGGTAGAAGTCCAGGATGGAGACCATTAGTGTGGGATCCCAGCTGTTGTACTGACACGTTTGTACACGGGGGTCCAGTTCTCTACGTCGACGTCATCCGTGCCCCAGAAGCTGCCGAGTCCGCGCGGGTGGGACAGGATGATGGCTGGGCCTTTTGCCGCGTGGCTGGGCGCAGTCATGGTGAGGGTTGTCGCCAAAGGAAAGTGCGCCGGACGTGGCGTCTGCTACGCCGCTCCTTCTTAGCAGGAGGCCCCGTAGCTCCATCACAAGATGTTTCCAGGTGAGGACGCAGTAGAGAAAATCGTATTTAAACTATTTACACTATTTGCAGTATTTACACTATTAACAACAGGAAAGGATGGACTGCCGCCAACGTTAAGACTGCATCACCAAAAAAACCTTGTCTTATTCTTCCACCAACACCCACCGCTGAACGTATTATTTTTAATTCTCTAGCAATCCCTAATAAACACATCATTCGTCGTCTACTCGTTTGCCCGATGACAGTACTGAGTCATTCAGAAAGTAAAGAAATGACGAACTCTGTACAAAAGAAGAAGACCCAAAGGAATGGAAACGTGCTGAACTAATAGCAGTCCCCGAAAGAAAGGATAAATCAAGAATTGAAGAGAAGTATACAAGAAATACGATTAACCAATTTAAGCGTACTGTTGCGAAAGAGCATTCTGAACGCCAACTGCACTATACATTAGCTCAACGGGACCACGCAGCAAGTACCCAAAATTATTAGACGGATAACAAGAAGCGGAACAGGAATGAGAGAAGAGGACACTGTCACTCCAGTGGATTGAGTAGATTTGCGAACATTCTTGCAATGAGTAGATTTGCGAACATTCTACCGTATCACCCGCTAAACAAGCATGAAAATAAGTAGAACAAATAAGATTAAGAGCAGCTTCCAAATTTGCCATCAGACTCGGCCAATACACATTTACGAGTCACCTACAAAATCCGGGCATAACTAGGAGGTTCGAGGAGATCACAGAAGCCACCCTGCTCTCGAAAAAAAGGCCGCAGTACACTATACCAGGCCTAGTCATACTCGGCAGTGTAGGCGCGTCTGGTCATAAAACTAACATCACAAGCAGTCAACCTCGTCAAAGTCCTACGAGAACCAAGACACATAAAGAAGACAGATCCCCCAGGTAGAAGAACAGGAACAGTAGGCTATCTAGAAAGGAACATGCAAAACACCCTAACGCAATCTCCATCGACGCCGAAATGTACAAGAAAGGATCACGATGCAATGGCAACTGCCGGATTGTAGTCACAACCTTATAGCCTGTTATCCTAGCGAGAAGAATTCCTAGGAAGCGGAGGACGAAACAGTAGCCTTTGCTTTCGCCCAGGGAAAGAGACAGCCAAATAGGCCACGCATAATTAAGAACTTTAGGCAAGCATGCTAAGACTTCGTTAAAGGGACAGTACTATAAGTGGCAGCAAAACTCCTCAACAAAATCAAAGGAAATTCCCATGGAACACAAATATTCTCCGGGACTCCCGGCTGCGAGGGAGTCGCGGAAACGAAGCCACTCTCCCCACTGCCCATGAAGTGACGAACCATACGTCACTTTTAGCCTGACTTCTCGATGGCTATGGGGAAAGGCCAGGAGTATTAGAGCAGCCAGGGAACTATACACGCCCTATCAGAAATAGCTAAGCGCCATGGAAGCCATCTCTTAGAGACAGACACGAACTAATACTTATCCACACTTCGATGTACCCCGGAAACTGCCGCTCAGATTGCCCATCCTGCAGCAGCATTCCTACACAATACCACATGACTTGAGAGTGCAACTGCAATTGGCCAGCTGACAAAACACCAGGAAAAAAATTTAGCTATGGGAGGCTGTCCGAGCCAGCTCTAGCATGGAAGACAAGATCTATCTGATCAGAGGTGCCCAGGAAAAGGCCAGCCTCAGTGATGTAAGGGTATTCGGATGCCACCCGTAAACGACACCCAAAGCCCTGTGTTTAAAAACGTGTTTTCATTATTTTTATTTGTGTTTGCCATGGAACAACAGCATCAGCAGGCGGAGGTATGGGCGTGATCGTTGTTTCCAACACATAAAATCAAGGAGTCTGATTCATACGAGGCAAGCATGCACAGCTCCTGATAAAAGTAAAATCGTCGTTTTCTCACCTTAACGTGCGGTTAGAGGCCAATTTGCTGGACGAAATGCTCAAGCTGCTCCAAACAAATAGATAATGCCCAAGAGACATTTGGGTTATCTCCTGTTGCGCGTGTTTTTGGTTTATAGGCATGTGATTACACCCACCAAACGGTGACCTATATTCAAAGCCCATGGTTACTGCCGCTGCAGCTAACGACGCAGGCTTGCTTCCTTTTTAGAAGGAATCGGTGTATGGGCAGGAACAGCCGTCATTTCGCGAAAAGAAAGCACTTCAAAGTATTGAGTGAGATTGCGCAGAAGGAACTCAGTGCGAGGAACACCAGCGTACACCGAGAAAAAAACATTTGTGTATTTCGCGATGGCGGAACACGCAATGGCTAGGACTTGACAACGTAGGCGGCAAGTCGAAAAAAGAAAAAACAATCTTGCAGCCAATTGCACTTTGGTACGACGAATGACCTCGCGGGCACCGGAAGGTAGGCAGCCATTGCCACCAGGTCACCGAAGTGGTGGTAAGGGAACAAAAGCCGGCCGTTGCCGCCGAATCCAACTTACGCCATTGGGACAATCCGGAGGCCCGGCAAGCAGAACGTCGCCACGGCTGCCAGTGCAAGCGTTAATGCCGCGCCAATCTGGCTGCTTAGGAGGATGGAGGGAACCCCCTGTTCCGAGTTCTAAATACAGCGATGGCGACATTTCCCGAAAGGGTAAAAATAACAATAAATGTAATGTATGTGTAGTGCTCCTCTCGTACAGTCATGGTGCGACTGCAGCTTCGCTAGTCGACCCCGTTAGAAAAACGGCCAAAATAAAGAAATATTTGGTTCCCTTGCTTCATCGAGATATCTGCATTCTCTATGTTATACTTTCATCTCTCACCTGCTACTATTTTGCACTCGTTATCCCATGGTTGTAAGTGTCCTAATCTCATGCTTTGACAAACTGCTCTTTTCTCTGTTATTCTCTCCGGAAAAATCATGCTCGCCCAATCCCTCGATGCTTTCCAGATTCGCGCCACTCGCTTGATCTTATCGAACTATAGCCACGTCCCCTCAATTGAATCTGTTCTTCGCCTGATTGACCGGTCGGCACATCGCAAATATCCTAGTCTTCCCATTTTGCAACATTTTCTTTCCACATGACACACATGAAAGAACAGCTGATGCTTCCGCTTACATATATTTAATCCCACACAGTCCATAAAAACAAAGTTGGTGATCTTTCTTGTCGGACTAACCTATCCTCGGTATTCAATGGCGTGGAATGCATGCAGGCTACCAAGTGTGCGCCGGCATATCTGTGGCCAAGCGTCTGTTGCTAGGCGACGTTGTGCGCACGGCCCGCAGATCAGGCGCCCCTCTTCTCCTCCATGCTACCGTGTGAGTGCGCCCACGGCCGGGCTGGAGGAGCGGCGGGCGCACACTTTCATGAAAGTGCGCGCTCACCGCTCCTCCAGTCCGGCCGTGGTGCGCCATCACTCGTTACGTCGGGCTCCGCGGGATGGAGGCACTTGTCCGTGCTAAGCACGACTGTGAAACACAAGACTGTGTTTCACGTTACGAACTCTTCGCCGAACACAAAGTATGGCGTCGTGTTCACTGTGAGTGCGATTAATAACATCTCTGTTGGCGCCACAGTTTAGAATCGGATTGGAAGGGAGCCGACGACGCACGCCGGTGTCTTTGTTTGCTTCGGCGTGCGGCCGCAGTGGCCCAGGTTGCGCCGTGTCCGTGGCGCATCGGCCATGTCTGTGGCCGTTTCCAGTGTTGCCAAGCGAAGAAATTTACCGCTAAACGTTTCAACGAATACAGTCTATATGGTTATTCTTTCATTCCAAGAAACAGTGTTTACTGGAACCACCTTGCCGCCTCCACGGCTGCCACCTGGGAACATTCCCAATTCAAGACTGCCCTACAAAACCTCTTGTCAAAGTGTGTACTTATTTACTTATTCACTACCCGTCTTGTTTGTCATAGTTCTGTACACTCAACTCCTTTCAGTAGTGCCTTTTGGCCCTGAAAGTATTGAAAATGAATAACTAAAAAAGTATACACAAGAAATAAATTCCTATAAATAAATAAAAATCTGACCTACAATGCACCTCCTCAATCCCAATTGCCTCACTCACCGATGGCGCCTGTTTCCCGTATGTATGCTCTACGCCTAGTAGCGTTCTGTCTTTGGCTTGTTCTGCGGAAGTAATCTTTACATCGATGGTCATTATGAGTCCCCAGGTTACTTCAGCATAGATCTGTAATCCTACTATACATCGCTTGTATACCTCCGTTAGTATTGCTGGACGTAGCGTATTAAACAACTTTTGTCGAATGTTATCGAGTCCGTACAATTTCTATTTCGCAAGTTGTATTCGTGTCGGTTTGGCACTAAATACTTGAAGATGTAACTGCGCCTTTCACTTCTAATATTTACTGCGTCGACGAAATGGCGCTTTTAGTTGTCTGTTGAGCATTAGTCTCAAAGTATTCATAGTGATACAGACCTTTACTACTTATCTTTTCGAATGAACTTCTTGAAACACCCATTGAACGCCTTCTCCCGAGTTACAAAACAACAGGATATCATCAGAAACTCTCCAAACGGTGATATAATAAGCCTTTTCTTATGTCTCTGATGTCATAAAATTAATCTGAGGACCCCTGTTAGGCCGTCTGTGCCTTGGGTTCCAGTTTCCTCTTGGTTAGACGAGAGATCATGTTTCGTAATTGACGTCAAATCAAACTGCCCCTTTAGAAAAGTTCACGGAAATATAGGTAAGATGTTGCATTTGTCAGACGCGCTTCCTAAAAGTAGCTTTCCACTATTCCTCTGAAGGATAATTCTGCCCGTACCTTTGTTGCTCTTGCCAAGCCCAGAGCCTATGCACGGCCTCTCTACAGTCGTAGGTGGTGGTGATTGGCGCGCAGATGGCAGAGATATCGACTGTAACTTCCCTACCCAGTAATGGGAGGGCTATAGTAGCTTTTAACAGAGCAGAGTACCAGAAACGTGCTCTAAATTATGTTTTAGCCGCATTCGAAAGACTTGGTGTGGACGACATCATACTACTTACTCCATGACAAGATCGTGGCACACGCAGTGGCTCTAGATTTAGCCTACCCGGCACTTCAAGGCATCAGGCTGAGAATGGCGTAAACTACTGTCATATATTAGTGCATCACGCTGCACTGTACTGTATTAGGTGTAGTTAAACTAATGACTAACCCTTACTGAGTAAAAAGGTCACGGGCGTAGTTAGGCTCCTCCTGACAAATATGTACCACATGAAAATAAATTTCAACAACCTTATTCCTAAAGAACGAGTATCTCTGCCGCCATTGCGGAGCACTATGTTATTTAGATAACATCACATGGGTCAGCCAAGCTGACCACGACTGAGATTCATTTACCACATGAAAATAAATTTCAACAATCTTATTCTTAAAGGACAAGTATCTCTGCTGCCACTGCGGAGCACTATGTACTTTAGATAACATCACATGGGCCTGCCAAGCTGACCACGACTGAGATTTGTTTTCTTATCAGTGAGCAGTGGACAGTGGGGAAATCTTTTCACCATCTTTTCGAGATAGCCAAGCCAAGCAGTTGTTGGAGGGCTCCCACTTGGGCTCCGGCCAAAAACAAGTTTCTCAAGGGAATTCAAGTAGTACAACGATCGAAAAGGCTCGCCAGAAACTCATGAAGCATCCTGGACCCTGGACAAAACAAGATTATTCCTCAGGAGCCCCTGGAACCGTTGAAATCTGCCGGAAAAACAAGTAAGGTGGCGGTCAATCCTAACCCCCGAATTTTGATTGAATCCGGCTGAAACGTCACCCTCAGCGATCATTCCTTGCCACAAACTTCCATCGGAACTTACAATTAGGCTAAAAAACAAGAAACTGCGTCTGAATTGGCCAAGAATTTGCGAAGAAAGTGCAAAAACCTACCGTGGCCGTTTTTCGTGTGGGCGCAGCCATCTTGGTATCAGGGTTGCCAGCGCAGACTTCGGAATCTGCTAAGTTTGATGAAACATGGAATTTGACTTGGCTGCTACGCAGCTTCCCTTGCTCCTGGCTCCAGTGACTGGTGGATTCGCGACACTGAAGTGAAGGTGTGGTTTGTGTGCCTTCAACGAGCAGCGCAACGCCTGGCTTGACAACTGGTCATCGCAGCTAGTTCACTTCGCAAGAGTGGTGCAGCGTGCGCCAGTCGGTTGGATCCCTCCCGTGTTCCTCTCGGGTGCAGTGGGTTGACAGCGCCCTTTGGAAGAGCAGCCGCTCACGCATCCGGCCGGATCCAAGATTGTTGACTCAACGGCGTAGCTTCCAACGCTACTTTGATCATCGCCGCATCGCCCACCAATCAGCGTGGGAGGCTACCATCGGCTACCTTTGTAAGGGACGGCATCACGGGTGGCTGCTCAGTTTTGTAAAGGTGCGAAAGCGGTCTCCAAGTTCGCTAACCTACCTGTTTTGTGCAAGTAAGACTTTGGCGTTGTTGAAACAGTATCCCCTTGTCAAATTGCTGCGCACTGCTGCCAACCTTTTACTTTGATACATGGCTGGCAACGCTCAGGAGATTATGAAGGCTCTCGAAGCTTCAAACGAGAAATGAGAACCGAGTAGCGGAGTGTGAAAGATAGTGTTAAGTTTTGTAGTGATACATGTGACGAAACAAAAGCGATCGGTGCCGGCCTGAAGGCACTTCGACAGGAAATAGCTCATCTGCTCGAAGCTAATGAAGCCCTTCAAGACAAAAACAAGCGCTTAACGCGGAGAGTTGACGAGCTGGAGCAGTACACAAGACTAAATAACTTGGAAATAAAGGGCATCAGCTCAGACGAGGATCCTGTTAACGTTGTCAAAAAAATCGGCGACGTTCTCAAAGAGCCCGTTTCTAGCCATGACATTGACACGTGCCACCGAATCCCAATGCAGAAGCCAGGCGAGACCAACATCGTGGTTCGCTTCGTCCGGAGGGATAAGCGCCACGCGCTTCTTGCTAAGGCTAGGAAGCAGAAGCTCACAACTAAGCAGCTCGGCTTGTCTCAGGCCAACGCAGTGTACGTCAACGAGCATCTTACTCAGGCCAACCAAGGGCTGCTTGGTGCCGCTATTGCCCGCAAAAAGGAAGTGGCATGGAAATTTGTCTGGACGAACGGAGGAAAGGTTTTTGCGCGGAAAGACGAACAAATGGACGCTGTGAGGATACAGGACTTGTCTGATCTGACCAAGATGACGAAATAAGAATGAGACGTTTGCAGCATGCTCGTCACCCCTGAATTGTCATCATGCATTTTCCACCTGCCTGTATTAGATACAAAACCGATCACTTTAATTCTAGCTTTAGCAGTGTCAACAAAAAATTGTTTTCAGCCTTCCATGTTAACATTCGTAGCATGAAAAACAAGCGAGACGAGGTTGATTTATTACTTGGGTCATTGTCGGTTGAGTTCGACGTTATGCTTTTCTCAGAAACATGGTTTGGCACTGACAGCGATGTGTGCTCCTTCGATTTACTTCGATATTACTCCTTCGATATTACTTGGGTCATTGTCGGTTGAGTTCGACGTTATGCTTTTCTCAGAAACATGGTTTGGCACTGACAGCGATGTGTGCTCCTTCGATAACTATGTTTACAATGGTTTATCCAGGCCCCATGGAAGAGGGGGTGGGCTTGCTGTATATGTTAAAAAATGTCACTCACATTCTGTGATTGGCGATGTTACAATCACAAATTCCAATGTTGAATGTTTAGCTATATCTCTCAAGAATATAATCGTTGTTGCTATGTACAGACCCCCTCAGGGTAACAAATCACAATTCTTCGATTTTTTGGAAAGCCTTTTCGTTTTCCTCGACTCCACTAAGCTACCCTTCATTTTAATGGTTGACCTAAACATTGACCTATTATCGGACGCCGCTCATGCAAGGGAATTGCAGAGTCTCCTTTCCTCGTATGCATGTATTAATTATATCAGTTTACCGACTAGAATAACTTGCAACGCGGCCACATTATTAGACGTTTGTATCTCCAATGTACAGCTTCCGCACACTGAGTCTGGCGTAACATCTTCCGATATTAGTGACCATTTGCCGATATTTTGCTTCATACCCCTCAAAATCAATGCCATAACAAACACTGTTACCCACATGATCAGAGATTTCAATGATCTTGCGCTCAACGACTTTCACAAACGAATCGAAGATACTAATTGGGAGCCCGTATACAAGATCACGGAAGTCAATGCAGCATATTCTGCTTTCATAGATATGTTCATAACCCAAATATAACACCGCCTTCCCACAAATAGAAAGAAAAATTATTCCTAAGAAGTTTAAGAAGCCTTGGATGAACCAATCACTTTACTCAAGGATCAGGAAGAAAAATAGCATGCATCACAATTTTCTCAGCAGCAGAAATCTCACTCTACTTGCTGAGTATAAAAAATATCCAAATAAACTCAACAAAGATCTAAAAAACGCGAAATCGGACTACTATGTAAGAAATTTCTCCCGCATTCAAAATGATAGTCGTAAAGTTTGACGAGAGGTCAACAACTTGAACAATAAAACCAAATCTATGCAACTTCATGAAATAATCACAGAAAATGGTAAATTAACTGGTCACGAGCTATCAAATGCCCTGAATGACTACTTTATTAATGTCGCTTCTCCAAATTCTGTCACGCAAACTCCTGTAAATAGCTCACTCAGCCTCACCACTCCCTTTCTCAATTCTATAGTACTCGCGCCCACAACTCCTCAAGAAGTAGCTACATTGAT
This sequence comes from Haemaphysalis longicornis, assembly GCF_048455015.1. Lineage (NCBI taxonomy): Eukaryota > Metazoa > Arthropoda > Arachnida > Ixodida > Ixodidae > Haemaphysalis > Haemaphysalis longicornis. The sequence goes on along the minus strand of NW_027526295.1, from coordinate 128,370,364 downwards.
CCTTTCTTTAAAAAATGATGTATCTGCAGGGTACGATGATATAAAGGTGATCCCGTTAAAGCACGTTTGCGCCGTTATATGCGATGTCTTGTCACACATTGCAAATCTGATGCTGTCAACTGGTGTTTTTCCTGAAGATCTCAAATTGGCCCGAGTCGTTCCAGTACATAAAGGAGGCAATATAAATGAACTGTCGAATTACCGACCAATTTCTGTTCTGCCTGTGTTGTCAAAAATTTTTGAAGGTATTATCAATTCTAGGATAGCCGATTTTCTGCACAAATATAATGTGATTGTTGATTCACAATATGGGTTCACGAAAAATAAGACCACCGAGCAAGCACTGTTAGTTGTTAAAGACAAAACAATAGATAATATTGAAAACAAAAAATGTACCCTTGGCCTATTTTTAGATTTTCGCAAGGCATTTTATTGCGTACACCATGAGACCCTTCTTAAGAAACTTTGTAACTATGGGGTTAGAGGTATTGCGTTGAACCTATTGCGGAGTTATCTGAGCAATAGGTCCCAATATGTTCGAACAAATAGCATTTCCTCTGATATACAGGTGGCTAAGCACGGTGTCCCACAGGGATCAGTACTAGGGCCGTTATTATTCATTACATATATCAATGACCTAGCCGGCATACATAACTCTCCCGATCTGGTGATGTACGCTGATGACACTAATCTTTTCTTCTCTTCCTGTTCATTACCGGCGCTTCAAAATATGGTCAATGCTTATTTAATCAACCTTCGTGATTGGTTACAGAGGAATAAGCTTAGTTTAAATATAAGCAAAACGAAATATATTATTTTCAAGCCCATCAACACCGTGGAAACTAATTGTATACATATTCATTATGACAGTATAACAATCAATCAAGTTTCTTCCCAAAAATTTCTTGGTGTGTGGTTTAATAAAAATCTTTCGTGGTCTGTTCATATTTCCAAACTTACTTCTGAACTAAGTAAAACTGTTGGCCTATTTTATAGGATTTCTAATCTACTGCCTGTTTGGTTAAAAGTGTCTATGTATTATGCCCTGTTTTTTTCAAGACTGTCTTATTGTAATCTTGTTTGGGGTGCGACCACGTCTTCCAATTACCAAAAACTACTTGTACTGCAAAAAAGAGCCCTGCGGGCTATTGAGGGATATTATGGAGCACCACGAAACTTACGCACGCAACCATTGTTTGTAAAACACTCCATATTAAAAGCCGACTAAGTGTATTATCTGAGGCTTCTTCAATACATTCACCAGAATCGCTTGTACTCTGTTCCTGATATCAACATAGGTTACAATCTTCGCGTAGTAAAACTAAGAGTTCCGCGAACGCGAACAAATTACGGTGAACAAAAACTGAGTTGTCAGGTACCCAATGCGCTAAACAAATTCCCCTTTCCTGATGAGTTTTTTCTATCTGGAAACATGTTCAAAAAAAAAGACCAAACAGCATCTGATTGAAGGTGAAATTCTAATGTAAAAATGCAGCTTACCGTCTTTGATATATATGCGTATGTGTATGTATGTGTGTACATGGATGTAAGTGTATATATCTATTGTTCTATCTTTTTCACACAAGTACTTAAGTTGAATGATTTACTTTATTTCATCCTTATGTACGAAATTGAACTCGTACAAGTATCAATTTGTATTTGCCCATGATTGTGCACATGTTTTGTATTCTAGTAAGTGTTACTGCTTATATATTACTTTTGTATTTTGATTGCTGCCCATTCTATGTATTAAGTGTTTTTCGTTTGCATCTGTACTACTTACAGGCTTAGGGTACCGAGGCCTCGTCAGGCTTAACCGCCTTTTGCCTCCGTCCCCTCTTTTCTATGAAAAAGAAAATAAACTTCACTTCACTTCACTTCACCTTTGATTCCATTATCAAGTTTCGCTTTATTCTACGTGCAGAGATTACACAACACTCAAATAGGCTTTTTATTACGATCTTTTGCCCACGTAATATTTTATCATCTAATAAATATGTTTTCTCACTTTCTCTCTTTGTTCATGCATTTTATTGAGGCGTTTTTACGTGGTCTTTTGTTCCCCTACAAAATGAGGAACACAGCTATTTCGTCACGGTGGTTTTCTCACCTGGTGTTGCTATAGTATATATCTTCATGGAAACTTTACCTTATTGTAATTACCTCATTCGTGTCCCAAGCTTTAGTACTTTCATTCCTCTTTTCATATATTCTGTCATGGCGAAGCGCGCGCATCTCTTTCCACTAGGATCCCGATTAAACTATTCTTTTTCTATTCTTCCCATATAGTAAACCCAAATTCCAATGTTCGTGCTTCGATTACCTACGTTGACAACTTTTTCATTGCATTCGCTCCTTCAATCCTTATCATTTCGCCCTGCTGCTTTGGTCAATCAGCTCCATCAATTTCTGATATTGTTAATCGGTTTGCTTTCTGAATTTTGCCAATCTACTTCGTTTGCTGCATTTGTGATTTTCTTACCCTTTTATGCAGTATGTTTGCGCCTTCTGCCTGAATGCTTGGCCAGGCTATTTTTGTTATGGATTACTCAAAAATTCTGCTTTTTGTTACTGTTGACCAATTTGGTTTTCTTCTGTTCACAAAGCTAGGCTTTCTCTTTATATATATGCCGTAATTCCCTCTTCGAGCATTCCGTTCCCTCTGCTTCGGACCTTGCGTATAAGGTTGATGCCCTCTAAAACAGGGGTAAGCGCCCATAAAAAGCCTGTTTTTATTTGTCGTTTACCTGTTTGTATTAGAAACGTTCATTTCTTAGTGATTCGTACGAAAATAAAATGTTTTTATTGACAATGGCACCTCCAATATTCTTCTGTAGCCCAAAGTTTCCCACTGCGGGTTCACTTACCTGCTTCTTTGTGCTATTGTCTAGCCACGAATAACTGATTATGTACCCTATTTCTTGATAGTTACCATCCTCGTTAATACGGTCAGGAGATTCGTCAGGGTAGCTAGATCTTCTTGCATTGACTGTCAGTATATTTACCGCTAGCGTCTACTACTATTCAATACGTTTGGAACTCTATAACTATTGTTGCGGATTCTTGGAATGTTGCTCCTTCCTACGTATGAATAACACGTTTATGGCACGAAGACTCATTTCAAGATGATACGGGTTGCAGGCAATATGCGCGCTATTTACCTTATTAGAGCCCCACTGAGATGTGCCTGTAGGTAGATAATCAGCGCATCTTCTATTGAAGCACTGACGAGACCGACGACGTGGTCAGTTGATATAGACTTGATAAGACTAAGGGCCATGAGTTGGCTTACCCGTAAATAGAAAGCTTGCGGCCGACGGCAAGAGCCCGGTGGGCAGATATTTTATCTCTCGGGGATCGGTAGCTGGCAACGCGGTATGTACCTACTATGATTGCAGCTATCTCCAACAGCGTCACTGGTAACCATACACGCCTGTGTTTTTATATGTCAGCTCCCTAAACTTGCACTTAAAAAGTGTTAGGCACGGAATCTAAAGATTTCTTTCATAAAAGCAAAGAGCTGGGCGAATTGATTTTGTGACATCGTAAAAGTTGCGTGAATATAGCTTTATGTGTTTTGCACCTCTATATTCATTGCGATCGGTCACTAATCAATCATTACTTCGTAACACACACGCAAGGATAACTTTTGTTCCCTCGCTGGTCACGCACCTAGTTTTGGCACTGGTAAAGTACCGGGTCCTTCTGTGAAAACCCGGGTTAACATAGCACACTAACTAACCATTTTTTAGCAGGCCCATTGCAGGGACGGTTTTGACCAAGTGCTTCGAATAAATGTTACCAGTGAATGTTTTGTAGATCCCAATCAATGTACGTATCTTGAAAACAACCATACCCAAATTTACGGGTAGGATAATTGTATCATTGCAACAAGTGTCATTTATTTCTCTTAATTAGTTATTTCAAAGCAGGTTGCAAACATTACACAATTTCAGGCTGCTGTTTACACAGGGCGATCAGCGGTGGGCGTATGTTACTGAAGCCAACTGGAACTAGGTTGTCGAAACTATCCCGGAACAGTGGGCCACTCAAATGACCTTAGCCGTACGCCGACTTTCGCATGCTCTTCATAAATTCGTGGCTGACAGAGAAGTTTTAGGTGTTAAAAATTCCTCTGTAGTGTCAATACTCCCCTTGTGCGCCGGGAGTGTGGTTACAGAAAACTCCTGTAACTCTTGCTTTATCGCAGCTATGCTGAAACACTTGATAGGCAAATAGCCGTGAGGCGGACTCTAACTTAATGACGTTTTTTGTATGCAAGTTTCATATCCGCAGCCAGAAGTGAAGTTGCAAATGTGTGGAATCCCCGCCTGCTGTCAATACGTTTCCTCCTGCGGGAGGGTGGCGGGAAGCCACAGGTTTGTCCGCTAAATTAAAGCTGTAGCCCTTCAAGTTCTGTTCCATTACTAATTTAAAAAGTTTGCTCAATTATAAAAACAAATAAATGTGTTTTATTTTCTGTAACTTCAGACTTGCAATGGTCAACGGTGTCATATGCAGCAACGTTGGTCACACTTTCAAACAGTGGAATGGCGCTGACTTTTATATTCTCTTCAGAACTGCGGAAATTTTTATAAAATTAGTGTCAACGCTAAAAATAGTGCAGCTTCCACTGATGCCACAATGCAATCGCATGTGTCATGTCATTTCATATATTTCTTGTGGCATTCGTGCGCAACGGAAAGCCCCAGCTTCTCGGGCAGGAGCTATCACGTTTGCATCAAAACACGTTGCTTTATTTGAAGTGTAGGTGAAGCGAGTTACTCAATACTGCTTTTTCGCAAGACACGTGCAGCCGTCTGCTGCGATGGCTCAGTGACTCTAGTCTTGTGGTGCTCAGCCCAAGGACGCGGGTTCCGCTCTCGGCAGCGGCGGCCGCTTTTTCGATGGAGGCAAAAACAAAAAAAAACCGCGTGTTCGATATTTACGCGCACGTTACAGATCTCCATCTCGTCTAAATTATTCCGCAGTCCTCCACTACGGTGCACCTCATCGCCTGTGTAGGATCGTCACCTTAAACGTTACGATCAATCAATCAATCAATCAATCAATCAATCAATCAATCAATCAATCAATCAATCAATCAATCAATCAATCAATCAATCAATCAATCAATCAATCAATCAATCAATCAATCAATCAATCAATCAATCAATCAAATATTCAATCAATCAATTATTCAATCAATCAATCAATCAATCAATCAATCAATCAATCAATCAATCAATCAATCAATTCTTAAAAAAATATATACATCTAGACAGGTGCAGGGTTTATTCATCTGTTGATTATTCCTGTACATGAAAGACGCGTGTTTGTATTCGCTTTTCTTGCTTAGTGTCTTGTGATTCATTAGTTTACTCCCTGAACAATAATGCCTACGCTAGCTACACTCCAATATTTTAACCGCTGATGACGCGCTCGCTCTTTTATGTATTAGCTACAGCCAAGTAATTGCGGGCACAAGCCCTCCCCTGCCTCGTACCTGAAGAGGTGCTTTTAAAAGTAATATGCACAAGAGAACGTTAACAACAATACGCCCTTTTTTTTCCACAGATACTACAATTGTGAAACTGAAAGAAAATCTTAAAACACTTCATATTAAAGAGCTTTGTATGAAATGGGTGAAGGAATCAGTGTTCGGAACTCCGCAACCGTGCTGCGATTTTATGTTTACTAACGAATGTCGTTATACCACAACTTTTATCGACTACAGCCGGGATCATTGCAGCTATACCGCAGCTGCCTCCAAGGAGAATGTCAAGGTATTCGAAGAACAATGTACGGAGTTCATGCCGAAAAACCAAACGAAGGTTAATTAAAAAAACACGTCAAGTGGTTTTCTTAGTGCCTTTTTCTTTGTTGCTGATTATTGCTTGTTAGATACAATGTCCGTGACGGACTTACTTGAGGGCATTTCGCCCATGAGCACTATTACTGCTAGGACTGAAAAGGGAAAACCACGATCCTAACTTTTAAATTTTGCAATTCATGGTATATTGAAAGAGCAATGCATTGCAACAGTTTTTGGGGGCCCTACCGTGCAGCACCATGAATTTGCAAAAGTATGCATAATGGGAGAAGCTAACATATTCAATATTTATAATAGCGTCAATCAAAATATTTGGTCAAAGGAACATATCAAAGAAAAGAAATACAAAAAATGGAAAATTTTAAACATGAACTAGCGACATAATTCTAAGACACCGCGCTCACAATCCAACGAGCAAAAAGACCTACAAAAACGATCGCAAAAACGGATAAAATAATCGCAAGGACGGGCCAGTTGTGTATTGCCCTGCATTTGCACAAGAACAAAAATGCAAAATTGCCAAGCTCAACAGATTGGTTCGTTACATTGGAAAAGACGGAATTTATTGCTTCAAGTTCATTTTAAAACCCAGAAGATTATATTGCAAGAAATTTAAAAACTTTGAAAACAAGAAAATGAAACAAAAAATGCAGCTTATACTCCGACAAAACAAAACAACGACAACAATACTCTCGGAAAAAGACGGAAATAGTAATAAAGAAATCGCAAAGACGGACCCACCCTGCGACACTGTGCATTCGCAAAAATTCTTATTTCCCGAACTAAACACATCCAAGCCGTTTAATAACGTAATCTAATATATTCGGTCGAAATATATCAGAAGAAAACATACCAGAATAGAAAATTTTAAAATATAAAATAAATCCAAAAAGCGAAACCTAACTTATAAATCTGCTTTTCCATCAAAAAGCTTAACAATGTACAAGTGTATTCGTCATAATTTAAGTAACACAATTAGCGAAAGGGAATGAGAGAACAGAACTGCAAGCCATGAAAAAATAAACGATTACAAATTAATAAAAGAAATAAATATACCTGTTTTAAACACTGCACTAATAAAAGGAAGAAAAAATTAGTTCTTCTAAAAAAACAAAAAACAGAAAAAAATGGTAAACAATCCCAGTGTAGAAGCCTTTCATTCGGACGGAAAGATGACTTGACGAAGTTAGTCAGTTATGCACTATGAGAGCGTAAATTGTCCATCATGTTTTTAATGGTGGAAACTAATAAAAACATAAAATAAACCCGCGTGTTGGGGATGGTGTAATTTCTGTGCTGTACTAAACAAATTCTCTGGGTTTGTTTTTTGCTGTGCATGAACTGCTGCACATCTTCTCCACGAACCGTAGCAGGTGTAGCAGAGCCTTCAAAAAAAATTCACTACGATTTGAAATTGCGAGCAATTGTAGCAGTTAAAGAGCAAGGAATTATAGTACCTCCTTGGTTTATGCACCTCGGCCTGTATTGTGTCCACGGCGACAGAGTCTAAAGGTTTGTTACTTTTTATAGCGTAGCGTTCTCTGCCGAGAACGCCACAGCCAGGACCATTTACGCCCTGCATTTCTACAAAATGGAGATTCACCGGAAACTCTACCTTTAATTGTTATAACAGCGAAAAGGTGATGATTGGTAGGACAGAAGTTTGAAAAACCAAAAAGACAAGTAAACAAAAAAATGACCTTTAAACCAAAATGATGTCACAAATCAAAAATATGCATCTTATACATTTACTGGGAAAATTGCAAAACGAATACAAAAAGTCAGCAAGAGACCCCTTAAATTACAAAACCGGAATGGGAAATTTGCGAACGGTGTAATGCCTTGCATTTGAACAAAAAAAACAGATTTCCAGAAGTTACACTTTTAATCGTTATAACAGCGCACGGAGATAATTGGTGTGACAAAACCTTGAAAATCATAAAATCGGGATAATACAAAGTATATCTATCACAATAATGATCTGAAAAAATAAAAAACAAATATATGCATGCTATACATTCCCCAGGAGCCCAAAAATAAGCAGGAAACACCGCAAAAAAACATCGGAAGTACGAATAAGACATTGCGGAAACGGACCTACTATGTAGTAGTACTTGCGTCATCGGCACACGAAAACATAATAAAATAAAATATAACAGAGAAACAAAGAAATAGCCCTTCTTTGAAACGTTGGGGCAAGGTAGGAGAGCAAAAACTCCGGGCACCGGTTAACCATCCTATTCCGCTTGGCCTAATGCAGGGGCCTTTGGTGTCGCCATAGACATCCCGGCCTCGTGGTCATCGGGCTGGCAGCACTGCAATGCGCACTCCAAGACTACTGAGGAGGAGAGCTGAACTGGGGTGTGTGGGGTCCGCAGGTTGGATGAGATGGGTGGGGGAGAAAGGTTTTGTGAAAAAAGAGTGGTTCTCGTATGCATTCATGGTACTGTTTAAGAGAGGGAAAAAAGAGTAGAAAAGCCGCGAATAGACGAAGGTCGATAAGAGTTGCATGCTGAGACAGGGATGAACCATATTATGTCTTCCAAGGTAGCGCGAAAGTCGCACAACGGAAATATCTAATCTCTATGCGTTAGCCCGGTGTTGCTCATTTATTGAAACAGACATGTAAAGCTAGGCGATGCTAAAACGGGAAGGTCGTGGGCCCAAAGTGTTTTGAAGCAAAGCTCTAAAAATCCCTTTAGCGGTTCCTCCGTCGCCGGGAATTTTACCTCCATTTTAGAGCGGCTACGGTGTATTTTTGGAAACGCAACACATCACTCGCCGAGCCGAGCTCTCCCGAAGTTTGCGCTCGCCAGCCGCACCGCCGCCGCTATCGGATTGGCGCGTGGACTCACCGCAGCTCGGTCACACAGGACCACGCGACATGCCGCATGGTTGCGTGCTTTGGTAATGGAGAAGAGCGAGGCGCGACGTTTGCTCTCAGCGTTGCCGCAGAGCCAGACGCTTAAAGCCGTCGTGAACAGGCGGCGTAGAACCACGCAGCGGATATCGCCGGCGAGCTGCTTCACTGGATGGTGTCGAATGTCAAGAGTGCGAAGCTAGCGTGATACACTAAGGAAAAGCGAGCCGTTCGGCTCGCAAAACGCCGGAAGCGGACCAAAACCGTAGACATAGGTAGCCATCGGGTGAATACATAGTATAATAATTACACCTAAATGAAAGGTTAACCAATTAAAATCGACTTAACCCATTTGGCGCCAATGTTCCCATTTGGGAACACAACACGTCTTCAATTTCGGAAGCTATACTTACTGAAGTATACAAAAAAACTGCTAATATTTGCTAACAACATCTTTAAAAAAGCTCAAACTTTTATTCAGAAGCGAAGAAAATTCCTTTTTGGTTTCGTACTTCATGTTAAGCGGTGACAACTTCATGGGAGTTTTCACGTGAACGCCGCGCTGCGCCGCACGGAGAAACTCGGTGCAAAAAGGTACGTTTTTAATGGCCTGGTCAGAATCTAATTATTGTATTTTCTTTTTGAATGTGGTTATTATTACGACACGCGAAATTGACTAGCTGTTTGCGTGGATAACGTATATATGAGGAGAAATGTCTGCATGTTCCCAATTGGGAACGTTGGCGCGAAGAGGGTTGTGGGAGCAGCCGTACTGCGGGTGAGTGTTGTCGTCTTCAACACCTCTTTTTTCTCCCAGATGCCTCGAAAAACGTTTCTCACGCTGGAGGAAGCGGTGGAAATGGTTCTATCCGACGATTCTGCACAAGCTGCTGATGTTGTGCTGCTACCTCCACCGAACGCGGACGATATTGTCAGGGATGAGGAGGAGGGCAACAGTGATATCGCCGTTGTAGCCTCTCTACCGGATGATGTTGCGGGTGAGGTTGAAGTTCACACGGCTGATGACGACGACTGTGGAGGACCTCTCCAAGAAGCAGCACCCCCGAGACCGAAAAAACCATCTCGAAACTCCCCCAACTGGAGGAGAACTACTGAGTATTCGGGACCGATAGTGGAAACTCAGTTTCAGCCACTGCGAGTGACCCATGCCGAGCTTGTGGATGAGGAGCCCTGCAATCTCTTTGCCAGCCTACTCTACATGGAAATTGTAGGTCTCATAAGTGAAGAATCCAATCGCTATGCCAAGCAACAGAACGACCACAGCGTCAACATAACTGAAAAGGACATACTTGATTTCGTCGCCATTCTCTTCTCGAGTGGCTACCACAAGCTGCCACGCTCTGACCTGTATTGGTCGAAAGATGAGGACCTCAGTGTTCTTTTGGTAGGAAGCACAATGAGCCGCGGGAAATTCCGGCTAATAAAGAGGTACATCCATGTATGTGACAGTGAAAACCTTGAGAAGGGTGACAAGATGGCAAAGATAAGACCTCTACTCAGGCTTGTCAATAGCTCCCTTCAGCAGTTCGGCATTTTCTCGAAGAATCTCAGCGTGGACGAGCAGATGGTGCCGTATTTTGGTCGGCGCAGCTGCAAAATGTTTATAAAGGGGAAACCAATACGATTTGGTTACAAGGAATGGATCCTTTGCTCGTCATCGGGTTATCCCTTCAACATTGATATCTACTGCGGCAAAAAGGACGATGATGACATGAATGTACCACTTGGAACACGCGTTTTGAGCGCTCTAAAGTGCATTGATGTGCCTACAAACCATGTTATTTTCATGGACAATTTTTTCACGTCACACGCTTTGCTGCAAGAGCTGAAAGAACGTGGATTCCGAGCAACAGGAACCGTGAGGGAGGCCCGGCTCAAGAAATGCCCACTTCAGGATTCGAAGGAATTAGACCGTCAAAGCAGAGGGACTTTTGATTTTCTGTGCGATGGCGACGTCCTGGCTGTGATGTGGAATGACGATAAGTGTGCGTGCGTTGCCACAAATTATGATGACATTCACCCAACCGCCACAGCCACACGCTACAGCCAAAAGGAACGAAAGCGAGTACCAGTGCCCCAGCCGAGAGTCATACAACAAACAATACAACAAGCACTTGGGTGGCGTCGACTTACTTGATAGGTTCATCAGCGACTATGGTCCCTGCCTGCATGGTAAGAAGTGGTATTGGCCGTTACTCAGCAATACGCTAGTAACATTGCACGTTGCAGCCTGGAGGCTGTACACAGAACTAGGAAGTCAACCGCCACTTGACCAGCTTCAGTTCTCAAGGCTCATCGTGCATGGTCTGCTGACCAAAAAGATAGTCAGCAGAGAACGGCCTGGCCCTTCAGGTGTTCTTGTTTTCCACCGCAAGGAACGCCACGGCCATCATTTGGTGCCGTTGGGAAAGCAGAGCTGGTGCCGCCAGTGCACCAAAAAAACACGAATAAAGTGCCAGATGTGCAGCGTCGCCCTCCACATTCACTGTTCGGCTGCCTACCATCAGGGAAAATAAAGCGCGCCTGGAGTACCACGCGTTGCTGCTGGCCCTGCGGGGAGGATGGAAACCACCCGAGCATCGGTACGCTTAGGGCCATTGTTCCCATTTGGGAACACTGTGTATTTTGTAAACTACTGATGTCTGTGAAATAAAATCGGTTTTCCATGTACAACTCTACCCTCTGGCAAAGCTTAAACAGTTTGTTTTGTTTTTTCTGCGCCACATCTAGTAGCGGCGTTTAATGGGTTTTAACCAGGCTAAGCCAAGCTTTCGCTTTCTATATCCAGTGTCAGCTGAGCTAAGCTACAGCGATTTTTTAAAGCAGTTGGTCCTTCCACATAACCTATACTTCTATGTTTCGTAGCAAGGTTGATCTTGATTTTCACGTGAGCGTGGCAATGGAGCAAGACATGCTGAGGTGTGTCTTCCGACGCAGAGTTGTTGCAAGTCGTATCGGAAGTTATTCCAGACAAAACAGTAACTATTGGTGCAGGCTGCATTAAGCCGGAGCCAGTGATATAAAGATTCTAGGTGACGAGGAAGTTGGTGAGGAAGTGGTGATGGCAGCCCCGGGTGAAGTACGTAGAAAAACTTAGGGTGGTGAGTAGAAAGTGACCAGGACCTGTTTCTTTCGGTTAGGATTTTGCGTTCAGGCAAGACGGAGGCGTGGTGTTTAGAAAAAAAAAATATTCCGGATATTTCTGTCGGAAGGGCTGCAAAAATTTCCTCCATAGATTATTGGTTTCTTTTGATGCCACAGTGACCACGCACCCACTGAAATACAATATTTTACGAAGCACGTATTGCAAAGTAGTTAATATAATAAACATCTTATGCGACATGTTCATAAGAAGGCTGCTTGCTGCTGTTAAGAAGGAACTAAGTTCAGTTTTTTAGTTCGTGAATATGGACCATTTGTTAGAATTGGGTTGCAAACCGAGAATGTAGCGCAATTCTTTTTTTAGTGCCCGCAGCTCAGCTGTTCTCGAGAAAGGTGGTTTTACTGCAAAGCAGAATACCTCTACCCTCCAAGGGTTCTTCCGCGGCCGTTTCCGTCAACAGAAAACTCGTGTAAACAAATAAAATAAATTACTGGCACCGCTAGGAATCAAACCTGAACCCGAATAGATTAACGGAGCAACAGCCCGTCGCCTCGCCGACTAAGCTGCGCCCACACGAGCAAACAACGTGACAGACGATGCACTTAACGAGCACAGCGGAAGGTCTATAACCTGCGCTCATTCAGAGCCCTCGTATGTAGTTCACGATAAAGGTAAAAAGTATTGCAAGGAATTATGTAAGAAGGCCCCCATCAGGCATACAACGTAGTTCAGGCATATGCAAAATGTTGCGGACTAACTTGCGCCCTGAAGCATCCGAGCTCTTAAAACTGGCGACAAGAGAGCCATGGACATAAAGATATCACTGGACGGACGTAGTATCCTTCCTTCTTCAGCAATTAAGATATTGCGCATGACCTGTCAATGGAATTGCAAAAACAACCAGTTAATCAAAAAACCAGAAACCAACATACCGCAAATAATTAGGCTGCTCCGAAGGATTGCGAATTAGAATCACGGCATGAAATAGCAAGACATGCTATGTTTGGTCGAAGCGTTCACTGTTTTTCGAATTACATATGTCGCCCCCTACACCATCTTTGACGTCTAGAAAAGCAGAAAATAAACACAATTATCCGCAATGCGTAAAAAGAATCCCTAGCTTTGCTCACAAGTACGCCAACAACTCGACTACAAGCACTTGAACTACATAACACACAAGAAGAACTGACGGAAGCCCACCTCACCCCGCAGAGGATACGGATAGCCATTACCCCCCTGGATGCCGCGTACTCCAACGCCTAGGCCACGCACTTCCAAAAATCATCGAAACGACGTCGGACATTCCATTGGACCTTCGGTTCATGCTGCGAGTGCCCCCACTTCCACGGAACATGAACCCTCAGCATCATGAAGAGAGAACACGAGCCAGTGCCCAAGTCCTCCAAAAACTATATGGATAATCTACCACCACGGTGTACACGGATGCAGCCGACTACGCGCACACGAACACCATAACTGCAGTTATCGCAGCCCCCTCCCCACCCCCTGCCCTGACCACGAGGATAAGTCTGCAGCAGTGTGTAAGCTCCGAGCAGAAGAGACAGTGATCGCAATAGCCATTGCGACGACTCAAGCCAGTACCATCATCACTTACTCCTAAGCAGCTTGTAGTATGTATGTGGGAATAATTTCTAAAAGAGCAATGCTGGTTCTAGCCCAGAATCCCCTCAAAACAAACCCTATAAATTTTTGAGCGCCTTCCCATTTGTTACTCCGCGACAATCACACAGGCAATGCGTTCGCGCGAGGTTTCTAAAATCTCGCACCGTTAGAGAATCACGACGGGGCAGATCACCTTCTCACTACTTTCAGCGACACAACGCAACACTACAAGCTATCCCGATGCATTTACCCTCCATAACTCTGCTAACACCCCAGGTGCTGAGTCCCTGTCCAAAGAACAAGTGTCCTACCGCCGTCTACAAACAAACACGTTTCCACACCTCTCGAGACTACATGCCATTCACCCCACACCCTATACCCTCTGTACAATCTACGTGGCCAACGCGCTGCAATATATCATATGGTCTGGGAGTGCCACAATAACCCAGACTTGAAACCAATTCCTCGTCCGTACAAACAGTCGGACCGTGAACTTGCCAGCTCTCACCCGAATAGGCTGTTATGGCTGACCGAAAGGGTGAAGACGGCGGGTAGAACCAACTGAGTCCTATACTACGGATGTTGCCGACCTACAACCTAGCAGCTCTTCATTTGAATAAAGTTATTCCTCTCCCACCACCCCCTCGTGTGAAGCGCAAACCGCATCATTTATGATGAAGGCGTTCAGGCCGTTTGGATTAGCAGCGCACTAAACAGCGTTTGGATAGGGGAGGGCAGATGAGGGTGCTCCTTGGTGGTGACGCATGAAACAAGACTGAAGGAGAGGCAGTGAGAGAGATGACGCCATAGCGGCGCGTGCCGCCCTCCTCCGCACACTTCTCCAGACGCTCCTCTCCGCTTTCTTTCTGCCGTCATTGCTGCGTTCTCTACGTCGCATGGATAATAGTTGCGGGTTCTGTTTAAAGCTTTGCAGTCAACCACCTTCACAGCGTGGATTGGAGCCAATTTGTTCCTAAACCGTGACTAGAATTTTCTGTGCATACAACCCAGAAGAGTAACTATAAGGCGACGAGAAGTCATTAGTGAAGATATGAGATCTGATGGAGTGCATTCTTTGCGTGTACTCTAATGTCACTTCTAGCAGTTCCGCCTGGGGCATTGCGTTTTAGTTGTTATTCCGTGGAGGCATCAATACGCTTCAGTAGGTGAAACTCTTCATGGCAAAAACTGAGGGGGCGTTGCTCCCCGTGTTAAGGTTGTTTTGGGGAGAAAAGTTATTTAATGATACCCAAAATGTAAGCCCTGCATAAGGCTGGGCTTCCTACCGCAGATGTTGAACACGTAATGAGGTTTAAATGCTAAAATAAATAATACAAGATCCTATCAAAAGCCAGAACTCTGGCCCGCCATAATCTTGCTGAGTTATTCTGGCTTAGGTGAACAACATACCTGTAATAAATATCTAGCCACTTTCCTAGCATGAGGCGGTCCAAGGGCAATCATCATTCTTCAGCGATAGTCCCCGCACCCGAGGAACCTCTAGGCAGTCCCAGACAAATGTGTAGGCTGTTTAGTAGCAGCGCATAAAACTTAATTTTTTGGTGGAGGATTCGCGATTGAGTAAGAGAAGACTATGGCATATGACGCCGTGAGCGTAAGCTTTATGAAGCATAACCTCAAGGCGCAATAATTACTCCTGCGTGAGCTGGCAAGGTATCATAGAACCTTTGGCGTAACATATATGTGAGCACATGGTCTTTTTTATGTCATCTGACCGGGAGAGAATTTCGTCAATGACCAATCCAAAAAACTTGCGATTCCGGGCGTACGATTTCGCACGACCACTCATCATCGTGAGAGAGGTAGAGCCCACGCGAACCAAAGTAAATTGAAATATTGAAGAAAGCCTCCTGGAGACGTTGCTGATTGGTGTCGAGAGCGTTGTGTCTACCAGAGGCAAATGACATCTGCGTAAATAATGATGTTCACTCCTCGTGGGTTGCTCCGTTTCAGTTGAAATAAAATCAAATTAAACAGCAATGGACCTAAAACGGCCCCTATTTGGAACGCGTCATGCAAGGTAACAACACGCTGTACCACTACGATGCCGGTGCCGCCATCATTGAACTTCTACCATGCCTCCGACGCAAGCAAAGCATCGTGCCTCGTCTGGGCTGCCAGAAGACAATATCTTACCAGACGAACACGAAGGACCAGACGTGGAAAAGCCTGCCATCTAGAATATACAATACGACCATGCAGGAGGTGTAATGCAGCTGGGGAGAGGAATAAAGATGCATTTACTATAAACATATTTATTAGGTTTAGGCTTGCTGTCATCCCTGTTCTGGGTCAACCAAGACAGCAAGGTTGTTTCATCTGGCCGCTCAATACCAACATGCTTCTATCGACAGTCTTTCGGTCACTCAGCAAAAAACTTCTTACACGTCGCTTCAACAAGGATGGCGCTCTTATCGTCACCGTATCGTCAGTCATCGCTGCCTTCGTCTTGCCGTAAGAAAGGTTGTTGGAATGGTGCTCCAAGCTTGTCCACAACCTTACCACTGAGGCACATTCGTAAAGATTACTGACTTGCCTGTCGAGTACACGGAAAATGAACTGAGCAGTTGTTAATATCAGAGGCAGGAAAGCACTTTCGTACCTGCGATACCAAGGAGTCACATCTCCCCGGAGGCAAGTCTCTTATGCCCACGATGAAAAAGGTGTAGCGACGGAGCGTCGCCGAAATACGGTGCTCTCAAAGTTCCCAAGCGGCTCTCCATTAGCAAACTCCACATTCCTTGGCTTCTTCAGTTATCTCATTTAGGAACCGCCACACAGTACTTGAAGTGTCGAAGGCACAGGATTGGACTACTGCGATTCAAAATGGGCACATGCTCGCACCCCTCCGACGGCTGTACTCATCCTCGATGTGCGAACTGCTATGAACAACATCTCGCAACCTCCCCATGCAGCACAGAAAACGGGGCCAGCCTTTGGCCAACTTTTGGCCGACACTTGGCCTGTTTGGCCATCGGCAAAGTTTCGACTGCCAGAGAACTTATGTTCTTTGGCATGCATTTGGTCACAAAATTCTTGTTGTCTGTTGGGCAGCTGAGGTCTTTACACCAACTACAAGCGTCTGGCCGCGGAGAACCCGTTTTTTCATTGGTCACCTGAAGTCCGTTGACGAACAGCATGCGTCCGACCACGGATTACTGGATTCATTTTTGGCCAGGTGAGGTCGGAAAATGAACTGCAAGCGTCTGGCCACGGGGACCACGTGGTCTGTTTGCCCAGTCTGTGTCCCCAAATGAACGGCAAGCGTCTGCCCACGGAGTACACGCTTTCGCATTGGCCAGCATACATCTGATGACGAAAAAAAGCGGCTGGCCACGCAGTAATCGCTTCCCATTTGCCCTCGAAAGGCGGAACACTTACCGCAAGCGTCTGTCAACGAATTACTTCTCTCCTGTTTGGGCAACAAAGGTCCGAAGGCGAACAACAAGCATCTGGCCGCGGAATACTCGTTTTCTCTGAGGCCACCCATGTAGAAAAGGTCTCCGGAAAGAGAATTGCGCGTGTGTACGAGACGACCTCGGGAAGGAGGGGTCGCAGTGGGCGGGAAATAAAATGGTGCGGGGGAGTGAGCCTCTTGACTGTGTGTACTCTATGGCATGCAGTAACATATTATGAAGCTTTGCGAGCGCCTGGCGGTGGCAGTGACCTCTACCGCGAATCTCCATTTCTGTGAGTCAGCTAATGAAGGCCAGTATAGGCAGAAAGATATCTCCTTTAGTTAATAAGCTCTGATAAAAAAGTAGGTACGGCTACTGACATCAGACTTGCTTTAACAGAAATATTAGTGTGTGGGATGCAAACTTAAACTTCAAAAATTGTTCCTGCGCTGAAGCTCGCTTAAACAACACGCTACAAGTAAATGCTACATTAGATTATACGAGATATTAAGCAAACGCCGCAAAGGCGACGTAAGGACATTCTTTTTTTCAAAAACAAAAAAAACGGCGGTGGTGCAGTGGATCTAACCAGCAATCGTGTTGTTTTTGGAAGCACCGCACCACTGCGGTTACTTTAGGCGTGATACCCATGTACAAAAGCAAAAACAGACAATGAGCATGTAGACAAGTTATTTAATTTTCATTTTCCCAGGCTAGCACAGGCATGCATATGCTCCTTGCATACAGCTAAGTGCCCGTAATACATGTGGCGCCACTGATTCACATCAGCCTTTTATTTGAGACATGTGCTGTATCAATAAATAGTATTAAATTTCCGTCGTAATAGCAGCATACCCCTTAGTCCTGCCATGCATGGCTGCATACTTCAGACACAGCACTTACAGCGCGCGTGTCACACCTCTTTTGCGCCAACTTAATCTGTACTCAATCACACAGCTTATCAGCCACAATCTATGCCTCATTGCCTACCGTCTGGTTCATCATGCCGGTATTCATCACATAATTGACCACCATACCCTCTCTAACCCCAATAAAACTGGGTTTGCAGTGTTAAATAACTTGTTACTGCCTTCAGTGCGCACTAACTACGGGAAAGTACTGTCGGCTTTGCTGCTATAAAAGCTTTGAACAACTTGCGTTTTAATGTTACATCTGCATCATCCCTGTCATCGTTCAGGCATGCTCTCAAGAGATTTCTCTTCTCTGAAGATTTACGCTGATGTAGGTGCTTAGTAATGTATTCCTTTCCAATTGTTTATGTAGCTGTGCTTCATCTGCTTGTATTTAATATTCCTACATGTTTGTAATATGTATAAAGTTTCTTTTCATGTCATAGTTAGGTATTATTGCTGCAGCTGTCTGTTTATGCATAATATTCGCGTTCATGACTCCTACTAATTGCTTAGTTTTCTACACAAAATAAAAAGGGGTCCCATTACAGTCTATAATTCTGGGACCCCTTTTTGTATATGTATTTTTTCACGCTGTATTTTCAGATTGAATAAACTAAACCAAACTGAACTGAACTGAACTGAACTTCGCTGTGCCACAATGTCTTGTGACCCAGCTGCTTCGCCGAAAACGCGATGTTTCGTAATTGGTGAGTCGAACATCCTTGACGCTTCGTTTCAGTTATATTTCCTATAGAATTCAGTACCTGGGCAAAAAAAGAACCCTTCGAGGATTCGAAGTATGTATTTAATGATAGCTACAAACCATGCTAAGGTTTTATTCTCTAATGTATATTTATATGAAACGCGAACGCTCTGAAACGAGATCAGTTATTCATAAAAAATGGTGGGAACCATGGAAGTTGCGAAGCCATATGTTTCTGGCATCCAGCGCACAAGAACTCTAATGACATGCAGGTTGTTGAAACCAAGCTATACATACGACGGTTGTGAATGCCCTCATAGTAGAAATCACGTGCTCTGCAGGTCCTGAATTTGGAAACAATGTATTCCGTGGGTGTGATGAAACGCGTAGACGTGTTATAACAGGGAGATTCAAAGGAATGTTGCGCCGTGCTTTCCTGAATCGTGATAGCATGCTTTTAATTATCGCGTTAATAATTTGTCCGTGTTACCAAAAACACATTCTTACCCAGGCCACGTATGTATCACTGCTTTTTTCAAAGTAGCGAACCTAGTGCATTCAAGCGCTTTCTTCACAATTTTGACTGCCGCCATTTTTACGAAGCCGAGCCGAGCATTTTGTCTCCAAAATGAATTAATACGTGTGCATTGCGAAAAGTTACTTGCGTACAATTTCATTTTTGAGCCTATCAGTTAGCCAAGTACTTCAATAGTATATTTGATATAGTCAGTGACAAGCTATCAATAAAGTGAACGACACTCCGATGGAGATTACGGGTGACACTGCTGATTGAAGATCCCGCATAAGGTCGCATCTTGTCTAAACACAAAAATGCTTGCCCCTACGCCTTCGTCGCCCCCATCCAGTTTCTCCCACATGCACTCTACTCTTGCACCGGTCGCTTCCTATTTTTGCACGAACATTTTTGGCCTGGCGGACCTTTGTGGTTTATAAAACGCTATTGAGCTACATCTATAGATTCTTGCTCACTCGAAAGATAGAAATGAGAAGCATCTGTTCTGTGCGTGACTATATGCCTGTTGAGAAACTTTGGGCGGGAAGGGAAAGTCTACTGTCCGCTCAAACGTCGGGCTGAATGTAACTGAGGGAAGCGGAGGGGTAGAGAAGGGGGTATAGGGGTAGGTGCTCTTTCTCCGTATAAATATCTTTAGGTATTCCACTCTGTGGAGGCGGATGGTCAGTGACGCTGTTTAGTTCTAAACATAGGGGTGGCAGAATTCAAATGAAAGGTATGACCAAATTTTATTTATTTTACTTGTTCGGCAGTACTTCCACTGAGCAAAGAAGGTAAACTTCTGCATGCGGACGTCCACCCCTTTTTTTCTGAAGGGGGAAAAATAAAACCTCCTACCGTGTTCGCGACTGATTTCACGACGAAGCGGTGAGTCGCAGTTTGAACTATAACTGAAACCCCTTGTTTACGATGCGCCTGGTTGTCCAATAAAATTTGGAAACTTCCTCCTAGGCTACCCCCCTCCCCCTTCTTATAACTAAAGGCACCCACACGCCCGTTTTGCGCGGTTGTACATAAGTACAAAACTTGTGACCCTTACGCACAAACAGGAGCCACGCCATCATTGTTTGAGATATCACGTATGCTAATTTTGCTTGATTTATACTACTTATAGCCACTTTTTTTCGACTTTTCCAGTTTTGTTCTCTTTGTTATAAGTTGCTGCTTCGCGTACCACACCCGCCTTTTTGCAATGTTGCACCTTTCACATTGCAAGTAATTGTTAAAGCTAAACTTCCGCAAGCCGCACGTGAAACATCTGAAGCTCTTATTAACCAAAATGTCACTGCCAAAACTTATGCGAAAACATCTTTCAAAATTGCTTTTGCTTAGGTGGCTAAGCAACCCTAATATATCTGTTGCGATTACATATAGGGACCGGTACTGCTCTGAGGGGGCGACGAATAAGTATACCCAGCGCCGCCCCGCGGAAGCTTGAGCTAACTTTGGGAAGGTGAAAGCCAGGCGGCGGGCCCGCGTTCATATATTCGGCACCTCTCGGTTGTTTGTTTGAGCGATTCTGAGATTGTTTTTCAAAGGTGTCTCGTGCTTGAAAACTGTTCTGGCAAAACGTTTCCTCGTGTCTGAGGTGCTTCTGTGCGATTTCCGTACGATTACGCGGCTGAACGACTAAGTTACAGATATTGTACGTCCTCGGGCGCGTGTACGCCGTGAAAGAAATTTATGGGAGAAACATCCTTGCGAAGTCCCATTCCCAGCAAGGGAAGCTTATTTACAGCGCTCATTCAGGTTAGTAATATTTTTTCTCGTATCACAGCCTAATAAAGTGACTCCAGCGTGTACAACGGCGCTACACGACAGAAGCGTGTTTGTGTTGTTTCCTTTGGTCGCGCAAACACACTACAGTTACGTTTTCGGTTGCCATTCTTCAGCTAGATTGGTGTTGTCACTAATCAACAATGAATTCCAAACGTTATTAGTCGATGACAAAGTAAACGCAGTTCCACACAGTTGGATATCTGCTACGGAGCTGCGGTTGTCTTTACGAAGATTCGGTTTAGTTTCGGCTTTCATCTTGTTAGTAATGTTAGAGTCCTCTAAGCGGCTCATTGTGATACAGTTTGTTCAGGCCGTTCAGAGTCCAAAAAAGTATTGCCTCGTCCTCTCCATCTTCTGCTTAAACAATAGTAACCTCAACTTTCAGAGTACGCAAAACGCATTAAAGAAGTCAGCGCGAGTGAATGCCACCCTGCCTTTGATAGCTTGCCACGCTCTCGCTTGGAATGCGTTGGCAAACTCTGTACACTTCGGGGAACAAAGTAGGGCTGTAAGCGTGATGCGTATTGACCGTCTTGGCATTGCTTTTCGCATCACCGGCGAAGTGCTGTGAACATAGTCTTGTGCCGCCTTTTGGCATCCATTCGGGGCCGTGAATGTCGTTAAAAAAAGGTTCCTGCTGATAAAACAATAGTGGCGGAAGCCGTAATACGTTGTGTTATGCAAATACTACGACGGCATGCGATTCATCGCAGCGCGCGATGGGTATGGAACACTGAAAGCAAACGTTTTAGTTTTACGGACCCTCGTGTCTGCGCTGCGCATAAACAGTCATCGTACTCATAATTTTACTCATTCCACTGACAAAAAATATCGTGGCTTTCTTACTGCTAAAGTCCATTTCTTGCGACGCTTATTCTCCACGGCTGCCTGAGAAACCTGTACAGAACGATGGCAGGCTGACTTTCGCGATTGTGGCAGTCCTTCACGCAGCAGTAGCGGCGCTGCCACAAATTCGGTCCTGCAGTATTTTGATCTTTGCAGACCCTGCAACCCGCAATTATAACTATGTTTCTCTAAAACATTTTCGCCACACAACGTCGAACCACATGCAGCGCGCGTGTTTTTACTTGCGCTAAACAGCCGGTCACGACATCCACCGACCCAGAGTTGCTAAGCGGCAGCGGGAGGCGGCGCTGCAGTCGCGCGCAAACCCCAGTGTCCGGTGCCTTAAGGCGTACTGATAACTTAAGCAACGGCCTTATGCTAGAAATAAGGAAATATTTAACTTCAACCTAGTGTTAAAGCCGCTGACTAGCTCAAGGTAGCGCAGAAAAATATTTACGTTTCTCTTCAACTTGTGAAGTTCACTTCACATCTTTCATGAGTTCATTAGTTATTCGAGCCACCACTGCGCTCAGCAGTGGGGTGAGGATTGGCAAGAACGAATGAAACCAATATAGGATGTAGCAAATGTACGAGGTACCTTCCCTAGTCTATCACATAAAGTCTCTCACTAACTTTGCGAAACCCAATGGTGTATGACTATGGGATCTCCTACAAATATTTAATTTGTAAAGCATCTCTAAAGCAACAAAAAACTGAAACTGTAACTGAACATTCGGTACTGCCAGCAGCAAGACGACAGGAGCTGAAGCCAAAGCAAAGCCTGTAAGGAATGAGCGGCCAAGGAATTGGGCGGCTAGGCTCGTTGGGATACTTTTTGATCGTTTCCACGCGTAATTTGTTTCTTTGACTTGTTTCATGCTTTTCAATCTACACTACCGTTCGCAACTTTAGCGCAGCATCCGACACCTGTATTATACGCCCTGTATTATGCGCCCTGTATTATACGCGACAGGAATCCAGGATTTGCTTATTTCTACCATACTAGGTGTTCGGTCTTTGTTTGAGGGGACAATTGTGTGTGGGCACTGGAATTACGGTGCAACGATGGACCTCAACGAAGCGGCGTCTTGCGATTCGTCGTGAGTGCACGCTAGTGCAGTGCATGGTGACAAGGTTTGAAGGTATTTTGGTATTCTTTTAATCTATTTCATGTATTTGCAAGCGTGTTTAGCCATGTTGCGCTATACATGTATTGGCAGCACTTGCCTGCGAAGGCTTAACAGGACCAGTAATCCTGCACCTCGCTTTTTGACGCACAAGCGTCACCGAAAAGAGATTTCTTACAGCCCCCGCCTTTTCGACATACATACCATCGATAGGGTGACTTACATTTTTGACCCGAGTGCACAAACGGCGCACCCACATGAACCATAGCTATCCACTAAAGGTCATGTTTAATCGAAAAACTATCAGTTATTTATACTAACATTAAGAGCCTATTGCCTAATGCGATTCTCTGCACAGTCTCATCCAGGCTACTGAATGTAAATTAGGTGTACTAAGCGAAACATGGCTCGATTCATGTATTTTTGACTCAGAGTTGCTTCCCATATTTACTGATTTTGATATTTTCTGTCGCCAAACCAAACCAATCGCCAAACCAAACGGGGGGTGGGGTATTATCGCTGCTAGCCCCAGTTTTCAATGCTGCGCGGTCGACATTCCTTCCTGCCTTGAAATTATCTTCAAACGCTGGAAAGCTGCCGTTCCACCCACTACAATTGGCGTCTGCTACCCCCCCCCCCCTGACTCCGATCCCTCTTTTATTGTCAACTTTTATTATGCTATTGAACTGGCAACTTCAGATTCGGTTGGTTGCCTTCTCCTGCTACTCGTACACTTCAACTTCCTCTCAATAACTTGGTCGAACTTAGCATTTAAGATTTCAAAACAAAAATTGAAAGTGACTTTGTAAATACTTGCCTAACAGCCAATTTATTCCAACTGATAACATTCCCTACACAAACATTCAACAAGCCTGCTTGATTTACTTCTACCGTGCGAACCCGGTAAAATTTTATCTGTTTCAAATCTAACCAGCCTAAGTGATCACAGTCATTCATGCTAGTTTCCAATACAACGTGCCGAACACCCTCACCCCCAAATTAAGTAAAGACTAACCCTATATTACAAAGCTGATTATGAAAGAATGAGTAATAAAATTTCCTCTTGCTGCGATTGATTTCTTGTAGATTTTTGGAAACGTTCGATTGACGAAGACTACGAGCTTTTTAAAGACAAAATGCAGGAATTAATAAACACCTATATTCCTGCCATCACCATTACAGGACGTGCTACTTCTCCATGGTACAACAATGCGTTAAAACGCCTTAACAACAAAAAGAATAGACATTTCCACTCGGTTAATGCATCAAATTTCAAGTAAGCAAGCGAACAATATCGTAATACTGAGAAACTTTATGAATCCATGATTTCAAATGCTAAGCGAACGTTCTTGTCGTCTCCCTCCCAGGCATGATACGCACTAACCATAAAGAGTACTGGAAGGCCATTAACCCAATTAATTCAAAACATATCTCGTTATTCGATCAACAAAATGTTACAGTCCCGGAGTCCTATTTCGCAGAAACACCGAATTCTACATTTTGGTCTCTCTTTAACGATGAACCCGAAGATATATTCCCCTGTGCTTCCCCCATGATTTCCTTGTTATGCCCAATGTCATATTCGAACCTCAAGGTATCATTACAGTGATGGA
The DNA here is from genome assembly GCF_048455015.1 of Haemaphysalis longicornis. NCBI lineage: Eukaryota > Metazoa > Arthropoda > Arachnida > Ixodida > Ixodidae > Haemaphysalis > Haemaphysalis longicornis. The sequence goes on along the minus strand of NW_027526295.1, from coordinate 128,345,988 downwards.
GTCATTAAAAGTGATGTCATCAGCTGCAATTGACATTAAATTCTAAAGATAAAAAACACAACATTTTTCAGCTGTTATAGTCTGATATCTTTCAGCAACCACTGTCATCTGGAGTGGTGCCACCTGACTGGAAGGTCGGCAAGGTTATTCCAATACCCAAGAAAGGTCCATCATCCTCACTTTCCAGCTACCATTCAATATCACTAAGATGCATATGCTGTAAACTTTTGGAACATATTACCTACTCTCAAACCATCACAATTCTTTCGTCTATAAATTTTTTCCACCCCAGTCTGCACGGGTTTTAGAAAAGCCGCTCATGTGATACTCAACGCGTGCTTTTTAATAATGATATCAGCTCATGTCTTAATAACAATATTCCTGAAAACGTTCTCATTGACTTCGAAAAAAACTTTGATCAGGTACCCCAAAAACGTCTCTGAAACTTTCGCGCTTAAACCTTGACCCTGCCGTTTTAAACTGGATCCAAAACTTTCTGTCAAACCGTGAACAGTTCGTTTATGCCAACCAGGCATCATCATCCCGCTGTCAAGTAGTCTCAGGTGTGCCCCAGTGTGCGGTCCGCGGCCCTCTCCTGTTCTTAAGTTATATAAACGACCTGCATAATAATATTGTAACGTGGCGGCAGATGGCACGAAACATGAGGTGATGAAGCGATGTATTTACACGGCTATTCACAGGCAGCCATTCCGAGCACGGGCTTGCTGCGCCCCGCACCGATCTTCTTCTTTGTCATCATTAGTGGTGGGCCTTGCTTGCGTGGGTATTGTCCTGTCCCGTGACAATATAATGCCAAGTATCCGCTTATTCGCAGATGATTGTGTCACTTATCGCCCAAATATTGACCCTAATGACTCTTCCATTCTCCAAAAGGATCTCCCAACAATGAAAACGTGGTGCAGAAATTGGCTAACGACTCTGAACATAACAAAACGTCCGTTGTTTCTTTACATTGTAGGAAATATTACCCGGCTCCAACATACTTTATTTTCGGCTTTAAATTATCCCTGGTGGATTCCTATAGGTGTTTAGGTATAAACATAACATCCGATCTTAATTGGACACCCCACATTAAAATATCTGTAACGAAGCGAATAAAGTTCTTGGCTACCCAACACGAAGCTTGCGTCAAACCCCTCCGCCTGTAAAACATTTAGCTTACCCAACATTATTGCGCCCAAAACTCGAATACCCTTGCGCCGTCTGGCACCCGCACCAATCCTATGTAAAATTTTGGAATGTATTCAGAATAGGGCAGCAAGGTTTATTTACTCTGAATATTCACATCACTCATGTGTCACTAATATGAAAAACCAAGCCCAACTTCAGAATCTGTAATTGCGACTCAAGGCCGCTAGAGAAACCCTTTATCACAAATTGTTTCATTTGTTCTCTGACGCATCCGGTATTATGCCCGCACATCGAATCGCTTCCCAAACTAGCCACCACAACACCATTTATCCTGCGTATGCCCGCACAACTGCTCACCTACGCTCGTTTTTTGTTCAAGCACCAAAGGATAAGAATGATCTTCCACCCTACGTCGTGCACCACTCAAGCCCCAATCTGTTCAAAACTCACATCGAAAGAAATCTGTGCCACAGCCCACCCCTTAGTAACACCCCGTACAGAGGTATCTGAGGTATAATAAATAAATTAATGTACACATCAGATGTCTAAGAACCTCAAAAGAACGCACACCGCTGCAAAGCCGGTTTTTTTCAGCACCTGAAACACTTTTCAGGCTTCGCAAAGCCGTCAATGGTCACCCTAAAAAGGCTGCCGAATGCAAAACAAAGCACTGTCACCTCTTAGTGCCATGTGCATGCATAGTAGTGCATCTAAACCACTTTCTTACTGCAAACACTACGTCGAGAACACGCGGGCAGATGCCTCAACGCCCAACTCAAGGAGCACCAGAAAAACTAGTTAATGGCAGCGTGGAGCCATCTGGCTGTACATTGATGTGGTTCCAGCCGCACCACACGTTTTTATAGGTGTTCGGTTATTGGCAGGAATGATCCATAGTTGGGGGCAGCAGAAATTCACAGATTTGGTTATGATTGTGTAAGCAGGCCCTCAGTATCCGTTTAAAAACAGGCACGTGCATTTCTTGCAACTTAACTAACCCTGCTAACTTTCATGCCAGTATTTCATTCTTGTGGCATTTTCAGCTACTTGATTATAGTTAGACGTTATGTTAGGCTGTGAAAGAATGCCTGCGTGTATCATGCTCCAATGTTGGGAAATTTCTTTTGTCCTTTGTCCAGCAGCCATGTGCTTCCGTTCACATTGTAAACATCAATGATTATGTTTCGTTTCGCTCTATGGGTCTATAGCGACATATGTATAGCAATCACTTTCGGTGCGTTATAAACTAATTTTTGTTTCGGGCAACAATCTGCATTTCAATTCATTGAGCAGATTTTTTTAGAACAGGTCGACCTAGAAAGCATGCATTCATAAAGGTGCATTTATAACTATCCGTACAAACGTCGCCATACTTTTTGTAATGCTCATTGTTTAAGAGAAAAGGTGTTCACTAGTTGGTTTGAAGGAAGGCTTTCAAGTATTTTCTATATTCAGGTTAGTTTGAGGCCAACCTTTCACTGCTAACCCGCCATGGTGGTTCAGCGGTTAAGGCATTGTGCTGCTGAGCTGGAGGACACGGGTTGAATACCTTAACGCGGCGGCCGCTTTTTTCATGCAGGTGAAAATAAAAAACAACCGTGTGTACGAGATTTTGGCGCACGTTAAAGATCCTCAATGAGTGAAAATGCATTCGGAGCCCTCAAATACAGCGTGCTTCATCACCTGCATTGCGTCGGTGCGTTCAACCCCACAATCAATCACACTTTCATGGCTAAACCTTTGCTGGCATAGTTTTTTACATTCGTTAAAATTAGAGACGGCACCCCATTATTTTTTGTGATTGTTTGCTATACAGCGCTTGTTGTTTTGTTACAGGTACAGCAGCTTTGGCAAGTTGTGGCAAGGAGGGTGCAAATTTCAAGCAAAACTCCATGCACACTACAGTGCAACTGCTTAGGCTGTACTTATTTAGACCTGCCAACTTAGCAACAGAAAAATTGGGGAGAACGCAGTGAGGGGGGGGGGGAGAGGTTTTATTTTTAGTTGAGCATTTCAGAAAATCCAAGACTGGAAACTCACATCAGAAAGGGGTAAGGGTGTTTATTTTAGGCTTATTTGTTCTTTTATCATGATGATCTCTACTTTTGGTTCTTGTTGCAGAGAGCGCGAAACGTCTTGATTTGTCATGGTACCTACCGAAAAATTCAGCAGCTCCCCCACCCGTGCAAGGGCCCTCCTAAATTTACTGCTAATTTCAAATTTCTGCACAATTCTGGGATAGGGCCCCCCTCCTTCGCTCTACCCTTCCCACACCCTGAAATCCACCACACCCAGGGAGCACTGGCGGGCCACAGCCTTTCCATATTCTAACTCAATAGTGGTTAGCAGCCTGATAGCCCGGTAACTACGCGCGATTTGTCGTTTTAAATGCGGAGTATTTCTTAGGCTCGCGATGTCACTCGTCGATGTTGTCGGCGCCGTCCACACGCTCACTGCGCATGCGCGTCGCGTCGAGGCGCAGGTGCGCGTCTTTCCACCGTACCCTCCTCGCTCTCAACAACAGGTGCGGCGGTGTGGGAGGAGCGCGTGTACCCCGTGCACTCAGTCGCCTAAGCAACAGCTGCGGCGGTGCTAGGGGAGCGCGTCTGCGCGCGCATGCGTCGTAGCTACCCGTGCGCTGCGTCGCGCTCAACAGTAACGGCGGCAGGGCGTGTACACGTGATAACGGCGTGGTGGGTGCGTGGAAAGTTCGCGTGCTTCTGTACGGAAGTGTGCGCATGAGCGTCTCTCCCCCGTACTCCTCTCCCTCGAACGCGGGCGGTGTGTATATAAGCGGCGGAGCGCTCGTTCGGAATTCAGTCAAAGGCGTCTTTGCTTGGCTTTCGCTTGACTTGACGCTTTGCTTGACGGCACCAAGGAATATAGACAGACTTTAACTTTACACTCCTTCCCTTCGCTTCTCCTTCATTGAATAAATAAGAATAATAAAGACGAAATAACAATTAAGCATTCCCAAACCACACCCAATTATGCAACATTCACGCGATACCCCCACCACTCTGCGACGCATTTACTCGAGTTCCCCCCGTGGGAAGATGCGGGCGGGTTTTTTTACTTTGGTAGTGTCGGTTTATTTTGGCGAAAACATGTGCTCGAATTTGTTGCCGAGACACGAACCGATGTACCCGAAAATACTCTTCTATGGTCCTTTGGTAGCAGTGGCATAAGGAATGCACTGCATGGTTCGGAGGAAGGTAGCCTGCATGGTTTACTGGCAGGGCATGAGGAGACAGGTGTCGACTTCAAGTGGAATTCTACTGAATGTTTCTTTGTAACTAACTAGGTAAAACTATCTCGGTGGTTTTGAAAGCGATGACTAACATTGGCGAAACGTTAGGTGCGTGTACATCCTGTATTTATTTCCTGGTGAGGGATTGTCGCGGCCATCTTAAATTTTTGTGTTTTGTTATAGCGCTCAATCCCAACCTTGCCTGTGATCTCGACTTGCGTGCAGGAGAGCACTTGCACGAACTTTTACGGTAGCAGTTGCAGGCTTCGCATGCTTCACAGAATGCATATGCTGAAGACATTTTATGGTTCAGTGACTCTTCACTATAAGTAAAGCACACATTTACTAGACACGGTCGCCTCCATCGGCACCGCCATCATAGCCCATGTGCGCCCACACTCCACCGAAGTCGCATCAATGCTTCGTGGCGATAATATGCGTTCAACCTTGATTTCATGTATTTCGCTTCATAATTATTTCATTTTTTATTTCCAGCACCATTGAAGCTAGATCAAGAAGCCGACAAGGCAACTGTGGCAGCTATTATGAAGCATTCATGGGAAAACAACGCAGGGAAAGATGAAGTCAGACATAGAAAGGCAATGTACACAAGCACGACGCTGAACAATGCTGATTATGAAGAAATTGATAAATATACTCTGCGAATGCCACCTAGGTGCTCTGAAAGCCAACAAAAAGGAATTGCATGCGTTGCACAAGGACAAATAAATACCTAAAACTGACTTTGGTTTGTGTTTCATTTTCCTAACACCTGTGTGCTTTAGCAGAACTAAGGTTAACTGCCTGTTGTAGGGCATGCATGGCAGCAGCCTTGTGCGGCTTCCTCTGGCCTGCATAGAATAATCTGAATCTGGCCAATGAAAGGCCATGCACCTGTAGCCAATAGTAGGCCCTACATGCTTGGCCAAGGGTAGGCCATACTTTGGCCACTCGTAGGCCATACGTCTTCGGCCAATGGTCGGCCGATCGTTTTAAATAATATTAGCGGACAAAGCAGATTGGCCAATAAATGAGAGCTAAGGTCCAGCCTTACACGGCCAAGAACCATTTTGGAGTAAGGGCCAAACACTTTGGCCGAAGATTGGATGGGAGGAAAAGGGCTGGCCAATGTTCTTTGGCCAAAGATTGGCCGCGCATGCTCGTGCTACCTGGGAAAGGAGCAAGATGCTAAATGCCACCTCAATGGCAATGAAGCTCCATGCCAGCTCAAGACCAAACGGGTCTCTTAAGAACGGCCCATGAAATCGCCCTCAGGAGAATTACCTATAACTAAAAAAGGCACTGTATGAGACCTGCATCACAAATTCTTTGGAAGAACGGCTTAACGCGCACAAGATCAGTCAACTGCAACGACTGCGAAACATGACACCGGACATAAGCAACCTTCACAACCCAAGATACGACACCAGCCAAGGAGACAAGCACGGATGAGCATCTTAAGCCTCACCTATAGGGTAAAATCTGCCCAGCTCTACTATCCCTTAATATGCATCCAAACGTTTGCAATGAAAGAGGAACCCTGATATTAAGGCCACCGTGAGGCAGATCGACAAGACTGGTATGCAAATAGAACTCTTCCACACGAATGCCAGCCAGCAAGATGGGAAGGGTGTTACCGTTGTATACTGAAACCATACTCTCATCAAAGCAGGTATAGAACTTCACCTCAAAGCAACTGCCAATGTAGAGACGAGGTTAATCGCGCGTTCTAAACAGCACTCTTGCAAGTATACGCCAGACACTGGTAGAGTCTACAATTACAAAGACTCACCGGCGCATGCCCGTAACTTTCCCGCAGCCGAGTTCCTGATTTAGCACGCGCCTAAATCTCAACAATGTATGTTCACCAACTTGCATCTCTACTTTACTTATTTTCTTCTTCTACAGTACATCCTCACCTACACAGCTATGCGTCCGTCCTGGGTTCGCAGTTTGTGTCCGACAGGAGCCCACCTCCACCTCATCCGGCACGGCTGCGTCCAACACCGCACTTCCGCTTCTCAATATTCGTGTGCACCCACCTCACTCAGTTTTTGCGTCAGGAACACTTATATTCTGACATCCGCAGCACAGAATTTGACTTCTAGAAAAGGGTCGCCGATTGAGTCCCGACAGTGAAGGAGGCCTATCCCGATCGACGCCTGCCTTACTTTCCGCTTGTCCCGTTAGTTTTAGAGATAACCATTGTTCATAGTGCTCTGAAAAAATTCATGTGACTGCTTCGTTTACACTTCTTAGTTTGGCAAAAAGAGGCGAGTTTGTAGGTTTCAAAAACCTCACCCACAAAGCAATGATGTTTTTGTTTTTTACCCGCCTCCGTTTTGCAAAAGCATGAGCTGTTATTTCTGCAGAAGAACACAATTTTAGGGTAAAAGGTTTCTGTATAACGAATTTAAATTTCAAAACGTACGTACTATGTGAAACACGCTGACGGAGAGGTGCGGCACAGATAGAAGCTTTGTTATGGAGCGAATAAGATATTTTTATAAATCTAGAAAACGAATTTGAAATGAAGCAAACAAATGCTAAGTGTAATGAAAAAACAGTTAAATGAAGTGGTGAAATACCGCACATAACACCACCAGGCACCTCCCAAGACTTTGGTTTCGAAGTTTAGCTTTTTGTAATTCCAGCGAAATAGTGTTAAACCTCGTCTGTTAAGTTTGCTGTGGACGCCTGGTTTAATTCACGTTTTCCGTTTAGGTCGTTGGCAATGAACTATCCACCCGTTATAAGAACCGGTCAAATAGGCCCCAATGCATGTCATCCTAGATGTCACGACAGTGACGTCATGCCCTACTTCTTTTCGGTGGCCTAAAATAGTAACAATACCCAAAAAGCATCACATTTTGTTGTAAACGTCCGCAGAAATCTTGTATTTTTTCCAAAATCCAAGGCATTTATTAATCTCAGAGAGAACGTCAGTGCATCACGGAGCTTTAGAATCAAAAGAAAGTGGAACAAAGTTATTGCAATCCCTGTTCTGCGGCACTGTTTCTAGAAAAAAGGTAGGGAATTCACAACTACTCCTGATCCTTGCAAAGCTGCTGTAGTGCTTAAACGAGTAAGATTCTTAGCAATGTTTACAGCAAAGTTCTGGGCCTGTTTAGTATTCGCTGCGCCACTTCTTGGTCAAGGAACCTACTAGTGTGAATTGTGGGGCTGGGGGCACTTTCTCTATTCAAAAGTTGTGTGGATACCAAAACGTACACTTTTTCCTTGTGAAAATAAGTAAATTCATCCTCCGGCAGCCTTCTTGTTACAGTTAGCTGTCTTTTTTTAGCTTCATTTTCTTAAAATTTGGTTTCGTTTGTGTGGATGCTTGAATTAAAGAGCATAGATGTTCGTCTATTCAAAGGGAGCGTCTTAAGAGACAAGATCACATGTCCACTGTGTTCGAAAATAAATCTACTTTAAAAATTATTAACTAATCCGTCAAATATAATAACGGAGAATTCAAGATTACATGTCGCGCGGCGGCAGCCCCATTACGTACCTTTCAAGTATTTGACCATTTCTAAGTTACACCATCGTACCCTTTTACCGATCTCACGTAACGAACTGATATCAGAACACAAATGCAACTCTTCCGCTTGCTTTATTTTGTTGTAAAGCGGGCGGTTTAAACAGGCTTGTTTCTTTACAACCTTTATGAGCCGGTGCGCGCAACATAGTGCTTGTTGCGCACACACTCGAGGGTTACTTTGTGCTTGTAGCGTTTTGTGTGGGGACAGCCATGGGTACAGAGCGACGAAGTGGGTACCAAGGGGACAGGTAAACGTTCGTTTGCTACGCAGTGCTGTAGGAGTAAGGTCTGAGGAGTCACTTCGTTGTCCCAGAACATGTTGTCGCAATTTCTACTCTACATTGCTCGCGACTTGTTTAATGAACCTATTTTATAGACGGTTTTGGAGAACAATTTGTTAGTGTCCATACCATCTGGAAAAGGTGCCGTATATGTTCTAGGGCAACAGATTCGCCAATTTAGAATATGTTGCTATGCACTGCGAAGGACGTGCTACGCCCTGAGTGGGTATGCGCAGTTGCCAGAAGACCATATGCACTTAGTGGGTGTGTAGCTTAAACGGATTGGGAAGGCGACGATTATACAATACTGACCACGCTGAGAACGCGCTACAATCTCGGACAGCTAGCTGCACCTCGACAATCGCTGCGGCTGCAGCGTTGTCGAGGTGCAGTCATTCGGGACGCTTCTATCCCCTCCTAATAAACACTTTTCAACATCCAGGTGCCAGAACTACGCTGCCGTTCGAGCACTGCAATGGCGTGTTGTGGAAGAGGTACCCGGTCATTGTGGTCCCGGTGCAGTGAATGTAAGTTCTGTAAATCAGGACTCGTACTAGCGGCTCTTGCTTCTTTATCGCGGTGCCTCCGTTTTCCAGTCCCAGATAACTAGAAAAGCCAGATTTTTTCCGCCCACTTAAGGCTACATCATGGTATGCGCTTCCTTTCAAAAGATTGCAGTTTGATAGCTACAACAATTGCAGGTGCGAAGTTCTGATTTCCACTTTGAAACTAATAATTTCTTTTTCGAAAGCCAGTAGTCGCCAACCGGTAAAAACATTTTGTTTGCAACTCCTGGTGAGGAGCTAGCAAAGTCCGTCGCTTTCTCTTTGAGTTGGGCTATACGTTCCCCTAGTTTTTTTTATTTTGATGTTTTTTCAGCTCTGTGTCAGACAGTGTCTTGATTTCCAAATATGTGGTAATTTGCTGTCGATGTATGATGTCTGGGAAGAACCGCTGTCAGGTTTGTGGGCGTATTTATGATTTGGATGACTTCATCTACCCACTGGTAATAACATAACGGTGTTGGCTTGATGTCACGGAGCTTTCATACGTCGCTGAATCTATCCAAATCAGTAGTGCCCCAGAAACGATTCGGGCTGTATATTCTCTCTTCCCCTGTACCTGTATTTTATTTACATCATAATCTCACCCAATGACAACACTGTGTTCATCCAGGTGTCTACTTGGAAGCTGTGAGTGAAGGAGAGGCCACGGCTTATAACCATTGTCTTATCGTTTCAAGTATTTGTTTTGGTAATTAGAGCAATTTCCAACGTAACGCCTTGATCTAAATATTTTCAAGCTCTGGGCCTTGTCTATTGCTCTTTTTGTTGCCTCCTAGCTGCGATAGAGAGGTCCGGCCTGCCGAATCTCGCGTCGACAATGGGCGAGCGCGTGATTCCGGAGTTTCCACTTGAGGCCGCTACTTTTGGCGGGGGCGCCCCTCATCGGTGACGGCTCACCCGGCTCCCGCTTCGGAAAGCCTTCGGAGTGGTTGGGATCATCGCGCATGAAAGCAGCGTCAACTAACGTCCTGTCTCGCGTATATGGAAAGTAGTACTATTACCAGCGAAAGGAAAGGTGACTTTGCAATCTCTAAAAACGTGATCTCATGAAATACCGTCTTTAATTGGTAATCGTGGTTTAAGATGGCGATGACGCCACCTCATCAGCAGCTGTTCAGCCGCCAAACGGTGTGGGGGAAAACGGCTGTGCAGCCTCTTGCAATGCGAATTTGGTTTAAAAATTCTTTAGCTGTATGCTCTGAAAAGCAACTATGACTGCTGATATTTATTACGGTAAATTATTTGAAGCTATCATTAAGCGCAATTTGAAAACAAATGTAGTTTAAGCTTGGCCAACGTAGTTTGAGTTGCCTAAGCGGGTCAAGCTGTCCCGCCGTGCAAGTTAACATGGCTCAGAAATCCACATATTAAGGCTCAACAATTTTGTTTACAAAAAAAAGGTTGCCTTGTGGCACGACCTTTCCGACAGGGTGGAAAAACAGAGTGCGGTAAAGAGTTAGGCACTGTGTTTTGTTTAAAGTGACGACGAGAGGCTTGCTTGGTTCGACGTTGAAATTGAAGATGTGAAACACTAAAACCAGGGCAAAATTGGACCCACGAAACAATTGTCATGACAATAAGACGATGGTCAGTATACCATACATACATTCTCAGTAAAGTCAGTCGAGTACATAATTTCTAGGTAGTATTTCATTTCCTCACATGTACAGTTAGACCGCCACCCCCCCCCCCCCCCCAAACACACGCACACAGAAATGAAATCCCGAAGTTAAACAGGCTACCCGCCGCGGATGCTTAGTTGCTATGGCGTTGTGCTCCTGAGCCCAAGGATGTGCGTACGATTCCCGGCCGCGGTGGCCGCTTTTCTGTTGGAGGCTAAAAGCGAAGACGCCTGTGTTCGAGATTTCGGTGCACTTCACAGTTTGTCGGGTGGTCAAAATGAAACCGAAGCATTCCACTACGGCACGGCTCATCGCCTGTGTAGTATCGGCACGTTAAACGTCACAATCACTCGAAATACAGAAGTTGCTGTTCCTCATAGACTTTTATTTATGAATTTTTGAATTAATGAGAGCTCAGCGGAGGTACGACGGAGTTAGCCTTAAGCGGCTTTCTGTATTGAACGGCCGAAACGAGCGTGTTGATCACAGAGCAGCAGTATTCAAACGAGCCAAATTGCTCCGTGTTCGCAAAACCAGTGCAGTTAAGCGTGCCGTGCTTTCCTGAACCTGGTGGTGTAATTGATCACGAGTTCTTCAGGGGTATTAAGCTGTCGCTGAAGGTCCCTAAATGCGTCTATTATTTGTCGGCGCACTCGCGACTGCTTCGCTTTTCGTAAACACCGATTAGCCAGTTTAATATTTGAACCAATTACTGTTACGGGTGATGATGACTAGCAGCAAGGATATTCAGTTGAGAAACGTACTTTTTTATACAACGTTCGTTTTTTTTATAATCACGCAGTGTGTCAAATATCAACACAGGAATGGTTCAACAGAGTGCTCATCAAAACAATACCATGACGCGCCAAACATCACATTTGCAATCCTTGAAAAATGCTGAAGAAATGAGCCGCCTCGAGCTGGACAGGACGTCTTCAATATACCGCATTCTGCTCAGTCGCGCTGCGAGGAAAAAAATTGAAGCTCTCTGACCGATAGCAATTAAAACCTGACTCAGTCCCTACTTTTGAAATATCGATCATTTTGCAACGCTCACGACTCACGGCATAATTTGAAAAAAAAAATTACGATGTAAACGATCACGACGGTTCGTCTACGCGGGTAGCGGCGCTTCGAAGCACCTTCCGTGGGAGGCCGCCGCTGCGGTTTTTCCACTGATGACCACCGCCAGGGCCGACGCTGTGACGAAAAAGAAAACTAGCGCCGTCACCGACGGAGAAGCGCATTTGGCTGGCCGTGCCTTGTTTCCATTGAGCGGCCGGGCACATACCGACAATTCAGCGGGAACGACATTTTTTTTATTTCGAAGTACGTCCGGGGGCGGGTTCCAAATTGTTAAGCGTTGCTGGGGTTCCACTACTTCATTTTCATCCCTGTACAATGCCATTCCAGAAGGGTAGTTTCAGGATCCTTTTTAGGTTATCCGTCCGTCATCAACAGGAGGGCGAAGTTCGCTAACATTACCTCGCATAATAACTCCTATGAAACGTAGGCAGCACTTGTCACCTGCATGCTAACGACGTCAAGGTATATATCCAGCTGAGGCATAGGATGTGAAGTGATCAGACAAGAATAGGTATCGCTGTCTTCGTATTGCACGTCCTTGATGACAAGCTTGTGAATGCCTTCATCACCATGGATAACTGAGTACCGCTGGGAAGGGGCAATTATAATAGAGCCGATCGAAATCACTTGCTTTCCTTTAAATCGTCTCCACTAGATCTGGAAGAAACAAGACACCTAAACCAGAGGTGAACATTATGCCGACTCTGAAGTATGTTTGTGCTTAAAGAACTGATTGGGTTAAACAGAAGTGCAACGCACCAGGAGAAAAACGTGCAGCTACTAGGCTAGAAAGTACACGTCGTCATGTGCTTAATATAGCCAGGGTCATAGAGGCAATTTTTTCCAGTGCTTCACTTTGATTTATTTATTTATTTATTTATATATTTATTTATTTGTTTGTTCGTTTATTTATTTATTTATTTACTCATTTATTGATTATTTATTTATTTATTTCCAATACTGTTGGCCCATGCGGGCTGCTAAAACCAATTACCAGGTTGAGGGACACTGCAGTGTCGGTACTTTAGGGTGCCAAGACGAGAAAACACACAAGCACACGGTTCCAGAAAAGCATGCGAAGTGTTTTAAGTTTTACGAAAAAACCGCCATAGAAATGAACTTTTCATGTGATTTGAACTAGTGTACGGTGTCTTACATGTTTTCTTATGAAGGTTCGTTGCGATGTAATAAACATTCTTGTTCAGGTACGGCTTTTTTGTGTTACTGTAGTTGATATGTCAATTTCTCAGCACTGCGCAGAGGAAGGTACTTCGCTTTTCTGCCGTATCCAGTTGTTAAAAAAAAGATTTGTTGGCGTCTACTCGCCAGCAGTGTGATTCCGGCTGCGCCGCAAGAATTTAGCTGTGGCACCCCAATCCTATTATGTTATCCGTCTCAGCCCATCCGTGTGGAATATTAGTTTGAATACGGTGCGTATAAGGACTACGTCCCGATGCGACCTGAGTCTACTAGCGTCCCCTCGTGTAGCGGGCGCGAATAAAATATAATTACACTTGGGTAACATTGGTAGATTATAGTGCTATAATCTACACATACCGCTTGAGTACAAGCACTGGTAGCAGGAGATATCTTGTTGTTTAGTCGTTATTACGGACGTTGCACTTACAATTAAAGTAAAGGTTCTTGAAAACATTTTCTATGGAAACTTTTACTTGCTCTCAGCCAGAAATACAATGCGGAGCATTGCACTTATGTAAACTATGTTCTACAGTGACTCTGTTTAAAATATAAATTATTGTTTTTTGTCCCTTAACGTCTTTGTCACAAGCGAGCTTATTATGTTAATTCCTGTCTGCACATTGACGTGTGGCTTCAGCAAAGTGGCATACAATGCCAGAGGCATTTATTTCAATTATTGCAAGACTTGTTCTAGAGCGAGGATAAATATTGAGATCTTTCCTACGTTCTCGAGAGGATTATCAGTGGGACGAGTAACGTTTTTGGGTGTTGTTTTTTTATGGTACAAATAGACAGCGTGAACAAGAATCAAATATCACGCCGATATGAAGAGCGGAAACAAGACGTCCGTTGATCCCTTTTTATCGTGCCGTGATTACAACGGGGAAGGAAGATTTTCTCGGTGCTTTCAGGGCCTTTTGTTGTAGGCATACCTAGCTCTGTAATAATGCGAAAGCATAGGTTAACGATGGAGGTTGAAAATCCCGCGCACATAGCATTGTGATATAAGCAGAGAACCGACGTGCTTCCAAAGCTCGACGTTTATATCTGGGTAAAGGTGGCTACAACGAATGAGGTATGGCCATCGGCTAACATAAACGTGTATTAGACACATGTACTCGGCCCTCCAATAAATAAATATATGCGTGGTGATTGCAAAACGAGAAGCTAGATGAGTAGCAGATCCCAAGCAAGAGTGATTCGGTGAACCTTCAAGCCGAAGCCAAAAATGAAAGATATCATAATACGCAAAGAGAAAAGTAGAAGGTAATATTAAGAGGCCACCGTGGCACCACCACACACAAGCTCTTATAATAAGGTGCGCTACTGTAGGCACCACTCTGGCTATATATGAAATTAGCACTACCTTCCACGTGACGCCACTTCTTGGAAATTCCTCGGCTTGTGCATACGTGAAATCACCCCCTACACCTTGGTAAATCAGAGACATTGGAAACAGAGAACCCGCACCCACTATAGCAAAGAAACACTAGCTACTTAGGTCGACAATTAGGCGTCTACCTCAGCAGTACCTACAAAACAGCTGCGATTGTACGGTATTAGCCCTAAAGGCAGCTAGCAAGCAGTAACATACACTAAATCAAGCCTATCACGGTGCCGTCCCCAATACAATTATGCGGCATAAATAACACCGTACTGCCCGTTAGGCTGTTCAAGCTTAATGCTTCTCCGTTCACTTCATAATAGGTAGTACTCAAGGGCTTCAGAGATTTCATTTTTAAAGCGACGTTTATCACTTTTAAAGCCTTTTGTTTTTTCACTTCAAATCATTGCCATCTAGAAACGATGAGAGATATTTTTGGGAATTTTAAGGTTCGTGCACTTCGAATCAACAAACGAAGCATGAACATGCGCCTTCTTTGGAACAAGAAAAACAACGTCATAGTTATAATCAGCCCTAAAATAGACAAAAGAAAGCAACTTACCTGGTAAGGTTCTAGAAGTGTAACTGAGAAATTCAACGATACAGTCTGCCCCAGCATCGCAGTGATATTCTTGACAGGAGTAATAAATGAAGGGCCAGCTTCCAGGTTTGGTGATGTCCTCACTGCCTCAGGATCTGCGCTTTCAAATAATAAAAATTTCCGGTTAGTTTTTCAAAAAAATTCCAATCGCATCTACACTGTCGTCTTGTCGCGCGTTTCCTAGACTTTAGAGCAGAACATATTCTTGAAAACCTTCTACCAGTTCAGCAATATAGATATGCCTTGGTAGTAGTAGTACGGGCAATAAAGAGCATGCTCGATATTTTCATCCCACAGCTCTTCCAGCCCACCGAACTGTTTTCAGCGTAACACTCAGCCTTCACGCCTGCTATCGTAAACCATTCGCTCTCATTAAAAAACTCGGCGAAAACTGCGCGCTTGTTGGCGAACAATAATAAATATTTGTTCTCAAGAGAATATATGTATTAACCAGAACTCCCAACTTTTGATGCAGCTAACAGAGCGGAAATATTCCAAAGAGATATAATGTATAATTTGAAGAGTATAATTTTCTTTATCCAGAGAATGTAGGCTTCTCCCCGAAAAGCAGTTTTGGGCGCAAGAGGGTTTTTAGGTTCATAAAAGGCAATTGAACAGTCACAATGTCACCTTTGAAGCCACTATCTGGCCCACCTCCCTTCGCGCTTTTTGGGTATCGGGAAACTGCAATACGATTTCAGGTGAGATGCAGAATGAGGGGCTTAACTCAGCGAAACTACACCGAGGTGATTACGCTCGCCGCAGTGCAGGGTTCCGGATGAATTTTGATCACCCGAGAAAATTTACGTGAGCCGAAAGGCCAACAGACGAGCGTTTTTGCTTTCTGCCTCTATTTGAAAATCATCCACCACAGCCGCAATCGAACCCGCGTTCGTGGACTCAGAGCACAATGTATTAGCCTCTGAGCCACCGCGGCGTGTGAAAACTTCAAAACGCATTTACTGGCGTTTAGAATATTAGTTCTGTTGATTTCTAGAATATGGCTTACATATAATGAATGGTATGATGAAATTATTGTCCTATCAAAGGACGGATTAAAGGTAGGATTCGATCAGTCAGTTATTCAAATAATTCTTAATAGAACGAGACAATTGTGTATAATATAGTGTGGAAAACCTGAAAATATCTCAACTTTTTCTGTAGACAAGAGGGAACTAATGCAATATCAAAAACACAACCTTCTTTCGGTAATATAAAGCGCTCAGATGTTCAGCCAGCAGTTCATTATCCGATTATGGTATTGTTAAATATCCCTATCACCTACCCTGAAGAGGAAGAACTTCGTCTTGCAGCGCGAGCGCGGGATCAGTTGTCAGCTATTAATGAAAAAATGCAGACGGTTTCCCGGCCTCTATCGTGTTTGCAAGTGGTGCCGCGACCAGCATTTCAACCTCCACGCAATATGCGCCAGCAACCAGGAGCAGAAATAACGAAGGCGTCAGAGCAGCTGATTGACCTTGTCCAGACAACGAGGAGGCCATCTTGGAAAGCTACGCGATCCGACGAGCTGATTGAAACGTAAGAGAGCTTCACAAAACGATTTTGCAAGATGAGCAAAGATATTGTAACGAAAAAGAGGAAGGCTTTACGGTCGCAAAAAGCAGAGATCATCAACGCAGCCGCGCAGCGAATAGGAGAAGGAACCGAAAGAAAGGCGGTTTTCTTAACGCAAGCGCAGATAACGGGGCTGGAAGCGTGATTAACAGAAGAAAACCACCAAATGGAGCAATATCTACCAGACGTAGTTGTAGGCAGTCAACTTGAGAGAATAATCAAATACGACATGAAGATATTGGGTATCCTATCAAAGCTTGAGATAAGCATTGCGGGGTCCATCCCAAGCAGCGTAAATGCCTAGCCTAACCTCCCGACGTTAGCGCCGAGCACACAGCACAACGCCAGTCCAGTACGCATTCAGCTGGTGAAGTTACCGAAGGTGGATCTTATAAACTTCGAATGAAATGAGCTGAAGTGGAACAGATTTTGGACTCAATACAAATCATCAGTTCACGGCAGGCCAAACATAGCTAAAGCCAGACGTTCAACTACTTGATGGCGTCATTACTGGCATGGCAGCTGCTACAATGGAACGATTACAGTTCTTTGCTGAGAACTATGACAGCGCAATACAGTTATTGAAGAACACGTTCGGAAGGCATGAAAGATATGTGGATCTGCACATTAGGGACCTGCCTAACCTTGCAAAGGCAAAATGAGCAAGGGAATCCGAAGAGCTAAGAAAGCTATTCCAAGCCGTACAAGTGAGCATCCTCGCCCTCGATTTACTGAATGTGAGACCCTTGATTTATGCACCAATGCTGATGCCAGTGTTGAAGAGAGTTGTTCTAGCGGCGTTATCAGTAGAGCTCAAATTGGAGGAGATGGATAAGAATAGGCTGGGCACAGAAAGACAAGAACGAGCGCAAAGCGAGTCAGAAGGAAACATCAAGTTCGGAATTCCTAACACAACTGTTTGAATTTCTTCGGAATAACATAAAGTTGAGAGAGGAGACAGAAAAGGAGCAAATATCAGGGACTCAGAAACAGAGAAGAGAAAGCACGAGACAGTTTCCTACAACACCAAAGTTTTTATAGCTCATCTGAAAGAGTGTGCATCTTTTGCAAACAAAACAACGATGCGACAGAAATTCGTCGCCACAGCATGCTGATGGAAGAGGGAAGGGATGCGCTCGCACACATCAGGGCATGCTCCAAATGTACGCTGGCATACCACACAGCACGTATTTGTAGAGCTAACGTGCAATAGAAACGATGCAAAGAACGACACGCGACATCAGTGTGTACAACGAAACGAGAAGCGAAAGCCGGACAACATGTCGCCACTGTTCAACCACAGCAATCGACAACGTATAGCATGCATGCCATTGAACGGACGGAAAAGCAATGCGCGCTCCTACAAACTGCGGTAGCTTGGAAAGAAGGAGACTCCTCGGGCAACTGAGTCCAACTCTTAATTTACAGCGGCAGCCAAAGATCATTCATTAAAGCCGGATTAGCGGAATCAATAGGAGCAAAGGTAATCAAACAAGAAAAGTTGACGATTGGCTCATTCGGCGGTAATAAAACGGTGATCTTGGACGTGGTACAAATGACTCTAGGGCATCGAACCGAAAGCCAAGCCACCGTCATTGAAGTACTGAAAGTGGACATAATATCCCGCAATGGTCTGCCAGGACCAACTAAAGAAATAAGCACAAAGATGAGGAAGCTACATTTGGAGATTGCGACGAGACACAGAGAACAAGAACGCCGAGATCGATAGGGTTGCTAATTGACTCTGATTACTATTGGGAGTTTTTAATGGGACAATTAAAACGACTACGTGAGAAGCTAATGGCTTTAGAGACAACTCTTGGATGTATAGTGTAAGGACCATGCCAGAAAAGCAAGATGAACACAACAAAATGCCAGGCAGTCATGGTACTTCAAGTTGAAGCTACTAACACAGGCATTCAGGACGACTTGCGAAAATTACGCCCATCTTCCCGCGAGGGAGCCCTGGTGTGTTGCGACGCATCGGGGGGTTCAATGAAGTTGTCAAAGCACGGTCACGTTAGTGCGAGAGCGAGCGCTTGACTGAACCGCCGCGGCGTGATACCCGCTTTATATTCACAGCGATTGAAGGAGAGGAGACAACGGAGGAGAGTCGCGCATGCGCGCACTTGCGCGCACCGGAGCAGTTAACGCAGCGAAGCGCGCGCCAAACAAGCGCGCCAGCTGTGACGCATCGGGGGGTTCAACGAAGTAGTCAAAGCAAGGTCTTGTCAGTGCGAGAGCGAGTGCTTGACTGAACCGCCGCGGCGCGATACCCGCTTTATATTCGCAGGGATTGAAGGAGGAGAGGCAACGGAGGACAGTCGCGCATGCGCGCACTTGTGCGCACCGGAGCAGTTGTTTACGCAGCGAAGCGCACGCCAAACAAGCACGCCAGCTGTGGTATGCTAATGAGCCGGACTGAGACTGTTGCACACAGCTGTGGGAGAGAATAACGGAGGAGGGATGCGGACGGACGCCGCGACGACGCAGGAGGGACAAGCCCGAGAGCTAGAGATGCGTCGCATCTAAAATTTTGCTGTGTGGAGTCAATCGACACGGCAACAAAACATGCTCATTCATGTTTCGAAGACGAAATCCTGGAGCACTTCATGGAGCAAATAACAATGAAGAACGGTCGCTACTCGGTATGTCTTCCACGTTAACAAGACGTAAACCGGGACACCAACAAAGAAATTGCAACGAAAAGGCTACTACAGTTAACAACCAGGCTGCTACAGTTAACACCAAAAATGATTCCCTCAGGAGATATGACGAGGCAATATCGGAATATTTCACTTCTGGTGTCGCCGAAACAGTTAAAGAGAAAACAGAACAAACAAATTTTTTTTTCAACTCGCCGTAATTCGGGAGGACGGAGAAACAGCAAAAGTTAGAGTAGATTTTGACGCGTCTTCAAGCACGGCAAAAAACATATCGCTCAACGACTACTTAGAAGCAGGACCAAACTTCAACGAAGGCATATTTTCCATGCTTATAAACTTCCGAAGAAAAAGGTTACGCTAACCAGAGTTGTCGAAAAAGCATTTTGCAGATAAGCATCAACGAGGAAGACCGATACTCTTTGAAATTGCTGGGGTGGAAACACGACGAGCAGGGAAGGCTGACCGACGAAATGCAAGCAGGGAAAAGGACAAGGATGGCGTCCGGAACAGCGTCCAGTACATTTTTACTGGTGTCAACTATCAAACATCATCTGAAAGAAACAAATTCTGACTTTCGAAGACCAATAGAAATATACAGAGGGCAATTAGTCGACGACATTATACTGGAAGCGGCGATAATCTGTCAATCCATCAACTTTTATAACAAGAAAAAAAAATGCGTTTGAGATTTGGGGAGGATTTTATGAACGTATTATAGGAAGCAATAAGACCTCCATGCGGAAAACAATCGCTAGGCTGACATCGACAGTAGAAGAGCTGGGAACCATAGCGACAGAGTTGGAAGGAGCGTTAAATAACCGTCCCTCAATCTGCGCCTACAGCGAGTCTGGATAGCACATGCCAATTACGCCTGCGGACATAATAGGAAGAAGACTGCAGCTCAATGATAAAAAACGGGTCATCTTCAGTGATATCGAAGAGATCTGGACAAGCCGGTGTCAGATCACAAGGGCTTGGTGGGGAAGATGGCATCGAGAGTGCCTGAAACAAGTCGGAGCAACATCAGGCACAAAGGCAACCACCGGCAAACCGTTGGAAGAAGGTGACGTCGTTCTAGTAAGAGGCACCGGACCACGGTCATTCTGGGAAATGTGCAGAATCGAGAAGATGTATTGGGGTCGTGAAGGTGTGTCCAGAGTGGGTGTTCTGAGGCGAAGCAACAAGGAGCTGATCCGGCGTTCAACAAAACACGTTTACCCGCCCGAGGACTGCTTGAAATAGGCGCGTCACAAACAATCCTACCGCTATTTTGGCTGGCAGGAAGGAAGAAGACCTGCTCCTCGCAGTGCGAACGCGCTATCAGTTGTCAGCCATTAAAGAAAGAATGCAGATCGTTTCCCGGCTTCTCTCGTGTTTACGCGTACTAACTGAATCCAAGGCTAGTATGGACAGGCTATCGACACCATAAACGGGATTATCTGCGGACTATAAGCATTTTGTTAGGGATGCAATTGTATAAAGCTGTGAAGCCTGAAAAAAAATTCAGAAATAGATATTTTGATTAATTCACAGACAGGATAGAGGTGTGTATTGTGTAATGCCTAGCACTAGTACATTCGAACAAGACGACCAATTTCGCTTGATGTGTATCTCTAGGGAAACACTTCTGAGACCACGGAGTTTCGATTACTTGCCTACAATTCTTTACAGATCCATGAAAGAAATGAACCCACCGAAGAAGCGTTTGTAATAACGGGAAACTTTTCTTGTAGAGGGAAGCTTTTCAGACTGAAAGTTTCAAGCCGCTAGGTCTTCGTACGGGGAACGAGTATGGGGTCCCATTATAAATATATTGTTAATTTGTGGTCACATTCGTAGTCACAGGAGCAAACCAAACCTGTATCTTTTGGAGGTGACGCAGGGTGGGCAGCTTTCGTCTGCGTGCCTACATTTCTCTTTGTGTCTGGTATTTCGGTTGGCCCGCCTTCTTCAGCCGGCTCAATAACAACTGCACAGAGTGGAGGCAAAGTATTCATTGGAGTTATTTTATTTTGCAAAGGAACTTAATCAAATGAAATTCAGAGGTCCGCACAAGCGAAAAGAAGGTTCTGTTTATTTAAAAAGTTATGACGACACCTAAGCACCTATTCTAAGGTGTGAATGGAAGACGTTATTGTCCAACTGAACATCGCTCAGAGCTCCGTACAGTTTTCCGTATACAAAACAAAATTGCCTGGTTATGGGCAAGCAATTGTGCTTGCGATCAAGAAGGGATATCAACTGCTGTATACTCAATAACGAGATGTGGTTTCCTCTAGCCTGTTCATTTGCTTCCACATATTATGTGTGGGAACAGCGCTATGGGTTGTCAGGAGACATCAAGATGACAGCATGAGCCCCACCCTAAAACATTTGTCTTAGTGCAATTGTTCAATAGAAATCAGAAATTCTGTTTCTAACTGTTTCTGAGAGGAAACACATGGAAGTGTCCTATCAGAAAAAAACTGATTTCTAAAGGTACGGCTGGATGGTGGCGATAGACCCGTCACGTCGCAAAACGTACATATATCGCAAAAAGGGACTCGTGTTTTTCCATTGTGATCAATACGTTTGGGTGAAAGATAGTTGTGCACTCCAATGCTGTGTGTTGGATGAAGTAATATTTCGGATGTTATCATCACATCTTTGTTTATTCCTGCAACGCAAACCGCTGCTGCTCCACCATAGCGAATGAGCTACAAATCCTGCCTCTCAGTCTTCTCAGATAAAATAGAAATTACAAGCGATGTTTACACATTAGGAACGGTTACATGGTAGCATCATCCGACTGTGCATGCTAAAATTCCGCCAGGCGTTCATAAATTTCACTTCAAGAGCGATAAAAGGTGTTCATGACGGCAGCGAATATTACAAGCATTTTTTCGTTTTGAAGCCTCTAGATAACTTCTCATTCGATTGTGCAATTTTGCAAAATATTGATTTACACGAGCATATGAGAAAACCTGAATCATCCAGATCAACGCTTGTACGAAACCATAATACTTGAGCATTTACCAATCCTTGTCATTTGTGATGGGGGAAACTGGGTGAGTGGGAGCAATTCACGCTGTTTTTACCTGACTGTATGATGTTTTTGCTGATGACGAACCGAGCACTTCGTCTTCCGAGACTGTTTTCCGCGTGGCAGCGGTAGACACCCACGTTGTCCGTGCCTACATTTCGCACAATCAGACTTGTGCTTGCTTCGCCATATTCTCGGCGGGTATGGGTCACTTCGTGGTTTTTCCCAGTGGTATTCAAAGGGTTTCCGTCCTTGCTCCAGTACAGAAGCGCGTGAGGCACAGCGTGAAGAGTACACTGGAGAGTGACAACAAGCTGCGACTGCTGTGTATTTAATTTCATGCTTGTAGAGCTGACTACAGGTTTGTCTGTAAAATTAAAGCATAACAGATTCACAAATTGCACCCACGTTCATGCATTTCAATGTCTGAACAGTGAAGTTTTCTTGAACTGTCCTATTTGCACAATTTTTATTAAACTTGGTGAGCCAATTGGCAGTGGTGCCGCATAGATCTTTTTCTAAATAGACAGACCAACTTTACCAAATACGCAGAAAACCGAAGTGAGGCAGTTATTATGGCGCGGCGCGTTCGTGAAATTCCGAATTAAAATGAGAAATCCATTGCCCCCTGAATTAGAAATGGTTTTTTTGCCTTTACGCTCCTAATGTTGCAGTGGAAAGAACCTGCCTTCCTGACCTTTCTGCGAAACCAAAAAAAAATGATTTTCTGAAGAGGGAGGCAAACGTACGGAAAGATAAATTGCCCTTACGCAGCTGCTCGCGAATTCATAATGAAACTGCTCTCTCTAATTCTTTGTAGAGTGTGTGGTTTCTACGTCTTAGTATTAGTTACAAAAGCTTTAATACAGACATGAAAAACGACCTTTCTGAGAACCATGAACAGAGTATGCAGGTGTACAAACCTTTGAAAATGCTTTGGGACTTTGCAGCAGGCAATATTTCTTACGGTATGTAGGTAGCGAAAACCCAAAATGACCCTTGCAGGAAATAATTGGTAATCGACAATGTCATTCTAAATGAAATATAAGCTTCCCCGAACGCAGCCAGAGTGAACGTCCAATCGGCTGATCAAACGTTCTTTTTTTGTATTGCCCAAATATTTTAACTAAGTGCATTGTATACCCACGTTGCACAAGAAAAAACACCTCAAGTTGAGTCGCTATGCACAGGGATGTTCATTTTCTGTTACACCCGAACATGTTTGACGAGAATCGGGTTAAACCCGACTTCTCCCCGTATGGACCTTTTCAAAGTACCGATCAGGCGTTCACGGTCCGCCGTTATCCATCAGTACTTTCTGGAAGCAAGCCCCACAAACACAGCTTTCGAACTCATTGACTATTTGCATGACTATACCGCTGGCTACTGCAGGCTGGAAAATGCGGCACTGACCTTTTTCTGCCTAGCTAATGGAAGCTGCGATTTAAAGAGATCGTTCTCTCGCCTGAGATACGTTCAACCATCAGGCAGGACTATAAAAGAGACCGACCTATTACGCATGCAGATGATAATGAACGTAAACAAGGCTGTGAAAAAAATTGATGACCAGCTTTCCGTGAATATGACGCATTTCTTGGAAGTCATCAATGCTCTTTATTGCCATCATTACTGATTCATTTCAAACAAAAGCCTTTGGAGAGTGCTTGATAGAAAACCTTGATGTGGCACCGATCACCAAATTGAAAGAAACACCAATTTTAGCGTGTTAATGTTAACACGCTTGCAATACCTTCTGATAAATAAAACAGGGAGTATAACTTTTTACTTCTTTAGCCTAAACAGGAAAACCTCACATTTCTGAATGGTTTTATCAACAAACCCCATTTCTCCCCAGTTATCACCTTTAAAAAATACCACCCGATTTCCCCCCCCCCCCCACTTTAAAAAAATTATAAAACTTGAACACGAACAAATTGGCGCATGCACAAATGAGGCGTGTTTTTTCAGAACGAGCCAAATCCTCGTAAAGCGCATTTAAGAAAAGACGGGGGGTCATTACCGGAACTAAATGCGACCCTGTCAAGGCCGTAATATGAGACGTTTTGCATGTCAGCTAGGGGAAGTTTATGGCCGCAAGTAATTAACAATTATGCGGTGAATTTCTGCAACATTTAGGTCATAAGTTTGGGTTTGGCTCATATTGAATTGAAGCATGCAAGTTAACGGGGCATTCTTATGAACACCTTATTGATACTTTCTTTCAAGAATGGTGAAACAGACTTTTGGCGGAAAAAAACATTATTCATATGCAAAACGGCTTCAAGACGAGCATAACTATACATGAAGAGAAGGCGAGTCTTCTTGGCGCCACTAGCAGCTCGTTTAAAATTTTTTTGTAAAAGAATTTTCTTGGGCACGCTTGAAGGCACTCACGAAGCATTCAAGCTCTTAATTGCCTTGCAATGAATTTCCAAAACGCTCCACACGAAGGCTCCTCATAACTTCTTAAAGGAGCACTGACACAAAAATTTTATGTTACACTTTTATTGCTTTTATCGATGCTTAATGGTCTGGCGGACCTGAAACAGCACTTCAAATACTTCAGCGCGCAATAGTTATTACATTGAACGGCCTGAAAATCGTTTGTTTCAAATTCCCGCGCTTTCATCCCGAACGGCGCATATGACAGACTCCCTGCCTGACCTCACCGCTTTGTGCGGACGTCACCGGCGCCCACTTGAGAGGGTGTTGCGCCCGCTCGCCGCTCGTGGGGCCGCGCGCGTGAAGTGACGTCACGAGTTTTTGATGAGCGCTGTTGCGCCACTTCTTTTTCCTCTCCTGGAGTGATGTCACGCTGATGTCCATTTGCTGAGTGCCGCTCCGCGCGCTGCTCCGTCGGCGCTATAAATGAGATCCTATTGAACTATGTTCTTCGCATCGCAGGCCGCTCGTATTTCAGCCAGGGTATTCTGTTGAGCGAAGGAAGCGAATTGTGCAAGAATATTAACGGCGAAAATTGGTGTCAGTGCTCCTTTAACCAAAGCCCTCAGTTGGGGGGGGGGGGTTCGGGAGAGTTGCCACGGCTTGTAAACGGAGGCTATTTAGTCAAAAACAATAAAGGTAAATACGGCAGTAAAAAGAAATACCCATAGCTAGAGTTACTCCGTATCGACGGGGTAGATGAAACGAAACTATTGTTTCACATCTCTAAGTTTTATTGCGTTCACTTCTTCCGTTCAGTTTGTCGTCGACGTCTGGCAACAGATGTTTCGCCAATCTCCTAATTGGCGTCTCATTTGTTGATAGGCCAGGTCGAAAAGTAAACAAGAACTTCTCAAAACACCAACAAAACAGTCCGAACAGTCAGGCAAAAAGCAAACAATTAACGGGCAAAAGAATTTGCCTCATTTTGATCCCGGAAACAACAGGATCTCGCTCGTTTTTGATAGAAATAACACTCTGGGTACACATTTGCAGGGAGTAATCTCACCTATTTTTTTGCCACCACTTTTTAGGGGTAAGTTGCGAGTTTTTTCTTGTCACTGCAGTTTTATCTCACTTAGTTTCGGTTTGTGAATTTGCCTCATTTTAAAAACAACGCCTCAAATATTGGGGAGCAAGACCAACGAGCCCTCAAACTACGACACCGCACTTAACTAATAACTTATTTGTTGAGCGATTAACAGTAAAAATTTAAAATCCTAGAAATCTGCTAAGTTCACGCTTATACACCGTACACCTTTTTTGTTTATGGAATGAGAATAAACAACCTTTTTTGCTAACTGTTCTCCACCTACACAATAGATGGTTTTAATTTGCAACACCAGATCTGGCTCATGTTCCAACCAATCCCATTGTCTCACTCCCCATACTGAGCGTATGGATTTCCGCACCAAGTGTACCCACGCAAGGGAGAGCGAAACAGAGAGAGAGAGAGAGAGAGAGAGAGAGAGAGAGAGAGAGAGAGAAACTTTTCTCACAGGTGAATAGAGCACATTTGTGGTCAGGGTCGTCCGTCTAAGACTACGCTTGTACGGCCGGCGCTGACCAGCACCTGTTCTAAAAGCGTTTTCAGGATAAACCAGTGGCCTCTACTATTACGCTAAAAAAAATCGCAGGCTTCAAACGTGCAAAACATACATATGTATTCGCCTTCATTCCGTCCGCAGTCTTTTACGGCAGATATTTTTACCGCGAAGGCTTCCTACAGTTTTGTTCTGCTTCAACAAAAACCCGGCGCGTCCTCTCTGTCTTCACGCTCGAAACACCTGCGTACCTGCTTTTATGCGCGCTCTTAAGGTGGCGTTAGTCGTCAACGCTAGAGCACACCTTTTAGGCTCTCGTGGTCTTCGAAACTATAGGTATTGGCCGCGAGGGCCACCACTGGAGTGGCTGGGGCTGCGATCGTTTTGACGTCACTTGTAGGATCCCCGTTCCTACCTTGCTGCGTAGTTGGCTTGCAGCGCTTGAGATTTCGTTTAGGACGCGCTTTCTAAGTGCATGTTTCTGCTGATTTCTGGCGTTTGAAGTTAATGTCAGTGCGTGAAGCGTAGTTTGACCTCATGGGGACTTTATAACCGTTGCAGGCTGCCCGCAAACGACTTGAGCGTGGTGGTGTATGCGGACGTATGCGACCGAACCCGGTGTAAGCGTAAGCTGCGGCTCGTTTCCCCGCTACACATTTAGCTCAGCTTCAACTATCACCAAGCTATATTTCTAGATTTCGGTTGTCGTTCTCAAAAAACAGGTAAAACAGGAAATCATGAAGCGGTTACTGCTCACAGAAACGCTCCGCACACACGTCCGCCGTACCTGCCCGCCGGCGGCTCGAACCGACGTAGGTCGCGACAGCAACACCTTGTTGCCGCTTTTTAAAATCACACTGATCGCGGAAAAAGAGGTCCACATACGCGAAAATGGATGTTAGTGTGGTAAAAAATTGTGCTACGTAGTGTGATTAGCTGCGATTTTCAAGGCGATGCTCAAATATCTGCCGCGATTTACGCCGACCGGCCGTGGATTTCGGGCCCCGCGCTGCCAGCCCTTTCCACGGCCGGACTGGAGGAGCGGCGAGCGCGAAAGTGAGCGCCTGACGCTCCTCCAGTCCGGCCGTGCCCTTTCGTGCACGGTGCGGCGAGCGGCCGAAGGGTGGCGATACCTGCGCGCAACAATCGGCTGAGGCCATGGCAAGTATCTTGATCATCGATCGCCTAAATGAAGTCACCACGGATACAAACTTCCGCATACGAGAAAGGGGGTGACAGTCTGGTGAAAAGTTGCGTTAGGGACTGTCATTCGCGACTGCAACGGTAGCGGCGATGAAATATGAAATATCTGCCGCGACACTGAGCCTAAAGTTCCCAACATCAGACTACGCGCATTCCAAACCGGCGGCGAGCTAGCTGCTGGAAAAGACCGTCTTCTAAAACTCGCCGCGCGCAAGCGTGTTGCTTTGGGTTCCCCGAACTTATTGCGGCCCTCCAACGCTTGGTTCCCATATTCCTAAACTCCCCATTACCCCGCGACGTGTTTCGCCTCGTACACAACCGCGCCTTCTGTGAGCATCGTGAGTTCTCAAACTTGACGCTAGAGAAAGGCGCAGGCTCATTGTAAACAGACAAAAGCCCGTTTCGCAGAGGTCTTCGTTAAAAATGAACCTAGCCACGTATAAACCCGGTCGAAATATTTAAAAACTCGTGTTAATACCATTCGTACATTGCTGACAAGTTGTCGCGAAAAGTAAACATATCAGCAGTACAGAGCACTAGTGATTGTTAATCAAATCAGGGCATAAATACAACAAAAAACCATTGGAGGGGAAATAGGCACTGCTCAAGCCAAAGTGCAGATCGGACCAGCGCTTATAAACCTGTGCAGCGACGCAATCTGCTCACCGGTGTCTGCTCACCGGTTTCACGTAGTCATGCATTTACCAGGGAATGCGCGCAGAACGCGTCATGATATCACATGTGAGCGGCACGTTTCTGTCGCTGTTGCAAGGTCTATTTTGTTGCACACACAGTCACGTACATGGCACGCCGCAAGTATTTTATAACGAATTAACAGCGTATTTTTCTCGGCACGAATTGTATTGTCCTTGGCGTTAGCTGGCTGCGTACTAGCTGTAGGTGGCGAGGGTAGCAACTACCCAGCCGCGGCGGTGTTGTCGGGAACAAGCGAGCCGTTGCTTGCTTGGCCGGATTATTTGGTCTGTAGACAACTTTCTTCTGTAATTTGCATCAAAACCGCGGGGAGGGGCACGTGGTGGCCACAACAAAAAACGATCGAGCAGTCGCATAAGCACAGAAAGTGTGTTCTGGCAAACGACAGCGTAACCAGGCGTCCTACAAGTGACGTCACTTGTAGGTGGCGCCACAGTATGTCCTCGGGGACAATTTTTTAGCTCCAGGTGTCCGTTCTCAGCATTTGAATTTTGCGTGCTCGCTTCCTTTGACTTCCCGCTGCCCTAAGAATACTCCGCCGGTGCAGAAACTTAACTCAACCAGCCGTGCACACGTCAGCGGCACCGCAATATTAGCATTGTCATAGCCGCTATTTTTCTCAGTGATATGCCCTCCGTTCCACGCTTGGGCCACGGTTGTTCAGAGGGGCCACACAAACAAAATACAAGTTTGTTTTATTCGAAAGAATTTCTTTTTTATAGTGCCCCCAGCGCTTTTCTGGCAACAATAGATGCTTTATTCACGGAGAAGTGAATTAGTTTAGGTCAAAAATATGATTCGGGCGTTTCGAAGCGTCATCTTCCCATGCATGTGTCTTCACACAAACTTTAGGTGCGTTGTTCAGACTGCAGCGGACTGCGTCAAGGTCGCGCTAGAACGGAAGCGCGCTGTGTTCATACAGCGGAACTTTGTTTACCACCAGTCCTCCTAGATGAAGCAAGCATACTGCTCCGCACCGCTCCACATGTGGGACCATACACTACTGACACACGCAACAGATACACCGCAGCTGCCCTTGCTAGCCTACGGATAGGGCACACACGTCATACACTCGTATTTACTCACGGGGTCTTAAGACATCTATGCAGCAGCTGTGGAGAGGCCTTATCCGTAGTTCACATACTCGTTCAATGCAAGGCACTTGACACAACATGATGCAAACACTTCCCACAACTATAGAGACTGCACGTTCCACTACACCCAGCGATTTTTGGCCTGACGATCCCATGATTTCTCTCAAGCGGATTTTTAAGTATTTAGAAGTCGTTAAATTTTAAGATTTAATTTCACACCACGCATGAGCACTCCCTGGCCTCATACACCAGCCCATGCTCGTTTTCTGATTTTACTTTTGTTCTTGCTGACTGATTTTAGTGTTTATGTTTTCATCTCTCATATATAACCAGCGTTTTAAGGCTTGGTGCCCCAGTTGGCCTTGCGCCATTAATATTCGACCATCATGATCATCATGCTCCGCACCGCTATTCGCCTCTGCTTTGTTTTACAGCAAAGCTTTACTACTTTCGTCCAGCGGTTTTGCGGGGATGCGCGAGTTAACCTTTTGACCGGAGACACCCCCCGGCGACACACCCTTCGGAATGCATCGCGGGATTCGGCAGGCCCTGTTTTCAGTCCCAGTGCTCTCGCAGGGGTGGCGGCCGCGACGGGAGCGGCCGCTCAGCTGATCAGCAACCGACCAAACCCACCGCCTCTCACGCATGCGCCGCTGGGTCGTCTCCGGCTATGTGACTCATCTTGCGCCACGTTCGCCGTGATAGAGGAACGCCGGGTTCGCCGAGAATGAAAATGAGGCAACGCCTCTTTCTGTGAGCGTTGCCCGGGACCGAACGGCTTTGAGCCCTGGTCCGCAATACAGCTACATTAAATGTTAACTAAGCGAAACTAAGAACCAACCAGACTAAGCCAAACTTTTGCTTTGCATATCCAAGGTTAGCCTATCTAAACCGCACCCATTTTTTAACCATATTTGCACCTGGCTTGTTTTTCTTGAGGTAGGTAGTAAATGTTTCCAGAAACATGGGGTATTTTGGACAGATAAGGTCACGTAAGCCGATGTGGCTTACGTTAATCGGGGACTGTCGTCTTGGACAACCACTTAGCAGCGAACGGCTGTGCAGGTATAACAAGCTTAGGGCGCGAAGTACTAACAGTAGTACTCACTAGTACTTTATGTTTACGTCTACTTTCGTAACTTCTTGTATTTCCCTCGCCATTCATACTGTGATAAAAATGAATATGCATTACACTTAAGCGAAAATAGCTCGGTCTTCAAGCTTATATGCGCTGCTTAAGATGGGTTCTTTTGGCGGTCTTCTCTAATCGCACGGCTGTACATATTACGTCATATATTCTATTACGGCAATTGACTAGACACTCGCATGTCCATTCCCTTTTTTCCTAATGGTGTAGCTTATTTGAGCAAAGTTTACGTTAAAGGTGGTGGAAGTATGATTCTAAAAAGGCAATATTTCGAATGAACCAAACTTTTGTTTTGTCTGCATGGCCCGTGAACGCCTGCAGCAGCTGTAGCATGATAAAAATATATGCCGGTTCCCCGAGCCTGCAGATTTCAAACTTAAAAAATAAAAATTGTCACCTCAGCTTCGCTGGTCATCACCTTCAGAGGCTGCAATGAATTACAGTTTTTGTCCAGAATTGTGTGGTATATACACTATAACCGTGTAGGTATACGTATCTCGTGCTTGCATCTTTATGCATATGTCTTTTGCTTGGAACCGCGTGAAAGACGCCAGTTTCTTAAAATGAATGCTTGTCTTTCAGAACCTTAAATGTATGCATTACACAAGAAATTGCACTAACGGGGCATTTTGAAACCGGTTATAAAATTTCAAAATGTTTCTGTAAAACAAAAGTGACACAGAATTACTAGGAATTAGGACAGTTGGAAATATGGTCTATCCACCGCGTATGCCAGCGGGAAGTACTAGGTATGGACGGGTTTTTGCGGTTTTATTATTTTCAAATACTCGCAGTATGATCTTGATTATATTAGAACGTCCAAACACAGTTACTATTTGGTGAATGTGGGAAGCGTTGTGCGGAAATTGACAGCAAGACTACTTCGCTTCAGCGTGCTATACTTACCTGCAGGAAGTGAGCAATTGAAGAAAGTGTACCAGCTTTCCTTACGTAATTACTTCGCCTGTAAATACAATCATAAATATTATTTCGGAAACTTCTGAGTTTCTCGGTACATCTGGGTGACGTTATATTTTCTGTGCTTCCTTTGCCGCGTCGAATGAAAAGCGCCTAAACGGAAAACATGCGATTGCGAGATGCTCCGAAAGACTGGTTTGCGAACGCGTTTCCGTTTACTTAGGTCAGGCCGTTCAGATGTTGCATGTAGAGCGTACGTCATGCTGGTCTTAAGCGCTAGTGTTTTCACTACAGCACATTATGCATGTCAACAGAAAAACTAAGAATCAAACAGCAACATCCAAACAAACACATGAACTACGCAGTTCAACATACATCATACAATAACTTCACTAACAAGGCACTTACCGATGACTCGAAGCATAAAGTACAATGTTTTCATGGGATCGCTGTGGAGATGGCAGGCATAGGCCCCGCTGTCTTGCAGTCGCACGTTTTTGATGAGCAGCCTGGTCGACTCGTTTGTCTGCTTTCTTACAGACACTCTAGACTCGCTTGTAATCAGAATTGCTCCCACTGATAAAACCTTCCCGGTGTCTTCATTCACCCACGAAATCTGAAAAATGCCCACAGGTAAGCAACCTATCGGTGCTTTACGATATTTTTCAAAAGTTTAACATCTGTTGCGAGTAGCCAAGAAAACTAGAACATTCAAATGTTTCGTTCAATTACTACACATTAATTGTATGAGTTCAACTGCAATTTCATTTTAGTTATTTATGACATACTGCAGACCCCACAAGGGGCCCAAGCAGGTGGGGCAGAATCCCTGCAATGTAACACACTCAAAACATAAGGTCAAATACAGCAGCAGAGAAAAAAGAAACATAACATCAAATAAATATCAAAGTGAGTGAGCGAAAATAATAACTTTGACAATTTTGAAGTAACAACCATGATAAAAATCAATGGGAAGTCAGAGTTAGAGTCAGAAAGGATTTTATTAGACAAGAGATAAATAACAAAATTTGTGTATATATAAGGAGGTCTCATAGTCAAAGACTGAATCGGGACCTCGTATGTTAGTGAACATAAAAAATCTAACAGAAATAGCAAACAGCAGTAGCCAAAAACATGACCAGATACATAGTAGGATGAAAACATTCGACAAAAAAACAACGAAAAAGAAAGAAAAACGGAAATTTACACGGGAAGAAAAGAGGTTAATTCAACACTCCTAAGTAATTGTGTGGCAGTTACAAGTCGCAAAACAGTAAGAAAGCGAACGCAAAAGGAAATTACATCTATTTGCAGCAATATACAACAACCACCGATGTCATACTCCAGCAAGCTTTCACCTTTAATTTCAATAAATGAGGTGCAACCACGTGATGTATGCATTCCAGACAGTCAGCGAAACCGACCACGCCGGAATTTCTTCAGAAATAAGCGGATCATTAAGCATTGCCTCTGAATAAAAAACAAGAGCTAAGTGCGAGAAAGGAGCCCGAGCTGCAACATTAGTATCTCTATGAGGGGA
This sequence comes from Haemaphysalis longicornis, assembly GCF_048455015.1. Lineage (NCBI taxonomy): Eukaryota > Metazoa > Arthropoda > Arachnida > Ixodida > Ixodidae > Haemaphysalis > Haemaphysalis longicornis. The sequence goes on along the minus strand of NW_027526295.1, from coordinate 128,313,434 downwards.
CGCTATTGAAACCATTAAAGTAAACCAATTGAAAAATGTGTTATGTAATTTTTAAAGTGGGCGTGTGTGGTAGCAAAAGGGTTGCTTTCGGCTGATCACAAACTCCAGCTCTGATGCTTCCTGACATGAGTGAGTCACATTGATTGTATGTTTCATTGATTGCTGGATTTAAAGCGCCGAAACTGCACAGGTTATGAGGCGCGCCGTAATGGAGGGCTCCGGAATAATGTTGACCATCTGGGTATCTCATACGTGCGCCGAAATCTCGTCACACGGGCGTTTTTGCGTTTCGCCAGGAGTGCGTAAGGGTTATCCAGCATGAATCAATGCGGAGGTGGACTCTGCACAAGCACTATCTTTCATCCCGTACATACATACATCTTGTGTGCGTGTATTTTACGGCCAACTGTTAAAAAGTGCAAGACAGCCTACTTCACTACGTCTGCTAAGGCTACGGGCACGTGTACAGAAAAGCAACGAGCAAGGATCCAAAACGCGGTCCTCGGTATAGCCGAAGGAACTGAATGGGTTATTTTACGACAAGAAACGCCATCAACGGGGTGCAGTAAATGCATTTTACTTGCGCTGCAAATGACTTCGCTTGTAGCGTTTAACGGAAGACTGCACTGTACGCACCTACGTATGTACGGATGTATGTATGTATGTATGTATGTATGTATGTATGTATGTATGTATGTATGTATGTATGTATGTATGTGCGTACGTATGTATGTATGTATTTGTGTGTACACCTGCACATGAGTACAGTTCACACCCTAATTTGTGTTTTGAATGTAACAACGGTTAAAGCGCAAAGAGGAGGTTATGATCAGCTCTACTCCGGCTAGTAAAAGTAATAAGTAAAAGTAACAGAAATTTCAGGCGTTGTGCGGCGGTAGGCCATGTCATCAAAATAAGCCGCCCTGGCTTAGTTGGCTGTTCATTGTTGTGACTTCCCCGTGTTTTTCTTCAACCTCGTGCTCTTTCTGTAGTGCAGCTGGTAATTAATTTGCATTTAAATTTTGATGACACTCTTACTTACCGTGACGCCGAATAAAATGTCAATCGGCGAACACGTAGCCTTGCGCTTCCTTTCTACGCGCATGCTCGAATAAACTATAGAGTAAAGAGGAAAGAGCTCAATACTTGATAATTGTCGTTTGGCGTTTGGAGAAGGAGGTCCTAACTGTGGCACAGTGCGGTTTCAGGGAAGTCGCAGTGTGCCTCTTGCATTAAACTGGGAAATTAGTTGTGTTGCCTTTCCCATCTATGAGCCTGTAGCGCGATTCGTGTAACACCTTCCTTTAGGTAAGCTATGATTTTACTGTAGCAAGACATGCTTACTTGACCCCAGAACTTATAAATACAGCAAGATATCCAACGGTTTTTTCAACGAATGGAATAATGAAGCGCGTACAATAATTATTACGAGCGTTTGATAAAAAATGTCATAACTTTTCAAACCTAAAACGACGCCAGGGTATTTGCTAATATTCGTTCCAAAATGTAGTATTTGTATGCGCTACGGAGATATTGAGAGCTATTATATTCATGTAACTATGCCTAAAGAAATACAATTCGCCTGTTTGCTTTCAAACAGCTTGCAGAGTTTGAGCTCCAACCATGGTAAAATGTGTTTAGGACTTTAGATATAACACTTGTGTTGTCCACCCTAATTTCTCACCTCCATAAAAATACGAGAAATCTACAATACTTGGTTGAATTGCTTAACGTGTATAGGTATCTTACGGCCCTGATTCGTTCAATTGCGAATACTTCGTTTTTTGCTAGATGGTCAGCACATACATACGTGATTCTACCATGTACTGTAATAACAAATACTCGCTTGGTACTATGATGTTAGAAATAAATTTGGGAGATACATTGTTAAAATTGAATCAGTTATTTTCATAACATGTCATTGTACCATTCCGCCTATAAGTTTGTCAGAAATAAAAATCCTCTCAACATTTTTCTGATTATGGAGCCGGTGGAAAAAAATGTTTAAAGAAAAACCATGCTACAAGTCCGAAAAACTACAATATCACTACGTGATGGCCCAACGAATAAAGATTAAATGAAGTCTACTTACCTCGTAACCATTAAATGGTTTGAGATTACACTGTAACGAAGCCGTGCGGCCCGCTAAAACGGTGGTAGTCGGCAGAACTTCTGTAGCCACGAATTTCTCATCCCTAGCCTCGTGAATGTCACTCTCGGGAGTGGCTGGCGTGGCAACACCGTCTGCACCAAAAAAAGATCGAAAAAATGCAATCGGTGACTCCAGTACATGAGCGTTCATAATGTTTGGCCGTACGCACTTTCTTGTACTCGTTCGACAAGACAGTTATGAATCTTCCGCGGTGTTTGCTCTTGACGCCTATATCAGTGTGCTCTTCGTTGGAAGCATCGATGTGGTTCCTGAATATTTTGGACTATTACTAGGAAAGTGGCCCGCAAGCCTAGGAAAGTGACCGCAAAGCAAACACCTGCCTCTGTCAAAGCGCTTTTGATGGAATCGAAATGCGAAAACGCCCATGTGTTGGAGATTTTGGCGCTCGTTAAAGATCCCCAGATGGTCAAAGTAATCAAGAGCCCTCCACTAAGGCGCGCCTCATTGTTTATGTAACGTCGGCGCGTTAAGCCCCACAATCAAAGATAAAAAATGTCTCTATTAAAGCAAGATCGCCCGTGCGGCGTACAAAAAAAGGTCTGAGTGCTTTCTTCGCTTAAACCGCAATAATGAATGAATGAATAAAACCACGTTTATTCCACATTATAATGTGCCGAAGGCACTGCGTTGGAAAGGACTACGGTGTTATAGAAGAAAGAAAGGGTTGGGCTGCGTCCATTTTTTTAAAGGACGCATTGGAGGCAGCTGAGTAGGGGCCGCTTGAATCTTGTGGCTGTCGAGGAGCCGATCACCAACCGGTGCCGCCGCCGGGTATTGAAGAAACAGGAGGAGTGCTCGCCAGAGCTCGGTGGCTCGATCCGGAGGCTTAGGATCCAGACAGGCCCGTGTCAGGAGAGAAGAAGGCCAGGGTCCCCGTTTTATGGTGGCCAGGGCACGAAGCCTAGCTGGAATGTAGAGGGGGCACTCCCAACACAGGTGGTTGAGATCAGCGCGGCAGTTGCACGTGGAGCAGGTGCCAGTTACAGGAGGTGGTGTGTCACCTCTGTGGAAACGGTTCAGCAAAACAGGAGTAAGGAGTGATCCTGTCTGAATTCTTCGAAGCAGGACAGACTCTCGCCGTGTGAATATCTTCGTGAACAAGAGTGGATTGCCAACTGCTGTGAGGTAGGCCGCACGTTGTTGTTTTGTCAAATAACTGTCTGCCATCGGATCTGCTAGCTCGCGCGGGGTAGCTAGGAGAGGAAAAGGAGTATCTTGGGCTCTGGCTAGCGCGGTGTAAAGGTGAGCGCGCGCTAATATATGAGCCGTCTCGTTTCCGGGGATACCACAATGCGCGGGGACCCAGAGGATGCTAACATCGTGACTACGTTCACCGAGTAGGCACGCCTGGTGTCGGATCTTCTGCAGCACATGATCTGTGTAAAGAACATTAGCGCATGCTCGATAGGCAGCCTGAGAATCAGTGTACACACGATGGTGAACGGGGTCAGTTTCAGATGAAGTTTCGAGGGCCCACTCCAAATAATCTATAATAGCCATTAACTCGGCGCGGGTGCTGTACATCGCCTCTGTTGACACTTGATGGCGTCGGTTCTGGCACCCACTTGTCTGGTCGTAACACGCAGTGGCATAGCAACTGCTGCTCGTATCATCTACCGGAAGTGCAGCGTCCGTGTATACGATGCGTCCAGTCAAGGGGAGGGAGCTCGTAGCCTTAGCATGCCTCTTGTCACAGGCAAGGCGCCGCACTCGCTGAGTGGGGTCCATATTAAGCGGAAGTGGCTTGCCATCGGTGAGAGCAGTGACTTGCCTCGGCAGTGTTTTGTTGGGCAGAGTGGGCAATGTGTGGATGCCATACCCGAGGAGCATGAGCGTGTACCGCCCGGCATTTGTCGCGCGAAGCCATGTCTCCTGTGTGCGGATGTGCATGTCGACGAGCTCAGAAAGGTTGTTGAGCTTGTTACAGCTCTTGAGCGCATCGAGGCGTGTGTACCTTGGAAGGCCAGTAACAATGCGTTTGGCCTCGTTAAGTAGCCGATCGAGCGCGAGCATTTGCGTGCGGTTGACCCGATGATACAGCAGTCCATACATGACACGGGCAACGAGAAAAGCTTGAGCAAACTGTCGCATTTCACGTTCGTTTACTCCACGAGTGCGGTTAGAGATTCTGCGTAAAGCGTGCAGGATTTGTTTGCTGGTCCTCGTAACCCGTTGGAACCGAGTGCTCGCTGTGCAGTTCTCTTCAAGGTGCATACCGAGTATTAGGATAGTAGATATCCGAGTAATGGGTCGATCACGGATGTAAAGTTTAAAGACCGTTTTTCTTCCTGTTTGAGAGGGGTGTGTCGGTCACCATGAATGACGACGAACTCGGTTTTGTCTGGGGCCGCAAGATAATCTAGGCATGCTCGGCCAGGCGTCGGTAACAAAGTATAGCTAAACAAATCAAAAGACAGTGCACGAGGCATTACATCCACCTCTAAGTGCGCAGCGGCCAGATAAAAAAAAAAGTTACATAGCAGCTGTGTGCAGGTCTTGATTGATTTATTGTAGGATTTACCGTGCTGACGCAACGCAGGCGATGAGGCGCGCCGTAGTGGACGGTTCCGGATTAATTTTGACCACCTGGGAATCTTTACACGTGCGCCGAAATCTCGTACACACGGACGTTTTTGCTTATTCGCCTCCATCAGAAAATAGCACCCGCGTCCTCGTGCTATGTGCAGGTCTGTAAGAGATGTACGACGGGATAAAGTTACTGTGACGTCGAGGGAGCGTTTCGGAACAGAGTCGCTGAAGTTACTATTTTTTATTTCCAAACACTGAAGCTGAGCGAAGAGAGCGACACTAGCCGAAACAGTTTTTGGTCAGCTCGGTACAGGAGAGACAGAGGCCATCTACACTTGAGGCGTTGAAGATTTAGGCGTGAAATCTTGCTGCTTGTTAGGTAAATGTTACGTGAAATATTGCGGCTACGGGTTGTTGGTCAGTTCGTGCTACAAGGCAAGACTGTGGCTGTTTCAAATTGCTTGATTTTTACGTTCGTGGCCGGACTGAACGGTTTGGTTTTTTGCTGAAACTTAAAGAATGGAGAGAAAACATCGTGGATTTACGAATAATTAGACTTTTTGCTCAGAGGGCAAACAGATTGTAGTGAGCTCAACGGTAGAACCTGAAGTTACGGACACCGATGGCAGAACCCCTTGTTTTTTGCTCTCTCAATTAGCTGAGAGTTACCTCGAGGTCACCGGCTGGTCAGAGCTGCCTCCTACGACACCGTAAAGGTATGAAATTGCCGCGAACCATACATTGGGTTTGTTTATTTGTGTTTTGCTTTTACCGCCCGGCTACGCCGGTCTGTGTTATCTCTGCGCCAAAGGAAGCGCGTGTCCATTCTTTCTTTCTGTGCCGCATGTGTTATCTGTTGTGATAGGGAGAGCATTCCGATCTAACGTGAACAGCCCAGAATAATCTTCTTGGATCTACTATGTTCTCGATGCGAATCGACGTTTCGAGAACCACGCGCGCCGAAAGATAAAAAGCCTGCATTGCGGACGCCGGGGCATTCGATTCTGCGACGCTCGCCGACGCACATACGTCACTTTGTTGACCGCTGCTTCGCCGCCTCTGTATTCTTTTCAGTTGTTAGGGGAGCACAAGTTCGCTCCATTAAACTTGTTTCTTTCCCAAACAACTGCGTCGTCCTTGGCTTCGTGACATTTGGTGAAGGTGCGGGGTACGCACCCTTCATTCCCACTACAACCTCTGGAAGCCGCCAAGCCAGTCCAACAAGAGCCAGCCTCCGCGTGCAAGATTTACCACCCGAGTTCGGTCTACTACCGGAGAAGACGAAGAAGAAAGACGTCGCAACCAGCACCATGCTCAACCAAGCCAATCCTCCTGGCGTTCTGCAGCAGCCACGGGAACCGCCATCATTTCGAGGAGCCCCCGCAGAAGACCCAGAAGAATGGTTGGAGAAACTGGAGCGCGTCCGGAAATTCAACAGGTGGGACGACGCAGAAACGTTCCGGCATGTTTTCTTTTACTTGGAAGATTCGGCTCGCACTTGGTTCGAGAACCACGAGAGCTCCTTGACAAACTGGGCTCAGTTCAAAAGCGAGTTCATTAATACCTTCACTACCGTCGTGCGGAAAGAAAGAGCCGCCCTTTTGTTGGAAACGCGCACGCAACACCCCAACGAAGGCGTCGTGATCTTCGTTGAGGAGATGAAGCAGTTATTTCGCGGCGCGGACCCCGAAATGACAGAAGAAAAGAAGTTGCGCTTCTTAATGCGCGGAGTGAAGGAGGAACTGTTTGCTGGACTTGCCCGAAATCCGCCCAAAACTGTCGCCGAATTCGTGACCGAAGCCAGCACCATTGAGAAAGCCCTTGAAATGCGTGCTAAGCAGTATGACCGTAACTTTGTTGGCGCGGCCAATGCGAACGACTTTGGCAGCACGCGGATCCCGGCCGACAGCCTACGCGAGACTATCCGCGAAATAGTGAGAGAGGAGCTGCGGAAACTTCTCCCAACGCCGCCGCAGCCCCAAGTCACTTCCCTCGCCGACGTGATTAGAGAAGAAGTGCAACAAGCGTTGGGAACTTCTACGCGATCCGAGGTACCCCGAGAGCCACAAGCTATGACATACTCCGCTGCTGTTCGTCGACCCCGCCCTGCTCCAACACGCCGTCAAAAGGCCCCGCCGTACCGCCGCCCACTGTCACCCGCCCGACCCCCGGTAGCCCGAAACCAGACGCCGAGGAAGACAGACGTATGGCGAACTCCCGATAACCGTCCTCTGTGCTACCACTGCGGAGAGGCTGACCACATCTACCGTCGCTGCCCATACAAGAGACTCGGACTGCGTGGTTTCTTCGTCGACGCCCCACGCCCCCGACCCGGCCAGCGCCCTACCGAGATCGACGAATACCTGTCCAACACCAACCGAGGACCAGCCCGCTCACACCGATCGCCGTCGCCCTACCCATACAAGTCGCCTAACCGCCGTAGCAAGGCTGATTTCGCACGTGGAAGGTCCCCCAGCCCACGCGGGGGAAACTAAAAGCAGCAACTTCTGGAGGTGAAGTTGCTCTACGGCGAAAAACTGGAAACCCTCCAATGACGCAAGGACGCACTGAAGACAGTGATTCACGACATGCCCTCATCCCGACGACCCGACCTAACCCTGACGAGACTCCCGAACACGACGACAGCTACACGGCGCGACGCGTACCCGACCTGACCGAGACGACGACGACAACGACGATGCACAGTACCCGACCGTCAACACGTACAAGCAGAGATACGACGCCCCGACGAACCCGGAACTCGAGGAAGACTGCATCTGAAGTTAAGGTGTCCATCGACGGCTTTGACGTAGTCGCCCTCGTAGACACGGGAGCTGACTATTCGGTAATGAGCGGACCATTTGCGTCTAAACTGAAGAAAGTTATGACCAGATGGGACGGTCCGCACATACGCACAGCAGGAGGCCACCTCGTGACGCCAAGTGGAACGTGCACATCGCGCGTCACCATAGACGGCACAACGTACCCTGCGGCGTTCGTCGTTCTGCCTAACTCCTCCCGCGACGTAATTCTTGGAATGGACTTTTTGATGGACAACGGTGCAATAATCGATCTGCAGAAGTCAATAACTTTTTCCCCCCATCACTCCATGACGCCGGAACCGAACCCCGAACGTCGTGCTGCTGTAAGGATTACCGATGATCATGTCACCCTGCCACCCCGCGCAAGCTTGATGGTCGCAGTCTACTGTGAAGATGCTGCTCCTGACTTTGACGCTATCGTCGACACTGATCTAAGGGTGCTTCTCGACCGTGGTGTGTCTGTCGCAAGTGGCATTGCGCGCTGCAAGGAACACCAATCCCACATTTTGGTTACTAATTTCACCGAGGAGTACCAGCATTTAAACAAGGGCGCGGCAATTGCATTCCTCGAAGAAACGCAAGAAGCAAGTGACGTGATCGCGGTCACCGAATTTGAACGCACACCCGTAGAAACCTTCAAGCTCCCGCAGCCCTTCGACGTGAATCCGGCGCTACCGCAAGAACAACGGAACAAATTTGGCTTTGCTGCGTCGCTATAGCGAATGTTTTTCGTCGACCGCAAAACTACGTCAGACCCCTCTAGCGAAGCACCGAATAAAAACCGAAGAAGGAGCCCGACCTACCCGACAGTCACCGTACCGCGTCTCTTCACACGAACGGGAAGCCATCCGGACCCAAGTCGACGACATGCTCAGCGACGACATTATACAGCCATCGAAAAGCCCCTGGGCTGCGCCCGTCGTACTCGTAAAAAAAAACACGGCACATTAAGGTTTTGCGTTGACTACCGGCGTCTGAACAAAATCACAAAAAAGGACGTGTACCCCCTCCCCCGAATCGACGACGCCCTCGACCACCTCTGCCACGCGAAGTACTTCTCATCGATGGACCTGAAGACCGGCTACTGGCAAATTGAAGTGGACGAGAGAGACCGAGAGAAGACTGCATTTATAACCCCAGACGGCCTATACGAGTTCAAGGTGATGCCGTTTGGGCTGTGCACAGCACCAGCGACGTTTCAAAGAGTCATGGACACTGTGCTAGCTGGCCTTAAGTGGCACACCTGCCTGGTATACCTCGACGACATAGTGGTATTCGCCCGGACGTTCGACTGAACACCTTGCAAGGTTGGAGTCTGTACTCGAGGCCATTCGTACGTCGGGGTTGACGCTGAAGCCTGAAAAGTACCGTTTCGCATACGGGGAACTCAAGTTCTTGGGCCACGTCGTCAACGCCGCGGGAGTCCTAACTGACCCGGCAAAAACTTCAGCCATTGCGAACTTTCCAAGGCCGAAAGACAAGAAGGGCGTGCGAAGATTTCTCGGGCTCTGCGCATACTACCGGCGCTTCGTCGCAAACTTCGCACGCATTGCAGAGCCACTCACGCGCTTGACGAAAGATAGCACCCCTTTCAGCTGGGAAAACGACCAAGGAAAAACATTCTGGGAGCTGCAAAAACGCCTGCAAAGCCCGCCCGTGCTCGCTCATTTCGACGAAAATGCCGAAACGGAAATGCACACGGACGCCAGTGATATAGGCTTGGGTGCCGTCCTTGTCCAAAAGCAAAGCGGCTGCGAAAGGGTAATCGCCTATGCCAGTCGTGGTCTGTCGAAGGAGGAGAAAAACTATTCTGCCTCTGAGAAAGAGTGCCTGGCTATTATATGGGCTATTTCAAAATTTCGCCCATACGTGTATGGAAGACCATTCTAGGTTTGTAACAGACCACCATGCGCTGTGTTGGCTCGCCAACTTGAAGGACCCCTCTGGCCGTCTTGGGCGGTGGAGCTTGCGCCTGCAGGAGTTCGACGTTACAGTCGTTTATAAATCCGGCAGGAAACACTCCGACGCCGACTGCCTGTCCCGCGCCCCGTCGACCCACCACCACAAGACTCTGATGAAGACAGCGCGTTCCTCGGGATCGTGACGGAGGACGACCTAGCCGCCCAGCAGCGTGCCGACCCCGACTTACGCGTCATAATCGAGTACCTCGAGGGATGCAACGTTGCCGATCCTAGGTCCTTCAAACGCAGCTTACCAGCATTCAGCCTGAGAAACTCCGTCCTCGTGAAGAAGAATTTTAGCCCCGGAACAAGAGCGAATTACCTTCTCGTCATCCCCGCCGACCTTCGTGACGAAATTTTGGAAGCGTGCCACGACGATCCGTCTTCCGGACATCTGGGCACAGCCCGCACTATTGGAAAAATCAAGGCGAGGTACTACTGGCCCGGCCTTACCTCTGACGTCACCCACTACGTCCGGAGCTGCCGTGACTGCCAGCGACGAAAAACGCCGCCGACAAGACCCGCCGGACTTCTGCAACCGATCGCCGTCCCATCGAGGCCATTTGAACAGATTGTAATGGACCTTTCTGGCCCGTTCCCTACGTCACAATCCCAGAACAAGTGGATTGTCGTAGCGACAGACTATATGACTCGCTACGCAGAGACCGCCGCTCTTCCGAGGGGGACTGCACAAGAAGTGGCGAAGTTCTTTATAAGCCAAGTTGTGCTGCGACATGGAGCCCCAGAAGTCCTAATCACAGACCGCGGAACGGCATTCACTGCGGAGCTGATGCAAGGAGTATTACGCTACAGCAACACGGTTCACCGAAGAACGACGGCGTACCACCCCCAAACGAACGGACTAACAGAACGTCTGAACAAGACAATCGCAGATATGCTGTCAATGTACGTTGACGTTGAACATAAGACTTGGGACGAAGTACTCCCGTACGTCACGTTCGCGTACAACACGGCTATCCAGGAGACGACGCAGCTGACGCCGTTCGAGCTTGTCTACGGTAGAAGGCCGACTACGATGCTCGACGCAATGCTTCCGCACGTAGAAGACGACGACCTCAACGCCGACGTCCACGAATACCTTCAACGTGCGGAGGAGGCCCGCCAGCTCGCTCGAGTTCGTATAACGGACAAGCAGCTGGTGGATGCAGCCGCTACAACCTCCGACGCCGAGACGCCGAGTACCAACCAGGGGATCGTGTGTGGGTCTGGACTCCCATCCGACGACGCGCACTCAGTGAGAAGCTCCTGCGACGGTATTTCGAACCCTACCAGATTCTACGACGTGTTGGCCAACTTACCTACGAAGTGATCCCCGATGGTGACTCCGGCACATCACGACAACGCACCCGGCCTGAAGTCGTCCACGTGGTTCGCTTAAAACCTTTCTACGGACGATGACGAACTTTTATTTTCATTTGTTCGGACTGTCGCTTATGTTAGCATCGGGTCGATGCACTCTTAGAGGGGGGTAATGCCGCGAACCATACATTGGGTTTGTTTATTTGTGTTTTGCTTTTACCGCCCGGCTACGCCGGTCTGTGTTATCTCTGCGCCAAGGAAAGCGCGTGTTCCATTCTTTCTTTATGTGCCGCATGTGTTATCTGTTGTGATAGGGAGAGCATTCCGATCTAACGTGAACAGCCCAGAATAATCTTCTTGGATCTACTATGTTCTCGATGCGAATCAACGTTTCGAGAACCACGCGCGCCGAAAGATAAAAAGCCTGCAGTGCGGACGCCGGGGCATTCGATTCTGCGACGCTCGCCGACGCACATACGTCACTTTGTTGACCGCTGCTTCGCCGCCTCTGTATTCTTTTCAGTTGTTAGGGGAGCACAAGTTCGCTCCAATAAACTTGTTTCTTTCCCAAACAACTGCGTCGTCCTTCGCTTCGTGACAATATATAATGCTTCAGTTGCCCCTTCACCATACCCGTTATCTTTACCCTGATTCATAGAACTCCGTGGTGTTTCCCCCATTTAGAACAGTGTCAAGTTAGCGCAGGTTGTTTCCTGCCGAGTACCTTCACCCACTTGTAATGCGTAGATATATGTGTTGGTGGGTATCCTACGCAGCTTTCGCGACTCGTCTGCGTAAAGATCTCCGTTTGGCACGGGAAATGGAATCATGCTGGGATTATGCAGAGTTGAGCTCTCCAGTTTCCATAAACAGCTCCCTTACGTTTTCCATGTGACATGACTGTTCTCTAGGTTTAAATCAGCTGAAAATTGGTTTGAATATTTAGCTTGGCCACATGGCCCCGTTCATCGTTCGCCAGGCATATCGGGAGGAGGTGCCAGACTGCGGGAAATTCGAAAACTAATTCCAAAATTCCTCTAATCATACGTATATATTCGGTTTTATTTCATATTGCGATTCATCTAGTTCGTTCCTCCTCATGGCCTAGGAGTTTCTGGGTTTTTGAAAGCGTGGCGTTGCTTTTTTGCCTTTTTTTATTCAAGGTTACTTAATATTGGCGCCTGCATAAGTTCTTGGTTGAGACGTAGTTTGGTGTGATGGCGTCAGTTGCGGGCATGGCTTGCGACCGTGTGTCCGAGTATGCGATCACTATAGGCGTTCGCCTAGAACGAAGGCCATTGCGCAGCAGTGGCGCATGCTGGATTCACGTATTCTTTTCTTAGTCACAGCGGTATATCTGTCGTTCTTTCCAGACTCCAGTTATCGCCACTAGAGACTATGCATCACAATTCTACGCGTGAATCGTAGCTCCCGGTTTACAAAACTTACGTACTTCCGAGGACTTTTGATGAGCACGGCTCCATTTGCCGCTCCTACTCAAGCCACGGTATGTGCGATAACATAGGCACTTCCAAGACAAACAAACAGAAATTAATATTGCCGTTGACTTACCGGCAACATCAAGGACGAAGACCGCACTTCCCATTGGTTGAGTGTTAATCTGACACAGATAAGTACCGCTGTCTTCCGGTCGAGTGTCTTTGATATCCAGCATGTAGGTGTGGCCTTTCATGCGCAATAGTGAGACTCTAGGGTTCCTTGTGATCACGTGAGTGTCGATTGTGAGGATCCTTTTTGAGTCACTGTGAAGCCATGCCACCTGAAACAGGGTCATTCTTTATGAAAAATTTATTACAACTAATGGGCGAGTTTGATTATCAGTTTAGGTACAGTAATCACATGCGTCTAAAATGAACTAATGGTAGAACCCGCCGCAGTGGCTCTATGGCTAAGGCGCTGTAATGTTGAGCGCGAGAACGTGGGTTCGATTCCTGACCGCGGTGGCCACTTTTCTGATGGAGGCGAAAAGCAAAAATGCCCGTTTTACGAGGTTTCGGGTCCCATTAAAGATCCCCAGGTGGTCGAAATTAATTCGGAGCCCTCTACTACGGCGCGCCTCATCGCCTCGGTGGCGCCGGCGCATTAAACCGTACAATCAATCAATCAATCAATCAATCAATCAATCAATCAATCAATCAATCAATCAATCAATCAATCAATCAATCAATCAACTAACGGTAGAGAAGAAGGGCTACCCTGGGTAACCTTTATGCAGGGGCTACGCTGGGCGTTCCTTTATTGCAATACATCCATAACAGTAAAAAAGGAAGACGTGAAACCGTTGCGGACACAATTTCAATTTGGTTCGTAATATATAGCTTAATCCTACGAGCCCCATTCTGCAATAAAGCGTTGTTGTGGTTGTTGGCTCGTGAAAAAAATGGCAACCGCTACAAAAAGTAAACAAATAAAATGCACACTTTTGATCCGATAGAATATGAACACGCGTCTTCAAATCCGTAGACTGGTACTCTAGCAATTGTTGCGTCTGAGAAGTTTGCAACCGTAGAAACTCAAACTCAAAGGACCTCCACAACAACTTTTTGTGTATAAAACCGTCATTGTAGTAGGCTACAGCATCGTTAGTTTATTGACTTCAAAGTTGTTGCCAGCAGTGCGCCTAGATGCCTCGAGCTTAGATGCCTTGAAAGTACCACAGTCGCAGTGGGTGCATTTAGCGAGGATGCCAAACCACTACGCCTGTCAGTAGCCTTTTCCAAATTTATTTATTTCTTTATTTATCATAGTACCCACAGCGCCTTCTCAAGGCGTTGCAGTGGGGGGGGGGAGAAAGTAGAAATTCATACAAAATACAGGCAGAGCAGAAATATCACTTAAAGCACAATGACAAGCCAAAACCCGGCATGTTCAACGAACCTACACTATAGAGAACACGAAAATACATCATTAGACATAATTGTCACAACATTTCTGGGTAACTTATCCCATTACCTAATAGTTTTGGGGGAAAAAATGCTTAAACAATTCGGTTTTACAACTTATTTCTTTTATTTTACAGGAGTTATCTGTTCTTAGTGAAACGTAGTCTGGACTCACTAAATAACAACTTTTGTCTATCCCTGTTTTGTTATGAAATACATTTTTAAAAATTTTAGTCTGAGTACTCTCCTACGACGCTGAAGCGAATCCCAACCTAGCCTGCGCTTAGCTGTAGATACACTGAAATTCCTTGAGTAATCTCTAAGAACAAAGCGAGTAGCCAAGTTTTGAACTCTTTATAGCTTCTCGATATCGTGGATACCATACCGTACAAGCAAACTCGAGTATGGAGCGAACATTGGTCTTGTACAGCTACTCTTTATACCTCACTGGAAAACGTTTCACGTTGTGACGTAGGAAGCCCAAAATGCGACAAGCTTTCGCACACACATAATTTACATGATGGCGCCAAGACAGGTCCGAGGTAAGATACACTCCGAGATATTTATGTTCGAACGTGTGGTTAAGACACGTACCATTAATGGTATAGGAATAAACATGCGGCGTTTTCTTTCACGTGAAGCACATGTACACAGATTTCCGTAGGTTTATCGGTATTCTCCAAGATTACAGCAATCAAATAGCCTATTCACATTATGTTGAAGTGCGGTGCAGTCGTCGAAGTGATTACTAATTCTATATAATACACAGTCGTCTGCAAACAATCGTATTCTAGTAGAAATACCGTTACAAATATCATTCATGAAAATTAAAAATAATAGTGGGCCCAAAACAGAACCCTGTGGTACTCCCGAACTTACATCGACATCTTCAGATTGCTGACCATTAACGAAAACACGCTATTTCCGGCAGTTCAAGTACTCTTGTATCCAACGAACAATTTCAGGGTTTATGTTATACCACGCCAATTTTTCTAGGAGGAGTGAGTGAGGAACAACGTCAAAAGCCTTTGCTAAATCACGAAAAACAGTCCACAGAGAAACCTTGACCCAATGCACCAGCAATATCATGAGGTAATTCTGTTAGTTGCGTCACACAAGAAACTCCAGCTCGAAAACCATGCAGTTGCGGGCTAAGCAGCGAGAACTAGGGCAAAGGCGCAACGTTTGCAAGTTTGAAGTCATCTGGAAGAACTCCTTCTTTCAGTGACCAGTGACCTCTTCTTAGACCCTCTTCTTAGAGTAGATTTACTGAATTTATTTCGCAATTACAGCATATTAGCCTTACATCTACAAAAAAAGTATTAATAGTTTTCAGGTAGGGATGGAGTTGATCTGTATCTTCTTTAACGCCCTCACTGGACGCGCACACGTTGTACATCACAAAACATTGCATAATGAGCCGGTTCTAAAAATTACCTTTATAGGAAAGTACAAATGCTCGACTGAATATTTATTACTCTTGGTTCTGCTCCATAGGAGGGATTCACATAAATTCTACGCTTGAAAACAAGATAAAAAAACGTTTTGTCCTAGACCCAAACGTTGCAGGCATAAACAATTACACATGGAATAGCAACATGGAGTCAGCCAAAGAGGAGACTGCATGATTTCTATTTGCGAACCTTGTACTGGTGCAAGTTTAGAACGGTGCAATTCAACGATGCAGTGCTGCCAGCCAGAGCAGTAACCTTTTGCACAGTAGGCTGGAACTCCGGTACATCTCTCGAAGCTGTCGGGATTTTGCTCTCGGTCCCTTCTCCCACCACATTTGCACCTGTGGAGAACAAAATGGCGCTAATGGCTGTACTTCAGTAACATTTTTTTGTTCTCCTTGTGTAAGTGTATTTATGTGAACGCGGGTTAATGTCTTCAAAAAAAAAACAAGTTGTTTACGAGTCTAGGGTGCCATAAGGTGTTCGTCTTTTTAACAACGGATACCTTGTGGCTGCTGCCTTTATCACCATATTTTGGAGCAAAAAAAGTGCGCGCCGGACTTTCGATATCATGACCAGTGTTTCGTTGGGTTATTGTTGGGTTGGGTTGGTGTTGGGTTGGGTTGGGTTGGGTTGGGTTGGGTTGGGCTTGCGCTTTGTTAAATACCACAGTGCAAAGAAACAAAGGTATAGGTGAGCGAAATTATGCACTTCCCCATAAAGCTTTGCACATGACTTCTGGTGCATTTTGAAGTAATTTCTCTTCTGGATCAACAAACACAAAAAATATTGTTGCCTAGACGTGGTGAGCTCTTGTGAAAAAAAAATTTTAGAGTAAGTGAAAGTTTGAAACTATGAGGAAAAAACTCTGGAAAAGAAAAAAGTTGAGGGCGTTCTCGCCAATTTGTTGAGAACATTGTAAATCGGTAAATAAGTGTACACCTCAATGTTCTTGTGGCACCGATATACAACGCAGCTACACCATAAAGATATACCATACATTTTCACTGTTCTTCATAGTGGCGATGTGAGCCTTAACTGCTGAAAGCGAAAAATACTGACGTCAAAACATATCTGGCTTGTGCTGTCAGGTTGCGTGGCAAAAAAACAATAAAATGCGTTAATAGCGGGTTTTTATTCAGTAGCCGTAGTGCAGACATTCGTGATTACCTTACAATTATGGCTACCTTTTTCTACAAAATCCGGCATATAAGTTTAATTTCGGAAAAAAAATTGAACATAATGCTTCTAGCCGACGCCATGAGTACGACTTCAGCCAAATAACAGTGGGTATGAGAGGACCTGGAATGGCTATTCC
The DNA here is from genome assembly GCF_048455015.1 of Haemaphysalis longicornis. Lineage (NCBI taxonomy): Eukaryota > Metazoa > Arthropoda > Arachnida > Ixodida > Ixodidae > Haemaphysalis > Haemaphysalis longicornis. Next base: position 128,296,954 of record NW_027526295.1, on the reverse strand, counting down.
GAAAAAGCTAAACTTGTTTTTAGTTATTGCAGTTGGTCTGATGGATCGTAAGACCGAAAGGAAAAGTTCACGTTACCAAGTAAACGTTTCTTTAAAGTTAGCATCACATGATATTTTTCAGAATTTTCTGCTTCCAAGAAGTGTAGATTTAGTCCGATCACATTCAGCCACCTCAAAAAACGAGTCCATGATCTTCTTATCTACAATGCACAATAACCAATTTTCTATTTAATAATGTTTAGCGTCAGTTTTACTCCACTGCACAAAGAGTGTTTTCTCATATTTATATAAACCTTAACAAAAAAGAGCAGCATGAGGTCATCAAGTATATTTTCTGAGGGGAAATATTTAGGTCAAATCCGAAGTAGCTTTACAAACCTAAGCAGTAGTATATAATGTAAAATGTTATATATATATATATATATATATCATCATCATAAGCCTATCTACGCCCACTGCAGGGCAAAGGCCTCTCGCATTATTCTCCAATTACCTCGGTCCTGTGCCAACTGTCACCAATTTATCCCCGCAAACTTTTTGGTCTCATCTGCCCATCTAACTTTCTGCCGCCACCTGTAACGCTTGCCTTCTCTAGGGATCCACTCTGTTACCCTTAATGACCAGCGGTTATCTTGCCTTCGCATTACATGCCCTGCCCACGTCCATTTCTTTTTCTTAATTTCTACTAATATGTCTTTAACACCAGTTTGCTCCCTGACCCACTCCGCTCACTTCTTGTCCCTTAATGTTACACCTATCATTTTCCGCTCCATTTCACGCTGAGTCGTTCTCAATTTAGGTTGAATTCTCTTAGTGAGCCTCCAGGTTTCTGCCCCGCAAGTGAGTACCGGTAAGATGCAGCTGTCATACACTTTCTTCTTCAGCGACAATGGTAAGCTGCTATTCATTATCTGAGAATGTCTGCCGTATGATTTTTTCCTACTAACCTCCCTATCTCTAACCAAGAGGGAGCTGCCTTCTTGAGGGATCTACATGGTACAGGTGGCCGAGGAGATGGACGCCCTTGGCCGATGTGCATTGTAGTTGTATAATTTACGTCTTGTGGTTTTCTGATATATACCTCGGTAGATAAAAATCATCTGGAGTTTAGCTCCTGCCTTTTCGACGTTCTTTGGTTCCTGCGCCCTATTGTGGTGCATTATAGAAAAATAACAGACAGAACTAAGCTGCCCCAGATTCTTCTTAACTAATTTCCGCGATATCACCTTACAGGCATCCGCAGGATCGGATCCCAGGGGTCTGACAAGGCAGACATACATCAGTGCCAGTGTGTCTCGCGTCACTCCTTACCTTCGCTTGACCGCAACTACTACCCTTGCGGTGCGGCGCACCCTTTCCAAGAGAGCCAGTGTTGGCCGGCTCGGCATAACCAGCTTGACAGTCGCATCTGCCAAGTGGGAGCAGTAGCCAAGGCATGCAATAAATCGCACATGTTATAATCAGTAGTAACAACGTCACCGTTAGGGCTAGCGATTGTCAAGCCAAGAAAGGTCAATAGCACGAACCTGCGGAGGTGCTCTGGCCAGCGTTTGCCATGTGGATTTTCCATTCCGTGCTAGTTTTATTACCTCCACCAGGTTACGTTACGAACCCAAATAGCATCAAAATTTAGCTGCATCCAGGGGTAAGAGAAGCAAGCCAGATATTCAGAACTGCAGCGCTATACAGAGTATAACCATACGGAACAACAAGCATATACAGTAGCCGACCGTTTTTCGTACTCCTAAAATCGCGCTAGCTGGATATTTCGGACTTTCCCAAGGAACCTCCAGTTATCCCATAAGAGTCATCATCATCATCACCATCATCATCATCATCATCATCAGCCTATCTACGCCCACTGCAGGGCAAAGGCCTCTCCCATTATTCTCCAATTACCTCGGTCCTGTGCCAACTGTCACCAATTTATCCCCGCAACCTTCTCGGTCTCATCTGCCCATCTAACTTTCTGCCGCCCCCTTCAACGCTTCCCTTCTCTAAGGATCCACTCTGTTACCCTTAATGACCAGCGGTTATCTTGCCTTCGCATTACATGCCCTGCCCACGTCCATTTCTTTTTCTTAATCTCTACTAATATGTCCTTAACAGGTTTTTGTTCCGTGACCCACTCCGCTCTCTTTTGTCCCGTTATGTTACACCTATCATTTTCCGCTCGTTTTCACGCTGAGTCGTTCTCAATTTAAGTCGAATCCTCTTAGTGAGCCTCCTGGTTTCTGCCCCGTAGGTGAGTACCGGTAAGATGCAGCTGTCACACACTTTCTTCTTCAGCGACAATGGTAGGCTGCTATTCATTATCTGAGAATTTCTGCCATATGCACCCCACACCATTCTTATCCTTCTAATTATCTCTGCCTCATGGTTGGGATCTGGGGTCACAACTTGGCCTAAGTAGATATATTCGCTTACCACTTCCACTGCCTCGCCACCTATCTCAAACCGCTGTGCTGTCCCGAGGGTATTGATCATTACTTTAGATTTCTGCATATTAATTTTCAGGCCCACGGTTCTACTCTGTTCGTCCAGTGCGGACTGCATGCTTTGCAATTCATCCCCCGAGTTACTTAGCAAGGCAACATCATCAGCAAATCTGAGGTTACTGAGGTATTCTCCATTAACCCTTACTCCCACCTGTTCCCAATCCAATGTTCGGAATACTTCTTGCAAACATGCTGTGAATAACATTGGAGAGATTGTGTCTCCTTGTCTGACACCCTTCCTTATAGGTATTTTACTGCTCTCCTTATGGAGGATGATGGTAGCTGTGGACCCATTGTAGACATCTTCTAGTATTCTTACATAATGCTCATCTGCCCCCTGGTTCCGTAATGCCTGAACGACTGCTATGGTTTCGACCAAGTCAATTGCTTTCTCATAATCTATGAAGGCTATATATAGGGGTTCAGCATAGTCAGCGTAATTCTCTATTACCTGATTGATCGTGTGAATATGGTCCATTGTTGAATAACCTTTACGGAACCCTGCTTGCTCTTTGGGTTGACTGAAATCTAAGGTTGCAGAAATTCTGTTAGCGATTACCTTGGCAAGTACCTTGTAGACGACTGACAGTAAGCTGATCGGCCTGTATTTTTCAAGTGCTTCATGTTGCCTTTCTTATGGATTAGGAGGATGTTCGCGTTTTTCCAAGATTCGGTACACTTGCGGTCATTAGGCACTGCGTATACAGGTTTGCCAGTTTTTCAAGTACAATTTCTCTGCCATCCTTTAAGAGGTCTGCTGTTATCTGATCCGCACCAGGTGCTTTGCCCCCTTTCATTTCTTTCAAACCGTTTCTTACTTCTTCGGTCGTTACTGGTGGGATGTCTATCTCCTCTGAACTAGTCTCGTTCGGCATTATCCTTGATGTCCCGGCTACTGTACAGGTCCCTATAGAACTCCTCGGCCACTGTGACTATTTTATCCCTTTTTGTAATGACATTGCCTTGCTTATCTTTAAGTGCATACACCTGATTTCTCCCCGCGCCAAGACGCCTCTTCACTGCTTTCAGGCTACCTCCGTTCTTTAGAGCGTATTCGATCGTCTCCATATTATACTTCCGTATGCCAGCTGTCTTACGCTTATTGATTAACTTCCAAAGCTCCGCTAGTTCTGTTCTGTCAGCTGCGGTAGACATTGTCATGGTTTGCCGTTTCCTAATTAGATCTTTCGTCTCCTGTGAACGTTTACCAGTATCCTGTCTAGCCATAGTGCCCCCGACTTCTACTGCACACTCCGTGATAATGAGTGTAAGGTTGTCGCTGGATTCCTCTGTCGTAAGCTCAGCCTCATCGTTAAGAGCTTAATATCGGTTCTGCAGCGCGATCCTGAATTCTTCTGCTTTACGTCTTACTGTTAGCTCATTTATCGGCTTCTTTCGTACTAGCTTGTTGCGGTCCCTCCTCAAGTCTAGCCTAATTCGAGATCTTACCATACGGTGGTCACTACACCTTACCCCTCCGAGCACTTCCACATACTGCACGACGCCAGGGTTATCGCATAATATGAAGTCTATTTCATTTTTATGCTCCCCATTCGGGCTCCTCCAGGTCCACTTCAGACTCTCCCATTTACAGAAGAAAGTATTCATTATGAGTAGGTTATTCCGTTCTGCAAACTCAACTAGTAGGTCCTCCCTGCTATTTCTAAAGCCCAGACCATAGTTCCCAACTGCCTTGTCCTCAGCCTGATTCTTGCCTACTTTAGCATTGAAGTCCCCCATAACAACGGTATACTTTGTTTTTACTTTAGCCATTGCCGATTCCACATCTTCATAGAAGCGTTCCACTACTTGGTCGTCGTGGCTGGATGTAGGTGCGTAGCCCTGCACCACCTTGAGCTCGTACATCTTTTTGAGCCTTATTACAAGGCCTGCTGCCCTTTCGTTAATGCTGTAGTATTCTTCTATGTTACCAGCTATGCTTTTATTGACTAGAAATCCTACTCCCAGTTCCCTTCTGTCCTCTAAACCCCGGTAACATAGGACGTGTCCATTTTTCAGCACCGTAAATGTTTCGCCTGCCCTCCTAACCTCGCTAAGCCCTATTACATCCCATTTATTGCCCTCTAATTACTAGAAGAACACCTCTAGACTTGCTTTGTTAAATAAGGTTCGCGCGTTAAGCGTTACCAGGTTCAGATTCTATTGGCGGCCTGTCCGGATCCAGGGATTCTTAGCACCCTCTACTGCGTCACAGGTCTGGCCGCCGTCGTGGTCAGTTGCTTCGCAGCCGCTGGGGACTGAGGGCCGAGGGTTAATTGGTATATTCATGAGAAGTTATATATATATATATATATATATATATATATATATATATTTATATATATATATATAAATGTGTGTGTGTGTGTGTGTGTGTGTGTGTAGAAAACCAACGAGAAGAAGCGAAGAAGAAGTGAAGAAGTCAGCACATGCACGTTCCAGTTCTAGTCATCATCATGCTTTTCTAGCATAACTATGTGTTCCTCGCAACGTCGCCACGGCCTCCGCGATTCATTCGTCTCAATGGTGCCGTGACCAGGATTCGGGGAAGACTACGTCATCGACGCTACCAGCCTCCTCAGCGTCAACAGGCTGGCCGGAATTTAACGTTGATCGGGCAAGCGTCGCTGGAAGAATCAAGGTCGTGGAATAGCATCGCCGGATCACTAAAACAGGTGAGGCTTCCGTGCGGTATTCCGTAGAAAAATGAACAGAGACATACTTGTGAAGAAGCGCAAAGCGCTGCGTGGGCAGGCTACCACCCTTGTTAATGAGGTTGATAAAAACTTGTGACGCAGGTAGATCGGAGCTCGTTGGTAATGCTCCGTACCCAAGTGATAAGAATCTCGGAGGCTCTAAAGCAAGTGGACAGCAAATAAAGCAAGTTTTGACAGTAGAAAATGCAGAAGCTGAGTTTGAAAGAGTGCTCGAATATGAAATCAAGATACTAGAGACCTTATCCAAGATTGACTTGAAACTCGAGGAATACGAGCTGACTTTTCGCACAGCCCATCGTGCTCAAGAAAACAATGCCAATATTGACATGCAAGGTACTAACCATAAGGAACCAAGTGACATAGTGAAGCTACCAAGGCTCGAAATGATCAGGTTTGACCGAACCAGGAAGCTATGGCCCCGGTTTTGGAATCAATTCGAAACGACAATACACGGCAGAGAGAGCACGCCAAAGGCTAAAAAATTCAATTGCTTGCTGGCATCGCTAATAGGGGAAGCTGCGTCACTAGTCGAGGGGTAGCAGTTCTCAGAAGAAAACTATGACCACGCCGTAGAACTGCTGCAGGAAGCATTCGGCAAAGAGGAGAATCTGCGAGAGGTTTATATGAAGGAGCTTACAAGTCTCAAAGCTGTCAAGAGCAAGAATGACTTAACAGAGCCAAGCGGCTTTATAACGAGGTACAACTCAACAAACGAGGACTCGAATCATTGGGAGTAAAACTGGAAAGCTACGCGCCAATGCTACTGACACTGATGAAGAAAGCTTTCCCTTCCGATATGACGGTGGACTTCAAGATAAAAGAAGCCATCGAAGAAACAAACAACATTACGGGATTATCGCTATCTGCATCGGATGCCAGTGTTTTGCAATCCAGCGACGGTTAGATCTTCTGCGAATTCACGTCAGCAGCAGAGAAGGAGAATTTGATGACCGAAGCAACACCCAAGCGGAAGACCATCGCGCACCCAGGACGCACGTCAGACCTGCGTGCAGGACATCAAGTTTCCAATAGCATCGCAAGCGAAAAGTGCGTATTCTGTGAAAAACAAGGACGTTATGCAGAAGAATGCCGACGGACCATTGCGCTGAACGAAAAAAAGGCTGTGCTTCAACAGGAAAACCGATGCTTTCGATGCACCAGACCAAACCATACGGCGCGAATTTGCCGAGCCAACGTTCGCTGCAATACCTGCAAAGGAAGACACGCCACTTCAATGTGCTGTCCCAGAAAACACGACCACGATAGGAGCGTTGCACAAACGGTGCCTAAGGGCCAGGAAGAGACAAGCGAAGCTACAGCGAGCCGGTCGTGCAATATGCACACTACACACACAAACCCCTCTTCGTGCATCTTGCTACAAACTGCTTTCTCTTGGACGGAAGGGCAGAAATCTGGCAGCTATGCAAGAATAATGCTTGACAATGGGAGCCAACGATCCTTCATTCTTCAAAGCTCGTCGCAGAAACTAGGATGCAAGGAGAATAGGATGGAGAGGCTAACCGCTGGGTCGTACGGTGGCGGCGAGAAAGAAATGGTAATGAGGGTTGTGGAGGTGAAATTTAAGAGGCATCCGTTCGGAGAAGATATTATAATCGATGCACTGGAAATAGACACGATCTCTAAAGACACGTTGCCATCACCACCGAAGAGAGTTGTTCCGGAAGTGAAAGCTCTAGGACTGACACTGGCAGATGACCTGACGCAGGATCGTAACAACGTCGATGCTCGTCGGAGCGGATTATTATCGGGCGATTCTTACGGGACGAACAAAACGGCTTCAAGACAAAGTAATAGCTGCGGAAACAATTTTAGGGTGGACGTTACATGGGCCAACACAATTTCGAGCCCAACCAATGAATTCGTCAACAGTAATGGTACGGAAGGTACCCACTACGAATGAAGACATAAGCGAAGAAGTAAAAGGATTTTAGAGCTAGAATCAATAGGCATCAGCGACAACATAGCTCACACCAAGACAGGCAACGATGGAGTACATACGTACATCAAAAACACCATGGCTTTCCACGACGGACTTTACGGAGTCATGCTTCCTTGGAAGGAACACATCACGTTGGACGAGAACAAGTCGGTCGCCGAAAAGAGAATTTTACATGTAACCAAAACACTACCTAAGGACCCCAAAAATCTTCAAGCATACGATAAGGCAATACGAGAGTATATTGAATCAGGTATAGCTGAGAACGCGAGCACGGAAGAAGACAAAAAAAGAAAAAACGACGTCTACAACATGCCACATCAGGCTGTGAATAAAAAGGACAGAGCGACAACCAGGATTCGAAACGTGTTTGATGCATCTGCGAGTCGCACGGCAGGTCGGTCGTTGAATGACAACTTAGAGAGTGGACCAAACCTTAATCATGACATCGCATCCCTATTGATGAATTTCAGGCAGTTTTCTGTTAGCTGCAACGATTCATCATCATCTAGATGCAGTAAGAGAAAAGTTCCCAAACCCAGTGGGTGAACTAAAGAAAGGAATTTACGTCGATGATATGTTGCTAGGGATTGAAGATATGCCAACAGCAGGAACTATGTACAACGAGGCACGAAGTATATTTGCTGCAGCCGCAATGAATTTAAGGAAGTAGACATCTAGCGATACAACCGTACGAAGTGTCTCTGACAAGGAAGGGAGAGACATAGACCGGCGACTGAGACAAGAAGGAAAAACTAAAGTGCTGGGGATGAAGTGGAATTTTATAGAGGATCAAATTACCGTTCCTAGCACGGCCTGGCGTTCGGAGATGGATGTCGCAGAAATACCAAAGCGTCAGCTTTTACAAGCCACTGCCAGATTGTACGATCCCCTAGGACTATTGACACCCTGTTCCTACGAGCAAAGCTGCAATCACGGAATGTTTGGAAAGAGTCGTTCACCTGGGATGATCGTTTACCCGTAAATATCAAACAGCTTCTATGGAGTGGATTCCAGAGCTGGAGGTGCTGGACGGGCTTTCGTTACCAAGGTGCTAACACTCCTTTGGAAAATCAGAAGAGTTATCGACTCTGCACGTATTTTCTGATGCAAGCCCAAGAGCACATGAAGCAGCGGCATATCTTGTGGCCACATACACTGATGGAAGCAAGAACACCCAGCTTCTAATGAGTAAAGGAAGAGTTGCACCGCATAAGGACGTAACATTCGCAAGAGTAGAGCTTCTGGCAGCCACGGTCGCAGCGCGCTTAGCCAAATACATCGTGGACAACTTCGTCGGAACAATCAAAGACGTCAAATTCTGGACAGACTCACAAATAGTGCTTTCCTGGGTCAAATCAAGCAAAATCAAGGACATTTTCGTTCAAAATCGAGTAAATGAAATCAAGAGGAAATCAAGTGCAAACCAATGGGGCTACGTAAAAAATGAGGAAAATCCTGCCGACCTGATGACGAGAGGGATAAAAATGAAACAACTGCTTGCGTCAGAAGCCTGCTGGAAAGGTCCAGTTTGGCTAATAGGATCTTGTGAGAGACCGGCATATGAAGCACAGATAAACAATATGGAAGAAAGGGAGGTCGTGAACACGGAGCATTGTATGCTTACGTCGTGCGATAATCAAGAAAAAGTTATTGACGTGAGCAGGTTCGAATCTTACACTAAGTCACTAAAGATCGCCGCATGGGTGCTACGTTATGCTGGGAAGCTACGAAAGAATAAAACATCAGGTCCTTTAACAGCAGAAGAACTCAACTAAGCGGAATTATTTCTCATCGTGCAAGAGCAAAAAGAACTCTTGCGTCCAGGCGAGCCAGGTCAGGAACGGTGCCACGGAAAGGAAAGGCGCATCCCAATTACGTGGCATTGGAATTTTCACGGACACTGAAGGTGTAATCAGATTGAAAGAACAGCTGGTGCGAAGCGACATGAGTTTCGAAGAGAAACACCCAATCGTACTGCCGAAAAACAGTAAGCTTTCTGAGATTTTGTTACGACATGTGCATCATGAGACAATGCACGGCGGCGTCTGTGTAACGCTGACCAGACTACGAACAAATTTTGGATAGTTCAAGGCCGACAGGTAGTTAGAATGATCATTAGGAGATGCATTACATGCAGGGGATTCAACGCTCGACCGATGACTCAGGAAATGGCGCCATTGCCAGCTGACAGAATCACCCAATCAAGTCCTTTTCAAGACATAGGAGTCGATTTCACTGGGCCACTGTGCGCTAGATTGGAAAGAGGACACACTGAGCAAAAGATGTACGTTGTGATTTTCACATGTGCGGTGACACTAGTGGTACATCTTGAGCTGATGAAGAGCACATCATCTTAGTGCTTTATACACGCTTTTAGGAGATTCGTGGCCAGAAGGGGCATGTGCAAGACCATCTACAGCGATAATGCCAGATCATTCAAAAGGTCGGAAAAAGAAATCAATAAAATACTGAGGATGAAGGACGATAAAGTGCGTCTATTCACAACGAATCTTCAGATCAAGTGGAAGTACATAGCCGAGTTAACCCCCTGGTGGGGCGGGTTTTATGAAAGACTGATACGAAGTTTTAAGTCAGCCACCAGAAATACCGTTGGAAGACGGCTTATGACAGAAGAACAACTCCGGACAACCGTTGTGGAAGCTGAAGGGGTACTCAACAACACACCGCTCACATACGCATACGACGACCCAAATGAACCACTGCCAATTACCCCGGCCGACGTCCTAGGCAGTAGACAGAGACTTCATCAAGAGCCCACAGCCACCGAAACATGCCTAGGAGCTTTATGGAAGAACTCCCGGGAAAGAACAGCAGCGTGGTGAAAAAGACGGCAGCAGGAATACCTAGCAGAATTAAGAAGCCCAAGCTTGAAGTCGTCAACCAACACAACGATTAAGGAAGGGGACATAGTTTTACTAGGGGACAAGACACACCGAGCCCACTGGAAGCTGTGCAAAGTTGAGAAGATATTTCCAGGCAGAGACGGCCTAGTGAGGGCATGTTTGCTGAAGACACCTGACCGGCAGTTAATCAGGAGACCGGTACAGCTTTTGTACTCCATGGAGGGATGCTACAATTGAATCTCGCGGGCGGGAAGATGTAGAAAACCAAGGAGAAGCGAAGAAGAAGAAGTGAAGAAGAAGACACCGCATGCACGTTCCTGTTCTAGTCATCATCACGCTTTGATAGAATAAATATGTGTTCGTCGCAACGTCACCACGGCCTCTGCGATTCCTTCGTCTCACCTCCCTTAACTTTCCCGCTCACCTCTCATGTTGTTCCTGTTGCGTCGCGCTCCTTCCAAGGTAAAGACGCCAATGGTTTGCTTAAATCATTTTAAATTTCCCGCGTTCCAATGCTCGAAACCGGATGTCTCGATGCCAACGCTGCCGTACGGCGAAGACGCGTGTTAGTCGAGGCGCCCTACTTCAACGTTTATAGAACCGCGTTTCCCTAGTCCACGTGCGTTCCAAGCAGAACGTGGAACCTATCTAGTGGAACCTTTTGTAACTCTTGTCACTTGATTTCTTCATAATGCCGCCAGAAGCTATATGGCGCGTGCGACAGCAGGCGACGGCGGAGTGATATTTTTTTCTTCAGTTTATGAAGTATTTAATCTCGCCAAAATCAAACATGCACAACTTTTTGTAAAGGAACGCGGCAAATATCACTTCTGTATTAATTTTTGTCTTATATATGCGTAATATCTTGTTGTTCTTCAACAATATTGACAAGTCTGAACATTACACCAGACTTAGACGGGCACATTTAGCTGTGACTATATAAGACTATTGCGCAGGCATTGTTTTACTTTGGCCGGGTGGCTGAATCGAGTCACAGACAGACAGACGGACAGACATACAGACAGACCAAAATTTCTGGGTTTAAGTAGCCCAAGAAAGACTCTCGTCTTTAAAAAAAATTCCCGCGTCACTCACCGCCCAACAGGCCTACATCCTCCGCCGACTACAGACCGAAACCTACTTTAACCACATCATTCTATACCACATTTCCCCTTCTCTCTTTCCACCCGACTGCCCACATTGTCACATCCCTCTCAACACCTACCACCTCGTCTTCTCCTGCCCCCAACACCCACATCCCCACCCCTCCCCTTCCCCTGAGCAGTGGGAGCCCGAGCTGACCAGCTCCGCACCGGAGCGCCAGGTCGCCCTGGTGCGGCGCGCACTGGAGGCAGCCCGGACAAGAGGCCTCCTGGACTTAGGAGGCTAACCACGCTCTTATACCCCTTCCCTTTAAGCTCAATAAACGTTTTGCCACCACGCCTTCCCGCGAGGGGAACACGAGTACATGCAGAGCATTGGGGCCTCAGTACTGATTGAAGGCAGTGTTGCTTCCATCGCTTCTTCCGTGATGCTGGAGTAGCAGACACGAGTAAACGTGGGCACGAGCGTCAACCAAGGAAGAAAGGAGCAACGCAGTGACTGAAACACGAGCGACCGCTAGCCGCAATATTTGCAGCGCGCGCAGTAGAGGGAGAGCAGTACGGGGGGGAAAGCGCGCATGCGCAAACAGCGCGCGCCCTTCCACGACCCACCGCGCTGCTATCACGCACCTGTTAGGCCGAGACCGCGACGGAGCGAACGGGCTGACTACGACGCATGCGCGCGCCAGCTGCTGTTAAGAGAGAGGAGGGAAGGAGAGGCGCACCTGCTGCGGACGCGAAACTGTTGACACCGTCCGACGCAGGAACAGGCGAGACTAAGAAATGCTCTGCATTTAAAAGGGCGCAGTCCTTTGGCGGCCGTCTCTGGGCTGAGCCGCGTTGTAGGCGCAACCAAGTGAACGATGGTAAGGGAAGGAAAAAGCAAACGATGAAAGGAAGGCAAAGGACGAGAGTCTCGCGAAATTGGAACGGGAGGGGGGTTCGCCGTGGCGGCGCGAGCCACCGCTCCCCGAAAGTGTGCGGACGAGCAGGGGAGGGGGCACTATGCTGCACCTGCACGAGGGGCTCGACGGCACGACGCTTGCAGAAAACGTGAGGGGGCATGCGCGTGTCTATGATGTGCGTTCGCTTAAGAGGCAGTTTGCGGTACCTTCTTGAGACGCACTTCGCGCCGCGGTCACAGAGACTCGTCATCTGTGCCGTCGAGAGAAGCCACGAGTGAGTGCTGCCTCAGCGCACTGCAGCTGCACCCAAATGTTGCATTAGAGAGTATCGTAATCGCCAGTCGGTTTCCTTGCCATTTTTTCCACACATGCTACGGTCAGGAGCAAGTATAGTGCCGTTGTCTTTTATGGAAGTATATTTCGTAGGAGCATCTTCTCGAGCCGTCGCGAACTGCGGATAATTAGGCCAAATTTAAAACACAGAAAATACGCTAAAATGTACTTTTGTTGTGATAAATACAATAAGAGTATAGCTTGATCAGGGAAACATAACTGTCTCACTGACAACAATGTGTACATTTATACATAAACCCGTTCTACGCGGTGCGAGTTTACCGGCGAATTCGCTGCTGCGGTGCCGCTCGTGCGGCAAAACGACCTGTTTTTGTAGCTGTGGCAATAGATCATTTTTCCGCGTGAACGGCGCCGCAGAAGCATATTCGCAGGTAAATTCACCCTATTTAGTGTTCAAAGTCGTTAGCGTTCAGGGTTCCAGCGGTTGCCCTGGTTGCATGTACCTGCGGTTTCGCACGCGAATCTCCTTTGGTTTGTATTGAGCAGCTACTCCAGAACGCGTCCCGTAGCGCGACCTCGTAGAACACCCCCGTGGCTGCAGGTATTGCGTAGGTGTCCTGCCAGGAAGGAAACGGGCCACCAAGAGAGGGTGGGTGTATACGCTTTTAGGACAGGGTTTTTGGGGTGCTACACAAAATCCTGGAATGGTTTCTGGAGCAGGTGGTTGCCTTTGTCGCCGGTCATGACAATACGACAGAAGTTCGGGGTGGGGGAGCGGGAGGGGGCACGGCACGAAGCCCCATAAGCGCCTCCGCCCCTTGCTACGCCCCTCCTAGTCGCAGTCGGTCGGCAAACAATACACTATAGTGGTCTCGCTGCTATAATGCAAAGGGAAGGTGGCGCAAGAAGACCAAAGAAACTGCGAAAACCCATCGTCGCAGTAAACCTGACAAAGATAAAAAACCCTAGGATTGGTCGGTGCCTGAGAAAATTTTCGGCGGCGCATTCCAGCGCCATGTCCGTGCCGTGAGGCGATAGAACGTCAGGGGTCAGATTCGTCTTGCAGCCGTCAGGTGTGGTTGCTGTTGCGCATAAGATCTAGCCCTCGCCTCGCTTTGGGCAGCAGCGGCAATATTTCAAGTATCCAAGGCTGGGAACTTGACTAAGTCCTTTTACACGCGGTAAGCGCAGCGGTGGCGGCCCAGCTGTTCAATGACAAGACAGCAGAGCAGTCTCATTCGGCACCTTCGGCTGGCTCGGCGGCCTGTAGACAACACGTACGTGTGCGATGAGTGTGGTGCTGTACACCTGTGCGAGGTGCTCTTCTGAGCTGGCGCCTTCTTCGAGTGCGGATGGCGCATCCACGGCTGCTCTGGTCGGATTTCGCGTTCCACTATTAAAGGCGAAGCTTAAGCGTCCTCCAAGTTTTTATGCCGACTTTGGCGCAACTCGAGACAAAAGGGCGGAGAAGCACCTGTCTCGTTGGCGTCTGCAGCCGCTGTATGCGACAAGGCCGCGCACACCTGGCGCAGCCTGCCTGACAGGCACGGGCCCGATGCGTGGTTATTAAAGCGAAGGTTTATTGTTTGTCACTGATACTGCTGCACACCAATACGCCAAGAAGAACAGCCAACTTTCTATTGCGAAGAAGAAAAATGATTGTGTGAGACGTGAAAGAAAAAAAAACTCCCTCCATCTTCCCGCGAGGGGAACCCTGGGGTGATGCAAGGCATCTCACGCGGTTCAATTCGCGTTTCCGTTATGTCGGTTACCCAAATGTGGTTGAAGTGTAGCTAACCTTAAATGATGCTCAATCACACGTAGATTTCCAATTACGTAAAGAACGTCATGTTAGTGTCCATTTCAACTCATCGGAGCCGCAGGTAGAGCTGCAGTCGGAGCCGTAGCAGCGAGAGCGAGTGACGGAGCGACTGAGGAGCGTGCCGCAGATACCGCGGTTATATAGCCGCTCCGCGAGAGAGAGTGATGAGAGAGGGACGCGCATGCGCGCTAACGCACATCTGGCATGGCGAGGAGAACGAGAGAGAGTGTAGCAGACGCGCGCTAACGGCGCGCTAACGGCGCGCTGACGCACAGCTGGCATGGCGAGGAGAGCACGCTAACGCAGCCTGCAGGCGAGAGGAAAGGAGGAGGGTTGCGGACGCATGCACGCCGGATGGAAGGACAAGCCGAGTTTAAGAGATGCCTTGCATCTAAAAAACAGCTTCCGGTGGCCGGAATCGAACCTGGGCCCCTCCCGGGTTGGACCAGACGTCTATCCGGTAGCTCTATTGCGACATGGAAGAAGCGGTCTGGAAAACCCAGACGACAACCATAGAATCCGTCACTAGAAGAATGGCGTTGCTCCATGTGCCCTAAGGCTGCTTGCTGCACAATGGTAGGCCTAACTTCACGTTTTGAGGTTTTAAACGTTAGTTTTAACGTCCCATTTTAGGTTTTACACCTCAAACAGGCACCAACTCAAAGATTGCTCACTGGCCGCCAAGCAGCAGGTACAATTCGTGCCGTGAACCCCAAACCGAAATGTTATTCCTACAGAATGCACATGCGAGAGTTGCCGAGGGTATTCCAAAATAGTGGTTTGTACCTCCAGAGAAGCACATATTCGCAGAGTGGGATTGGCCAACCAAAGAATCCATCACGAGAAAGCTTCGCGTTCAACCATCGTCGTCCTTGTACGGAGGTGTTCATGATTTGTTCTCCTGCTTTTGACCATCGAAGAAGCACGTTCTACGGATTGGCAAATTGGCAGCTTATACGAAGTGAACCACAGTAGCGGCATGTGCCTTTATAGAATAGCTTCAGCGGGGTAAAGTCTTGGCAATAAAACAGCGAAATCCTAAGGAGGGAGCGCTTACTGAAGGAACGCCGTTCCCTGTGCCCTTTCTTTTGAAACCTAACGAGTTACTGTTGCAGTTGAACAGACCCTTAACGGAAAAGTGGCGTACCTCCGTTTCCTCCAAAGGAACTAGTTCCTAGAACGCCGTTCTGTATAACATTGGTACATGCTGCAGTGGAAGACCGTTGCAACAAATAACAGGCACGTGAGATGTTCATAAGAAGACTGGTTCATTTCGCAGTAAAAAGTCGGACAGACACAGGGTTCCACATTAACGAGATAATTCAACTTATTTTGACTTCTTAGCTGGGAACCAGAATTAGCGGTAGTCAAGGATAGCAGCAAATCGAAAACGTTTGAGCGACCTACATTTGCAAAAGACAATTTCTTATTGGGGAACTCGGAAGACGTACGCTTAGAGTGCTTCAGAAACTGTACTTTCAAACCATTGTCGTAGGTTTAAGGATGAGCACGTGGAGGCAAAAGAAATGCTAAATGGACATATAGTAAGGGCCCCGTCCAGACCAACTAATAAAATGTGAAAAGGTGGGTAAACACAGCTTTCTCCGGCAAGTGTCCAGGGCCGATCAAACTACCAGAAGGGAAGGAAGTGTTGGACCAGGGTGGAAAGGAGTGCTTCAGGAATGTATCCCAAAAAATCAAACGAAATGCTACAGTTTTCAACAGACAGAGAAGAGTGAAACCATTTCGTAGTCCTGGTGGGTGCTTAACAGTCAGTTGGCTACTCCGTAGATACCTCGAAGTAAAAGCTGGGTGGCTCTGAGAAACCAAGCGAAGATTGTGAATGAGAAAATAAATTTTGATAGTAAATCAGAGTCGTAATTAAACCGTAAACTTGGTAGAAAGATACTAAGTTTCTACTAGGAAAAAGAAAGTAAAATTTTCATGGCCATATAATGCAGAGAGCGCACAATTCGTGGGCAAGTAAAGTAACGGGACGGCTATTGGGAGATGGGGCGTGGTTTGGCATGGAAAAGGGGCACGCAAGGATTGTTAACAAAAACTGATAGCGTCATTCAAAAAGGCGGAGTACGATATGAGCACTTGACGTTTCACGGTAGGTGCTTTTGTGCTGCAGTAACTATATTCATGATGATGATGAGCGTGAGTAGAAAAGTGTATAAATGGTACTATCATTACAAATGTGCAGCGTAAATGACACCACCAATATTATGACACCAAAGCGAAACAACAAAAAATAAAAAGAAAGAGAACAAAGAAGTTGCTTTATAGCTGCAACTGCAAGGATCACCATAGGGTTCTACAGTGGTCAATCCAGTTGTAGCCTTCACTATACGCCGCGAGCTTTGCGATGGCTCCGCCGTCTGCCGCCGCTCCTCCGCGGCGTCTACAGGACTAGCGTCGCGTTTCTTATTGAGGCACATACGGAGTTTTGGTTCTCTTTCGATCCTTTTTGCCTTTCGCCCCCTAAACAACTTGTTATGGCCATGTCTGCAATAAAATAGTGCGTTTAGGGCTATAAAAAACAGCTGCGACTTGGTGCAGCCCTCGAACGCAGCAAAAGCTATCCGGTGACGCGCTTCTGGGCGCTTCCTGACCACTCTTTCGAGCGTTGGCAACGGCAGCAGCATATCACCAGTGTCACCTTCGAACACATCAGGCCCAAATAAATTCTATTGTATCCTCGTGAGAAGTCTCTTTCGTATTGCATTGTGAACTACGAATGCGCTGTCATATAGACACGCTCATTCCAAGCTGATATAGAGAGGGATAGCCACCACATGCCTTAATTCGGCGTTAACAAAATCCTGCCAGCATCATCTGATTTCAAGTTTTACCACTTAGATCAGCTGCTTGGAAGCCGCTCGATTTCCTCCCACCGTTATCACAAGTGTGTGTGAAAGGATCCTACAGAATACGAAACACGGTAAAAAAAGTGTAGGAGCAGAAGGACAAAATGAAAACGCACATAATACCGTACATCCCCAGGCTTTCGCACAATTTCAAGAAGTTTGCAGCCAGGTTTAATGTGCGTGTTGTGTGTTCCACCCTGTGCAAGCTGGCTAAAGTTTGCCCTATGATGGCTAATAAGCTACAAGAGACATGCTCGAAGAAGCACGCTACGCTCTACACTGAGTGTGCCAAAAATGCCATTTACAGTATCCTGCTAAATTGCAAAAGGGTGTATATTGGACAAACTGGACGTTGCATCAATGAACGAGCGAGAGAACGCCGGATGGCAGCCAGCAGCAACATGGACGGGCACCTCGCAGACCACTGGAAGCGCTGTGGGTGTGAGCCACTCCTGGATAAGACAACCTTTCTGGGGAGAGCAAAAAATAAAACGGAAAGGGAGGTTATTGAGGCGGTTGTTATTAAAAGAACAGGAGACACGTGCGTCGGCACGCCGTCACTATCGTTAAGGGAAAAAGAAATGGCATGCTTACAACACAGCGTGTAGTTTAGTAAGCGCAGTTATTCTTCCCTCTTTTCGGTTTGGTCTGCGCCTCAAATGCGCGCACGCGCGTTAGGACCGCCTTGTTCCCTTGAGATTGGAGAAGATAGGTTGCCATACTATCAGCAGTATTGTACTTGTTCATTCTAGCCATTGCCACCTTCTACACTTTTAACATGATTATACCTTAGTTGTTATTTTTTATTTTTTGTTGTTTCTGTTTAGATAAGTTATGCATAAATTCCTGTGCTTTCCTTTGAATAAACAGTTGGAGTCTGGCGCCTGTATCTGTGGCGTCTTCTCTCCTTCGTCCACGTCACGGAGCAAGAACAATATAGGAGGGGAAACGAAGCTTCCTAACGCGGCCAGATAATGTCACAAGCGCTCGTCATAGGTTAAGCTAGCGGAATCTGCCGCGGGTGAAGAAACTGCGGGGCTGCCGCTTTCGGCATTGCACTGCACAGCAAATGAGAAGAAGTGCGGCCGCTGTCATTTTATCCATCAGGCGCCGCTACCCTCTCGTTCATCGTCGCAGCGACGAAGCTTTGTAGACCGCCTTGGTTTTCGTTGTGACATTATCGGGTCGCTCGCCTGCGTTTATCACGATGGGCCGTTTCGCCTTCTATATATTCTTGCTCCGAGGTCCACGTCTAGTTTGCACCGCGTTTTCTTCTTTCTTTTTGTATGTACCATCTAGCTCAGCAACAAGTTTTTGATTGATGGATTCTCGGGTTTAAGGCGCCGACGCAACGCAGGCGATGAGGCGAACCGTAGTGGAGGGCTCCTGGTTAATTTTGACCACCTGGGGATCTTTAACGTGCGCCGAAATCTCATACACAGGGGCAATTTTGTTTTCGTTGGGTTGGCACATGACGTCTCCACAGCTAGGTAGCCACCTCACCACATGACTTGCCCCGAGCATGACTAAGAGGAGCGTCACGCTCGCCTAATCAGTCCGAGCTTGGCAATAGATAACAACGAGGCCGGGCAGTCTTATCTGAGCGCTGCACAGGAGCCGGAGGCTTTGATCCGTAGTCGTTAAGCGGCGTCCGAATACCCCGCAGATATAGCATGGTGAGATGCTTCACTGGAGAGGGTCCCGAATGCCGAGTTCGCGAAGCGAGCGTCGGAGATTGAGAAAGAGCGAGCTGTTCGGCTCGCTGATCAATATAAGCTATGCAGGCTTAACCAAGCTGTCGCTTAGCATATCCAGAGTTAGCTGATCTAAGCCGCCGGCATTTTGTTTCACCGATACAGCGTTTATTATTCTCTGTGGTTTCTTTTCATGTGCAAGCCATTCCGTCAGCCCCTCGCTGCAGTTGCGTGCTGATTGCATAGCTTATTTTCGCGCATACGTCCACGCCCTCAAATTCTGGACTGAGTTCATGGTTGTTGTTTTCCAATGCCGGTCACTAAAACAGTTTTGTGTAACTGTAGAATACGATGACAGTGCCAAAGCGACAGTTCCAAAAGAAAAAATGCTTTGTTTTGGTGTGCAAAACAGCTTACCGCGCAAACAAGTAGGCTGTTTTCCATGTTTGGTTTTTGCTGCACCATGTGAAGCTAGGGAGCTTGCAGAATAAACAGAAAATACAGAGCGCTTACCCCGGCCATAGTGGTTTGCAAAAAGAATTTTGAGAGCAGTTTTATTGAACGCATACACGTTTATGCATGTTCAGTATCACTGGGGACGGTGCACATTACAACTTGCATGTCCGCTCGATGCTATACCTACGTTCTTGTGACATTATTTAGAATACAGTGTCGGGAATGTCAGCAAAAAAGAACTAGAAATCTTCGTCAGAAAAAGCCTGCAGCAAAGCGTCCCAAGCAAAATGGTGAGCCTGTGAGGATCTGGTGCGGGCAACCGAGTTTCTGGATTTAAAAAGTGTAGTACACGTTCTGGTTCTCAAGCAGCAAGCGCAAGTGAATCGAAAACGGTGCTGCACAGCGACTCCCAACTACCAGGCTTCTCAGATTAATAAACAAGCACACTATTAGGCAGCTCGGACTAAGCGAAACACCGAATAAGCTTTTATTATTCTTTCGAAATAAACTTTAATTGATAGTCAGCGCCTAGTCGTCCTGCTTCCTGTGTCCCCGTCTCAAGTGCGATGTTCAAAATGTCATCTTACCAAACCATACCGGCTGTCGTGGCTACTCAAGAATAACAGAGCTAGAGCGAAGTGCACCACATGCTAAATGACGGTGATAGCGGAGAAAGTGTGAGGAGAAAAGCGTAGGATAATACAATGCAAGCAAAAATAGGGAAATTAGAGGAGGCGATTAGCGACCCTGAGATGAGAGTACTAAATGAGCGGGGCTCGGTGGTGAGTAATGGCGCCAGTTTGCGCACCTTTATTCGTTCGCTTAGTTGGCGTCTGCTTGTAACGAGTGGCATACAGTGCACCTCTAATTACCCCAAAAGGCATCTTGCAGTTACCCAGGCAGCCGCGGCACACTTCGCTGCTTGGGACGTGGAGTAAAACACTGCTAGCGCCAGGCACGGTGCCGACCGCGTTCATAATATTAAAAACCGTACTACATATTTTAAAAAATTCTAACACGTCCTCATAACAAATAATAAATATTTGTTCGTATTAAAAATTTAGTGCGATTTGTATATGTGCGGGTGGCGTTGTGTCCCTCGAATTGTTTGCGTCAAGATATTGCGAAAAAAAAATAAAAAATACGTTTGTAGGAGCACTGAGCAGTTGCATCAAGTTATTCTAATCGTCGGTGAATGTTTACTATTAATCCCGCAACGTTTCACATTAAATGCAGATAAAACAAAAATCTAGGAAATAAGATGCTCCTAGGTAAGCGGTTCATTAAAAGGTTTTGTTCCATAAGAACCCAGCAGTAGTCACTTCTTGTGCACATTTACTGTAATGTGTGTCCACTCTTGTGTTCTGCAATCATTCGTACTCCAACCTGAGGGTTTATAACTAATGTTTAAACAATCTGAGATGTTGCATATAACTTGCACGTAAGCTTTAGCTGAATCTAAGTAGCTTTGAAAACGCTTGCCGGGAAAATGCGGCAGAGCTTACTGCTGTCTTAGCGGAGGGCGTTCATACAGCGCGTAGGCCTCGGTTAGTGATTCCTACGATTCCAAGCCGTTCTGGTAGGCTTTTCGGAGGCATTTTACAGCCGACAACATAACGTAAGCGCGGTATGGTATTATTGAGATATCGAGAATTCACATCCAACGATAACGTCGTATGCAAAGTGTGTTGTATCATAGAATCGAAACCGAAACTTATTTGAATGCTAAACTTGCACATCGTCCAATCCCGTAGCACATTTACCTGACGTCACTGCGGTTAGTTGGTGCAGCCGCCGCAAGCCGCGCATTGTAGTTTTTCTTTAAAGCCTTATAAAATAAACACCACCTTATCACCCGGATAAATGATGAAAGGTGCGTTCATTTGAGCCAGTCTACGCAGTATAAGCAAAAACGGGAGCTTGACAAATATACTTCAGTGACCCTTTAAAAGAACTTTCAAATGCAGTTTGGAGAATTACGTTTGCAAAATAAAAGCTGAAAAGCCATGATAGCTTGTAAGTAAAGCGTTTGATGTCGCAAACCACGCTACTAACCTTGTTTTTTAAGAATCGTGTGTGGCGCCCGCGGGGTCTGTAAATTTTCGTCCTCAAAGATCATGTTCTGCATTGAAATGATGTAAATTTGAGTATTTATGACTAAAAACCACACACACGGACTACAACAAACCTAGAACAATATGTTGTGTGTTCTAAGCAAGTGTTGCTATGGTACAACATCAAATTTACCGCAGGAGTATATATACTAGAAAGTGACTGTTCTACATGCATGATGCACTGAGGTTTCTTCGATTGTGTCTGACAAATCATTGTTGTTTACGTTTCCAGTGCAGGGTAAAGTTAAAGGAGTGGTTGCTGAAAGGTTGGACACAGACACACGCCTATGTGGTGTGTGGGTAAGAGATGAAGCTATTGGGACAGAATCTCCAAAGTGCAACAAGACATTCTATGCTAAGTGACGCCCGACCAAAACATATCAAGTGTATTCAAGCGAAGAGTGCCAAACATCGAAAAGCGTCGGATGATTTGTGTTTTTGTTTTTATCGAAAACTTCAACCGTAAAAAAAATAAATACGGATGCAGCTCCCAGCAGAAATTAAATCCGGCAAATTGATGTGGGTTACGTGGCACAGGCACGCCCTTGTAGGCAAATGTCATCGTATTAAATATACAAAAATGATATAATGGAATAAATTGAGCCTACTACCACCTGTGGCAGAAAATTAAAAAGAATATACCCTTAAGCCTGCAGGGCCTTTGCAGATTTTTCACTAGAAAGTGGATAGTTGGTAACCTTTGTGTAGCCCTACAACTAATCTTTGTCAAATTGCTGTATTTAAGTATTTGCAAATGAGCACGACGTAAGAACGTGTTATTCACACGTAAATTCAAAAATTACAATATAGGCAAAATACGAAATGTCAGCACTATTGAAATTGAAATTTTGCACCCCAAAAATTGTTTAAAAGTTTTACAAACCAACAGGCGAAGCTCATTCACATCCTATTAAACAAGACCTGTAGGTAGTGCTCCATTTCAAACCTCTCCCTAATAAAGCAAAGATACGCACCACAGATTTTCTTAACATTTAAATAAGGAAACTGCAATTTTAAAAATTTGGGGAAATTAGTGCCGGTTCACCCTGTGAAGAAGTATGGCCAATGGAGTTGGGCGCAGCCGAAGAATAGCAAAAAAAAAAACCTTGGGAGTTAATTGGCTGAAGGAAACTCGGGCCACTTTCAGTGTACAGTTGAACCTGGATGTAACGAACCTCTATGTAACGAATCCCTTGATTTACCGAAGTTTTTAAATTCCCCATTGCCAACCCCCTATTGAAGCCCTTGTTTTGGCGACCTCATGTAACGAAGGCGAACCTGATGTAACGAGCGTGCTAAGCTGATCAGTCGTTGTTTTTTGCACTTTTACTGAAAAATAGACGGAATAAATGCAGTTTTTACCGAATGCTAGAACTACTTCAGGGATCCAGATGCTACAAAAACGTCTAGAATTTCCAAAACCAGAAATTGTTATGAAGATTATCACATGTAACGGAGCGGCTAGAGCCAACCGATGGCTACCGTGGCGGCCACTTTACCTTTTCCTTGTGCAGCGGGAAAAAGGGTGGCAACTTTACCTACACTCACGGTTTTTTGCCCTAACTACAAGCTACCGTGCATTTCAACGCGCGAGTTGGGTGTCGGTTCTAGACTCAAGTATTGGGGTGGCTCGTTTTCAGGCCGTGGTGGCCCCTTTATTGATGGAGGCGAAAAAGTGATAACGGTGGTGTGTTCGAGATTTACGCGCAGTTTAAAGATTCCGAACTTCTCAAAATTAATCCGGAGCCGTCCACTCCAGTGCGCTTATCGCCCATGTAGCGTCGTTGCGTAAAACAACATCATAAAATTTCGAGTTGCTAGGCCTGTCTGTCGGCGTGTACACTGCTTTACGTGGTGTCGATTATTCGGTGATGAGTTCTGCTGGCAGAAAGGGGAGAAGTGTGCCTTTCAAAACAAGCTCACAATTGCAAAGGGCCGTCGCTGCCCGGTACGCCGGAGCTAGCACCTCTCAAAAATTTTGAGTGTGGAAAAGAGTATCAAGCTCGCGAAAAGGCAGACTTCCAGATAAGTTTTTTTCTTGAAGGGCGTTTGTAACCAAAAACTGCCGCGCAACTAACGTGAATCCACTAACGTGGAACCTGGTGAGGGCGAAGTATGCAGTCTATAAGTGGATGGTTCGCGCCTTGGTGTCTTTGTGAACGGAGGTGAACCCGTTAAGGCGTACAGGTATGCAGCTTTGTTGTAAAAGTGTCTTGTCTTTGAAGCACGAAGATCTCTAACGCGAAGGGTAAACGAGTGTCCCGGTGTTTTAGTACCGTGACTACATGACACGAACCACGATTACGGCGGTGACGACGACGACAGGACACGCCAACAGCCGCAGACCTTGAGGGGCTTCGCCCCTAAAAGTGGCAATAGGAAAAAGTAACAGCTAATTATTGTCTGTGAGTACAAGTGTAAGAGACCTTGCTTCTTCTGAGCGGCGTGAAGTGCCTAAGTTGATGCGAAAGCAGCAGGCGCAAATCACGCATTGTTTTTCTCACGATGAAATAAATTCCTAAAGGTTGAGTTCCCCTTCACTAATCTCTTGCATTCACTTTTCATTTATGCATCATTCACCCCTCGAAACGTGCCTTTAATGGGAATTGCTTATCACCCCGGGAGACGTTTTGCGCCTGACCCTCGGGTTTTTAAAAAACACACGCCTCAGTGACTCCTGGTGATTTCTCACGCATAGCGGCAAAAAAGTGCTGATCGAGGAAGAAATTGCAGGCATATCAACAAAGGCTAGATCCCTTCGTCAATTAACACCATCACCACCACCATCCTTATATCCAGGTTTAACTGTAGAACAGGAGGGCCCGATGTCCAAGTATGGGGAATGGATGAATAGGAAGGGGGGGGGGTGAGGATCGATGCACGGAAAACGATATCGGCTGCAACGCAAGGAGTTCTATCTACGAACTGTGCATTGCTCTGTTCTCACTCTTGGTATACCTTTGGAGGTCGCAGTGACGGCCACAAATCAAAACTAGCAACTTAGAATGTCGCACTAGGGAGCTATTGAGGAAATAAATGTCAATTTTATGCAGTGATCAACCCACATTTGCAGCGGGTCTACATATAATACAGGATGCGGCGCATATGTGCCTTTTTCTGTGTCCTCGTGTTACCGCGCAGTTATATTATGAATCCATACCAACTCGCCCAATTCACAGTGTTCCGGAGGGGGTAATCTGGGACAACCCTGTGCGGTCGCTATAGCCCGGAGAAGGTGAACACAAGTTTTCTTGCGTTTTAGGAGTTCGAAATTGATAAGAACAATACGTCTTAATGTCTTCGTGGAAGTACGCACCCGCAGCTGCCTAATGACAATAAGTGAATATTTATTTTATTTTTATTTATTTCAATACCTGTATTGTCCGTAGGGCGTTACAGAAGGAAGTGGTTATGTTGCACGTATTCAAAACTATTGTACACGGGGGGATAATTGAAATTACACTAGAAATGCTGTTTTTATATAGAAAACAATAGGTTTCCAGAAATTATACAGTGCTAATAGCAATATACAGGCTCAAACAATAAAGTAAATACAAAGCGAGCATACGAACCAATGAAATGCAATTAAAACCA
The DNA here is from genome assembly GCF_048455015.1 of Haemaphysalis longicornis. NCBI lineage: Eukaryota > Metazoa > Arthropoda > Arachnida > Ixodida > Ixodidae > Haemaphysalis > Haemaphysalis longicornis. The sequence goes on along the minus strand of NW_027526295.1, from coordinate 128,272,060 downwards.
CGTACCAAATATTATGAGCGTAGAAGACCAAAATACAATCGAAAATACAAGCAGAAGAAAATACAAAGCGAACATACAAGCACATGAAAAATAAAAAAAAAATAAACCCACCTACCAAGAGGAAATCAGCATAAACGATAGGATGACCGAATACATGTTCGATAAATATACAATGCACGTGTGTAGACAGCAAGAAGAAAAAAAAAACTAGTTAACAGGAACGAAAGTAGTGTTCGGCGGCCGTTCGAAATGGGCGCGCATCAGTGATTGTGGCGATTGAGGTGGGCAGGTTGTTCCATTGTTTTGATGTTTTCGGGATGAAGTAACCAAAAAGTAGATTCGTATGGCAATGCGGAACTTTAACCTTGTGGGAATGGTCAGTGCATGGTGATATATATGATGGTGTAGTTAGCAGTTCGTTTTAAAAAAATCGCTTAGAGTGGTAGATCTTGTGAAATAGATTGAATCGAGCTACTTTTATGCGCAAAGAAATATTGGGTAGATTAAGGGTGAGTTTGATAGATATTAGAATTGACATGCGAGAGTAGCTGGCCAAGATAAAACGTGCGCTGCGGTTTTGAGGGGATTTTAAAGCGTTAGTAAGATAATCAAACGCCGGGTCCCATACTGCACAGGCAGTATGGGACCCCGGTTTTGGACGAATTATTGTTTTGTAAAGCACGAACTTCATGTCTGAAGGGGCAGTAGAAACGTTACGTCGGAAGTACCCAATGGTCCTATTAGCATTGTTATTATATGTAATTCATGTGCGTTTCCCAAGATAACTTACGAGTTATGTGGACTGATAGATACTTATATGTTTTAGTCTCTTCTAGTTGGCGGCCTTCCATAGTGTAAATGGAAGCTTCCAGAGGATTCACACGCCGGGAAATTTATTGTTTACATTTACTACTATTTTGACGCTTTTTCCAATTATTACACCAGTTAGACACTTTGTTTAGATCACACTGTAGCAGTGACGAGTCGGAATTTGAAGAAATGGTTCGATACAGTACACAATCATCCGCAAAAATCTGATGGAAGAGTTATTAGAGCTGGGCAGATCATTGATATAAATTAGAAAGAGAAGGGGGCCGATTACAGATCCCTGAGGCGCGCCTGATGTGACTGAACCCAAAGAGTCAAAATTATTAGCGGTTACAAATTGTCTTTTATTAGACAAAAAAGTTCAATTCAATCTACAATATTAGGGTCCAGATTTAAGTTTCGAAGCTTCATGCAAAGTAACTGATGAGAGAAGATCAAATGGTTTGTAGAAGTCCAAGAATATGCAGTCAACAAAAGATCCGTTATCTAGAGCAGAGAAAAGGTCATATGTGAAAGAAATGAGCTCGGCCTCGCATGAAAATGATTTCCTAAAGCCATGTTGGCATGAAGAAAAAAAAGAGTTGTTTTCCAGGAACTTAGGCAGGTGGGAATAAATTGTGTTCGAAAAGCTCACATAGGATGCTAGTTAATTAACTCGGACAGTAATTTAATGGGTTATGAGTATCCCTGGTCTTGAATAATGGTACCACCTTGCCAATCTTCCAATCGTTAGGTAAGGGGTTCGAGGTTAATGACTGGGTGAAAATCTGAGCAAAAAGTACGGATGAATATACTTCGGTGCTTTGAAATATTTCGAAATTATTCCATCTGCTCCCGATGACGATGATAATTTTAAATTCCTGATGAGCAGTATGATTCCACCCCAGTCAATAACATGATGATGATCGTTAGAGTTTTTTGGCGCAAGGCCAGCTGGGGCAAAGAGCGGCAAACAAAACCAGTCAATAACAACTCGTTCCATTGGTGGAAGATCGACTGCTTCGATGGGACACAAGTTAGTATTTGCGGAAGGCTGAGTAAAGACCTTCTTAAACACGTCGTTCAAAAACAAAACAGCTTTTGGAATAAGGATTGACGCACCGTTTTAATCAACTAAAGATACTGCGTTGTTTTTGGGGGCACCGATCATAGTCCAGAAGTTTTAAGTATTTGCAAAAAGCAGCAAGAAAACAGTATCATTGTAGAAAATGCGCTTTGCTTTTTTCAATGCATCCTTGAAAGCATCATTATTTTGGCGGTACGTAGGGCATGCGTCAGTCAGGGCGGTTGCACTTGCGTGCTTTGTGAAACAGTCGTGTCTTTTTATTTACAAGGCGCTTGAGGAAAATATTAAACAAGGCAAGGAATGACGCGCGAGGGAGTGTACTTTTTATGAAAGTGTAACTTTATGTTTAAAAAGAGCCCAGTTAGTGCTTATTGTACGTTCATAAAATTGGACCATGCAATCATCTATGAAGGCTTAAATTCAGTGTTAATAGCTGCAAAGTCGGCCTTGCGATAATCCCTGATGCACTTCGCTTTACTGGCAGTTTCTTTGGTATGTGTTACCGAGAAGTGAATAAAACAATGATCACTAATACCTGGCGTGAGGGCGAGCGAGAGGACGAGACCAAGTAAAGTAGTTAAACCTAGATCAAGTACATCAGCGCCTGATAGGGAAGTGCGTGTCTGTTGGGTTACAAGCTGTGAAAAATGGAAGGTGCTACATAAGTCTAGAGTCTAGAAATTCTGTTGCTTCACGGGAGGAACAAGAACTGCTCGAGCCACTTTCTGACCAATTGATTTGACGGTAATTGAAGTGGCCTAAAAGGAAGATTGGAGAGTTGGGGAATCCTAGAATAATGGTGTTTAATACGTTATAAAGATCACTGCAAAATGATGAGGGGCCATTGGGTGGTCGACAACAGTCGCAAAAGATAGCGTTTTGGTGCATGATGCGAACACATGACACGCTTCCAACGGAGTTTCAAGCGGAATTAGAACGACTGAAGATGATGGGCGACAGCAATCAGGCCACCTCCTCCCGGCCTTGTGCCTGCATCGCATCGATAGAAACAAAATTATTTGCGGCATTAAAAAAATTTGCTGCACAAAACCTTCGCATACAACCATGTTTTCGTTAGAGTAACTAGATCGGCATTATAAGTATCGATAAAAAAAGCAATTCATCGCGCTTATTCACAATGCTACGAATGTTCGAAAATAAAAAGGAAACTTCGTTGACGTAATGACTAAAATTTAGCTTTGAAGAAGCAGTGTTGGGCATGCCTGTTTTTGTGCCCAAGACAGTGCCATGCGGAGAGGCGCAAACGTCGTGAACGTTACTTTCGCACACACTGTCAGTGGACGTAACTTAAACGTAGCATTTTTGTTAATTATCAGTTTGTTATAACGAATAAAGAACTGTTTGCCGATAGCTGTACCAAACACAACTTCTTGCGCGTGTTTCGAGTCGACATGCAGAAGTCTTCACTAATGATCACACCGGTAGCTTTTATTTAAATCGGACGAAAATATTGAATCCTTAGTTTTGAAATGCTTTAAATGCGAACATGTGACTATTACAGACCGGCATTTATCTGGAACAAACTTTTCAAGGCGATGGGCGCGCTTTATTGCTTCGTCCAGCAGGTAAATTTTCAAAGCAGAAGATAATACATCACGAACCTTGGTGTCACCTTGGTGTCGGGTTCGGTCCAGGATTCGGCCATTCTGTCGCGCAATCCATAAAAAAATGTAATTTTGGCGCGGAGATCTGTCTTCGAATGTATCCAGACGATGATTTAGGGATTCTGTTTCGGTGCACACAGCATCCAAAACCGAGCGACAGGTGTCAAGCCCAGAACAGCCGTCGGACGCGGTGATCGTTTCTTTCCCGGCCATCACCCATTCAATAATGTCCGCCTTTTCCTCCAAGTTCAACTTAATTTCCTTAATTTTATTTAGCTGTGAAAGCACCTCGCCATGATTCTTGTCAATTTATTTCAAAAGGGACAAGACATCATTATCATCCTGGTTATCCCTCTTTGCACCATCTGGTGGTCGAAGGTTTATTGAACCTCACAACCTAAGAGCAATAACTGTACTAAAAGAACACAATTGCAAAATATGACAATAAAGTACTTCGGCATTGGACGAGCAGCAAACAGACGTTGCTGGTGCGCTTAGAAAACAAAGAGGGGCGCGGACCAACCTGTGCAAGATAGCAGAGGAGAACATGACGGAACCGCATGAGGGCCGCTCTCCCATGCCCACTGAAGGTACGGGTGGCTGGGTCGTCCTTATGTAGGCGCTGATGAACCGATGTCGACGTCGATGGGGTGGAGACGGAAGTTGAAGGTAGCAGGATTGTGCTGCGATTTTCAGCTGGCAACAACGGGCACTGTCCAACCATGTCTTACGCAGAACACGATGACGTCCGCGGTGCATCCCTCCTGGGTGGCGCCTGGCACGTGGCGCTAGTAGAAATGACCTGTGCGAGATAGCAGAGGAGAACATGACGGAACCGCATGACGGCCGCTCTCCCATGCCTACTAGGTGAGGTTGCAAAGAAAAGTCGGCGAAGGTCCGTCGTAGTCGTAGCTAATGAAGTTGAGGGCATAGAAGATAGCGTATAGTTTCGCCTCAGCGTAGGTAATTGGGTCCTTTTATAGGGCGTGATAGACCGAGAGTACTGGAAATACCCGAACGTCGAGCCAAGCCAGGTATGGGCGCGGGTCGGCTCAAATATGTATACATGTACTCTTAACATCAATGCAACTTGCCTGAATTCGTTTAATGCGGCGGCTACACAGGGTGGTGCTGGTTCTGGGAATGCATTTTCATCAATTAGAGACTCCTTGGAGGGGTCTATAACATGGGGAACACGGAGCGGAAAGCTTATCACCGGAGTCATTGTTTGGTGAAACAATATTATTGCTAAGGGCCTGCGAGTGTTATGGATTGTTTGAATGTGGCCTGTGCTTTGGGCTCATTGACAATGTAAATGTCGGCAGAATCGGAAGTGCCTTTATGAGTTCTAAGATATTGGTGTGCTTGGCGAAACCACTTGTTAAATGGAGAGTGGTTTAATTGGGTAATATAAGGTCTACAAACTTGGTGTTGTTGACGGGATGTGCTTGGGCGCCGTAGGAGAGCGGGCCCACGGTCACTCTACGGGCTGAAATCTAGGCTTCGATGGACGCCCGTCTCGTCGGGAATGACATTAAAATACATAATAAAGGAGACGCCTACCACAAGAGAAAATAAAACAATGACGTTTTGGCCCCCCGAACGGGAGATTGAGGGTAGCTTTTGAGAGTGGCTCCATCGTGTTTGTTTGATAGTTACCACGCATAAACAGTTTCCGCCATATCCGAGCACTACTTTTTGTTTCAACTGAGGTACCCTGGAACCAGGTTGTTTAATCACTGCACTTTAAATTTGAAGCAGCAAGGGAGATACTTACAGGGGTACGGTTTCGGGGTGGGTTATGGTCGTATACTATTCGAAGGAGGCCTCTGACACCTTCAAGGGTGTTACCCCGCGCAGTCTGCGAAGAGCGATTTTTGAGCTCTTTATGCGACTCGCGGGCGGCCGATCACGCGCGGGGCCTAAGGCTTACATTTTAAGTTCTGCCACACCGTGATTTCGCTTGATAACCTCGAATGTAGTGTGTGATACCGGGGCGGCCTTCTGCCCTGAGCACACGAAATTCCGGGTTATCCAACCGCTGCACCAGTGTTAGGGTTCCTTTTTTGGCCCTAGCCTGGCCCGAGCACACTGTTTCGCTTTCCCAATCGGAAAGCAGCAGCAGGGAAGTTGGGCGTTGTTTTGCTGTTACTCCCGACTTGTTTCTGCAGCACGTCCCCCCTGGCGTTTGCCCCCGGTCTGGTCATGTCGCCCGCAGCCACACCGCACGCGACCGGTTCCAGCAGCCGCTGGTGCCTACCATCGCCGGTAGCCCAGGCCCCGTCCTCAGGCCGCATCCCGCTTGACGCGGTTCAGTGACGATCGAAATGCGGCCTCCTGAGCAGGCACACCTGGCGCCTCTCCGAGGTACCCGCCACGGGCTCTTCACTGGCAGCACACGAGTACTCCAAGAGCTGCTCTTCTGGGCTGGTCCCGGGCGGGCCCGGCCTGCACACTGTCGGGGCCACAACCCCGTGTCGACTGGCTCTTCTTGTGCCCTCACGACTATGGCGGCCGTCTCTGCGGCGGACGCTGGTGGCCTTGCCGGACGAACGACTGGCTTAAGAGGCACCTCCGGTCTGATGAGACGTCTGCCCGCCTGCTGCCTCGGCCTGCGGTTTACACCTGCCGCTCTCGCCTGCTGTTTGCATCTGCTGCCTTGGCCTGCTATTCCTGGGCTGCCCTACCTCCGGTGACTACAAAGACACGCTGGACTGAAGGTGTGTCAAGGACTGCGTGTGGTGTGGTGCTGCTTCGAGATGGGAGAGCTGTTACGGACTTTGCGGACCTTTGTTGACCGGGGGCGAGTGTTGTTAACTTTGGGGATGTGTTGTACTTTTGCTCGGCAGCGGTTGTCCATGCGGTGCAGGCTCGGTCTTGAGGAGGGGGGGATTGTGGGGACCCTTGTTTCCTTACGCCTCGCCTGCACATGTTTTCGCGGCAGCCAGCGCGTCACGTCAGTCGTGACCTCTTCGTGACCCTGTGCGCGCGCCGAACCGGCTCGCCGCGAACGTGTGCGCGAGGGCGCGGGGGAAGGAGGGCCAGTTTGCAACCTTCCTTCGCGCCACCCTCTCCCCGACCTGAGGAAGATCTCCTCTCCCCTCCGAGCTGACCTGCGGGACGAACGAGCGCTCCGCCGGGAGTCGACTGGGCGATTTGGCCGGAGTCGGTTGGCTCGGCTGTGCCTACGCCGAATGCCCCGATGACGGTGAACCCAGTTGGCTCCACGGACTCTGCCGCGAGATTCATCTCTGATCGGTCGCCACGGGATGCCTCCCCTGCTCCCGCGGCCGTGGTGACGGATATCGAGGTCTGAGCCCAGCGGCTTGAGCGAGCGACAGGAGCCACTGTCTCCCCGCGAGCGATAGTCGTGTTGTCTGGTGTATGCCCTGTATCTGCCAGGCAATAAAGCCTCACTTTGGATCGCCGGAGCCTGTCTACCGCATGTGAGTACCCGAACCCGTGCGTGAGTCTTCAGATTCCGCAGGGCTAGATAACGGCGCGTAGCGTTCTCTAGCGAAGCTAGCCGGGGTCCTCTGCTATCCCGTACGTTAGCCCACAAAGTAAAGGCTAAAAACCTTGACCAAATTAACCTAGTACCTCAAGCATTAACGATTCTATACCCGCTTCCTCGGTGTTAAACACTCCAAAAAGTCATCAATGTAACAAAAAATCTTGGGTACTTCTGGGATCTTCGATTGATCATTCAGAATGCGATCAAGGTGCGCTAAGAAGTGGTCACTAAAAATTGGTGTAATGCACTAATTGCATTAGACTGAATATAATATATAGCTTGTCATCCCAAGCTGTGAAAGCTGAGTTTAGGTACGCCATCAACAGCTCTAAAAATCCTTGTACTGACACACCTGTACTACTTGAAACGCGACGGAACCATACTTGTCGATGCAATCCTCAACACATAGCAACAGCACACGATGTGGCAAAGACTACTATAAAGCTTCCACGTCAAAAGAGCATGCCATGTAGCTGCTCAGATTACATTCGTTTAAAAACTCAATGACTTCACCCGACTTTCGCCCAAGCAATGCATCTTCGACTCCTAAGAGGTATCAATGTTTTTGCAAAGACAACGCAAGGCACTTTTTCCAAGCACCGTTCTCTGATACGATTACCCTTAAAGGGATACCTACTTTGGGTGTTTTCGCGCTGAAGAACATATGAGAGACTGTTTTTTTCAATGGATTTTTCCAGACCGTTGAGGTTTACCTTTTTACATACTTTTTTCGCCCCTGTTCTTACTTTTTCAGGGAAATACAATCTCGGAATGTGAAGGCTCATAAGATTTCTTGCTCAGCTTTTTATTTAAACAGGTTTTTCTTCCGAATGATAAAGCCCCCATCTTTGTCTGAGGGTAGCAAAGCTAGCGCGTTGGTTCTCAAAAACGACTCTGTCTGCTTAACTGGTAAATAAGAGTTCTTTTGTATCCACTTGAGGAGAACGTCCACGCCTTCAGACACACTGTGTTCGGCCTCAGCATCGGGAGCCAGCCCGGACACTTGCCTCACCAAGCTGAGCAGCTCGGGGTCTGTCTTTCCTGGTTTCTTCACGGCGAATTTAGGTCCTCTGTCCAGACCACGTTTGATGCAGTCCGGAAGAGTCACGTCGCTCAAGGTTCTGGCGTTGCCTTTCCTGGCTTTTGGAACCGTACACGCAGAAGCACGCAGTTCCGAAAGAGTCTGCAACCACAAACACTCAGCCGTCGAGTCCGCCAGATCGCTGAACTCCCGCCACTTCTTGCCAGGTCGGGGCTGTGCAGACGGGGCAGCGTGCAGTCGCTGCTGTACTTACGGCCACGTAGCGGTACGATGCAATTCCGGAAGTGTGTGCTGCACATACTACGCCGTACAGCATACCGCTGCAGACTGCGCTTTGGCTGACAAGGAAAGGGTTGTTTGCAGGGAGTGTCGCGCAGCGGGGCGTCGTTCAGATCACGTCTTCAATGCGCCTTGCTGCTACACTGTTGAATCAAGGGTCTCACGCATGCGTCAAAAAACCATTTATGAATGCACCCAGGCACCTTGCTCTTCCTCCGTTGTCTCCGCATAAAATTACTTTTCGTTTCCGGCTCACTGTTAAAAAAATATATCAAATGACTTTCTTAAAATTTATTGAGACAAATTTGGATCATACCCATGCAGCTACTTCTCACCATGTTGATTTCCTCGAAGCCGAGCACATTGATGTGGCTATTGTGTCTGACCCTTACGCTCGTGGATCAACAGTGCCCGGAGTGCCGCCCAATTGGCTCTGTTTCCTTAACCCAGCCACCCCGCGTTGTATGGTTCTCATACCCAAGCGAAAATTCGACGTATTCCCCTTGGCAGTGTCTCCATACATCGTGGCTCTCCGACTTCAGCACCAGGAGTTCACCTTGCTCCTAATAGCCGTTTACGCGGCTCCATCTGTACCTCTTGACTTTACGTTGTCCGGCATTGAAGACGTTCTTTAGCGCCACCGAGTACCGAACTTGCTGCTGGCGGGTGATTTTAATGCGAGGAATCCTCTTTGGGGTGGCACCGTTCTCAACTCTCGTGGCATTCAACTTGCTCATTTCATTCATGGGGTGCAACTCCGAATAATAAACGACCCCTTGGCCATAGCGAAATTTCAGAATGCATATTCAGAGTCTTGAATTGATCTTACCATCGTTTCCGGAACAATCTGGGATGGCAATCCTTTGTGGGAAGTTCGAGACACACCAACTCTATCTGATCATAAATATGTAGTATTTAGTTCCAGAATGGTGGAATTAATGCAGAAAAAACGCTTAAGCAAGGCCGCATTACAAGATCTGGTTGAATAATTAGCAAGTGATGACTGGATTGAAGGTTTCACTCATCAAGATATTGCTACACCAAGCTCCCTCAACTCGTCATTCGACAGGTTTTACGCTAAGCTGGACTGTCTCAAAAGAAAGTTTGAGTGGCTTCCGAAGCAGCACGAGGAAAACATGTGGTGGAGTGACCCCATTGCGAGAGAGAAATCAGCCGTGCGAGTGTTGCGCCGCCGGTACCAGCAATGTCGCGACCCCTTTTTACGAGCGGATTATAAATTCATTTACTATCGGCAACTTGCTGCGTACAGGGAAAATATTCAGCTTGCAAACAGCAAGGCTGTGCGACAGGCGTGCTCTAGAGCGTCCGGAAAGAACTTTTTTGGACCACCTTTTAATGTGGCGTTTCATCAGCTTAGAGCGCCCTCTGTTTTACCTTCACTACATGTGACGGACGACACTTCGACAGCATCCACAATACAGCCGGCGGATCTGCTTATGCAGACTCATTTGCCTGTTGATGAACGTGATGATACCCTGGCCCACATGGCAATAAGAACCATGGTGGCTTCAACTCCATACCCCATGGGCAAAAACTGGATGATGCACTCACGCTCGAAGAACTGCAATTGGCCTCTCGAAATTTAAGTGCTAATGCAGCGCCAGGTCTCGATGGTGTCACAACTCCCATGATTCGTCTTTTCGTTCCTCATATGCCCAATTTTTTACTGTGTCTTTTCAACTCTTGTCTCGCGACTGGCCACTTCCCCCCCCCCGCCCCCCCCACTGGAAAAAAACACATGTCACCTTTCTGTTAAACCAAGGACGCTACCCCACTGCACTTCTTCGTGCCGGACAATATGCATGACATCTATGATTGGCAAGCTTTTTTGGAAGGAATGGTAAATGACCGCTTATATTATTTTTTACAACGATCTCGCCTCCTTCACCCACAGCAATATGGTTTCACTACCGGTCAAAGCACAACGTCTGCTTTATTTGCTTTACGCAATCGACTGCAGCAGCATAAAGACAGTAGGGGACTTCCACTCGTAATGTCACTAGACTTTACAGGCGCATTTGATAGCATCTGGCATTCCCGATTATTATATTTTTTCCGATCTCATCATTGTCCCCGCAACATGTACCAGCTCCTGTTCTCGTTTCTAAAGGGTCGCACCGTGTGCTTTGACACATTTTCAGGAAGCACTACCCATGCCACTTCAAAAGGCTCGCCTCAGGGCTCTCCTATCAGCCTACTTTTGTGGAACGCATATGTGCATGATAGCAATGCTTTGCATGCCCATGCCTCAAGACGCATACATCCAAGCGTATGCGGATGACACCGTGATCATTATTCATGGTCGTACGCGTCGACAATTGGAGACGACTGCTGACGTAGCCCTCTCTAGGATAACTGCTTGGGCTGGAGCCGCAAAATTAAAGTTGAACCCCGCTAAATGCTCTTGCCTCCTTGTCTCCAAGGGTGACCGCGGGGTTATTAGGAAACCAACCATAAAGCTCAACGGCGCAGTTATCAAGCAGGTGACGGAAATGAAACTCCTCGGAGTGATTTTAGACAGTCACCTCACATTCGTGGCGCACACAAACCACTTGAAATTCATAGTTGAGAAGATGGCACTTTCGCTCACAAGATTTGCCCGCATGCATACCACAGTCAGTCGATCTCATCTCCGTCAGTTACATCACCTTGTGGTCCCTCCCGCAGTCTCATACGCAGCGCCTGCATGGTGGCACATCAACCAACACCATCTACTGAAAGCCCGGGTACACTCGCTGCTAAGATCTTCATTATTTGCCGGCACCGGGGCGTATACTACCACACGGACCGCTGCCCTCGAAGTTCTTGCCGATGCGCTTCCGCTTCAAATCCACCTAGACATCACACTGCACATGTTTCTCTTGTTTCATTACCAGCAGCCAGTGACCTTCAACACGGCATCGTTTCATCCTTCTCATTTGGACCTGCCCATTAAGGTCGACACACACCCTGCGCGACGATGTCGTGTCTGCTACGACCGTCTCACCAGAACGGAAGCAAACCGTAGGCTGCACTTCTCCACTCTGCATGCCTTCACAGACGGACCACACACGTCGGCTGCATCAGGAGCAGCCTTTGTTATTTTGAAAGGGACAGACCATGTGTATGCGGTGAGGTGGTTCCGTCTGGCGTGTACAACCACGTCGTTTGATGCCGAGGTGATCGCCATGCAACAACTCGTACTGTTTTTCTTGGACGACAGACCTTCCTGCCCCGTCAGCATCTGTTCAGACAGTCTTTCGCTTTTATTGGCTCTCAATAACCCATTTATCAGTCCGCTACCATTCATCGCCGGACTCACTACTCTCAAGTGTACTGCCTGTATCTATATACCACGTGCCAGCTCACTCTGGTGTGTGGGGGAATGAGCTTGCGGATACTGTCACCCGCAGTGCTGCCACAAGAGGAGAAGAGGTTCGTGGAAGGTGGTTGAAGACCAGGGTGCGCTCTTTGCTGATGAAGGTCGGTCGCTTGGTAAGGTTTGAGACCTGGAGTACAAAGAACTGCGACACTGGATTATATCAATGGACCTCCAGTGTATTGGACCTTCCTTCCTATTTCCCACCTTCTAAGAAGCTAGCTCATTTGATAACCGGACACGGTCGATTTCCTCATTACTTTCACCATCTACAACTCACGCCAAACTGTCAATGCTTCTGCGGTGCGCCTGCCACTTCGGTTGAGCACTATTAACAGAATTCCCGAAAACGGCCAGCTACATTCAGAGACTTCGTCGGCTGTCGAGTTCACCGTTACAGCCGCCACAGCTTCGTCACCTTTTGGACAGTCCAACAGCCGTGAAGATTTTCATGGACCTCACCGATTTTATTTCTCGATCTATGCCCGAGGTGTGATGCCTACGTGTGTTCAGTGACTTTTTTGTGTGTTTTTTTTATACCTTCACCACCACTTGCCGCCTTTTTAGTTGAACTGGATAACACCTAGATACTTGCCACCCATGGACTCCACCTCCGTGATATTGTGTGCCCAAGGCCCTTGTGCTACAGCGTGTGACCTGGTGTCTGTGAGAGTGGATAATGCCGCCTCAGCTCTGACTCGGGCTTTCTTTGAAGTTGCTACACACACTTGAGAGTGGAACTGCTGCGTTGTGTGATCTTTTGTGCCGAACTGACTTGCGACCGTTCTTCCTTATGCTTCGTTTTATGTTCCTTCGCGCTTAGTTGTCCTTTTAAACTGTGCTTGGACGTCTTGCTGATACGTACGTCAGGGAATTTTTTGTTCTTTTTTTGAAATCATAAAATTGGCTTTTTCTTAAAAATGTTTGGTTGGCTTTTCGCCCTATTTGTTTATTTTATATTGGCTTTAAACCTGCCATAGCCTAGCTGGAGCAAGTCTCGTTCCCCACATTTTTTTTTATTCTGACGGGGGAGGGGGGGAACATCCAACTGGAATTGGCCACTCGTTCAGGTGCAGCGGCTGACGAAGCGTTGGACAGGTTGCCTCACTCGCAGTTCAGCATTCACTCCTGATGGCTGCCGTGCGCTGAGGAAGCACTCACTCGTTGGTTCTCTAGACGGCAGCTATGGTGAGCCTTTGAGTCGGCGGCGTGAAGTGCGGCTCAGGAAGGGACCGCGAACTCTGTCTTGGGAAGCGAACGCACATCATCGCCACGCGCACGGCCCCCTCGTATTTTCGCCAAGCGTCACGCCGTCCAGCGTCTCGTACGGGCACAGCATACTGCCCTCTCCAAACCCCTCTTCCGCCCCCCCCCCGCACACTTTCGGACAAGCGTCTCGCGCCGCCACGGCGAACCACCTCCCTCCTGATTCTTCGACAGTCTCATCCTCTGCTTTGTTTCACTCTTCGGACCGACGGCGACGCCCCTCTGCCCACGAACGGGCGCCGAAGGGCTGCGCCCTAAAAGTGGCCGAGGAGACACGCGTTCAAAACTGTGGTGTGCGGATCCAGGAGGTGGGGGATAAAAGCAAGCACAATAGACAACAGAACTCCCGCTCGTGATGTGAAAGGTAGGGGGTGCGCCAGCATAGGGGGGCGGGAAATTTGAATTGCATTGGACAAACCCCCGTTCAATTCACAGAGAGAAAAGCGAGGCAGGGAGGGGAACAGCGTGATGGGTGGTAGCAATAAGCGGATAATGGCGCCACAGTCCCTCTGGCGAATCACCTCTCTCCACTTCCAACAGCTTTTTTGTTGAGTGGAGTGGCTTCAATTTTTATTTTCCCTCCCTCCGTCGCCGCAGCAAACGGCCTTTGTCTGAGGTCGGACAAAATTCACTTCAAAAGTATATGGCGAAGACTGGATTACTCGCAGTCATCGTGCCCTCCCTCTTTGAACAGCTAATACGACCACATCTTACATCAGTGTAATGAGCCGCTGTTTTTTCCTGTCTCTGTAGGAGCCGGGTGAGCCATCTTTCCTTAGAGGGGAGGCGATGCTAGCCTACCAGTGCAGCATGCATAGCTGTACGGGGGCTCCTGTTAATGTCAGCAGGCTATATCAGGAAAGAAGATAATTTTTTATGCTGTTACTTTAAGCAACTGCATTGTCTGTTTTATTGAGGTGTTTTGTGTTACCCTGTTGCTTCATCGTGGAAATTTTGCTGTAAGTTACAGCCAGGTGTTTGAAGTAATAATTGCTGCGGCAGAACACATCCCATTGCTTAGGCTCGTCTGAGCGAAACAAGTGTTTTCTGAAGAAGAGCTTATTGCGGAAAAGGGAAGTATCTAATTTACCAACTGTTCGGATGCAGTACTGAATGGCGCAATGTGCTGTGAAAATATGCTTCTCGTGACAGCACATAGTCATCTCATGATGGAAAAACAACGCAAAGACGACGAACTAGAAGAAGGGAGACAGGACACGAGCTAACTAGCAACTGAATTTTTAATCCACAGGAAAAGACATATATACACTCAAGAAGATTAACATATAGCGCACTCACTTTGCACATGCTGATAGCACAAAGGAACTCAAGAAAGAAAACACAAGCCGCTCATGTGAGTGCGCAATCACCCTGCTCTGGCTAGAAAGTCAACCTCCCTATCAGCAAGTCGGATGGATGGTTTGCTGGTACATCTGCTGTTTTTCATGGTATGAAACGTCTCCACAACCTCGCCGGTGAGCTTATCTTTCTGTTGATATAACACTTGAGTATCTTCCAAGCACGGGTTGCATTCGTTAACCTTTTGTTAACCGGCGGTAAGCGAAAGGAGCAGAACACGCATGCGCGCCTGCAGACGGTGATAGCCCATCTATACTTCTCACCCCCCTTATTTTAACACGGCCTCGAGCATAATTCGCAGCATACTGGTCTCGACGATGGCGCTGATAGCCGAACCTCCTAAAATTATTAGATAAGAAAAATTGGCACTTCAGATCCTTGCAACTGCGACGTTTCTGCAGCAGCTTGCGTGCTCTGAAAGTGTGGAAGCAACGCTGCCAGATACCGACTCTGCTATCAGCGCCATCGCTGAGGTCAGTATGCTGCGAATAATGCACGAAGCCACGTTAAAAAGGGATTGAGAAGTATAGATGGACTATCACCGTCTGCAGGAGCACATGCGTGTTCTGCTCCTTTCGTTTACCGCCGGTGTAGCTACACGGCGCTCCTAGGCGGTTCCGACGGCACCTGTACACCTTTTGTAGCCCGCACCAGGCTTGCTCGTATTCAGGGGTCGGGATTAGACCTGATTAGTAGTAACTAAGTAAAGGGCGACTAGGGAAATTAGTCGCGCTCGGTGCATGATTTGCCAGTGACTAAATATCGTTGCCGGTCTGAGTACAACAAGGAAGCTAGCTCAGCAATAATTTAAGCAAATAACTAGACCGCAATGCTCTCAACACCCCCGTGAATGGTCAATCAACATAAATCTTCAAACAGCCTTGCGTATGAACGCCTCTGTGGGCTAAGACAACCATTACCAAAGCACGCGTCGAAGACGAAGCGCCGCGGCAGGCGACGGAGCACCCTGTACGCAACAAGGGTTCTCTGGCCTAGTACGTGTTTTTTGACGTGCACACTACAATCCGACCGACTGGTTAGAGCAGGTATCGTGCGCACTGTCCAGATGCATTGGGCCTAGGGACTGTAGTTTGCGCAGTTTTCAGCTAGCAGGTTAGTTCAGAGAAATGTGTCATCTACGCCGCTAAGTCCTGTGGAACGACCTCGCCTTCTCCATACCAGTCCTTCTTTATAGCTGCGGGCAAAAGCACGCAAGCACTCAGGTAAGCGTTATGACAATCGCAGTGTGAAAAAATACAGTATAGGATGGTACGAAACCCTTTTTATTTCCTTATTTCAGTCGTCAGCAATGCACACGATGACACTCGAACGTCCTACAGCCTATAGGCGAGCTTAATTTAGAAACATAAAACACAAATCACAAATCACTCTACCTAAAATGGGAACACGTTCTCCACGTTGTCATGGCAAATTTATTCCACCAGAAAATGTCACTGAATTTTGTCCGCATGCTGCCCGACGTTACATACATATTATGCTGTAGCAACGAGAAGAATGGAGCGAAATGTTTCATATAAAGCGATTGTTGTACTGTTATTTATTTACGGCATTAGCTATTTGACACACTTAGACAACACTTGAAAACTTTTACAAGCCAATTAGTTAACATACACACACTGCTCAGCACGAGGTCGGGGGTTCGATTCCCGGCAGCGGCGGCCGCTTTTCTGATGGAGGCGAAAAGCAAAAACGCCCGTGTGTACGAGATTTCGGCGCACGTTAAAGGTCCCCAGGTAGTCAAAATTAATCCGGAGCCCTCCACTACGGCGGCCCTCATCGCCTGCGTAGCGTCGGCGCGTTAATCCCTACAATCAATCATAACATACACACACAAAACAATTGCAAACAGCACAAAAGATTTTGACGTTAGAGTCAAAACCAACCCGCCGTGGTGGCCCAGTGGCTAAGGCGTTATGCTGGTGAGCACGAGGTCGTGGGTTTGATTCCCGGCCGCGGCGGCCGCTTTTAGATGTGACTGCATCTCATTCACTTGCCTTTCCCTCCATACGGCGTTGTCGTCCGTCCGCACCCCTCCCCCTACACTATAAAAAAAAATAATAGTTAGCGGCGACCGGTTTCGATCCGACGACCGTGTGGGCGGAACGCGAGGTACATGGTGCTCTTCCCACTGCGCCACAAAACCGAGACAGAATCAAATGCTACGAACGCGCCTTATAATCTTGACTCATTCAAACTACGTCAAGAAGCTAATGATACAACGCATGATGGGGCAATGATTAATACTTGCAATAAAAGAAAAGAAGCTCGCAGTTACAGCAACAATGATGGAGTAAAGGTCGTTGTGACAGCGAAGCCCCAAGCATACCACTTAGAGAGATTGACCGAGATTGGCCAATAAAACATAATAATAATCATAAAACATAATAATCATACGCGTTCCGGACACGTTTCACGCGATTTCAGAATCAATCCAACGGAAACACCAAGTGAACCCCACGATGCGTCGCATCTACACAGGGTTCCCCTCGCGGGGAGGTGGGCGCAATTTTCTGATGGAGGCGAAAAGCAAAAACGCCGGTGTGTACGATATTTCGGCACACGTTAAAGATCCCCAGGTAGGCAAAATTAACACGGAAACCTTCACTACGGCGTGCTTCATCGCCTGCGTTGCGTCGGCGCGTTAAACCCTAAAATCGATCAATCAGAGTCAAAACCACAATGTTCGCGTAAGTATCCAAAGCATCCAATGAATGACGAGCTCAGAGTGTGCTCCCACAAGAAGGCTATGTTCACAGCAAGCTGCGCCAGCCACAGCACTGCATCCGAACACTGGGAAAAGAATAAATTTTCATTTTCGGCACTGAAGTCTGTCGGCTTACGCTTATTTCGTTTAAACAAACATAACATAGGGGCTACGCATTAACCACCGCGATCATTACCTGCAAACAACTGGCTTTAACTAACAGCAAAAAGAACAAGCTGAAGAAACAGGGTGACATGCACATTGCGATGACACGTATACCCGTAATAAATGTGGCGCTGCAGCTGCTCAAAGGATGAGCACAAAAACACTTTCTTCTCTCTTGCGACATCCGTACGGATCGAACGGTCGGTTCTGTACAGCTCCATCTGCTACCCTGGCAGGCGTCCCGGCCCCTTTGTCGCGAGCACGGAGGGAGGTAATATAAAAAAATTCACCATCTTCCCGTAGGGGAACCTAGAGTAGTATGCGAAGCAGCCATGGGGTGGACTCAAGTTCCCATTAGTTTTGAGTTCGATCGCGGCGTTGCGGGAGAAGCGGGAGAAGAATGAAGGGAGAGGAGCGTGCGCTCGCGTCATTTATACCACGGAGCTACAGTGGCGCCGCCAGCGCAGTAGGCAGCGGCTACCGTCGCGTCTGTAACCCTAAGCTGCTTCGCATTATCGCGCGAACCACAGGCGTTGCCATTCGTTGCGCAATCGCGGAGAGGAGAGGAGCTACGGAGAGGAGAGGAGTGTGGGAGAGGAGAGGAGTGTGGGAGAGGGGAGGAGGAATGCCTCGCATACTACTCAGGGTTTCCCTACGGGAAGATGATGACGGTGGTTGAACGCAAAGATATCTCGTGATGGATTCTTTGGTTGGCCAATCCGTAGGGGCATCCTGCCACAGTCATCATCAGTGGTGCCTTGCCAGGCATGCGCAGTGGGGGTGTGGATGCCGCACAACGGCACCCACACAACGGCGGAGGGAACAGGCTCGACCATAAGCTGCTTCGCATCTAAAAACAAGCTACCCAAATTTTTGTCCCTGCGAGAGCCAAGTCTCCGTTCAGCCGGGCTGACTGTACGCTCTCTCTATTCTGTAACACGGCCGGACTCGAATGTCTTTCTGCACTCTCTCTACGGCCTTCGCATCTGGGTGTCTTGCTGCCTGCCGCCGAAAGTGGGCGGTGGCGCTGCTAGGCCACAATTTCTAGGGTTCCTTGATTCACACGTGTCCTCTGTGCAGGGAACGATTATAAATATTTTCTGTTGGTGCCGCCATTTTGAGTCACTCGCTCGCCGCCTCAGCACGTCATTGTAGCGATACTGCTGCATACGTTTCTCCGCAACGCCGTTTACCCGGTAAATTTGAATCGCCTTACCTTTTTCGCGTTTCTGGGTCTCGTGGGAAAAGAAAACATCTATGCGTTGAGCACTTTTACCTAATAGTTGCGGCAAGGGACCGTTGAAATGGTGTCTCCACCCTGCACGGAGACGCTGCAATCGCGCCACTGTAACCGCCGCTGCACTGCCGGTAAGCGCGTTCATAGGCGCAGTGTGTGCGCCCCAGCGCTGGGCACTGCCACATGTGTGACAATTTGAGACGCGGAAAATGCCAGGCTGCACATCCTGCGATGAATATGCTGCCATGAACTGTTGTCCAATGAGCTGCCAGCATCTAACCTAGTAACGTTGGCCAGCACTCATAGCTGCAAAAACTAACGCTGGCACCATGAAACATGCCCTGAAAGTCGGCTACTTTGTGAAGAAGTGGCTTCGTGTTCTACAGGTTCCGTGGAATGACCTGAAATCACTACCTGCACACATTGAGGGCCTTATGGTAGCAATATTTGCTGAGTTGAAGCCTCATCGTTGAACTGCTATCCACTCAACAATCGAATTTACGACTTGTGAATAATTGACAAGCTGTGTACAAAAATTATTCGTCACCAAAATTTTAAAGAACTCAACCAGAAGAACATGAACAACGGGATACGAATACAGCTCACAAGGAAGGCAAGTGTATATATTTAAATCTGTGTGGGAACATTATAGTCGCTGGAAAGTAGACAACTACTCTGCTTTGTATTTTCCTACCCTGTTTAATTTTTAAATAGGCGGGTTTCATAATGACTTGCCTGATGGACTATGTTGTGTAGATTAGGGGGACTTCTGGGAAATTTTGTATTGCATCGTAGCCGTGTAATCTCTCTGCCTTCCGGTCACAAATAGTATGGAAGGTATCGCGATGCTGGAACGTGCACTTGCTCCAGAATCTGCGGTAGTGAAGAATGGGCGCACCGGGCAGCTAAGTGGACATGGCCGGAAATTTAAATGCGGGCCTCCCGTTAACGGGAATGTAGGAAAAGCAAACCATACACACCAGCTCGCAAGAGAAATCATTGGGACGTTTTAAATAGCTCGCCTTGGTCACGCTTGCATAAGCATAGGTCTTCGTTTTTATCTGCCGAATAAATTGCGTATCTTGCCAATGAATAATTCCAAATGGCCGCACATTGCTTTCTCCGCATTGTTTGTTTATTTGTTTTTATATTTTTAACTGCAGAGCATTTTAGGCGCTTAGCTTGTCGTCGTAGCTCGCTCGTTGGACCCAAGTAGAGGAACAGGGCCTCCCGTGGTATCGCTGTCGTTCGCGGCGTACCTTACAGGCTTGGAAAGCCAAGCGGTCTATATAGTCAGAAGCGTTCGAAACTAGTGAACTGCTGGAGCTTGTACTACATCTCCCCATTCTTTAGCGCAAAGAAAACTATAGGTAAATGTGAGGCAAAATATGCGTAACTAACTGGCAGTGGCCGTTTTCATTTAGTTAGGAACGCTCGTTTACTTGAATTTACGATAGTAAACAAAAAAAGCACCCGCCCGCAAAAAAATTTGCGCGTTCGTAATGACGCAGAAGGCTCTACACGCAAGCAGAAAATGGCGCGTTTGAAATGCCGCAGAAAGGCTTAAGCCGCGCACGAAAAAAAATGGCGCGTTCGAGATGACGGAGAACAATTCCAGCATACGAAATTACAGCAAGCACAAAAAGAACAAAACACCCGCTGGCGCGGTTTCAGGCAGGGTGCGCGCGAGCACTGCGAAGGCCGGAAATTTGAATTGCATGGGGTGGGAGCAGTGAGTGGATAACAGCGGTATAGCCCATTAAGGTGAATCACTGCTCTGCATTTCCGACAGCTTTCACATCGAGTGGAACGGCTTAATTTTTTGTGGTACCAGGTGTCACGCAATTTTCGGCTGTTGTCTAGTTATCTATAAGAGCAGAAGTTGTGTCAAGATATATTATCATGGGATCGGCTGAAAGATTGTTATGTACCCTGGGCAGCCTAACGTTTTGCAAATGTGCGCATTTGTTAGGTAATCATTCCGATTTCTTGGTTATGAGGTCTAACACGCCGACGCTGCACAGGCGATGAGGCGCGTTGTAGTGGAGGGCTCCAGATTACCACCTCGGGATTCTTAACGTGCGCCGAAACCTGGGACACACGGGCGCTTTCGCTTTTCACCTCCATCAGAAAAGCGGCCGCAACCACCGGGAATCGAACAAGCCTCCCTG
Source organism: Haemaphysalis longicornis (assembly GCF_048455015.1). Classification (NCBI taxonomy): domain Eukaryota; kingdom Metazoa; phylum Arthropoda; class Arachnida; order Ixodida; family Ixodidae; genus Haemaphysalis; species Haemaphysalis longicornis. The sequence goes on along the minus strand of NW_027526295.1, from coordinate 128,251,404 downwards.
GGCTGCAAATAAACGCTAGTTGGAAGTAGCGCTTGTCCGTGTTATCTTCGTCTTTGGCGCAATTTTTGGTGTTTTACACATAGACATTAGGCAGTTTTTGTGGGCTTCGTTGCTTTTTTATTCAGGTATAGTCATACGGGATATTCGTCTTTGCCAAACGTGTATAAAGTTTCGCATGAAATAATGTATGTGTAATGGTGTGTCTGAAGTGAGGAATGTTCCGAGCGAATAAACGTACGGGGACAACTTTTGCTCTCGTATTATTGCGTGAACAACTGTCTTGCCTTTCTCCTGTTTATATACCAAAACAAAAAAGCTGGGCCACATTAGCTACACCAAATGCCACGGTTAATGCGAAAATGCCACCGCAAAAGCTCACTGGTTACGTGCTCGACGATCAAGCGGCGCTCACTTTTGCCTTGCGCGGAGACGCGGTGACGCGGAGCTTGTGGTGAGGTGATGCTGCGTTCTTGCACTCAACCCCCAAAACGCGTGAGAATAAAGCCCGTGTGCCGTGCCGGTATTGGCCGCGAGGCCCACCACTGGAGAGGCTGGCGCTGCGATCGTTTTGACGTCACTTGTAGGATCACGTGGTTCAACTTCCTACCTTGCTGCACTGTTGGCTTGCAGCGCTTGACACTTAGCTTAGGACGCGCGTTCTAAAAGTATTTTCGTGTTAATTTCCGTCGTTTGATGTTAATTCTCAGTGTGTCAAGCGCAGTTTGACGTCATGGGGATTTTATAACCGTATCAACTGTGGTACATTCTTCGCAAACAACTTGAGCGTGGTGGCGTGCGTGTGCGACCGAAGCGTAAGCTGCGGCTCGTTTCCCCGATCAACAATGTAGACTACGATGATTGCCAAGCTCAGTTTCTAGATTTCCCTTGTTCGCAACAAATGTGTAAAGCAAGAAATCATGTAGCGTTTACTGCTCGCAGAAACGCTCTGCGCACACACCGCCGTGCCTGCCCGCACGGCCGACAGAGTAGCTCGAACCGACGCAGGTCGTGGCAGCAACAACTTGTCGCCGCTTTTTAAAATCACGCTAGTTGTGGAAAACTAATTCGATAGCGGTGAATGTGGATGTTAGAGTGGTGGAAAATTGTGCTAGGTAGTGTCATCAGCTGTGGCTTTCAAAGCGATGCTCAAATATCTGCTGCGATCTACGCCGACCGTCCACGAAGGTAGGTCCCGGCACCGTCGGCCCGTTCACGCGCGGTGCGGCGAGCGGCCGAAGGATATGCGCCTGCGCGCAAGCATCGGCCGAGGCCGTGGCAGGTTCTTGATCATCGATCGCTTAAGCGGACGCGGATACAAAGTTACACATGCAACAAAGAGGGTGACAGTGAAGTGAAAAGTTTTATTAGGGACTCTCATTAGCAACTGTAACGATAGCGGCGAAGAAATATCTGCCGCGACGTTAAGCCTAAAGTTCCCAACATTTGATTACGTGCATCCAAAGCCGGCGGCGAGCGGTTCGAGAAGACCATTTCGTCACGCGCGCGCGTGTTGCGTTTGAGTTCCCCCATCACTTTGGGGGGCCTCCAACACTCGGTTCTCCTATTTTAAAACTCCCAATTACCCGAATTCATTAAGGACGTGTTTCGCCTCGTACACAGCCTCGCCTTATGCGAGCAATCGTTAGTTTCATTGATGATAGAAGAAGGCAGGCTCACTGTAAACATAAAAGCGCCCACGTTACAATTATACATACCCACGCAGAAGTCCTAATGAAAACTAAATATAGTCATGTCCAAACCCGCTCGCAGGCGTCGAAAACTCGCGTTCGTATACCATTTATACATTGCGGAGAAGTTGTCACGAAAAGTAAACATATCAGCCGTGCAGAGTACAGGCTACGGCAGTGATCGTTAATCCTATCCGGGATAACATTGTAGGGGTAATAGGCACTGCTTAAGTCAAACTGCGCATCATAGCAGTACTTTTAAGCATGCGCGGCGAAGCAATCCGATCACCGTTCTCACGTAGTGATTCATTTACCAGGCAAGGCGCGGTGAGATCACAAGTGAGCGACGCGCTTCCGTTGCGGTTTCAAGGTGTTTCCTTGCACACACAGTCTCGTACATCTCACGTCGCAAGTATTTCATAATGAATTTACAGTGTACTGTTCTCGGCGTCAGTTGCATTGTCCTTGGCGTTAGCAGGCTGCGTACGAGCTGTGGGGCGCGGCGGTGTCGCCGGGAAAAAGCGAGTCGCTGATTGCTCGCCTGGATTATTCGGTTTGCAGACTTTTTTAGGTAATTTGCATCAAATACACAAGGAGCGAGGGGGGGGGGGTACGGTGGCCACAGACACACACACACACACAAACACGCGGCCGCATACGCACAGGAAATGGGTTCTAGCAGACGACAACCCGACCCGGCGTCCAACAAGTGACGTCATTCGTAGGTGGCGCCACGGTATGTCCTCGGGGCCAATTGTGAAGGCGGTAAAAGAAGCGCTGGAGGAAAGTGGGGTCTGTCTGTTGGCGCCGATTACTTGCTGCGGCTCACAGAGCACGCGACGTGTACCAGCCAATTCATGGCGTATTTAAGTGCTTCATGAAATGTTTCAATGTTTAACAAGCTGAGTAAACGACGACTCCGAACTGAGGGTTGTGTGGACGACAGGGGGCACACAAATCCACAGGCACGCAAGCACCCCGATTAGAGTAGACGTGAAGCAGACGACAGGACAGGCAACAAAAACCTAAACGAGAGACCTTCACTGGTGAGGCGCAAGTATTTAACCGTATCCACAGCCGCTATTGTGTTGGTAGGGGGAAATCACTTCAGAGCATGCGCAGCGTCTGCTGAATAAGTGAAAGTAGTGACTACCTCTTGATTACTTAGTGAACACACTTGGGTGGTGAAGTGAATACGGCTTCGGTTAGTCAGGGCCTACTGAGCGCTGACTTGCGTACGTCGTGATTAAGTAGTCAGGGCAACTCAGTTTGTCAGTCCCTAGTTAGTGATCGTCCGCGAACACTGGCTATTATCTTTCCATTCGAAATCACGAAGACAGCGGTGGTATCGGGTGCTTTTATTTGGTAGGTAGTGAATAGGCACTTTACATAGAAGATCGGGCTGCATTTTTCGTGTTCATAGAGTATTTTGCGTAGTTAAAGTCGTGTAGCGTGCGTGCAATATTTAGTGGCATTTTTGTGTTTAACAAATTTGTCTTTGGGATGAGGAAAAATTGTTCGTTTTTGAAGGAGAGTTGTTCGTGATTTCATTTAATTTTATTGCATCTTTAAAGGACCGACGGCTTTGCTTTAGGCAGGAGGCCACAAACACTCAGTGACAGCTTACAATTTACGGTGTACAGTGAAGTGCGTTTTGTGCTTCTACATTATTCTCCCGCCGGCCGTAAGAACGTTAGATTATTTTTGTGGGCATTGCTGACGGTGCAACCAAAGCAATAGAAAGTGCTCGTACCTTTAACTAACGTGAGGTGTATTTTTCGCGCGGAGATTGTAAGAATTCTTGCCTGAGGCCTTATGGGTTTTCTCCTGATAACAAATAAAAAGGGCTTGCGTTGGTTTTCTATATTTTATTTACATGTGGGTGGTGGAGCCATTCCCCAACCATGTAACGACGCAGGCGAAACATTCTTTTGAATTCACGGCTGGGGAAAAACTGCACATATGACGGAACCTCCACCCAATTCAATAAGACACTGCACACGATACCAGATTTTGGACGTTCGACTGTCGTGTTTACGTCATAGAATACGTACTGATGCGGACAGCACTTTTGGGGTTTAATGTCCTTCTTAGTGAGAAACACATGAGTGTAGGCTGGTAGTCAGGTGATAGTCAGCGGAGGTGAATACGGGCCATAATGTCTGCTACCCAAAGTATTGCGGCAACGCGTAGGTGGGCAATTTACAAGAACCCGTGCGTACCGTTGCAAATAAAGATGCACCATGGCCCTTGTACGAATATCCTTGTGGTGTCAATTTCGCTGCCAGGCACTATCACAGAGGCGCGCAGTACGACTCTCTGTTGTTCTTTTGGCTGCGAGACATGTTTACAAAAATTCATAGAGGGTAAAAGTTATAATGAAGGGTTGTTTGGTTTCTTCTCGGACAATTTATGGGCGGGCTGTACCATACCCACACGTTTAATAACGTTCTGCACCGCACCGGAAGTGGCGAGCTTTTCCCTCTGTGAACGTAACATCTCACCCCATTCAATTCTGACTGCTCCTGTCCTGTGCTGCCCAAGCCCGTCCTTTTTCACCAAATGTACTTATGCCGTACCTCCGTCCAGCTATATGTCCTTTTCTCATTGAGAAAAAAATTTGTAATGCGCGCATTTTGAGTGGGTTTCTACACTAGGCCATGGGCAGCGTAGATGGGTGAGTTGTGGCTGGGCCTGACGCGGCCCGCATTGGGGCGCTGATATACTAACCTGGCAACAAAAATAACAGGGCTGGTTGAGTTTTGCGACGAAAGTGAAGGCCAATAAAAACTGGTTTTTAGGGGGATCAGAACAATTGTTTATAGTGATTATACTTCCGTGTCCCGTTGGGCACCTCTGCAGGTGTCTTATATCATAGAACATACACAAGAACGAAGAGAGAAATGCCAGTATAACTTTTTTATTTCTCAACAAAAGAGGGACCGTTTCTGGCCGAACGATATTCCAGATCTCGGAAACGTGTGAAGTTTCAGTTACAGCAAAAACATTACAAGCTTCGTTTTCCTTGTTACGGTGAAGTGAGATGCCTAACGCGTAAATATACATCAAAGTAAGCATGATAACAAGCAGTGATATTCCTTGCGCATTCAATTGCTTTATTGAATTTTGGATAACAATTTCGCAAGTACTTCTCACCCGGCACCATGCTCAACGCCGCAGACTCTCATGACATCGTAGGAATAAACCAAAGAATCCAGTTTCTGGGGCGGTAGTCTAACCTTCGCACAGTGTGCTCTGCAAACACTATAATAATGTTTGTCCACAAGAGTCTACACACGTGGTATTCGTCTTCGGTTATCGCGAAAATAGAGTGGCGTTTCAAGGGATGTTATAAAAAGTACATGACCATTTAGCAGCCAGTGCATGCTATTATCGTATTTACTCGCGTAATTATCGTCTTTTTCCAAAGAAATTGATGCAAATATTGGGGTGCGTTCACTATGCGGGCTAAATTTTCGCGACAACCTTCTGAGCACAGAAAACGCAAGCAAGTTGCGGGTCAGAAATTTTACGATAGGTCTCATGAACATAATAAAAATAATAAATAAGAACATAATAATAACTCCGCACCCCGCCGCCAGCCGCTTTGCAAAGTGACGCAAAATGCAGTGTTTTCAACAATTAGGGAACGTGCCGGAACGAGTTTGTGCGAGTTGAAAGCAGGGCGACCATTAAGTGTCTTCAGCTGTCACAGTGCGGGACGTCAAAATAGCCATGGAGGCCGACGCAGCAAGCTGAGCGCATTTTTTTCCTTGTCTTGTGAGCACACTATTTGCCGTCTCCACAGCTTGCTGTGGTTTCACCGAAAGACAGCAGGACCCCTTGGGTATCATCCTTCTGGGCATCCTTGCAACTTTGTCTTCGCTACAAGCCACCGAAAGACTGGACCACGCCGCTCGCAAAGCTAGGCCTAACCAGGCCTACCGCCACAGCCTTGTTCCACGTTTGTTCGCCACGCTGGCAGCTGCGCATCGCCGCCCTTCGCTTACCCCTACGCCATGAAAAACGAAGTCTTGGGTGCGCCCATCACTCCGGCTGAACTAGCCACGCCGGGTTGGGCAAACATTTGCCGCAAGCAGAAAGCCATCCGCAACGTAGAATCTCCGCCGCAACAGGCAAGTGTCTCTGCACAGCATGCCCTTCGACGCCGCGAGGCCAGAGAAGACCCACACAGTGAATCGCTCCGATTGAGCCGTTCCCCCCGAACGACGTTAAGATTGTCCTGCGTCTACGAGGCGGACTGGCCTTAGCCACGCTCCCTGTAGCGGCTCTCGCGGACACAATCCAAGCACATGCTCAAGTGACTCCCAACTGTGAAGACCAGATCCGCATTCAGACAAGATCCAATTTTATTGTGGTCAGCACTCCTTCTGATGACCGAGCGCTGCAATCCGCAGCACTATCATTCATACTAATCGGTGAGCAACGCTACGAGGTAGCAACTCATGTACCAGCGCCAGCAAACACGGCTCTGAGTATCATCATTAAAATCCCCGAAACGGACACTCCTGATCAAATAGAACAGAGTATCTACATCTACAATTCTCACCTTAAGATCCTGGATGTTCACTGCATCAACACCTCGAACATGGCGCAGATACTTTTCGACGGGCCACACGTGCCATACTGGATTCGGTACAGAGCGGCTACATACAGTTGCAAGCCGCTACGCCGGAAGACTGAAGCCTGCGCCCAGGGCTGGCAGTCGGGCCACCGCGAGGATGTGTGCCCGAACAGACAAACTGCACCCCGTTGTCCCCGATGTGGAATCACCGACGCCCCGAAAATCATCCCTGCACTCCGCGGTGCTTAGTATGCGGAGAAACCAATCTCACGGGTTCAGCGGACTGCCAGCGACGTTAAAGACCGAGGCCCAGGCCGCTTTCCTATGCGCAAGTCATGGGACAACAAAGCCCTCCAACACTTGACTCCTTCCCACCGCTACAATCTAAGGACCACAAGTCGCCATTCAAAACGGCCAGCAAAGAGTGACACTCCAGCAACCCTCAACACCTGATGCACAAGACACCACCTGGAATACAACGGCAACAGGTGAGCGGATCACGTGTGCCTCCCAGATCACAGCTCCATCTCCCCCCTGTCATCCCCCCAATCAACAATCCCCTAGCTGATGCATTACGACAATTACAAGCCATCCGAACGGAAATCGCCGCCCTTAAGGAATTAAATGCAGCTCTCAAACGAGAAAACTGCATGCTCAAACATCACCCTCCCCCTAGAAAAAAAAATTCCCTCGCACTTCCCCGAGGGGGAGAGTGTGTAAGTGCGAATGCACGGTTGTTGATTGCGTGATTAGGGTGGATATCGTGATCTTGGAGTGGAGAGGAGGCGCCCAACACCCGCAGTCACTGAGCGGAGAGAGGAGGATAGTAGCGCCCGCCGTTACGGCGAGGGCTACACGAGCGCCCTCACGCGTCGGAATACGGAGCGTCTTCTACGCGAGCGAGAGCTCTCCCGCCCGAAGTGGAGAGGAGGCGCCCAACACCCGCAGTCACTGAGCGGAGAGAGAGGGAGGAGAGTAGCGCGCGCCCATCTCCCCCCGTTGCTAGGGAAGACGAGGAGGAAGACGAGGAGCGCGCGCACCCGCAGCTGTTGCTATGCGGACGACGGCGGCGGACGATTCAGGCTCGCTTAAGAAGTGCATTCGCACTTAAAAACCCCACGTCGCCCCCTCCTAAGTGCGATGCCCTCTCGAATTCACCCTCAGAGGAACCGCGGGATGAACCCCCCGATAAGTGGGCCTCGAAAACAGAAACAAGCTTCGATAGGCTTGAATGTACCCTTATAGAACAGAAAGCCAAATACACACAGTTCTATCAATCACTTTTTAGTGCCCAAGCGGCCATGCAAGCATCGATAGAGGCGATAAGGCCGGAACTGCACGGCTGTCTCAGTCAATTCGTTACTCCGTATAATGCGCCTGTACCCCTGGACTTCGACATCACGGATGAAGCCAACCCCTAAAGAATTCTGTATTTGGCAGTGGAACGGCCGAGGTTTTTTCAAAAACGTTCTCTTCTGCAAATGTTAATCACCACGGTTGCTAAACGCGCCTGCGTCATAGCAATAGAAGAACCAGGTCTTTGAGTCATATTAAGTGAATACCAATCATTCCAAGACCCCAACAACCCATACACCGCAACTCTTGCACATCGCAACATTTCGGCAACCCATACCGCACGACATGATTACCATGTATCCAAAAAGTCCGTCTTCTCCTCGTCTGTATGTACTTAACGTATGCAGCGGCCCAAAAGAGCAAAAACACACTTTCAGAACCCTATTTTGCCTAGCCAAACAAGAAGCGAAGAATCATCCCCTCCTAATATTCGGAAAGTTTATTGCCCCACACACTGCATGGGGCTATTCTACAATCACCAAAAAATGACGCTTACTGTGGGAGCATACAAACTCGCACAGGCTCACTCTCAAAACACCACCGGATATACCAACAAGAATAGGAAATAGCGCACAGGGAGATACCACTCCGGACCTTGCATTTACTAACAACATAAGAAATGCCTGTTGGAACAACACGGATAACAATTTAGGCAGCGACTATTATATCATACAGCTTACCATCCCATCCTGCGTCACCCCTCAACCTGAACGGAAACAAAAATGTATAAAAGATTAGCATTCCTTCAGGATAACCCGCAACCAATGCTATGAACAGTCCTCCGAACAACCAACCTTAGACACATGGGTTGCGGAATTGATTAGTGATAAGCTACTGAATAGTCAAAAGTAGCATGATCAGCTACTTGATCCAAAAATTCAGGCAGACATGGTAGACTCACGCCTCCATAGCATGTGGGCAACCCTACGTAGCCTACGAGAAAGGTGGAAAGCCACTAAACACAATAAATGACTAAGAAAGAAAATAGCTGAACTTGCACACAAGACAGGAAAATATGCGAGCGAGCTAGCAACCCTTAGCGGGGGATAAATTTGCGATCAATTGAGGGGAACACTCTGTATGAAACGCACATGGTCGCTGCTTAGACACCTACTGGACCCGTCTCATTCCAAAACAGCACAAAATAATCGCATGCAACAGTTAATACACAACTACTCTGGTACACAACAACAGCTCCTTGCTACTCTCAAAGGAAAATACATTCCCAGTGGTGAACAACGCCCCCTTCCAGACTATCGGGGAGTTCCTAATGAGCACCTACATGCAGACATTACACAGGCGGAAGTCAGGGCAGCACTTGTTAATCTCAAAACTAACTCAGCCCCGGGTAAAGATGGGGTAACCAACAAAATTTTACGTAATCTAGACGACAACTCTGTTACCACATTAACTTACTTCTTTAACCAACATTGGAATGCAGGTACCCTGCCTCAAACATGGACTCACGCAAATATCTCTTTAATTCCAAAGCCTGGCAAACCCTGGAGCATTGATCACCTTAGACCAACATCACTGAAATCTTGCATAGGGAAACTTATAGAGAATATCGCACATTCTCGCCTCCTCAAACTCATTAATCAAAGAAACTCTCTCCCATCCACAATGTTTGGCTTTCGTGCTGGGCTCTCAACTAACGACATTCATCTTCAACTACATCATGACATCCTAGCCACACCACCACGGGCCGACACAGCTGCAATTCTATCCTTAGACCTTGCAAATGCCTTTGATAGAGTCACGCATCAGGCAATATTACAGGGCCTTTCTACTACCTCCCCCGCCATAAAAACAAACTACATTAAAGACTTCCTCACCTCACGAACAGCGACGCTCCGCCTTGGCCCTCTAGAAACGGAAGAATTTAGCTTATCATCAATAGGAACACCGCAAGGAGCAGTGCTTTCACCGCTACTCTTTAACTTAGCCCTACTTCAAATCCCGGAAGCACTGAACAAAATACCAAATCTTCACCATAGTCTCTATGCGGACGATATTAGACTCTGAACCAAGGGGGGCAGTGACGCTGAAATAGAAGAAATTCTCCAGGCTGGTGCGACAGCTGTAGTAGAGAGCGCTGCCCTCGCTAGCCTCCAATGCTCCCCCACGAAATTTGAGCTATCGCTTCTACCCCCAAGGAAAAGACAACATTGGAATCCAAATATCCATGTTTACATTGCGTCGAAAATGAAAATTCTCGGACTCACTATAAATCGCTCCAGAACTACTACGGACTTTATAAAACCACTTTTTTCTCACGTCATCCAAACCATCGGGTTAATTAAACGCATTGCTACCTGAAATAACGGCGTTAAAGAAGCTGATCGACTACGTTTAATCTAAGCATTTGTCATCAGCCGTATTACTTACTCCCTTCTGCTCCTCCTCCCTACTGATGCTGACCTAGCGAAAATAAATTGTCTGATACGGAAAATCTATAAGGTTGCCTTACAACTCCCACCCGGCACTTCCACTGCCAGGCTTGAGGACACCGGTACATACAACAAGGCACAGGAGGTCATAGAATCGCTCCGTATTGGACGACTGAATCGGCCAACCAAAACACTTCCCGGCCAGCATCTGCTCCAACGCCTCCAACTCAAAGCGCCCATCATCACAGCTTCCAAGTCTTCTATCCCACTCGAAATTCACGCTGACATCAAAATCCGTCCTCTCCCTCGAAATATGCACCCTGATGCACACCGGGGCCGCATGATGCACAGGGCCAAAAAGCTTGCTGAAAAGTACCCGATACACCCAAACGCAGTGTATGTCGATGCAGCTGAATATCGGCACCGCAATACATTCGCTATAGCAGTCATCAATACCCCAAACAATCCGCCATTCACTTCTCTCACGATCCGCACGGCAGAACCCGTCACGGTGGAAGAGGCGGCAATCACAGTAGCCTTTGCAAGTCGGCCACCACCCTCAATCATATTTTCTGATTCGAAAACGGCCATTAGAAATTATGCTGCGGGTACCATCTCCCCCCAGGCCCTAAAACGTCTCCTCCGAAACCCACCTACTACCCAAGTTGAGCTGATTTGGACTCCTGCCCACACTGGGCTTGGGGGTAACGAGGTGGCACACACGACAGCCCGAGCACTCACCTCCCGGGCGTGCGCCACCTCCGTAGCCTCTCACGGGGCCAGATCAGCCCGAGATAGCCTATTGAGCTACAACGAAATAACTACTCATTACCGCCTCTGTCGCCTCAAATACCCACCGGCCCACCCCTCACTGACGTACACGGAAGAACGACTATGGAGGCTCGCACAGACCGAATCCCTTCCCAATAGGGCCCTCCTCCGTCACATACACCCCTCAGTTTATCCCGCTCTCTTTTGCCCACAAGGCCACTGTGCAACATCGCATGTATGACTGTCCATATGATCCCCTCCCTCAAATCAATTCTTCGGAGCTCTGGGAGGCAGCGCTGAGATGGTCTGACTCGGAGAGACAGAAGATCATCATAACCCGGGCTACAAAGGTCGCTGCACAGCTCCGGCTACTGGCAACCTCCCTAGCTTAGAGGGCTTGTTTAATAAAGCGCTCCTCTCTCTCTATTTTCCCTCTCTCTCTCTCCCTCTCTCTCTCCCGCTCTCTCTCTCTCTCTCTCTCTCTCTCTCTCTCTCTCTCTCTCTCTATCTCTCTCGCTAATATTGGCAAGTCTGCGGCAATAACGCAGCCATGTGCACTTTCAAAGGGAAGGAAACAGAGGTAAGCACGATTATCGTCAGCGAGACTTGGCACGCATGCAATATACTGTTGCGGCAAGTTCAGGGTGCGCGCAATGCGCGGTAAATTAAACAAATTGAATTTTGACGACAAACTTGAGGGGTGCGATCATTACGCGAGTGCGATCATTATGCGAGTAAATACGGTAAGTTGCTCAAGCTCTTCTTGATCAGGAAATTTTCCGCGGCAGCCCGACTCTTTGCTGACGAATAAAATCTGTTCTTTTTACCCTTTTGTATTCTTTTCATATATGTGCGCGAAAATTGTATTCTTCGACATCACTTGAACGTATCGAAATACAACCTAGACGTCCGACTGATATTCGTGTGATGGAAAGTTGGTTTCCACGGCACCAAGCCTCCAACGTACGCCGCAGATCCCGAATGTTTGAGAACGTCGCACGGACGTACACTACAGTTAAATATATCTATGAAGGCTCTTGGGTGAATAGGAGGAAGAAGGAATGCCTTTAATGATGAGAAGTCAGCCTGGCAGGGAGCTTGGCTTGCTACTCCAATGAATACCTTTGTCCAGTAGGTATCTGCTATTTTGAGGCCTTACTGACGAGTTTCTGCATCTTAATATCGGGTAGTTTAGGCAGGGTGGTTGTTTTGTCCCGTTTTTGAAAAGCCATATTTTTTATTACTGTAATTTTAAGGGGCGGTTTTGTATAACGAGAGCAAAAGGGTTAGCTATATTTGGCCTTTACCGGTGAGGGAGGACCCGACGACCCGTAGCTGTTAGGTGCAACAACACTCTGGCAACCGTAACCACATATTATCACAGACATTTATTTTGTTTATTCATGCACCTACATGCTAAGACACGCTGCAAGGTGATCGCTAATTTTTTTTTTTTAGAAATTTGCACCCCGCAATACTTATGAAGCGTTCACGCAGCTGGATTTGGATTCTTTCCGCTTGCACAGCTTCCTTGGTAATCATTGTAGAGATTTTTAAAGTTACACTCGGACTTTAGCGCCCCCTTGCAGCACTCCATAGCGCTAGTGTCCACTTTCGACTTCATGAGGATGAAACAAGCATGAGTTTTTTGCTTTTCCGTTTGCTGGTCTTCAGCACCCTCCCGTGCCACTGGTTTTTTTTGGTCTCCTGCGTAACACAACAGAATCACGTATTCATTTGATTGTTCAATAGATACTGCCACTTAAGTTAGGGAATAATTTTAAAGCTTTTGTTTCAACAGAAAATTACTCGCTTAATGTTGAACGCAATCACCAATTTTAGGGCTACTCAAAACACTTAAATGTCACAAAGCGTTGCGCTTATGAATACTAATTTAAATTTTTATGCATAGAAGGGCTTAGTAAACATTGATAGAACGTGTTTGTATAAGAGAATAAACACAATCAGCCACCCAAACTATCTGTCCAAAACGAATAATTACGTGATATGTTATGCAAACACACACGCTTCATGATGAATGATGTGTTGCAGTTCGGACACAGCCTTCGGCGTCGTAGTTTCCAGTGCGAGCTTGAGCACTCAAAGATTGGCGTAAAAAAGGCAAGCGCGTGAGTGTGTATTTCTATGTTTGGAACTACCGATGTTGTTGGCTTAAAGACAGAAAGTACGGCAAGCCCCGCTCTTTGTCACTGAGTACAAAATACCTACTCGTAACATGGAGCTTTCAAGGGTGGTTCTAAATAGCGAATCTAATATTTAAATACGATAGTCAACGTGTATTGGGTACATTTTCTCAGATTGAGAAGGGAATCCTTTTCCCGCAAAGCAAACCGAACACTGCTGGTCAAGTGGCATGCTGTCGACAGCTCCTATGTTAATATTTGGAATAATAATTTTCTCAACTGTGTTCAAGCCAGGAATTATTTACGAGCAACCGAAAGTTCTTTCTTACTGCAAAACGCAGTAAAATAGACGCGTAGAATTTTTTTCCATGAGGCATGTTTTCGCTAAGGGTGAACATAATACCGAGCAAGGAATGCCCTTTGAGCCTCAAAATAGGGATCCGTGTTATAAGTGGACGAGGAAAGCTCATTTGGCCAAGTAGTTATTCCGTAAATCAGGAAGTATTTACGCGGTAGCACCTGCGCTGGTACACACGTTGTTACGAGATTGACCACCGAAGCTGCGAGGCCGTGTGTTGTTTCGCATTCGTGCCAGTGTGCCCATTTGTGTGCTGCTGTTTCCTCAATCGCGAATCCGCTTCCAGTTATAAAAAAACGCAGCTGCGTGACTACATCTACTTATATTTATTCTTAGAATCGGAAATGATTAGTGCTTAATATTACGAGGCCACCTAAGCACAACTCTTAAGCAAAGGCCCCCTAAGCACACCTAAGCAAAGCAGTTCTAGCTTTCGATTATGTCTTAAGAGTATTACCGTTGTCCTTCATATTTTGTGTATGCTGCTTCACTCAATAAGTAGACTCGGAGCATACTTGTCCCGAAACTGCAAGCAAGGATGCCGTTTAGCGGGAACGCACTTTCCGGCCCATCTAATTGCTGCGTCTGTAACTATCCTGATGGAATTAGTCGAGCAGCCCTCAGTGCATGTAAATTTCACTCGGCCTTCCGCAAAAGGACACAACGCATCTACATCGCCTTTATTCTATTTTCCTTGCATTTTTATCTCTTTATCCAGAGTTACACTGTATCGGCACATATATACGCAACGGCATCACCAAGAAAATAGAAAAATGAGCAGAAGCGTTATTTGCTACTCACGTCAAAACTATTTCTGTCTAAGCATGCATTCCTGAGTACCTAGTACATGTCCCCACGACGCAGAAAATGCCTTCTCTAGGCACACTGTAATTCAGCTGCAGTCTTGCGAGATGTGCTTTTTTCGGGGATGCAAGGTAGCCTGGGATTTCGCAGGCCGTGCCAAAGACATTGCAGTTTGGCTTTTGCTAAATACCCCGTTTTTTATTCTTCACACCATTGGATATTTTGTGTGTCATCCATTGGCGATGTTTTGCTGTTAGTGTGCCAATTACGAAAAAGGTTCAACCTAGACAACGAAGCTATGCGATGGCAAGAAAATATATCAGAAAACACACAATCTTTCGTCTATTACAGAATGCTTACCCCGCGATTTTCTATGCTATCATTTCCAGGAAACACCAAAACGCCCATTACAGGGAACGAGACAACTTCAACGCTTATCGGTATCGAAACAACGCACTAAGAAAAAGGAAGGTACGCCCCTTACTTTTAGTCCAAACGACGAAATGGTAATGCCCTCAGCAGAAAAAAAAGTGGTGGCGGCTGAGCTTAGGTAACCCTGTTTATGGGAAGCGAAATCGTGGTTTAGCATGGTGGAGGCTTTGTTTCTCTTGGTTAATCTTTGATTTAGCTGTAATTATTAAAGCTGGGTATACGCCCATCCTTAAGCGGGGGTGACGGCTGCGCTTTTTGTAGTGGTCGCTCCCGACGTTTTGCGAGTCGAACAACTTGTTCTTCCTTGGCCTCAAACGCTAAGTTCGCGCGTCAGGATTCTGTACCCTCTCCAGTGAAGCAGCTCCCCGGGTGATATCCGTTGAGTGGCTAAACGCCACTTGCAGACGACGGCTCAAAGGCTCCACTCCCTCGCAATGCTCCATGACGGCCTGAGAAGACAGCCACTTTCGCGGCGATTCACGGGGCCAGGTGGTGACCCAGCTGCAGAGAACCCATGTGCCAAGCCGGAGGCAGCAGCGCGGCTAGCGCACGAGGTTGCGTTCGCCCTCGTTGCGACAAGTCACGTGATGGATTAACAAGGCTACGGCGTAACTTCAGTCAAAGAGAGGTGAAATTGCTGGTGACGGCGAAACTCGGCTGGGCTGGCTTAGTAAAGCTTTGCTTAAGATGGGTGGTATACTGGCACCCAAGCCGAGTAGCTGCCAAGAGCGTTTAAAAATCGCGCTTTAAAGGAGCCATGAAGAGAAAACACTAGTTTGGTTCATTCGAAAGATTACCTCGTTAGAATCATAATGACAACACTTGTAACGTAAACTTCGCTCAAATAAGCTACACAATTAGGAAATAAGAGAATGGCCATGCGGCCCACTAGCTCATTTCCCGCATCAGAACAAATGATGTCATACCAGACAGCTGTGCGATTGGCGAAGGGCGGCAAAAGCAAACGCAAATTAGGCCTGGCATTTAATCTTGCCGGACGATCTATTTGCGCTGAAATTTAGGGCACATTCTTGTTAAAGGCCTAAGAATGGTGGACAAACAGTGGAAGCTACGAAAACACACGTAAACATACAAGTACCGATGCGTACTCCTGTTGATACTGTGCGCACTATGCTTGGTTTAGCTTCACAGGACTGAGGGGCTTTAGGGTTGTTTCAGACGAGTCTGGCCGATTGACGCAAGCGACGATGTCTTACGTGACCGTGTTTGTCGAGCGAGCGCCATGTTTTATGAAACAGTTGTCTCTATGAACAAAACAAGCCAGGTACAAGTGAATTCACAAACAAACCAAAGGCAGAAAACGTCTTGCCGTGGTGTGGTGGCGCCATCGAAGTTCACTAACGGTAAACAAAGCCCTGTGATGTCATTGCAGACCACGAAAACGCACGATTTAGCGGGAAAATCAAAAGTTTAACCTAAAACAAGTACTTTCTCAGTGAAAAGAGCATCGTTTGCATTCCGACAAGCGCTGGGGGCACTATAAAACCCGGAGCCTTTCGAATAGCACAAACGTGTGTTTTGTCTTCATGGCTCCTTTAAGAGTGGAAGCCAGACATATTGGTGGTTTGTTGTCTGAAAAAAAAAACTGAAGTGTAACAGGAAGTTGCCCCCTATCGGCCTCTAAAGTGGCATGTTGGGAGAGATACCACCCTGAGCACCAGTAGTTACTTATCAGAAAAAAAGCCAAAGCGTGAAAATAGCTATCCCCACCCCGCAAAACGTACCACACTCCAATGTTTTAGACCACGAAGCGTGAAGGCATGGTAGAATGGGGTTGCTGAAAACTGGCTAAGCATTTCTTTCTAACAAACAAGAAATATAAAATACATGTCTCTGGGAACGTGTGCTGGTCGTGCCGTTTATATTTTTCACAAATCTCACATTGCAACCATTACCAATTATCATGCCTCGTTCCAGGTGTAGGCTCCTTTCCAGTTTTGATTTCGTTGAAGTGTTTCAGCGTGCATTCAACGAAAGACGAGATATGCCTGTCACTTAAAGGCGAGAGCATGACATTTCTATTGAACATAGCGCTTACATATGAAACAGCCTGTGGTAAAAGCGCGTATACGGGCAAGTGTATTGAAATGAGACTGTCGTCAACTTCATTGATTAGCCACCTGTGTATGTTGGACACCTGCTCCTAGAGGCCAGAAATTCCTGCGAATCCTTGGAATAGTTTCGCTGATGTCTTCATGCCCTGTACATAAAACGCGGGGACTCGGAGTTTCATTTTGCTCTGCGCCGCCACCAAAGCTGGCATTAAAAGAATCTTTACGATTAGCTGCTACGAAATAAAAAAAAATCACGCATCTCCACGAAGTGAATCACGACGAGTGAGCGAAGCACTGGGGATCGTTTTTACCGGAATTCACCCGTGAGAGTAATCACTGCTGCTAAAACGATTTCCCATCCATGGCAATCCAATACAATTCAATTTAATTCAATCCAATCCAATGGAATCTGATCCATTGCAATCCAACCCAATACAATGCTATCCGAATTCAATTCAATCCAATCCAATCCAATTCTATCCAGTGCTTCTCGCGCATGCGCAGCACGGCTCTCCAGAAGCACTCTCTATCTCCTCCCCTCTCTCTAACCTTTTTTGAAACATTTATTTTCTTTTTTTAACCTTTTGTGAACCTTTTGTGCACAGATGTTTTGATTTACACGGTGCTGTGCGTCTCTCCTCCCCTCTCTCTCTTAACATTTTGTTAATCTTTTATTTTGTTCTTGTTAACCTTTTTTGAACCTTTTGTTCACAGATGTTTCGATTTACACGGTGCTGTGTGTATCTCTCTCTCTTTCTCTCCCCTCTTTCTCTGTAACCTTTTGTAAACCTTTTATTTTGTTCTTGTTAAGCTTTTCTGAAGGTTTTGTTCTCAGATGTTTCGATTTACATGGTGCTGTGCCGTGAGCACGGGCGCCGGACGCCGCACCGACAAGCCTCGGCCTTAAGACTCTACGCTCCTAAAATATATTAGAACAGGCTTTCAGTCAAGTAGCAGGTATCAAGTACAGTCGGGCTGGGCTTGCTCTGGAGCCTTTGCGACATGCTTTAAAACGTCCCAAATGAAACGAAATTGCAGAGGTAGAAGGAAATGCCAAAATCAAATATTTATTTAGCAGTATAGCAGGCATCAGTGGCCGTGATATTTTAGTTAAGCGGGTGGCGTTCAGTTAAAAACAAAGTGAATAAGTCTTTAGTGTTCCCTTAACAGCAGAGCAGGCCAAAGTTCAGCCCACAGCGGGCTCTGGTGTTTCTCATAACAAAAAATCCGCTCGAGCTGGCGATTGTTTCCTTCTGTGAGAAATTCAGTTTTGCACCACTTGTGCTGGAACGTTCAAGTGTCCGAGTGTATACGTCTGTGTGTGTGTATGAACACAGTAGTGTTGGCATGTGTACTGGGATTGTACTGGGCGCGCAAGGGCTTCCTCCAGTGTGGTTTTATTATACTTAGTGCAATCGTATTGATGCTTCCTGGCGTCTCCTCTGTGTCTCGCTGCTCTTACGGTAAACGCACTAAATTTACAGACTGGTCGAACATTCGTTGTCTATGGTAATCAAAATTGTCTACTCACGGCATGCACGATTGTTCACTCCCCTAGAAATAAAAACTTTAGCAGGAAGCACGTTTTAAAACACTGCTGTAATGATAGAGGCTCCTCTAACCACAGAAACCTAATATAAGGTAAAAAAGGGTCTGAAGTTGGCACCGCATTTTATGCAAACATGTTTCCTAGGGAATGAAAGATGGGCACGGGAGCCCTGAGTTAAATTTCGGCTCTCCATCTTCTTGGCGAACTGATGGAGGCGAAATAGTGATGTTCTTTTGATGCGCGAGCCGAGAGGACGATCTCGACTCGCTCCGATGACCGATGACCGATGCTTGGAGCGGGTGAGGGATGAGGACTGCCTTCCTTGCTGGATATTAGGTTTATTCACACTATTTACATTAATCCGAGTTTACATCAGGTCAGAGGGACGGTTACATTGTCACCCTGGCAGCAGCAGCCTGTTCGGCCGAGATCTATACTCTTAGATCCCTCTCGACCGACCCCCGACAAAACCCAACACTCCGGTTTTGATAGCAAAAACCCCGCCTCCAAAAAAGGGGGCGTTCAAGAAAGAGAGAAAAACGCTTTAAACAATTAATAGAAAGCATTGATTGGCCACAGGAACCAGCCAATCACACACATGTCCCCACCTGCGGTCACGTGACCCAACCCTCTCTCTTATGCACTCAAAGTGCGTTTCCTACGCACGCTGTTGCACCCGGCCAGAAAATACAGGCCATCTGCGGCCTAAAGTGAACCATCCAATACGTTCAGCGGGCGGCATCTGCACAAACAACAGCCAAGCCGAGGGCCCGGAGCAGTCCTCGGGCGGCTGACCTCCCTCCGCGCGGCGCCTCCCGCGACGCCTCAATTGTCCCACGACGCGCGGGCAATGAGGGTTGCTAATTCTCTCCCAGACGAAGGACGCCGCCGCCTGCCGTCTGTCCCCCGAGAAGAGGCGCTTCAGGCCCAAGCGATCGTCTTCAAGGCGAACGACCCGTCAACGGAGCGCTCCCGGCGCCGGCTTCGCAGATTCTCAAAAACTTACACCGCGCGCCCGTTCGACACTAAGATACGCACCATCATTCAGGTTCCCGTCAGCTTGCCATGCCGAATGACCCTGCCACCTTCGACGCGACAGAGGCACTCAGGCTAATCGCCCCCGTCCTTTGACACACAAAAGGACGGGCACAACACAAGCTCTCCGCGGCTCCGAACTTGGCGTCCGTGCGGCTACACGAAAGGGACCCAGGATCGTAGCTACCAGCGGAGGCGACGCCAATACATGGGCCACCGGCGGCCTTCATTAATTACATGCGGAGCCCGAACTTAACACCCTGCAGCACCAGAGCTTGACAACTCTTGCCAAAGTAATGTGAATCTTGCAAATGGCGTATAATGTGGTGTATAAACGTGTATTAGAGATATATACTTACAGCTACCGCATAAAGTTTAGCATGACAACTACAAAAGTATTGATAAGGTGAGAACTAATACGTGGGATCGTAAATGTGTACTTGTAGGGTTACGAAGGATGATAATTGATTAGCAAGGCCTGCCCATCATAGTAACAGAAAGAAGAAACCTTAAGGGAAAATGAAGGATGATCATCAAAAGCTTCAAGTGGAAGAAGGTACAATGACAAAATAGCCAGTCTTGGAGCGTAGGCTGAAGGTTCTGTCTTCCACGCTACAACTACAAAACTTTCCTCAGTGCTGTATAAGCGGTGATGAAAATTCAGCCGTCTACCTGAATTGCAGCAGTCAAATGGAGTGGCATTCACAATACCAACCTGCCCACTCTGTAATTCAACAGAAATGCTGGAGCATTCACTACATGATAAGGAGGGCATTGGTGTCCTAAAACTTTGCAATAGCAGAAGCTTCGGTGAGTGGTCAAGAGAAGCGCAAAATAACATGGGGCAAGAGAAGAAAGCATAAACGAATTTGACACGAAGCGCCACTATCAATTGAAATTTTATTTCCAAACAATACCGCCTATATACACTACCATATTGTGACAGTGAAACAAGGGTTATATCAGGAAGCCTTAAAATACAGGATTAGAAATATACATTGTTACAATGAACACTGAGCCATGTACATGTATTTGCGAGGAGCCTATAGATAGCGCTGTTCTTTTGTGGAGAGTGATACAGAAGGGACATTATTACACTTGTCACCTAATTTATGAATTTTCGCCGCTTCTATAATTGCTCGGGTGGTCGGGTATCCGCGTCGGCCCTTCATTGCTCAAAACTAAAACCCCAAAGGTAATCGGCGAAACTCAGGAGTCAAAGTAGTTTTTCCTGACTCCGGCAAGCTGTCACGACTTTGCATAAAAATTAACACTCACCCTTCAGAGAAGCGGAGCCGTGATATGTAGCACAGTTCTAAGTCTGTGCCTTATTTAAAAGGAGTTGTGTATTTGCTGCCTCTTCACCCAAGCAACAAGCGTTACATTGGACAAAGAGGAGGAAAGGGTGCGCGAACATAAAACAATGCTTCAAATGCTGCTGTTGGTCATTTGGGCTCACATTGCCTCCGGTGAGGCTGAAGGCCGCGTTTTGAACTATGCACGGTTATAGGCCGACACAAATGCCCGACCACCCGTGATATCATGAAAGCGGCGGAAATTCATAGATGAGGTGAACAGTGTATCAGCTTTCCATTTTAGTGAGAGCGTATTCCTGTCTACAAAAGAACTGCAGCATCTATTGCCTCATGGCTAATAAATGTATATGGCTCCGTGTTGCAAGTGATATTGCATGTTTTTAAGGCTATATTTGATAGCCTATAAGGTATATTTGATATAGTGAACAAGGCACCCTTACGTGGTTCAGAAACGTCAATATATTTTTATTCATGGTCAGTGTTCACTTTTTCTTTTGTACGTTCTCATGCCTTACCAGACGACATTTCGTCAAACCCTTGATTATGTTAACTACCGTAGTAGGTATGGACAATACGTTGTTACGAAAATACGTCGGTTCGTCTCCATCACCATTCAATTCCTTGACATTAACCTGAAGACGGCAGTGTAACACACGTGTTGATGCTATCGCCCGAGAGGAGAGCAGTTGCTGCTGCCATACGTTTCGGCACACTTAAAGTTAATTAAGCGAGCCATAGCCACTTCTTGCATGTCGCAAGCCATCAAGAAATTCTGCTAACACAGAGTCGCCGAAAGTCTGTCTTTTCAAATTGATCGTCTAAACAACAGCGGGTTCTCTAATCAAGTACTTGTCCCTGTCGCAATAAAAGAGTTCAGAACAGTGGTAAAGGAGGTTAACAAAAAGAAAGAAATCGAAAACCAAAGAAGAGGCCGATCGTTCTGCAGTACATACACAAAGTTTTCCACAGGTTAAAGTAGTTTTGCACGAGGCATCCTGTCCCGGTTGTTTTTTCTGCTCCGAAAAAACTAAAAACGCTGTGCAAGATGACTAACCAAACCAGAGATGCTAAACAAACAGCACGTGGCGTTAAGCACACGAGTAAGTTTGTCGCATGCTGCTCTGGGATTGTCTATAGGATACCTATGTCGTGCGGGAAGGCTTACATAGGCCCAACTGGACGGTGCGTTAACGAACGACTAAAAACATAAAATTCCTAGGTGTCGTATTGAACTCCAGATTAGATTGGAACGACCACGTTCGGCATGTAATTTCTTCAGCGCTAAAAAAACTTGGTCTTTTACGGCATAAACTTCGAGGTACACCTAGTAGCGTTAAGGGTTTAGCGTACAATTTCATAATTAGGCCTAAACTTGTGTATGCAACAGTTGTTTGGGACCCGTACACGAACAAAAACATTAATGAATTTGAGAAGGTTCAGAGGAGGGCTGTTTTATTTATAATAAATATAAAAGGAGTGATTATCTGTCAGGTATCATGGCACTGAACAAACTCCAACCACTACATATAAGACGCCGAATTGCCTGCTTAACTTTTCCGGAATCCTTAATTAGGTGTAAGACTGGATTATCACCCACTCCATTCATTAGTCCGTTAGCCACGAGGAAAACACGACACACACATTGCCATAGTTAGTCTCCATTCTTTGCCCGAACAAAGAGTTCAAAGTTTTCACATTTTGCACGCACGGTAGATGACAGGAATAAATTACGAGAAATACTTTTTAGTGAAAATTTCACGAAAGCCCTACACGATCATTTCAGCAACTTTTAATTACTGACGTTTGGGTTTTTAGCGACGCTTCTCGAAGTGGTACGTGATTACCACATTTTCTAGTTTTATTTGGATTGGAAACCCTGTTATGTCTGTACGAAAATTTAATTTCACCGTGGGCTGTTGTAGTCTCCAAGCGAATTCTGATTTGATGTTACCCCATTGTTTTGATTGCATTGTATACTATTGCATTGTATGTGCGTGTACTTTCTTTTTGTTCTGCCCGTCGTGCTTGGGCCATTTACTTTGTTTGCAGTATTGTGTAAATAAATAAATAAATAAATAAATAAATAAATAAATAAATAAATAAATAAATAAATAAATAAATAAATAAATAAATAAATAAATAAATAAATAAATAAATAAATAAATAAATAAATAAATAAATAAATAAATAAATAAATAAATAAATAAAAAAATAAAGGAACAAATGAATAAATAAATTAATTAATTATGTGCAAGCAAGTCTCAGCCCCAGGGCACTTGGCTGCCCACTGCGCCAGACATGGGTGCTCTGCGCAATTCGAACGCACCATGGTTCTCTTCAAATCTACAGACACGATCACCCGCGAAAAATGGGAAGACTAGGACATCCGAAAAGAAAAAGAGTGTATCAGTTCGCCATCGATTGCATTGTCGACCACAGAGATCGAACTTCTTAACAGGTCGTAGGCAAACGCATGCGGATGACAAATATTGGATCCATTTTCATCGAGATTGATGAACTCTTCCTGTCATGTCATCTGAATTTTTCTTTATAAGTTGTGTTGTAGTAAAAAACTTCGCTTCATTTGTGTGTGTAAATCTTCGTCCTTGTCCCGCCTAGCCCCAGCAATCTTCCGAGTAAAACACCAACTAGCCCCATTTCAAGCTCTCGTTACCTCAAAAGTAGCAGCGTTCAAGACACATCTGGACTTCAACCTCACGTGTAAACGCGAAGACTTGACGCCGTGAAGCCTGCGACTCAGAAGACCAGTCGCCATGTCATGGCCACACCAGATTGTTCGACAAGCCGAGCGGAAGCTACTACAAGCACGTATTCTTGAGTGCCGCCAGAAGCTACGAGCATCGGAGACGCAAACCTTCTTTCCACGCCGGCAACTTGAGTATCTTATTCCTGAGGACTTCCCAGATGTGCAGCTGCACGCAAACTTCACCGCTAGCACAAGAGAAGGCCGTCATAGAACGTTGCAAGACAGAAAACTGCAAGCATTCCGGCCAGACGTACCAGAAGGCGCACAAGAGGTCATCAACCTAGCTCTGTACACAACGAACAAAGAGGAGGCTAAGGTTGTGTCCCGTGGTTTGAATTTTAACACAGAAACACCCCCCTAGCCAAGAAGTTATTTGTGCGGTCGAATTGGCGGTCGACCAGCTTCCCTCTGATGTACGGCAAGAAGCGCGCACCCGTGCTATTGGTGTGCTCTCCCGTCTGCGAAGACGTTGTGCAAGACTGAATTCATCAGTAGTAGAGAAGCAAGCCATCGGGAGCCTGCGGAATAATAGCAGTGTCGCAATCCTGCCTGGCGACAAAGGCAATGCCACGGTCGTGCTGGATAGCGGTGACTACCACAAGAACATGTTGGCCCTTCTCAAATACCAGCAGACATACGCTCCTGTAGCCCGTGACCCAACTAGCAGGTTACAATCCAAGCTTAAAGAACGGGTAACCAGGCTTTTCAAGCTAGTTCCTCCGTACCACAAGGGCCTCTACTACAGGTTACTGTGCACGAACGGTTAACCCCCGGAAATCTACGGACTGCCTAAAATCCACAAGCCTGGCGTTCCCTTTCGGCCTACCGTCGACTTCTCGAAGACACCGCTCTACCGACTATCAGGCTACCTTCACCAGGTGTTGAGCCCTCTAGCTGGTAAGACGCCCACGCACGTCGGAAGCTCGTCCTCTTTCGTTTGTAAGCTGAAGGACGTAACTCTAACTGAAGATGACGTCATGGTTTCATTCGACGTCAAGTCTCTTTTCACAAGTGTCCCAGTGGATCTGGCAGTAGCTACGTGCGAAGAAGCACTAAACGAGGACAGTAGTCTTCCCGATCGCACTCCCTTTGACACTCGCACTCGGAGCACTCGCACACAAATTACCACAGGATTGAATGGGAGAACATCGCTATTTTAGCTAAGGAAGACAACATACCATCTCGGCGGCTGCTGGAATCAATTTTCATCCAATCAACGCCAGCCACAATGAACCGAACGAATAGGACTTTGCCTCCCGTCTACGCATGTTCTCTACGTCACGTGCTGCCTACATAATTGACGACGACTTCTTGTCTTGATGATGGTAAGTGTTTAATGGCGCAAGGCCAACGAGGGCAAAGAGCGCCAGATACAAGGTTATTTAATGTAGTGAAGTGGTTAGCACACAAAGGTAGGTTAAAAAAAACATGTCAAGCGAACATAGTAAAATCAATTAAAGATAATGGTGATGGCTGGTGTACAGGGCCAGTTTGATTATGCGTGATAGGAAATGAGGTTTAAAAACCTGACTTCTGACAAATACTCAAACACACGTTTCACGGAAACAATGGCATCGTCACCTAGAAAAAACGATGGATGTAGGGGAATATGTTGTCTGTAGAGTTCTCTGAAGTGTTTGTGTCATGTTGTGTGAAGTGCCTTGCATGCGATTAGTATGTGCACTACGGATAGGGCCTCTCGGCATCTGCCGCACTGGGGTCTAGAAGATCCCGTCAGCAGATACGAGTGCGTTGCATGGGTGTGCCCTATCCGCAGCCTACCCAAGGCGACTTCCGTGTGTCTGTTGTGTGAGTCAGTTGTGTATCGTCCCAAGTGTGGCTTTATTACGTGTAGTTTGTTATCTTTCTGTTCATTCCACTGTGCTTGTCATTTGCTAC
This sequence comes from Haemaphysalis longicornis, assembly GCF_048455015.1. Taxonomy (NCBI): domain Eukaryota; kingdom Metazoa; phylum Arthropoda; class Arachnida; order Ixodida; family Ixodidae; genus Haemaphysalis; species Haemaphysalis longicornis. The sequence continues at coordinate 128,226,235 of NW_027526295.1, read as the reverse complement.
GAAGGTATGGTGTAATTATGGCTTAAGGTCACTCTGTGGTAGTATGGTTCTATCTACTGTGTACCTGAGTGCGGCAACTGCGGCCTTCTGATCCGCAACCTCATTGCCAGCAATTCCAGCATGGCCTGGAACCCAGCACAACACCAGAACAAGTTTTTGGGCCTATATAGACATGATAGTGTTTAAAACAATATGGACAATTCTGTTTTTGCAAGGCTTGTATGATGCCAATGCGCGCGCAACGCTCAAGGAATCTGTATATATGATGGACTTCGAGATTTTGTGTTCAAGAATGTGTTGTGCAATGAGTAAGATGCCATATGCTTCAGCCGAGTAAATTGTGGTGTATGTGCTCATGGTTCTGCATGCATCAAAGTTTGGTCCATGAGCAGCGCAAGACACTATGGGTGCAGTTTTTGATGCGTTACTTTAAAACTCTGCACATTGATACTTGTACTGCAGGGAGAAGAAGTGGTGCAATATTGTAGTTTTTGGTACCCTGGTTTTATCAATATTCATGAAAGACAAGTCACAACACACAGGTTGAAGCTGCCAGGGTGGTAAAACGTCAGTAAAAGAAGATGTGTAAATGTCTGAAAAGGAGATGTTGAAATCCGAAGGTTCCTGTCTCACTCTAAGTGAGAATGGGAAAGGAACGGACGGGCGATTTACAACCACTGGTGATGTGGATGCATCATTAAAAACAGGTTTAAAAGGATAGTTATTCATCGATGAAATTTTGAAAGCGTAGAGCAAGTCCATGTACGTTCGTTGGTCCTCAAGGCACCATTTGTTACATTCAACATATAGACTCTTTGCCGGGCTAGTGCGGAACGCACCCGACGCAAGGCGGAGGCCCAAGTGGAGTACTGGGTCAAGCATTTTTAGTGCTGTTTTTGATGCCGACCCATACACGACGCTGCCATAGTCTAACCGGGACCCGACTAAGGCGGTAAAGACCCGGAGAAGTAGTTCTTTGTCTGCACCATAGGATTGGTGGGAGAGGACCTTGAGAAGCGCGGTCCGCACTAAGACCGCGCTTGCGGGAGAACAGAACACAAGTACTTTTGCCCGGGTTCAGTTTAAAACCGTTAATGTCCTACCATCCAGCAAGCTTCTTAACACCGAGCTGTACTTGACGTTCGCAAATTGACAGGTTACAGGATTTAAAAGATATTTGAACATCGTCTACATAGATGGAACAGGAAATGGTTGGTGGCAATGCCTTTCGGAGGGTGTTCATCTTAACTATAAAGAATGTGCAGCTTAAAACTCCACCTTGCGGCACACCATTTTCCTGCACATGTATCCCGGACAGGGATGACTCAACCTTAACACGAAATGTCCTCGTGGACATGTAGCTAGAAATGGTATTTAACATGTTACCTGACACACCAAAGGACTTCAGGCCGCTAATGATGCCATATCGCCAGTTTGTGTCGTAAGCCTTTTCAAGATCAAAGAATAGTGTAAGGCAGAACTGCTTATGAGCAAATGCATCTTTTATGAAGGATTCCAACAGTGGCGCCACCGTCGCCACTGTGCGCGGACGCTTGTTCGCGTCGCTCCGCGATATTTCCTCGAATGTGTCGGATACGTGACGTGTGCGTCAAGTAGTTCCTTCCCCACGCGCGGACAAGGTAAGCGGCACCTGTTGTTTCCAAATTTATTGCCGCACCGTGAGTACGACAGACTTTTCAGGCCCTGAAAGTCTCGAAGCTCAGTAAGCCTAACGGATCCGATACGGGTGCAGCCGCCGCCGCTCTCATCTTCACCCGCCTCCCTGAGCATTTGTGCCGTATTGCTGGTACCTAGAAGTGGCTGCGTACACACCACCAGACACCGCGTGGCGAAGCAAAATCCCCGCCAGGCTTCAAGCCGACAACGCCCCGCCAGCGCCCGCCGCCCCGGTTCGTCCCTGCCGCGGCGCCCGTCGTCCACGCGTGCTGCGTACTACGGCAACACCGACTACGGGCGAGGCCTCTACCGCGACCCAACAACGCCATCAGCAGCCGCTTCTTCTCGAGCGGGTGCGATCTTCCAGCCTCCGAAGCTACTCGATGCCCCCCCGAGGGGAACGAACGGGACCGTTCTCTTCCGCCGGGAGGTAACGTGACACCTCGCAGCTCGGTGCTCGCCGTCTCTCTCGCAAGCTGTGTCTGCCCGCTTTCGAGGGGAGTGCCCACTATAGACGTATTTTGTGGTCTGTGTTTTCTGGTGCCTGTGGTGGACGCGTGGTTTCCAACGCCTGACCCTGTGAGTGCGATTGTGGCTCAAAGGGAGACGATTGACCGCCGAAGGCTTCGCGATGGGCGTTGATCTTTGCACGTACCGTATTAGAGTGGGCTGCTTTGTTCGCGCCGGTTGCTCTACGCGCAATGATTGTCCGGTGTGGCTTCAAGCCGAAAGTCTTACTCGACATCTGAGTACTGGGGCAAGGTTCTCGCTGGTCTTGTTTTGTCTTGCCCACTTGCTTGTCTGTGCTGGCGACGTGGAAACAAACCCCGGGCCGGAGAAATTAGATCAGGTGTTGACACTTGTTAAGGAATTGATAACATCAGACCACAAATTTCAGGAGGAGGTATCTGGCAGATTGAAAGACCCCCAGCTCAGTGTGACGGATATCAAAAGACGCCTGTCTGAGCTCGAGCAATCTAATTCTGTCAGGGACCTCCGTGTAGACGTCAGTAGTGTCAGCTCCCTTCTAAAGGAATCATGCGATCAGCTTAGGAACATTGATTCAAGGCAAACTCAGCGATCGAGCCTTGTTGTGGACGACCTAGACAACCGCATACGGCGCAATAACCTTATATTTAAGGGCCTTCCTGAGACCAGCCCGGAAACGTGGGCAGAGACTGAGGAAACAATTACCAAGTTTGTTAGCGAAAACTTAGACATAGACGTCGCTGAGATCGAGCGGGCGCACAGAATAGGTGAATGGAAAGAAGGAACTGTCCGCCCTGTAGTTGTACAATTTCTCAACTTTAAAGACAAACATAACATCCTAAAGAATGCATCGAAGCTGAAAGACGTATTGGCGCCACGTGTATGGATCGAGGAAGACTTTTCTCCAAGAATGCAATTAATCAGAAAACAGCTCAGAGACTTTGCCCACGCAACGAAGCAACCAGGTGAAAAGTACAAAGTAATTTCTTATAAACTTCTCCTGAATGGCCGACTTTACCACCTCGACCCGGTAACTAATGGTGTCGTGCCCTTGCCGAGGCGCGGAACCCCTGCTACGGAACAGGGTGAGACACATTTAGAAGAGTCAAGCGCCACGGCTGCTAAAGAAAAGTGACTGAAAAATCGTTCGTCATCAAAGCTGTCAATCCTCCTGGCAAATTTTCGCAGCCTATTTAATAAACAGGACCTCCTATGCTCGTTCACTGAATCATGTTCGGCGGATATTGTGCTTGGAACTGAAACGTGGCTTTCCTCTGATGTTAGTGATTGCGAGTTGTCATTGGCTAAACACTTTTCTGTATTTAGGAAAGATAGAACAGTGTCTCGCGGTGGTGGTGTTATTGTGGCCGTTAAAAAGAATTTGCAAGCCCATTTAGTCGATACAATTTCATGTATAGAGATCCTATGGGTGATAGTACGCGTATCTGCCTCTGTGCGTTGTGCTGTCGGGGTCTGCTACCGTCCGCCAGATTCTTCCCCCGAATTTATTGAGCACTTAAACGAATCGCTGTTCTTTATACAAAACAAGTACCCAAAATACCCAATAATTCTTGCTGGAGACTTCAATTACCCAGGGATTGATTGGCGGTGAGGCATACCACATGGCAGCACAAAAAGGCATGAATGTCAAGAATTTCTCGATGTGTTGTCTGCCTTTAGTTTGAGTCAAATGGTCAGATTGCCTACACGTGTCGACAGAATTTTAGATCTTGTGCTGACCACAGAACCAAGCAATATGCTCGTACATGTTTTAGATAACATCAGCGATCACAACGTAGTGCATTGTGAGGCAACATTAGAAAGCTCCAAAACCGAGAATAAAACGAAAATAATTTTTGATTACAGCCGCGCGAACCGCGCCATGATGGAAACCGAATTGTTATCATTTTCCGCGCAGTTCTTCACTTCCTTTGCTCTCAGAAATGTAAATGAAAACTGGAAAATTGTTCGCGATAAGCTTCTGGAACTAAAAGAAAAATACGTTCCAAGAATCAGTATCACGTCATCGACGCAAAGCGCGTGGTTTACGACCGGCGTTAAACGCTGCATCAATAAGAAAAAGCGACTTTATTCCAAGGCCAGACGATCTGATTCAGCCGATGACTGGAAGCGCTACAAAGAACACTCTAAACTGTGCAAAGCAGAAATCGAGGCAGCCAAGGAAAAATTTTTCAACAACGATATAACAAACCTACTGCAGACCAACACGAGAAAATTTTGGAAAGTGATCAATCCAAAGTACTCATCATCATCGTCCATATCATTGTCTAAAAATGGTACAGACCTTTCCTCATCAGAGGCTGCAGAGGAATTCAATTCTGTTTTTTGTTCTGTGTTTACAAATGAAAGCCCATTACCAGCCACTCTTACTTTACAGTCATTAGATTCAGCAATGGATGACTTGCTTATCACTCAGGAGGGTATTGCTTCAGCCATTGATAGACTCCCGACCAACTCTCCACCAGGCCCCGATGAAATATGCACCAATCTACTAAAAATGACTAAAGTGGTCATATCCCCGATCTTAGCTGCTTTATTTCAGCAATCGATAGACACAGGATGCGTACCGTTTGCTTGGAGAATTGCCCGTGTTATCCCCATCTTCAAGTCAGGCGACCCATCTGTGCCTCTTAACTACAGACCGATTTCCTTAACCAGCATAGTTTGCAAAATTCTAGAACACATAATATCATCTGCCGTAATGAGCTACCTAACAAAACAGGGCTTCTTTTTTTCTAATCAACATGGTTTTTTGAGAGGCCGTTCTTGTGAAACTCAATTATTCGAATTAATGACTGATCTCCACAATGCAGTACATTCGTCCTCACAAATAGATGCTATACTCATAGATTTCGCCAAGGCCTTCGACAAAGTCCCTCACATCCGTCTAATGGAAAAACTTTCTGCTCTTAATATCAACCCTAAGATTAACAGGTGGATTAAGAACTTCCTAACCCATCGGTTTCAGTCAGTAACCATTAATGATCATTCCTCCTCTTTAGCTCAAGTAACTTCCGGTGTTCCACAGGGCTCAGTCTTGGGTCCTATCTTATTTTTAATATATATCAATGACATTAACACTAATATCTCTTCTACTATCCGATTATTTGCGGATGACTGCGTCATTTATAAGCAAATTAAAAACCCCCAAGATTTCTTATCCTTGCAAGCAGACCTTAATCAACTGTCGAAATGGTGTAGGGATTGGCAGATGGAAGTAAATGTGCCCAAAACAAACGCCATAACATTTACCAAAACTAGCGCGTCTGAGCCCCGTCACTATTTTCTCAATAGTATGCCTGTACAAACCGTAACCATGGTAAAATACTTGGGGGTCCACATTACGTCTGATCTAACCTGGAATCACCATATCGATGCAGTAACCAGCAAAGCTTCTAAATCACTCGGATTCATTAGGCGCAATCTGCATTCAGCTAACACATCCACAAAGCTTCTGGCCTACCAGACACTTGTTCGATCAAAGATTGAATATGCAGCGCTAATCTGGAACCCCCATCAGTCGTATCTCGTAAATAAACTTGAGGCACTCCAAAATAAAGCTGCCCGATTCATTCTCAGGAACTACTCACGAACATCAAGTATAACAGAAATGAAACAATCCCTGAACTTACCACCTCTACAACAACGCCGGCTTTATAGTCTTTTATCGGTTTTTCATAGGCTATACCACAGCCAGTCTTCTTTCGCTGCCTCACACATAAGACCTGCTGGCCGCGTTTTTTCCTGTTTAGATCATGCATTCAAAGTTCAACCAATATTCGCGCGTACCAACCTATTTTTCTTTTCGCCACTCTTACTTGCTATTCGTCACTGGAATCAGCTCCCAGGTAACATCGTCACCCTCAGTAATCACGACTCATTTATCAAAGAGTTGCAGTTATTCCTCAATGCATAAATCATTTTTCAGTGTTTGTGTCATTTTTGAACCTCTTAGATTGGTTCAATGTTCGATGTTTGTGTAGTTTTGAGCCTGAGTCATTTTTTAACCCTCGCATTTTTGGGATTGGATAACTGTTGTGCGCCTTTTGTGTACCCTTTTTTTGAAACTATGCATTTCGACATGAATGTATTTGTATTCGCATTTTTTTTGGGTGTTGCTGTTTTTTTTTAATGTTGCAATGTGTTCTTTTTTTCATTGCGACCCCTATGTAACGCCCGTAAGGGCCTTTAGGGTAAATGAATAAATAAATAAACAAGTTGATCGTTGGTGGATCGCCCCACCCTAAAGCCTGCCTGGCAGCTCTCGAGAAGACCGTTGTACTCGAGGAAGTACACGAGCCTGCGATTTACCATCTTCTCGAAGAGCTTGCACAGGCAGCTCGTCAGGGCTATAGGATGGTAGCTTGAGGGGGACGACGGGTTCTTTCCCTCTTTCAGGAAAGCTACAACAATAGCCTCCTTCCAAGAGTTTGGAATGTGCCCCGAAAGCCATATCTTGTTATATAGATGTAAGAGTGTTAGAACAGTGTCTGCGTGCAGGTGTTGTATCATTGTGTATGTGATGTTGTCTGGGCCTGGAGCTGATGGTTAACACGTGCCCAAAGCAGCCCTCAGCTCATGCAGTGAAAACTCTGAGTTATAAGAAGATGTTGACCTATTGTTATCTAGTATAGGCTTCTTTTCGGCCATTTGTTTGTGTTTTATGAAAGTGTTTGTGTAGTGTGCTGAACTCGACACGTGTTGGAAGTGTTGTGCGAGGGTGTCAGCCTGGTCTTCGAGTGTGTCCCCTGTTGTGCTGACCAGAGGCAGGCTGTGTGTTTGTTGTCCTTTGAGTTTGCGTATTCTTGTCCATACTTTCCGTGTGTCTGTGTAGGAGTTTATTGATGTTATGAAGGAACGCCAACTCTCTCGTTTTGCCTCATGGCGCACACGTTTCCTAACGCCCTGGCCCTTTTGAACAAAATTAGGTTACCCGACGTGGGGTACCGACGAAGGACACCCCACGCCTTGTTCTGGGCCTCTCGCGCCCGCCTACAGTCCTCATTCCACCACGGCCTCCGCTGGTTGCGCGAGGCACCGGAGGCGTGGGGAATGGACATTTTTGCGGCGTCGAGGATGTGCGCCGTGAGCAGTTGGGTAGCTTCTTCAACGTGTAGGTGTCCTATGAATGTGTGGTGTAGTTTGGATGTCTCTGTAAATGTATTCCAGTTAGCTCTTGCTTCATTAAACCTTTTATGGGAAGATAGACTGCTCGGGCCTGTACCTATATACGTTAATGAAGTGGGGAAATGGTCACTACCATATGGGTCCGTGCCAACACCCCACTCCAGACATGGAAAGAGAATTGCAGAGCCAATGGCCAGGTCAAGATGTGAGTATGTGTTGTGACCTATGTTATGGTATGTAGCCTGTTTATTGGTGAAAAGGCATGCTCCAGAGGATGTAAGAAACCTCTTTATCAGGCGACCCCGGGCATCCATACGAGAAGAGCCCCAAAGAGAATTGTGAGCATTAAGGCCGCCCGTTAGAATGTATGTTTCGGGGAGCTGGTCAACCAGCGCCTCGAAGTCAGAGCTCAAAAGTGTAACATCAGGAGGAATGTATATGGAGCATACCGTTATAAACTTATTAAATATTATTAAGGGTATTGCTACAGCCTCAAGGATAGTGTTTAAAGTGACAGGGTGGCATGCTGAGGATTTCCAGACGATTATGGCCACACCGCCAGAAGAGTGTGTTCAGCCATACCTGTCTTTCCTGTATACCAGGTAACTATTCAAGAAATTTGTGTGTTTAGAATTCAAATGTGTTTCCTGAACACACATTACACTTGGCTGATTGGTATGCAGAATCTCATACACGTCGTCAAGATTATTCAGAAGGCCTCTGCAGTTCCATTGAACAATATTTTCTCTTCCCATTATTTAGTCTGAGAGCTACTGGAGTGTGTATGTTTATGTGTCGTCTTTCGCGGCTGTGACTTTTGGATTGGGCTTTTTGGGTGGCCTATCTGTAGGCTTGGACGTCGGAGGCCGCTCCTTGCGCTGCGTTGGAGGCAAGAACGGCACGACGTCCATCTCGTCGTCCGATGTCCAGGGTGTGCCCGTGGAACCGGGCCCCCCGGACTTGGCCCCCCTTCGGGGGCTTTTCGTTTGAGCCGCCACCGCCGCTGGTGTCGGGGGCGCCAGAAGTGGCAAGGGCGGTGCGGTGGCGGTGGGAGCTGGTGCGGGGAGTGTGGTGTCCATGGCACCCTCCAACGCACTGGAAGACGGGGAGGCAGAGACGGGAGCGGCACCGGTCCCGACGGAAGAGGTTACCACCACAACCGCTGCTGGCTCAGCGAGCAGAGGGGTGCCGGGCTGGGCTGCCTGAGGCACCCCAGGGGGGTGCGGGGGCGGGATCAAGTCCAACTCACGGTACTGGGTCCCCGCCGAAACCAGACGCCGCTCCGCCCCCCGGCGAGCTGCGTCGGCGTACCTCCCCAGGGGGAAAGAGGCGAACCTCTTCCGCGCCTCTGGGAAGGTGATGTTCTCGTTGACTTTCACGGCAATTATCTTTTTTTCCTGTTTTCACAGCTGCTAGAATAGGCAGCGTGTGGTCCCTGGCAGTTCGCACAGGTGAAGTTCTCGGATTCACAATTGTCAGTAATATGATCGTGTGCTGCACATTTTGCGCACGTCAATTTACCACGACAAGAGGCTGTGCCATGCCCAAACCGCTGACACTTAAAACAGCGGCGTGGGTTCGGCACGTAGGGTCGGATTGGACATCTCAAGAAACCTGCGTTGACCGACTCAGGAAGGTTCGAGCGGTCAAGTGTCAAGATTATGTGCTTGGTAGGAATTATTTCATCATTTCGGCGCATCGTGATTCGCCTCACTGCTGTGACGCCCTGATCTCGGAGGCCCTCGAGCAGATCTGCTTCAGTCTCATTCATGAGATCCCGATCAGAGATCACGCCCTGGCAGCTATTGAGGCTGCGATGGGGCGTCATCTTGATGTCAACACCTACCTTGCGCGTTTGCTTGAGGAGGTTAGAGGATTGTTGTTTTTTTTCTACTTCTATCAAAACTTCTCCCGTTGTGAGTTTCTTAGCCTTGTAGGACTTTCTGATAAGGCTTTCAAGAAATTTGGAGATTAGAAACACAGACTGGGAAGTGACGGGCTTTGTCTTGTCAACAGATTCCATGATGAAAAACAGCGAGAAATTATCAGGCTTTAGGGGAGACATCGATTGCAAAGGAGGAAAAGAAACTTCGGTGCGGCCCCTTTTCGGGGGCCGATCACGTCTGGGGGGTGGGTTTGGAAAATGCCATATGATACATTGGAAAGCTGGGAGACGGGGGTAATTTCTCCTTTGACCTTACCCTGGTAGTCAAAGAGGTCCCGGAGCTCTCTGCCTGGTAGACAGGCAGGGAGCCCATCGGCCGGAGCTTGACCAAGGCTCGGACGGCCACCGTTCACGGCTTCTAACCCTTCACCTTTCCACTTCTAGCCACGGTAGGTGACAGCTTAAGTATGGGGGGCTCGGGGTACGCGGTGTCGCCACTCACCGTCACCAAGATTACTCAAGGTGCCCCGTGCGGGGGACTTCTCTTCTTATGTAGTGACCTAGGAACCCATGTGTGGGTCCGAAACGTCAATGTATGTTTATTCAAGGTCAGCGTTCCTTTTGTCTTTTGTACGTTCTCATGCCTAACCAGGCGACATTGCGTCGAACCTTCGATTATTTTATCATTTTAAGGATACCTGACATTATCCTTTTTTTACCATGAGCAATATGCTAGTGTATATAAACGGTGTTGTTTCGAAATAAAAATTAGGTTGATATTGACATTTCGTGTTGTCTTCGGTTTTGTTTTATTCCCTTGTCCCCGTGTAAGTTCGCGATTCCCACGACCATTGAAATTTTAGCTCGCTTTTGTGGCTATTCTGACTCAAATACACAGTCCAGCATGCATTTCCGCCTTGTCGTGAAAGAACCACTTCCCTTTACCCACAGGGATATTCACAAGCTCGGAGAGAGTTTGCTGTCTTCATAAAATTGTTGCAAATGTTTCTTGAAGTTGGTTTTGTAGAGAATGTGTGAGCCCTTCAGGAGCATGCGATAACATCGTCATTGGTTCTTTCAACGTAAGGGTTTTACATCAAGTACGGTTTGGCTAGCGGGAATGTGGCATGAACTAAGATAAAGAAAACTTAATCTGCTGTGCCATATTTATTTTTATCAGCAAATGGTTCTTCTCTCACGGTCACGTAACCTGGCGGGGAGGTCGCAAACGTAATATGAGCAAATAAAACAGAAATCGCTAGTCTAAGTAATACCTGTCCTGATGGTTAGTAGAATAACAAGAATCCCAATCGCGGCTAAAGGTGAAATGGAAACTAAGGCTAAATGCTCGCGTTACGTTCATGAAGACAGACTAGCGTGTCCTTATAGTTTGGCGCCAGAGGGCGACCCACGTCAAATGTGAAACGTACATTACGTGAATTGAAGTAACATATATGTCTGCCCTTTTAGCATCTCCAGCCAGACTTCTGCCTTAATTTTCGCTAGGGATAATATAAGAAGCCATGTTAATATGTCTCTCAGCATGCGAAAAACGGTACACGTGCGTTCGCAGCCCACTCTTCCACACCCTCCTTCTCTAGAAACGTCCAGGTGCAAACTGTATTGAAGAATATATGCACCAGCCTCCCTTGCTGTGCATATGGTCAGTGCCTGTGTAAAATGGGCTTCACAGAACGACCTTCTGTTGGAGGAAATCGTTGGGGAGCAGATGCATCCAAGAAGGCATGCCCTGCTGCGTTGAAAATGATAGATGTGTGGTTTGTTGTGACGCAGTACGACATGAGCTCTTTACTATGTACTTTGAGCGGGCTCATCATCTCTAGGTCCAGGACGCGGACGTTTTGTTGAGAGCTAAGTAAAAGAAGTAGGGGAGAACCAAGACTGTACAGATGGAAGAGCCAAGATAATTTGAGCAGAGGGAATCTACTTGGATTGCTTCAGGCCTTTATTCTGTAGAAAACGAAACCGGCTGCTGAATACTACAATGGATGTGATAATAAAATAATAACGGTGTACAAGTCAGGAAGGCCTTCGACTCCATGAATACCTTGAATGTGGCGCCATTGCGTCGAGAATTTTTAAGTTGCAGAGTACGAAGGTCGGCAATCACGGTGAAACTTATAGCCTTTTAAATACACCAAAGCCGGCATGTCGACCAATGCTCTGTTACATCTTTCTGCCGAAACACAGCGTAACGGAGATGATAAAGAATTCTTACGACTATTCATTAGCCGATGACGCCCTCCCAAAAAACATTGCAAGCCAGCTGCACTTTTTCTATAACTCATGTGGCCAGAGGACAACCGAAAACACGCGCGGCACCGTATTTCGCTGCCTCAGAGGGACCCTTAGTGCAGTGAAGCGAACTTGCAGCCCGCCATGGTGACCTCTCAATACAAAAACTGTCTGGCGTAAAACAAAGAAAATTCTGTCACTAATAAATTTGCCGATATAAGTGTCCTTTCTACACCGTTAGAAAGCAGCCGAAGGCTGATGATGATGATGATGCTTAGTGGCTTACCCTTTGTAACGGGGTGGCGTTGCACAGCGGGCTTTCGCAACGCTACTGTACAATCACCTCGCCAAAAAAATACAAACAAAATAATTAAAAAAATAATGTCAAAATAAAAAGCAAATACTTTTACGAAATTTTTCTGCTAGTCTGACTTCTTTGTTCGCATGTCTTCCCAGATTGTTCTCTGCTCTTTTCCCACCAACATTCTAACCTTCTTTTACTAACCAACCTCTACTGCTGTCCAGTTCACTTTTCCGCTAACCTTAAAGCCAAGGGCCTCCAGAAGCTGGATGGCTCCATCACTGAGGACTGGACGGATACTTTTGCACTCCGTTACAATATGTAGCATGGTTTCTGGCTCATTTCCGCAGCCTGCGCATAGCTCTTTCTGTACCGGCTCGCGGATAAGCGTTTTTGTCCGCAAGCAACCCGCTCGGGCTTCAAAAAGCAATGCACTCCCTTTGGTATTATCGAATAATTTTTCCCTTGTGATCTCCTGCTTCCCGATCCTGTAGATATTTAAGGACTTCTTTCCATCCATCCTCTTTTTCGAGGTCGTTGTCTCTGTTTCTTTCACTTCATTTTTTATTGCCTTGGTCGTTTCCCCTGCACTTCCAGGTTTCATATACTTTGTTCTGAGCCTTCGGGTTCTTTTCCTCCATTGTGTGCCCACGCTTTTCATCTAAAGATACCGTAACACTTTGGCCGCCCATCTCTGATCATCCATATTTCTAAGTCGTTCTTAAAAACATATTTTGCTCTGTGCTTCTCTCACTTCGAAAGATGCCCATCCCAATACTCCCTGCACTGCCTCATTTGTTGTTTTACTGTGTGCTCGTAATGGCAATCGGCCTACAGCCCTCTGATTTACTTCATGCCCTGATTGAATCTCTGATTTGGCACACCCTGCTGCGTTTGAAAAGGTGAGTGCTGGTACCACTACTCCCTTCTATATTCCTCGTACTACTTCATATCTGTTATATCCCCATAGTGCTCTATGCTTCATGATAGAGGCGTTTCTTCTGCCTTTCATTCTTAAATGCTTTTCATGAGTTTTTAGATACGCCTGACCTTCGTTTAACCATATGCCCAGATATTTGTATTCCGTTACCCACGGTATTGCTGCTTTTTAAACGAATACCGTTTTGTTACGGGCGTTGTCATTAAAAACTAGAACTCCCGACTTTGGTGTGCTAAACTCTAAGCCTAGTTCAGTGGCTTCTTCCCCGCAGATATCTGTGAGCTGCTGCAGACACTGTTTGCTGTCTGCTAGTAGTACTATGTCATCTGCATATATCAGTCCCGGGATATGTTGTTGCACTTCCTGTCCTTTGCGGCTATAACATAGATTGAAACCTATTTTACTGCCGTCAAGCTTTCTTTCTAGTCTAGCCATGTACAGCATCAACAGCAATGGCGACAGAGGACAACCCTGCTTTAAACCTCTATTTGTGACTACCGGTTCCGTGCACTTTTGGTCCTCCCAGGTAATTTGCACCTCGCTCTCATTGTAAATTCCCTGCAACAACTGTATAAAGTCCTGGCCTAATCCCTCCAGCTCAAGTATGCTCCATAGAAGTTCTCTATCTACGTTGTCGTAGGTTCCCTTTATAGCGAGAAATGCTATCTATAGTGGTCGCTCCTGAGCCATTGACACCTCTATGCATTGAGTTAAGACAAATAAATTGTCCTCTAAGCGTCTGTCCCGCCTAAAACCATTTTGCAGTTCTCCCAGTATGCGGTTCCCCTCTATCCACGCCTGTAGTTCCGCTTTTATAGCTTGCATTGCCAGCCTGTATACCACTGAGGTAACTGTAATAGGCCTGTACAAATTGGCACCAGCCCTGTCTCCTTTACCTTTATATATCATCTTCATCCTGCTCTTACGCCAGTTGTCTGGTACTTGCTTCGTTTTTATCACTTTTTCGATTGCTCGAATCATTTGTGCCTGGCTTTTTGGACCCAGTAGGTTGACCAGTCGTACAGGAATTTCATCCGTCCCTGTTGCCGTATTAGCTGGAACATTTTCTTCGGCTTTTTCCAGTTTAGATTTTCCAACTTTAGCTCTCTATCTGTACGCACTTCGCTTGCCCCACTCCCTGAATGCTGTAGCCCTCTCTCCGTTCTTCTGAACTTCTCTTGTATCATTGAGCGCATGTGAAAAACCGCTTCGTTCCCTTTTAGTACCTGGCCTTCGCTGTTTATGACATGGCGTTGTACTTCCTCGGTCTTTTTCCTTAGTTCCTTGACATGATTCCAAAACTTTCTCGGCGCGCCTTTATCCTTTGCCCATATATTCGAGACCCATCACTCACTTTCTCGTTTAAGTTTTTGCTGTACAAGTTTTTGTACTTCCAGCTTCTTAAGGCGGTACCAATTCCACTTCAAAGTTATTTCCTCTGTTTGCATTCCCACTCGCTTGGCCTCCCTGTGCTCTCTCGAGGCTTGCTGCCTTTGTGTTATAGCTTCCTTGATTTCCTTGTTCCACCAGCTTCTAGGTTTTCTTTTTACTTTCCAGTAGTTGTGTTCTTTGGCGTTCATTATCTTTGGATATATGAATCCAATCAGTTCGCTGTATGCCCAATCTTTCGTAGGTTGTCTCTCCATTTCCGTCTCCAGGCTTTTGGCAATATTAGCCATTTGCTAATCGTTTAATTCCAAGTCATGTACCACCGATTTCTGGTTTTGACCTTCCATTTTTCCAAAAGTCAATGTTATCCGTTTATGGTCACTTCCTAAGCTGTGGGCACCTATTTAATCTATTTCCATTAGAGTCAACCTTTCACACACTCCTTCTGAAAGGAGGCTGTAATCTATACTGGACTGCTATTTTTACATAGAACGCCACCCAGGGAGAAGGGCCTAAAAATAAGTAATATTGCATTTTTTAAAAGTTAATGTATTTTCCGCTCGGAAACGGCTCGCTTACCGAGTGCCATATTTTGCTCCGCAATGACCACCAACAATATAAACAAACTACGCAGCTGCATTGTCTTTGAAGAGGCTGAAGGAACTCTAGAAAATGCCTAAATATGGCCCCAAAACGTTGCATTGCTACCTAGCAAAGGCCTTTGAGATCTACTAGAAGCTGTGAATGCATTTTGGAAAGTAAGCGCGAGTTCTTTCTCACCAATTGGAATTGTTCTGCCGCCTTCCGTATATCATTGTATTGTGAAAATTTTTTTCGGAGCCTTGGTTTGGATAACGGCTACGATATTCGTATAGCTCTGTCAGCGATTACATTTTCTTCATAATAATTGGTTTAGACTATGAATCCTGTAGTGAAGTGATCGACCATGTTTTTTGTAAATTATTCGGAGATGGTCGACCGCACTGTATGGAACGTTTGCATGGAAGTACCCCATATTGGGTAAATCGGACTTCTCTATTCTCGTGAATGTGGAAGGGCATTTGTTTCCCACTCTATTCTGGCACTAGTTAAAAACTGCACGACAAGCGCAGATATCCATGAGAACTAATGCTGAATAGAAAAATTTTGCTGGATACGGTGGCTTCAGAATCGCGAGATGGTGCTTTATTGCCCTGCAGCGCTGTCGGTGCTTTCATCAACCTGCGGTGACTAAATCATTAATGACCCTATGTCGCACAACAAGCAGCCACATTTTACCAAGAATCATGTCGGGTGAATACTGGTTGTTTCTTTTTAGATACGCTACTCCTGGATTAAATACCTCCAGGAAATACACTCTATTGTATTTTATGCTGACAAGAGAATGCAAAGACTAACGCATCCAGACATACGCTGACACGGAAACGCAGTAGCCGCCATTGCGGATGTTTAAAGTGATTACGGTTCCAAATGACAGTGGGCTTAGGTTTCAAGAAGTAGTAATAGATGGTGTTCCTTCGACGTTGAGGAAAGGTTGTGGGACGGAATTCCTGCGCTTCCCATTTATGATCTCCAAGCAGTGGTGGTCGAGGGAGAGAGCGGCACTAGCCGGACTGGTTTTAATTACCGCGACATAAGAAAGATAGAGGCAATCTACACATGGGCGGCTTAAGGTGCGGGCGCAAAAACGTGGGGCGACGGAGGCTTTGTCAGTTTCGGCGAGAATGCAACAGCGTAATTGTTTAAAATAACCCGCCGTGGTGGCTCAGTGGCTAAGGCGTTGCGCTGCTGAGCACGAGGTCGCGGGTTCGATTCCAGGCCGCGGCGGCCGCTTTTCTGGTGGAGGCGAAAAGCAAAAACGCCCGTGTGTACGAGATTTCGGCGCACGTTAAAGATCCCCAAGTGGTCAAAATTAATCAGGAGCCCTCCACTACGGCGCGCCTCATCGCCTGCGTTGCGTCGGCGCGTTAAAACACTACAATCAATCAATCAAGTGTTTAAAATATTTTTTTTCTGGCATCGTGGCTTGAGTGTACATTTTTCCTTTTTTGCTAAGTCGCAGGGAAATACACTTTGCTTTTTTCCTAAGTTTCGGGGAAAGTGAGATAGATAAAAGAATATTATTACTGTTGAGTAGAAAATTGTGGGAATTGGGGAATGTGGATAAACAGATGGCACGGAGTGGTAGAGAGGAACCTTAATTAAGGCGAGGCACCAAGATGCCCCAGATCCTTCTTTCGCCAATTCAGGCTGTAATCTACATCCAAAAGCTAGTGAGAGCCGCCTCTCATTCTCGGATAAAAAGAGGACTATATATTGTTTCAGTAAGTGTACTTTGTCCTTATCCTTGAACACCACCATGTTGTGTTGTAAAGGCCTATGTTTTGTAGCATTTTAAACAGGCCTATTATAATGTGGAATGTTGCCTATACACATTTTTGGTCATATAGATTTGTGGACATATGTGTTGTGCATCATGAACTGAGTTTGCTTCGTTGAGATTCCCGTGTGGCACAAAACAGATCGTTTCAAAATATGAAAGTGAGTAGACCTCAATATTTTCAGATATAATAGTGGGGTAGCCCCATTAGAAAGAAGTACAGTTTGTGACTTCCGTGTAACTTGTACGGCTGGATGGTTCATTTCGAAACCGTCGTGTTTTGGTGTCTGTGCCATATGTCGCGACCTTCCTTTGTCGTGACGGAGAAAATGTTTTAGAAGCGAAGGGAATTTTGAGAAGATTGTAAACGTGAAACCCTGTAGTGATCGGTCTTATATTTGCAGTTCAGCCGGGCAGATTACCAAGATGATGCACCCAATTTGATCTTCCTTTATTGCTTTGTGTACGGGGTGAGGCAAACACAAATATTGATAGGGTATTTCATTATGACAATTATTGCCTTTGCACTTTCGCAGGTTACCGCGTCGGTGAATAGGGGCCTACTGTGCTTTTGTCCCATAGAAAGCGTCCCAACACGACGTTGATCGTGGCTTGTCGTGCGTTCTGAGTACAGGGAAAGGTCTTATGGAGAGTGGCTGGAACGGTCACAAGTTCATCATATCGTCGCTCATCGGGTTGCGGCGACAGTAATGGCATTCCTTAAGGGAGCGTGGGCGACGAACAGAAGAGCGTATACCCGCCTGTTGAGGCAACTGAATTCGGGCAGCGGTAGCGCGTCAGAAAGACAACCTGAGCGCGCTAGTGCGCGAAGTGCGCATTCCACTATGGAGACGATCGTGTTCGTACGCCCTAGCGAAAGACCAGTTGGTGTACCGTTTTTTGACTGGAAGCATTAAACACACGCTTCTCCACAGTTTCGTCTCTGGGAGGAGCGTCTACATTCCTTAGGATGACCTGCCTGCTTGTTTTTGTTCTATGCCGTCTCTTTTACATGAGGGACCGGCTTCTTTGACTCTTAAAGGTGTTCGAAGAACCCAATTTGATATCTGTTCCGGCGACCTGGAAAATGTGGTTCCTAGCGGGTGCCCGTGATTCGGCTGATTTGGTTTTCCATGTGTGATTTTGAGGTGAGGCAGGATGTATGATGTCCGCGTCATGGTGAGTGACTCCATATATCTTATCTTATTCATCCTATTCCTTGCTGTTTGTTTTAGAAAGTGGGGAAAATGGTTAGAGATTGTGTATGCCAGCAATTTTGAGATAGGGTCAGCGGCTTTTCTGGAGGGTCAAGTATAAGATCCACCGTTTCTGAGACAGAGCTTGCGGCGGTGAGAGAGCAACGGGAAATGTATGTGTGCGTATGAATTTGGGGGGGGGGGGGGCGGAGGGCAAAGGGGTAACGAGTGGCCTAGGCAAAGAGGTTGTTTTTCGGGAGGGCGTGCAGGGCTCCTCTATGCCCTAATATATTCGGGCTACACCTGAAATTTGGCGAACTCCAACAGCGGAAGTTCTGTCTCTTTGGCATAACTGGAATGCGTGGGTGCCGTCCACTCTTCATTCATGTCACCTATTGGGCGGGTCGGTCCCCGGTTTCAGGGAGGTCCCCGAAGTCCCACAGGAGGTGAGGAATGTCATGCTTTAATATGCAGGACATTCCTTGCAGTACGGGCAAGGGTGCGGTGAGACAAATCATAGGAGCAGAGCCATTGCGTCTTTCGGGGTCATTGCATGCCTCAACTTTCACGTAGAAGTGAAACTTGTACAGCACATCTCAAGTTAGGGCGGCTCCTGTCCGGTCCTTGTAGCTTAGAAATTGAGCCTCTCTGGGTAAGCCCTTTTGAAGAGGATAGTAATATTGCGGAGTGATGTGTTTAAAGTTTTCCTTCGTTTTTTCTCTTTTCAACGAGGCCGGCTGGGTCGGCATCAGTAAGTGGTGGCCGCGGGTTTTCGGGATGGGAAAGCAGCGCAAAATGTTGCGCGTTCGCAATTGCGTGTGCAACCTCATTCCTGGGACTGCACTGGTAACCTGGGGGCCAGTCGATGCATACCTGGACGTTGTGGTGTTTTTGTAGCGGCCGGCACTCCTTCTTAATGAGGTGGCACACTGAACCGAAGATACTCGCTCTTTGGAGCCGGTAATGGCTTCGGTGTCGTAGCACATTATGGAGATTTCATGTGGCGTGCAGAGTGAGCGCACTTCCTTGGTGGGTACAGGAGTGTCGCCATGCAGAGGGAATGTAGCTATAGTTGTGTGCTTGTAGGCTCATGATGACTGTATGCCTCTGATCCTCAGTACGGCCTAAAAGGTGTGACCACTGCAAGGGTAGCCTGCCGTGCATCCTGGTTTCAAGCATATTCTGTGTAAGCCGTATTGCCCGAACCTTGGATTCGCTCGTTCGGCATACACAAGCCTCGTTTTCATTCATATGGCACTACTTGTTGCCTCTCTGTGGTAGATTTATTAGGTCGCGTAACAAGCGTATGCTCCAACGAAGGTGTCATCGGCTGTAGTGTGGGTAACCCAGGACTGGCGCATTCATCAGCAAGGCGTAAAGTACGCCTGCCAGCGTTCAACGTAGTTCGCCTCGACGCATGGCTATCGCTTCTGCAGCGAGCGGGCCTTCTAAGGAGGGAAGTAGAGCGTACCTATGTAGCTCCTCAACATTTGTGTGAGGTGGGAGGACGGTGACCACCTGGAGCGAGTCTCGGTGCAGGACTTGGAGCTTGAGAATGTGTACCTTGGTTAGGTCAATGGCCATGGCTCCCTGGCCCGCTTTAGCTGTGCGGTACGTGGTAACAAGCGTTCGGAGCACTTAGGTGCAAGCGCCGCCGAAACTCCTGCCGATTCTCTCTACTATGCCCAATATCGACTTCCATGACATAATAAATAAAAGTTACTTTTAAAATTAGTTTAATTTGATACAATACAGTGTTTTTATTTTTTATTTTGAAACGTAGTAGTGAGTTGTTGCTCATGCTCCATGCCTTCCTTTTTTTTTTTTGAAAATTTGGCGAGATTTTTATGCCCACTTTTGAATAAGTTGGTCCAATGCAATAACGCCGGAATCAGTTCTGTTGAGAGAGCTAGTTTTGAATTTGATTAGATTGAAAAACGACTTTTCTATTATTGCCTTGCCCCCGACCGGCGGCAGGTGGACATATTATTTAGGTCGACCACGTGGATCTATGGCGATGATGTATTGTGCGCAGGGCGGGTGACGTCTCTGTCGTACACTGTGCCAAGAACGCCCCGGAGGACGAACTTTACTGCACAAGCACATATATGCAAAAGCCACGTAGTCATTTTGTTTGTGAAAGCACTGAATCCTTGAAAAACGGTCATTGCAGGAAGACGGCAATGTAAGATCAAAATGCTTTTCCGGATGTTGCGACTCCAAAGTAGCTCGGTCGAAGTGGACTGGATTTCTTTCGTGCCCGGCCAGCAATCAGTATAAAATTGAAAAATCGAAGTAACATTGTAGCTGTATATTTACATATTTCTCTTCTGAGCGAAACTACAACTCTTGCGTTCGTAATATTAAACAACCACGCTTGGATCTGTCCCCTTCCTCTCTTTTAACCGCCGTTATCAGGCACGCACCACTCAGGAAATTCTGGTGTTGAAAATTCATGCACACGATTCCCACACAAAGCGGTAAAGTTACCTTTTCTTACATATGAATATCTATTGACTGCGCCATGCTTTTCTTACCGCGCCTGACCGTTCCCGTTCATTATGGCGGCATGGGGCCGCAGGGTGCTTGGGTAGCCTAATCCGCCGAAAGGGAGTATGCACAGCAGCAGCACGGATGGCAGCCGCACAGTGCGCTATTGGAAAACCCTAGGTCAATTTCCGTCGATGAGGTGGACACATGTCGGGTGATTGGCTTGGGCGGCGGAATCTCAATGGCGAGGACTGATTTGGTAAAAGCACCCCCACTTCCAGACAATGTGAGCTACTCATCGCAGTTTGACTGAATTGATGCAGATGGTCAGCAGGGGTGCACATTGCTTAAGTCAAGGCTCTCGGAAGTGCAGTCGTTTGTCTCTGGCTTCCTCCGTGGACACACAGCACGCATAAACACCAGGCTACTAGGGAAATCACGCTTTCGACAGCAGAATATTGTCGAACAACACTCGACGAGCAAGGTTCGCTCTGCACACTTCTGGCCACAAGACTTTCATGACAAAACAAAACTAATGTGATCGCAGCAGTATTAAACTCGTTGTAACAAAGCGAAGCACGTACCTTGTCGCACAAATTCAAGATCAGGCGGGTTGCTGAAAAACAACAGCAATTGTAACTGTACACAACTATCGTTATTTTGCCTTGGGAGCTGTTTAACGCAGATGACGCGACTGATCGAGGACGCCAACAGGAACTCAAAGGTTTTCGCCCTATAGTCCCAGGCTATTTGTCAAAACAAGTCAGCTACAACTGCCCTCCGAAGCAATCGAGGGAACGCACTCCTTTGAGAAGAGTCTGTAGCAGGATAGTCATAACTACGGCACCTGTACAGCGGCACGAAAAACAACGTGTACTTTAAAAAAACCGCCTTTTAACCAACACCTGTTATCCGTACACTTACAAAAATTGAAAGTCGTGACAACATAGAGAACCAGACATACGGGAACGGCAATCTGTAAGGTAATCTACGGGTCAGAGTGCTCTGCTCAACCGATCAACATTAGTCGTTAGCATTACTTGTTTGCACTAATTAGAAAGATAACGCTGGTTTATCATAACATAAGACCACCAACCTGGCTCACACGAATGCCATAATATCGGAATCCAATGCACACTCACGGTGCCAGAAAGCACCTGCCTTTTGAGTATATTTAAAGTTGCTACTCTCCAACAAGATGAGGCAAAGTAAACAGTCGTACGCAGGTTACGCTTACGTTACGCTGCGTAAGTACAGAAATATAACCGCTGCACCAACCAAGAGAACGAAGTTTATGCTATGCAGTGAAAACAAATGGCTAGCAAAAGAAACTGACGCTAAACGCGTGCACATACTACGAAAAGTTTCTAGGCCCTCAACTGAGCACACATAACGAGGCAAATATAAGGGTCCGCGAATTTGTCTAAATCTTTGAAATTATCTTAAGCTGTACTCAAAACAATAGCTTTTGGGTGAAATCCGCCGATACGCGCAGACACTTCAGCCGGACTGTGGGACTGATTTGCTGCGCCGAGAAGCGCGTGGTGTCTGGGGGAGGTCTTTGACTCTGGAGGGGCATAAAATAGCAATGCGGCCAGTTTGCGCTAAAGTGAATGCGAATCAGCAAAAAGTGGGACATCGGCGAACAAACCACTCTCGCTGCGTCTTCGTTTTAGTTTACCAAAAAGTACTGTGAAACCGAGTCGCCCTGCTGCGCCGGCGCTGGTAGCGTATCACTCAACCTTTGTCATGGTTGGCGATCATTCCCTTTGTGATCCTCACGCAAGTGTGTTTGTCAGTTGCGTGTGTTCCTCGCCTTTGTGTTCTTCACAAGTTCTCCTTTTACTCTGTCGCTTCAAGGATTCTAAGCCTTGAATTCTGCAAAGTCACAACGTTCGTCTTACTTTGGGTTTTTATTCTGGCTGAGTCTCGGCCACATAAGGTTCCTTGTTTTGCATATCGTGGTACATTCCAGCAGCAATACACCGATCCCAGGTGACTTACAATCCAAAGATTGTGGCCTGTAGCCGGAATTGCTTCTCTGGTTACCAGGACCTACAAATACGTACTAGTTCACATACCCCGGTTGCCTATGGTGGGCCGCTGGTCGCGCTCAACTCTCCTTGCCTTCAGATAAGGAGCGCCCACTTATTCGCGGCGTTCGTTGCCGAGCCTGGCGACATGAGTTATTCCTTACTCCGAAAACTAGACTTTTCCCACAGCCAGAGGTTGAGGCCCCAGGTTTTTCGCGAGCGCCACAAGTTCTGTAGCTTCGCTCCACTGAGACTGCGGCATGTTTCTGTCTCATGTTACCGAACTTTTCACACTGTCGTAGATATAGCTTTCCGTCAAATAGGCCATGTGTTCAGCGAGACGCGCCGCTTTCTCAAATTCAGGAAGTTACTGCTAAGTCCTTTACGGGAAGACCAAAATATGTCCTGCCACACGGTTCGGACTATCGGCGTGTCGCGACCCTATTTCCTGTTTTCATTGCAGGCATGGCGCTCTGCCCACACAATTTCTCTCGCCTATCCTGAGAAGCTACGGCTTCTGCCCTCCCTTGGCGATCTGCCGACACGATCGGCTTGTCACTGTACTAAGCGGTTACAGGATGAAGCCAGTACACCCAGGCCTACGGCACAAGCAATTTTGCTCACCGCGCGAGTTCCGTCTTCTCGGAAAACGCGTAATAGAGCACGTGAGCGCCATACTACGTCAATGGCTACGTCTGAAAAGAAGTAACCTATTTCTTAAAATAAAAGGCCATTCGATATATTCGGCAGACCTGTGTGAACCGAGGTAGAAGAATTGCTCAGGAAGGTGTCCCGACACTTCTTGGATGTGCAGTTCAGCGAGAGTACTTTCAAATAGTATTTGTTTTCGCAAACATGTATTTCCCGTCCAGCTAAGTGTTCATTCCAAGCACACTGTCCAGCAAACAGAGGAGAAGAAGGTCAACTCCGGTTAGCGACATGCATCGTTGTGACTAAGCCCCGTAACTACTGTGGGTATGGCTTCAAAAGCCGCACATGAGTCTCTCAAGCTGGTATACGCTCAACCTGTTTCACAACTATTGGTAAAATGACACTCTTCTTCGTAATTATAGACCGCGGCCTGTCTCCGGGCTTCACGCGACCCACATACATCCCAGGTGGCTTTGGAACATGCGCCTCAAGCTTGGGCTTCTGCGAAAGAAAGTTTGACATCCACCTGAATGCAGCCATACCGCTATAAAGGAAAGCTATATCGCTTCCTATATCGCTTCCTATATCGCTTTCGCAGTTGAAGAAAAATTCGTCCTTGTCCAGCATTTGAAGCCGGAATCCTTGCTTAACCGGAGCCGTCGCTCTACCAACTGAGCTAACCAGGAGGCTAGACCTTTGTAGCGCGAGAACAAACTGATCAACTCGAAGCAACGGGCAGGAGTTAATCGACCAGATTTCCAAATTTTTGATCAAACTTTTCTTCGCACAAACTTACCCCACCTTGGGAGTTTCCCCTAAAATAGGGTCGAGTAAGCTTAACCTTCCAGATTAACCCCTTCTTAAATTCACTGGTGCCTGGCTCATCTTTCGGAAGTTCCTACGGCGAAAGAGCCTGCTCTTAATTAACTTGTTGGGCCCAGCGTCTGTTTTGGCCGTCGTTCGGCTTGGATAGGTTCAGAAACTCTCGATGAGTTAAATTGTGTTCCGCTACCTCAGCTGCCTGGTTTTCAAATTTACCTCTGTCAGCTTGTTTTGGAGATATAGGTCCGCCCCCTTCGGGATACCACTACACAACCGCTCCATGGCGAAGATCTCAAAAACAATATTGTGGCCACCATGAACTTCTGCATATTCAGCCATCTCTTCAGGTTAGCCTTGATCTGGTATGCGAAACTGTGATTCGACTCTGGATTTTTTAAGAACCTAAAACACTGTACGAACTCCTGTGCCAAGAGGCCGTGGGTGCATGCGCCGAAATTTTTTATTGGTGACATACGCCTCGGCCCCACCTGTCCGGAATTAAGCGATTACTTCTGCGGCCTTATACGGCGGTAGCGCTGAGAGTTCTGGGGGCAAAACGTTGGCGAATAAACCTGCCGTCTCTCAAGCGCGCTCAATTCCCACGAGCAAAAGAGAAAGAAGGAAAGTTAACCCTGAAGGGCTACAGAAGACCTTTGATTTTTTGGTTTATGGAATCCTGTGGGGCTCGCGCAAAGCGTTCGTAATACATACGAACATGTAACTCTTTCCTCTTATATTGATGCTTTCTCTCATCGAGCCTGTCCTCCCTGTATTTGCCCAGAGCGGGCTCGTTTCGCTATCGACACTGAAGAAGAAAGTGCTCCGTTTTCGTTTGGCCCTCGCTTTCAACACCTTGCTGTCTTCGATGCACCATATTCTGATCGGAGTCGCTTTCGGGGTTACTTCACTGGTCTCCGTGACTTCAAAAGTGTGTTTTCTTTTTTACTTCGCGGGGCCAACCAGAAGGCCCAACTCCTTGCAACTTTCAAGAAGGTCCTGCACTTTCAACTTGTCCATCTTGATAGTGCACTCCAACTATTTTACAGCCGGTCTACTCCGAAAAACCAAAGGAAACCAGTAATAAAACAGTCAAACCCATCACTTACTACAATGCACTCTCATGGGGTGGAAACACCAGAGGTAACCGTTGAGCAATTTACGCTGGCAGATCACGCCCAGCTGCCATCCAGTGTTGCGGCTCCTAGTTGTGCGGTCAAAGTTCCTACGGGTAGTCATCGAGACCGAGTTTGTCAAAGAAAGAAAAACTTTTCAACAGTGCTCAACCCTAGCTAACAACAGGCAGTGGCTCCTGCGCGAACGAGCTTAATTCGATACGTTTTCATCCGTTCTCCCGCTGTGGTCAAGAGCCCACCAATCAGGAATATAGTTACCGCTGAAAAATAAGGCGCGCAGATACTGGCAAAGAAAGGACGCCTTCCTCAACATCAGGCGAACGTCTGCTGACTGCGCGAGGCTTTTGTGAGCCTCATTATTGTAATTTGTATTTTGTATTTTGTAATATTGTATTTTGTAAGCCTCAGGTTATATGAGATGGCTTTCGCCATCTGATATAACCTAACCGCGTCCAGTCATTATTTGGCTGGCAGTCGGCAAATGTGGAATGGGTGGCCGAAGACGCCGAAATCGGCGTATCTCGAACAGCACCACGGGTTGCCGGTACTCAGTGAGCCAAGCTTGCTTAGTAAACGACCAGCCAGCTTGGTAATCGGTCGATTCGGGCGGGGTGGAGTACCCTGTGGACGAATGGTTTCGTGGCAGTATCCGAAGTACGGCAAGACGAATAGGTGACCGGTAAAAGCGAGAATTCTTGCGGGTACGTCGTCTGCTCCTGTCACCTACCGTTTGAGATCTCTGGCTTCCCGTACGCCGGCGGCTTTGACGCCCATGTGCGCATGTTGTTTGTCACAAAGTGCTTGCCTTTCAGAGAAGCCCATAGTAAGAATAATCGTTATTATTCATTGAATGCGCTGTGTATGAGTGTTTTTGGTGGAAACGGGTAAAGCAGATGCCCACACATTTGGGAAAACTGCCGGCCTACGGGAGACCAGGTGAGCTGTCGAACCGGAAGTAACGGGAGCAGACGACGTTTTTATAAGCCTTCGCGCTTTTTATCCGTCACCTATTTGGTAACAACCTACTCTTTCTTTCATAGTGGTCATGGTAACATTGTCCTGCTGTTGACGCTGCAGTCATCGCAGCAGGGTATTCCTAATTCAGGCGAGCCATGCCATTTCGCTGTCTCAAAGGTATTTTCCGGTTAGCTTATATGACGCATGTTCGAGGACTCATGATGAGCACGGTATATAGCGGATGGCCAAAGCACACGTAAAAATTTCAGAATATGCATAATGATGCAATCGGTTAAAAGTGGCAGCATACCGCTCTCCTGATATAACCACTCCAAACACACTTGCATTATATTCCATCCACAAATTTTTCGCTCTTTTGAGCTGAAATAAATGCTCAATTTCCGTAACGCGTTCTAAGCTTGTGCTTTGCAACCAGAACAAGGACGGTGGAGCAATGCGCGAACTTTCCACGCACCCGCTCTTTGCCCAAGTCGTCTATAAGGTAATATTTTTGTTTACTAAGAGACTACATCCCCCTTTGAGATTGGGGACGTGTTCCGGATACCGGTGAGTTATCATCTCAAGTTCCTGCACGTGAATAATTACTTGTTTTTTGCGAGTAAATTGCTAGGTGAGTTGATTCATAATTCCCATAAAGTACAGGCAGCGAAAAGGACGCAGGAAGACGAGAAAGAATCCGCAGCCGTTATCGGGGTCTCCAGAGCTGCTGGCTTCTGAAGGCCAACGGGGTAAATGGGTTATTAGGAGAGGTTTGGTGGAGTACACGCCAGACTTGTTCTTCTAAGTTCCTTCTCCGGATAAGTCTGTGGTGAGGGCGTTCTGTTGGTGTCGCAGAGAGCCGTCCTATTGTAGTTGCACTTGGCTCTTGTAGGGTTTAAGCTATCCGGGGATGATAACTTTCACACCAGGCAGCCCTCCAAGCTGTATGCTAAAAACGGCTGCGCTTGTGTACACAATGCTGGAGATCATGGGGAAAGAGAACCAAACGAGGCTAGTCCAGCAGCCGCGCGGATGCGCATCAGCCAAGGGGCCAAAGTTGACTGCCCTTGTCGTTGGCATCATTCCGGTGACAATAGGACTGCGAGTGTTATCTGCGCATTTATAGGCAGCCTTCACAGAGGTAATTAGTGTTTATGGTCTCCAATCAACGTTTTTCATAATGCTACTGTTTTAAGCAGCTTCTTTTTTCTTTTCCGGGTACTCTCTCATGTCTTCTACGGCGAAAAACAGCGACAATATATCCAAAAGACCTCCAGGCATAATCTCTTTATACTGATTGTGGACATGATTCTGATCAGGTTCTTTAGCTTCAAAAACTGGTTTTGATAGGCAAATGCGTCCTTACATCCTCTTTACCCTATTTTAACTCCGCGCTTCGGTTTGCAGAGAAATTTACTTGCATTGCTTGTCTGCTCCACGTCGCATTCGGTCCTCACAAAAAGGAAAATTCACGTCCCACTGAAATATTGCAGCATCAAATGGTTACGGATATACCGACAAACCAATAACTTTGTGCGATCCCGCAGAAAGCGCAATAGCAATAAAACTATTTGTTTTATTCGCTGCCTCCACAAAAATTCCGATTGATATGCTGCGTGTGGAGCAGCGCTGGTCCGCTCATAAGTATGGAAGCGCCCATGGGAGTTGTGAGCCCCCACCTGGAACCTTTTTCGCGAGAAAAGACGCCCCTAGTTTGCTTGCGTGGTCTGCCGCATTGAGTCATGGAAGCGGGGCGATTTTTAACAGCGGACCTGTTTAACCCGGCCGTAAGTTGTCCAACGCGAACATAAAAAAGCTCTAACTGGAAAGAACACAACATGTCTCTTGGTGGGAATCGAACCTAGGTCCCCGGCCTTCTGAAATCGGCACCTATCCGAAGGAGCCATCATCTCCTGCATGGGAGCACATTATTAAAGACCATAGTCTTTTTTGGTGCAATTAAACGCGACAATTTTGGTCTGTCTGTCTGTCTGTCTGCCTGTTCGTCTGTCTGTCTCTCTGTCTGTCTGTAAGTCTGCCTGTCTCTCTGTAACTCGATTCATCCACCCTGCCAAAGTGAAACAGCAGTTGCACAATATGTTTAATAACCCACACAGAGATCTAAACGTCTAAGGTCGGTGGCAATGTTAATACGTGCCAACATTGTTGAACAAAAACAAAACATTACGCGAATGCGAGGCATAACATCAATACATAAGTGATATTTGCAGTGTTCCTTAATAAAAAAACTCACGAAGGCTTGATTTTTGCGATAGCCCATAAAATACTAGTCCACTGCAGAAAAAAAATTCACTCCGTTGCCTGCTGTCGCCCGCGCCCCTATAGATTGTCGCGGAATTTGAAGAAATGAAACGGCAACAGTTACGAAACGTTCCCCTAATAGGTTCCACGTCCGCTTGGAAGGAGCGTGGAGAAGGGCAACGTGATTCTATAAGCGTTGAAGCAGGGCGCCTCGACTCATGCGCGTCTCCGACGTACGGCAGCATTGGGATCGGGGCACCCGGCCTGGAGCAGAATTGACTTTACCGAGCATCTAGTGTGTTTACCTTGAGAAGAGTGCGACAGGGGAGGAACCGCATGAGAGGTGAGCAGGAAAGCAAAGACAGGCATATACTTGGCAAATGTCGACAAAAGATTATCGTCTTCCGTCGACATTTGCAACGAAAAGAGCAGATACTCGGCCATTTGTTTTTTTGGGGGGGTTATTCGTGGTCTTGGGCAACGATCTAGCCCGGTCAACAATGTTTTACCGGAAGCCTACGCAAAAAGGCAAGGGGTAGTACGAAAAAATCAAAGTAATGGTTCACACATACTTCGCCTACTATTGAAAATATTTTATAAGACGTAACTCCGTAGCTTACCTGTCTTTTTTAAAGCGTCAACGTCGACTTTCAGAACTGCGCA
Source organism: Haemaphysalis longicornis (assembly GCF_048455015.1). Classification (NCBI taxonomy): domain Eukaryota; kingdom Metazoa; phylum Arthropoda; class Arachnida; order Ixodida; family Ixodidae; genus Haemaphysalis; species Haemaphysalis longicornis. The sequence goes on along the minus strand of NW_027526295.1, from coordinate 128,197,563 downwards.
ACCACTGTCAGCGTACATAACATCAAAAGCACCTCCGATTTCGCCTTCAGAGTTTTCATCTGAAAAAGTAAGATGATATAGTCAAAATCTGAGTGGAAAACTCGACCAAATATCAAGATTAAAAGAAAAACGGCAATATTTTAAACATCATAATAACGTACGAAGACAATTTACCACGGCAGTTATTAACGCATCGAGTTGTTTGTCACAACCTTTGGCTGTGATCAAAATGACGTTTACTTCTCATCATTTTGCTTTAAAAGGTTGGCGTATGCATACGCAATATGTTCAGAATAGAAGCACTTAAATTAGAGTTTCCTTTTCACTGGTTCGTTTGCCCTCGTTCTCTTGGATTCGTTCCTTTATATTTCCCATCAGATAAACTTTCATTATACAGAAAAAAAAATTTGCACGCTTGCGGTTGTCCTCACCTTGGTGCAGGAGAAGTGCTTGTACCTGATCAAAAATGGAAATATTGTTTCTGATATTCGCCTGATCCCAATGGCAGAAAGTTATGCATGTTTCTTACAGTGTAATGTAAAATGAGTGTTATAAGACTAATTAAAGAGACTAACACCGCCTTACTGAAGTTCAGCGAAGGTCTGACATGGCAGGCAAGAAATGGCCCCTGTTTAAAACTTGATGACTTTTCTCAGGGCCATACGTTTCCAATTATCCTCGTAGAATCTGAAGTCATTATAAATGCATAAAGTGGGTTTCACCTTCGCAAGATTTACTCCCGCCAATTTGTGTTCGAAAACGATTAAGCCGAAAGCCCTGGGATACGACCGACGACATTGTTGTTAAAGTTTGTTCCTTTCAAGATTGAGTGATGAACTCTTTTAATTGGAAGAGGAGTACCGGATGTCGTTGGTGTGGATGCATGGGGATAGGAAATAATCACGCTCACCACGCCGGTAGCAACTCCGAATTTGGCTAATATCACTAGGGGCTGAGTGGATGTAAATATGTTCCTATGCACAACTACAATATAAGAATACCTAAATACACTACGGTTGTGTCTATGCAGATGAAAAGCGGAGCATTTCGGAATAAGAGGTGGCATGTTGGTTTCACACACGGAGAGACAAAGTGTTAATTTGCGGGAGATATTGGAGGGAATTCCCTCATTCCGGTGAGGAAGATTTATAAATGATACCACGGGTAATGGCTGTGTTTGGAAGTACTAGGAAATTTGACGAGGAAGATTAGGATACGTGTTCACATGACTGTGAGTGTGTTTGCCTGGGTTTTTCGGGAATTGTTATCAAAAATGCGGAGAGAATAGTCACGTATTTTAAAGCAGAGCTTTACAAATGTCGTGGAGCGGTTTCGCTATTGCGGGCAGTATGGCCTTAATCTGGCTGCAGCTGCGCCATATCCTTCAACGCATCATGCCGAGCTCCTCTGAAGTCGCGTTCGCTAGGCGCCGCCGCTGCCAACCTGGCGCATATCCTCTGAGCAGCCGGGTCGCTCCCTGACCACGTGGTTCTCGCTTGTATGCGAGCTTGCCTATTAATGATATCGAGACCGGGCTACATTATCTGAGCGTTGCGCGGGAGCTGGAGGCTTTGAGCCGTCGTCGAAAAGGGGCGTCTGACAACCTGCGGATATCTCCGGCAAGCTCCATCACTGGGGAGGGTACAGAATGCCAGCCCGCGAAGCCATCGTCGGAGACTGAGGAAGAACGACCCGTTTGGCTCCCAGAGTGGCGGAAGCGGGACCATAACAGTAAAAAAGGGAGGCTCTGGACGAATAGTAAAACACAACCGCGAAATCAAACCCAGAATTCCTAGTCTTAGCCAAGCTTTTGCTTTGCATATCAAGGGCTAAGTGAGCTAAGCCGCGTCAATTTTGCTACCACGTTTAGACATTTTATTCGGAAGCTCGTATGCGCTTGTGTATGAACTCAATGAAAAAAAAAACACCTACAGGTGTCTGTTTCTCCTGATGGTGAAATATCCATAGCGCCACGCAAAAAAATAAATAACATTTTCTTCAGTTTAGGTTGTCAAGAACGCCCTTGGGGCTGTTCTGTGGAACTTCAGGATTTGTACACTTGTCTTTCTCTGTTCGCTGTTTTGCGACTGGTAATAGAGGTTTTGGGAATAACATACTTTTGAAGTATGAACGGTTTGCAAGGCCACATGGTCAGGAGTTTTAGTATTAGCCGAATATCTTGGTGACGACTACCCAGTTATTACTTCGTTTTGAACTTTGCCTGTCCCTCACCAGCGCCTCTAAACTACCCACAAGATTAGTGCCTGTATGAGAGCGAAACTTTTAAGGAACTCGAAAGTTGGAGTTGAAAAATAAATAAATCAATAAAATCTCCCAAAATTCAGAAAATTTTCTACTAATGCGTAGCATTCTTGGGCTACCTGTCTAGAGTTTGAGTTCTTTACAGGCTTTTTTAGATGCGCCGCATCTCTTGCTCTCGGGTATGTCCCTTCGTTGTCGTCGCGGCGTTGTCCGCACGCTCACTGCACATGCGCAACTCTCCTCCTTTCTTCTCTCCGACAGCTGTGCGCAACACTCTCACTCCGTCTCATTATCATAACAGCAGTTGCGCGTGTGCCCTTCACTGCTCTGGGTGCGCGCATGTGTGCGCATGCGCGTGACTCTCCCCCCCCCCCTCCCCGGCTCCTCACCTTTCAAAAGCGGGAATATAAGAGGGGGAGCGCACGGCGCATGATCAGTCCAGCGCTCGCTCTCGCACTTGACTTTGCTTGACGATACCTCCGTGCAAGTTCTTCCGATGAAGACATGATGGAAGCGATAGTCCCTTCAGCGAGTGGACTGATGCAATCCAATACCAGCGTCAGTCCAAACGCTCCCCCCTGATGCGTCGCATCACATCAGGGTTCCCTCGCGGGAAGATGGGCGTAGTTTTGTTTTTTATTAATTCTGTCCGACCGATTATCTCCATTTATGCTATTATAACTATTACAGTTATGACTTTCTCGAAAATCTGCACTTTTATGTAATTGAAGGGTGTTACGCAGTTCGCCATTTTTGATGATTTTTATATATTTTTGTTATTTTCTAGTTTTTCAGAATTCTTTCGAAACCAGCCACCACTATTTACGCTATTAGAGAGTTTTAGTATAGCGTTATAGCTGTAGCGTTAACGTTTTGCGGGCCGCAATCGCGAACGGATAGCGCCTCGTTATGCTACGGTTAGCGTGCCCGCTAACGCTATGGGCGCGCTAAAGTGGTGCTTTCCGCTATACTAAAACTCTCTATTATAACGATTAAAGGTGGAACTTCGGTGACACCTGCATTATTGTGGAAATGCAGGGCGTTGCCACGCTCCTGGCTGTGGGGGTAGTCGGCAGGGAATGCTACGCATTAAAAAAATTGTTGAGACGCCGGAAGTCAATACAGAGCCTTGATGTGCCATCTTTTTTTCTTCAATGGTACGCCGGGCTGAGCTCACAAGCTTTTCGATGCCTTCATGATGTCGTTGTTGAGCATCTCTTCGACTTGGGTTTGGATGGCTTCCCGTTTGACTGAAGAGTCGCGGTACGGAAACGGTCGGGTAGGTCGAGCTCCATCCTCGGTGCGTCGCAAAAGGTGCCTTAAGCAATTTCGAGCTCGTCACAAAGGAGGGGCGTAGCAAAGCCAATAGCTTTCCGGTTTTTCTTCTTTCTGGTAGCCTTGGGTTGAGGTCGTAGGGAACCGGGAACTTGAAGGCATCTCCGGGTGCGCGTTCAAAGTAGGCGACCGAGACCACGTCACTTTCTACGTGCATTGCTAGGAAGATCGCAATTGCAGCATCCTTTTACTGCAAAGTATGTCAAGTGTAACCTCCAGTTTTCATTCCAGTGAAGCCGATTGACTCGGGTCCGCTGTTCCTCGCAACCGCCGACACCGCTTTCTCAACTATATTCCCCTCGCCTCCACATATACCCCTTTCATAAGCTGCGCCATCGGCTTATAATGCGGTAGCGCCCTCCAGGCGTTACCAGAGCAACTTGCCGGCTTTGAACGCCTATATGAACTCATATTTCTTTTTCAGCATAAACTGCGTTCCACGCGACATTTTCGCCAGAGTATTTCAAGCTTAAGCACGCACTCATCGCCGGTTGCCGGCTTATACGTGCACTGCTTGGAGTGGAAGGAGGGTGGGTGCATACACCGCTAGTCTTCATGCCGCTACCGCTGGCATACGCGCTGTACTGGCGGGACATTTAAACGCGGAAATCTCGCGGCTGAATGCGAACTGCCTGCTGTCCTCGATGGTCCATTGGGTTGAGCTTGGGTTGGTGCGTTACACAAAAAATGAGATGCCTACGACGTGACATGTCAGCTATGTGTTTGCCCGACTCCTTGCAGGTTTTAAGTCCAAGTGTACAGACGCGTGTCCTTCGCTCACAGGAAGAACAGCGGGAGTCGAAGGATCGTCTTCCGGGACAGAAGCGAGAATGACGCGAAAACTATAGAAAGCCGCTGCTGAGGCTGTTTCCACCACACGTTCCTCCTCACCGAGTAGTGAAGAATCTCTCCCGAAAGAACACCAATGTCGGCGTGAGCCAGTATTTCTTGTTCATCTTCAAGGGCTTTCAGAGAGACCCTTTCACGTATAAGCACGCTCACCTAACTGGTTGTCTGGTTATCACGCATGAGTTCGGAGTGTAGAAAAGGGGGTGCGCGTTCACACGGAGATATGTCTCACTGATATGTTTTATGTTCTATGTTTTATGTCTCACTCATGACATTTCCGTTGTACTGGTGGTAGATTTACACGTGCACGTCTGCCGCCCTAAACGCGATCTTTCCGGTTTCCTGAGTGGTCGAGCAGACTTGGTTGGTGTATTACACATGCAATAATATGCCTCAGCCATGGGAGGGAACCAGACACCTCCGTGTTTGTCGACTAGAATAAATAACCAGTCTCTCAAATTTCCATTAGCTAAAGTTCTAATTTCTCGATCGGAAATTTTAAACAAGCGTGGTTTGTTTCAGTCGTCGGGCAGATGGGATTGGTGTGTTACGCAGATGGTAAGATCCCTACGACGCGGAATGGAAACAGACTGCTCCATATAAGTCTACTAGAATAAATATCTTGTCCTTCAAAGTTTTATTGGGCTAAGTGCTAACTGCTCGGTGGCAAATTACAAACATGCTTTGTTTCGTGCATATCGTGTACTGCGCTACGCTTTGCATGTAATCCTTTGTCGCAAAGTGGAAGGGCATTCATTTTTTCATTTGCTTGTACTTTTCAGAGAAAATAGTAACTAAAACATGGGATTTTCCTTGCTCGAAACGCGCAATGCCTATTATGACGGAGGTGCCGTGGTCAAGAAGTGAACTTTGGTCACTCTGCACCGCGTTATCGACGTCATGGACAGCATCATCGCCGTAGACAGTAATCTTCAAGCTTGCGAAAGGCGGTAGGGTGACGTGAGGATCGACAATTGTTACAGCAGCACAGTCATCATGGTCGGGTTTTGACGTGATGGCGTGATCGGCGGCGAAACCTTTTATCTTGGCCTGCAAGTCAATAATCGCATCGCTTTCCCTCTAAACGTACATCGCGTCGCGGGAGCAATTAGGCAATATGACGACTGCAACAGAAAGCGAGCTGCCGTTTATGGTGACGCGCCACGTGCAGGCTACACTTGGCATGACAGAACGGTCAACTGCAGTGCGAATGTGACAACCGTCTACACTCGAAACGTTTTACAGTTTCTCACCCGATTGATCCGCTTATCACTAAATAGCCGGCTCCATTGTCTATTATTGCGATGACGTCAAGGCCGTTGATGGATGAATGTATATAAGTAGTAGTCACCTTCGCGTTTTGGGTTCATTCTGAAATCGTATCCCGGCTGGTTCGCTTCGATGGTCGATTGGCTACGTGCCGTCGCTGTCGTCGCCTTGATAATTGGGGGATGGGTCACTCCACGTAGGCGTCGTGCCGTGTGGCTGTCGCCGTGTTGCGGGGTGACATCAGTGTTAAGTAGGGGCGTCGTGCTCTGGTCGCGTGGTAAGTCTGGGTATTCGGTGCGTCGATGCGTCGGTGGAGGGTTCTCGAAATTTCACAGGAATACAATTTCACCTCCGGAAGCTGCTGCTTTCAGTTTACTCTTCGTGGGGTCGGGGACCTTCCACGTGCGAAGTTAGCGTTGATGCGGCGGCTGAGCGATAGGTAACGACAGGCTGACGGTGAGCGGTTGAAACAGACTGATCCATGGCTGGTCTGAAACGGATACTCGCCCATCTCACTCGATCGTTGGCCGCGCAAGGGGCGCGAAGCGTCGACGGAGAAACATTGGAGGCCGAAATGTTTCGACAGCGATGGTAAATGTGGATGGCTTCCGCAGTGGTAGCACAGTGGATGGCGGTCGGGGGTTCACCATGCGTCATTCTTTTTCGGCGTCGGGTTTAGGACCACAGGGGGTTGGCCGGGGCGACATTGTACGGCAGCAGGGCGGGGCCGTCTGACGACGACTTGGAGCTGGGTCCCCATTGTGTGTTGGAATTCTTCGGGATCACGTTGCTTAGCGAAGAGATTTTTAGGTTGTATGCATCGTAGGCAAAATTTTCCCAGCTGTTCGCAGACTGTCGGGGGTACTTGGTCAAGGAAAGTGGAAGCGTCGGTGACCTCCCGTACGAGCGCATTTATTGGGCGCTCGTACTGCCTTACATGAATTATAAGCGTCTTCTCTATTGCAGCCGCATCAGATGCGAATTCTAGCGCTGTCACGTGGAATTACGAATAAGATACAAAAAGAGCTGTTGCTTTGCCCGTCGCGTCAAAAAGCGTACTGTTTTTAACAGGTTCATTTCCTCCGTAAAGATAACGACTCTTTATTGTGGTATTGCGTTGGCGTTGCAAGCAAAAGCTAGCTCGCTCTTTTGTCACGACGGAAATAAAGGTCTTTTAAAACTCGCTTTGAATTGAGTCCAGTTGGTTAAGTAGCTCTCGTTGTTCTCTAACCAAGTTTGACTTGTTGGTTCTAAGTGAAAGAGCACATGCCAGAAAATTGTTTCGTTGTTATACCTCTTAAATATCCGGAGGGGCTCCATCTTCTCCAACCATTTTTTGAGGTCTTCGGCGCGTGATACTAGGAACGAGGGTGGTTCCGGCACTGTGGCAGGACTATAGGTCAAGTTGCTTCTTGCATCGTTGTGTTGGTTGCTGCAGTCGTTCTCTCAGGGCCTTCTGGGGGAAGAACACTCTCGGACGGTAAAACTTGGGGTAGGGGTTTGTTTTATTTCGACTGGCTTGGCATCTTCCAGGAGGCCGTAGGGAACATAAAGGGTGCGTACGCCGCACCTTCACCAAATGTCACTTAGCCAAGGACGACGCAGGTTTCCTCAGGGAACAAAATGTTATTGGAGCGAACTTATGTTCCACTAATAACTCCAGAAATTAAACAGTGGTGACGATGCAGTACACAACCTGAAGTACACCGGCGAGTGTGGGCGAATCGAATGCTGTGGTGTTTTCCTTGGGAGCCTTTATCCCTGTGTGGTAATTCTTAGACAACTATCCATCGCATCTAGAACGCTGGAGATCAAATGCATGCATGCTGCAGGCGATATACTCTTCCCATCTGTAAGGTCCACTTATGAGATTAGCGGCCAGGCGCCCGGGCTGCGCGTGATAACCCGCCGCCCGGTCTGGTGGCCCAGCACTGTACACTCTACGCTCCAGCCATCACCAAGTCGTCACGGCGAGCACGGGAGACGGATTGTCTGGCCCACCGCATACCACAGGGATAATCCCCCATTGAGAAAGCAGACTGCGCCGCCGGATTCCGGGTACCGTCTGCGTGACGCGCGGAGGTAGTGGGATTACCGGCGTCGAAGCGCGCGCCGCGCGAGACACGATTGTTGACGCGCCCTTGCCGGCCCAGTGCACTGTCGCCGCCTTTCGCTCTCACCCCGCGGGGTCACGCGCACCTGATCGTCTGTGAGCGTGCCGTTGACCCAAAGATGGCGGCACCTCAGTGAATATTCCGTGGCGTGCTGAGTGACAGCTGTCTACGTAAATTTGGGCACTCCCTTACGCGTGTACGAAACCTACAGGGGCGTTGCCGAGAGAGGGTGATCTCGAGGTTTTATAAGGCGGAACCTGTCGTTGGAAATCGTTCTTGTCTGAGCGCCGAGCTGGGCAGTTCCCGGCGGGACAAGGAGACTCGACCGTTGAAGCTAGGTTGGGATTTGTGAGCCCCCTAGGTTAGAGGTTAAGATTAGGGTGCAGCGTCGTACCGGGAAACTAGACGGATCTTGCGGCGAGACACAGTCTCGGCCGTCGTTTCTCGAGCGGTTTGTGTACGCTCCGAGAATAGGAGAGTTAGACGAAGTTGAGGAGCTCGAGTGATTTGTTGCGAACTCGGAGCTAGCGTCTAGCTGAAGTTTGAAGTTTTTCTTTTCATTATTCAAGTACCCAGTTATCCTACTGTAAATAGCTGTATATGAACTCTTCGTTTCACTTAATCAACCCCAACGCCTCGAGTTCGTCAATTCGACCGCCGTCTCGAAGAACTTCAACACCATCGCCCTGCCAGCCTCCTGCCAAATCAACCGGAGCGTCGTACCGGGAAACTAGACGAATCTTGCGGCGAGACAGAGTCTCGGCCGTCATTTCTCGAGCAGTTTGTGTACGCTCCGAGAATAGGAGAGTTAGACGAAGTTGAGGAGCTCGAGTGATTTGTTGAGCACTCGGAGCTAGCGTCTAGCTGAAGTTTGAAGTTTTTCTTTTCATTATTCAAATACCCAGTTATCCTACTGTAAATAGCTGTATATAAACTCTTCGTTTCACTTAATCAGCCCCAAAGCCTCGAGTTTGTAAATTTGACCGCCGCCTCCAAGAACTTCAACACCATCGCCCTACCAGCCTCCTGCCAAATCAACCGGAGCCCGGGCGATTGGGTTTCTGATCGACACCGGACTTCGGGGAAACAAACTACAGGACCATCTTTACTGGCGCAGCCGACAAGATTTGGCAGAAGAAATCACCAGGCCACAACCAGGGGTGGCAGGCACACGCAAGCCCGCCTTCATCGGCGGCTGCCGAGCTCCGTGCGGAGTGGACCGGCAGAGCCAAGCCAGCGCACGAGGCCAACGACCCGGCGGCCGACCACCGAAGGTGCGGGTGAGTGGGATTTCTTGCGCTATGTTGTGGCGGTGTAGGCTGAGTCTGGGGTTGCATGGTAGTCACACGGAGCATGCAGACGAAGATGCCGGAAGGGGACGGAAATGGCCAGACAGACGAGGCGCCACCTCAAGGAGGCTCGGCAGCAGGAGGATCTCCCCAAGTGGAATCCGAGGCGATAATCCTTAAACGAATGGAGTTGGAGTTTCAAGAACGGGAGAAAAAAGCAGTGCGCGAGGCGGAGGAGCGAGAGAGAAACGAAGCGCGCGAAGCGGAGGAGCGAGAGAGAAGAGAGGCGCGAGAATTTAAGGAGCGCATGCAAAAGCTGAAGTTTGAATCTGAAGAGCGGTTCCGAAGGTATGAGTTGGAGCTGGAGCGGAGAAGGCAGACGCCCTTGCGCTCGGACACCCGAGAGGAGAAACAAAGGGGCACAGACCCAGCAAGTAGTATTGCGACCATGAAGGTGAATGGTCCCGGCCAGTGTTCGGAAGTTGAATATTGCGATGAGAAAGTAAGCAGCAGTGACTCCCTACACGAGGCTAGCATTTCCTCCGGTGTTGAACGCGTGGAGACGGACATTAGGATGAGGAGCGACGAGGTAAGCGCGTTCGGTGATACCTTAGAGCGGTATGACGAAGCGTTGCTCGAAGATGATGAGCAGCCTCGCGGGCGAAATTTCGGGACAGAGCTGCAGCGCATGAGACAGAACCCTTCGAACAGGCCCAGTTATGCACTGACAGCAAAGTTGAATGGGGGCAGCCCGTTTTTCAATTTGAAGCCGTGCGAGAACGAGATAAGCGGCCGTGGCTGCGCACGGGAGGCGAGCGGCTCAGCCGGGAACAGCTGCATGGAAAGAGAAGCGAGAACGCGGAGCATCGCAGCGAGAACGTCCGGTATGGGAGCAGAGTCAAGGGGTAGCCCCGTTGTCGCGGGTGTAGAGCCGCCAGCTGCTTTTGCACCGTACACTGCGCTACTGCATGCTGAACTTGCGGGCACGGGCAGTACCCAAATTGTAACCGGTGGACCGGAGGAGACTGGAGTCGCGCAGGAAAGTCTTTGGGCCCGCCGCGCTCCTAATTACGCTCGAAAGTTGCACGACAAAGCGAACTCCGTTTCGGGCGTTCAGGAGCTCGCCCAGAAGAGAAAGGAGATAGAAGACGAGAAAGCAGGTGACAAGACGGAGCGAAAAAGAGACGGAGTTGACGATCAGGCTGAGGAAACGCAGGAGTTAATGACGGATAAGGGAGCTGAGAAGGCAGACTGGGTTGAACATGCAGAAAACAGAGGAGAAAATGAGAGAGAACGCGAGAAGGTGGAAGACAAGGAGCTGAGAGCAGTTGACGAGGGTAGGAACGACACGGAGATGTCGCGTGGGTTAGGTAGTCGTGATGGTGAGAGGGTTCCCGAGAGGGCCGATGGAGAACACAAAAACGCATGCGTGGAGACTGCGAAACCCAGAATGATAGCTCCCGAGGAGCCTGTGAAGGACAGGGAAAAACCATGTGAGGAGGCAGCTACATCGAGTAAGTGGAGCCTTCAATAGCTCCCCGGTACCACACGGAGTATAACCGGTTATACCCAATTGCAACAATACAAAAATAGGGCCAACCGGCAAAGAGAATTTTGTCCACCCGAAGGTGGAGAGAAATTAACGGGAAAGTCTTTCTTGCGACCCACCACCAGGGGAGCGAGCCCGGGGGGACCCCTCTTGTCCCCCCTAGGAAAAAGCCGGAAAGGGTGGGTTGCTGGGAACGGGAACTTGGGCATCGGGTTGGGTTATGGGAAAAGGGCGGGAATGAGGGAAGCAATTTTGATCCAATCCTTATGTCTGACTCTCTTCCAAGACTGATTGCTCAGCGAGGGCATCAGACAGTGCCAATTGCCCAATATGCGGTCCCTGCCACGGGTTACCGCTCACCCATAGGGTCCGATTACTGGGCCCCAACTGTCGGAGACAGGAAGTACCCCACTTAGTCGTGACGGTCAGGTCCTTCCCGACCCCCAGCTCTGCGGCCGATGCGTACTAACGTCCTCGATCAACTGTCCCGCACAAGGTACTCATGAATCACCAATGAAGCTTTCCACTATACACGGGTACTTGCAACACCTGCTTTTCACGGTCTCCGGACACCGGAAGTTTGTATGCGAACGTCACTTTCACAACTTGACTCCCAGGCCTCCTCCCACGCTGGATTACAGGGGCTCGCCATTTTCCCCCAGCCAAAGAAAGTCATAGTTGGCAGCGTTCGCTAGGGCTGATCCGCCCCCAATCGCTCGTAGCTCGTGGTAGCATGTCCCCCGTGGGAGCCAGAGAAGATCAATCTATAGGCCCCTCACAGCAAGGTTACAGGGGGGCGCGACCCCCCCCCAGCCTCATACGGATTGTACAACATCTGGCCCCCTGACATGTGGTTACAGGGGCGAGGTCACTCCCCCCGACTTATAGCGATCAGGTCGCTGGCCCCGCCAAAGCTTGCGGTTACAAGGGTCGCCAGTCCCCCGGCCTGCAGGGTTTCCCGAATTTACTCGGTATTCCCACTGCACGACTTCACGCTTGCATCACTTGCTACTTGCACAACTTGACTCCCAGGCCTCCTCCCACGCTGGATTACAGGGGCTCGCCATTTTCCCCCAGCCAAAGAAAGTCATAGTTGGCAGCGATCGCAAGGGCTGTTCTGCGAGCCCTTTTCTTATGTCCTCCTCTTTGCCTACTCTATCGCTCATAGGAACAAGAGTCTCTTGGCATTGCCTTGCACGCTTGGGCTGGGCGGCTCAGCAGAGGAGATCGGTCCGGGCCTACTAGCCGTTACTAAGCCAGGAGAGGTTCCCCGGTGGTCGGTGTACTAACTTCACCTTTCCTCGTTTTCCCCTTGCGGAACACCCAGTAGCTTGTGGTAGCACGTCCCCCGTGGCAGCCAGAGAAGATCAATCTATAGGCCCCTCACAGCAAGGTTGCAGGGGGGCGCGACCTCCCCCAGCCTCATACGGATTGTACAACATCTGGCCCCTGACATGTGGTTACAGGAGCGAGGTCACTCCCCCCGACTTATAGCGATCAGGTCGCTGGCCCCGCCAAAGCTTGCGGTTACAAGGGTCGCCAGTCCCCCGGCCTGCAGGGTTTCCCGAATTTACTCGGTATTCCCACTGCACGACTTCACGCTTGCAGCACTTGCTACCTTCGCAACTTGACTCCCCGGCCTCCTCCCACGCTGGATTACAGGGGTTCGCCATTTTCCCCCAGCCAAAGGAAGTCATAGTTGGTCGATCTCGATCCGCTTTCTCCTTCAATCGCATCACCAAGTGCCGGGTCGACACCCGACCGCCCGACCTCCGCGTAGGACCTGATTCCAGTTGACCAGGAACCTCCGCAGTGGCGGCCGTTTTGCACGCTCCCAGGGCAGGGATTGTGCGGCCCCCCCGATTCCTCGAGGAGGTCTGCTGGAATTACCGTACTTCCACGCTCTGGCCCCTATGACATTAGGTTACAAGGGTTTGTCACAACCCCCGGCCTGCAGACCAGTTCGCAAGTTCCAAAGAACGAGCCCCAAGCTATGGTTACAGGGGTGTGCACGCCCCCGGCTCGGTAGTGGTCTACCCATTGCTTCAGCAATGGTACGCCAACACTACGTACGAACTGTACCGCTTGAGCGCAGTGATTACGTTGCAACATTGACCCGCTGGCTTCCTCTCACGCTGGATTACAGGGGCGCGTTACCACCCCCAGCCTTTGGCCTCCTCCCACACTGGAGTACAGGGGCTCGCTACTTCCCCTAGCCAAGAGAGTCATAGTCGCTCCACAATACCATCTTTCGGGATACAAGGGATCCTCTGAGGAACTCCCTGTGGCTCTGCACACTCGCCCCCAAGACTGAAGGTTACAAGGGCTCATCAAGTTCCCTCGGTCAGCAGACCAGTTCGCATTAAAGGCCCCTTCCATGCTCCGGTTACAGAGGTTCGCTACACCCCCGGCCTCATTGTGTGTACCCATGCTTCAGCATGGCACGATAAAACGAACTGTACCGCATGTACCCCTATGACTTGGGTTACAAGGGCCCGTCACCTCCCTCGGCGAGCAGATCGGTTCGTGTTTATAGGCCCCTTCCTAGCTGCGGTTACAGGGGCTCGCTACTCCCCCGGCCTCATAGTAGCGCTCACATTGCTTCAGCAACCGTGCGCCACTATAACACAAACTGTACCGCTTGGTGCAGTTGCACTTCGCAACATTGACCCCCCGGCCTCCACCACACTGGATTACAGGGGCGCGTTACCACCCCCGGCCAAAGAGAATCATAGTTGATCCACAGAAATTTGCGACCGCAAATTTTGTTCGAATTTCCATTCCAAGCACCAACCTCGGTAGCCACCCAGGCTGTCCGGGCCTGCGTCCGCATCACGCATCGGTGTTCTTGGAAGGTACTTGCCCTCAGAGTACCTGGGAGTTGCTCAAGCTCCCTTGGGCGTTGAATAGCCAATACAGTGGGCCTGGTACACCACTGACTCCTGCCATTGCGACGGACCAAAGCAGGACAGCCGAAACCGACCGACACAGCCCAGTCCGCCGGCGGGGGGGGGGGGGGGCACGTGCAGGCCGGCAGTAAGGTTTCCCCCCCAGGAGGCAGCTACAGTTGAAACAGAGGAACAAGACGCAATCAGCGATCTCGCGAAACCGGTGTCTGAGATAGAGTTTAGTAGCTTTAGTGTTGGTTGCGGCCATTACCGAGATTTAGTTAGGAGCCGCGCTGGAAGGGTTGACGCACTAAGTTCTGCGACCTGGCAGTGTGTAACAAGTCCTAGTTCTGAGTTGTGCCAGGATGAGTGCGTGCTGGGACAGCTGAAAAAAGGAAACGTGGCGTTAAGCAGTCGCGAACGAAGAGAAGATAGGACTCATACAGGCGCCCCTATCTGTCGAATCTTGTCTTCGTCAAAGTACGTTTTGTTTCTTTTTTTGGGGGGGTGGTGGGGGGGGTGGCCGCTACAAATTTCGCTGCGGCATATTACCCGCTCAGTCATACGTCCTTCGACTGCGGCATGAACAACGTCAGGTACGATCACCCACTGCTTACCTTTTCACCGAACATGGCTAACACCTGCAGAGCAGGCAGGATTTCAGCTTCCTGGTAGCTCGTATGTGTGTTAATGCAAAGTGAAGAAAGCAAATCCCAAAACGGCCCATCTCCCCGCGAGGGAGACTCGAGTAAATGCGTCGCATAGGGGGTGGTTGTATTGCGTTAACGTTTAGTGTTTGGGGAGTTGGTGGTAGTGAATGCCTTGTATCAGCAGCTTCTTGACGTAGTTTGAATGAGTCAAGGATATAAGGCGCGTTAGTAGCCTTTCATTCTGTGTCGGTTTTGGGGCGCAGTGGGAAGGGCACCACGTACCTCGCGTTCCGCCCACAGGTAGTGAATGCGTTGTATCAGCAGCTTCTTGACGTAGTTTGAATGAGTCAAGTATATAAGGCCCGTTCGTAGCTTTCCATTCTGTGTCGGCTTTGTGGCGCAGTGGGTAGAGCACCATGTACCTTGCGTTCCGCCCGCATGGTCGTGGGATCGGAACCAGGCGCCGGTAAGTATTATTTTTTTTGTATAGTGTAAGGGGAGGGGTGCGGACCTGTTGTTCAGAGCGAGGAGGGTAGCGTGATGCGGGAGAGGAGGAGTGGGGAGAGGGCGCACCTGGAACGGCTGTTGCGGACGCCGAGGCACGCCAACGCCGACAACGCCGGGTGACATCGTGAGTTAAAGAAATGCTCTGCATTTAAAACTGTCTTGGTCAGGCCGCTGCTCAGAATGCACATAGCGTGCACGAGCGGTTTTTGGTAATAACAGATGTTGGTGAGGTGGTTGCAGCGGGGCACCTTATACGTAAAGGAAAGAATGACCCCGAGAAGGTTGTCGCGTTCGCGGGCCGACATTTCGCTCCAGCGTCAACCCTGCGCTCACGCTGCCAGCGCGCAACATTGCCTTAAGTTGGGGCATTGGAGAGGCATTGCCACTTGGCCTATGGGACAGGAAGCGAAGTCGCATTTTGTGATACCACTTCGTCTTCCCCGAAGTTGTGTTCGCCTCATGGGGCTAAATTGTCGAGACTTGCGTTGACATTGCAACGCTACGCGGTCTGGATCATCTGCAGAGGGGGCTGGAAGTACACGAATGCACTCCCCTGCTTTCAGATTGTTGCTTGAGGGGGGCTAGTATTGAATTGCCTCCGAGCCTTAACACCGCTACGACGGACGTGAACATTCCCGTCCACCCGTCCTTTTTTGTTGGTGGTGTGTGCGTGTGTGTGCCGCGGTTGTGCGCGACGAGATGCCTTGAGTGGTCGACCCGTGCATCGAATTGATCGATCCGTGCACCAAACTGAACTTTCTGTGCACCGCAAGTGTGCGAAAGCACAGCCGAACATGGTTGAAGGGACGTTATCAGGCTACGCCTTCAAGGAGGACATTTGCGCGCCTGCGCATAGTGGTAATGCAAACTTTCTTAACGTTTTATTTTGGTTGACTGCATAATTTCCCGTGTTCTTTGCCAGTCTTTATTCCTTTTGTTCTTGTTGTCGAGTGCCGGAATGTTTTTGCGTGGTTGCTGTTATAGCGCGCATCAGTGTTATAGGTTGAGTTGTCTCGTTGTTCGTGACGTTTACGCGCCCCGGAGACACGACCCAATTTCTTTTTACTTGCATTTAGTGTTTTCAGCATTTTTTGTGTTTTCGGTTTGATAGAGTATTCCGTCCCGTTTGAACGGCTAGTGAATAGGTTGTGTTTGTAGCTTAGGTAAGAGAGAGTTCGGATCAGCTGAACTGCAGAAATAGAAGGGGGCTTATTTGTGGTTATACCTAGCTCCTTCCACACGTGTTTTTTTTTGGTTTGTTTGTTTGTTCCGCTGTTATTGCTGAAGGAGAGATGAAACGAGTGGCCCTTTTAAATTCTTTTCGGATTGACTGTACCAAGAGGTCCAGTAACCCTCTTAAAGGGGGGAGTTGTAAGGTACACTTATGAGATTAGCGGCCAGGCGCCAGGGCTGCGCGTCAGAACCCGCGGCCCTGTCTGGTGGCCTAGCACTGTAGACTCTACGCTGCAGCCGTCACCAATTTGTCACGGCGCGCACGGGAGACGGATTGTCTGGCCCACCGCAAACCACAGGGACAATCCCTCATTGAGAAAGCAGACTGCGCCGCCGGGTTCCGGGGACAGCCTGCGTGACGCGCGGAGGTGGTGGGATTACCGGCGTCGAAGCGCGCGCCGCGCGAGACACCATTGTTGACGAGCCCTGGCCGGCCCAGTGCACTGTCGCCGCCTTTCGCTCTCACCCCGCGGGGTCACGCGCATCTGCTCGTCTGCGAGCGTGCCGTTGACCCAAAGATAGCGGCGCCTCATTGAATATTCCGTGGCGTGCTGAGTGACGGCTGTCTACGTGATTTTTGGCACTCCCTTACGCGTGTACGAAAGCTACAGGGGCGTTGCCGAGAGAGGGTGATCTGGAGGTTTTATTAGGCCGAACTTGGCCGTTGGAAGTCGTTCTTGTCTGAGCGCCGAGCTGGGCAGTTCCCGGCCGGACAAGGAGTCTCGACCGTTGAAGCTAGGTTGGGATTTGTTAGCCCCCTAGGTTAGAGGTTTAGATCGCGTCGGAGGTTTAGGGTGCAGCGCCGTACCGGGCAACTGGACGGATCTTGCGGCGAGACAGAGTCTCGGCCGTCGTTTCTCGAGCGGTTTGTGTACGCTCCGGGAATAGGAGAGTTAGACGAAGTTGAGGAGTTCGAGTGATTTGTTGCGCACTCGGAGCTAGCGTCTAGCTGAAGTTAGAAGTTTTTCTCTTCTATATTCATGTACCCAGTTATCCTACTGTAAATAGCTGTATATAAACTCTTCGTTTCACTTAATCAACCCCAACGCCTCGAGTTCGTCAATTCGACCGCGGTCTCCAAGAACTTCAACACCATCGCCCTGCCAGCCTCCTGCCAAATCAACCGGAGCCCAGGCGATTGGGTTCCTGATCGACACCGCACTTCGGGGAAAAGAACCACAACCATCTTTACTCCCCCAATCAGATTTCTGCTCGTCATAAAAAGGAAAGTGACGAAATTCCATGCTTCATTTAGAACTTTGGTAAGAGTTCGGCGCGGCCACACGCTGTGAAGAAAACCCTTGAATAAACAAACAAACCAAAGGGTTTAATTCACGGCAATATATTCATCTTGTGAGCCACTGCGTGACGTGTGACCTGCAGTAAATGAACAAAAAATCTATTAAAGCAGACCTTCGTCCCTTCTGCTATTAATTATTGACAATTTTATCAAAATAAAAAAACCAAAGGGCGAGGAAAAACTGCGCGTTGTCCTTACAGCATCTGTAAGGGTCCTTGTGCTCGGAAAAAGTATGCAGTCAAAACTTCATATAAGAAAACCCGACCTTACGAATTCCACAATGTGATGACATATTCGGATTCCTCCGGAGTTGCCTATACGGCTCAAAGCTTTTACCAACTTGAACTAACAAAGAGAATTCCGCGCCATTCCAAAGTTACCGAAGTATGTTTACAAACGGACATATAAAAAACACCAATTTCGAGTTTCTTCACCAAAACCCTGCGAGAATTATTGGGTCACATGAGAAAAAAATGGGGCATGTAGTTTCGTTGTTACACAGCTGTACGAGCAGCCCCGTGGTCGCAAACCACGCCATCCTGGCCAGCATGTTTTCCACAATCTTGGAGGGAAGGAACGCCGTCATCGGTGACCCATCATCTTGATTTGCGTTAAAAAAAAACCTCAACATGACCCCGCACGGGAACATGGACGACGCCCTGTTTACGTGATTTAAGAATATGAGAGCCAAGAATGCTCCGCTTAGCGGGCAAGTAGTACAACAAAAAGCGCTGTGCTTCCCGCGTCTGCTCCAGTGCGACCTCGTCAGGGGAAAGCCACCGCTGGCCTCTTAATTGCACCGCGGACGTCTAGCGCACTCCTCAATTATCTTCAGGCGAGCTCCACGACCACCACAATTGTGGTTGCTATGGTAGCTGCTGGGATGTGCCTAAATTAAAACACGGATTGTATGAAATGAACTTCTTGTAATATGACAGTCGGACTTTACAAGAGTCTCCATTTAACAGAATTGTTCTCTACTCATGGTGACTTTGTTATGTCGGGTTTTGACTAAAAAAACTAATAAAATGGCGCAACACATCAAAGGCAACGTGCAGGATTCGGCACATGCGGAAATTCGCGACGTGCACCAGGGGAGTTGTATATCAGATATCACAGTCTTGTGGCCGTTTTTACACAAAAAATCAGGCCGATGTATCAATAACAAAAATAATGAAACATGAATGTGGCTGTCAGAAAGTAAGTACAGGTGGGAATATTGCTACTCCCCAAGCGAGGTGCATGTCTTACGTTGAGTTTAAAAACACCATTACGTTTATAATTCGAAAGGTAATACTTTCCCTACAATAGACGAATCGTTTTCCAGGATGTCAGGACGTGAAATAAAGAATCTGAGATCCCATTATATCGAGTTCACCACTCGTGATATTCCGTTTTTAGAGCACTCACTGCTCCTGGCATGGCCTTTGTCATCTGCACCTTTAATGCCATAACTTCTATTTTTAACTTTCAGAATTCATGGTTGTTGCCATTCTCGTTGTACGGTATGCGTTTATAACTCATTTACAATGAAATTACTTATCCGAGCACCACTTCACGAAAACTATGCGCTGCTATGGTGCAGATCCGTGAAAACACCTTTCCGCAAGTTATAAAATGTTGTTAGGATCGGCCAACACAGGAATTCCTCGCAAGCTCTAGAGCAAAGTGTGCGTGGATGAATCACCCAGAGGCACGAGGAGGCAAGAAACCGTGGCGCCAGCGGCGGCGCCGGTTTCAAGTGGCGGCTTCTATATCCTCGGTTCACCGGACGCTGCGGGCCACTTCTTTTCTTCATACACGTATGAAAGAAGGGTCCACCGAAAGGAAGCTGCAGTTTCAAGTGCCCAAGCTCTTCGGTTTCCAACCGTCGGCGAGAGCAGGAAGTCGCTCGTCTTCACGTGCTGGGAGCCCAGTTGAAATTCCGTTCTCACGGGGCCTCCAAAATGAAGACTTGCGCAAAGTGGTGGAACTCCGGCACAAGACACGATCGATGACGTGGATATTCACCCTTTCCATCGACCGAGTGGTCCGTGTGCATCAGCCACGCCTCATGTCGTGGGCGGTACATCAAGTGTCGTCCACTGCCCACCTGATTGGACAACCTGTGTGAAGTTAAATTCCCTAGCCAGGGATCTGGGGAATACGAACTCTATTTAAACCACTTTATTCGTGTTATTCTTGTTCTCCTGTCTCGACTGTCATCATGTAGAATAAACCTCCTGTACAGTTTCCTCCTAAGCAGTCACCTCGAGTCTTTAGTCCGACACCATGGCGAGCCGGGACCTGCGGGCCTGAACGAGTCAGACAACCCAAGGGCCCCTCATCTCTAACAATGTTAACTCAAGCTGCAGCTGCCAGTTCCAGCTAGAGGTACAGCTGGAGGCTGTACCTCCAAGAAAGCATAAATATGCGCGAGAACTTTTACTTGTGGAAACTCTAGAAACTGCTTTTGCAGTCCTGTGACGCACCGCAGCCAAAGAAGGCAGCAGGCCAGCGCATCACCGCCATTACACTCAATAACCGTTTGGTTGCTGCCAATGGCAAGTTCTACCCGCATTTCATGGTTGGAAATAAGAAGGTATTTCCTACGTATTGAGCGCATTTTCGCCCAATCAGCAGCGTATTGGTCTTTCTTTAAAGCTACGTGGTTTTTCAAGTAGCCCTCAGCAAATCCAAGAAAAAGGTTTTGGCGCCAAATGCATGTTTCAGTGCTATGTTATTTATACTGGGCATGTTTATTAAATGGGCACAAAAGGATGAATCAAAGTTTCTTTTAACTTAAAGATCAAACGTTTCGTAACTCTCTCTGCTTTTGTTCGGCGAGAAACCAAGCATTCTTTGCTGAGAAATACGCAAACAAAGCTGGGGTTTCTTTCACCCCATTCCCTTTCATTTTTTCGCGACTTAGGCATTGCGTCACACACTGTGAGCGAGGCACCCGTGCTGTCTGCCATGGCCACCGCGGACAACGTTTTTCTAGCCGAGGCGGCGGCTTGGTCTTTTCCGATTTGTCTTCGGTGGAACGGGAAATACTTCTCGACCTACCGGGGATGCCCATCTCAACAATACCGCCGCAACCGCGGCACAAGGCAGCGTTTCGAGTACCACCTGAGAGGTGATACGTTGAACGGATGAAGTGCTGAGATTCCTCCGACGCATTTCTAGCGAGCTCCCGCGCTAGCGCCTTCCCGGCCAGGTATAAAGGGGGTCAGTGCAATGTTATCAATTTCTACCGCGCTCCATGCTTCCAGCAGCCATGCTCCAAAAGCTGACAGCAAAGATTTCTTTTTGAGCGCTGCTTGAATTAACCGCCGGTCACATAATAAGGCCTGTAAACATGACAATTGAGTAGTCGTGCCCGGCACCGCAGGGTCGAAACGTAGGGCTATGCAGCGTTTACGGATTACGTACAGCGGCTTGCAGTGAACCGATGATCGCACCGTAATTACCCCTTTACTTTTCACAGCCGATAAGGCTTTACCCGGGTGCGGGCACGCATTATCGATAGCAACATCGGCGCAGAAGAACGGATGATTAGTAGCTCAAGCGGGTCTAATATATCTTGTCCCTTTTGCAACTTCCTGCCGGGGTTATTGCTTGCAGACGCTTGGGCGTACACCATGGCAGACTAGTGACTTCTCTAATTGCGCGCCAATGTAAAACACGTATTTTCCAAAACGAAACGAAAAACATGGTGGCCGGCTCTCAAGGGTTAGGCAAGCAGCCTGTCTTGCAATGTTTAAAGGCTGTCGTCCGTGTTTTTAAATCAGATGAGCTCAAGTGAAGTCTTGATTTACATTTATTTTACGTGCTCAACGACCTGGGAACTATTTACGTGAGGAAAACATTTATAGATGTTTGTTTAATGCGCTCGTGCCGTTCTCAGCTTTTGTGACGCTAGAAACCGTAGTGCCCACAACCGTACGGGCGTTAAAACCTGTTTTCATGTTTTTGGCGTTTTGTGCCTTATTAAACAAATGCTAGTAGTAGCGAAAATGGTGTATTTTTATATTGATACAGGCCAACCTGTTTTTACCCTTTAGTGTCCCTTTAAACGAAACGACGCGAGTCGCACTTGTTAGCCATGAAAATGAAAGGTACCCAGGTCCCAAGAAGACACAAACCAGCATTTATCTAAGGATTAAAAAAAACATCGACAGAAATCATGTTACACAAATAAACACTATATATGTGGCGGCCCCGATAAGCTTACACGAACCGAGGTGACCCGGAACACAGCACGGGTGCCTCGAGGTGTTGGACCATACGGGAACACAGTGTTGTTCGTTTGACCACGTGGCGAGTCCCTGACTGGGGAACGAAGACCAATCTGCCCATTGCGAAGATACTAGTGCCTGAAAGTTGGTCTGAAAGACTGATGTTTCGTAACGGAGTTGGAAGCAATGGGTCGGCCTCAGGTATTCGCCGCTTAATAGGTATATGCATGAATGGCGACGGCGTCGACCTGCTAGTGGGGATGCTTCGCGGAGCGTTAGGGGTAAATGCACGCTGTGGACCGAGTCCGCGACCAGTTCGCGCTGTGTGTGACGACGAAACAGGTAAGCAATAGTGCTATGCAGTTCTTTGGTTCCGCGACACTGTATGGACTGTATACAAACCGAAAGTAGCTTTAGTTTCTAGGCGCAAAAGGCAGCAACAGTAGGGAATTACTGCATGGCTGAAATATTTATACAAAACCGGTATGCCACGGTTTGTGGCAAGCTCTTGGCCTATTAGGACATCAAACAATGAATCAAAATTAAAATTGCGACAACAGATCCACCCGAAACGTTTTGTACATTTGGAATGATGGGAATCCAAAATATTTAGCTTTTCTTACAAACCATCGCAATGAAAACGGACATATGCGTCAGAAACACATGATAATAAATTGTGGTATTACGTTAAAAATGTTGACACTAGTTCTCCTTCTGTACCGCTGTCAGACCCACAAATTCAAGTTCCGTATGCTTTCCGTATATACGCAGTGTACAAAAACATATTGAGAACATATGGTACCAGGTTTCGCGCGTTAACTATGTGAAACGTTTCTGTTCCGGAATCTCATTCCATTCCTGTATATTTGGAAAGATTATCTGCTGCAGTTTCGCCAAATTGCATAATACTCCGTATGAATTATGTATTCGCAGAATGCCATACATGCGGAACGCTCTCCAAGCGCAGTTAACCGAAGTTTAGGATTTCGTTTCGCAAAAGCAGTTTGAGTCGCTTACATTTGTAACATTACGCATAACTGCCTTTGTGGGATGCCCTGAAAGGTAACTGCATTTCACTGCTCGACACTTGTATGAAATCTTCCGGTAATATTTTTCTTCATTTGGTAGACAATTTAAAATAGCTACATTTTAACGACCGCAGATACACAAATACAAACATTCAAACCGGTCCGCAAAGTGCAGACAGAGTGAGGCAAATGTTAGCGAAATTGAATGCAGGCTTCATGAATAACTCTGTCTTGTCAGTTCATCGCAAGTCAGGCTGAGAATTAAACTATCAACGGGCCCCCAATGATCAACAGCACACTTATAGCTATATTTTTGCATGTGACAATAGCAGGGTTGAATTATTCTAAATCGAGATTCTTGAACGTTTCCCTTACACTGAGCACAGATTGTTTGCGACTGCGTTGTTGCGTTTATCTGGTACATTCAAAATAAAACAGCGCGATCGGCTTTCTTTCTTGGAAAATGTCATCAAACCACTGGATTTAAAAAGCGTGCAGAGAAGCACAGGACATTTTCACAGGATCTGATTTGGAAAGAAATTATGCGCAGCAAAGTAACACGTTCTTAAAAAGATTCGAAATGTTCCGGTAAAAATGGCGCAACATTGTACTCTAATTTTAAAAATATTATATTGACAATATTATCGAGACTACCCTCTGCTTTCGTTATTTTTGAGTTCTGTTTTTGGTAACACCGTCTTGCCGCGCCCAGGTGTATTATTTCCGTTATTATGAAGGGAACGTTTACATCTTTTAGTTTTGTTTGCTGCGACGGCTATTTAATTTGATAGGGAGAGAGTATCACCTGTTGTAGCCGCTATAGAATATTCGTCTTTTATCGCCAAAGTTGTAGATT
The DNA here is from genome assembly GCF_048455015.1 of Haemaphysalis longicornis. Taxonomy (NCBI): domain Eukaryota; kingdom Metazoa; phylum Arthropoda; class Arachnida; order Ixodida; family Ixodidae; genus Haemaphysalis; species Haemaphysalis longicornis. The sequence continues at coordinate 128,174,214 of NW_027526295.1, read as the reverse complement.
TTATTCCATGGTCTCGAAGGATTGACGACGGAGAATATTTGCTTGCAAGGCAAGCACCGCGGCAGTCGATTCGCCAACGCCAGTCTGTGCACGCCGCTTTCGTGACTGCTTCAGCCTCGGTTGTATTTTATTCCTTTAAAGAACCTGCGCCTTCTTTGGCTACGTCATATTAGGTAGAAGAGCGGGATACATGCACCCTAAACGATCTTCATGTCGCAAACCAAGCCCAACTCGTCACTAGCCGCCATAGCAAGGCGTCCACCCTGAGATTGGACTACCACCATTTAAATTAAAGGCAAAAGACGTAAGGACTGGTGCCATAAAAACACAGTCACGGTGACCAACGTTACCAGCAGTCCTTTACTTCTGTAGCAACCCAGGGAGCCACCTTAATTTCACAGTTACCTTCAGAAGACACCGGGTTATACCTGGAATGTTTCAGCCAGTTACCGGCATTGAATCGATGGTACGACGACGAAGCAATTAGTAAGGTTGCCCTCTATCTTGAAGACTTTGTTAGCATTTCTTCCGAGAACCATGAGGGCGCCGTCATGACTTGAAAATTACAACAGACTGAGGTTCCGAAAACGTTCTCGACTCTGGTACGAAAGGAACAGGCTAAGCAGTTTGTGAAGACGTGCACGCAACATCCCAAGGAAAGCTTGGAAAGTTTGTTTAGGAAATCAAGCTACTTTTCTGCCGTGGGGATCCAGACATGAGCGATGAAAAAAACTCCCCCCATCTCCCCAAAGGGGATCGTGCGGAAATACGAATGCATTGGGTGCACCGATGAGTGCGCTGCGGCAAACAGTAACAGAGAGAGGCGTGCGCTCCACTGCATTTATATACATTTTCCCAGCACAGCGAGCGGAGAGAGGTTACGCGGAGAGGAGAGAGAGACCCGCGCAACACGCCCGCCCCGCGCGCGAGCTCTCTCTCCCGCCGAGCTCCGCGATGCGAGCGCCCTCACACGCCCGAGCGCACTCCTCTCCACTCACTCTCCGCTACTCCGCCCAAGCTCCGCGATGCGAGCGCCCTCACACGCCCGAGCGCGCTCCTCCTCTCTCCTTGCCCTCCGCTACTCCCGCCCGAGCTACCACCTGCTCCGTTTGCTAGGCGCGCCACAGCTGTTGCTAGGGGCGAGGAGGAGCGCGGAGAGATAACACCTGCGGGCGCACGCCGACGGAGCACGACAACCCCCGACTGTAGCGGCGCGGCGGACGACGACGACGACGACGAAGGCAGAATTACGAGGCGCGCGCTCACGTGCGCTCGCGCTGGAGGAATGCAGGCGCACACCGACGGAGCACGACAACCCCCGACTAAGAAATGCATTCGCATTTAAAAAAATAAGATTGGTATGCGAGGGGTAAAGTTAGAGCTATTTCCTTGCCTTGACCACTACTCTCATAATACGGTGGCGCAATTCGCGTTTAAGGCGGCCGCGATGAAGAAATGCTTGAAATGCCGACAAGGCAATACGATAGACGAACAGTGCGCTGGTTTTGGACACGATCGGTGCGGTGCTATTAGCTCCGTTACAGTGCCCGAGACTCAGCTCCTGTGAAGCGATTCATAGAATGGACCTTTTGACCGACAGCGGTGCTGTTATAGATTTGCATGAAAAGACATGTAGTTTCTGGGCCAATCAAGCCGTGACGCCGAAACGAAGCCGGCTACAATTGACTACTATAATGACTACTGACGACGACGTCACCCTGCTTCCCCGTGCAGGCCTGATGATCGCAGTGTAGTTTGAAGATGCTGCTCCACACATTGATGCGGTCGTGCAGAGCGGCCAAAGCTTGCCTCTGGAACGCCGTTGCTACGTCGCAAGGGGTAGTGTGCGCTTGAAGCAAAATATTCCGCGTTATGATCACTAATTTCACCGAAGAGAGTTAATATTTAAACAAGGTCACTACAGTTTCTTTTCTTGAAGAACTCTACGAATCGAGTCACGTGATCGCCGTCACCGAGTTTGGAGGCACGACTTAGAGCGCCTCCAGTCGTGTCTCCCCCCTTCTCTTTAATGTAAACTAGTCACTTAGGCAGGATAAAAAAGTAAAGTGAAGGGGTCTTCCGTACGCCGCTAAAGCCACTGTTTTTCGTCCACCTCCAAGCTATGAGAGACCCCCTGACGAAGCACCGAATTATCATCGAAGATAGACCCGGCCGAAGTGACAGTCCCAATACAAGGTGCCTTCCTACGAGCCCGACGCTATCCTGACGGAAGTTGAATTTATGCTTCATGACGACATCATAGAAACCATAAAAAGACATCATAGAAGCCATAAAAAAGACGGCACATTGAGGTTATGCGTTGACTACCCACAGCTGAACAAAATCATAAAAAGAAACCTGTAACCCCTCCCAAGAATCGACGACTACCTTACCACCTCTGTCACGTGAAGTACGGGCCTAAAGATAGGGTACTAGAAAATCAAAGTGGACGAGAGGGATCGTCAGAAGAGAGCCTTTATAACTCCGAAGGGCTGTACAAGTACAAGGGGATCCCATTTGGATTGTGCACGGCGCAAGCAACGTTCTAGGAATTTCTGGACCTAGTGCTAGCCGGTCTAAACTGGCACAACTGCCTCGTGTAGTTCGACGAAGTTGTCGTATTCGCCCATAGCTTCGTCGAGCATCTCACAAGGTGGGAGGCGGTACATGAGGCAATCCTGACATCTTAACACTGAAGCCTCAAAAGTGCCCCTTTGACTAAGGTGAACTGAAGTTTTTTGGCCATCTCGTGAACACCGGGGGAGTCGTGCCTGTTCCGGCGAAAAGTTCAGCGTTCGCCAACTTTCCGAGGGGAACAGACAAAAAAGGCGTGCTTTGTTTCGTCGTACTGTAAGCGCACTATCTGCGCTTCGCCGAAAACCACAAAAATCGCTGAAACTTTGGATGAGTGAACATTGACAAAAGACAGCGTTCAATTCTGTTGAAAGCAAGGGCAGCATAATGTTTTCTGCCAGTTTCAAAGCCATCTACAGCGACCACCTGTGCTTGCGCATTTTGATGAGTACGCTGAGACAGAAGTGCACAAAGAAGTCAGTGACATGGACTTTGGTGCAATTCGAATCCAAAAGCACGACGTGTCAAAAAAAAAATAATTGCGTATGTAACCGCTGTATGCCAAAGGAGGAAAAGAACTATTCCACCTAGGAGAAAGGGCGCCTTGCCATAATATAGCCGTTTTATAGCTCTTCCCTGTGTGTTTACGGCAGGCTATTCAATGTGGTAAGAGGCCACGCTGGGCTGTGTTATCTCGCAAACCTGAAGGATCCGTCAGGCAGCCCTGGAAAATGAGCGTGCGCCTGCACGAATTTGACGTGACCATCGTTTACAAATCGGGCAGGAAACATTAGGACGCAGACTGCCTCTTACCCGCTCCTGTAAGCCCGCGCCACAGGATTGCAAGGAAGATGCGTCATACCTCGTCATCAAGATTGAAAGCGACACAGCCAGCCAGCAGCCTGCCGACCCCAAGCTGCGTGTCATGATGACTACCTCGAACGTCGCCGCGACAGGAGTATTTAGACGTGGTTCCATTGAAATCTGCCAGGGAAAGTCAGTGCTAGTTAAGAACGACCCTACAACGTGACCGAAGTACATGCCCCAATAGCACACACCTGAAAAATTCAAACCGCAATACTACTAGCCGCGCCCTGCATACGTTGTCACCCACTACATCTGTAGCTGCCGTGAGTGCAAGCGATGACAAACGCCGCCGGTTAAACTTTCCGGCAATCTTCGTCCCATCGAGGCCTTTTCTGCGGATAGGAATGGGCCTTCTGGGCCTGTTCCCTACGTCACGAACTAAGGATAAGTGGATTGTCGTAGCGATAGCCTGCATGACGAACTACGCAAGGACGGCCGCTCTAGCGTAAGCGACTGCAGTAAAGGCGCAAAGTTCTTCACATAGAAAGTTGTGCTACGACATTCAGCCCCTGAAGTCCTATTCACAGACAAAGGAATATCCTTTACAGCGGATACCATGCTAGGAGTCGTACGCTACACCAACGTACGATCACCGAACAATGATGGCGCACCACACCGAAGCAAGTGCGCTACCCAAACGCCTGAACAAGACGATCATGAATATGCTTCCTATCTACGTCGAATTTGAACTTTATTTATTGGACTAAGTCCTCCCTTATGTCAAGTTTGGGTACAACACAGCTATCCATAAAACTACGCAGCTTCTCTAACAAAAACGGTCGACTACGAGGCTATACTCTATGCTGCCGCCGACGTTATAGGGTTCGTATGGCGTGCGGCGTTGGCCTGCCACTTTGCTAGAGTTCGTAACACCCACCAGCTGATGGTGGATGCCTGATCCTACCACCACCCATGCCGAGACACCGAGTGTCACTCAGGTTATCCTGTGGGAGTTTGGACGCAGATTGCCGAAGCTGACTGAGTGATAAGCTTCTTCAATTGTATTTTGGAGGATACAGAATTCAGTGACGTGTTGGCCAACGAAGTTTTCCTCCGCGGTGACTCCTATACATCATGACGACCCAGGCGGCCTGGAGTCGTTGAAGTGGTTCGCCTCAAGCTCTTTTGTGCATGATGACGGACTGCGTATTGCTTAGAATACCATTTCATTCATAGTATCCGGTTTATGCACTCGTACTGGCTGGGAAAATTCAGGAAAGTATACCCTGTGGTTATTTTATTTTTGCGTTTTTTTGACAGTGTCTGACTACGACGAGCTGTCTTACCTAAGCTACATTTGAAAACCATTTACGCCTCTTTTTTGTAAGCCACACCGGCGTTTTGATTTGATAGGGAAAATGTATCGCCTGGTGTCACTAAAATAGAACGTTGGTTTTTCATGGCCAATGTTCTAGATCCTATTCGATGCTTCTCGAACGCTGCACTATAAATGCTCGAAAATCAAACACTACGGAATTTGATTTGCCGAAGGCAGTCGGCACATGGCACTTCGTTGTCTGCTTCTACGTCGCTTGTATTTACAGCGAGTTTTACCGGAGCACCAGTTCCGTCCAAAAAACTTTGTTCTTTGAAGAAACCTCGCTCGTCTTTGGTTTCATGACAGCACACTCCAATCACAGTAAATATGGGGAAGAAGTAGAACAAGACGATTCAATATTTCTTTTCTGTCTAGGCTTTTCTGTTTGCTAGAGGTAAAAATTATGGCTGTACTGGTTGTTTGGAGTAGCTGTTCGTTTTTGTTTTACTTTGGTGTATTCGATCCTGCAAAACCACCGTTGGCCTGCGGGTTGTTCTTCAGGATGTTCTCTTGCGAATTGCAACTAATATCTTTTACCAATGATTTGTTTAGTAACGCTGACACATGAGCAGCCACCGATTGGAATCCTGCTTTAAATATGACAAAAATTGTTTGCCGCTCACCTCCTTCTGACAGGGCCTTCAACTTATTATACTTGTCTCCGGGACCCTTCGAAAATTGGTAGGTATCCCGACATGTCTCCTCCCTGTTATAGGCAAACAAAATACGGTACGTATTATACTCACAGCGCGGAGAAGTAAAATATGCACAAAGAATGTCAGCTCCTATACGCGTACAATTATGAATGCAGAATCTACATAATGCCTGGCACGCAAGAGTTCTCAGAACAACCTTGCTTCTTCATTGCACGGAACATTATACACCTGATGGAAAACAGCTAGGTCTTTAACCAAAGGCTCCGTTTACTAGTTTATACAAACGGCGAAATCATAGTTCATACCTAAAGCAGAATGATATATATACAGCAGCTAAAGCAGCGTTTGTAATACTAAACGAACCGAATTGCTTTGATTCTGTGCAGGGGTTTGCAGCCCGAAAATGAAAAAGAGTTTTCCGAATTTATTGAACAGTTACCTATATTTATTTGTTTCAATAATATTGCCTTTAGTCTAATGGGTAGCATTAACATTGGCATGAGCTCTTCTGACTTCTGTTCTTCAAAAATTAACAATTTATTCTCCACATATGGCTGCAGAAATTATATTAGCATGCCGACCAGGCTCAAAGCAAACTGTCAAACACTTCTGGACATATGCGTATCTAACATATTACCCCCGGCATACTCTCGGCCGATATTAGCAACCACCTTCCCATTTTCTGCTTCGCCACTTCAAAGGTCCACGGAACACCAAAAAATACTAGCGTTTTGTGCCAGAAAAAAAAATGACACAATCAGTTGAGGATGGTTGTTGAAGCCATTGACTGGTCAGATATATAATGCTTACAACCCGAACGAAGCGCACAGCAACTTTATTCCGTATATTCGGGAATGCTATGATCTGGCGTTTCCTTTGGGAGCCATCACAGGAAATGAAAAGCACGCAAGCCATCCATTGACGCTAATTTGTGCATGCAGATCAAGAAATAAACATTCAATGTATGACGAGTTTGTGCGCACAAGAGATCCTGATCTCTTATTTAATTTAAAAATACCGAAACGCCTTGAACAAAACCTCAGAAGCGGCTAAACACGAATACCACGCGCGCATGTTCCAGGACATTCAAAACGAGCTGAAAAAGGTTTGGGACTGTACCAGTCGGACAACAAAGAGAAAGCCAACTAGATAAATCCCACATGGGATAACAGTGAATGGATGCCTTTTGTAAGGTGCCGACCTACGAAACCTTGTGAATGAACACTTAAAGGGGTCCTGAAATGCCTTCCACCGATTCATGAATGTACACGTAACCAAAAAAAGCAATGTATTAGCAATCTCCTCCTGCAAGAATTTTGTTAAAGCGATGAGTATTAGCTGAGAAATCGTAAATCAAAAACCGCGCATTATCGTCGCGCCGTATTTCCTCCTCCTTTCAACCGTTTCTTCGCTGTTGGCCTCCCCTCCCATGATGCTCCGCTCCACAGCGGTGACGTACTTCCGCTATTGCGCTCCCACAGACTGCCGTCTGCTACGGGCCAGCTCTTTCGGCTTTTTCATCTTTGTTGACACCATGGACACTCCTCTAAAGGCTGGAAAAGCGAACGAAAGACCTGGACGCATGTGTGCGGCCTGGCCTTGCCCTTTCGCGGTGTACGTAGCTGCAGTTGGTCGTAGCAGCCGCACGGGGAGAATCGTGCGCTCGTTCCCTTTGGTGCACCGCGCTCTGTTTATCCAAAAAGCGCGGTCTCAGATGTAGCCCCGCTGGTGCCGGGTCTTATTTTGCGGCGGCTGTAATTCCTACTACCGGCGGCATGTGAAAAAAAGACATTTTAAACCGACACAGAACCGTTGCACAAAAAGCGCCGGATCGAATCGCTTTATCAGCGGCGATGAACGGGAAGGCGCAGAGCAAACCAACGCCGCACTCGATCAGCGAGAACCCGCGTTCTGACAAGCTGCACCCATGTGTTGCATTCAACAGTGACGGGAAAGCGTTTGTTTGCACTTGTTTGGATAGTCGTGAAATGTCCAAGCACTCCAGCACTCCGCTAGCAGATGAGCCGGCGAGACATTTCGGAAAACATTTGACAGATGGCGCCGTATACATTAGTGTGTCGCTACGCAAAACTGATGAGACGCTCTACTAAAACTCCCCTCGCGGTGTTTACATAGCGTAAAAATTTAGCGTTTAGCGTATGCAAAGGCCACAAACGCTGTACCAAAACTTTATTAGCAGCAAAACGGCGTGCGTATGTCAGGTCGCTTGCGTTTACAAAGCTGCACGCCGAGCGCGTACGTTTCAAACCTAGTGACATCGTTTAAATACTCTGGCAAGCACAGTTTAACGTAGTCAGATATCAACCGTATGCTCAGGCGACAAGCAAGAGCTTATTTTATGTGGGACGGAGATTGCGCATAAAGGCCCGTTCGCACTTGTGACGAAAGCGAGCGAAAGCGACAGAAATTCCGTCACTTTGTCGCGCGACGATCGCTTTTGTCGAATGGTCAGGACAAATTTTCGTCGCGTGACAGAATTCCCGTGGCTTTCGCTCGCTTTCGTCGCAAGCGGGAATGGAGAGTTCGGCCGCTGCCGTCTGCTACGCAGCTCGGAGGTAACCGCGCGATCTGCTCGGGCCGGACGAACGTGCATACTCCCGCATGGCAGCGCCCCAAGTGGCAGCCGGCCGCGTACATCGCTCCTGGCGCCCGCCTGGAGCTCGCCCTCGGCACACTAGCCAGTATATTTCAGGCACTATAATAGAGGAAAGATTTTTTGCTTCCGATGAACCAAGTTCTTTGCCCCTGTATTTTTAAATGCGTGAAGTGGTTAGCAAGTCGTCCTCACGCATCTCTGTATCGTCGTAGCATCGCTGACTGTCCAAACGAAGCTTGCAGCTAAGCCAATGCAGCGACCGAAGCTGTGTGTGTGTGTGCATCGCCTCCTGTGTGTTGTGGACGCCTTTGTTTCGCGATGAAATGCGACGTTGTGCTTCTGCGGGTGGATAGTTCTTCCCATGGTCTGGATAATCTTTCTCGAGCGACGTACGACTGAACCTCGCATGGGGTATGTGCAGTGTGCGTGGCTAAAAGCCATCGGCTTGTGCGCCAGAGTTAATTAAGTGACTTGCTGTTCGTCCCCGCAAACCGCGCGCGAGGTGAGTACCGAATTTACGACGGGCAGGAGGCAACCCATCCTCTGTCAATCGTGGTTCGGACTTTCAACGCATGTTGTGACGTTGTGTTCGTTAGAAACGCATCTCTGGATTGTTTTGAAGTTGAATAAAATGTATGCGTCAAACCCGGGCATTCGGCTCAGGGCGTTCTCTGCGATTGCGCGAAAGAAGTGCCACGGGGCTTGAACGCTTTCTTTATGGAACGTACTCAGGTAAGACAATATCCATGTCGTGTTATGGCCGTGTTGTATTCAATACAAACGGTTAAGCGTTTGTTTTACACTTGTTTCGTTTGTCGTAAAATGCCCAAGCACTCCGGCACTCCGCTGGCAGATCAGCCGGCGAGCCGACGCTGAGCAGACGACTCATCTCTTTGCCGGAAGTGCCTGAAAAAGCCGCCCAATAGCAGGATGTCTAGCTCATGACGAACATCTGGGAATCGATGATGTAGACATGTGAAGATGGCGGCGTCCAAAAACACGAAGGAAAGGGTGAGAAAAAAACGACAAACTTTGTAACAAAAGTGTGAGCTTTCCGCTGCGCGTAAAAGAGTAATACTTGGCACAGAGGACGCTGACGACCCAATCTAACGGTTGCGCTAGTTCATTTAGTGTGCTCAAAATGCCTTTCAGGGCCCCTTTAATAAAAAGAGGCAGCTACCCAGCTGAAACATTATTGGAAAACAGCGAACTGGTAACGGTTACCCAAGAAGTAAGGCAATCAATTTTCTTCCGTCCAACCAATGCAGTTTAAAGGAGTACTGACACCAAATTTTGATACCTAAAAAATGACATAATTGGCTTCAGTAGTTTGTACAGATGCCTCACAGAAATTTTTGCAGCGATCCGAGGCCGGAATAACATCTAAAATCGATTTTGATTGTCCAGGCCGCGAGCTTCCACCAATCGGCAGCACTAGCGAAATCGCTTTCGGCGTGACGAAACATTGGCCTACGTGCCTGGCCGGTTCAGGGTGACGTCATATAGTCGTTTTCAGAAACGGAAACGATATCCTGCGCTGCTGTTGTCGGTGGTATTCGTTTGGGCAGGAGACGTGGGCGTAGCTGTGTGAGCAATGCTTGTAAACGTTGCGTGTTCGACGTCTTTGCTCTTCAGTTCGTTGCCGGCGCATGGTGTTCGGCACTGGTGCCGAAAACGGCGTGGTGCGCGATGTCGACGGGCACCGCGGCGACGCGGCGGCCGCGCGTCGCCGAGCTCGCCCAAGTTGTGCTATGGCAAGCTCGCGGTATGCGAAGTACTGCTCGTGGAAGCCTGCCCGAGCAAATCGACGACGACGCCAAGATGCTTTATTTTCAACGCGACGACATGCAGCGCTAAACGCGGACTTCGTGGAGTTCGTGCACGCCGGCGGCCGCAAGAACTGTCGCCCAAGCCAGCGGGCTCGGGGTTGCACGGGTCACCTTGGGTGTTGGGAACTTAGTATCGTGGCGACTATTTGATCGCTGGTATCTGTACAACTGCGAATGACCATCCCTTACGCAACTTTTCACCACACTATCATTCCCTTTTTCGCATATGAAGCTTTATTTTGGCAATAATTTCCGTTTCTGCGATCGGTGACCAAGACATCTGCCGCGGCCTGTTTTGATTCTAGCGCGCAGGGGGCGTCATCTTTCGGCCGCTCGCCGTACCGTGGTGCCGGCAGTGCTGGGTCGGAGCGCCGAACCTCCGCTGCCGGTCAGCGTAGGCAAATATCTGAACGCCACTTTTAAATTCAGCGCTGATAACAACTCCTAGCACAATTTTCAACACACTAACATCTAGTTTCTCGCATGTAGAGCTTCTTTTTTGTGATAAGATTAATTAGAAGAGTGGCGACAAGCTGTTGCTATCACGGTCTGCCCTTATGAAAATTTCTATGTCCAGTCAAAAGACAGTCGCGTCCCGAAGGAAACAGACTGCGTGTGTCCTGTGTGTTTCCTCTGTGTTGGAATTTCGCCACCGACTTTCTGCGTACTCCAAGTGTCCCGTGTGTTTCCGTCCTCCATGCGTCCAGTCTATCTCCCAAAGGCAACACAGACACCATACGGCCTTTGTGTGTCCCCTATATGTCTTGAAGGCAACAGACCGCATTCGTCCCTTGTGTGTCCCCTGTATTGAAATTTCGCCACCGACTTTCTGCGTCCTCCAAGAATCCTTTATGTTTCCGTCCTCTACGTATCCCACAAGCTTCCACCTTTTGAGTGCCCTTTGCATGCTGTCAAATAACAGTGCCCCACAGCCAGCTGCATGTAGAAAATGTCAGCCAGCTCCACAGTCACTGTTTCATGCTGCAGCTGTTTCTGTAAGAGCAAGCTGACGAAAATCACATGAATCACACGACTCTTGCAAACCTGACTATTTTATTCAGGTTGGATCCATACGTGCTGCTGCCGCCTGCCACACCAGGTGTCGCCTCATCTTTACCCCTCACAGGACGGGATAGCCACTGCCAGGCTTGAACCTGAAATGACAAACGCATTGATCGCATATGAAGGGGTTTAAACAAACACGTCTCAAACATTTGCTGGTTATGCTTATAAATATAAAGGAGTGTTCCCATACAAAACTGAACCAAGTATCCTGAAAGAGAAGGTATAACTTCTAGGTTGCAAAATTAGCCACAAAATTTGGACCACATAAATTAACTAATGAGCTTACGAACAACAAATATGACATACTGTTACATAGGCAACACAACCCAGAACTAAGTACTGTTTAGAGTCATGGCCTCCTCATGACGGGCATTTATACAGCCTCGCAAGAACATTTGAGATGAGATTATTGCAGCAGCACTGTGGGAACAAAGCAATATGGGGGGGGGGAGGGGGACAGGGAAGGCAACATAAAATTGCATGAACATGCTAAGACAGGCATTGATCAGTCGTCATCATGAGTAGTTGCTTGTGTCTACGCGTTCTTTGGAACCTATAAAGCCAGCAGTTTTATTGTGCATTTCGTTTACGAGACAGCACTTGCATTGTCTAGTTTGTTTGTCTGTGCTTGCTTACAAAAAGCAAAATGTACATCACCATGAACTGACCAACCTCTAGGTTGGCTCCTCACTTTTTATATTTCCTTGTGTCGATGGGTAGCAGACACGGGAACAGAAATAAAAAACAACCCTAGAAAAACGTGGTGGATAGCACACTTGCACCCATCATTGCACGCGTGCCACGTGGTCACTCATCCCAACAGATGTACAGTGCACGGAGTGACCCCCAAGCAGCGAAAGCTGGGCGTGGTCGCTCTGTACTTTGTGAAAATGCAAGCTACTAGAAAGATTTGACAGATAGCACAAACAGTGCAGGTGCGCCAACTTTGCACCATGGCACGAATTTTTCAACGCACAACAGAAAACGCACCGGTATGTCAGTGACACCGTGGAGGAGAAATACGAAGACAAACCAGGACATCAGTGACAGTGAAAGGGTTAAAGCGGTCGAATACAGCAAATTTAATTTCAGGGTTTATGCTTACCAGCAATGAGGAAAGCTACCGCAGTAACTTGAGCTGACTACTCTGTAACGTGCACTCAAATGCTAAAAACACACAAGCATTTTTGCATATGTTTGCACACAGAGCATTCATACTGTTCGGAAATAATGCAGGTTTTTCCTACTATAAACATCATAATATTGCCCCCAACCACGCCATTTGATTTGTTTACAAAATATTTTGTTACAAGCACCTGGCCACACCCTGCAATCTTATCCTTTTTTAAGGGAACCGTCTTTTTCCCCTTTTTCCTTTGTATGCTGCACCAGCAGTCCTGTTTGATATGGAAAGGGTGTTGCTTTGCGATCCCTATCCTAGCTTTTCCTGTTTTTTATTGAAAATGTTCTCGATCTAAATGAACGAGTGCAAAAGAAACCCTGCAGCATTCAATTCGCCAACGCTCATCCATGCACGTCCCTTTGCTGACTCCTTCGAGGTTTGTGTTTTTTTATGTTTACTGCGGAGCACAAGTTTGCTCCGATAATCTATATTTTTACAACAACCCTGCATTATCCGTGGCTACATAACAATATTCCAAACAAAGTCTGATACACAAACCAGAACCCCCCACAGCTCTTTCTTCAATTGCTGAGTACCCTTCTACAATTGATTAATTGTAGGGTTTAACGCGCCGACGCAACGCAGGCGATGAGGTGCGCCGTAGTGGAGGGCTCCGGATTAATTTTGACCACCTGGGGATCTTTATCGTGCGCCGAAATCTCGTACACACAGGCGTTTTTGCTTTTCGCCTCCATCAGAAAAGCAGCCGCCGCGGCCGGGAATCGAACCCGCGACCTCGTGCTCAGCAGCGCAACGCCTTAGCCACTGAGCCACCGCGGCGGGTACCCTTCTACATTAGGACCATCATTATATTTGCTAGAGTAAATAGCTGTTCGAGGGGGGGGGGGGGGGGCTACGATGTCCAGTGAGACTCATTACACTACATGAAACACAGTGGCAAAAAGGCACGCAATACACCCTTTTCACTGCTAGGCACAAGTTGCATCTAGGGCATTGAAGTGAATTCACCTAAATTCTATTTCTGGGTGCATGGAATTGTTTCACTCATGTAATATAATCCATAATATGACTTTTGAGTAGAAGTCTAAAGATCTAGTTCATCTGTAATAGGCGGTAGAAGAAAAATCCCCACACACTGTCTGTGGGCACCACGCAACTACCACAGTGAACAAGGGTGACAAAGTCGTTATTAATTAATTCATGGAGCAAGGATGCAGCCCTGATGCGACAAAAAAAATAAGAAAGGTACCAGGAAGTTTCTCACCCTCATCGGTTCCTTATTTTTTGCCCCATCTCTGCAATGTTCTTATGTCTTAATATCACTAAGGTACCACAAGAATGCCACAATGGTTTTCTATGTTTTCATGTTCTCTCAGCCTTCAAAATCGAGATTTTCATGCATTTCACAGCCGTAATGAACTCCACTTACAGGTCGTGCAGGATAGATAGAAACAGGAGGCAGCCAATTCTTCTGGTAGCTCACAACGTACATCCTCCATGTCAAACACCTGGCCCTGTAAAAAATGGAAGTTCAAGTAGTAAACAAGCCGTAAATATGTGGTATAATGCCGTGAAATACTCGCTCTGACAGGACATGACAGAATTTGTTTTTTGTAGGTGCAAAAAAGGCACCTTCAGTTCTTTCAAGCTAAAAAATAAGTACAGTGCTCACTGATTGAAACGCAACACTGCGAGCGCGTGGCCGCCAATACATGCAGCGCCGTCCATGGACGCCGCTGTAGCTGACAGCGCACCGCTGTCGCTGCGGGGAACCACTGCCCCGCTTATTGGCAACCGGAAGCAGCAAGCTTATGGTCAAAACACTCTCATCCTCGTGGTATACCACAATGCAACACCTAGCTTCCACGGGCGTCCACTGGCGGCGCTGCATGTAGCGCAGGCCACGCGCTTGCAGTGTCGGGTTTCAATCCGTGAGCACTGTACATACATGACAATCCTTACAAGGCTTTCAGCCATACTTTAAAGGAACAGAAGCATCCTTACACTGAATTAATGTTAAACTAAGCCTATTAAATATCCCTAGGTGGTAGAAATCTGTGGCCCCAGATTTCCACTGTGCAAGCATATTCTCTGGTCCAGAGGGTGCGAAACGTGGTTATGGCTTTTAAAGGAGCCATGAAGAGAAAACACAAGTTTGGTTCATTCAAAGGATTCCGTTGCTAGAATCACGCTGACACCATTTTTAACATAAACTCCACTTAAATAAGCTACAAATTAGGAACAAAGGAAATGGCCATGCGACCCACTAGCTCATTTCCCGCAACAGAACCTATGTCATACCAGCCAGCTCTGCAGTTAGCGGAGGGCGGCAACAGCAAACGCGAATTAGGCAGAGGCTATAAGCTTGCCGAACGAACTATTTGCGCTTAAATTTAGGGCACATTCTTTTTACAGTAGTAAGAATGGTGGGACCAACAGTAAAGGTTAGGAAAGCACACGTAAGCATAGAAGTACCGATGCGTACTGCTGTTGGTACTGCGCGCACTATGCTTGGTTTAGCTGCACAGGACTGCGGGGCTTTGGGGTTGTCTCGGACAACAATGGCCGATTGACACAAGCAACGGTGTCTTACGTGACCATATTTGTGGAGCGAGCACTATGTTTCACGAAACGATTATTTTCTCGCTGAACAAAAACAAGCCACGTTTAAATATGGTAAAAACAAAACAAAAGCAGAAAGCGGCTTGCCACGGTATGGTGGCACCATCTAGGTTAACTAACGGTAAAGAAAGTTTCCCAATCGGCTGCAGAGCGGTCGGTTCCTGTGATGTCATTGCAGACCCTGAAAATGCACGATTTAGCGGGAAAACCAAAATTTTAGCTTAAATTAATGAATTTCTCAGTGAATAAAGCATCGTTTGCATTTGGACAAGTGCTGGGGGCACCATACCACACGAAATCTTTCGAATAACACAAACTTGTATTTTGTCTTCATGGCGCCATTAAAATTCTCTCTGAGGCACATGGTGAACGTCTCAGCGTGCCAATACCTCTAAGGGGTAGGCAAGTTGAAATGCTGACGAAACGAAAAAACAGGATGGTGAAGGAGCACGGTGGCAAGCCCACGCCCTGTTGAATCTTTTTCGCACCGTGATTGTATCCCCATCACATGCATATTTGTAAGAATCAACATGTTTAACCCATGCTCAACATGTTACGGTCAACACAATTGATGCAAGCCAGCTACAAATAATGTCACACCACACAAGAATTTCTGTCTGATCATGACGATGCTGGATGAGCTTAGGAAGGTGGAAAAATTTCTTGCATTAAAACAGTGAAAGCTGCCCTATGACTGCACCAGCAATGCAGGCTGGAACAGCATGTTTTCAAGCTGCGACGTCTAAACAATTATCTGGTCAAATGTTCACTGTCTAAAGACCTTGTGCATGTGGTACTACTTATAAAGTTGCTAGCAATGCTTAAATGTTGAAAATTCAACGTATATGCAACTCTTACGTATTATAACTACAAATGTAATGCAGCCTCCTTGCATTTCTTTACCCGTAAACGAAAACTACCCGTTAGAACAATGCTAAGCTGCCTACGTCCTGTAAAAAAATATACTGTGGGTCAACTGCCTCCTAAAAAAAAAAAAATCGGGGAGTGGGCGCTTTGTTTTACAACCATTAACGCAGTTTTCTTTTTTTTTTTTCATGCAACAAGCTTTAGCGTCGAATCCACCCAAGCCAAGCGGCGGCCGCTGGGCCGTCAGCATAATGTTTTCGATGCCGGCAATGGCAAGGGGGTCGATCACTCACACAGCATACTGGCCGCCGCTCCTGGAAGCTCATTATGACCGCGCCGACGCAGCCGGTAATTTACAATAAAAGAAGCGCGGCGAGCCGAACACAAAGGAATATACTCAACACGTTTAACAAAACAGCACTGCGGCAACGCGTAATAAAATTTTAACATGCACCACGATAAACAATTACTTACGGCAGAACACGCAGCATTTTTCACACGTCGCGTCGACAGACTGGAACTTGCAGTAGAGACTCTTGATTCACGTAGGCACGCACAACTTGTCAGGTATTTTGTCAAATGGCGACCTCGATGTGCGTTTGCTACAGCAGCGCAGTACGGCGACGACACAGGCGCTTTGCCAGCACTCACGATGTTTCAGGTGGCACAAGAGCACTAACACTTAATATTACGGCAGGAGGAGCACGTAGTAATTCACGTAACACCAGCAAATCGAAAACAAACCACCAAAACCACGCACAACGAACCAGCCACGTCCTTTCTTGCGCACCTATAACAATGACTGCATATATGCTAGCCTAGACTAGACTTATTACTACAGTTGGCTATCTAGCAGTCATAGAGTTTTAGCAGTTACTTTCTTCCTTCATCATCATCACCCCTGAAGCAAACTAGGCAGACGCCATTATAGTATTTTGTTAAAGTTGATAATAGCAAACATATATATAATGGCAGTATATTTTCTTGATGCGAGCAACGTCTTTTGTTGTCGTAAGTTGTTGCTACTCAAAAGCGAATAAAAATGGATTAACAAACGAAGTTATTATCATCGTCATCTACATCTAGATTGACTGTTTTGTGTTTTGTTCAGCGTCCAAGCATTCACCATTCACTGTTTGTGGGCTTTTCACAAACAGAACGGCCGGATAAAAAAATTATTCCCCGCAGACATACGCAAACACACGCGCACACGCATACGCACACACACACACACACACACACACACACACACACACACACACGCGAGCGCGCGCGCGCGCGCACACACACACACACACACACACACACACACACACACACGCACGCACGCACACAAAAGCACCGTGCGTCAAATCCACGCAGGCAAACAATTCACTCAAATGGAGGCTTAGCAAGACTATGTGAGCTCAAGTATTTATACCTAAGTTTACGACAGGATCTTGTACTGTTTTGGTGGCTTGGAGGTTAAGTACTCGCGTACTGATTCCAAGGGCGGAGGTTCGAAACCCGCTCAGTGACCTTTGTATTTTTTTTAACCGTGCTTTACTTAAAGTTTTTCTGCCTTAGGTTATATTTTGACATTGTTGTTGCTCTTGTTGCTCTCGTCTGGCTGTGTCCCTTTTTTTTCTGTCGCCATATCTTTCTACCGCAAGCTCTACCCCAATAAACAGTCGACGGCTTCAGTATTTAGTTGCAAGGATAAGCCATTGTACAACAACCCTGAAGGAAAACACAGACTAGGACAATCGGAAGCCACTTTTTAGGTTGTTTTTGTTTTCATTGCTTCGCTTTCTATTCGGCTTTTTGTGTTCTTTTTACTTTTTCTGGTCTGTATATTCTTCTCCCTCACACTTTTTTTTCGTAATGGGAGGGACGAGGCACTTCGAACAGCCTCGTTCAATATGTATCCTTCTTACGCCACTGTTTCATACAAACGTACCAGTTGGTAATATTAATTCTGCGAATTTATCAGACCTCACTAGCATGAAATAACGTATACAGTGCTGCAGAATTTCCACAAACCATCGGCGTTGTTTCTTACCATCTCTAGCCAAGCCAAAAAACTGAACCTTTCGAGTATAATTAAGGCTTACATGCTCGACTTTATGTTTACTTGAGGAAGCACAATCTTCAGAAAAAGAATGTAAGGCAACAAATAGTTATCCTTCCTCCCAGTGTCCTAGAGGCAACACAAAAGACATAAGTCAGTCTTTTGACTTCATTTTGCCTTCAGTACATACATAAGCAACAGCATTACGGCACACAGAAGAATTAAGACAGCAAATTCAAGTTCTATCTTACAGCCTTTGTCCTAGAGGCAACACAGGGGAAACAGGCCAAAGTCTTTTGACTTCGTTTTGCCTTGAGTACACACATGGGCAATAGCATTGCGGAACTCAGAAAGAGAAGAAAGCAAGTCATTTTTAAAGTTTTATACCTCTCATCCGAAATAAAATCTTCGTATAGAAATTTAAACTTTGTCTTTACCATAGTACATATAAAGGTAAAACATCATGGCTGTTTATCCGGCAGTCTATAAAAAGTACACAGCCTGTTTATGTCCTAGAGGTAACACAAAGGAAAAGTCAAAAGAAAGGCCACACAGTCAACATGCAGGATACACAAAGTAAACAGAAAGGAAAAGTTCATTTTCATAAGGGTGCGCCGGTTCGAGCCGCAGTGATATTAAAAAACGGACGACGGCAAAGACATCGCCGGCCTAATCGCCTGGCCAAATAAAGTTGTTCTGTCTGTCGGGTGGCAGTGACTCATCCGAGTCTGAAGATTCAGACGACATGTCGACTGCGCGGGCGAGTCGCTGACCGTGTGTGATCGTAGCAGACGATGCGGCGAACGCATGGAGGAAAGAAAAACGTCCCTGATGTCACGGGTGAGACCGTGACGTAAGGCTGCCCGCTTGCAGGCTGGCCTTCGAACGGCCATTTTCCCGCGCGGCGACCAAATTTGAAATTGGTTGCAATAAACGTGCTATAATTAATTCTGTGTTGGCGGCTGGCGGCTTTCGGTTCGATTTTCGTAATTACTGGGCCAATAGGTATTCTTTACAGCATAAAAACTGAAAGCGAGAAATTTCGTGTCAGTATTCCTTTAAGTAGATGCGTCGATAAGGAAACTAAAAAAAAAAACACACGGCTTCAGGAGCAGGCGGTATCATTGTGCACCCAGAGAGATGTTAATGATTTATTGACGATGTCATATATCTTATATAATAAATTTGTTCCGTACCACCGCGATATTAGCGGATGAACTTAAATTCGCCTGTGTAACGGCAGTTTTTAAAGGGTGAAACAAAGAACAGTTCCCAAATGATTGTCGAATATCAGTACTACGCATCTCTTCAAAAATAATCCATGACATTATACTTGACAGGCTGGAAGCTGTCTTCTCCAAGCATTCTGAATTTCGGAAAGCCAGTTCGGATTCCAGAAACAAAAATCAATTGAGAAAAGTCTCCTGTATATAACAGACTAAATAATTGAGAATAATGAACAGAGACAGTTCACTTTAGGCTACTTTCGGATATAAGAAAGGCTTTTGACTCGATAAATCAAACCATCCTAATAAGTACACTGCTCATGTATGGAATACGGAGATTTGCGGTTGACTTGATTGACAGTTACTTGAATTGTAGACGACCGTTCCCGCAAATCGGATCGAGCTGTTCTACGACCCTAACATTTCAAGAAGGCGTACCACAGAGGCCAATATTAGGCCCATTGCAATTTTTGATCTATCGGAATGACATGTTAAACGCACCCAATTCTTCGGAAATAATCATGTACGGGGGCGGTACCAATGTGCTGTTTACGTCAGACAGAATAGACCACCTTGAAGATAAAGTAAATAGGCTCTCGAATTGGCTATCAGTCTGGTTAAAACAGAGCCAATTCTAACTAAATACTTCCAAAACCACGTACAATATATTCCACCCTATCAATAAAGTAACAGAAAGACCACGTACTATTACAATGCGAGCAATGTGTGATCTGTAGGTTCAAGGAACAGAAATGTTTAGGTGTATTGTATCAAGAGGATCTAAAATTGAATACGCCCATAAACCAAATTTGTAGTGAGCTATATAAAACCGTTGGAATAAAGCACAAAATTGCGTACCTCATTCCTACTTGGTTGAAAATACAACTTTACCATACTCTGCTTTATTCTAAACTATTTTATGGTGTGGTAGTCTGGGGCACAAGTGCCCACAACTGCACCAGGCTAGTTAAATTGCAGAAAAAAATTTCGGATCGGTATGACTTACAACGGTCCTATGCTCAACTTAAGAACAGAACCACTTCTTTTGAGATATAGCATGCTTAAAGCCGACCAGGTTTATTCTCTAATAGCATCCTCGATTAACTGCACCGGTGCACACCGGGGCACACCGGTGCGCCTTTTCATCCTCGATAAACCGCACCGGTGTGCACCGTCCGTCCTCGATAAACCGGGGTGCACCGTCGCGGGGCAATTTTTGGTTGCACCGCCGCGCACCGAGAGAGTCGACGGTGCGCCGGCGTGCAGTCCCGAGATGCATCGCGGACGATGCCGGCGAAGGAGCTTCCTCCCCCGTCTGCTGCAGCGACGGCGCATCGCCGCACTCGTGTCAACGCGGACGGAGCTGTGTATTGTTGCTGACAAGGATGGCGTGCTTGTGAATTCATCGGGCAACGATGCGACAGTCTCCTAACGGGCGGTAACAACGGCCAGTGATTGTAAATGAGGACGCAAACTTTGTGTACTTCAAAGACGGCTGCATGCATTGCCAGAAAGTTGGGGATTGACATTCGTTTCGTTCGATCGAATTGTCATGAACTGTTATCGGAGAGCCTAGACGATGAAGACCTACTTGTTTTGCTGTAACGGAAGGGTGGAACAAAACAGGCACTCGCATTATGGCTCATACGAAGATTAGAAGCAGCTTGTATGTATCTGTTTAGTGGAAGCGGTGGCGGTACGTTGTTCCGCATGTGTGACGGATTTAAGTTGTGCGTACATATAATCATTGGCCTCAATAAATACCACTTTCAAATAGCGCTGTGTCTCATTACAATGCTGTATTGTTACTTGTGAACGTTTTTATGAGTTGATTTCTTAGATTAAGAGATGGCGCCTGGGTAGAACCGCCCCGTTTGTCCTCGATCAACGCTCCGTGCCGGTACGCACCGTCGTGGGGCACTGTGCACCGCGCCGGTTTTGGGGGCAACACCGGTGCGTGTTTATCGAGGACGCTATAAAACTACTACAAATTGTGTACAACGACAAGTTGGCCTTGGCAACAGACCCTGCATCAGCTACGCAGAACTCACCCCGACGCATAAAAAGGCATGCGCCCAAAGCGATGACAAACTATAGCAGAAAAACCTTGTTGTTTCAGAGAGTGAGCATAATTAATAAAACTACAGGAATAAATAACTTTTCTTGCGCTCGAGGTTATTTTAAGAAACCAATAAATGTTCATATTAGAAAATACCCTATGTTATACTTCGTAAAATTTTATTGTATATGAATTAGCACTGTTACCGTAACAGTGGATACGGTGTATTTATTTATTTTTATATTTGACTTTTGCATTTATTACGGATCTTGGAGGGCATGATGGTTATTCAAATTATTTCATGAACCAGTGTACAAACAAATTTTGTCATGTATAAGTGTGTATGCATATTGAACTTGGTAAGTGCTGATGTTCGTCACAGGATATTTCTTTTTCTGAGTGATTTGTGTTTCTATATATGTGTAGTTTATAGCTGAGAAGATGCAGTGTGATACACATAATTGTAGTGTTTCAGTTTCGGTTTCAATTCGGTTTATGTTGTCTTTACTTGCCACCAGGTTACCTCTGTATATATATGCATGCCTCTGAATAAAAGGTCAGTTTTTGGTTGGTGGTCGTCGACGACAGTGGTCGCTTCGTCATTCTTCTGCGGGTTCCGCCGCGATATAACAATGGCGACGAGGATGCGTCTTTTTCGGGGGGCGTAACCACACCTGCACCTTTTCGACGCCATGAGCTGCATCGGGCTTGCTCCGCCGCCCCCGTTCCTGCCTGAACCCGGCCGCCCTCCTCTTCCGTGGACGCAATGGCACCAAATTTTCGAAAACTACCTACTGGCATCCGGAGCGTCCGAATTTCCACCCGAACGTCGCAAGGCCCTACTGTTACACAGCCTCGGCGTTGAGGGTCAACGTGTCTTCTCCAGTCTACCGCTTCCAACGGATGCCTCCCAGACCGGTGAGTCAACCGCCGACGACAAACTTACTGAAGCTAGCAAGGCCGCCGCCGTTCAGCCTTCTGTTTACGACGAAGCTGTAGCGACTTTAAAGCAACATTTCACAAGCTCAAGTAATGTCGTCGTAGAAAGGCACCGCTTTCGCCGTCGCATTCAGCACCCAGGGGAGTCTGTCCAGGAGTACGTTGCGACACTACGTGCGCTCGCCGCTGCATGTTCTTTTGCTTCACCTGAAGACTCGCTTCGTGACCAGTTCGTGGAAGGGGTCTCGTCCTAGCACATTCGCGAACGCCTTCTTCTTGAGGGCTCCACCCTCTCGTTCTTCCGAGCAATACAATTAGCGTCACAAATCGAACAGGCTACTGAGGACCTTCGAGAAATTGCTTCAGGCACCGTGCAGCGTATATCAAAAAGCTCTCGCTCAACGCCGCACGACCGCAGTCGAAATGAACACTGCCCCCGTCCTTCGCGTAGCGACACGCCTCTGCCTGCACCTCGTACCGAAACGCGCCCGCATCCCGACACCCACCAACCTGCTTCATGTACGCGCCCACCCACCTCTTCTTCTTACTGCTACCGTTGTGGTTCGCGCCTGCATCGTGCCGCGTCATTCCGCTGCCCAGCGAAAGGTCAGCGTTGCTATAATTGTGGGCTCATAGGGCACTTTAGTTCAGTTTGCAAAAAGAAGCAACAGGACGTTCGTGTTCACGAGCTTAGCGACCAGAATTTGCCCGACGAAGCTGTGAACATTCTGTCGGTGACCGCATCCAGCCGCGCCGGTATTCACGTCGAGGTAACAGTCGGGCATGCGCCGTTAGCATTTCTTATCGACTCGGGCTCCTCGGTTTCCATTCTGGCGGGTGATCTTTTCGATAGGCATTTTGCCGGGCATGCGCTGCTGCTCGCGCCCCGTGTGAAG
This sequence comes from Haemaphysalis longicornis, assembly GCF_048455015.1. Classification (NCBI taxonomy): domain Eukaryota; kingdom Metazoa; phylum Arthropoda; class Arachnida; order Ixodida; family Ixodidae; genus Haemaphysalis; species Haemaphysalis longicornis. Next base: position 128,151,485 of record NW_027526295.1, on the reverse strand, counting down.
CTGCTAGATTACTCGAAACAAGCTATCCCCGTGCGAGGATGCTTTTTATCGAAGGTCGTATACAAGGAACGCGAAGCGTCCATTCTGTTCTACGTTGTTTCGCAAGGCACATCGCTGCTAGGTATTGACGCCATTAAGGCCCTTCAGCTCCAGATTGACGGCTCGTCCCTCCGCTGCCTTGAGACTACCGCGTCAACTACTAGTGCTACTACCGTACAAGCCCCAGGCCAGGAGACAGTTTCAACTGCATGCCTTCCAGCAGAGTTGTGCAATGAGTTTGCGTGCCTTTTCGACTCCAGCCTCGGCCTAGCCAAGGGTTTTGTGCATCGTGTCAAGGTTCGGCTCTCAGTTCCGTCTACTGTAGCAAAACTTCGCCGCCTTCCCCTTTCACTCCGAGCTCCGGTATCGGAAGAACTTCGTCGGCTCGAGCAGTTGGATGTGATAGAGCGCATTAATGCGTCAGAATGGGTCTCTCCGATTGTTGTTGTTCAAAAGAAGGATGGAGGCATTCGTGTTTGTGTCGACTTACGGGAGCCTAATAAGGCCGTAGTGACTGATAGCTTTCCTCTTCCACACACCGAAGAACTCCTCCACAGTCTAGTTGGGGCAACTCATTTTTCGAAGCTTGACCTCGCATCAACCTACCACCAGGTTTTGCTCGATCCTGAAAGCCGTAATTTGACCGCTTTCATTACTCACGACGGTCTCTTTCGCTTTAAACGCGTGTGCTTCGGGTTGGCGTCCGCCCCCGCTGCATTTCAACAAATGATGTCCAAAATCCTCCAAGGATGCTCTGGTGTTCTCTTCTATATTGACGACATCATTGTGTTTGGGAAAAATGAAAAGGAACACTTGACCAACCTGATCGCTGTACTACGGCGCATTAAGGAAGCCGGGCTCAAGTTAAACGACAAGTGCGTATTTGGCGTACAGGAACTTTCCTTCTTGGGACACAAGATCACAGCGCAAGGCATTTCTCCACTGCCGGAAAAAATGTCATTACTCACGACGGTCTCTTTCGCTTTAAACGCGTGTGCTTCGGGTTGGCGTCCGCCCCCGCTGCATTTCAACAAATGATGTCCAAAATCCTCCAAGGATGCTCTGGTGTTCTCTTCTATATTGACGACATCATTGTGTTTGGGAAAAATGAAAAGGAACACTTGACCAACCTGATCGCTGTACTACGGCGCATTAAGGAAGCCGGGCTCAAGTTAAACGACAAGTGCGTATTTGGCGTACAGGAACTTTCCTTCTTGGGACACAAGATCACAGCGCAAGGCATTTCTCCACTGCCGGAAAAAATTTCTTCCATTATAAATACTCCTGCGCCAACTGATGCTACTAGTCTCCGTTCTTTTCTTGGTCTGGTCGAGTATTACGCCAAGTTTGTTCCCAGTCTTGCTGATGTGGTAGAACCTATGCGAGCTCTTCTCCGAAAGAACCAACCATTCATTATGCGGTAGATGCCAGTTTCGCCAAAATAAAGTTTCTGCTCTCGTCCAGCCAAGTTCTGCAGATGTTCGATGCGTCCCTTCCGGTCGTAGTGTCCACTGATGCGTCCGACTGCGGACTAGGTGCTGTTCTCCAGCAGGTCGATGGCCACAGGTTGCGAACTGTTTCCTTTGCTTCGCGAACGCTTTCACCTGCGGAGAGGAAATACGGAGTGGGAGAGCGTGAAGCGCTTGCGTGCGTTTGGGCATGCGAGCACTGGCATACGTACTTGTGGGGACGGCATTTCACGTTGCGCACAGACCACCAAGCCTTGGTCTCTCTCCTCTCTTCGCAAGGTACTGGCCGCCACCCCCTTCGCATCGCACGCTGGTCGGAACGGCTACTTCGCTATAACTATACTGTAGAATATCGGAAAGGGTCCGAAAACCAGGTAGCGGATGCCCTTTCTCGCCTTCCAGTTCCGTCTCCGCAGGAAGATGCGTCATTCGAGGAGGTTGTGTCCTTTGTTGAATTACCTTGCCTCACCAAGGAGCAGTTTCAACAGGCCCTTCGTGAAGACTGCAACTTGAAGCAAGTCGCGACTTATGTCGCCACATCTTGGCCTGCACATAAGACGCTCTCAAGCGAACTTCAGCCTTTCTTCTTGGTGCGCGGAGAATTGTCGGTCGTTGACAACTTGCTCCTGCGCGGAGAACGAATCGTCGTTCCCTTCTCTCTCACGCCGCAAGTAATCGCTGCTGCCCACGAAGCTCACCCGGGTATAGTTCGGACAAAAGCTCGACTAAGAGAAAGGTTCTGGTGGCCAGGCATGGATAGACAGGTGGAACTTTCCATCCAGAATTGCAGAATATGTGAGATGGCTGACAAAAGTGCGAAGACTGCTGCTACTCCTTTGCAGCCAGTACCCTTGCCAGAACGCCCATGGGAGAAGCTGGCCGTTGACATCGTCGGCCCTCTGCAGAGAGCACCGAACGACTGCAGATACGCCATTACACTCATCGACTACTTTTCGAAATGGCCAGAAGTTCAATTCTGCAGTGAAGTGTCATCCCATACCGTCATAAACTTTTTGCTTTCGGTGTTCTCCCGGGAGGGTTACCCGGACGTGATAGTATGCGACAATGGGCCCCAGTTTGCCTCTGCGGAGTTCACAAAGTTCCTCAATGATCGCGCCATCCGTCTCGTGCACTCTTCCAGTTACTACCCTCAAGCGAACGGACTTGTAGAGCGGTTCAACCGTGTCTTCAAGGATTTCGTACAGGTTGCAATGTTAGAGCAACGTCCGCTTCGTCAAGCGGTAACAGACTATTTGGCTATATATCGCTGCACGCCACATGCCACTACGGGTGTTGCACCATCCGTTCTCCTACACGGGCGGCTACCGAGAACACTTCTTGACGTTGTGGGCCACCCATCACCAACTTTCTTCAGCGATCCTGCTTCCGAACTCTGTCGTCTACGCCAACGCGTGAAGAGCAAACAAGGGTACAGCAAAGAGTACACAGACCGTCGCAGGGCCGCGAAGAAGACAACAGTGTCAGTTGGTGATTTTGTGCGAATTAAGAAACCCGGAATGTCTGCTAAGGACGACCTCGCGTTTAGCCACCCACAGAAGGTTGTCCACCAACAAGGCCCATCAACGTTCCGGCTTGACGATGGACGAACTTGGAACGCTTCGAAGTTATCTAAGGTACCTGCGCCATCAGCCGCGTGGAATCCGCATCATAACGCTGCCTCCGAACCTGCAACCCCGCCTTGGTCGCCTGAGCGACCCGAGGATCGCTCCTCAATGGCTCAGTCCGAAGCTTCACCAGCTACGCCCACGCTACAAGCTTCAGCGCCAGCTGCGTCGAAGCACCCAGTACCTCAACGTCGGGTCCAGCCACCGAGGAACAGAAGACCTCCGGATCGATACGGGGACCGTGTGTAGCTGGTGTGTTTGTGTGTAGACTGCTGCAGTGACACAACTTGAGTGCTACGTGGACTTTGTTGAGACGTTTCAGTGGTTCTGCAAGTGTGTTTCTTTTTTTTGTTTGTTCCTGAATTGGTTTGTTATGTAGCAGTCGTCGAATGTATGCTGCATAGTTGTACATCAGACATTATTGTGAAGCGCACATGCCATGTGTGGTTGTAAATATTTGTAAATATTGTGTATTTTCGTACTAATACTAATCCACTAACAATTACTAACATTGGTCTTTTAAGGAGGAAAATATGTAGTGTTTCAGTTTTGGTTTCAATTCGGTTTATGTTGTCTTTACTTGCCACCAGGTTACCTCTGTATATATATGCATGCCTCTGAATAAAAGGTCAGTTTTTGGTTGGTGATCGTCGACGACAGTGGTCGCTTCGTCATTCTTCTGCGGCTTCCGCCGCGATATAACAATGTCTCGCCAGTGGTTTTTCAATTTGTCTTATATTTATCGAGGTATGTAGCTTTGTGCCTGTATCGGGGGCAGTCGTCTTGTAAAGCCGCCTAAACCAGCGAATTCTTGCCGCTGCCCCCTCTGTTGTTTAAAAAAGAAAAAGAAAGAGTGACTTTCTCTGACGCAAAAGCGAGAAGCCATCGAGAAACTTACATATTTTTTCTGGGCAACAAGCCTTCTTCTTCAATTAATATATATTCTGACAGGCTGTCAGCTTCTCTGCAAATAGTACCCCTTTTAATCAGTCTTTTTACATTTATCAAGTAAAAGAAAAAAAAAATCCTCTGCCCTCGACCTCGCTGCCTGTGTGGTTATATCACGTACCAGCTCCCGCCAGTGTGGGGATAGGACCTGGCAGACGCAGTGATATACACTGAGGCGACGAGAAGAGAAATGGTGCAGAGAGAAGTGTCCAAGCTGATGGTGCGATCCTCACTGATGAAGGGTGGTCGCTTGCTATGGCAAGAATCATCATCACGAGCCTATCTACGCCCAAAGCAGGGCAAAGGCCACTCCCAATAATCTTCAATTACTTCGGTCCTGTGGCAACTGCGACCAAGTTATCCCTGCAAACTTCTGAATATGATCTGCACAACTCACTTTCTGCCGCCCCCTGCTACCCTTGCCGTCTCTAGAGATCCACTCTATTACCCTTAATGACCAACGGTTATATTGCCTCCGCATTACAGGCCCTGCCTACGTTCATTTCTTCATAATTTCTACTATGTCCTGAACACGCGTTTGTTCCCTGACCCGCTCCGCTCTCTTCTTGTCCCTTAACCTTACACCTATCATCTTCAGGGACAATAGTAGGCTGCCATTCATTATCTGAGAATGCCTGCCAAGTGCACTATACCTCGTTCTTATCCTTCTAACTATCTCTGCCTCATGGTTGGGATCTCGGGTTCACCACGTGGCCTCAGTAGGTATATTCGCTTACCGCTTCCACTGGCTCGCCACCTATCTTATACCGCTGTGTTGTCCCGAGGTTGTTGATCATTGCTTTAGTTAGCTACATATTATTTTTAGGCCCACGGTTCTACCTGTTTGTTCAGTGCACTAAGAATGCTTTGTGATTCCTCCCCCGAGTTACTTAGCAAGGCAACGTCATCAGCAAATATGAGGTTACTGAGTATTCTCCATTAAGCCTTACTCCAACCGGTTCCCAATCCAATGTTATGAATAGTTTTGTAAACATGCTGTGAATAACATTGGACAAGAATAATATGGGTTGAATAATGCCGAAACGAAACTCCATAGATAGATGAGAATTGTGCTCGATATTCCTTTCACGTTCGTGGCTTAGAAACAACTTGCGCACTTTTTATAGCACGTAACTGATTCCCACATTTTTTAGTCTTGAACTCACCAAAAACTGAAACAATAGTACAAATTGGGCCAGTTGGTTCGATATTTTTTAAAAGCACGAGCAATTTACACGAGACGCAGAAGATACAGGGCCAGCACTCGACCTGTGTCTTCTCGTTCCGGTGTCTTGTCCTTTCCGGCTGTTACAGTGTCAACCAAAACTAGCGATGATTTTGTGGTGCATATGCAATATTTAATATTCGAGTAGTTCACCGGGTTACCTGAAAACGCGTCCCTACACTCAGTGGCTCAATCGAATTTCAATTTTACCGGTACAACTTCTAGCATTTGGTTTACTCCTGGTGAACCAAACGGTACTTAGAATCCTCATAGAGCTCATGGGCTTCATTGCCCTTTACGTGGCTGAAGTGTGATGTCGGCATGATGAGATATGCATCAGTGTCTTACTAGCGTTTGATGTGCCTCAACAGTGTACGTTAACTGTCGTATTCTCTTTCGTTTGCTACTTCAGTGCCCCCATACAATAGTTCATTTATGCGGAGTTGTGAGCAGGGCGTTTTCGCACAGTTTTTTGCTAAACGCGCAGCCGTTTGCGTTAAACGTGATGCCTCGTTGCCCAGATTGTTGATTATGCTCGCCAATGCAGGAACAAAACTATCATCAGTGCTTCCTTTCGTAGCCAAATACATTTGTTTTAGTGCCTTGGCTGCACTCTTTTTTAAACAGCTATGACCTATGTGCGGTGTACACAGCGTTATTAGCGTGCAAACAAGTTTTATTACATTTACCGAAGTAGAAATGCTTCTCTTGTGGCGAATTTTTCTATCCAACTGAACACAGAATGTTTACTTGTTTTGCACTACCTCGGTTTGCATTCGTTTCTTTCGCTCTCCTGTTCTTCTGAAGCGCAAAGATGTTTTTCAAATCTTCAAACCAGCTTTTCTGGAAAGTGATTTTGTTTATCTGTTAGCTTCGTTTGTTTGTGTCATTGTCTTTAGAACTGCCATAGTTTGACTGGAGTGGGTTCTGTTCAACATAATATTTTTCCCTTTCCTATTCTGAGAGGGGAACGTGAAATTTAGAGGCAAAAGAGAAGGCGTGCCGTTCATCCCTCCCGCCAGAGCATGTGCCCGACATGGTGACGTTCCATACTCCACCCGCGAGTGAAGTGGGGGCAGCTTTCCGTTTGTATACGGGCGGGGTCTTCGTATATGAACGTCAATAGAAGACTGTGAAATGCGGGCTATATTGTACCCGGTGCCGTAACCACTCCTGTCACCATGAAAACCCATCCTACTACCGACATTTATCCGCTAGGAACATATGCACTACAGACTAGCGGCAAGATCTAGACTCAAGCAAACTCTTTACTACTCAAATTTTCTTCGTTCTCTTCGTTCGCCCCTGCTTCCGTTCCACGCCGTCACATATGCTATTTAGATGGTATTTCAGTTGAAAATAAGATGGAACAAGAGCAGCTGTCTGGTGCGTGCCCAAGGGCATGGTGGATCTGCACCCGTTGCAATATTTCACCAAGATGCGCTACCTCTGAACACGAAGTGTTCGAAGCGCCTGATGCTGCCCTAACTGAAGAAAAAGTTCAGCTGATATGCTGCTCGATGAGTGAAAACGAAGGAGGATATTTCAAGCTGCATTTATGAGTCACAGATGATTGCGGCTGCAGGTTCTCTGAGTAAATAAAGTGTTTCTACTACTTTATAGGGCACCGATTCCTGAACTCTTTAATTTCAGTATTGCGTAGGCCCGATTGAACACCAAAGTCATTATGTGTAAGCTAGTCCTCTTAGTAGGCGTGCTGCACCAGCGCAGTCATAACAGTGTAGAATAAATATTTTCATGCTCTCATGTAAGAGTGAACATAAATAAGCGACACAATGTGCAACAGATGCTGCCCGCTTCGCTGGTGGCTGGCGTACCCGGAGAACTTAGCATGCCCTAACACGACCAAACATCGTGATTGCGTTTTTCTTTGGGTATGACGGAGGGGAATACGGCAACACAGCCTCCCCTGAAACCGTCCTCGTAGCGACAGTAGATATTCTTACATTACTCACAAGGTGACTGGGTCAGTGCCATCCCGAACGCAAACGGCCACGCACCATGCATTTCTACAGCCGGGGCAACACTCTCACGGGAGTACTGTAAGGGTGGTGTAACTTCCTATGGAAGAGGCTCCACGTTACAATGCGCTTCAATTAACCATACGGGACTCTAAAACACTGCCCACACCTTTTCTTGGGATTTGTTGTACGTCAGTAGCTGTACACACTAAACCGAAACGTTGCGTCAAAATTACCCCGGAGCCCTCCACTACGGCGCGCCACATCGCCGTTGTGTCGGCGCCTTAAATCTTTAACATCAACAAAAAACTCAAAACCTTGAGTGGTAATTTCATTTTAGTTTGAAAGGAGGAAAATGTTTAACTGCATGTTCCTCAGTTAAAATAATGTGCAGTCTGAGCTTGGTGTTTATGAGTTCGGAATTCATAAGCCAAAATTTGTCGTGACTGGTAAGATATTTAATGCCGGGAACAATACTTGAAATAAGAAAATGGAAATTCCGGTACGTCTATGCATAGGTGTCCGCAAAACTGCACTGTAAATTGCATAGAAATAATGCGATGTCTCACCGAATTTCCGCCGTTGTGTTGCGAAACCTCGCTAGAATGGTAGCTTGATGAGTGGTTTCATTTTTTGAATCAACCAGAATTCTTGTACATGTCACATCATCTCTTTCATTCTGATCCAGCGGGTATATGTAATTCCTCTCTGTCAACATAAACTCGTCGCCTTTTCTAAAAAACTGTAAAAATATATGTAAAGTGTATAAAAAACATATACTACATCCGCGTACACGAAAACATTGTTATCGCCGAAAGGACTAGTAGATTTTTCCAATTTATTTTTCACGGCCATTGTCGCTCGCCCCTTTGCACGCGCCGCTTTGTTGAACAGCCCACTCGTTAATGCAAATGGTAGTAATCACAGACACTACAATAACACGACACCGAAAATAGAGTATTGTAGCCAAATGAATTGTGCGAGCACTCCACAATTATTTCTTTTTGCACCATGTGCAAAATGGCGTATGTTCGTTTCCTTAATGGAGAAAAACTATTTGTTTGGCCTGGTAAGGCGCCAAAAAAGAAGGAACCAGAAATTGTTTTTAAAGAATACGCGAAAGCAACCAAAAACGTTACCTGCGCAATCTCTCACAACACCTAATGTGTTTACAAATCTGACTGCCAACCACGTGATCTAGCTCGCGGTTTACATGAGGAAATTAGGGCGAGGCGTTCGATTTTGATTGCGGGAAAACCGTATCAGCAGCCGCATCAATGTCCTCCATGGTGATACGGCTCTCGAGGTGACGGTGAGAAAAATCTATTGCCGACTGCGAATGTGACAAGGTTTACAAAGGGATCCCCATAAAGCCAAGGTTAGGAAGGACACAAAATAGCAATACCTACAAACTCTCAATGAGCCCAGGAGTGTCGGGTTGCTTACCCGCAATATAGGTAGTGCTGCTGATTTGTAACATGCCTTTTGTAAAAAAAAACAATGTCCAAGATGGCTGCGCAGGACCTTCAAAACTCTCCCTCTATTTGCCGGACAAGGGCTCCACCTTCTAAAAATATACACCGGTAATGTTTTCCAGCATCGCTGGTTCGTGTTCTTTTATCGTACTTCATACTACTGAATCTCCTTTCAAAACAGCACAAATGAAATGTTTCGCAAGAAGTAGCTTTGCCTTTCTCGTCACCCCCTCAATAACTATCCCGAGTTTACAAGAACTATGATTGGGAGGACACTCGGCGCGTCGTGCGTTTCCTAACATCTTACAGTACCATGAAGCCCGGGACAATTCCTTTGGAGATGAGACCCACCGAGCAGATTTTTTCACCGCGGGGGGTAAAAAATAAAGCGACAGGAAGAAGAAGCGAATTGAAAGAACATCGGGGCAGGCTCCGAAGAAGATGGACGAAGCTGAGCCTTAGTAGTTATCTGCCTCTCACAGTATGTGACGACCCCATGAGGTGACGATACCGGCATTGAGACAGATATAGTGCCACTGAAGACAAGCCATATTGTGTCTTCTGTGGAATGAGCCTCTTCGTAAATGAAAGTTTTTCTTTGTTAGCAAGGCATTATAAGATCACATATTCCAAGCGTACAAGCGTGTACCGAGTAGAAACGTGCATGTACTGTCACAAATTCCTGGGGAAAAGTGCCTGTAGATTCCTCGGTTTGGGTGTATTACACTGGAAATTCTCCCTTCTTATTGTATTTTGATAAGTGAGCAGTAGGCTGCAGGGTCTTTCCGTTATTTGCCGCGGAACTGATCGACCAAGTCCCAGTAGGTAAAAGGGATCCCTGGTGTTGTCAGGAGGGTGTGTGGATGGTTGTAGGAGCTCTCGGTTGGGGAATGCTCGAGTAGCCTTGTTGGTTCGTTCGTTGCCTTACAGCGCAGCATTACGGGTGCTGATTTTAAAGTGGTTCGGCTGTCTCTGTTGCTGTCTTGATACGCACAATGTTTAGTGACACGCCGAGGATTCTTCACCTTGTAAAGTTCGTGATTGCGGGCTGAGAGTCACTGGGTATTTTCCCCACTGGTGTTGTGGCTAAGAATATTGCAATGGGCAGTTTTTGCATTTCTGAGTCGTGCCGTGCGTGGATGCAGCTGACGGTGGGTACCTTACCTGTCTGGTTGGTGAAAACGAATGCCATAGCAATGGGTTGCTTATAAGAGGAAGTGTCCGCGTAGACGATTTAAGTTTCGCCTTATCGTTGTTTGGCTAGTGCAAGTGCCCGCATTTCTATTCGTTTTTGTTTGAACATTTTGTGCATGCTCTCTGGGAGTATATGATTAGAGTGTTTTTTGCATAGTCTGTCTAGAATTGAGGGGTTTTCTTCGGCAGTGTTGTAGTAGGACATCCCAAGGTGGTAAAGGATTCCTCTGCCGGTGTGCCTCTTGTGCAGACGGTTTAGGTCTGCAATGCCGTGTGCCCCGATAAAATTTTCAAGGGGTTTGTGTACACTAAGTTCCCACATTTATCATTCGAGGCACATCCGGAATTCCCATAGTTTGCTTGTGTGCCGTGTTGATGAGATCGTTTATTTTCTGCCTTTATTTGATTTCGAGGTATATAAGGTGCTAAGTACCTAATTCTGCTAATTGCGAGGTCATAGATGAGCTTAAACAGTGTCTCTTAAATTATTTCTCCTATCGTCAGCATCATCATCATACCCAACTATTTATGCCCACGGCCGAGCAAAGGCCCCTCCCATGGTTGTCTAATTATCCCGGTCCTGTCCTGTGAGAACTGCGACCAATTTATCCCCGCAAAGTTCTCGATCTCAATTACCCATCTCACTTTCTGCCGCCCTTTCCCTCGTTGCCTTCTATAGGAATCAACGCTGTCACCATTAATGACCAACGGTTAGTTTTCCTTCGCTTAGCATTCCCTGCTCGCACCCATTTCTTTTTCCTAATTTCAACTAGTATATCCTTAACACGCGTTTGTTCTCTGGCCTACTCCCGTCTCTTCTTGTTCCTTTATGTTACACATATCATCTTCTGTTCCATTGCTCGCTGAGTCGTCCTCAAGTTAAGTTGAGCCCTTTTAGTGAACCTCCAAATTTCTTCCCCATAGGTGAGTGCATGTAAGCTGCAGCTGTCATACGCCTAAAGTAAACGACCACGCAATTCTACACGGCCCAAAAAGGGAGAGAACCGATGACCGGTGCAGCTTGTGTTCCCTCTTTTTGTGGACTGCGCCTACCTATATTTCTTCCAATTCGTGGCCGTTTCAAATTCCGCAGTTTTTACTTCATGTGGACGACAACAACAGTGTCGAAAATGAATGTTTTTAGATGTGAAGCATCTCACGCTCGGGGCTGTGTCCCTCCCTCTCTCGTTGTCGTTGTCCGCCGTCCGCACTCTAATGCGCATGCGCTTCTCTTCAGCCCCGTCAGCGTTTGGGCTGACGTCAGCGCAGTCCACTATAAACTGAAATAGTTAGGCGGCGCCCGGTTTCGCTCCCACGACTCACTGGCCGCAACAAGAGATACGGGGTGCTCTCCCCACTGCGCTACAAACCGAGACGGGAGCATGTGTTACGAACGCGCCTTATGTCCTTCACTCATTCAAACTACGTCAAGAAACTACTGATACGATGAAGGCACGTGAAGCTGAACGTCAACGGAACGACGAACTGAAAACTAACAGGAACTTCAGTCGACCCAATGGCTGCTTCGCATACCATTCAGGGTTTCCCTACGACAAGATGGTGTAATTTCTTTCTAGAATGGGCAATTAAGGCGTTCGCCCTAATGCTACGTAACTACCAAAACATCTCGAGGTCGCTGAACTTGAAACCAAAATGAAATTCTAGGCAGATATAACTTTTGTGGCGAGGATACTGCAGCACCAAGAAAGGAAAATATTTTGGCGAGCATACGTACATGATGGCCACGCTGGAAAATATTCAAATATTTTATAATGACGCAACTGAGGAGTCTTCTCTCCCTGCGCTGTTAACTGGTTTATAACTTTAGACTTCCGCCCAAAAAAATTCCGTTACCGAGTAATCAATATTGCGCTGTACAGTAAAATTCAAGACGTTGTGCAACAATTGACATTATTGTAGTGACTGACAGTGAGAGGCCACCTGTTATTTATAGCAACGGGTAAAACAGCGGATGTGGTAGTGCTATAGTTACTGAGTACACGAATACCACAGCTACAAATTTTAGTATTGTGTAAGTAATTAGGAAGCGTGTTTTCTTGTGATTAGGTCAACCTGAATAAAATATAAAACCTTACTTACGTGCCAGCCGTCAGCTGAATCCCGGCCTGTATTCCTAGGATTACAGCTTTTTTGCTCAGTCGTTGTCACATACCGTAGCTGAGCCACCAGAACGCAAAAAGCAATGACACGCATAGTTCTTGTTACTTCAATTGTGGCGTATGTGAGTGTGAATTATGAGCCGCGGGTTGGTTGCTTTTATATACAGAGAACACTTAAAATTGATAAAAAAAGCAACACAAAAGTGTTCTGCTTTGTAGCGAAAAACCATAACAATTCTCACTTTGCATTAACGGGTATCAAGGAAGTTAATTGTAGGCACAATAAAAAACACCCGTCTGAAACGTTTAATTATGTTCAGAACAAAGCCTAACAGTCGTTTATGCTCTAAGGACAATGCAGAATTTATTCTTTGTCACTTGTTGCGAAACTCGAATAAATGTAAAGGAAAGCACACCAACCAAGTATAGCAGTACTCGATCTTTGACATACACAAATGACAGATGCAAGATGAACAGACATTCCAGAAAGACTGCAGCTGAAGTAGAAAGGAGGGAGAAACCTACAGTACAATCTTGCTACATTTTCCGAACGTTCCGCTAGGTGAAGCCAAACTTGGTAGGAGCTGGCCAGGTCTGCCTTGTACTGACTGTTTGTAACAATGGTTAGCAAAATTCCTTGAAAGAAAGTAGAAACAGAACACAAGAGGGTCTCTGATGACGCCCGAACGTACCTCTGTTTCAGCTAAAGAAGTGTGCGAGTGGAGTGGGAGTTGAAGAATAGGCAAAATACGAGCAACGCACAAGTATTACAAAAAGAAAGGCATGCATGCGAAACATTACCCTGAAGCGAAGGGTATGCGCAACGTTTTTAATTTAAGGTAACCTTTTCTCTGATTAGGACCAACGAAACCGTACATAAATGTGTATGCAATTTGTCCTCTACGAGAAAGTTTAATTAATAATATATATGGATGTTGTAGCTGGGAAATTTTGGGTGGTTGATGAAACTGAAGATGTAACATTTGGAATCATAAAAAATAAGCAATGCCCGATCTTTCCGGTTGCTCTAGATAAAAAGGAAATGGGCAACCCAATAGATACGAAACGCTTTTTGTGTCTCAGTTACTTAGCGACGAAAAAAAAGAATAATATATTTTTAAGCATCCTCCTACATCCAAGTAACCATGTAGGTGCAGATTATCTGAAGTCTCCTTATAAAGACCATGTACTCAATGTGTACCTGGAAGATGCGGATGAATTAGTAAGCCTACTAGAGGCTGTCAGGGCCCGAGCTTTTTGCTTTGCTTTCAGGAAAAATTAGCAGAAAAAGGCTAGAGATTTAAGACCGCAAACCATAAAATACGCGTGTCGTAAGAAAAATACTTTAAATGAGAGATAATGAGCCGGAGGTGCTTCCTACGACAGTGAGGCGCTCCCGTGTCACGGGAAGCATCGCAACCTAAGAGAGCTTTTCCTGAGCTTACGTTCCTGGCAGTATATTAGTGCACATTAAAGAGCCACAAGTACTCTTTAGAGGCACGCGTGCTTCTCGTTTCTTCGCTTTATAATAAAGCCTGACGTTTTCCACGCCTTAACTTCAACGTCATTATTGTTGCATGCATAATTGTCCATAATCGGAGTGGGATAACCATTTCGCATGGCTGGAAATGACCATGAGTTGCAGGAGCTCCACACCAGAAGCCACACCTATGATCTATGCGAAACATGGCCATACAGCTTTATGCAAGCTTCCTACGCGAATTCTTTACCGCGCCATGACATCGCTAGCCCAAGGCGAGCTGATATACCCGTACCTATACGGTAATTTGTGGTTACATAACAGCAATTTCCAGGACTTTGGTTTCAGAAAAACGCCGCTGAAATAATGCCTATATATTCTCCAACTACTTGTACAAACACAACTGGATGTGCATGTCAATAGGTAGCTCTTCTATGAAGTATTCAATTTTCTGTAAAACATTTGAAGGCACTGAAATAAGGCATGCATTTGACCAAGTTTGACACCTGAAGTTTTCAAGCTTTTATAACAAGCAGAGCACACTTTGAGTGACCGAATATTTGCCTTATTAAAAATATCGTGCGCTTACATAAAATAAATATTTCATCAAATGGTATCAACACTTTTTCCACAAAGACAAATCGATTCATTGCTCTTCCGGCTATACGTTGATGACATTCATTACTTCGGACGTAATTGTCACAACGAAAAACATTTTTTTTGCAAGTTGCATTACGTTAGGTGATAATCAAGATGCGCCTTTTTGGGGCCACTATACGCCTTCGACTGTTGGAGCTTGCAAAAATTGATACGTCATACCTGACAATGACCGGATTATTTTGGGGGACATTCACCGAGCTTATGAAATAGTTACGGGTGCTGCACAAGTGAGAAAAATATCAAGCACTCTGTACGTAAGCTATAGCAAAAGTTATTTACACCGAGGTATGAGGACCATGCATCAGGGAGTGTCTGGGCGCAGAAAACGAAGCTAATTGGGCGGAACTCCAAGCACGGTTGATCTGCGAGCATCTGCGAGTTGATCTGCGAGTTGTGTTGCACAAGACGAGGAAGTCGTCTACGTAGCAAAAAATTGAAAGGATGCTGTCTTCTTCGAGAGTGGACTCGATTGCTCTTCCGCATGCGGCCAGGAAGATTTCGGATAGAGATAGAGAAAAAAAAAAAAAAAAAAGGTACGGGGCTACACGGGACCCTATACGTATGCCGTCCTTTTGGACATGGTGGGCGTCTTCGTGTTGAACGATAGTGGACAACAGGTAGGCATGTACGAGCTCAAGAAAGCTATCGACAGAAATTCCAGCAGCATTTTGAAAACGTGTAGCACCCCTGTTCCTCAATTGCTGAGCGCAGTTCCGTCAGAACCTTGGCTTGCGGGATAGAAAAGTACATGTCCGCAACGTCAAGCGAAAAAGCGGAGGCTACTCTTGCTTCATTCTTCTCTAAAAAGGAAGTCACTGTCTCAGAATTGGGTACCTTGTAAGGGTCGCGTACACGTACCTGGGCTAGATGCTTAGCAAGGTAGCCTGAAAGATGAGCTTGCCAGGTGCCTGTTTCCGAGACGATAGCCCTGAACGGGACTGCCTCTTTGTGGGTTTTCGCCGCAAAGAATACGCACAGGGAACCATTCTTGGTGCTGGTGACTTTGGAGCAGAGTTGTCCAAGGTTGGCCGCGTCAAGTTTAGCGATGGCTGCTTGTTTGGCGTTCTTTACTTGGGAGGGCTTTACATGTCGAAAATTCTTGTTCATGGCTTCCAGCGCTTTTTCGCCGAAAGTAGCAGAATCTAGCACCTCGAAGCCGGAGTCTGTCAGCTACACAGAGCTTCAGTTGGTTTTCGCGCAACTCTCGCACGACTGGTCCAAAAGCAACGTTTGTGTGCAGCGGCTTGCTCCGCTGGGATGCGTGCTGGATGCCATCACTGATGATCATTGGGGCGAGTGAGTCTTCCGCTTTTGCCGCTATGAGACGTATACTCGATATTGGATTGGATTGGAGTAAACTTGACTTGTGCCTGCAGATCGGCGTTTTTGTGCGCCGTGACGCGGGCCCGGCGTCGTCCTAGGGGTTAGCCGTTACTCGGCCCGAGCCATCCGCTCGCCGTTGACGGCTCGCGGATGGCTCGGGCCGAGTAACGGCTAACCCCTAGGACGACGCCGGATATGTCGGTATCGCCGAAAAAAATGGCAGGGTACCTTCTTCGCAGTCGGTCGTTCGCCACTCTCGAGCGGAAGCTTCAACATTGGCAGGAAACACCGGGTCCACATAAGCTCAGTCGAGTAGCCCGCCAGGTTGAAGTATTGCATGAAGACGGAGTGCGTGGGCGTCCTTGCCTTCAGGCAATCTGTCAGTAGCCGTATTTGGTGTCGCAGTTCAGATCTAAGAATTTTCGAAACTCTTCTGCCGTGCCCGGAGGAAGGGGGGACAATCCCAAAAAATTGCTTGACTTCATTCGTAAGGACATTCTTCTTGATGCATCTTGACAGCATCCTTGCTCGGCACGTCGTCAGAGCGATGGCTTGGGTTAAACTAGAAGGGTCACACAAAAACAGAAAGGACGTTGACGGGCACAGGGAACTAGAAAAATATTGCAAAATGGCTCTGGTCTGTGCTAGTTGGTACATTTTCGGTGGGAATAAGCTTGAATTAAACGAACACAAAAGAAAGAGGGAGTAACCGACACACTGCTGACTATCAGCTGGAATTTTACTGAAGCAAACACAGATATATACATACGAAAAAACACGAAAAATATAAAAAGCTTGTTCACGTCAGTCAGGTAAATGATTAGCGAAGATTACTGCGCAGAAACTCTTTTTCGGTACGTGACAGTGCCACAGACGGCATGCGGCACTTTCTCGCACGCGGAACTTTTTTTCGCGATCAGATTGATTATAAGAGTGGCGACAAGCTGTTGCTATCACTGTCTGCGCCGGTTCGAGCCGCAGTGATGTTAAAAAACGGACGACGGCGGCCTAATCGCCGGCCTAATCGCCTGTCCAAATAATGTTCTGTCTGTCGGGTGGCAGCGACTCATCCGAGTCTGACAATTCAGAGGACATCTCGACTGCGCGGGCGAGTACGGACTATGTGCAATCGTAGCAGACGATGCGGCGAACGTCCCTGACGTCACGGGTGAGACCGTGACGTAAGGCTGGCCCGCAAGCAGGCTGGCTTTCGAACGGCCATTCGAACGCGGGGCGACCGAATTTGAAACTGGTTGCAATAAACGTGCTATAATTGATTCTGTGTTGGCGGTTGACGGCTTTCGGTTCGATTTTCGTAATTACTGGGCAAATAGGTATTCTTTACAGCATAAAAACTGAAAGCGAGAAATTCAGTGTCAGTACACCTTTAAAGAATCCATGTTGAGTTTTGAGCGGTGTGGTTGGAGCGGCTGTGTTAGGCTGAAACGAAAGAAGGCGAGGTAGGTGTCGTAGTGGCGTCAAATCGTTTTTTGACGCATGCGTTCCACCCTCCATCCTACTGCTAAAAGCGCGGTGCGCTGAAGGTGTGATCAAAGAGAGAGAAAGAGAGAGAGAGAGAGAAAGAGAGAGAAAGAGAGACAGAGTAAACTTTATTAAAGGAAAGGACGCAAGTGAACGGATTCTCAGTCCAGGACCCCGTTGGAGCGCCCAGCCGCCTCAGGCCGGTGGATCAGCGGACGGTGATCTTCGACTCTCGGGTTGGCCAGTTCTACCTTCCGCTGCTAAACCGAGCGGATCGACATCACAGAAAGTGAGAAGTTGAGCTGGCACTTCCACACCATGCAGGGCGCTTTGCAGAATCGACACTGCGAGTCGTATTGCATAGGCCAGACGGAGTGTCGTATTGCACAGGCAAGATGGAGGCCAGATGAAGACTACAGTAGCGCTCCTATTTCTTGCTGAGAGAGGGGCGTGCTGGCAGAGGGAATGTAAGCCGGGCTAGCCTCTAGTATTGTGTCACCTCTTGGAATGCTGTCAAGGGGATCTGCGTCTTTAGCCAACTTTGTCGCGGCGCTTGGTTGGTTAGACCTCGAGTAGTCTCGTGCGCAAAGACATTACCACGGAGAGAAGTGTGATTCGTTGTCTAGAAAACCGACACGCTTTTCATTGGAGCGTTCTGGCTCACAATCCTCATTGCGGTGCGTGAGGTACTGCCTTGAACGTAGCTCCTACACGCTGACTGAGAATCCGTGATGATTACTTCCACAGGTGTCGGCGTTATTACCAGTGCTATAGCTACCTCTGAGGCCTGTAGAGTCGTGCCTTTCGTGAGAATGAGGCTCGTGACGTGGCTGTCTACCTTTGTTACGTTCGCTACCATGGCTCCACGTCTTGCATAATCTCCGGTGTCCGTTTAGTAAACTTTATGTTGGAGCCGTATCTTTCCTCCAGGGCTCTAACGCTCGCCTGTCTTCGCCCGTAGTCGAGCTCCGAGTGCATGGTTCCTAAAAAAGGGGCCGCTATGATGTTTTGGCGTAGTTCGCCAGGGTTGTTTTCTGTGGATGCTAGAGGGCGATCACGATGTGGTCGCAGCTCGCCCTGCCACGCTACACTCCCAACACAAAGCGTTCTCCGTGTGGGCAGGAGTGCAGTCTTCTGCAAAGTGATCGCTCGCACCGTACAAACAGCAGACACTGTCAGAGTTGCATCGTGAAGTGACGTGGCCGCATGTGCAAGAGCGACTTCATGCTGCCACGTAAAAGTTTTTTAATATGAAAGGGCGTCCAGCCGATCAGTAAGCCATCGTTCGTTTTCAAGATCTGGTAAACGGATGGCGAAGCCTCCACAATACGTAAGTTGTTACTGGTACGGTGTTTTGTAGTAGTTCCTGTGTTTAAACACCTTTTCGCGGATATTCTGCCCATTGCGAGCATTGATAATTGTGCGGAATATGCCAGAAACTACGCTGGGGTACATGTCTGGGGTACATGAGAACTGTACATGTCACGCCAAACCATGGATGTCATCTCTTCGACCGGACAGTGAAGCGTCTTCACCGTCCGGTCGAAGCAAAAATAAAGGGTGGTGTGCGTATGATATTTACTGCTCTGAGTGACGTCGACGCACGGGGAAGGGTTTGCGTCGACGTAAGGCCGCCGTTCTCCAAATCTGCGAGTTACGACTGCTGAGCCCATAGTTCTGCAGACAATTGCGCCTCCACAAATGTAACGCTGATTATCGAGTTGACTGATGGTCATCTACAATTTCAATATTACAATCAGACACCTAACTGCAAAATTTAAACAGCTAATTAACATGCTTCCATTTTTCTTATAAATGCCACTTACAACCATAATATAGCCCCCACTACAGCCATTCATCATTTTGCGCAATGGAGACAACTTTACCAGAGTAGGCCTATTAGTAAAAAGTGTTTTAAAGTCTCCTCTTTAACACTATATTTTCCTCGCAGCTTTGTATCCACCTGCATTCTAATGTTTTTTTAGTTACCTCAACTCCTGTTTAGTCTCCTTTTCAAAGTATACTTTTACGCCCTAGAGTTTCAAGAAAACCTAATATCGGCCACAAAAATGTTCTTTGATACTATCCCATTTTTAGGTCCGTTTATGCTTTTATACCTCGTTTGCCTCTTCCTTGATATTCTTGGTTCTCTTGGCTTCCCCAATTACCTTTACATATTTCATCGTCGGTCATAAAGTCTTTTTTACCCTCTGCGTGTCCGCGTTATTTATGTAAAAGGGCCTAGACACTTTAGCTGCCCACTTGGGAGTAGAGATGGTTCTTAACATTACCGCCCGGCATACTTTACTGTGAGCTTTTTGAACGTTAACCAGATGTACCTAATGTATTTTGAACCACTCGGTTAGTTGATTTTCACGCGTGCCTAAAGCTGAACGAGCCGGGTTTTGGCGATGTCGTACTTAGTCGCCCTATTTTACGCAGACTACTGCATTTATAAAGGTGTGGCCCCGAACGATGACGTCTTTTTCAAATTCCTAGAGCAGCGGCGCATTCTTTATACCGCCAGCGAACTTTAGGCTTCATTGGAGCTGCGTTTCGCTTTTCTTTAATTTCAGGCTGTTCCTCCTGAGTCCTCAAGTATTTTTAGATTTCATATATTCACATTCAAACGCATTTGTGTTGCCTTGGTCTGGTTATTTTGGCAGGCTGCACTGCAATTGAGTCAGTGTTAATATCTTGTTAAACCGTTATTCCTAACTTTTCTGTGCTACATTTACCCGAAATCTGCCCATTTCTGCCGAAAAATATGTATAAGGAGTCGGATATCTTTCTGGGTAACAGAAAACAGAACGGAACAACATGGTCTGTGTATAGCATTCCCTGAAATTCCTTCACTACTAAGTTGCGTTTCCACATGACGTAACTATCATTTCCTTTCTGCACCTCCCGTTCATCATGCTCGTTTCCCATTTGGTGGACTTCTCGTATTACTCGCGCCGCGTCCACGAAAAATGCGCAGAAAAACGTGACGCGATGGTTGATAGTTTGAGATTCGATATTCTCTTGAGTGCTAGACCACCTTTTTTTCTTTTCTTTCCCAACCCTTTTTTTCCTTTTCCTTTTCTTTCTCCGCTTTGAAACTCCCGTGTTGAATGCTGAGGGTGCCTGTTCAATTATTTTTTTTGCGTATTCGCATAGCTAACGCACCATCTCTTGCAAAGCGCTGTTGTGAAAGCGCATGTATTTTATTATAATTAACTACCTTTCTGCTATCCCTCTGCAAATTCTGAAGCGCTCCCCGTCCGGTCTCACAACTCGCATGATGAATGGAGCGTTGGTTTCTTCAATTGAATGTATTGGGACAGCGCGCTCCGTGATTAGAACACACCTGCCGTATGAGCACGTGTTGTTTGTTATTTGTTATAATTAACTACACTTTCTCCGTCAGTTTTGCATTACTCATATTCTTCCCAGTATTCCTGCAATTCGCTTAATGGATTATATTTGATGTTTCTTCCATTTTTTTTTGTTCGCATATCTCGCTCGCCGTCACTTGCTACTGCACCTAGCGTTTGTTGCAAGCACGGGGCTCCTGTAGCGCGTACGTTTATTTGCTAGAAAAGTGTGACTGACAGCCATTCATGGATATCGTTTCAGTACAACCACGTTGCCGACAACTACTGCCATAAAATATCCAATGATTATGCCGTCTTTCGAGCCCGTCTTGTTGCACAGTTGTTTTGGGATAGTTTCAATAAAACATGAGAACAGGCCGTTTTCTGTAACCACACGACTATCGCAGGGACCCATGTATTGACAGCATACCAGAATGCTTAGTTTCGTGCAACTCCATTGTGAATTGCTCATAAGGTCAAGTTACACATAACGGATTATATCTATTTTAAGTATTTTGCACGCATGGACATCGCCGGGTACTGCCGTTATATCTTATAGTTCCTGCCTGTATTTTTTCTTTTCCCCATGCTCTTCTCCTCTGCGTCACCAGTGAAGGGGTAAACGGACGGTTGTTCTTCCGATCAACCTATCTGGGCAGAGTGGGGCTTTTTCCGGAAAAACGGCTATCGTTGGAGCACATGATGGTTTCCATAATAAAGTACGACACTTTCTCCATCTCGTTCCCGTCGCCCTTTTTTTTTGTTTTCAGAACACACATAGTTCCTACATTGTAGGCTTTTATGTATTTATTTATTCATTATATACTGAGAACCTGCGGGGAAAGCAGGAAGGGTACATCAAGGCCAATGTGCAACGAAGGTACAACAAAGTCACGACGAAATTATTACAAGGATGCATCAAAGGTACAACATAATAATCACAATCAAATACTACAGGTTTTTTTACACACATGGGCTGAGTACACGCACTTCCACGTAAGACAAAATCAAAGCACCGCACTGTAAGGCGCAACACATGTTGATAATAAAGTTAAAGCAGACAGTATTGGGATAGCCCGTTAATGAAGCGCATTTTACGTTGGTACAAAAAGCAGCGTTCAGTTCCTGGCAACATATTCCAGTCAGTTATGCATTGTGAAAAACAAAGTGTTTAAAAACGTGAGCTCTTGAAAATATTCGCTTAATGCTGCAAGTTTTTTTTGAGGGGAAGACATGGAAAAATGTTTTAGCATATAATTGTCTGGGTTTAATTTCAATTAGGAAAAAAATACTACACGGAATAAGTTAAGTACAGCAGCTCGTTAGGTGTCCTATAGAAGTTGGTTTCCCAACTGCAACATTGTAGAGGGGGAATATAGATGTCTGGAGCTACTGTAAATGCAACAGACAGCGATGCCCTCAATGTTTTTAAGCTTTTGTGTGGTAGTTTTCTGAGCGTCTTATTATACAACGGCGAGTTCTGAACACGGTCTCCTCATTGTTTTGCATCCTTTGAAGTTTAAAGGGAACTTGGAACACTTTTTACAACTATTTGTAAATCATAAATGTTCGCAGAACGCAGTCGACAAATAATTGTAGTATCCAGATTAGAGGGTCTCAAAGTAACTCAGCCAAAAGTACTTCTTTACGGCTATTAGATAACTTGGAAACTTGCTAAAAAGATTTCTGTCTGTTTTCCCGTCATGGCGTGCTTCTACAGCAGGACGTACATAATTACAGCGGAGTAGCTGCTGTTGGCCCGCTTTCGTTTATTTGCAACAATGAAAGTGTTTTCCGGATGAATTGCTCTCTTAACAGGTGCTGCGCACTCTGGTTCTGTTGAACGGAAGCGTGGGGAATCGCGGTAGACTGGAAAGTCTGGTTCGTCACAGCGAGGACTTACAAGCGAGTGGGAGGTCCTGTGGTATATGTCATGCAGGTCACGTGTATGCGGACCGCTATCCGTGCCTATACAGGGACGCTTGTATATGGACACTTGTATACGGACCGTATACGGACAGCACTTCATATACAATGCGGTGTATAGTTTCAGAAATATCGGGTTGATCGTGTTAGTCACAGCTGAAGATGGAGGTCAGATTGTCACGTTTACCAAACTCTGGAGCGAAGCAACGCATCTGCAAAATACCGACAGTGTCGTATTACTTCTGAACCCGTGTTTAAATGATCGCTGCCAATCAATAATTTGTAGGTATCTTTTGCAATTCCTTTGCGCAAATGGCCTTTTTATTCTCATCCTGAGAATCCACGATTCTCCACAGCTTCATAACTTCCTCAATATGCTGTAGCAGGGTTGCGAGTTGGGCGAGGTGGTGTACTTGCATCTTTGGGAACAGCGCGAACTAACAGGGGCACAAAAAGAAAGAAGTGAACACGACTGGCGCTGTCCTGTCCACTTCTTTCTTTTTGTGTCCCTGTTAGTACGCGCTGTTCCCAAAGATTCCTCAATATGCATGGTGCAAGTTTGTTTGGGGATCTGAGTCTACTGAAGTAATGTTTGCTCTTCCCGCTTTTTCTTAACAATGGAATCGTGGAAACTGGCGTTAATCTGCTCTGTAAAGCGGTCCACACATTAGCTTGTCTTCATAGTTTTCAAACCACACCAACGCCGTTAGCTCCAGAAATAACACAACGATAGCTAGCTTTAGGGCGGTGTCTCAGCTATTATATCGACTCGCCCGTTGGTAGTGCGGCAGTGACTATTCGATGTATGGGAGAGCTGCACCAGCAAATGATGAACCCAGCTTCCAGTAGGCGCCGGGTGCCGAGGATTCTTATTCCCGTTCATATTAAAAGGCGGTTGCAGCAGGTTGCGGCGGTTGCGACAGTTGCAGCTTTCAGCTTCCACGCCAGTCCTGGCCTTTCATGTTGACGTCCCCAGGACAATGCACCGACATTGTTACGAGTGACGGAGGAGCAACGTTTATGTGCAACCGTGATCACGACACGACAGGGGAAGCAACCGCCGCTTAGCGTCCGCCTTCTCTTCTTCCCGACGATCCCTATCCTCCCTAAGTTATTTGGAATCATAGGCATTCATCAGCAAAGTTTGTACGTAGCTTCGTAATATTAGCAACATCTCCTGCAGCATACTTTTTTGAATAGTATATTTCCGCTTAGGTGGGTTGTATTTACGCACCAGAAATTAGGTAAAGTACACCAACTTATGATCTAAAGTTCCGTGGCGAATTTCGGTGGCATGATGATTCAAAGTTAACAAGTTCAAGGCAAGATATAGGACCGAAGGTGTACAGCTTCTCACACGAGTAGGAAGCGAAGGCCTTTCTCTAAGATTACTCGCCGAGAGCATGTGAACAAATCTTTGAGAACTCGGCATTTCTCTGGGGCCGCACTCTAGCCTTTCCCAATTATAATTACGCAGGTTAAGGTCCCCAATCATTATAAGTAATTAGTTTAAATACTGGTTGAACTGGTCGCAAATTTTTAACGAAACTCGTGCTCAGCATGGTTCTGTATGTACAACCTGCCATGACTGTTTGGTTCCCCACCAATTTCTATGTAAAAAGCACCCTCATATCGCAGGGATCAAGTTCAGAAAATTGATACAATGACAAACCACTTTTTCAAGAACTGCACTGCCACTCCTCTTATTTTGCAATTCCTACGATAACACGTATATAAAGGCTGTAACATGCAATTATCTTGCTTTTGAGTGTGCAAGCAAGTTTTAAAAATAGCAGCACCGGAAATGTAGCATGAAGCTGAGGGGCATTAGGTGCGAGTAGCTATTTTATTCGAGAAACAAGAAAGCTCAGTCAAAAGAGTCGTAATGGCGACGCAGCCGGCACTACGCAGAGCACGACTGAGCTAGCCTCCTCTTACTCTCCCAGCCAGCACACAGATATTCCCGCTGCTAGGGTGTGGCGGGATTGACTTCAGCTTTGGTATCGCCCCTATTTTCAGAGGGAGCGTCGTATCGATGACAGATTCCCTACGTAGGTAGAGAAGGTAACACCCACATGGAAATGACGCCGAATCTCTCTTGCAAGTGCTATACTCAGAGTCACTGGAAGGAAAAGTTTCCGCCCGTCAGCACGTTTCGGATGCCTGCATCATCCTTCGTTATAGTGGGGCTCCATTCGAACACCGTTTATGCATTGGGGGTTGGCGGGCATCGCGAGGAGTGAGCCCTACTGCTAAGGGTGACTTAATAATTAAGGCCCATAAGCCGGTGAACGACTTTGTAGGTTTCGAAATGCGCGCGGATCAGTTTTCTGAACCCCGACGCTGGCGCACTGGAATCCAGACCCGTACCGCGTATCTGGGCTCGTAGAAGACTGTCCACCTGTTCATGTACTAACAGGTGTGGGCGTGTTGTTGATGCTGGATCAGCTGTCGCGCTGGCTGGTGTGCTTCTTCCGCCCTTTGGGCAAAATCGTCAACGTTAGTGGGATCTCCAGTCTTATTAAGGGGTAGCATAGAATATAAAGTAGTTGTAGCAATAAGACCATCAACCAGTTGAAAAAAAGTCATTCCTGTAGTTTCCTGAATCACCGTTTTGCTGGCGAAGGTGGCGTATTGCAGAATCTCATCTAATTTTGGGCTCTACACCGATTTACATTAAAAGAATGTTGGCGAGGGTCCTGTTCAGTCTCTCTGCCAGTCCGTTGGTTTCGGAAAGGTACGGGGTCGTTCGCCCGTGGGTAGTGTGGGTGAATTCTATCACAGACAGATTGAGGTATACTAAGGAAGATATTCCATGGTGTGTTATGATTATCTCTGGAGCCCTGTGCCGCAACAGGATTTTGTGGACAAATCCTGTTGGATTCGTCCGCATCCTGTTGTGGACGAAACTAGGGCTGAGCTGAAGGCAGATGCTGTCTTCACATACCGCGCGAGGAAGGCGGCCGTCACCACAATCTTTGTTCTTCTCCTCGTGGTCAGCCGAAATGTGCATAGTGTACATATGCCGAATAGATGGAAACGGGTGCTTGGAGGGGGTATGGGCTGATAGAACTTCTACCGGCTTAAAGAGTTATGTCTTTCTCCTCTGGCACTCGCGGCACGTCTTGACATAATGCTAGACGGTTAGTAGCAGCTTCGGTCAATATTTCCGCCGAATCCTGGGCTGATATCTAGGTGTCCCGCCGAGGTATCCTGATGGCAAGCGTACAAAAACTTCTGGTCGCATCCCCGCGCGTAAAAATGCGTCCCTTGCCTTTCCAAAATTGCGCATGTAGAGTATAATGTTGCGGAGGCTCATTTGACAAAAGTTATCGGATGAAGGCACCTCTAATTTGAACGTCGAGGCCCTCCAGGTGCTGCTTAAAAAGAAACATTTCACGCTCTTCTCGTTGCAGCAACGCCATTTGGGTCGTGCTGAAGGCTCAAAGGAAGGGAACGCTTCGTTAGTTGCGATACGTGTCGCATAAAGGGAGCCCAGGACAAGCTGACTGCGTCCCTGGGCCTGCGCCGTTACCTGGAGATGACCGTCATGTCGTATCTTTTCATACGGAGGGCATATCTGGGAAGGCGTCTGGAAGGGTCCTTAAGAAGATGACCCAGCCAGCACAGCGATGGTGGTCGCTGAAAACTCTAAATGGCTCCCATAGAGGTATGGCCGCCACTTGCCGAAGGCCCAGATGGTCGCTAGACACTGCTTTTTCATTGTATAGTAATTCGGCGCAGACTTTGAGACAGTGATGGTCGCTGAAACCTCTGCATTGAACCTATATATGTACGGCCGCCACTTGGTGATGGCCTAGATGATGGCTAAGCAGTCCTTTTTTGTTTGTAGGGTAATTCGTCCCAGCTTTTGAGAGTGCGGCTTGCATAAGCCAGAACATGTTCTGCTCCATGCTGCCACTGAACAAGAACCACACCAAGACCGACATTACTGCTGTAGTGTGGATTTGTGCATCTGTTATTTCATCAAACTAAGCGAGTATCGGCGCTCTTTGTGCCGGCCTCGCAGGTCATTGACGGCTGTTTCTTGCCCTCTTGCCAAATGAAAGCCACGTCTTCTTTCTACACTCTTGTAAATGGCTTTGCGATGTCACAAAAAGTATCCACAAAGCACCTGTAGTAAGCGGAAAGACACAGAAACCGACTAAAAGGCTTTTCTTGGCTGGTCTTGCGAAAGCTGTTACAGGCGCTGTCATCACTGCGCCAGGTGAGACTCCCTCAGCGCTGATCAGGTGAGTAGCCAAAGTTTCCCTTCTCAGGTTTTACATTCCGGCCAGATGATTTTATGGCCTCTAGTACCAGCCGCAGCCTGCATAGATGTTCTTGAATGGGCGCTCACAGGACCTTAACCAGGTTGAAAATACAAGACTGCCATTTTACGCCCGGCAAGGAGCTGTCCACCATTCCCTGGAAAATCGTGGGTGTTCAGAAAAGGCCATACGGGAAGATCTTTGAACTAATGAAGCCCGTTTAGTTTACCAGACTGTAGCAAATGCGTATGCGTCACGCCGAAACCGAAACCGAAACTAGTTTATTGAGAACTACTTTGGCGCAGTAACACAAAGCAGCCCCCCCCCCCCCCCCCCCCGCGTAGCTTTGTCTCCATTGCCACAGAAAGTTGTCCCCGAGTATAGAAGAATCCCAATACGAAATAAAACCGACTATATACGTATGATTAGAGGAACGTTTGAATTAGTTTTCGAATTTCCCGCAGTCTGGCACCTCCTCCCGATATGCCTGGCTAACGATGAACGGCGCCATGTGGCCAAGCTAAATATTCAAACCAATTGTCAGCTGATTTAAACCTAGAGAACAGTCATGTCACATGAAAAACGTAAGGGAGATGTTTATGGGAACTGGAGATGTCAACTCTGCATGATCCCAGCATGATTCCATTTCCCGTGCCAAACCAATATCTTTACGCAGACGAGTCGCAAATCTGCGTA
Source organism: Haemaphysalis longicornis (assembly GCF_048455015.1). Classification (NCBI taxonomy): domain Eukaryota; kingdom Metazoa; phylum Arthropoda; class Arachnida; order Ixodida; family Ixodidae; genus Haemaphysalis; species Haemaphysalis longicornis. The sequence continues at coordinate 128,124,214 of NW_027526295.1, read as the reverse complement.
GGATACCCACCAACACATATATCTACGCATTACAAGTGGGTGAAGGTGCTTGGCAGGAAACAACCTGCGCTAACTTGACACTGTTCTAATTGCGGGAAAACACCACCGAGTTCTATGAATCAGGGTAAAGATAACGGGTATGGTGAAGGGGCAACTGAAGCATTATATATCATACCTCTACGATGTCGTCGGAGGCAGCTCTGACCAGCCCGTGACCTCGAGGTAACTGTCAGTTAATTGAGAGAGCAAAAAACAAGGGGTGCTGCCATCGGTATCTGTAACTTGAGGTTCTACCGTTGAGCTCACTACAATCTGTTTGCCCTCTCAGCCCAAAGTCTATTTATTTGGTAAATCAATAAAGTTTTCTCTCAATTCTTTAGGTTTCTCTCAGCGAAAAAACCAAACCGTTCAGTCCGGCCACAACGGTAAAAATCAAGCAATTTGAAACAGCCACAGTCTTGCCTTGTCGCACGAACTGACCAACAACCCGCAGCCGCAATATTTCACGTAACATTCCCCTAACTAGCAGCAAGATTTCACGCGTAAATTTTCAACGCCTCAAGTGTAGATGGCTTCGGTCTCTCCAGTACCGGGCTGACCGAAAATTGTTTCGCCTAGTGTCGCTCTCTTCAATCAGCTTCAGTGTTTGGAAAGAAAGAAATAGTAACTTCAGCGACTCTGTTCCGAAAGGCTCCCTCGACGTCCCAGTAACTCTGTCCCGTCGTACATCTCTTACAGACCTGCACATAGCACGAGTACGAGGGTTCGATTCCCGGCCGCGGTGGCTGCTTTTCTGATGGAGGCGAATAAGCAAAAACGTGCGTGTATACGAGATTTCGGCGCACGTTTAAAGATCCCCAGGTGGTCAGAATTAATCCGGAGCCCTCCACTACCGCGCGCCTCATCGCCTGCGTTGCGTCGGCACGTTAAATCCTACAACAAATCAATCAAGACCTGCACACAGCTGCTATGTAACATTTTTTTGGATCTGGTCGATGCGCACTTAGAGGTGGATGTAATGCCTCAAGCACTGTCTTTTGATTTGTTTGCCTATGCTTTGTTACCGGCGCCTGGCCGCGTATGCCTAGATTTTCTTGCGGTTTAAACGAAGCCAGCACTCAGGACTTTTTTTGTACGCCGGAAGGGCGATCTTGCTTAGAGACATTTTCTACCATTGATTGTGGGGCTTAACGCGCCGACGTTACATAGGCGATGCGTCGCGCCTTAGTGGTGGGCTCTGGATTATTTTGACCATCTGGGGATCTCTAACGAGCGCCAAAATCTCCAACACACGGGCGTTTTCGGATTTCGCTTCCATCAAGAGCGCTTTGACGGAGACAGGTGTTGGCTTTCCGGTCACTTTCCTAGGCTTGCGGTCACTTTCGTAGTTATAGTTCACAATATTCCAGACTGAAGCAAAACAGCACGAAAAAACGAAGGACGAGGGAGAACATACACACGAGCGCTGGTGTGTGTGTTCTCCTTCATCCTTCGTTTTTTCGCGCTGTTTTGCTTCAGTTCATAATGAACCAACTGGCCCCACTTCAGACATTAATATTCCGGAACCACATCGATGCTTCCAACGAAGAGCACAACAGATAAAGGCGTCAAAAGCAAACACCGCGGAAGATTCATAGGTGTCTCTTCAAACGAGTACCAGAAAGTACGTACGGCCAAACATTATGAACGCTCATGTTCTGGAGTCACCGATTGTATTTTTTCGATCTTTTTTTGGTGCAGACGGTGCTGCAACGCCAGCCACTCCCGAGCGTGACATTCACGAGGCTAGGGATGAGACATTCGTGGCCACAGAAGTTCTGCCGACTACCACCGTTTTAGCGGGCCGCACGGCTTCGTTACAGTGTAATCTCAAACCATTTAATGGGTACGAGGTAAGTAGGTTTCATATAATCTTTATTCGTTGGGTCATCACGTAGTTATATTGAAGTTTTTCGGACTTGTACCATGGTTTTTCTTTAAACAATTTTTTTTCACCGGCTCCATAATCAGTAAAATATTGAGAGGATTTTTATTTTTGACAAACTTACAGGCGGAATTGTACAATGACATGTTATGAAAATAACTGATTAAATTTTAACTATGTATCTCCCAAATGTATTTCAACATCATAGTACCAAGCGAGTATTTGTTATTATAATACATGGTACCATTTAATGGGTACGAGGTAAGTAGGTTTCATATAATCTTTATTCGTTGGGTCATCACGTAGTGATATTGTAGTTTTTCGGACTTGTAGCATGGTTTTTCTTTAAACGATTTTTTTCCACCGGCTCCATACTCAGTAAAATATTGAGAAGATTTCTATTTTTGACAAACTTACAGACGGAATTGTACAATGACATGTTAAGAAAATAACTGATTCAATTTTAACAATCTCCCAAATTTATTTCAACATCATAGTACCAAGCGAGTATTTGTTATTACAATACATGGTACAGTAACGTATATATGTGCAGACCATCAAGCAAAAAACGAAGTATTAGCAATTGAACGAGTCAGGGCCGCAACATACCTATACACGTTAAGCAATTCAACCAAGTATTGTAGATTTCTCGTATTTTTATGGAGGTGAGAAATTAGGGTGGACAACACAAGTCTTATATCTAAAGTCCTAAACACAGTTTACCATGGTTGGAGTTCAAACTCTGCAAGTTGTTTGAAAGCAAACAGGCGAATTGTTTTTCTCTAGGCATAGTTACGTGACTGTAAATAGCGGTCAATATCTCCGTAGCGCATACAAAAGCTACATTTTGGAACAAATATAAGCAAATACCCTGGCGTCGTTTTAGGTTTGAAAAGTTATGACATTTTTCATCAAACGCTCGTAATAATTATTGTACGCGCTTCATTATTCCATTCGTTGAAAAAACCGTTGGATATCTTGCTGTATTTATAAGTTCTGGGGTCAAGTAAGCATGTCTTCCTGCAGTAAAATCATAGCTTACCTAAAGGAAGCTGTTGCGGAAATCGCGCTACCGGCTGATAGATGTGAAAGGCAACACAACTAATTTCCCAGTTTAATGCAAGAGGCACACTGCGACTTCCCTGAAACCGCAGTGTGCCGCAGTTAGGACCTTCTTCTCCAAACGCCAAACGACAATTATCAAGTATTGAGCTCTTTCCCCTTTACTCTATAGTTTATTCGAGCATGCGCGTAGAAAGGAAGCGCAAGGCTACGTGTTCGCCGATTGACATTTTATTCGGCGTCACGGTAAGTAAGAGTGTCATCAAAATTTAAATGCAAAATAATTACCAGCTGCACTACAGAAAGAGCACGAGGTTGAAGAAAAACACGGGGAAGTCACAACAATGAACAACCAACTAAGCCAGGGCGGCTTATTTTGATGACATGGCCTACCGCCGCACAACGCCTGAAATGCCTCTTACTCTTACTTATTACTCTTACCAGCCGGAGTAGAGCTGATCATAACCTCCTCTAAGCCCTTCAACCGTTGTTACATTCAAAAGTACAAATTAGGGTGTGAACTGTACTCATGTGCAGGGGTACACACAAATACATACATACATACATACATACATACATACATACATACATACATACATACATACACACATACATACGTACGTACGTACGTACATACATACATACATACATACATACATACATACATACATACATACATACATACATACATCCGTACATACGTAGGTGCGTACAGTGCGGTCTTCCGTTAAACGCTACAAGCGAAGTCATTTGCAGCGCAAGTAAAATGCCTTTACTGCACCCCGTTGATGGCGTTTCTTGTCGTAAAATACGTCATTCAGTTCCTTCGGCTATACTGAGGACTGCGTTTTCGATCCTTGCTCTTTGCTTTTCTGTACACGTGCCCGTAGCCTTAGCAGACGTAGTGAAGTAGGCTGTCTTGCTCTTTAACAGTTGGCCGTAAAATAGACGCACACAAGATGTATGTATGTACGGGATGAAAGATAGTGCTTGTGCAGAGTCCACCTCCGCATTGATTCACTCTGGATTAACCTTACGCACTCCTGGCGAAACGCAAAAACGCCCGTGTGACGAGATTTCGGCGCATGTATAAGATACCCAGGTGGTCAACATTATTCCGGAGCCCTCCATTACCGCGCGCCTCATAACCTGTGCAGTTTCGGCGCGTTAAATCCAGCAATCAATGAAACATACAATCAATGTGACTCACTCATGTCAGGAAGCATCAAAGCTGGAGTTTGTGATCAGCCAAAAGCAACCCTTTTGCTACCACACACGCCCACTTTAAAAACTACATAACACATTTTTCAATTGGTTTACTTTAATGGTTTGAATAGCGTCCCCTCATATAGATAATAATGTTGCAGCTCGGGCTCTTTTCTCGCACTTAGCTCTTCTTTTTATTCAGACGCAATGCTTAATGATCCGCTTATTTCTGAAGAAATTCCGGCGTAGTCGGTTTCGCTGACTGTCAGGAATGCATACATCACGTGGTTGCACCTCATTTGTTGAAATTAAAGGAGAAAGCTTGTTGGCGCATGACATCGGTGGTTGTTGTATATTGCTGCAAATAGATGTAATTTCCTTTTGCGTTCGCTTTCTTACTGTTTCGCGACTTGTAACTGCCACACAATTACTTAGGAGTGTTGAATTAACCTCTTTTCTTCCCGTGTAAATTTCCGCTTTTCTTTCTTTTTCGTTGTTTTTTTGTCGAACGTTTTTATCCTACTATGTATCTGGTCATGTTTTTTGGCTACTGCTGTTTGCTATTTCTGTTAGATTTTTTATGTTCACTAACATACGAGGTCCCGATTCAGTCTTTGACTATGATACCTCCTTATATATACACAACTTTTGTAATTTATCTCTTTTCTAATAAAATCCTTTCTGACTCTGACTCTGACTTGCCATATATTTTTAACATGGTTGTTACTTCAAAATTGTCAAAGTTTTTATTTTCGCTCACTCACTTTGATATTTATTTGATGTTATGTTTCTTTTGTCTCTGCTGCTGTATTTGACCTTATGTTTTCAGTGTGTTACATTGCAGGGATTCTGCCTCACCTGCTTCGACCCCTTGTGGGGTCTGCAGTATTTCATAAATAACTAAAACGAAATTGCAGTTGAAGTCATACAATTAACGTGTAGTAATTGAACGAAACATTTGAATTTCTAGTTTTGTTGGCTACTCGCAACAGATGTTAAACTTTTGAAAAATATCCTAAAGCACCGATAGGTTGCTTATCTGTAGGTATTTTTCAGATTTCGTGGGTGAATGAAGACACCGGGAAGGTTTTATCAGTGGGAGCAATTCTGATTACAAGCGAGTCTAGAGTGTCTGTAAGACAGCAGACAAACGAGTCGACTAGGCTGCTCATCAAAAACGTGCGACTGCACGACAGCGGTGCCTATGCCCGCCATCTCCACAGCGATCCCATGAAAACATTGTACTTTATGCTTCGAGTCATCGGTAAGTGCATTGTTAGTGAAGTTTTTGTATGATGTACGTTGAACTGCGTAGTTCATGTGTTTTTTTTTATGTTGCTGTTTGATTCTTAGTTTTTCTGTTGACATGCATATTGTGCTGTAGTAAGAACACTAGCGCTTAAGACCAGCATGACGAACGCTCTACACGCAACATCTGAACGGCCTGACCTAAGTAAACAGAAAAGCGTTCGCAAACCAGTCTTTCGGAGCATCTCGCAATCGCATGTTTTCCGTTTAGGCGCTTTTCATTCGACGCGGCAAAGGAAGCACAGAAAATATAACGTCACCCAGATGTACCGAGAAACGCAGAAGTTTCCGAAATATTATTCATGATTGTATTTAGAGGCGAAGTAATTACGTAAGCAAAGCTGGTACACTTTCTTCAATTGCTCCCTTCCTGCAGGTAAGAAGAGCACGCTGAAGCGAAGTAGTCTTGCTGTCAATTTCCGCACAACGCTTCCCACATTCACCAAATAGTAACTGTGTTTGGACGTTCTAATATAATCAAGATTATACTGCGAGTATTTGAAAATAATAAAACCGCAACAACCCGTTCACACCTAGTACTTCCCGCTGGCATACGCGGTGGATAGACCCTCTTTCCAACTGTCCTAATTCCTAGTAATTCTGTGTCACTTTTGTTTTACAGAAACATTTTGAAATTTTATAACCGGTTTCAAAATGCCCCATTAGTGCAATTTCTTGTGTAATGCATACATTTAATGTTCTGAAAGCCAAGCATTCATTTTAAGAAACTGGCGTCTTTCACGCGGTTCCAAGCAAAAGACATATGCATAAAGATGCAAGCAGAAGATACGTATACCTACACGGTTATAGTGTATATACCACACAATTCTGGACAAAAACTATAATTCATTGCAGGCTGTGAAGGTGGATGACCAGCGAAGCTGAGGTGACAATTTTTATTTTTTAAGTTTTAAATCTGCAGGCTCGTGGAACCGGCATATATTTTTATCATGCTACAGCTGCAGCAGGCGTTCACGGGCCATGCAGACAAAACAAAAGTTTGGTTCATTCGAAATATTGCCTTCGAAAATCATACTCACACCACCTTTAACGTAAACTTTGCTCAAATAAGCTACGCCATTAGGAAAAAAGGGAATGGCCATGCGAGTCTCTAGTCAATTGCCGTAATAGAATATATGACGTAATATGTACAGCCGTGCGAGTAGAGAAGACCGCCAAAAGAACCCATCTTAATCAGCGCATATAAGCTTGAAGACCGAGCTATTTTCGCTTAAGTGTAATGAATATTCATTTTTATCACAGTATGAATGGCGAGGGAAATACAAGAAGTTACGAAAGTAGACGTAAACATAAAGTACTAGTGAGTACTACTGTTAGTACTTCGCGCCCTAAGCTTGTTATACCTGCACAGCCGTTCGCTGCTAAGTGGTTGTCCAAGACGACAGTCCCCGATTAACGTAAGCCACATCTTTACGTGACCTTATCTGTCCATAATACCTGATGTTTCTGGAAACGTTTACTACCTACCTCAAGAAAAACAAGCCAGGTGCAAATGTGGTTAAAAAATGGGTGCGGTTTAAATAAGCTAACCTTGGATATGCAAAGCAAAAGTTTGGCTTAGTCTGGTTGATTCTTAGTTTCGCTTAGTTAACATTTAATGTAGCTGTATTGCGGACCAGGGCTCAAAGCCGTTCGGTCCCGGGCAACGCTCACAGAAACAGGCGTTGCATCACTTTCATTCTCGGCGAAACCGGCGTTCCTCTATCACGGCGAACGTGGCGCAAGATGAGTCACATAGCCGGAGATGACCAAGCGGCGCATGCGTTAAAGTTGGCTGGTTTGGTCGGCTGCTGATCAGCTGAACGGTTACTCCCGTCGCGGCCGCCACCCCTACGTGAGCACAACGACTGAAATAGGGGCCTGCCGAAGCACGCGATGCGCTTTGAGGGGTGTGCCGCCGAGGGGTGTCTCCGGTCAAAAGGTTAACTTGCCCATCCTCCGCGAAACCGCTGGACGAAAGTAGTAAAGATTTGCTTTAAAACAAAGCAGAGGCGAATAGCAGTGTGGAGCATGATGATGGTTATGGGAGAATGTTAATGGCGCAAGGCCAACTGGGGAAAAAGTGTTAAAACGCTGGTTATATATGAGAGGTAAAAACGTAAACACTAAAATCAGTCAGAAAGAAGACAAGTAACATCACAAAACGACCGTGATAATGGCTCTTGTATAAATCCAGGAAGTGATCAGGCGTGCTGTGAAATTAGGTCTAAAAATTTACTTCAGCTAAATATTCAAAAACGCGCGTGACAGAAAACATGGGATCGTCAGGCAGAAAATCGCTGGGTGTAGTAGGATGTGTAGTCTCTATAGTTGTGGGAAGTGTTTGCGTCGTGTTGTGTCAATTGCCTTGCATTGAACGAGTATGTGAACTACGGATAGGGCCTCTCCACACCTGCTGCATAGATGTCTTAAGACCCCGTGAGTAAATACGATATATGGCGTGTGTGCCCTATCCGTAGCCTAGCAAGGGCAACTTCTCTGTATCTGTTGCGAGTCAGTGGTGTATGGTCCCAAGTGTAGGGCGGTGCGGAGCAGTATGGTGGCTTCATCTAGAAAGACTGGTGGTAAACAAAGTTCCGCTCTATGAACACAGCGCACTTCCGCTCTAGTGCGACTTTGCTGCAGTCCGCTGCGGACTGAACTACGCTCTTAAAGTTTGTGTGACGACACGTGCCTGGGAAATTATTGCAGACGCCGCGAAACGCACGAATCGAACTTTTAACTTAAATTGAATCATTTCTCCGTGAATAAAGCATCAATTGTTGCCAGAAAAGCGCTGGGGGCACTATAAAACCGAAAATCTTTCGAAAAAAACAAACTTGTATTTTGTTTGCGTGGCCCCTCTAAGCAACCGTGGCCCAAGCGGGTAACGGAGGCCATATCACTGAGAAAAATAGCGGCTACGACAACGCTAATATTGCGCTGCCGGTGACGTGTGACCGGCTGGTTGAGTCAAGTTTCTGCACCGGCGGACTACCCTTACGGCAGCCAGCCTGAAGTCAAAGGAAGTGAGCACGCAAAATACAAAAGCTGAGAACGAACGCCTGGCGCTGGAATACCTCTAGCTTCGAAAACCACAAGAACCTGAAAGGTGTGCTCCAGCGTTGGTGAGTAACGCGACCTTAGGAGGGCGGATAAAATCACGCACGCTGGTGTTTCGAGCTTGAATACAGACAGGACGCGCCGTGTTTCTGTTGAAGCAGAACAAAACTGTAGGAAAGCTTCGCGATAACAATATCGGGAGTAAAACACTGCTTCAAGAGCGGAAGCGAATACATACGTATTTTTTGCACGGTTGAAGCCTGCGATTTTTTTTTATAGCGTAATAGTAGAAGACATGGGCTTACCCTGAAAACGCTTTTAGAACAGGAGCTGGCCAACGCCGGCCTTACCAGCGGAGTCTTAGACTGACGTCCCTCACCACAAATGTGGTCTATTCAACTTGGATTAAAATTTTTTTCTCTCTCGCCCTCTCTCCCTGTTTCGTCGCTCTCTCTTGTGTGGATACACTTGGTGCAGAAATCCATACGCTCAGTAAGAGGCGTGAGACAATGCGATTGGTTAGAACACGGGCCAGATCTGGTGTTGCAAATTACAACCATTCTTTCTGTACGTGGAAAACAGTTTGCAAAAAAGGTTATTGGTTCTCATTCTAAAAACAAAGAAGGTGTACGGTGTATCAGCGTGAACTTATCGGATTTCTAGGATTTTAACGTTTTATTGTTAATCGCTTCCCAAATTATTGATTACATAAGTGTGGTGTCGCAGTTTGAGGGCTCGTTATTGTTGGTCACGATATTTGAGGGTTTTTTTTAATGAGCCAGATTTACAAACCGAAGCTAAGTGAGATAAAACTTCAGTGACAAGAAAAACTCGTTATCTTTCCCATAAAAAAGAGGTGGCAAGAAAATAGGTGAGATTACTCTCTGCAAATGTGTACCCAGAGTGTTCTTCGTATCAAAAACGAGCGAAATCCTGTTGTTTCCCGGATCAAAATGAGGCAAATTCTTTTGCCCGTAAATTGTTTGCTTTTTGCCTGACTGTTCGGGCTGTTTCGTTGGTGTTTTGAGAAGTCTTTATTTACTTTTCGACCTGGCTTATCAACAAATGGGATGCCAATTAGGAGATCGGCGAAAGATCTGTCGCCAGACGTCGACGACAAACTGAACGAAACAAGTGAACGCAATAAAACTTAGAGTTGTGAAACCATAGTTTCTTTTCGTCTACCCCGTCGATACGGAGTAACTCTAGCTATGAGTACTTTTTTACTGCTGTATTTACCATTATTGTGCTTGACTAAATAGCCGGCGTTAACAAGCCGTGGCAACTCTCGCGACACCCCCCCCCCCCCCCCCCCCCTTGAGGGCTTTGGTTAAGAAGTTATGAGCAGCCTCCGTGTAAAGCGCTTTGGAAATTCATGGCACGGCAATGAAGAGCTTGCATGCTTCTTGAGTGCCTTCAGGCGTGCCCAAGAAAATTATTTTACCAAAAAATTTGAAACGAGCTGATAGTGGCGCCAAGAAGACTCGCCTTCGCTTCATGTATATTTATACTCGTCTTGAAGCCGTGTTGCATATGATTCATATTTTTTCCGCCAAAAGTCTGTTTCACCATTCTTGAAAGAAAATTTTAATAAAGTGTTCATAAGAATGCCCCGTTAACTTGTGTGTTTCAATTCAATATGAGCCAAACCAAAACTTATGACCTCAATGTTGCTGAAAAGCACCACATAATTTTTAATTACTTGCGGCCATAAACTTCCCCTAGCTGACACGTAAAACGTCTCATATTACGGCCTCTACAGGGTTGCATTTAGGTCCTGTAACGAACCCCCGTCTTTTCTTAAATGCGCTTTGCGCGGATTAGGATCGTTTCGAAAAAACACGCCTCATTTGTGCATGCGCCAATACGTTCGTGTTCAAGTTTTATAATTTTTTTTAAAAACTGGTAGGGGGGGAGGAATCGGGTGGTATTTATTAAAGATGACAACCGGTAGAAATCGGCATTGTTGATAAAACCATTTAGAAATGTGAGGTTTTCGTGTTTAGGCTAAGGAAGTAAAAATTAATACTCCAAGTTTTCTTTATCAAAAGGTATTGCGAGCTTGTTAACATTAACACGCTAAAGTTGGTGTTTCTTTCAATTTGGTGATCGGTGCGACAACAAGGTTTTCTATGAAGTACTCTCCAAACTTTGGTTTTTGTTTGAAATGAATCAGTAATGATGGCAATAATGAGCATTCAAAACTTCCAAGGAATGTATCACATTCACAGAAAGCTGGTCATCAATTTTTTTTCACAGCCTTGTTTACGCACATTATCATCTGCATGCGCAATAGGTCGGTCTCTTTTACAGTCCTGTCTGATGGTTGAACGTATCTCAGAGAGCGATCTCTCTATATCACATCTTCCATTAGTTAGGCAGAAAAATGTCACTGCCGCATTTCCCAGGCTGCAGTAGCGAGCGCTATAGTCATGCAAATAGTCAATTAGGTGGAAAGCTGTGTTTGTGGGGCTTGCTTCCAGGAAGTACTGATTGATAACGGCGGACCGTTAATGCCTGATCGTTACTTTGAAAAGGTCCCTTCGGGGAGAAGGCGGGTTTAACCCGAAAATGGACATCCCTGTGCATAGCGACTCAGCATGAGGTTTTTTTTTTTGTGCAACGTGGGTATACAATGCACTCAGTTAAAATATTAGGGCAATACAAAAAAAACTGACGTTTGATCAGCCGATTTAACGTTCACTCTGACTGCGTTCCGGGAAGCTTATATTTCAGTTAGAATGACATTGTCTATTGTACATTATTTCCTTCAAGGCTCATTTTGGGTTTTCGCTACTTGCACTCCGTAAGGAATATTTGCTTCTGCAAAGTCCCAAACCATTTTTAAAGGGTGGTACACAGGATACCCTATTCTTGGTTCCAAAAAAGGTCGTTTTTTTATGTCTATCTCAATGCTTTTGTAAATATTATTAAGACGTACTAACCACACACTCAACAAAGAATTAGAGCAGTTTCATTATGAATTCACGAGCAGCTGCGTAGGGGCAATTTATCTTTTCACACGTTTGCCTCCCTCTTCAGGAAATCATTTTTTATGTGTCGTAGAAGGGTCAGGAAGGCAGGTTCTTTCCACTGCAACATTAGGAGCGTAAAGGCAAAAAAAACATTTCTCATTTAGCCGCCATTGAATTTCTCATTTTAATTTGGAACTTCACCAAAGTGCCATAATAACTGCGTCATTTCTGTTTTGTGCGTATTTGGTAAAGCTGGTCTGTCTATTTAGAAAAAGATCTTTGCGGCACCACTGCCAATTGGCTCACCAAGTTTAATAAAAAATTGTCCAAATAGGGCAGTTCAAGAAAACTTCACTGTTCAGACATTGAAATGCATGAACGTGGGTGCTATTTGTGAATCTGTTCTGCTTTAATTTTACAGACAAACCTGTAGTCAGCTCTACAAGCATGAAATTAAGTACACAGCAGTCGCAGCTTGTTGTCACTCTCCAGTGTACTCTTCACGCTGTGCCTCACGCGCTTCTGTACTGGAGCAAGGACGGAAACCCTTTGAATACCACAGGGAAAAACAACGAAGTCACCCATACCCGCCGAGAATATGGCGAAGCAAGCACAACCCTGATTGTGCGAAATGTAGGCACGGACATCGTGGGTGTCTACCGCTGCCACGCGAAAAACAGTGTCGGAAGACGAAGCGCTCGGTTCGTCATCAGCAAAGACATCATAAACTCAGGCAAATACAGCGTGAATTGTTCCCACTCACCCAGATTCCCCCATCACAAATGACAAGGACTGGTAAATGCTAAAATATAATGGTTTGGTACAAGCGTTGAGCTGGATGATGCAGGTTTTCTCATATGCTCGTGTAAATCAATATTTTGTAAAATTGCACAATCGAATGAGAAGTTATCTAGAGGCTTCAAAACGAAATAATGCTTGTAATATTCGCTGCCGTCATGAACATTTTTTATCGCTCTCGAAGTGAAACTTATGAAAGCCTGGCGGAATTTCAGCATGTACAGTCGGATGATGCTATCATGTAACCATTCTTAATGTGTAAACACGCTTGTAATTTCTATTTTATCTGCGAAGACTGAGAGGCAGGATTTGTAGCTCATTCGCTATGGTGGAGCAGCAGTGGTTTGCGTTACAGGAATAAACAAAGATGTTATGATAACATCCGAAATATTACTTCATCCAACAAACATCATTGGAGTGCACAACTATCTTTCACCCACACGTATTGATCACAATAGAAAAACACGAGTCCCTTTTTGCGATACATGTACGCTTTGCGACGTGACGGACCTATCGCCACCATCCAGCCGTACCTTTATCGATTAGTTTTTTTCTGATAGGAAACTTCCTCGTGTTTCCTATCAGAAACAGTTAGAAACAGAACTTTTCGATTTCTATTGAACAATTGCACTAAGACAAATGTTTTAGGGTGGGGCTCATGCTGTCATCTTGATGTCTCCTGACAACCCATAGCGCTGTTCCGACACATAATATGTGGAAGAAAATGAACAGGCTAGAGGAAACCACATCTCGTTATTGAGTATACAGCAGTTGATATCCCTTCTTGATCGCAAGCACAATTGCTTGCCCATGACCGGGCAATTTTGTTTTGTATACGGAAAACTGTACGGAGCACTAAGCGATGTTCAGTTGGACAGTAACGTCTTCCATTCACACCTTAGAATAGGTGCTAATGTGTCGTCATAACTTTTTTAAATAAAAAGAACCTTCTTTCGCTTGTGCGGACCTATTAATTTCATTTGATTAAGTTCCTTTGGAAAATAAAATAACTCCATTGTATACATTGCCTCCACTCTGTGCAGTTGTTATTGAGCCGGCTGAAGAAGGCGGGCCAACCGAGAATGCCAGACACAAAGAGAAATGTAGGCACGCAAACGGAAGGTGCCCACCCTGCGTCACCTCCAAAAGATACAGGTTTGGTTTGCTCCTGTGACTACGAATGTGTCCACAAATTAACAATATATTTATAATGGGACCCCATACGTGTTCCCTGTACGAAGACCTAACGGCTTGAAACTTTCAGTCTGAAAAGCTTCCCTCTGCAAGAAACGTTTCCCGTTATAATAAACGCTTCTTCGGTGGGTTCATTTCTTTCATGGATCTGTAAAGAATTGTAGGCAAGTAATCGAAACTTCGTGGTCTCAGAAGTGCTTCGCTAAAGATACATATTAAGCGAAATTGGTCGACTTGTTCGAATGTACTAGTGCTAGGCATTACACAGTATAAACCTCTATCCTCTCTCTGAATTATTCAAAATATCTATTTCTAAATTTTTCCTCAGGCTTCACAGCTTTATACGATTGCATCCCTAACAAAATGCTTATAGACCGCAGATAATCGCGTTTATGGTGTCGATAGCCTGTCCATACTAGCCTTAATAGATTCAGTTAGTACGCGTAAACACGAGAGAAGCCGGGAAACAATCTGCATTCTTTCTTTAATGGCTGACAACTGATAGCGCGTTCGCGCTGCGAGGAGCAGATCTTCTTCCTTCCCGGCAGCCAAAATAGCGGTAGGATTGTTTAGGACGCGCCTATTTGAAGCAGTCCTCGGGCAGGTAAACGTGTTTTGTTGAACGCCGGATCAGCTCCTTGTTGCTTCGCCTCAGAACACCCACTCGAGTCACACCTTCACGGCCCCAATACATCTTCTCGATTCTGCACATTTACTAGAATGACCGCGGTCCGGTGCCTCTTACTAGAACTACGTCACCTTCTTCGAACGGTTTGCCGGTGGTTGCCTTTTTGCCTGATGTTGCTCTGACTTCTTTCAGGCACTCTCGATGTCATCTTCCCCACCAAGCCCTTGTGATCTGACATGGCTTGTCCAGCTCTCTTCGATATCACCGAGCATGACCCGTTTTTCACCATTGAGCTGCAGTCTTCTTCCTATTATGTCTACAGGCATAATTGGCATGTGCTATCCAGACTCGCTGTAGGCGCAGGTTGAGGGACGGTTATTTAACGCTCCTTCCAACTCTGTCGCTATGGTTCCCAGCTCTTCTACTATCGATGACAGCCTAGCGATGGTTTTCCGCATGGAGGTCTTATTGCTTCCTATAATACGTTCATAAAATCCTCCCCAAAATCTCAAACATATTTTTTTCCTGGTTGTAAAAGTTGATTGATTGACAGATTATGGCCGCTTCCAGTATAATGTCATCAACGCAAATTGCCCTCTGTAGATTTCTATTGGTCTTCAAAATTCAGAAATATTTTCTTTGACACCAGTAAAAATGTACTGGATGCTGTTCCGGATGCCATCCTTGTCGTTCTCCCTGCTTGTATTTCGTCGGGCAGTCTTCCCTGCTCGTCGTGTTTCCACCACAGCAATTTCAAAGAATATCGGTCTTCCTCTTTGATGCTTATCTGCTGCAAAATGCTTTTTCCACAACTCTGGTTAGCGCTACCTTTTTCGTGGAAAGTTTATAAGCATGGAAAATATGCCTTCGTTACCTGTTTCTAAGTTGTCGTTGAGCGATCGGTTTTTTGTCGAGCTTGACGACGCGTGAAAATCTACACTAACTTTTGCTGTTTCTCGTTCCTCCCGAATTACTGCGAGTGGAGGCATATGGTAGGAAAGAATATTCGTTTGTTCTGTTTGCTCTTTAACTGTTTCGGCGACACCAGAGGTGAAATATTCTGATATTGCCTCGTCATATCTCCTGGGGGAATCATTCTTCTTAATTAAGCCTGATTGTTAACTGTAGTAGCCTTTTCGTTGAAATTTGTTTGTTGGTGTCCCGGTTTACGTCTTCTTAACGTGGAAGACATACCGAGTAGCGACCATTCTTTATTGTTATTTGTTCCTTGAAGCGCTCCAGGATTTGGTCTTCAAAACATGGATGACCATGTTTTGTTGCGATGTCGATTGACTCCACATAGCAAAATTTCGGCAATTCGTACTGAATGCCTCTGTTAGTAACTCCAACTTAAAGTACCATGACTTCCTGGCAATTTGTTATGTTCATCTTGCTTTGCTGGAATGGTCCTTAAACTCTACATCCTAAAGTTGTCTCTAAAGCCATTAGCTTCTGACGTAGTCGTTTTATTTGTCCCATGAAAAACTCCCAATACTAATCAGAGCCAATTAGCAACCCTATCAATCTCGGCGTTCTTGTTCTCTGTGCCTAGTCGTAATCTCCAAATGTAGCTTCCTCATCTTTGTGCTTATTTCTTTGGTTGGTCCTGGCAGACAATGGCGGGATAATATGTCCACTTTCAGTACTTCAATGACGGTGGCTTGGCTTTCGGTTCGATGCCCCAGATTCATTTGTACCACGTCCAAGATCACCGTTTTATTACCGCTGAACGAGCCAAATTCTGCCTTTATTCAAATAGAGGCAGAAAGCAACAAAGCTCGTCTGTTGACATTTCGGCTCACGTAAAATTTCACGAGTGATCAAAATTCATCCGGAACCCTCCACTGCGGCGAGCCTAATCACCCCGGTGTAGTTTCGCTGAGTTAAGCCCCATATTCTGCATCTCACCTGAAATCGTATTGCAGTTTCCCGATACCCAAAAAGCGCAAAGGGAGGTGGGGGTGATAGTGACTTTGAAGGTGACATTGTGACAGTTCAATTGCCTTTTATGAACCTAAAACCCTCCTGCGCCCAAAACTGCTTTTCGGGGATAAGCCTAAATTCTCTGGATATAAGAAAATTATACTCGTCAAATTACATTATATCTCTTTGGAATATTTCCCCTCTGTTAGCTGCATCAAAAGTTGGGAGTTCTGGTTAATACATATATTCTCTCGAGAACAATTATTTAATATTGTACGCCAACAAGCGCGCAGTTTTCGCAGATTTTTTTAATGTGAGCGACTCGTTTATGCTAGCAGGCGTGAAGGCTGTGTGTTCGGCTAAAAACACTTTGGTGGGCTGGAAAAGGTGTGCGATGAAAATATTGAGCATGCTCTTTATGGCCCGTACTACTAATAAGGCATATATATATATATCCCTGAACTGGTAGAAGGTAGTCAATAATATGTTCTGCTCTAAAGTCTAGGAAAAGCGAGACACGACGATGGTGTAGATGCGATCGGAATTAAAAAAAATAATAACCAGAAGTTTTATAATTTGAAAGCGCAGATCCTGAGGCTGTGACGACATCACTAAACCTGGAAGGTGGCCCTTCATTTATTACTTCTGTCAAGAATATCACTGCGACGCTGGGGCAGACTGTATCGTTGAATTTATCAGTTAAAATTCTAGAACCTTACCAAGTAAGTTGCTTTCTTTTTTTTATTTTCGGTCTGATTATAATTATAACGTTGTTTTTCTCGTTACAAAGAAGGCGCATGTTCATGCTTCGTTTGTTGATTCGAAGAGCACGAACCTTAAAATTCCCAAAAATATCTCTCTTCGTTTCTAGATGGCAATAATATGAAGTGAAAAAACAAAAGGCTTCAAAAGTGATAAACGTCGCATTAAAAATGAAACTTCTGAAGCCCTTGAGTACTACCTATTATGTAGTGAACCGACAAGCATTAGGCTTGAACAGCCTAACGGGCAGTACGCTATTATTTACGCCGCCAAATCGTATTGGGGAGGGCACCGTGATAGGCTTCATTTTGTGTATGGTACAGCTTGCTAGCTGCTTTTTGTTCGCAGGTACTGGTGAGGTAGACGCCTCATAGTCGATCTCAGTAGCTAGTTCTTTGCTATAGTGGGTACTGTTTTCTGTTTCGAATGTCTCTGATTCTCCAAGGTGTAGGGGGTGATTTCACGTATGCACCAGCCGAGGAATTTAGAAGAAGTGGCGTCACGTAGAAGGTAGTGCTAATTTTATATATAGTCAGAGTGGTACCTACAGTGGCGCACCTTATTCTAAGAGCTTGTGTGTGGTGGTGCCACGGTGGCCTCTTAATATTACCTTCTACTTTTCTGTATGCGTATTATGATTTCTTTCATTTTTGGCTTCGGCTTGAGGTTCACCGAAGCACTCTTGCTTGGGATCTGCTACTCATCCAGCTCCTCGTTCTGCAATTATCACGCATAAATTTAATTATTGGAGGGCCGAGTACATGTGTCTAATACACGTTTATGTTAGTCGATGACCATACCTCATTCGTTGTAGCCACCATTACTCGGATATAATCGTCGAGCTTTGGAAGCTCGTCGGTTCTCTGCTTGTATCGTATTCCGAAGTGCGCAGGATTTTCCACCTCCATCGTTAACCTATGCTTTCGCATTATTACAGAGCTAGGTATGGCTGCAACAAAAGGCCCTGAAAGCACCGAGAAAATCTCCCTTCCCCGTTGTAATCACAGCATGCTAAATATGCATCAACGGACGTCTTGTTTCCGCTCTTCATATCGGCGTGATATTTGATTCTTGTTCACGCTGTCTATTTGTACCATAAAAAAACACTTAAAAACGTTACTCGTCCCACTCATAATCCTCTCAAGAACGTAGGAAAGATCTCAATATTTATCCTCGCTGTAGAACAAGTCTTGCAATAATTAAAATAAATGCCTCTGGCATTGTATACCACTTTGCTAGTGCCACACGTCACTGTGCAGACAGGAATTAAAATAATAAGGTCGCTTGTGACAAAGACGTTAAGGGACAAAAAAAATAATGTATATTTTAAACAGATTCACTGTAGAACATAGTTTACATAGGTCCAATGCTCCGCATTGTATTTCTGGCTGAGAGCAAGTAAAAGTTTCCATATAAAATGTCTTCAACAACCTTTACTTTAATTGGAAGTTCAACGTTCGTAATAACGACTAAACAACAAGATATCTCCTGCTACCAGTGCTTGTACTCGAGCGGTATGTGTAGACCGTAGCACTATAAGCTACCCATGTTAGCCAAGTGTAATTATATTTTATTCCGCCCCCTACACGGGGCGACGCAAGTAGACTCAGGTCGCGTCAGGACGTAGTCCTCATGCGCACCCTATTCAAACTAATATTCCACACCGATGGGCTTAGACGGATAACATATTAGGATTGAGGAGCCACAGCTATGTTCTGGCGGCACTGCCGGAATCACACTGCGGGCCAGTGGAAGCTAACAAATCTTTTTTTAACAACGGGATACGGCAGAAATTTGAAGTAACTTCCTCTGCGCCATGCTGAGAAATTGACATATCACATACAGTAACACCAAGAAACCGTTCCTGAAAAAGTATGTTTATTGCATCGCAACGAACCATCATAAGTAGACATGTAAGACACCGTAAAATAGTTCAAATGACACAAGGAGTTCATTTTTATGGCGGTTTTTAGTTAAACTCAAAGTATTTCGCTTGCTTTTCTGGAACCGTGTGCTTGTGGTTTTATGGTCGTGGCACCCTAAAGTACAGGCACTGCAGCGTCCCTCAACTTGGTTTTTGGTTTTAGCAATAAAGCCCTGGAAAAAATTGCCTCTATGACCCTGGCCATGTTAAGCACATGACGACGTATAGTTTCCAGTCCAGTAGCTGCACGGTTTTCTCCTTGTGCGTTGCACTCCGGTTTAACCCAATCAGTTCTTTAAGCACAAACATACTTCATAGTCGGCATAATGGTCACCTCTGGTTTGGGTGTCTTGTTTCTTACAGATCTTGTGGAGACGATTTAAAGGACAGCAAGTGATTTCGGTCGGCTCTATTATAATTGCCCCTTCCCAGCGGTACTCAGTTATCCATGATGATGAAGGCACTCACAAGCTTGTCATCAAGGACGTGCAACATGATGACAGCGATATCTATTCTTGTCTGATCACTTCAAAACCTGTGCCTCAGCTGGATATATTCCTTGACGTCGTTAGCACGTAGGTGACAAGTACTGCCTGCTTTTCCTGGGAGTTATTATGCAAGGTAATGTTAGCGAATTTCGCCCTCCTGTTGATGACGGACGGATACCCTAAAAAGGATACTGGAACTACCTTTCTGGAATGGCATTGTACAAGGCTGAAAATTAAGTAGTGGCACCCTAGCAACGCTTACCAACTTAGAATTTTCCCCAGGACGTACTTCGAAATGAAAGAAATGTCGTTCCCTCTGAATTGTCGGTATGTGCACGGCCGCTCGCTGGAAACAAGGCACGGGCAGCTGAATGCGCTTCTCCGTCGGTGACGGCGATAGTTTCCTTTTCAGCCACAGCGTCGGCCCTGGCGGTGGTAATCGGTGGAAAAACCGCAGCGGTGGCCGCCCGCGGAAGCTGCTTCGAAGCGCCGCTACCCGCCTAGACGAACCGTCGTAATTGATTACATCGTAATTTTTTTTAATTGTGCGGTGAGTCTTGAGCGTTGCAAAATGATAGATATTTCAAAAGTAGTCACTGAGTCAGTTTATAAGTGCTATCGGTCAATTCTTTTCCTCGCTGCGCGACTGAGCAGAATGCGGCATATTGAAGACGTCCTGTCCCGCTCGAGGCCGCTCATTTCTTCAGCATTATTCAAGGATTGCAAATGTGATGTTTGGCGCGTCATGGTGTTGTTTTGATGAGCACTGGGTTGAACCTATCCTGTGTTGATATTTGACACACTGCGTGATCATCAAAAAAACGAACTGGGAGGACAACAGGCTCTTTGTTTGCTTCCGAGATGTAACAATAAAAAAAAAATGTTGGGTACTGTAACGTACCGCCAACTTTTTACAGCGCGTTTTACAACTGTGACCACATGTTTCTCTCTCTTCCTTTATTCGCGTTTTCAAAAGTTTCGCTAATAACCCTTGAGATTCTTTTTTTGTAATTTCTTTTCTCGGTTACCAAAAAGTAAGAAGCAAGATGTTTTATTACCGTTAACGTGCGGCAAATTATTGACGGGTAAAAAGTTGGCAACATTTAGAAAGAACTCCATGCTTGCAATATTTTTCGATACAGTAAAACCTCTTAAACCACTTCCGGATCCATTCGGACGGATTGTTTATCCTGAGGCGCCTTGTATTTATACCTAGTGCACTTGTAAAAGTAATCAACCGTCAAATGAAAGTCTCAGTGTAGCAGAGTTATAAAGCTCTTGGCCAGAGGGTTCACCACTGGATCTTACAAGCAGTAGAACGTTAAGGGGCAGCATAGGAGGAGGAACAGGAGGAAAAACGTTATTTAAGGGGGGCGTTGGTCGGAAAGGTGCTTTGGCTACATCACCAGGCCAGTTTCAAACAGTGTCCTCAATAGTTTCTCTAGGAACACCTTACATATTTTAGGGCTGGGTTGTGTGGGTTCCTGCTTCTGGCACATTTCTTAAGCTGGCAGTCTTCGAAGCGTAAACAGACGGCGTCACAAAAAAGCTTGTAAATTTTTCCTCGCTTTTGTATATCTGTGGATTATGGAGATTTCTCCACAGATCTGCGTACTAGTTTGCGCTGCCCGACAGCTAGCGCATGTGGTTAGCTAAGCCTGCCCTTGTGAAGTACACAGAAACTGACACTACCCGTCGTGGTGTATATATATATTTATATAGATAAATATATATATATATATATACATATATATATATATATCTATATATATATATATATATATATATATATATATATATATATATATATATATATATATATATATATATATATATATATATATATATATATATATATATATATATATATATATATATATATATATATATATATATATATATATATGTATATATATATGTATATATACATATATATATATTCATTTATTTATTTATTTTGAATACCCTAAAGGCCCAAACGGGCATTACATAGGGGGGATGCAATTCAAACAACGCAACTCAACACATATGAATACAAACTACTAACGGCAGTCAGACACATATCTGTGTAAAAGGTTCAATTTACAAAAACAAATTAGAGAAAGAGAGAGAGTTAGATGGCAATTAACATCTTCAGTGCATGACACCACTGAACCAGGCACTCGCGGGGGTCAGTTTTAGAGAACATTCACTGTTCAAAACAACACCACCACCACCAATAACAAAAAAACAAAGCACAGAAATCAAAGGGCTGACAAAAGTGACGTTTGTACATCTAATAGATGTGAAAATATCTTATATTTTTAAAAACGCACCCAACTCAGATTGGAAAGCAGAAGTGTTAGTGAGAGAGACAATATTTTGAGGAAGAATGTTCCACTTCTGTATAGCCAACACCAGAGGGGAGTTTTGATGTTTTTTTGTCCTGGCAAATATTGGAGCAACTTTGCATGTATGGTCATTGCGGGTGGACACATAAGGGGCGGGAAGAATCTGAGTTGTTGAAAAAGATGAACTGCAGTAGTAGAGAGAATGAAAAAGGGACAACCGGAAAAATTTTCGGCGCGTGCTCAGATCCGGAAGGTCAAGTGACTGTTTTAATGCCGAAACGCTTTGATAAGGAGAGTAGGTGCGCAAAATGAAACGGGCCGCCTTATTTTGGATAGATTCGATACAATCTGTAAGGGAGGTCGTGTGAGGGTGCCAAATAACTGAGGCGTAGTCGAGTGTAGCTCGGATAATGGAAATGTACGCGCGAAGCCTTGTGTCACTATTAGCTAGATTTAAACGGCGCTTAAGAAATCCAAGCTTTTTCAGTGCCTTATTAGTGATATGTTCTATGTGCATATTCCAGTTTAAATCGGATGTGAAAATGACACCGAGGTATTTGAAAACAGGGCTTCGTTCAATTATTCTACTGCGGAGCGTATATATGTTAGACGGAGGGTTTAACAGGAAAGAAAAAATCATGAGTTTGGTTTTTTCTGCATTTATTTCCATTTTCCATACGCGACACCATTCCGCGAGGGTATTCAAATCTTTTTGCAGAATCGCTACATCACCCGTAGTGAATATTTGTCTATAAATCACACAGTCATCGGCGAACAGCCGTATTGTTGAATTAATATTATTGGCTATGTCATTAATATATATAAGAAATAATAAGGGGCCCAACACCGATCCTTGCGGAACCCCTGATATAACTGGACAGGAATTAGATAGGTTATCATTTACACGTACTGACTGAGTACGACCGCATTAGAAACTCATTATACCATTGGCTGGTTTTTTTCATCTAACTTGAGTCTGTTTATTTTCCTAATTAGCCGTTTATGGGGTACACGATCGAATGCTTTAGACAGGTCCATAAATATTGCGTCGGTGTAAAGTGATCTGTGCAAAGAATCGTGCAAATCTCTGGTTAGTTCGAACAACTGCGTTTGGCAGGAGTGCTTGTACCTGAAACCATGCTGATTTTCGAAAAGCCAATTATTTGCATTAAGGTGGCACATTAAGTGAGAGTAAATTATATGCTCTAGAAGCTTACAACAAACTGATGTGAGTGATATCGGGCGGTAATTGCTTGGACAGGATGGCTCACCAGATTTAAATATGGGTACAACATGACCAAACTTCCAATCATCAGGAAGGCAGCCGGTATCCAGTGATTGCTGAAATATTAAGGACAACAAGAACGATGATACATGGGAAGTTAGTTTCAGCAGTTTTGTACTGATACCATCCGGTCCAGGACTGGAGTTTAGAGGGAGCCTGTCAATAGCGCGGAGTACACCTGCAACAGTGACGGTTATAGGCTCGCTTGGGTGCGTTATTGTGCAACTAGAAACTGTGCAGGGCTCATCAAGGGGTGGTTCTTCGACAAAAACGTCACTAAATGTTTTGTTCAGAATATCAGGACATAATTCATTGGGCACAGTGAGACCATTTGAATCTTTCAGAGTAACTACACCATCGACATCTTTCGGGTTAATTGTACACCAAAACTCTATAAATATATATATATATATATATATATATATATATATATATATATATATATATATATATATATATATATATATATATATATATATATTTATATATTGCGGGTTTATTGCCTTGAAAGCGGAGAGTAGGAGAGGCACTCAGAAGTGGCAAGCGATAAGTGTTCCAGCCGGCAGTATATCTCGAGCACTTCACGAGCTTCACGCCGATGACGATGCCGCTGCGGTGGCTCACTGTGCTGCACGTCGTCATCTGCACAATTCAAGTGGTCAATCTCCTTGAGTGGCGTACGCCAATCACAATGACATTGCTGACGGTTGTTGTGGCCGCGTAGCTTAGCAGTTGCTCGGTAGTGCTAGCATGGTGGCTGCGCGCCACTTGCTTGTCTTTCGCAATACAATTACCCCCCACCGGGAAGGGAGCCACCCTGGCGACCTAAGGGCACGTCACGACGGAAGGGTCGTAGTACGGCTTGAGGCGATGCATGTGTACCGTTTCGCGGCCGCCGCAGCGTAGATCAGACGATGGTGTGAGCGGCTCCACAACGTAATTAACGGCGGATGTTCGTTCGAGTACGCGGTACGGCCCATGGAACTTGGAAAGGAGCTTGCTAGAAAGTCCAGGGATAGTGGCTGGTACCCAAAGCCATACGAGAGAGCCGGGAGAAAAAACCACTTGTTGGTTGTCACCGTCACGCCGATGTTTTTGGTGGAATTGGTCCTCGGAAGTAAAATTGCGAGCAAGCTGACGGCACTCCTCAGCGTGGCTGCAGAGCTGAGACACAGGCGTGTATTCGGATGCGTCGGGTCGGTAGAGTAGAATGGTGTCGAGAGGGCAGGTTGCTTCACGGCCATAGAGGAGGAAGTACGGCGAGAACCCTGTAGTAGTCTGCGTCGCTGTGTTGTACGCGTAAGTCACAAAGGGGAGAATCGCGTCCTACTCGGAGTGGTCCGAAGAAACGTACTTAGCGAGCATGCCGCCGAGGGTGCGGTTAAATCTCTCCGTCAGTCCATTAGTCTGGGGATGGTAGGCTGTAGTGCTGCGGCGGGTGACGTTGCATTCTTTCAGGAGAGCCTCGACCACTTCTGACAAAAAGACACGGCCCCGGTCACTCAGAAGTTCTCGTGCTGCTCCATGACGCAGGATGAAATGGTGCAAAATGAAGGTAGCAACTTCGCGCGCTGTGGCAGCCGGTAGGGCAGCGGTCTCAGCGTATCGCGTAAGGTGATCCATGGCGACGATAACCCACCGGTTGCCGGCCGCAGTCAGGGGCAGAGGGCCGTATAAGTCTATCCCGACTCGGTCGAAAGGGCACGCGGGGCAGGGCAAAGGCTGTAACGGGGCGGTTTGTGACTGCGGCGGAGACTTCCGACGTTGGCATTCTCGGGGCATGATTTGATGAACTTCGTTACAAAGTAATACATTCCTCGCCAAAAGTAGCGCAGCCGCAAGCGCTGGTACGTCTCAACGACTCCTGCATGGGCGAATTGCGCATTCGTGTGGAAGTTAGCACAGATTGTAGAGCGTAGGTGGCGAGGGATCACCAACAACCACTTACGGCCTTCGGGGATGTAATTCCTGCGATACAGAAGCCCGTCACGAATGGAAAAATGCACAGCCTGACGTCGCAGTGCCCGCGAGGCACTACGTTCCGTAGGGTTCGAAATCAGGTCAGAAATGGAAGATATCCAAGGGTCCTTGCGTTGCTGCCCTGCCATGTCCTCAAGTGGCTCAGGTGCCCGTATGCAATCACTAACCGTAATTTCGGACGAATCAGTGGATAAAGGTGAGCGAGATAAAGCACCTGCGTCGCTGTGCTTGCGTACAGACCGATATATCACTCGGATGTCATATTCCTGAAGGCGAAGGGACCAGCGAGCAAGGCGACCGGAGGGATCCTTCAGCGACGATAGCCAACAAAGGACATGGTGATCTGTGACTACATCAAAAGTACGACCGTAGAGGTAAGGCCGGAACTTTGAAATAGCCCACACGATGGCCAAACACTCTTTCTCTGTAACAGAGTAATTACATTCCGCCTTTTTAAGAGTGCGGCTCGCGTATGCGACGACGTACTCGTCGAATCCCGCCTTCCTTTGGGCAAGCACAGCTCCCAGACCTAAGCCGCTGGCGTCGGTATGGATCTCGGTGGGCGCGGAGGGATAAAAATGACGCAAAATTGGAGGTGACGTACGTAAGCGGCGTAGGGTTACAAAGTCTTCATCGCAAGCAGGTGACCAGGTAGACAGGTCATGACTTCCGCTCAGTAACTTCGTTAGAGGCGCAATGACGGACGCAAAGTTGGGCACGAAGCGTCGGAAGTAGGAGCAGAGTCCTACAAAACTGCGCAGGGCTTTCACGGTAGTCGGTTTCGGGAAGGCGGCAACAGCTCGCAGTTTAGCAGGGTCGGGAAGAATGCCGTCCTTTGAAACAACATGACCTAAAATTGTCAGTTTGCGGGCAGCAAAATGACACTTTTTAACATTCAGCTGTAGCCCAGCGTCGGTAAGGCACTGCAGAACTTGTTCCAGGCGACTGAGGTGGGTGTCAAAATCGGGCGCAAATACCACGATGTCATCCAAGTAGCATAAGCAAGTTTTCCACTTGAGGCCACGCAGAATGTCGTCCATCATGCGCTCAAAAGTGGCAGGCGCATTACATAAACCGAACGGCATCACGTTGAATTCGTATAACCCGTCGGGGGTCACGAACGCGGTCTTGGGGCGGTCGTCGTCTGCCATCGGCACCTGCCAGTAACCCGAGCGAAGGTCTAAGGAAGAGAAGAACTCGGCGCCTCGCAGATAATCTAATTCGTCGTCGATGCGTGGCAACGGGTAAACGTCTTTCCGGGTGATCTTGTTCAGTCGTCGATAATCGACACAAAAACGAACAGACCCATCTTTCTTGCCAACAAGAACGACCGGTGAAGCCCACGGGCTGTTAGAAGGCCTAATGACACCACGCTGAAGCATTTCATCAACGTGCGTTTCGATCACGGATCGCTCTTTGGCTGAAACGCGGTATGGTCGCTGCCTCAAAGGTGGATGAGAGCCGGTGTCAATGCGATGTGTGACGGTCTGCGTGCGGCCCAAGGAAGTTTGCTGGCAGTCGAAGGTAGATCGGAAACGGTGAAGAAGGGTAAGCAGGTGGTTGCGCTGGACAGGGTCGAGGTTGTCGTCTACGGAGGGGACGAAGGCGGCCGAATCAGATGCACGGGGAAGAGGCGGGCTTAGCGAGCTGAGCGACAGAACGTGGGATGCATCCGAAAAGTCGTTTATGAGGCGAGCGTCAATAGCTTCGACGCGTCCAAGGGACTCGCCACGATGCACGGTTAAGGGTGAAGAGGAGGTATTGCAGATGGAGATCATGCAAGCGCCCTTTTCGATTTCAAGAATGGCGTAGGGTAGAGGGGCGCCATGTCGACGCATAAACAGATTAGAGGGGGTAAACACAACAGTTGCGTCAGACACCATATCACAGATTACCGGCACGATAACTGCAGAGGCTGGAGGGATTGTGGAGTCTTCTGCGGCGCACAGCTTGAATGTAGTGGTTACCTTGTGCACTTCAGTACCACATAGCGGAAATAAGGAGATCTCGGCGCGGGCACAGTCAATAACAGCGTGGTGACGCGACAGGAAGTCCCACCCCAAGATAATGTCGTGGGAGCACGAGGAAAGAACGACGAACTGGATTACATACATCGCGTTTTGCACAAAGACACGGCTTGTGCAAACGGCTGAAGGCTCGACGTGATGCGCCGTAGCTGTGCGGAGACGGAAACTGGATATTGAGGTCGTCACTTTTCGTAATTTGCGTCAAAGTTTGTCGGATATAACAGAGATGGCTGCTCCCGTGTCTACAAGGGCGTATGTGGTGATTCCATCGATAACTACTTCAATCACGTTCGTAACAGACAGGCCAGGGCTTTGGTATTTCGACGGCGCCGCAGTTCTTGCCTCTGGAACTGCGGCGATCAGTTTTCCTCCTGGGCATTCGGATGACGGCGCAGCGGCGAAATGGAACGGCGACGAGGGGAGGACGACCGACAGGTATCGGGTGATTCGCGAGGAGGCGAGGGATATGGCGGCTCAGCAGCGGCATTGCTTGACGAACGTGGAGGAATATACACGCTAGCAGCAAAGACTGGTCTTCGGTAAGCGTCTCCGGACGGCGTGACTCGACGGCGGCAATAGCGCGCTACGTGACCTGGAACTCCACAGAAATAACAAATCGGCCGGTTATCGGGCGTGCGCCATGGGTTGCTGTGAAGCGGTGCCGATGAAGCTGGAGGAAGGTAAGGCGGCGGCTGCGGACGGCGTAAAGGCACGTAAGTGGTGGGCGGAGCCTGCCATGCCATAACTTCAGCGTATAGAGGCGCCGCTACAGGCAACGTCTGGGGGACAGCTGGCGTTGTCGGCAAGACTTCAGCGACTTCTTCCCTAATAATTCGACGCAGTGGCGACGACAAGCAAGGATCTGGTACCGGCGACGATGGCAGAGATGTACAAG
Source organism: Haemaphysalis longicornis (assembly GCF_048455015.1). Lineage (NCBI taxonomy): Eukaryota > Metazoa > Arthropoda > Arachnida > Ixodida > Ixodidae > Haemaphysalis > Haemaphysalis longicornis. The sequence goes on along the minus strand of NW_027526295.1, from coordinate 128,096,442 downwards.
GCAGGAGAGAGATCTGCCGAGCCACCTCTTCACGAACAAGCTCCTTGATGCGGTTCAGTAACGACGGGTTTTCGTCGAGTGCCAGCCCACAGAGCAGCTCCTCACGCTCCACGGGGCGGCGACGAGTGAGGCGACGCTGCCTGCTTAACTCGTCATAACTCTGCAAACAGCTGATGACGTCTCGGACGCTCTGAGGGTTTTTCGCCAGAAGCACCTGGAACGCGTCCTCATCTATTCCCTTGAGTATGTGTTTGATGGTGTCTTGCTCAGGCATGGAAGGATCCACGCGCCGGCAAAGGTCGACCACATCCTCGATGTAGCTGGTAAAGTTCTCGCCGGCCTTATGAGCTCGCTCTCTCAAACACTGCTCCGCGCGAAGCTTGCAAACCGCAGGCCGGTCAAATACTGCCGAAAAGTTCGTTTTGAATGCAGTCCACAGTGCGCGATCCTCTGGGTGGTTGAGATACCGTTTTTCGGCAAGTCCCCTCAAGGAGAAACCAACGTTATTTAGCTTCATGGCATCGTCCCAATTATTGTGTGCGCTTACCCTCTCATAAGCCGCAAGCCAATCTTCGACGTCCTGGTCGTCTGCGCCAGTGATCACCGCCGGCTCACGCTCACGGATCACCCTGGAGCAGATGACAGCCGGTGGCGAAGGTGCTGTCGTGTTTCGGGCGTCACTAGTCATGGTGGACCCAACGGTAGGAAAGCAGGGTGCGATTCCGGAGCTCAAGGCTGGCGGGTACACGGGGTGAAGCTACCGAGCAGGGCGAGGATGGAATCCGCGCACTCCACCAAAATATAATGCGGGTTCATTGCCTTGAAAGCGGAGAGTACGAGAGGCACTCAGAGGTGGCAAGCGGATAAGTGTTCCAGCCGGCAGTATATCTCGAGCACTTCATGAGCTTCACGCCGATGACGATGCTGCTGCGGTGGCTCACCGTGCTGCCTCGTCGTCATCTGCACAATTCAAGTGGTCAATCTCCTTGAGTGGCGTACGCCAATTACAAAGACATTGCTGACGGTTGTTGTGGCAGCGTAGCTTATCAGTTGCTCGGTAGTGCTCGCATGGTGGCTGCGCGCCACCTGCTGGTCTTTTGCACTACAATATATATAAATATATATATATATATATATATATATATATATATATATATATATATATATATATATATATATATATATATATATATATATATATATATATATATATATATATATATATATATATATATATATATATATATATATATATATATTGTCGCGTGGATTGTGTGTTAAGCAGGGCAATCCCCTGTTTCAGGTATGTAAGGGTTATTGAACTTGGTACAATCTCCAAGTGATGGATACGTGCGGTGTTTCCTGGTAAGCCGGCTAGCAAGAAGACGACAACACACAGGCGTGCCCCGGGCCCCCGGGCGCTGGATTCGGTCACCCATCTTTTAGATGCGACGGCATCTCATTCACTCGCCTTGTCCCTCCATACGGCGTTGTCGTTGTCCGTTCACACCCCTCCCCCATTCTCCTCGCCGCGCGAGCAGCGCTCTCCGCCGCTCACACCCTCTCCTCTTCGATAGCGAACACTCTCAAGCGAGGGGCATTGGATTGGATTGGATTGGATTGGCTTGGCTTGGATTGGATTGGATCTGGATTGGATTGGATTAAAGTGGATTGTGTTGTGTCATAGCAGCGCAACATTGCGCAATAGCCGCGGCAGGGGTTTCACGGCACGTTTCACGGGATGGGAGAATTCACCAACGGAAACAACAACGGAACCCCCTATGCGATGCATCTACACAGGGGTTCCCGCGAGGGGAGGGGGGAGTAATTTTTTCGCTGAGATTTTACGTGCTCTCTCGCCTTTCCATTTTAGGCGCTCCGCCCCTAATCAAGAGGTGCGACACGGTACAGCCGATTTTGCCTGCGGGTAAACATATATATATATATATATATAGTAAGGAAATGAGGGGCTCGTTGAGGAAATACAGAAACATAGGTCGGCAGTCTACAACGCCAAAGGAGGCATAGGGGTGTGGGTAGGCTCTATTTTTTACTACGGTTAATGAAGTTAAGATTTTTTGTAAAGTTAAGGAAGAAAGAAAGAAAGAAAAAACACGCGCCCAGAGTGGGGACCGAACCCACGCATTTCGATTAGATCTCGAATGCCTTACCAATTCGGCTATCTGGGCGACTGTGTTCGCCTTCACTTTCTGGGCTATTTATATTTACTAGAAGTGTATCTGACGCTTGAGGGTGGTAGCCAGCGCCACTCTGACTACACGGGGGAGAAGGGGACCTTCTTTTCAACCCGCCGGGCGTGAGTCAAACGTCTACAGCCTGTCATGAGTGGGTAACTGGCGGGAAGCCCTCTTATGCTACCTAGGCATCAAGGCTGCCAGAACCGAGACTCTCGCTAGGCTTTCGCAGAAAAATATAGTAAGGAAATGAGGGGCTCGTTGAGGAAATACAGAAACAGGTCGGCAGTCTACAACGCCAAAGGAGGCATAGGGGTGTGGTTAGGCTCTATTTTTTACTATGGTTAATGAAGTTAAGATTTTTTTTAAATATAAGGAAGAAAGAAAGAAAGAAAAACACGCGCCCAGACTGGGGACCGAACCCACGCCTTTCGATTAGATCTCGAATGCCTTACCAATTCGGCTATCAGGGCGACTGTGTTCTCCTTCACTTTCTGGGCTATTTATATTTACTAGAAGTGTATCTGACGCGTGAGGGTGGTAGCCATCGCCACTCTGACTACACGGTGAGAAGGGGACCTTCTTTTCAACCCCCGGGGCGTGACTCAAACGTCTACAGCCTGTCATGAGTGGGTAACTGGGGGGAAGCCCTCTTATGCTACCTAGGCATCAAGGCTGCCAGAACCGACCCAGGCGGCACAGAAAGTGTGCCCCAAGACCGGCCCGTCTATGGCCGCTTTCTGGCATGTCCGGCCAGCATCCAGGTTCTGGCAGCCACTGATCATGCGTTGAACGGCCAACATTAGGCAACCACCGCTTCGGTATTTTTCCGTCCACCCGTGTCCGGACGCACAACGGCAGCTAACCGGCTGCCAGATATTGAGTTCTCTTACGGCTGCCGCTGTTGAGAAAGAGAACGGCCGAAGTACGGCCTTAGGGCATCCGTTTTTTCTTCGGGAAGCGGTAATCGGCCGAAGCACGGCAAACGACCGGCCACAGAATATGCGTATTCTTGCGGCAGTTGGTGTTCGAAAGGATACCGGCCGGAGCGCGGCTGCCGTGCATTCGTTGTTTCAACGGTGAACCGCGCGTCCGGTGGTAGAATATTCGTTTTCTTCGGGCAACCATTGTTATTAAGGATACCGGCCCACGTACGGCCCCAGAATATACGTTTTTCATTCGGTAAGCTGTCCTCGGCCGAATTGCAGGGCGGGCAGGGCGGGCGAGCGCCATTCATCATTCTTAGCTTTATTCTTCTGCCCTGCCCGGGCAGCCGACAGGGTCGTCCCTGACCATGAACCAGGGAGAAGGAGCTTAACTAATCCTCTAACCGCACGCGGGAGTCGCGCGGGTGCGTTGTAGGAGTAAACGGCGGCGGGCGCCTCGATGTTGTTTGTGGCATATGCCGCCTGTGCGTACACTCCAGGAAGGGAATAAATAAAATAAGAATAGCTTGATTACTTGTTTAAACAACACAGAGACTTACAATTTAGATAGGGGATTATTCTGCAGCCAGATTATCAACAGCATGTATAGACGAAATAATGCCCGGGCTAACATTCATTCCTCCCTTTACGGCGTTTAATTTGTAAATAATGTAAGATTCACGTTGTTCGCGTTCTCTTGTAGTAGAAAATCCACTCTGTAAAAGTGTGACCCTGATGGAGTCGAACGGGTGGTTTTCGGGGTTAATATGTCGTGATAAGGGTAGATCCGGGAGTGAACGAACATTGGCGCGATGGTTGTTGAAGTGCATGCGGAAGGTTGTGTCCATCTGGCCAATGTATTCGATGCCACAAACACCGCACTCCAGAAGGTACACCACATTATTAGAGTCGCAGTAGAGTGTCGCGTGAATTAGATGCTTGAAATTTGAGTTGGTGCTTTATGCCACCGTGGTTGTCTGCATGTGTTTACATACGCAGCACCGTGCCTTTCCGCATGGTCGACACCCACCCTTGGGTGCCCTCTAAGTTTTGGCGTGTACAAGGTAATCTTTATTATTTTTGGGGCGCCTGTATACGACTCGAGGAGGGGTGGGGAAGATTTTCGAAAGCCGTTCACTCTGTTGTAGCATTTCGAAGTGCTTTTTCAAGATTTTGTTTATGTTTGGGGAGTTGCCCCCGAACGGTAAAACCAGGTTGCCTCTCCCCTTCTGGTTTAGTTCCTTTTCATGGTGCAGTAACTCTTGGCGATCAAGATTGACCGCTTTGCAAATAGCGTCGTTGACTATGTGTGGTGGGTATTGTTGCTTCGCGAGTACATTGCGCAAGTTTTCTGCGTTTGCCTCGAAGTCCTCGGTGCGGGAACAAATTCCTAAATCGGTGGGCCGGCGGGTATGGGGTACTCGTTTTGCAGTGGCGCGGATGACTAGTGTCGAAGTGCAGATACTGCTGCCTATCGGTAGGTTTTTTGTACACGGTAGTGATCAGTTCTCCTTTGTCTGTATTTATATGCACGTCAAGGAAATTGATTTCCGTGGTTGAATAGGTATAAGTGAATGCGATGCTTGGATGGGCCTTGTTGAAACACTCGATGAAGTCGATTAAGTCATCCTCCGTACCGGTCCAAATAAGGAATACATCGTCCAGAAAGCGTTTGTAAAAGAATGGCTTAATTTCACGGGTTGATAGAAATTTTGTTTCGAGATCGTTCATGAATATATTAGCGTAGTTGGGTGCCATTCGAGTACCCATCGCAGTGCCGTTTATTTGTAGGTAATACTGATTGTGGAATTCAAAGCTATTTAATTCCAGCACTAGCTTGGTCAAAGTTTCAATGACTTGTGGGCTTGGCGACTTATGGTCCCGATGTATGCTATAGGATTCAACCAGGGCTTCAATCACATCTCGGTGAGGTATATTTGTGTACAGAGAAGTTACATCTAGAGTTACAAGGAAGGCGCCATCAGGAATTTTTATGTTGTCGATTTCCCGTAAGAAGTGTTTAGTATCACAGAGATACGACGAATGGGTTGCGGGTATTTGCTTAATCAGGGATTCTATGTAGCTTGATATTGGTTCGGTGAGAGTGCCTCTTCCCGAAATTATTGGCCTACCAGGGTTCCCTTCTTTATAAACTTTAGGCAGCATGTAAAACCTTCCTGGCGTCGCGTGTGCTGCTGTAAGTGCTTTACAGAGGAGTGGCTCTATTTCCCCAATTTTGACAAGATTATTTAGTGTTGTTGTTATTATTTCCTGATGTTCAACAGTTGGATCCGCGTCAAGTTTTTGGTAGAAAAATTTGTTATTTAACTGACGGTGGCCTTCTTGAATGTAGTCTGGTTTACTAAGTATTACAATACCTCCACCTTTATCGGCTGGTTTTATGACAATGTCTGTTCGATCACCCAGTGCCTTAAGTGCCTCGCGCTCATCTTTAGAAAGGTTCTGGGCCCTTGGTTTGCGAGCGTTATAAGTCCGCAGGACGTCTCTTTGAACGGCCTCAATGTACGAGTCCAAGTGTTTTTCCCGCTCTTATTTGGGTGTCCACTGCCGCCCTACATTGACGGAGGATGGGGCAGTGCGCGCTTTGTCCGGCTTATCGAAAAAATATTCTTCTAGGCGTAAATTTCGTGAACAATTGTCCAGATCTTTCAGCAAGCTAAACTCATTGTATCGGCGGGTACTTGGGCAAAATGTCAACCCGCGCGAGATTAACGACCGCTCATGAATAGTAAGCTGTACCCCGGAGAGGTTAATTATGTTTTCATCTATGTTCTTTTGAGTTTTTGACATTTCTTTCGACTTGCAGGGAGGAATTGGGGGTGTAATTTTTGAATTTCCAATGTCTGTGTGGTGCGGAGCTGAATTGATTTGAGAAAACTCGTTTGAGTATGGAACAGAAAACTCGTTTGAGTATGGAACTTTATCCCTTGACAATTTTTAAATTTTGATTCTCATTATTTGATCTGTCTTCTTTTTCTTGAAAAGTTCCAGTTCGCTGGCCTCCAGCGCAGAAAGGACAATATTATTCCTAGCACGAAGCTCCTCCGCCCTCAGAGACGCGAGTGTATTATCACAATGATCCACTACGATTTTAGTTAGCTGAAGTGATGCGGATGTAAGAGTTTCGTTCCAATTTTGTGTTTCACGTTTGTTAAACGTATGCATCGATGGTGTTAATGATAGAAGAAGGCCCCGGGGGGCGATCCCAGCCTTTCGGTATATTTTGAGTGTACGCACATGTAGATCATGGCGCACCCGCTTGTCACTTGTTTTCCTTATCTTAAAAAAATTAGGCGTCAGCAGCTGATCACGCGTGTCATCTTAGGGAGAGGAGGTCGGAACATTTGCGCGGCCAGGATGTCAATTCATGCAAATGCGACGTGCAGAGCCACAGTTTTTTCGGAGGTCGTACCTTTTGATGGGGGGGTGGGAGGGCTTTTCTCGTTTTCTGGACTGGATTCCAGAATCTCGCAGTCTCTCGAGGTCGGCTGGGGGTCAGAAGGTTGTGGGCTCGTTGAAGTCCGTGGGTTGAGTTCTGATTTCCCGGGCTTGGGCTCGATCATCTGCAGGTTTTCCGACGGAGATGCGCTTGTGGCTTAGAGCCCTGGGTCCGGGCCTCGGGGAAGTTCAGGTGGTGCGCTGTTTGATCTGGCGATGGGTTTGGCTGGTTGCGGTGCTTTACGAGGCTTTTGGGTTTTTTTGTTGATAGCCCCAGAAAGAACGCTGCAAGGTGTTTTGCTGGGTTTCCACGTGGAGTCCGCAGACGCTGCGTCACCTTTCTTGGGGGTCACAGTTGTACGCGCACTCCTTGCGGTAAGCCTTTGGTGGACGTTCGGACGAGCGACCGGGCTGGGCGCCGGTTCTCTACTGCTAGCAGAGAGACTGTTCGAGCTGACCACCTGGGCGAAGGATGGTATCACTGGCTGCAGCTGGCTAGTTGCAATGGGGCATGCGGTGTAGGCCGTCTCGTCCATGTGAAGGCTGTTCATGAAGGGGACCTCCGGACTCGTCGGCGGTGGTTGGACGGTGGCACGGGGGAGGGCGTGGTCTTTCAAATCTCCGATTTGGGGTTTCCGGGTTCGCAGCAGCAGGTTGTACAAGTTCCAGGAAAGTAGTGATACTCCGTGAAGTTCGGGTGCAACCCATCCGCCGCCAACACCATCCGAGGGGAGAAGTGCTGCATAGCGTGATCGAGGTAGAATACTCGGACCATTTCGTTGCACAAATCTACGAGCCGGCAGTTGAATGTGTGCGCCTCCTGGTTGATGATCCCTACTCTTCTCAAGTTGGGCTGGCGTAGTCTCTCGTTAGGGCCCCGGGGCAGCACCAATGACACAAAAATGGTTCCAATGTCCGGTCTTTCGGCCTTGATGTGGTGAAGGAGGGTACGGTACCTTTGAATTGCTGTCTCCGCGCTCATCCTCGCGATGTCGGTAGTGCCCACGTGAAGGACGAGGAGAGACACCCCTCGTGGCACGAAGTCCAGCAGTCCCCCGACGTCGTTAATTCGGGCACCCGGCTGCGATATGAACGCTGGGGAGTCCGGGCTTGACGGGTCGAAGTGCGTGTGAAGGGGCTTCGTCTGGGAATCACCCACGACGGCACAGGTGGGTGCATGCTGAGGGAATTGCCAGATGATCCGTTTCGTAGAAGCGTTGACGGCAGCCATTGCAAGTGATACTTTGATTTGATACTTTGATACTTTGGTTGCCGTAGGAAATAGTAAAAAATGGGTATAGCTTCTAACAAAACTGTTTATTGGTCGACGCTTCGATCGGATGACGATCTTTCTCAAGAAAACATTTCGTATTTATGTGCACGTATTTATAAGCTCGTCGTCCAACGACGCCGAAAAAAGAGAGAGGGGGGATTTGGGGAGAAAGGTAGCAACAAACACGCTCTCGGCGAGGAGAGGTGAAGGTTTGCAAAAGAGAGAGAGAGAGAGAAAAAAAAGAAAAAGAAAGAAAACGCAAAACAAAAACAAACCTAAACATGCAGAAAAGAGAGAGGAGTACACAACTCTTTCAAAAACACTGTCCTCCATCGTTCGTCAGCTTGTAGAACGAGTGACAGGTAGCGCCCGCTTCAGAGGGGGGCCGCTCTGTTTAAGAAACGAAAGCGCAAAGCAGTAACAGGGACGCTCTCACACCACCACTGGGAGGCACAGAATTCTAATGGTCACTGATCTTACGGGAAGAGTTTACAGGAAGCGGTGGCAGCCGCACACGTATCTCAGTGATGCTAACCCTACAAAACAAACAGGCAGGCTCGTTAAGAGTGTAGGTACGATCTCCGCACTGTGGTTCAAGGCATGCACGATTCCGCCTACCGGCAGGGCGGGCGAGCGCCATTCATCATTCTTAGCTCTATTCTTCTGCCCCGCCCGGGCAGCCGACAGGGTCGTCCCTGACCATGAACCAGGGAGAAGGAGCTTAACTAATCCTCTAACCGCACGCGGGAGTCGCGCGGGTCCTTTGTTGGAGTAAACGGCGGGCGGGCGCCTCGATGTTGTTTGTGGCATATGCCGCCTGTGCGGACACCCCAGGAAGGGAATAAACAAAATAACAATAGCTTGATTACTTGTTTAAACAACACAGAGACTTATAATTTAGATAGGGGATTATTCTGCAGCCAGATTATCAACAGCATGTATAGACGACATAATGCCCGGGCTAACATTCATTCCTGTCTTTACGGTGTTGAATTTGTAAATAATGTAAGATTCACGTTGTTCGCGTTCTCTTGTAGTAGAAAATCCACTCAGTAAAAGTGTGACCCTGATGGAGTCGAACGGGTGGTTTTCGGAGTTAATATGTCGTGATAAGGGTAGATCCGGGAGTGAACGAACATGGGCGCGATGGTTGTTGAAGCGCATGCGGAATGCCGTGTCCGTCTGGCCAATGTATTAGAACACCGCACTCCAGAAGGTACACCACATTATTAGAGTCGCAGTCGAGTGTCGCGTGAATTAGATGCTTGAAATTTGAGTTGGTGCTTTCTGCCACCGTGGTTGTCTGCATGTGTTTACATACGCAGCACCGTGCCTTTCCGCATGGTCGACACCCACCCTTGGGTGCCCTCTAAGGTTTGGCGTGTACAAGGTAATCTTTATTATTTTTGGGGTGCCTGTATACGACTCGAGGAGGGGTGGGGAAGATTTTCGAAAGCCGTTCACTCTGTTGTAGCATTTCGAAGTGCTTTTTCAAGATTTTGTTTATGTTTGGGGAGTTGCCCCCGAACGTCAAAACTAGGTTGCCTCTCCCATTCTGGTTTAGTTCCTTTTCATGGTGCAGTAACTCTTGGCGATCAAGGTTGACCGCTTTGCAAATAGCGTCGTTGACTATGGGTGGTGGGTATTGTTGCTTCGCGAGTACATTGCGCAAGTTTTCTGCGTTTGCCTCGAAGTCCTCGGTGCGGGAACAAATTCTCCTAAATCGGTGGGCCTGCGAGTATGGGATACTCGTTTTGCAGTGGCGCGGATGACAACTGTCGAAGTGCAGATACTCCTGCCTATCGGTAGGTTTTTTGTACACGGTAGTGATCAGTTCTCCTTTGTCTGTATTTATATGCACGTCAAAGAAATTGATTTCCGTGGTTGAATAGGTATAAGTGAATGCGATGCTTGGATGGGCCTTGTTGAAACACTCGATGAAGTCGATTAAGTCATCCTCCGTACCGGTCCAAATAAGGAATACATCGTCCAGAAAGCGTTTGTAAAAGAATGGCTTAATTTCACGGGTTGATAAAAATTTTGTTTCGAGATCGTTCATGAATATATTAGCGTAGTTGGGTGCCATTCCAGTACCCATCGCAGTGCCGTTTATTTGTAGGTAATACTGATTGTGGAATTCAAAGCTATTTAATTCCAGCACTAGCTTGGTCAAAGTTTCAAGGACTGTGGGCTTGGCGACTCATATATATATATATATATATATATATATATATATATATAAATATATATATATATATATATATATATATATATATATATATAAATATATATATATATATATATATATATATATATATATATATATATATATATATATATATATATATATATATATATATATATATATACAGAAAGATAAGTCGGCAGTCTACAACGCCAAAGGAGGCATAGGGGTGTGGTTAGGCTCTTTTTTTTCAGTACGGTTAATGAAGTTAATATTTTTTTATATACGGAAGAAAGAAAGAAAGAAAAACACGCGCCTAGAGTGGGGACCGAACCCACGCCTTTCGATTAGATCTCGAATGCCTTACCAATTCGGCTATCTGGCCGACTGTGTTTTCCTTCACTTTCTGGGCTATTTATATTTACTAGAAGTGTATCTGACGCTTGAGGGTAGTAGCCAGCGCCACTCAGACTACACGGGGAGAAGGGGACCTTCTTTTCAACCCCCGGGGCGTGACTGGAACGTCTACAGCCTGTCATGAGCGGGTAACTGGCGGGAAGCCCTCTTATGCTACCTAGGCATCAAGGCTGCCAGAATCGAGACCCTTGCTAGGTTTTCGAAGAATAATATAGTAAGGAAATGATGGGCTCGTTGGGGAAATGCAGAAAGATAAGTCGGCAGTCTAGAACGCCAATGGAGGCATAGGGGTTGGTTAGGCTCTTTTTTTTAGTACGGTTAATGAAGTTAATATTTTTTATATACGGAAAAAAGAAAGAAAGAAAAACGCGCCCAGAGTGGGGACCAAACCCACGCCTTTCGATTAGATCTCGAATGCCTTACCAATTCGGCTATTTAGGCGACTGTGTTCTCCTTCACTTTCTGGGCTATTTATATTTACTAGAAGTGTATCTGACGCTTGAGGGTAGTAGCCAGCGCCACTCAGACTACACGGGGAGAAGGGGACCTTCTTTTCAACCCCCGGGGCGTGACTAGAACGTCTACAGCCTGCCATGAGCGGGTAACTGGAGGGAAGCCCTCTTATGCTACCTAGGCATCAAGGCTGCCAGAATCGAGACCCTCGCTAGGCTTTCGCAGAATAATATAGTAAGAAAATGAGGGGCTCGTTGGGGAAATACAGAAAGATAAGTCGGCAGTCTACAACGCCAAAGGAGGCATAGGGGTGTGGTTAGGCTCTTTTTTTTAAGTGCGATGCACTTTATAAGCGACCCCAAACCATCCACCGCCGGCGGCGGCGGCGTCCGCAGCCCTGCTCTCCCTAGCAACGGCGCAGAGCGGAGAGGAGCGTCGGTAGCAACGGCGCAGTGACGTCACTCACCACGTGATGCCACGCCCTCACCGCTCCCTCGCGGCGCGGCGATGTGCGCCGCGCGCATCCCTCTCCTCACCCGCGCCGTGACGTCACGCACCACCTCCTCTCCCGGCAGCTGCCGTGCGCCGCTGCGCGCGTCCCCCTCCCCCTTCGTCGCTCCTCCTCTCTCCTCGCTGGCTGCAGCTGGGCGCGCACCCCTCTCTCTCGCGCGCCCGCCTTCTCTCTCAGCCACCTGGCTCGGCGCGCTCAGCGCGGCGTACCCCCCTTTATATGCAGCGATAAACCGCCAGACCTCCGTGGGTCGGCTCGCGCGCGCTCTCTCGCTACAGTCTCCTGCTTCAGTTTAGACCGTTCGCTGGCTGGGCGCGTCTCAAGGCGATGTCAGAATTACTACGCCGTGTACTCTGGGCGCAAGAAATGCATTCGCACTTCCTCACGATTCCCTTCGGGGAGGTGGGGGCAATTTTTTAGTACGGTTAATGAAGTTAATATTTTTTTATATACGGAAGAAACAAAGAAAGAAAAACACGCGCCCAGAGTGGGGACCGAACCCACACCTTTCGATTAGATCTCGAATGCCTTAACGATTCGGCTATCTGGGTGACTGTGTTCTCCTTCACTTTCTGGGCTATTTATATTTACTAGAAGTGTATCTGACGCTTGAGGGTAGTAGCCAGCGCCACTCAGACTACACGGGGAGAAGGGGACCTTCTTTCCAACCCCCGGGGCGTGACTAGAACGTCTACAGCCTGTCATGAGCGGGTAACTGGCGGGAAGTCCTCTTATGCTACCTAGGCATCAAGGCTGCCAGAATCGAGACCCTCGCCAGAATCGAGGGTCTCGATTCTGGCAGCCTGGTTTTGTATCCGTTTCTAACGCGCATGCGATTTGTCGGCCTATTTTTTCTGAAAAAAAAGTGCGCGTTAGAATCGGGTAAATACGGTATATAGTCAAAGTGGTACCTACAGTGGCGCACCTGCTTCTATGAGCTTGTGTGTGGTGGTGCCACAGTGTCCTCTTTATGTTACCTTTAACGTTTCTTTCTGCGTATTGTGATTTTTTTTTTGGCTTCGGCTTGACAGTTCACCAAATCACTCTTGCATGGGATCTGCTACTCATCTAGCTTCTCGTTCTGCAATTAACACGCATAAATGTAATTTTTGGAGGGCCGAGTACATATCTCTAAAACACGTTTATGCTAGTCGATGGCCATACCTCATTCGTTGTAGCCCCCTTTGGTCAGATATAATCGTCGAGCTTCGTAAGTACGTCGGTTCTCCGCTTGTATAGCAATCCGAAGTGCGCGGGATTTTCAACTTCCGTCGTTAAGCTATGCATTCGCATTATTACAGAGCTAGGTATGGCTACACAAAAGGCCCTGAAAGCACCGAAAAAATCTCCCTTCCCCGTTGTAATCACAGCACGCCTAAAATGCATCAACGGACGTCTTCGTTCCGCTCTTCAAATCGGCGTGATATTTGATTCTTGTTCACGCTGTTCATTTGTGCCGTAACAAAACACCACCCAAAACGGTTACTCGTCCTACTTATAATTATTTCAAGAACGTAGGAAAGATCGCAATCTTTATCCTCCCTCTTGAACAATCCTTGCAATTAATAAAATAAATGCCGCTCTCATTGTATGCAACTTTGCAAAAGCCAAAAGTCACTGTGCAGACACGAATTAACATATTAACCTCGCTTGTGACAAAGGCATTAAAGGGAGAAAAAGGCTACTTTATATTTTAAACAGAGTCACTGTAAAGCACTGTTTACATCCCTGCAATGTTCCCCATTGTCTTTCTGGCTGAGAGCAAGTAAAAGTTTACCCTTTACTTTAATTGGAAATATAACTTCCGCAATAACAACTAAACAACAATATATCTCTTGCTACAAGTGCTTGTGCTCGAGCGTTATGTGTACACTGTAGCACTATAATCTACCAATGTTAGCCAAGTACAATTATATTTCATTCGCTTCCCCTACACGAGGCGACGCTAGTAGACTCAGGTCGCGTCAGGACGTAGTCCTCACACGCACCGTATTCAAGTTAATATTCCACACGAATGGGCTTAGAAGGATAACATAGTAGGATTCGGGAGACACAGCAACACTATTTCGGCACAGCGGAAATCACACTGCTGGCGAGCAGAAGCCAAGAAATCTTTTTTTAAACAACAGGATACGGCAGAAATTTGAAATACCTTCCCCTGCGGCCTGGTGAGAAATTTACATATACAGTAACACAAAGAAGCCGTAACTGAAAAAGTATGTTTATTACATCGCAAGGACCCATCATAAGAACAAATAAGACTCCGTACACTAGTTCAAATGACATGAAACGTTCATTGTTATGGCAGTTTTTTCGTAGAAATTAAAATACTTCCATTTATTTTCTGGAACCGTGTGCTTGTGTGTTTTATGGTCGTGGCACCCTAATGTATAGACACTGCAGTGTCCCTCAACTTGGTTATTAGTTTTAGCAATGAAGCCCTGGAAAAAATGGCGTCTATGACCCTGGTCATGTTAAGCACATGACGACGTATACTTTCCAGTCCAGTAGCTGCACGTTTTTCTTCTTGTGCGTTGCACTCCAGTTTAACCCAATCAGTTCTGTAAGCACAAACATAATTCATAGTTAGCATAATGTTCACCTCTGGTTTGGGTGTCTTGTTTCTTACAGATCTTTTGGAGGATATTTAAAGGACAGCAAGTGATTTCGATCGGCTCTATTATAATTGCCCGTTCCCAGCGGTACTCAGTTATCGATGATTATGAAGGCAATCACAAGCTTGTCGTCAAGGGCATGCGATACGATGACAGCGATATCTATTCTTGTCTGAGCACGTCAAATCCTATGCCTCAGCTGGATATATTCCTTGATGTCGTTGGCATGTAGGTGACAAGTGCTGCTTGCGTTTCCTAGGAGTTATTATGCAAGGTAATGTTAGCGAATTTCGCCCTCCTGTTGATTACGGCCAGATAACCTAAAAAAGATCCTGAAACTACCTTTCTCGAATGGAATCTCGAGATGAGAATTACTGATTACTAACCTCAAAACTGCAACTTCTGCTGGCATAGATGGTATTAATTCTAAAAAATACTATATCCATCTCAAGTCAGATTCTTTTTCACATCTTTCGACAATCTTCAATATCCGGACAGCTACCCAACGACTGGAAAATTGGAAAAGTGGTTCCGGTCTTTAAGAGTGGCGATAAAACTTCCCCCGATAACTATCGCCCCATTTCACTGACTTGCATTTGTTGCAAGCTTCTCGAGCATATCATCGCCTCCCACATTTACAATCACCTCTAGTCTAATAATTTCTTTTTCACTAATCAACAGGGGTTTAGGAAAGGCTTCTCATGTGACACTCAACTTTTGGAATTCACGACTGACTTACACTCAAACATGGATAACAATCTGCAAACCGACTGCATTTTTTAGACTACTCTAAGGCTTTTGACCGCGTTTCCCACTGCCGCCTCATTTCTAAATTATTGTCCCTTCAATTAGATTCCCTTACCCTATCCTGGCTCCGTAACTTCTTATCGTTACGCCAGCAATTTACAATAGTCAATAGTTTCAGCTCCTCCTTCACTGACGTCACATCGGGCGTCCGTCAAGGTAGCGTTCTTGGCCCTTTACTCTTTCTAATTTACATTAATGACTTACCTAATAATATCTCGTCTTCCATGCGGCTTTTTGCAGATGACTGCAATATATATCGTCCCATAAGCACTCCTTATTATCACATTGCCCTTCAAAATGATCTAAACAGAATTTATAGTTGGTGTAACACCTGGCAGACGACTCTTAACTTATCTAAGTGTAAAATAATTTCTTTCTCTCCAAGCGAAATAATTCTAACTACACATATTCTATCAATACCACTTACTTAACAAGGGCAACGTGCTACAAATACCTAGGAGTACACTTAACACCTAACTTGTCACGGTCGTCTCATATAACCACAGTCTGTGCCAAAGCATCTAAATCATTAGGCTACCTACGCCGAAACAGGCGCAACGCACCTACTGACATCCGTAAATTAGCGTATTTACCTTTTGTTCGTCCACAAGTAGAGCTTGCTTCATCTGTATGGTCACCACATCTAGCTTATTAATTACAAACACTAGAATCAATTCAGAATAGAGCTGCGCGCTTCATTTCTCGGGATTACGACCGCCACGCCAGTATTACTCAACTTAAAATAGATATGCCACTTCAGCTGTTAGAAACTCGCCGATCAATCGCTCTTCTCTCTCTTTTTCACAAATACATCAATTCAGCTATGCCATCCCCACTGCATCTGGAAGCACCTGTCCGCATGTCAGCACGGCTTCATAATCAATTCAGTTTCAAGCGAATATTTGCTAAGACACGTTCATTCAACTTATCTGCGCTTCCACGTGCCATTTCCTTGTGGAATGATCTTCCAAACGCCATCGCCTGCTTATCAAACCGTGATGCATTTAATGAGCGACTTACCAGGCATTTTTTTTGAAGCTCATTTGCACATCTTGAAATTGTTGTCATATTGTCAAACTTTTTTTTTATTTTCTTTGTTTAAAATTTATATAGTAGTCTACCTTGTGTAATAAACCTCGCTCAAAATTGTATAATGATGTTGCCCCATAATATTGTTTTATGCCATTTTAAATTGCTTGTGTTTCAATTTTCTACCCCGCCTGATACCAATATGTTCATAATACCCCCTACTCCAAAACTCATGATGCTTCATTGTTGTTTTATTTTTTACCCCAATGTAATTCCTTGTATTGCGCTGTGTATTTTTGTTTTATTTTGTTCCCCCCTCACGCAATGCTCTTTGGAGTCTGTGAGGTACTGTGAAATAAATAAATACATAAATAAGTAGTGGCACCCCAGCAACGCTTACCAACTTAGAACTCACTCCCGGACGTACTTTGAAATAAAAAAAAGTCGTTCCCTCTGAATTGTCGGTATGTGCACGGCCACTCGATGGAAACATGGCGTGGCCAGCCGAATGTGCTTCTCCGTCTGTGACGGCGCTAGTTTCATTTTCCGCCGCAGCGTCGGCCCTGACTCTGGTCATGGGCATAGGTCGGCGTACTCACTCGTGAGTACACTCATTTGTACTCATTTGTACTCAAACTCACGAGTGAGTACGATGATGAGTGAGTACACACCCAGAAAAAAAAAGTGAGTATGATGACGAGTGAGTACAGGGGTAAGTCCACTACTCATGAGTACAGTACTCATGAGTACACTACTCATGAGTATGAGTACTCATGAGTGCAGCATTCATGAGTATGAGTACTCATGAGTACACAGTACTCATGAGTACACAGTACTCGTGAGTACACCGTACTCGTGAGTACACAGCACTCGTGAGTACACAGTACTCATGAGTATACAGTACTCATGAGTACACAGTACTCATGAGTACAATACTCATGAATACTGGTTTTGCGAGCGCTTGCACTCTTGAGTATGTGCACTCGTGAGTACAGTACTGCAAACAAGTTTTATCACGAGCTCGAGTTTGGACGCGCGTGTACGAGTCGCAAACATTAGCAGTGCCACTGTGCAGCTTAACTGTCAAGGATGGCAAAATTAGACAACGAAAACTGCACCTCCCCCCTTTCCCGGTCCCTGTTTGGCGCTGTAAGCGTTTCGCGGCGGTCGCTTGCAAAGGGGTCAAGGTGAAGAGGGAAAACGAGGGGGTGAGGGCCCGGCGGGAAACGCGGCCGCAGTTGTTCTTCTCCTACGCCACTTGTTGACTGCCGCAGTTATTTTTGTTGACGCGGCCTGTGAACGCGTGGCGGCTTCATTGCGCGTGCTCCCTTCCAGTTGTTTTAGGGGAGAGGCGGTGGAGGCTGCTAACAATGGACGCACTAGGCGTACTGAAATCCCTCTTTTTCGGTTTTCAGAAGTTTCCGTAGACGCATGTCGCGCTGTGTAGTCGTTTTGTGAGCCGAACCTCTCATTTCAACAGTCGCAGTTAATTTACGTAACTCGCGTCAAACCGACTACGTGGTTTGTAACGTTTGTCTCACCGAAATTGTCCGCACCATTTCGCTGTGAGTATTCGAGCGAAAATTTGGCTGATGTACGTGCGCCCATATGGTTTTATTAGGTTCCCGTTTTGAACCATTTTGCTCAGGTTCTATAGTAATATGATCGCGTGTAGTGCCATTTACAAGTGAGCATATAGCCCCACCGTACAGGTGCGGCGGTGGAATTTGCCCCAGCAATACAAATAAAATATCCGAGTACACCTGAGAACGTTTGCCAGTTCTGAATCGGACATCATAACATCCAGTTGAACGCGTGCGACGCCTTGTTTAGCCTCACATATTTTGTCGAAGAGCTCTGGCATCTTGCCGCTGGAGAGAGAGAGAGAGAGCATGAACTTTTATTTGCACCCGTCTAAAATGACGAGGGAGAGGGCATTAGCCTAGACCCCCGTTCACCCCCTGCCCGTCGGCCGGAATGCCTTGGGATTTGGCGGCGGTCAGGGCCAGACCGATGACTTTGCGTTGCTCTTCTGCTTTATGGTTGAGTAATAAGATCTACCAGGAGGAGCGTTTTGCTTTTAAATGGCTTTACTTTCGAGTGGCAACCCCATTTACCGCTTCTCGTTTATACCACCATGTAATGACGACGCTGACGATGATGGTGAATTTCGGTGGTTGTTATTCCCCTACCTTCACTACTGTTTACAGGCGGGCGCCCACCCCTCGCTAGCAGGTATACTGTCGAGTTTAAGCTCACACTGTGGGAGGCCTCGTGAAGGAATCGTTTTGAAGTGATGAACGCCAACGCCAGAGGCCGGTATTGTCGCTTAAGTTCACGTCTTGGAACATCTCGTAAAACGTGAGGATTGCACATAACGACGCCACCGCTTTTTTTGATCGATCACTGTCAGGTTCATCCGCACTGCTCGAGATAAGAGCTGCAGATTTCCACGGTGCAACCAACCAACCAACACAGCAATACAGTGACGTCAGTGCAAGCTATCACGCCTCCGAAAAACGCGTCTGCAAACTTTGTTCTCGAGTGCACGAAGCACGGCAGCGCAGTTCGACACTGCGGGAACGGCTGCCAAGCACCGGCACCAACTGGGTGCCCTGCGGCCCTCGACTGCGAGCGATACCCTCTCCAAGCCCCCCCCCCCCTCCCCCCCCCCCCGAACACACACACGCACACTGTTGGGACTGGGCCATTCCTGCTCAGTCACCACTGTTGCGACGTTGCCCTGCTCAGTCCGCCATCTACGCGGCGCAGAGCAGAGCGATGAAGTTGTCGAGCCGACGATGATTTTACGCTGCATTTATATACACTCTATACAAAGGTAGCAAGAGTGTTACATGGCTCGCACAAAGGCGATAGCACTTTTCAACTCAGTGCCTCCAATGAAATGCCGCTGCACAGCCGCTGCTTCAGGGCTGGTTTTATACCCCCGGGGTTCCGCCGCAGCCGCGTGCAGTTCGAATCTTTCCAATCAGGACTATCACTGGCCGCAGTTTGAAGGCGAAGTGATTGCGTCAGCCGAGCGACGACAGGAAAGGGAAGGCGACTCAGCGGCGCCGTCTCCAGGATCTACTCGCAGCGTGTCATTTTTGGGGGGGCCAGTCGTCCCAGGCATAATTTGGTGCGGCCGTCTCGATGGGAAAAAGAGAGTAGACTCGGCTGCGCCTTGTGCCGCGAAGTTGCGGCACGTCTGCCGCGGGCTGTTTGACCGAGGTGCGAATCGGGCCCACCATCCGCGCGTCGCCAGGTGCAGCAAATTTGTGTCGGGCACTCTGGTTAACCGCACACGCACGCATACAAAAATTAGTGATTAAGGTCAGACCCGTGTGGGTTTTGACCGTGCTGTTAACAGAAATAGACACAACGACGCGTAGCGCCCCTGCCCTGTCCCTTTCTCGCGGCAGGACCTCCCTCTTTGGCTTGTCGCGCGGTAGCCGGTTTTCGTCTTTCTGTTTATCTCTTATTTTGCGGGCTGGCGGCGGTTGTGAGGGGTACGGCTGCGCAATGCGGCAGCGTCTCGTTTCTTTCAAGCTGGTTTTAAAGACGATAGCCTTTCTTTGGCCACTTGAGCGCGACAATATTGGCCTGTCAGTCTGTCTGTCTGTGTTTGTCATAAAGATAATTTATTATTGCAACTTAATATCACGCCCCGCTGTATACATGGGAGCTACTGGGGTCACCGTTAAGTAGCTTTATATACATAATGTGCCCTCTCTACAACTGGCCAACTGCCCCGCGATTCAGCCGCTCGGCCAAAAGTTAAAAGAATCCTTAATCGAGGGCTTCATGTTGGCAAAATATTCCCTCGCTACTAAAGCTGGTACCACGCTTCCTATTTATTAGCTTTGTTCAACAGAAATAAAACATTAGGGATATTTGAACCCAGACATAAATACGAAAGTGATATGAAAGTGAAAGTCTCAGGCTACAATCCTGCGCGCTTCGAAGACACATAGAGTCTCGGGAGCTCTTATTTACAGACATGAATTATACACGGAACCGTAGCCATACAAGCTTGGCTAACAGCCGTGCGCTTTCTGACGCTACGGGCGTCGACAGTGCATTATTTATATGTACAGTTGGAGCACACAACGATTAAAACGTTGCCGCGCTTTCGAGCTATTACGGGAACTGTACGTCATGAAAGTAAGAAAAAAAAAATAAACACCAGAGCACGGTGTCAGAAATGCATCTGAAGGGCGATTTTCCCCCCCCCCTCTTCGCTGAGCCGCCTCGCTGGCGCGCCGGCACCGGGGGCGCGAGCGTGAAAGTAAAAAGAAAGAGTGTGCAATCGGCGGCACAAGGCTGCGAAAAATCCGCTTTTTTGTTTGTTTGTTTTGCTGACCTCGGTTAACCCATGCCATCGACCAATGAGAGGCATCCCATTGCCTGTTGCCCTCAGCTCCTTTCCTGGCACCGTGATAGTATCCCTGGAGAGAAAGAAAGAAGCGACACGCCACCCTGACGCCTTTCCCTGCGTCCCAATACACACGACGGACTAAGTCCGCGGTCCAATCGGTCACGTGATGAGACGTCACGGTCCGCCACGGTCCGATCCAAAGCAGAGCGCATCCACACGGCGGGCCGGCTGAGCGGACAGCGAATGGCCGACCGTCTGAACTCACAAGCCAGAAGGTTGAACACAGGCGCCGTTTGGCCGCGACAACATGTAACGCACAAGCCTGCACGAAACCTTTCATCCCCACAATAACGGCCACCCGCATGCAAGCCGGGCGGGCGTGCTCACGCAGCCGCCGCCGTCGTTCGCATAAGGCGACACGACGAGCCGCGACGGCGGGGCGATCCGGGCTGCATACGGCTCGTCACCGCTCGCTGGAACCGAACTCTTCCTTAAATTGAGGTCCACATGCGTGAAACAAAGTGATAATCATAGCTAACATCGCACTAGTAAGAATCATAGGACTCGCAAGAAAAAGCGCGAATGAAGTATGCGTCGCGATTGTAAGCCTAGCCCGTCGCTTATCCAACCGCGGGTGATTGACAGGCTCCTTCGAGCGCTTCGAAACAGCCGCGCTGTTCTCTATTGGCGCAACTGGATGCGGTTCCGCCCACGCGACGCGGCCGCTGTCAGGCCACGCTGATTGATGTCGCGGTCCGCCGTCGAGACTGCGGACCGAAAAGCCTCGGCGAATATTTGGACCGCGAAGGCCGCGGTCCTGCGCGGTCCAACGGCGGTCCGCGCGAACTGGTGACGTCCTATCACGTGATGCGCGGACCGCGGTGCAAATAATCGTTTTGGTCCGCCGTGTGGAACAGCGAACACGAAAGCCTTAGCCAAGAGGTAAACACATCAGGGAGGGAGTACTTGTGGCGGTTGCGCCGTGAAACTTGCAACTTCGCGCTGCGTAGCGCGAGGTATTGCAGTGTCGCCCGTTCCTCTTTCGCCCGTGCCTTTTTCGTGCTGTCCCTGCGCCGGTCCACGCAACCAACGACATCGCATCCGGATTTTTAGATATGGCCCCGACAAGCGAGCAAGACGCACGGCGCCCGAAATGCACCGTACGTGCCGAACGACCGCACACCAATTATGGGGGAGTTTCCTAGATAAAACGAGACGCACAGCGCACGAAACGCGCCAGAGGTGACGAACGACATCCAACTTGAACCAGTCGAGCTGACCACGGCGAACGAAATGCACCGCGCACGGAACGCCGCCAAGCCAGCACACACGGAAAAAACTGCTATTCGCGACATCCTCCGCTCGCGCTGCTGCTATCGCGACTTGGCCAGCGAATGTTACAACCTCAGAAATCACGTGGCCACAAGCAACAAAAGACCCAGCGCCCGCGGTTCAACCCTACCGGAACGTACGAGCTCTCCGACACCCGCTGCTCCAGCCCGAGTCCAGCGGACGAACGACATAACACTCGTGCAGGTAGGTCCGTCAACGAGCAATGACACAGCCAGCGCATGCGGCATGTTCGAGCCAGAACGAACAAGATCCCCGGCATCCGCGCTCCGACCGAGACTCACACGATAAACACTATTTCGTACAAGAGGACGCAACCGCGAGCAAGCGGACTCGGGACGAACGGAGCCTGCTTGTATTGGAGAGATAGCGATTATAGCATTCTCGAAACAACGGGCAAAAGACGAGGGCTTGAGCGACGACACGGACACAGCAAAAACCACAACGAATGAACCCGATCCAGACGAAGGCATCGAATGCCCTAACAATGAAGTAACGCTTGCGACGCCAAGGAATGTGGGACCGAACGGACGGCACGCACTACGCCCGCTTCCCCACCACAACGGTTTTACTTCCGAAACAACCACGGCAACTGCGAGCACGGAGCCGCAAAGACTTTGACAGATCAGCCATGCCACCCTACGAAA
This sequence comes from Haemaphysalis longicornis, assembly GCF_048455015.1. NCBI lineage: Eukaryota > Metazoa > Arthropoda > Arachnida > Ixodida > Ixodidae > Haemaphysalis > Haemaphysalis longicornis. The sequence continues at coordinate 128,074,197 of NW_027526295.1, read as the reverse complement.
ACGCCACGCTACCGCACACTAAACGAAAAGCCAATCGACTCCCGCATCATACGCAACGCACACGTCAATTCAAGCAACGTCCTCAACACGCCGAACGATGCCATCCCTACACAGCGCAGCTCGCCACCGGACAGAACGGACGTCTACGCCCACACATGCATCAAGCACGCGACGAGCTGCACGAACACAATCGCCGACGGAAGCGGCGCAACTAACGCAACGCCGTAAACACTGTCAAGTTCAGGTCTGACGAAGTGAATCCCACGGCACACACACAATAAAAGAAAGCAGATTTGAAATTCACCGAAGCTCAACGAGACGAACACCCTCTTAACGAAGTTTCTAGTATCCGGAACAATGAAAAACTAACGCCAGCATCGAGCATCTGTGAATAAGCGGACAGTGATCTCGATACGAACGGACGTTAATCTAAGGAAATGCTTCATTGTGCCTGGGGGCAGGCACAATTCTGATTTGGAGCACGATTAGGAGAGTATCAGCGCGCCCGGAAACGAAAACGGACGACAAAAGCTGCCACCCGAAGACACGCAGAAAACCGCAGTTTACGGCCACGGCCGCACCGACAAGCCCCGAGCTCTCCTGAGCCCGATCCTGTGTTTTTCTAATCAATTAAACATTTTATTTTTCTCTATTTAGTCTTTCATTCGAGATACGACCTAGCTAACAGTGCAGATAAGTTGATTATTCGTGAGTAATACAAATTGAGTACTCATGAGTACAGATTGAGTACTCATGAGTGCAGAATGAGTAGTACTCACGATTGCAGAATGAGTAGTACTCATGATTGCAGAATGAGTAGTACTCATGAGTACAGAAGATTGAGTACTCATGAGTACAGAGTTAGTACTCATGAGTACAGATTGAGTACGAATACTCGTGAGGACAAATGAGTTTGAGTACAAGTGAGTATGATTACAAATGAGTATTTGATGAGTGAGTATGAGTGATTTTGTGAACAGACGAGCTTTTTGATTCTGAGTTTGATTGAGTACAGCGTGAATGAAAAAAATTGTGATTGAGTTTGAGTGAGTTCTTTCTGTTTTGCCGACCTATGGTCATGGGTGGAAAAACCATAGCGGCGGCCGCCCGCGGAAGTTGCTTCGAAGCGCCGCTATACCCGCGTAGACGAACCGCCGTAATTCATTACATAGTCATTTATTGAAATTATGAGGTAAGTCGTGAGCGTTGCAAAATGATCGATATTTCAAAAGTAGTCACTAAATCAGTTTTCATGTGCTATCCGCCAGAGCCCTTGATTTCTTTTCCTCGCAGCGTTACTGAGCAGAATGCGGCATATTGAAGACGTCCAGTCCCGCTCGAGGCGGCTCATTTCTTCAGCATTTTTCAAGGATTGCAAATGTGATGTTTGGTGCGTCATGGTTTTGTTTTAATGAACACAGGGTTGAACCATTCTTCTGTTGATATTTCCCACACTGCGTGATCATCAAACAAATTACACCATCTTCCCATACGGGAACGCTGAGTAGTATGCAAAGCAGCCATGGGGTCGATTCAAGGGCCCATTAGTTTTCAGCTCGTCGTTTCCGTTAGGTTGAGGTACGTAGATACCGTTATATTTACAATTTGGTTTCCATGGTAACTACCACACTTTTCATTTACCGGAACTACGAAATGGGAAATTGCGTTTACCCCATGGCTCTTTCGCTTACTACTCAGGGTTCCCCTATGGGAAGATGGTGTAATTTTATTAGATGCGACGGGGCTAAGTCATTGTTGCGCCGTCCACACCTCCACTGCGCATGTTCGGCTTGCTGAACGCCCTGTGGTGTCTTACCCTTTAATGGCTCCTGGAGCGACCGTGTTACCGGTGTCTTCCTGAGCGAGCATGCGCAGTGGGGGTGTTGACGGCGCCACAACAAGGGAGGGACATAGTCCCGACCATGAGATGCTGGAGCGACAGTGTTGCCGGTGCCTTCGTCGGCCGGAACGAGACGAGCACGCTTCCCCTTGAAGGGCTCCTGGAGCGATAGTGCTGCCGGGGTCTTCCTGGGCCGGTGGATGGATGGACGACGGAAGACAGAGCCGAGAGCAAGAGATGCTTTGCATCTAAAAACGAGCAGTGAGGACCACAGCCTCTTTGTTACTTCCGAGATGTCACAATCAGAAAAATGTTGGGTTCTGTAACGTGCCGTCTTTTTAAAGCGCGTTTTACAACTGCGACCACATTTTTCTCCTTCTTTTGTTCGAGTTTTCAAAAGTTTCGCTAATAGCCCACGAGATTTTTTTGTGATTTCTCTGGTTGATTACCAAAATTTAAGAAGCAATATGTTTTATTAGCGTTAACGTGTGGCGAATTGTTAACGGGTAAAATTGGGCATCGTGTAGAAGGAACTCCATGCTTGCTAAATTATTTCATACACTAACACTTCCTAAATTACTTCCGGATCTATTCGGGCGGATTGTTTATCGTGTGGCGCATTGTCTTTATACCTAGCGCACTTGTAAAAAAGTAGTCAACCGTTAAATGAAAGTTTCAGTACAGCACAGTTAAAAAGCCTTCGCCAGAGGGTCCACCGCTGGATCTTACAAGCCGTAGAGCTTTGTGGGGCAGCATAGGAGGACACAGCAGAAGAGGAGGAAGACGAGGAGGAGCAAGAGGAAGGAAAACTGCACCTAACAAGGAAGTTGGTCGGGAAGGCGTTTTGGTTACATCACCAGCCCAGTTTCAAGCAGTCTCCTAAGTAGTTTCCTTAGGAACACCTTACGCATTTTAAGGCTGGGTTGTGTGGGGCTTCTGGCACACTGCTTAAGCTGGCAGTCTTCGGGGCGTAAAAAGACGGCGTCACAAAAAAACCTGCAAATGCTCCCTCGCTGTTGTATATACGTGGATTCTGGAGAACACCCACGTGGACTCATGTGCGTTGTAGTTTGCACAGCCCGACAGCTAGTGCATGTGGCTAGCTAAGCCTGCCTTTGTGACGTACACAGCAACTAACACTACCCGTCGTGGTATATATATTGTGAGCATCCTTGGGCAATGTACCGGCACCGGTTGGCACAGTCGGTCTTGGTGTGGGATCGTCGGACTGCCATCAGTGCTGCATCTTCATCTGTACATTGTCATCATCATTAGCGAACGTCCTCTAGCACTTCGTCCTCATCTCTGTGAATACTCATCATCATGGTGTGTGTACTCGGGTGTTCCTTGCTCGAGCCTCTGAATAAACGGTCGCCCCGAGCATCGGCCTCTCCGGTGATCCTTGTCCTCTCAAGTGGTGGAGGGCGTGTTTCGGTACCGTTTGTACCACTTCGGTCCCACTCCGGGAGCTGCGTTCCGGTCACCGGTTGTCTGGCCCAGCCATGCCCAAGACGCGAGAATCGGCCAACACTGCCGCCAACCCGGGACCGCCGCAGTGTATCATTACGACCCGCCAGCGCGACCCGCCATCGTTCGCTGGCCTTCATGGCGAAGACATTGAGGAGTGGCTCGATAGCTACGAACGAGTCAGCGCCTTCAACAGGTGGGACGACCGCGCTAAGCTGCAGAACGTCTCGTGGTCCCTCGACAAAGCAGCCAAAACGTGGCTCTTCAACAACGAGCACCGAATCGCTGACTGGCCCGATTTCAACGGGCAGATACGCCAGAAATTTGGCTCATCCACTGCTTGTTTTGACGTCGCGAAGAAACAGGTGAATGATCGCGTGCAACATGCCCAAGAGACGTATACGTCGTATATAGATGACGTTCTTGCGCTGTGTCGTCGGGTCAACGGGGATATGCCAGAGGCAGATCGGGTGCGTCACGTTATAAAGGGAATGGTCAAGTTTGCATTTTCAGCCCTTGTTGTACAGAACCCAGCGATGGTAGCCGATGTGGTCGCGACGTGTCAACGATTGGACGAGCTGCAATCCATCCGCCTACACAATGACACTCTTGCACCTGCCTATCTCGCCAATGATGAGCTACGCACGATGATTCGTGCCATAATTCATGAAGAGCTCGGAAACCAACCGTCACTATGCAGTGCCAGCGTTCGTCGCAGCGCTCCTGCACCTGGGCTTGGTGAAATAGTTCAAGAGGAGCTGGCATCTCTGTCCTGCCTCTCGGCATCCCCTCTGCCAACAGCGGTAACCAACCCGTCGTATTGTGAAGTCGTAAGCCGAACGCCCTTCCCGTTCGCGCCAGTCGCTGCTCAGCCTCACCCTGGGTTTGTGGCAGCTGTTCCTGCGGTCTCCCGCCCACAGACCTTCCAGCCGACGTGGCGACACCCCCGCCAGGACCTCCGCACTCGCCGGCCAACATGTTACTATTGTGGAATCCCTGGTCACATCTATCGTTTCTGCAGGCGACGCCAGCAAGACGATAGACGCGGCTACGATGTCAACGAATGGGATGACTTCCGTTTTGGTTGCGGTTACCGTATACGGTCCTATACGCCTCCTATGCGACGCTCGTCGTCTCCACCTGGCCAACCAGCCTTTCATCACGACTCCCGAGAAGTGCGCCACCAATCTCCGTCACCGTATCGCCGCACGTCGTCTCCTCTTCGCCCTTTCTCTCATGAGACTAACCAATTGGCGGGAAACTAGGCCCTGCAGTTTTTTGTGGGAAAACTGCATTAGTTTCGAAAATTTAAATTCCCCCAGGTCATCCAGCTAATATGTTATCGGTATCGGTTGAGGGGATTCGTGTACAAGCTTTGATTGATACGGGAGCAAGCATTTTGATTATCCATGCCGATTTGTGTACACGTTTACGAAACGTGAGGACTCCCTACGTAGGGCTATCTTTGCGCGGTGCTAATGAGACTGCACTTACACCTTCGGGATACTGTACAGTTAGGGTTATGATCGCCGGAGTTACCACGTATTGTGTGCTGTGCTCTCTCCTTGTGCCCACAAGCTGATATTGGGCTGGGACTTTCTCTGTTCGACGTCTGCTATCATTCCATGTCGTCAACCCGCCATCGACATCTCGAATACAGAAACCTCAATTGTTTCCGCTTCAACGGAGTCAGTGACTTTGACAGCAAATTGTGTTATACCTGCTAGCTGCGAGCACATCTTGCCGATTTCCGCTGGAGCCATCACTGGGGAGATGTCCTTGTGGTGCCCTCTGCTCGTTTGCTATCGCGCGGAGTTCCAGTTGCTGCGGGTCTTGTCCGATTTACACAAGGTACTGCACTCAGTACTCTTCAGAATACGGCACCAGAACCAATTCTGCTGTTTAAGGGTTGCATGATTGGATCAGTTAATGACGAAATTGCCGCCGTTCTCCCACTTGCCGTAACTCTACAGTGTCCACCCAAATCGGTTTCTGCCTCCCCCACACCTCTTGGTGCCGTCATCAGCCCCGATCTCACTCCATCCCAAAAAAGTCTCTTCTAGACGTGCTCTCTAAATAGCAAGCTTCCTTCGACTCGTGCTCCCCCTCTCTTTCGCCGACTTCTACAACAGAGCACTGCATCGAAACTGATGGCCCCGACATAGTTCGCCGTCATCCATACCGTGTCTCACCATCAGAAAGAAAAATAATTGACGACAATGTGGCCGACATGCTCAACCGCAAAATCATACGCCCCTCGGCAAGCCCGTGGTCTTCACCTGTCGTCTTGGTGTAGAAGAAGGATGGCTCAGTGCGCTTCTGCGTTGATTACAGGGCGCTAAATAAGATCACTCGGAAGGATGTGTACCCGATGCCTCGCATTGACGATGCTCTGCACTTCCTTCAAGGCGCTGAGTATTTTTCCAGTCTGGGCCTACGGTCCGGTTACTAGCAAATTCCGCTGCGTGAGTCGGACAAAGAGAAGACGGCATTCGCTACGCCTGACGGCCTCTACGAGTTCAACGTGATGCCGTTCGGGCTGTGCAATGCTCCGGCCACGTTTGAACGGATGATGGATACAGTTTTCCGTGGCCTAAAATGGAAAACGTGCTTCTGCTACATTGACGATATTGTCATCTTCTCGTCCACGATCTCCGAGCACCTCAAGCGTCTGAACGAAGTATTAGCCTGCCTTGCCCGCGCTGGGCTTCAGCTTAATGCAAAAAAATGCTGCTTTGCGAGTAAGACTATTAAGGTATTGGGCCACGTGGTCAGCAAAGAGGGCATAGAACCTGTTCCTGGCAAGATCACCGCTGTAGTCGATTTCCCTCGTCCGCTCCACTTAAAAGATCTACGGGGCTTCCTCGGCTTGGCTTCCTACTTCCGTCGCTTTGTGCGTACCTTTTCGGCCATTGCTTCTCCTTTACACAAGCTTTTAAGTCTGGTACGCTATACGACTGGTCGAGCGAATGTGAAGCAGCCTTTCAAGCACTTAAGGAGGCGCGCACGTCTCGACCTGTTCTGTAACACTTCTACGAAAAGACCCCAAAATACTCCACACGGACGCCAGCGGTCATGGCCTTGGCGCTGTCCTTCTGCAGAGGGACGCCCAGAATCAGGAAAGAGTAGTTGCCTATGCCAGTCGTTCCCTGACAAGTGCTGAACAAAACTACACCATCACAGAGCAAGAGTGTCTGGCAGTAGTGTGGGCTGTTCAAAAATTCCGCCCATACCTTTAGGCCGCCACTTCACCATCGTACCTGACCACCATGCTCTATGTTGGTTGTCTTCCCTCAAGAACCTGTCCGGACGCCTAGGCCGCTGGGTTCTCTGCCTGCAGCAGTATGATTTCGTCGTCACACATAAGTCCGGCCGGAAACATCTCGATGCCGACGCCCTGTCTCGATGCCCTCTGGCCACGATTCCGTCACCTGCTGTGGAGGTCTTAAAAAACCGTACTCCAAGTAGCACCCGTTACGTCTCCTGCCATGGAAGACCCCCCAGAACTTCTTTCGTTGCAGAGAGTGGACGCATACTGTGGTCCTATCATTGTCTACCTTACCGACCGCGTACAACCTCCCAACAGTCGTGCACGCCGTCAACTCGACAAGTTCCAGCTCCTGCATGGCACGCTTCACCGGCGCCACCACCACCCTACCGGCCACAAATGGGTCCCTGTTGTACCCTGATCCCTTCGCACATCAATATTGGAAGCTTGTCACGATGATGCCACGGCTGGGCACCTTGGATTTGCGAAGACATGACAGGGTCCGCAGCCGCTACCTCTGGCCTGAGATCTCAACAACTGTCAAAAAATACGTTTCCTCGTGTGCATCGTGCCAGCGTCGCAAACATTCGACGGTTCCCCCTGCCGGGTTGCTTCAGCCCTTACCTTGTGCCTTCGCGCCTTTCCAGACGGTCGGAATCGACTTGTATGGACCTTTGCCCATCACGCAGTCCGGTCACTGGTGGATAGTGACGGCGGTCGATCACTTGACAAGATATGCTGAAACTGCACCTGTACGCTCCGGGACAGCCGCAGAAGTCGCCGAATTCATTCTACATCACATCATGTTGCGCCATGGTGCACCACGCATACTTCTTAGCGACCGCGGGTGAACCTTCCTGGCGCCCATTGTTGAGGAGCTCCTGCGTGCCTCCAACATCGTGCACAAGACTACTTCCGGCTACCATCCCCAGACAAACAGCTTAACCGAACGTATCCACCGAACTCTTTCTGACATGATCTCTATGTATATAAGCCCCGACCATCGCAACTGGGACATTACCCTCCCCTTCGTATCCTTTGCTTATAACACTGCACGTCAGCGTACTACTGGCTACTCTCCGTTCTTTCTCGTCTTCGGCCGCTCACTTTTCTCTACCTTCGAGTCAACTTTCTTGTCCGCCCCTGTTTCCTGTGACGCACCAACCCATTAGCAGTACATTTCACGGCTCGCATTTTGCCGAGAACAAGCACGCTTGCACACTGAAGCTCATCAGCAAGTCAGGAAGACAAGATACGACTCGACACATTCCTCCGTTCGTTTTCACCCTGGTGATGATGAAGTGCTCCTATGGACACCCAAACGGAAGCCTGGTCTTTGTGAGAAGTTCCTTCAGCGTTTCCTCGGCCCTTACGTCGTCCTCGAAGAGACTTCTGCAGTTAATTACCGCATAGCACCGATTGGCCCCGTAACAAACCGTCGTCGCCGTGGCATCGAAATAGTCCATGTATCTCGCCTCAAGCCCTTCAGACGCCGGGCTCCAGAATGACTCGCGGCCAGGCGGCCGCGATCCTTGGGCAATCTACCGGCACCGGTTGGCACAGTCGGTCTTGGAGTGGGATAATCGGACTGCCATCAGTGCTGCCTCTTCATCTGTACATTATCATCATCATTATCGAACGTGCTCTACCACTTCGTCCTCAACTCTTCCAACACTCATCATCATGGTGTGTGTACTCTTCCTCGAGCCTCCGAATAAACGGTCGCCCCGAACATCGGCCTCTTCGATCAACCTTGTCCTCTCAATATATATATGTAAATATATATATATATATATATCTATCTATATATATATATATATATATATATATATATATATATATATATATATATATATATATATATATATATATATATATATATATACAGAAAGAAATGCCGGCAGTCTGTATTTCCTAACGAGCCCCCCATTTCCAAACCGTATATGTATATATATATATATATATATATATATATATATATATATATATATATATATATATATATATATATATTTGTTTTCAATTGCCCCTCCCTTGCATTCAGTGCACATTACCGGTAATTTCCGATAGAAAAATACGTTTCTCAACGGAATATCCTTGCTGCTAGTCATCATCACCGGTCCCACTAAGTGGTTTAAATATTAAACTGCCTAATCGGCGTCGACGAAAAGCGAAGCAGTCGCAGGTGAGTCGACGAAAAAAATTCCCCGCATTTCCCCGAGGGGAAGAATGTGAAAGTGCGAATGCACGAGTTGAATTTGCGCGGTTCGGTAATGTTCGCGAAAGAGAGATCACACACACACACACACAACTACAAAGAAAGAAAGATGCATTTATTCACAGACACCTATTTGTGTTGTCGTTGTACTTGATTGCTAGAGCGGATCTCAGCTTTGAAATTTCATGTCAGTACTCCTTTAAGCAGGTGCATTAGCCCTTCTCACGCCCGATTCTTGGCCAATCCCCCACGTGGGTATGTGCCATGTCAGCGGCCAGACAGCGCGCGCCCATCTCCCCCCGTTGGCAAGGAAGACGAGGAGATTCCTGGCCAATCCCCCACGTGGGTATGTGCCATGTCAGCGGCCAGGCTGCGCGCGCCCATCTCCACGTGCGCGGACATCGCCGGTGGACGCAGGTTCAGGGTCGCTTAAGAAGTGCATTGCACTTAAAATAGACGCATTTAGGGACCTTCAGCGACAGCTCAATACCCCTGGAGAAGGCTTAGTCAATTACACATCCAGGTTCAGGAAGGCACTCCACGCTTAACTGCACTGGTTTTGCGAACACGGAGCAATTTCGCGCCTTTAAATACTGTTGCTTTGTGATCAACACGCTCGTTTAGGCCGTTGAATACCGAAAGCTGCTGAAGGCTAACTCCGTCGTATGTCCGCTGACAAGTCTCATTAATTCAAAAATTCATAAAGAATGTCTATGAGGAGCAGCAACTTCTGTATTTCGATTGATTGTGACGTTTAACTTGCCGAAAGTACACAGGGGATGCGTCGCGCCGTAGCGGAAGGCTCCCGGTTAATTTTGACCACCCGGGGAACTTTGAAGTGCGCTGAAATCTCGAACACCGGCGTTTTCGCTTTTCGCCTCTAACAGAAAAGCGGCCGCCACGTCCAGGAATCGAACCCGCGTTCTTGGGCTCAGGAGTGCAACGTCATATCTACTAAGCCAGAGCGGCGGGTTAGCCTGTGTAACTTCGGTATTTTTTTGTGTTTGCGTTTGTGTGTGTGTGTGGGGGGGGACGCTGGTGTAACTGTATATTTGAGCTAAAGAAACACTATCTGGAAATTATGTCTTCGACTGACTTTCCGAGAATATATGTATGCTATAGTGACCGTCGTGGTTATGTTCATGAAGATTGTTTCGTGGGTCCAATTTTTTCCTGGTTTTTGTACTTGATATACGTGGAACCACGCAAGCCTCTCGTCGTCACTTGAAACAAAACACAGTGCCTACTTTTTTACCGCGCTCTGTGTTTCCACCCTGTCGGGAAGGTTGTGCCACAAGGCAACCTTTTTTTTTGTAAACAAAATATTGAGCCTTATTATTTATTTTTCTGAGTCCTATTAAATTGCACGGCGAGACAACATGAGGCGCTAGGGAACTCAAACGACGTTGGGCAAGCTTAAAATACGTTTGTTTTTAAATAGCGCTTAGCGATAGCTTCAAATAACTTACCGTTATAAAAGCCAGCAGTCATAGTTCCTTTTCAGGGCATAACCCTAAAAGAATTTTGAAACCAAATTCACATTGCAACAGGCTGGACAGACGCTTTTCTAAACACCGTGTGGCGGCTGAACAGCTGCTAATGCGGTGCCGTCATCGGAGCGGTCTTAAACAACGATTATCATTTACTGACGGCATTTCATGATATCACGTTTTTATAGATTGCAGAGTTACCTTTCCGGTCATTGGTAATAGTTATTCTTTCCATATATGCGAGAAAGGACGTTAGTTGAAGCTGCGTTCATGCGCGATGATCTCGGCAGCTCCGAAGGCTTTCCGAAGAGGGAGCCGGGTGAGCCGTCACCGAAGAAGGGCGCCACCTCTGAAAGTAGCGGCGTCAACTGGAAACTCCGCAATCACGAGCTCGCCCATTGCCGACGCGCGATTTGGCAGGCCGGACTTTCTTTCCATCGACCGGCGGTAGTATGTGTATCACATGCGAATCCCATGGGAAAATATACAGCTGCTCCCTAGGGTAATTCCGTAGCGAAGCGTCCACACACCAGATTATCCCGTAACAGATGGCGACTGGAAGCTCACCAAGATATGGCCTCGACTCTGCAAGAACAAAAAGAGCGTGTTTATACCCAACTTATACTTCTTTGGCACCAAAACATGCCAACGAATTGAAAACACCATCAATGTAACACTTCCGACTCCAGGTTATTCCACAAATGTGACCATTGAACAGTTTACTGTCTTTCGACACCCACGAAAGCTGACATACCTAAATTGACAACAAGAAAAAGGCCACCGGAACAGGCCGCAGATCAGCCCCCATTCTCTACTCCAGGTCTACCTCGTCGAGGTGGCCCAATAAGACGGCAGGGCCCAACATCTTCCAGAAGGCGGGCGCCGCAAAGGCTAAAGTTTGGCCCTGGCCTCGGTGAAATAATATTTTTCCTCACTCTCTCTTTATCGCAGCTAGAAGACAACCAAATGAGCAATAAATGAGGCCCAGAGCTTGAAAATATTTAGATCAAGGTGTTACGTTCGCAATTGTTCAAAATACCAACACAAATACTAGAAACGATATGACAACGGCTGTAAGCCGTGGCCTTTGCTAGCCTTTGCTGGGAGCTAGCAGACTTTGCTAGCTCCTAAGCAAGAGTTGCAAACAAATTGTTTTTACTGGTCGGCAACTACTGGCTTTGGAAAAATAAATTATTTGTTTAAAAGTGGAAATTAGCACTTAGCCCTCACAATTGTTGTAGCTATCAAAATGCAATCTTTTGAAATGAAGCGCATACCATGAGGTAGCCTTAAGTGGACGAAAAGAATCCCGCCTTTTCTACTTATTTCGGACTGGAAAATTGGAGGCACCGTAAGAAAGAACAAGACCCGCAGGTATGAGTCCTGATTTACAGAGCATGCATTCACTGCACTGCAACCACAATGTCCGGATATCTCTTGAACAACGTGCCATCGCAGATCTCGAACGTCATCGTAAAGGTGTTTATTAGCAGGGAATAGAAGTATCCAAAATAACTGGAGTCCTGTAGACACCGAGCGACACAGCCACAGCGATTGTCGTGGTGCAGCAAGCTGTCCGAGATTGTAGCGCGTTCTCAGCGTGGTAAGTATTGTATAATCGTCGCCTTCCAAATCCGTGTCAGTTACATACACACTAAGTCCATGTTCTAGCAACTGCGCATACCCAGTCTGGGCGTAGCATGTTCTTCGCAGTGCGTAGCAAGATATTCTAAATTTGCGAATCTGTTGCCCTAGAACATATACGGCACCTTTTCCAGATGGTATGGACACTAACAAATTGTTCTTCAAAACTGTCTCCAAAATAAGTTCATTAAACAAGTAGCGAGCAATGTAGAGTAGAAATTGTGACAACATGTTCCGGGATAACGAAGGACCTCCTCAGCCCTTGTTCCTACAGCACTGCGTAGAAAATGAAATTTTACGTGTCCCCCTTGGTACCAGGGATGCCAGGTCCTCGAAGGTCCAACAACTTCTCTGCCAGCGTGTTTCAATAAGTACTTGTCAAAACCCGTTTCTCAAATTTAAATTCCTTATACAGAAACCTTTTACCCTAAAAGTGTGTTTTTCTGCAGAAATAACAGCTGATGCTTTTGCGAAACAGAGGCAGGTAAAAAAGAAAAAAATCATTGGTTTCTTGGTGAGGCTTTTAAAAACCTACGAACTCACCTCTTGTTGCCACACTAAAAAGTGTAAACGAAGCAGTCACATGATTTCTTTAATAGCACAATGAACAATGATAATTTCAAAAACCAAGAGGACAAGCGTAAAGGAAGGCAGGCGTCGCTCGGGATAGGCTTCCTGCACTGTCTCGGCTCAATCGACGACCCTTTTGTAGAAGTCAAATTCTGGTCTGCGGATGTCAGAGTATAAGTGTTCCTCACACGAACACTGAGTGAGGCGGGAGCACACGAATATTGGGAGATGAGAGTGCCTTGTTGGACGCAGCCGTGCCGAATCAGGTGGAGGCGGGCTCCTGTCGGACACAAAGTGCGAACCCAGGACGGACGCATCGCTGTGTAGGTGAGGGGTGCTGTAGAAGAAGAAATTAAGTGAAGTAGTGATGCAAGTTAGTTGGTGAATCTATATTGTTGAAATTTAGGTGCGTACTAAATCAGGAACTCTGCTGGGGGATGGTAAGAGCAAGGGGCAGTGAGTCTGTGTAAGTGTAGACTCTACCGGTTTCTGGCACATACTTGCAAGAGTGCTCTTCAGAATGCACGATTAACTATGTCTCTACATCTGCAGTTGCGTTGAGTTGCAGTTCTACACCTGCTTTGATGTGAGTACGGTTTCAGTATACAACGGTAACTCCCGTCCCATCTTGCTGGCTACCGTTCGTGGAGTAGAGTTCTATTTGCATATCAGTCTGGTCGATCTGCCTCACGGTGGCCTTAATATCATGGTTCCCCTTTCGTTGTAAAAGCCTTGATGCATGATAAGCGATAGTGGAGCCGGGCACATTTTACCCTATAGGTGACGCCTATGTTGCTCATCCGTGCTTCTTCTCACCTTGGCTGGTTTCGTATCCTAGGTTGTGAAGGTTGCTTATGTCCGGTGTCATGTTTCGCAGTCGTTGTAGTTGACTGATTTTGTGCGAGTTAAGGCGTTCTTCGAATTAGTGATGCAGGTGTCATACATTGCCTTTGTTTAGGTATAGGTATTTCTCTCGAGTGCGATTTTATGAGCCGTTATTAAAAGACCAGTATGGTCTTGAGCTGCCATGGAGCTTCATTGGCATTGAGTTGGCATTGAGCATCGAGCTTCTTTGTTATCCCTGTTTTAGTTCACACCTAAATTTCAACAAAGCAGAAAAAGAGTACCGTAAAACAAGAAAACGGTCAGGGACTTACGAACAGAATCCCAGCAGCACAAGGGGAAAGGCAGCTGACGCCCAGAAGATTCCGCCACCAGAAAGTTTGAAAGACTACGCGAAAACGTGAAGCAAAGAAGTACACAAAAATCGGAGAAATAATCATAACTTGGCTGCCAGACGTATGAGGTTGCGAGATACTCAGTAATAAGCATTTTAAAAAGCACCTGAAATTCTTGCAGTGCGCTGGGCATGTAGCGGACGACCTATTCGGCCGCAAATGCAGTTACCATTTAGGTTAAACATAATAACAAAAAGATAACTTTATTTCCACAAGGAACACTGAGACTGGAGCTCCAGGTATAGTCGACATGGCAATCTCTCCGGCTTTAGATCAGTGCTCTTTGCGCTCCCGCAATCGACCCAGCCGGGGCTGGCCTCCTTCACCAGGAAGTGATGTTATATTAAAAATTTTGTAAGTTTGGCATTGGTTCTGTGTGCACGTCCAAGTTGTGCGATAAACGGTGGAGTAGTCCCCGCAGCTTGCACACTCAGGGTCTCCGGTAGTTGCGGTAATCGTTGTGTTAGGGGTAAAGGTGGTAGCGAAATATTCCGAATCTGCTTTAGCACAGCGAATTGCCGGTGCGTGAATGGTTTGTTTGGTGTTTGGTGCTTGTCTGTTTTGACAGGCTGTCAATAGCAGATCTGTGGTATCTACGTGTGCATGATTTTCTGGCTACGACCCACGTGCCCTTTAGTGTGGCACTGAGTCTCAGGCAGCCTATGGTTTACCGCTTGGTGCTCCCTTATTTCCTTGAGTGCCCTCGCGGCCAGGTAACCAGGTCTGCTTCTAGCACTTTTAACTTCTGTCGAGAACCTTGTTACGTAGGTTCTTGCAGTAGTTCTGCGTAGTCGGCTGCGGTCAAGTTGGTGGCATGAGGCGGTGAGTCTGTGCAAATGTAGACTCTAGTGGTGTCTGGCGCATAACTGCAAGAATGCTCGGTTGCAGGCTCGATTGGCCTCCACATCAGCAGTTGCGTTGAGGTGAAGTTCTGTATTTGCTCTGATGGTGGCATGGCCTAAGGGACCATGAAGACAAACTGCAAGTTTGCTTCATTCAAAAGATTAACTCGTTAGAATCGTGCTGACACTACTTTTAACGTAAACGTCGCTCAAATAAGCTGTATAATTACGACAAAAGGGAATCGCCATCCGACCGGTAGCTCATTTCCCGCAACATAACCTATGATGGCATATCCGGCAGCTCTGCTATTGGTGGAGGCCGGAAAAAGCACACGCAGATTAGGCAGAACTTCTAAGCTTGCAGAACTAGCTATTTGCGGTTAAATCAGGGCGCATTTATTTTATACCAGTAAACATGGTGGGACAAATAGTGGAATTTACTAAAGCACGCGTAAACATACAAGTGCCGATACGTGCTGCTGTTGGTACTGCGCGCACTGTGCTCGGTTCAGATGCGCAGCAGTGCGGGGCATTGTGCTTGTCTCAGACGGCACTTGCCGATTGACCCGTGCGACGGTGTCTTGCCTGACTATATTTGTCGAGCAAGCACAAAACGATTATTTTCTCTATGAACAAAAACAATCCAGGTTTAATATGGTCGCATACAAAAAAAGGCAGAAAATGGCGAATCTAGGCTGACTAACAGTAAGCAAGTCTCCGCTCCACACAAAGTTTCGCTGAAAGTCCAGTTCGTATGATGTCTTTGCAAACGTCGTTCAAACACACGTTTGGCACGATAAGCAAAATTTCAACTTAAATGGATTAATTTCACAGTGAATAAAACATCATTTGCATCGGGACAAGGGCTGGGGGCCCTATAGAACGCGAAATGGTTCGAAAAAAAAATTGTATTTTGTCTTCATGGCCCCTTTAAGACTACAACACCCGTAACACACGTCCCATATCTTTGACTGGCGTTGGTTTATCAGTTTTTTGCATCTCAGACTGTCTTGTCGATCTACATCATGATGGCCTTAATGTAAGGGTTTGTCTCTCAATGTTCACCTCGGGATGCATGTTAGGCAGTAGTGGATCAGGGCTTGGAATACCATGTAGGTTATTCTTAAGTTGGTGTCCTGTGCATCTGTTATTTTGGCTGGTATCCTAAATTGTAAAGGATGCTCATGCCCTTGTCATGTTTTGTAATTGCTGCATCTGACTTATTCTTGTAGCGTTAAGGCGTTCTCCCAGAAAATTTGTGATGCTCATGTTATCCAGGGCCTTTTTTTTGGTTTACGTGAAACTCCCGATTTCGATTTTATAGCTTACTTAAGAGCACCTCTATGCTCTTGAGCTGGTCGTTATGGTAAACATTTATTTATTGTAAATATGGTTATTGAAGATGTGTTGTGAATATTAATGTATGATAAATATGTTGCCATGTCGCGTATATGACTCTGTATCCTGGAAGCGATAAGAATTTTCTCTAAGCGAAGAACATGAGCTTCCCTACGACACCGGAACTCGTTCGTAATTCATGTGTACTACATCAATTTGTTGATCTAAGCTTTCACGTGCAGTATGGTTGGCTTGTCTTGATTTGTACTGTCAATTCGAGTACATTTACGTGGAAGCGTGGAGGTGTGACTCTGACTTGCAGATGCACCTTCCGTTGAACTTTTCATTTGCTGATCTGTGTAGCTACAGCAAGGAGCTCTGATTGTTGGGCGGAATAGGCGACGTCAGCCCTGCTCGCGGTTCACTCTATCACTACGGCTGATTCTTGAAATGCTTCTTCGAGTTCTGCAAGTTTGTTTCTTGTTGCCCTTATCGTAGATTATTGCATGCTTTATACCACTGATGCTGTTCAGTTCCGCTGGTAGGCTCTTCCTCACCATGTTTAAAAGAACATTTGATAATACGGAACGCTGAGGCGTGCTACTCTTACAGGATTCATTTGCACGGAATTCGAGCAGCCCCTCCGTGGGTCTGGTCCTCCACTCACGTAGAAAGTTTTGCACATAGTTGTTAATTGTGGCCCGAAGCTTGTTTCTTGCATGTTTCTGTTAGAACTTGGTTGTTGGAGGAAAAAGGAAGTGACATTGAATAGTTGCTCTGGGCCTGCACTGCGTGCATGGCGTGTTGGCCCGGTGCTTGCCTTTCGTCTTCACCTCTTTATGTTCGGTCATGGACGCGGACTGAGGGTGGTCAGCGAGACGCTCAATAAAGCCACCTGTTGTCCTTGAAGACCACCGTGTTCTTGTCGAGCGTGGTGCTGAAATTCATGGGGACGACAAACTAGCGATGGCATCGACATCACCCAAAGGCGGACGATCGTTTCAAGGCCACCGCAACCGTGCCAGCTAGACCTTACGAAGACCTCGGCCGGCACCGTAATGGATTAGCTGAAAAGCAAGCGAAAGTCGCAACGCTCTCTACTAACGAAGCTGATTTCTGTAACCGAGGCTGCCTTGGACCGAGACGAGGTGAGTCTGAAGGACAACGTTTCCTTCCATGACCGCGCTAGGGCGATGTTTACCGAGCTGAAGCATAGCGACCGCAACATCGAGCCTCATTTGACGGGACCAGACGTGGAGCAAGAATATCTTCTAATCCCAAAGTATAACGACAAAACCGTCACATGTTTGTCTAAGCTAAGCCAACGCATCAACGAGTTCGGAGCAGCAGCCGCAGTGTCTTCGGCCGCCTCGACAGAACCAGTTCCACCGCGCGGGGCCAGCCACGGTATCAAGCTTCCACGCATCGACTTACCAAAACATGATGGCCTTCCACGCAACTGGAACCCATACTGGCAGCAATTTGAGTCCACTGTCCACAACAATCCGACGCTTACCGACCGCGAGAAATTCGCGTCCCTCAGGTCATTGCTTATATGAACCGCATCGGCTGCCATCACAGGCCTTACCGCAAGGTCTTGATGTTACAAAGACGACAGAGACATACCTGTCGACAGATTTGCCAAGTCCGACCTGATCGTGCAAGATCCCATTGAGAACCTTATTGATCAACAGCACATCCGCTAATCTGAGGACGTGCTTCGTCCGCGTCGCCTTTATGACACACGTCAGGCACATATCTGTGAACTAACAGCCTCACACGTCGCAGCCTCACAAATCACACGTCTACTGTGCTCCACTGCTTGATTTTTCGGCAACTTCCAAAAGACCTCAATTTGGACCTTAATCGGCGCTCTCCCCATACGGACAACGCAGCTACTGCTGGTGATGACACCACTTCCATTCCTAAGACTTAGGCTCATATGCTTGATTTCCTCAAAGCAGAGGTAGACTGGAGAGTACGCACAGAACGTTGCTTGCATGCGAATGAACCAAAACGTCCGGGTCGTAGCGAAGTACCCCAGAATACGTCGAAGAGCTTTCGACCTTCTACTACACGAGAAGTCGCTTTAGTGACACCCGGAATTCTTGAAACCTTGCCTATTTTCGTCTCCAAATTGAAGGATCACTGTACCGACAGGTGCGACACTCCCATTACAGTCCGGGAAAAGAAGGCAATGCTTCACCAAGACGGTCGATGCTTCCGCTGCACAGCCCGGAATCACATGGCCAGAACCTGCAGGGTAAAGGCCAACTGCACCAAATGCTACCGCCGGCATGCTTCGACGAGGTGCGAGCCCGACGTAACTTCCAGCTCACGGCATCAAGGACAGCAGGCTACTCCCGTTCCACTAAAAGCAGGTGCATTCCCAGCCGTCGCCACAAGAAAAACCGTTTACTTACAAACTGCCGTGGTACACGCGTCTTCACAGAGGAAAGAAATTTTGATATGAATCCTTATCGACAAAGGCAGCCCACGAACTTTGTTACGGGTTACGGCTGGATTAGCCCGAAGATTAGCCTGCCCCACAGTTGACCGTGGCTTTCCGTGGGTTTCTTCGGCAGACACGACCACCCGAAGACGTTCCGTAGAGTTGAGAGTGCTCTACGTGGAATCAAGGGAGGCCCTCCTTGTAAGATCTACGCCCTTGTTACATAACAAATCTGAGATAGGCCTATCCCGGTACCTACCGAAAATGGCTTGAAAGAGCTACGCGAATGTGGTCGCACTCTAGCAGCAACGGGTTTACACACCGATAATGCGGTTCCCGATTAAATCGATATCCTCGTCGGCACTGAGCATTATTTAGACTTCATCACAAGCCAAAAAAAGACCTTGAGAAATGGCCTGAAGGTTGCCGAGACAGTTTTTGGGTAGACTCTAAACGGACCTACTTTTGAGTCAACAACCGCAGCACTTTGTTCACAAACCATAGTACTGAAATCTCATGCGGCCACCGCCCAACGTTTCCTAAAAGGGTTCTGTGACCTTGACACCTTCGGGATTCGCTGGGGGTGTGTGAGCAATTGCAAGACGAGGCCACACTGACTCACTTCAACAACCCCATACAGAAACGTGATGGTCGGTACGAAGTACGACTTCCCTGGAAGCCATCAGTCGAGCTGGACAATAACAAAGCCAAAGCTGAACGACGACTGACTCAACTTGGTCGAAGACGTCGATAAAATCTCGACGTCTTGAGTGCGTATTACACAGCGATCTCGAAATACGCGAACAATAACATGGCTGAGAGGGTGGCTATGGGCAGTACTGAAGGCCCCGTTTATTACATGCCTCACCTCGTAGTGATCACGGAGGAGAGGACAACAAAGACACGTGTTGTGTTTGACGGATCGGCGCAAACCCGTCGACAAGCATATCTAAATGGAAGCCTCTACAGCGGTCCCTACCTGAATGCAGACTTAGTAGGTCTGCTATTCAAGTTCCGCACGCACCGTTTAGCATTGGTGGCAGACATAGAAAAGCCTTTTTTGCGAATTGCCACTCACAAATGCAACAGAGATGCTGTGCGTTACCTCTGGTTGAAGAGAGCAACTGTTCAAAACGAAACACTACCGTGAGTAACGAATTCGCGGATAAAACGGGTGCCCTAAAAAGCAACTCCAGGTCCGTTCTTTCTTGCCGCCACAATTAACTACCACCTGCGCGAAATGTCATCGCAGTTTCCAGATACCGTTGCATGGTTACAAGGCTGCATTTACGTTGATGACATTTTAACAGGAGCCGAAACTATTTTCGAGGTGCTGAAAGTTTCAACCAAAGCTGAAAATCTTTTCGCAACCGCTTCAGTGAAATTGCACAAGTGTGTATCAAATGAGAAACCGCCCTCGAAAACCTTCGGCTAAAGCAAACCTGCGAAGAGCTTCCCCTCGGACAAGCTCTCGGCCTCATCAAGGTTCTCGGCTTGGTTTCGCATGCAGACACCGACGAACTGGCCTTTTCCCCTGAAAACGTGAGCGATTTCGTTCAGCGTCGCAAAGACACGAAGCGTTTTGTACTACAATAAACAAGCAGGTTGTATGACCCACTTGAATTTCTGGCAGCTGTCGCAATGAGAGTGAAACTTTGTTTCCAAGGAATTTGGAAATTGAAAACGGATTGGGACAGAGCGCTACCACGAGAAATATTGTCAGAGTAGCAGAATTGGTGCAACAAGCTTCGTGCATTGAGCGAAACTGTGGTTCCACGGTTTTACCGACACAATGTTTTACCAGGAAGCATAAGAGGAGCTCTTCATATATTCGCAGGTGCCCGCCCCCTAGCTTATGGAGCCGCAGCGTATTTGTGTACTTCGACCAGCACGGAGAGTCCTCAACACTCCTGCTCAGCAAGTCTCGGATCGCTCCTATCAAGGAGATGATCCTGGCGCGATTGGAGCTGCTGGCTTGTCTCGCGACAGCACGACTATGTACGTTTGTAAAGACTCACCTTCCTGACGCCTTCAGTGACGTACATTTATGGACTGACTCCATGATTACGCTTCACTGGATAAAGGCAGATGAAAACCGATAAAAACAATTCGTGCGAAACCGAGTCACCGAAGTCCATGCCAAGACCAAAACAGACAGGGGGGAACATTTGCCGGGAAAGGAGAACCCGGCCGATATGGTGACGAGAGGCATCACGTCGCAGCAGCTAATTTCTTCGACCTTATAGTGGCATGGGCCACAGTGGTTAAAAAGTACGCATGGCACGGTTGTTTGTAAGCATGGCACGGCACGGCAAGTTCACAAAGGTGTACCTGGTGCTGTTTACTTGCGCTGTAATCAGGGCTTTACATCTGGAACTTATAGACGACCAGACAGCGCCCTCCTTCTTGAATGCGTTTCGTCGCTTTTCCTCACCCAGAGGTTTTCCCTCTATGGTGTACACCGATAACACCATCACCTTGAAACGCAGCAAAAAGTAAGTCACACAACTTTGGCAGACGATTCGCGATCCGCAAATGAAAAACATCTTTGCCAACCACAAGACTGAATGGAAATTCGTCTTTAGGCGGGCGTCATGGTGGGGAGGATATTACGAGCGTCTCATCCGTTCCGTGAAGCTAGCACTCAATACCGCTCACTCACGTTTGCAACGACAGCCAGGAACCAGAGCCACGAACTCCAGCCCACGTTTTAACACGAACCCGGCTGACCTCTGTTCCTTGCCCGACACGATCAGATCTCTGTCATTTCCAACATCCGCATCTGTATTACCTGTGGGCAAGAAGGCAAGATCTCCTGGAAATCTTCTGGCGAAGATGGACAACCGTGTATCTGCTGGAGCTATCGTCTCGCCTTATCAAGTCAATAGCAGCTGTCAGAGCAGGAGACATCGTACTACTCGACGATCCTTTCAGGCCTCGCCGAACTTGGAGATTGGCACGCATTACAGATCTTCGCGTTGGACGGGACAGAAACTCGCTGATAGATCGCAGTTACAGCATTCCATTCGGACGCTGTACCCCTTAGAAGAAAAACTCATAATCCCCGCCTTGTCAATTTCGTGTTGGGCAGGTTGTTGGAACTTGGTTGTTGAAGGAAAAAGAAGTGATATTAAATAGTGGTGCTGGGACTGCACTGCATGCTTGGTGTGTGGGCCCGGCTCGTGCACTTTGTCTTCACCTCTTCATGTTCGGTCATGGATGCGGATTGAGGGGGCTCAGCGAGACGCTCAATAAAGCCGCCTGTTGTCATTGAAGGGTTCCATCTTGTCAATTTCCGAGTATGAAATCATGTGAGAGATTAGAAATATCCTTCACTAGTAGGAATAGCCAGTCCTCTTCTGAGATCCTCTCTCCGTAGCCAACGAGGGTGTGCGTAAACCCGTTTGTGTCCCCACGGTACTTAGTGAGTCTGAGAAGGTGTGGATCGTGGCAGCCTTCTTTAAATACTAAAGTTGGTATTAACAACTGAAAGCGCAAACGAAAGGCAGGAGGTGTATCCCACTGCACCCGGAGCGAGCCCACCCTCTAGTTTCTAAGCAACAGCTTCTTTCTCTTTTCGGTGTTGTTGTAAAGTGTAAACTGAGCGTGTAATAACAAATCAGAAAAAATCACAAGCCTTTGATTACTTAACACAAGCTAAAGCACCAATTTGAGAGGTAGACAGGATTTATCTACGTTACGCTTTCTAATGTGGGTAAGTATGACTTGTTCAATTCCGTCGGTAAGGCACAAGGTGAGAGAAATACGCCTTGTTAAAAAACAGATGGAAGCTCACACTCGAACGTAAACCTAAAGGTAGCGAAGCTGTACGCCACCTTCACGACGACCACGACGGTTGAAGTCCGCAATTGCAGACGATTGGCTTCTTCGCTGCTGCCCCAACGAACTTAACTTCCTTATTTTTATGATAAGTGTGCGCTTCCTTCATTTTTGTAACAGATAATCATTGGACATCACCTTGGGTGGGGTGGGAGAGGTGGGAGGGGGGGGGGGGGCGTGCGCTAGCATCCGCCTCTCGTTCCGAGCAACTATTGTTGCCATAACGGCTAATGCTGGAGTTTTTTGGCCAATCGTAGCCTGTTTCCTAAGAGTGTATGCTTGGTGTGCAAACGTGCGTTGATTACGCTGGGCGGTCACCTCGAGGCACACGCACACGAGGGCTCGGCATTTTCTCTGTTCTTTTTTTTAAAGACGATCGTCTTTCTTAAGCTACTTAAACCCAAAAATTTTGGTCTGTCTGTATGTCTGTCTGTCTGTCTGTCTGTCCATCTGTCTGGCTGTGACTCCACTCAGCCACCCGGCCAAAGTAAAACAATGTCTGCGCAATAGCCTTATATAGTCACAGCCACATGTAAACGACAAGCCCGGTTTATAGGTTCATACTTGCCAACTTTGTTCAACAAGAACAAAGCATTACGCAAATATGACAGGATATTAGTACACAAGAGATACTTAGTGTTCCTTTGTTAAAAAATTCATAGATGCCTGGTTTTTTTTATAGCAAATGATATTGTACATCTACTGCAGAAAACCGCCGCGTCCTGGCGGCATATGAAAAATCACGCGGCAACAGCAACGAAAGGTTCCTCTAGCTAGGTTCTACGTTCTGCTTGGAACGCACGTGGAGCACGGGCACGCGGCTCTATAAACCTTCTAGTCGGGCGCCTACATTCACGCGCGTCTCCGACGTACTTCAGCGCTGGCATCGAGGAACCCTACTTGTAGCAGTGGAACGCGGTAAATTCAAATCGCCTTGCGCAAACATTTAGAGTGTTTACCTTGGAATTAGCGCGACGGTACAGGACCAGCATGAGAGGTGAGCGGGAAAGCAGAGGGGGGCATTTCCTTGGCAAATGTCTACAAAGACTATCGTCTTTTGACGACAGTTCCGACGAAAGAAGCAGATAGGCGGCAAATTGTTTATTGCCCGGCAGTAACCACACTCTTAACCAATCTCTCTTTGTCGACATGCTTAGCTTGAAAACCGGTCGCAGGGGATGCTGGGCGGTCGTGGCGAGGGAGGCACACACAAGCGCTAGGCATTTTCTTGGTTTCTTGGTTTTGCTACCAGCCGGGTGGTCGCCGCAAGGTCCACGATAACTCGCACGCACGCGACAATTCCTTCGTATTTTTTACTTTAGGGCAAACAATCAAATAGAGAGGTATGTCCCACTTGCCACCGTTGTTTACTTTGGAATTTAGCGCTAGCTGATAACAGGTGGTCTATTTTACCGCACACCATCCGAGTGTTAGGCACCGACATCACCTAACTGACGTCATGCTTATTGGCGAAAATTTTTCTCCCATGGCAAATCTTACATACAAAGGGAATGGCGGTGGGTTCTGACACTGTCCGTTGTTCTGTACTCGTTCCCCACAATCGGACTTCGCCCATTTTATTAACTTTTGAATTATTCTGGGAATGACCAACGGTTCGAATCCAGTCTACTGAGCTTGTCTATCTGGGTTGCGAAACTAGTTAATATTTTATCCGAGCATATTTTTCTAAACGCTGACAGTAAAACAACAAACACCAAGGCCCTTTTGAACAATGTTTCAATGCCCGGAATTTGTGTTCAGTATGGGTTACTTTGTGTTCGGGAAGCAAGATCGACACTGACGGTTTTCTGTCGAGATAGCCGCAAACCCAAACACTGCAATCTATTTTCGTTTGGTAGCTCAAATGTAAAGCTAGCTCCGGAGCCAGTTGAAACTCCTGCAACTTTTTTGCGTTAAACAGCATGGCTCAGGGCAATGGGGGTGCTAGAAAATTCAGGCAAGCGCGTTTAGCGTACATTGTCACCTTAGAAGCGAACACCAAATCAACGACAAGAAGGCTAGCTGGGCAGCAGCTCTCTGCCAGCACCAGATCAAAACCCACAAAGTACGACGTCCGTTTCGCAGCTTTAAAGAGAAACTATGAGGATACGTGCATTCATAATGACAACAGTTCGCAAACGTTCTGCCCTCATTGAAGAAATATACATACAAAGTAGTTACCAAGGCGCAAGCCAACAAAAGAACACCACTTAGAAATGAAAACGACCAAATAGAGGCGGAAAATGCAGAAATCGATTCTGATCAAGATTTCTCTCTCCCCACTCAAGAGAGAAGACTCAGAAAAACTCATCAGACCGACAACACAAGAGAAAATAATAAGCAACTCAGCCACAATCTCATTAAACACATTCACTCACCCATCCAGAAGCTTCAGGCTAGGCTAACATTGCGGATATTTCGGTTAGCAACCATAAAGATGGTCTTTATGAACACCAGGATCACAAACTCTTTGGCAGTTGAGTGCAACGACCCAAGCCTCAAGCCCACACTCCCATCGCCGGGGAGCAGTAATAGATGGTGTTCACATAAAAGATTGGGGGGTGATTTCGTCTCTTCGCAACAGTGAAAACCGCCATAAAAGTGGCTGCCATATCTGCCCATGCATCCGCATCTCGCAAAAAAAAAGCTGGGGCTTTGACCGTCGCCTGCTCTATTATTACGTAGTTCGCGACCCTTGCGCCAGCAGATATGAATCGTAGTGACATTGTGTGGTGATGCTCTTCTTACGCTCCAGAACTCCGCATCAGCACCGTAGGATGGAGCCGTGGTTGCAAAATAAAGCTGCATGACGCGCAAAACGCCTGCTCTACAGCGCAGTTGCCTGCGAAAATGGATCTCGATGCAGGTGCGCCCGCACCTTGCTCACGCAGTGTCCTTCAGTACAAAAGCCAAATAATGTTCCCGAAGAAATTGTGATCGTTCAACCATACGCCTATTGAGATACAATGATAGCTACGCAGTGAGTGCATTGTTAGCTGTGAGACTTGTGACATCTTTCGGCAAGTGGCCGAGGGTATTACGTAGGTGTAGCGACGGGGGCGTGCAGGGGCTGGCATGGCGACGCACGCACATGGTAGCCGGCATGTGCCCCCCGCCAGTGAATACAACCTATAGGAGCGAAGCCAGGCAGTTTTCTACAGGCGGTTTGGCGGAATCGTTCATCCAGCAAGTAAACTGGCTGACGAACTTGAGATGGCACAAACAGGAAAAAAACATAACCCGCAGATATACATTAAAATTGGAGAAAGCAAAGAAACCCGACGTTTTTCACTACAAGAAACGGGTGGAATGGGAAAGCATGCGGGAAATGCCACTTACACCCAACTAGCGCTAACCGAAAATTCTTCTATAGCAACGGTACTTAAACCAACCATTACAAGGAATCCAGTACGACACCGGCTTCGGAAGGGCGGATCACGCCATTCTAGAAATTATCGGACGTGAGCACAAGGGAATCAGATACGCCATTCTCGTGCTAGCGAATACAGCTACCCACAGCCCCGACCGAACTTTGCCTCTTTTCAAAGCCAGGCCGAACCTCTCAAAGAAGAACGCCTGATAAATATTAGTGACTTCAGTGCCCCACCCGCTTCTTGTGCCTATGATGTGAAAACTCATCAACATAAGTCTTTGGGAAGACATACATCAAATAGACTTCAGAGCCATCCGCTATTGCACCTACTCTTTTCGAATAGGAAATATCGTATCCACAGACGCTAAGCCATACCTCTCTCTAACCAAATTTGTCACAAACACTCATGTGCTCAACCTGGAAAAAGACAATCTGTGATCATTCTATAGCAGCAACCTCACCCACCACCACCGTAAGAAAATAAAAAGCAAGACCTACCAGAATCGCTGAGATTGGTAGATTTCAGCAAATCCATTATAGCACAAAGGACACCGTTAATGAAACGAGGAACATCGATAGCTAAGTGTGGAAATTTTTGACGACGTCTACATAGCCCCACAGAAGATTTCTAGAGAACAAGAACACCAGGACATGGATTTGAAACTTGCGCACATGTAGCTGCAAAGAAAAGGCTACAACAAAGGCTGTAACCGAAGAAACACCTCAGATGTCCTTATAGAATTCTGAAGCTCAGCGACGATTTCCAAGACGATATCCGAAAACTGCCCAAGCAGTTTAGGAACTCACTCACCGAAGGATTCAATCGACACCTTTTGAGCGACAGCGTGGCTACACTCAGTATCAGTCCTATTTTTGTTTTCGGAACAATAACATTTTAAGTAGCTAATTTGAAACATTTTCACCGCAGATTGAAGCTAGAATATCCTGCACCCAATGACAGCCAGAGGGCTAATGTAACAGCTTCTTTTTGGTGTATATCTGGTATGTTTTCGGTCACTCGCGACCTATTTTGATGCCTTTTTGCTCCTCACAAAATGACGCTAATCAAACAAACACGACGTATATGTTTGTTCAATCAAAATACCCCTTGCGAGGTTTGAAGGCAAATGCGAGCAATTATCAGGTACCACGTCTACTCCATCCTGTTGGAGTTACTTTCGTTGTTTCCGCTACTATGTCTTTTGTTGGTATTTACCCCGACAGGCAGACGGGTTGGGATTTACGCGCCAGCTTCTTCACAGAGACAGCTCTCCGAACGTACGCCTGCACTACGAACGCGACTTCGCGATCACCTCTGATGGGGCACCCATCACAATAATTATTTTTGTATTCTGGCACTAGGCCGGTTCAGCGCATGTGCTCTACGCACAATACTGCTGTTGTGGCAACCTTGGTTGAAATTCCACACATATTGCAAATGTCTATTTGTTCGTTTACTCGAAAAAAGCCAGTGGCATTTCTAAGACTAACTATGTACCGCGAGGGCACGAACGGGCTTCCGCACACACTTGTTGGCTACGTAGAGAGGATCTCAGCACAGGACTGGCTATTCCACTTCAAGAAGGGTATTTGTAATCTCTCACATGACTTCATACTCGGAAACTGACAAGAAGACAGCACCCTTCAAAGACAACAGGCGGCTTTATTGAGAGTTTCACGGACCACCCTCAATCCGCATCCATGACCGAGCATGAAGAGGTGGAGACGAAGTGCAGGAGCCGGGCCCATACCCCAAGCATGCAGTGCAGGCCCAGGGCCACCATTCAATGACACTTCTTTTTCATTCAACAACCAGGTTCCAACAACCTGTCCCCCACGAAAATGACAGGGCGGGAATTATGAGTTGTCCTCAGACCGCACTTCTTAGGGGTACAGCATCCAAATGGAACGCTGTAACTGCAATCCATCCGCGAGTTTGACGGAGCAGGCTTTAATCTCTCCATGCCGTCAAACGTGAAGATCTGTAACGCTCGCCCGTCTCCAGGTTTGGTGAGGCGTGAGAGGATAATCGAGTAGTACGATGACTCTTGCTATGACAGCTGCTGTTGACTTGATGGGGCGAGACGATAGGTCCAGCAGGTACTCGCTTGCCCATCTTCGCCAGACGATTTCCAGGAGATCATGCCTTTTTGCCCACAGGTTATCAAGACGCGGATGTTGGAAACGACAGAGTTCTGATGATGTCGGGGATGGAGCAGAGGTCAGCCGGTTCCCTGTTAAAAAAAATTCCCCGCATTTCCCCGATTGAAAGAATGTGAAAGTGCGAATGCACGAGTTGAATTTGCGCGGTTCGGTAATGTTCGCGAAACAGAGATCTCACACACTCACAACTACAAAGAAAGAAAGATGCATTTATTGCACTTAAAATGGGCTGGAGTTAGTGGCTCTGGTTTCTGGCTGTCGTTGCAAACGTGAGGGAGTGGCCTGGAGTTTATAACGGCATCCACTTTCATGAGGATGGTAACACGTCCATCTCTTGTCACACATTGCTGTCTAAGACTCTTTTTCAGTGCTAGCTTCACGGAACGGATGAGACAATCGTAAATTCCTCCCCACCATGGCGCCCGCTGAAAGACGAATTTCCCTTCAGTCTTGTGGTTGGCAAAGGGGTTTTTCACTTGTGGATCGCGAATTGTCTCCCAAAGCTGGTTGACTTACTTTTTCGCTGCGTTTGAAGGTGAGGACGTTATCGGTGTAAACCAGAGGGAAAACCTCTGCGTGCGGCAAAGCAACGAAACACATTCAAGGAAGATGGCGCTGTCTGGTCGTCTATGAGTTCGAGATGTATAGCCCTGATTACAGCTAAAGTAAACAGCACCAGGTACTTTGTGAACTTGCCGTGCCGTGCCATGCGTACAAACAACCGTGCCGTGCTTGCAAACTAGGGTCCCGCGAAGTCGATTCCGACAACAGTGAACGGGTCGGTTTCTGTGACTCTGTCCTTTGGCAAAGGGGGAACCACTTCCTAAATTGGTTTTGTATAGTGCCGTCGACAAACAGCACATTCAGAAATAACTTTCTTAACGAGTTCTCATCCCTGAAGAATCCAGTGCCACTGTCGAAGGTCTATGAGCATGTCTCTCACACCGGCGTGTAGAATTATAAGGTGCTGTTTCTGCACAAGAAGCTTAGAGTAGAATTGTTGCTTCGGCAAAATAATGGGATGGTGCTCAGAAAACAACTGCTGACTGTGGTGTATTCTTTTAGATACGCGCAGAAGAGCCTTGTCGTAGATAAATATAATAGTGTTTAGAAGGGGAGAAGCTCGAAGTGGCAATTCTCCTTTCTGGACCGCTATGATGTTATCGTGGAAAGCTTCGGCGTTAATTGTTCGAAGCCAGAACTTCTCCGCGTAATCGATCTTCTTTGGAGTAAGGCGTCCTTTCAGCCAGCTTTTGTGGCGTAGCTGGCTGAGAAAGCGGAGAGTCCATGCCGTCGTTCGGAAAAAGCAAACGATGGAGCTGAAACGTGCTATGTCGGTAACCGGTGGGTGTGTCTGAGGTGTAGGCACGAGTACGTGTAGTGCATCGTTGAAAACGGCTTCCCTTTTCGCTTCGGCCGTGAAGTCTGTATGGCACATCGGTTGTGGCGGCCACTTTTCGGCACTTGTTAACCACTGGGGTCCATGCCATCATAAGTCCAATAAAATTAGCTGTTGCGACGGGATGCCTCTCACTATCATATCGGCTGGGTTCTCCATTCCTGGGCAATGTTCCCCCCACTCTGTTTTGGTCTGGCCATATACTTCATTGACTCGGTTTCGCAGGAAATGTTTCCATCGGTTTACATATTCCTTTATCAAGTGAGGTGTAATCATGGAGTCAGTCCACAAATATATGTCCATGAAGGGGTCACGGAAGGTGAGCCTTTATAAACGTACACAGTCGTGCTGTCGCGAGACAAGCCAGCAGCTGCAATCGCGCCAGTCTTATCTCCTTGATAGGAGCGATCCAAAACTTCCTGAGCAGGAGTGTTGAGAAGGACTCTCCATGCTGCCCCAAGTACACAAATACGCTGCGGCTCCATAAGCTAGGGGCTGGCATTTGCGAATATCTGAAGAGCTCCTCTTATGCTTCAGGGTAACAGATTGTGTTGGTAAAACCGTTAAAAAACGATTGTGCTCAATGCAGCAAGCTCGTTGCGCCAAGTCTGCCACTCTGACAATATTTCTCGTGGTACCGCTGTGTCCCAATCTGTTTTCAATTCACAAATTCGTTGGAAAGAAAGTTTGACTCTTTTAGCGAAAGGTTCCACAATTCAGAGCGGGTCATACAACGTACTCCTTGCTTGTAGCACGAAAGGCTTGGTGTTGTTGCGACGCTGAACGAAATCGCTCACGCTTTCAGGGGAAAAGGCCAGTTCGTCAGTGCCTGCATATCAAAGCATGCCGATAACCTTGATTAGGCCGATAGCCTGTCCGAGGGGAAGCTCTTCGCAGGTTTGCTTTAGTTGAAGGTTTTCGAGGGTGGTTTGTCTTTTGTTACACACTTGTGCAATTTCATTCAAGCGGTTGCGAAAAGTCTTTTAGCTTCCTTTGCAAGTTTTATACGTCGGAAATGGTTTCGGCTCCCGTTAAAATGTCATCCATGTAAAGGCAGCCTTGTAACCGTAAAAAATTGTCTGGAAACTGCGATGACATTTTGTGCAGGTGGAAGTTAATTGTGCCGACAAGTAAGAACGGACCTGGAGTTGTACCAAAGGGCACCCGCTTCATTCGCCAATTCGTTACTCTCGATAGGGTTTCGTTTTGAACAGGCGCTCTCTCGGACCAGAGGTAACGCAGAGCGTCTCTGTTACATTTGTGAATGGTGATTATTAAAAAAAGCCTTTTATATGTCTGCAACCAATGCTAAACAGTGCTTGCGGAACTTGAGTAGCAGACCTGATAAGTCAGCATTCAGGTTGGGACCGCTGTACAGCCTTTCATTTAGATATGCAATGCCACAGGCGTGCGCCGGTGCGTCAAACACAATGCGTGTCTGCGTTGTCCGCTCCTCCGTGATGACTGCGTTGTGAGGCATGTAATAAACAGGGCCTTCAGGGCTACCCACAGCCACCCTCTCACCCATGTCATCATTTGCGTATTTCGAGATCGCTGTGTAATACGCACTCAAGAGGTCGCGATTTTGTCGACGTCTTCTAACAAGTTGACTCAGCCGTCGTTCAGCGTTCGCCTTGTTATTGTCCAGCTCGACTGATGGCTTTTAAGGAAGTCGCACTTCGTACCGACCATCCTTTTTCCGTATAGAGTTGTTGAACTGAGTAAGTGTTGCCTTGTCTTGAGGTTGCTCACACACCTCCGAGCGAATCCCGAAGGTGTCAAGGTCCCAGAACCCTTATAGGAAACGTCGGGCGATGCCCGCATGAGATTTAAGTACTATTGTTTTTGAACAAAGAGCTGCGGTTGTTGACGCAGAAGTAGGTCCGTGTAGAGTCCACCCAAAAACTGTCTCGACAGCCTCCGGGCCATTTCTCAAGATCTTTGTTAGGCCTGTGATGAAGTCTCAGTAATGCTCAGTGTCGACGAGGATATCGGTTTCATCTGGAACCGTATTACCGGTGTGTAAATCCGTTGCTTCTAGCGTGCAACCACATTCGCGTAGCTATTTCTAGGCATTTTCGGTAAGTACAGGAAGAGGCTTGTTGCAGATTTGTTATGTAACAAGGGCGTAGGTCTTACAAGGAGGGCCTCCTTCGATTCCACGTAGAGCAATCTGAGCTCTACGGAACGCCTTCCGTTGGTCGTGTCCGCCGAAGAAACCCATGGAAAGCTTTTCACGGTCAACTGTGGGGCAGGCTAATATTCTTGCAATCCAGCCGTAACAAAGGTTCGTTGGCTGCCTTTGTCGAATAGGATTCATGCCATAACTTCTTTCCTTTGTGAAGACGCGTGTACCACGGCAGTTTGTAAGTAAATGTTTTTTTCGTGGCAACGGTTGGGGATGCAGCTGCTTTTAGAGGAACGGGAGAAGCCTGCGGTCCTTGATGCCATGAACTGAAGTTCTGTCGGGCTCGCACATTGTCGAAGTGTGGCGGCGTTGTCATTTGGTGTGGTTGACGTTTTTTCCGCAAGTTCTGGCAATATGATTCCGGGCTGTGCAGTGAAAACATCGACCATGTTGGTGAAACATTGCCTTTTTTTTCGGACTGTAATGGGAGTGTGGCACCTGTCGGTACAGTGATCCGTCAATTTGGAGAAGAAACAAGGCAAGGTTTCGAGAATTGCGGATGTCACTGAAGCGAAATCTCGCGTAGTGGAAGGTGAAAAACTCTTCGACATATAGTGGGGTCCTTCGCAACCACCCGGACGTTTTGGTTCGTTCGCACGGAAGCAACCATCCGTGCGCTCTCTCGACTCTAGCTTTACTTTGAGGATATCAAGCATACGAGCCAAACTTCTAGGATTGGAAGCGGTGTCATCACCAGCAGGAGCTGCGTTGTCGTAATGGGTCGAGCACCGATTAAGGTCCAAAATGAGGTCTTTTAGAAGTCGCCGAAAAATGAAGGGGCCGAGCGCAGTAGAGAAACAGTCTTCTGCGATGTGTAAGGCCTTTAGTTCACGGATATGTGCCTGAAGTGTGTCATAAAGGCGACGCGGACGAAGCACGTCCTCAGATTAGCGGATGTGCTGTTGATCAATAAGGTTCTCAATGGGATCTTGCACGATCAGGTCGGACTTGGCAAATCTGTCGACAGGTATGTCTCTGTCGTCTTTGTAACATCAAGACCTTGCGGTAAGGCCTGTGATGGCAGCCGATGCGGTTCCTATAAGCAATGACCTGAGGGACGCGAACTTCTTGCTGTCGCTAAGCGTCTGATTGTTGTGAACAGTGTACTCAAATTGCTGCCAGGATGGGTTTCAGTTGCGTGGAAGGCCATCACATGTTGGTAAGTCGATGTGTGGAAGCTTGATACCGTGGCCGGCCCTGGCGGTGGAACTGGTTCTGTCGAGGCGGCGGAAGACCCACTGCGACTGTGGCTCTCAACTCGGTTATGGGCTGCTTTAGCTTAGACAAACACCTGACGGTTTTGTCGTTATACTCTGTGGTTAGAAGCTATTCTTGCTCCATGTCTGGTCCCGTCAAATGAGGCTCCGTGTCGCGGTCGCTCTGCTTCAGCTCGGTAGACATCGCCCTAACGCGGTCATTGAAGGTAACGTTGTCCTTTAGACTCACTTCGCCTCGGTCCAAGGCAGCCTCGGTTTCAGAAATGAGTTTCGTTAGTAGAGAGCGTTGCGACTTTCGCTTGCCTTTCAGATGATCCATGATGGTCCCGGCCGAGGTCTTCGGGAGGTCTTGCTGGCACGGTTGCGGTGGCCTTGAAACGGTCCTCCGCCTTTCGGTGATGTCGATGCCGTCACTGGTTGGTCGTCCCCACGGATTTCGGCACCACGCTCGACAAAAATCCGGCAGCCTCCAAGAACAACAGGTGGCTTTATTGGGCGTCTGGCTGACCAACCTCAGTCCGCGTTCATGACCGAACATAAAGAGACGAAGACGAAAGGCACGAGCTGGGCCGATACCCCAAGCATGCAGTCCAGGCCCAGCGCCACCATTCAATGTCACTTATTTTTCCTCCAACAACCAAGTTCCAACAGAAACATGCAAAAAACAAGCTTCCGGCCACAATTTACAACTATGTGCAAACTTTCTACGTGACTGGAAGACCGCACCCACGAAGAAGCTGCTCGAACACCATGCGAAGGAATCCTGTAACAGTAGCATGCCTCATAGTTCCGTGCTATAAAATCTTCTTTTAAACATGATGAGGAAGAGCCTACGAGCGCAACTCAACAGCATCAGTGGTATAAAAGATGTAATAAATTACGATTAGGGCAACGAGAAACAAACTTGCAGAACTCCAAGAAGCATTTCAATAATCAGCCGTAATGATAGAGTGAACCCCGAGCAAGGCTGACGTCGCCTATTCCGCCCAACAATCAAAGCTCCTTGCTGTAGCTACACAGATCGGAAAATAAAAAGTTCAACGGAAGGTGCACCTGCAAGTCAAGTCAGAGTCCCCGCCCTCCCCCCCCCCCGCTTGCACATAAATGTACTGGAATTGAGAGTACAAATCAAGGCAAAAGCCAGCCATACAGCAAGTGAAAGCTTAGTTCCACGAAGTGATGTAGTACACATGCTTCGACAAATTACGAACGAGTTCAGATGTCGCCGGGAAGCTCGTGTTCTTCACTTAGTGAATATGGTTATCGCTTCTATGATACTGAGTCTTATACGCGACATAGCAACATATTTATCATACAATATTATTGACCAGACATCTTCAATAACCATATTTACAATAAATCAATGTTTACCATAACTACAAGCTCAAGGGCATAGAGGTGCTCTTGAGAAAGTGCTATAAATCGAAATCGGGTTTTACGTAAACCAAGTTTTACGTAAGTCGAATTTTACGTAAACCAAAACAAAGGCCCCGGAGAGCATGAGACCCACAGATTTTCTGGGAGAACGTCCTAACGCTTACAGAATAAGTCAGCTGCAACAATTGCAAAACATGACAAGGGCATGAGCATCCTTCACAATTGAGGATACCAGCCAAAATAACAGATGCAAAATAACAGATGAACTTAAGTCTAACGTAGGGGTTAAAACAACCTCTGATCCACTGCCGCTTAACCTGTGTCCAGAGGGGAACATTTACAGACGAAACCTTACATTAAGGCCATCCTGATGTAGATCGACAGGACAGCCTGAGATGCAAAAAGAAAACTATAAACGTACGCCAGTCAAAGGATTTGGCGTGTGTAACGGGTGTCGTAGACTTAAAGGGCCCATGAAGACAAACTACAAATTGTTTTCGAACCATTTCGCGTTCTATAGGGCCCCCAGCACTTGTCCCGAAGCAAACGATGCTTTATTCACTGTTACATTAATTAATTGATGCTTAACGTTTGATTCTCGTGCCAAAGTTGTGTTTGAACGATGTTTGCAATGACATCATACGAACAGGACTTTCTGCTAAACTTTGTGTGGAGCGGAGACTTGCTTACAGTTAGTCAACCTAGATTCGTCACACCACCGCGGCAAGCCGTTTTCTGCCTTTGGTTTGTTCGCGACCGTATTAAACCTGGCTTGTTTTTGTTTATGGAGAAAATAGTTGTTTCGTGTTTGCTCGACAAATATAGCCAGGTAAGACACCGTCGCATGGGTCAGTCGGCAAGTGCCGTCTGAGACAACCCCAAAGCCTCGCACTGCTGTGGATCTGGACCAAACACAGTGCGCGCAGTACCAACAGCAGCACGTATCGGCGCTTCTATGTTTACACATGCTTTGGTAACTTCTACTGTTTTTCCAACCATTTTTACTGGTATAAAAAGAATACCCCCTAATTTCAGCGCTAATTGCTAGTTCGGCAAGCTTACAAGTTCTGCCTAATGTGCGTGTGCTTTTTTCGGCCTCCGACAATCGCAGAGCTGCCTGGTATGCCATCATAGGCTATGTTGCGGAAAATGAGGTAGTGGTCGGATGGCCATTCCCATTTTATCTAATTATACAGCCTATTTGAGAGACATTTACGTTAAAAGTTGTGTCAGCATGATTCCGAAGAGGCAATCTTTTGAATGAAGCAAACTTGCTGTTTGTCTTCATGGGCCCTTCAAGTCATACCATCATTACAGCAAATACAAAACTTGACCTCTACGCAACTGCCCATGTGGAGGCCAATCGAGCGTGCTACCGAGAATTTTCGCCGTTATGCGCCAGACACCATTACAGTCTACATTTGCACTGACTAACCGCCTCATGCTGCCAACTTGACCGTAGCCGACTACACAGAAATACTGCAAGAACCTACTTAACAAGGTTCTCGATAGAAGCCAAAAGTGCTAGACAGAGACCTGGGTACCTGGCCACGAGGGCACTCAAGGAAATGCGGGAGCACCAAGCGCTAAACCACAGGCTGCCTGAGAGCGCAGTGCCACACTCAAGGGCACGTGGGTTGCAGCCAGGAAATCAAGGGCAAGTAGATACCGCAGATCTGCTACTGACGGCCTGTCAAAACGGACGAGCACCAAACACCAAACAAACTATTCACGCGCCGGCAATTCGCTGTTGTAAAGCACATTCAGAATATTACGCTACCAACTTTACCCCTAACACAACGATTACGGCAACTATTGGAGAACCTAAGTGTGCAAACTGAGGGGACTACTCCACCATTTATCGCACAATTTGGTCGTGCACACAGAACCAATCCCAAACTTTACACATTTTTATTATAAGACCACTTCATGGTAAAGGAGGCCGGCCGGGTCCAGCACGCGAGCGCAAAGAGCACTGATCTAACACGCAGAGGTTGCGGTGTAGACTATACCGTGAGCTCCAGTTTAAGCGTTCCTTGTTGAAATGGAGTTATGTCTTTGTTATTATATTTAATTTAAATCGGAACTGCATTTACGGCTGAATAGGTCGTCCGGTACATGCCAGCGCACCGCAATAATTTTCAGGAGCTTTTTAAAAGGCTTAGTACTATCTCTCAACCCCTTAGCTCTGGCAGCAAAAATATGATTATTGCTCCGATTTTTGTGCTCTTAGTTGGTTCGTGTTTTCGCATAGCCTTTTGATCTTTCCGCTTCCTTTCAAAAGGTTGCAGTTTGATACCTACAAGAATTGCGGCGCGAAGTTCAGATTTCCAGTTTGAAACTAATAATTTCTTTTTCGAAAGCAAGTAGTCGCCACCCAGTAAAAACATTTTGTTTGAAACTTTTGTTAAGGAGCTAGCAAAGTCTTCCGCTTTCTCTTTGAGTTGTGCTATACATAACCCTGTTTTTTTTTACTTTTATGTTTTTTTTTTTCAGCTGCGTGTCAGATGGTGTCGTGATTTGCAAATATGAGGTAATTTGCGGTCGATGTATGATGTCTGTAAAGAAGTGGTTGTCATGTTTGTGGGCGTACTTATGATTGGGATGACTTCATCTACCCACTCGTAATGACATAACGGTGGTGGCATGATGTCAGGGAGCTTTCATACGTCACTGAATCTATCCAAATCAGTAGTGCCCCAGAAACAATTCGGGCTGCATATTCTCTCTTCCCCTGTACCTCTATTTATTTACATCATAATATGAACCAATGGCCACATTGTTTTCATTCAGGTGTCTACTTGGAAGCTGTGAGCGAAGGACTGGTCACGGCTTACTACCGTTGTCATATCGTTTCTAGTATTTGTTTGGGTAATTAGAACAATTACCAACGTAACGCTTGAGCTAAACAATTTAACGCTCTGGGGCTTGTTTCTTGCTCTTTTGGTTGCCTCCTAGCTGCGATGAAGAGAGAGTGAGATAAAACATTATTTCACAATGGCCAGGGCAAACCTTTAGCCTCTGCGGCGCCCGCCACCTGGAAGATGTTGGGCTCTGCCGTTATATTGGGCCACCTGGACGAGACGAGGTGTATATGGAGTAGAGAATGGGGGCCGATCAGTGGCGTGTTCCGGTGCCTTTTTTCTTGTTGTTAATTTGGGTATATGAGCTTTCTTGGGTGTCGAAAGACGGTAAACTGTCCTACGGTCACATTTTTGGAATCACAAGCAGTCCGAAGTGTTACATTTACGATTTTTTCAATTTGTTGCCATGTTTTGGCAGCAAAGAAGCATGAGTTGGGTATCAACACGCTCTTTTTGTCTTGCAGAGTCCAGGCCTTATCTTGGTATGAGCGTGCAGACGCCATCTCTGTACGGGATAATGTGGTACGTGGACGCTACGGAATTACCATAGGGAGCAGCTGTAAATTTTCCTTTGGGATTCGCATGTGATACACATACTACGGCCGCTCAATGGAAAGAAGGTCCGGCCTGCGGAATCGTGCGTCGGAAATGGGCGAGCGCGTGATTGCAGAGTTTCAAGTTGAGGCCGCTACTTTCGGCGGGGGCGCCCCTCATCGGTTACGGCTCACCCGGCTCCCGCTTCGGAAAGCCTTCGGAGCAGCCGGGATCATCGCGCATCAAAGCAGCTTCAACTAACGTCCTGTGTCGCGTATATGGAAAGTAGTACTATTACCAGTGACCGGAAAGGTGACTCTGCAATCTCTAAAAACGTGACCTCGTGAAATGCCGTCAGTAAATGGTAATTGTGGTTTAAGAAGGCTCCTATGACGCCGCCTAATCAGCAGCTGTTCATCCGCCACACGGTGTTGGGGAAAACGGCTGTGCAGCCTGTTGCATGCGAATTTCGTTTAAAAATTCTTTTAGGTGTATGGCCTGAAAGGCAACTATGACTGCTGGCATTTACTACGCTAAATTATTTGAAGCTATCCTTAAGCGCAATTTATAACAAACGTATTTTAAGCTTGATCAACGTAGTTTGAGTTGCCTAGCTGCACTAACCTGTCTCGCCGTGCACGTTGATGTGGCTCAGAATTCCCAATATCAGGGCTCCAAAATTGTGTTTACAAAAAAAGGTGGCCTTGTTGCACGACCTTCCCGACGGGGTGAAAAAACCGAGCGCGGTACAAAATAAGGCACTGTGTTTTGTTTAAAGTGATGACGAGAGACTTGCGTGATTCTACGTTGGAATTGAAGATATCAAACGCAAAAACCAGGGCAAAATTGTACCCACGAAACAATCTTTATGACAATAACGACGACGGTCACTAAAGAACACATACATTCTCGGTAAAGTCAGTCGAGTACGTAATTTTCATATACTATTTCATTTGCTCACATATACCGTTACAGCGCTGCCTCCTACCCACACACACGCACACACAAATGAAATACCAAAGTTAAACAGGTTAACCGGCTGTGGTGGCTTTGTAGCTTTGTAGCCCAAGGGCGCGAAATCGATTCCCGGCTTCGGCGGCCGCTTTTCTGTTGGATGCGAAAAGCGAAAACGCCTGTGTTCGAGATTTCGGCGCACTTCACAGTTCGCGGGTGGTCAAAATGAAACGGGAGCCTTCCACTACGGCGCGCCTCATCGCCTTTGTAGTTTCGGCATGTTAAACGTCACAATCAATCGAAATGCAGAATTTGCTTTTCATCATGGACATTTATTTATGAATTTTTAAAATATTGAGACTTCTCAGGTACGACGGAGTAAGCCTTCAGCGGCTTTCGGTAATCCACGGCCGAAACGAGCGTGTTGATCACAGAGCAGCAGTATTCAAATGCGCCAAATTGCTCCGTGTTCGCAAAACCAGTGCTGTTAAGCGTGCCGTGCCTTTGAGGGATATTGAGCTGTCGCTGGCGGTCCCTAAATACGTCTATTATTTGTCGACGCACTCGCGACTGCTTCGAGGATTAGCCAGTTTAATATTTGAACCAATTAGTGTGACCGGTGATGATGACAAGCAGCAAGGATATTCAGTTGAGAAACGTACTGTTCTATCAATAATTGGCGGTGATATGCACCGAATGCGAGAGGCGGTTGAAACAAAACACACACACACACACACACACACACACACACACACACACACACATATATATATATATATATATATATATATACACACAACGACGGGTAGTGTCAGTTTCTGTGTACTTCACAGAGGCAGGCTTATCTAGCCACATGCGCTAGCTGTCGGGCTGTGCAAACTAGAAAGCATATCTGTGGATAAATTTCCAGAATTCCCGCATATACAGAGAAAATTTGCAGCATTTTTTGTGACGCCGTCTGTTTACGCCTGGAAGACGGCCAGCTTAAGTAGTGTGCCAGAAGCAGGAACCAACACAACCCCACCTTGGATTAGGTAAGGTGTTTCTAAGGACTGGTGATGTAACTGGACTGGTGATGTAACCAGAACGCCTTCCCCACCAACTCACCTGTTAAGTAAAGTTTTTCCTCCTCCTCTTCTTACCCTCTACCTCCTACTCTGCCGCCTCCTATGCTGCCCCACAAAGCTCTACTACTTCTAAGACCCAGTCGTGAACCCTCTGGCGAAGAGCTTTATAACTGTGCTACACTAAACTTTCATTGGACGGTTGACTACTTTTTACAAGTGCGCTAGGTATAAAGACAATGCGGCACACGATAAATAATCCGTCTGAATTATTCCGCGGGCGGCCGGCGCTGGGGTTTTTCCACCGATGACCACCGCCAGGGCCGATTCTGTGGCGGAAAGGGAAACTATCGCCGCCAACGACGGAGAAGCGCGCATTCGGCTGGCCGTGCCTTGTTTGGATCGAGCGGCCGTGCACATACTGTCAATACAGGGGGAACGACATTTTTTTTATTTCTAAGTACGTCCGGGGGTGAGCGTTGCAGGTAAGCGTTGCTGGGGTGCCACGACTTAATTTTCATCTCTGTACAGTTCCGTTCCAGAAAGGTAATTCCAGGATCCTTTTTTTATCCGTCCGTCGTCGACAGGAGGGCGAAATTCGCTAACATTACCTTGCATTAATAACTCCTAGGCCAATATGCAGCACTTGTCACCTACATGCTAACGACGTCAAGGAATATATCCAGCTGAGGCACAGGATTTGAAGTGATCACACAAGAATAGATATCACTGTCATCGTATCGCACGTCCTTGATGACAAGCTTGTGAGTGCCTTCATCATCATGGATAACTGAGTACCGCTGGGAAGGGGCGATTAAAATAGAGCCGATCGAAATCACTTGCTGTCCTTTAAATCGTCTCCACAAGATCTGGAAGAAACAAGACACCCAAACCAGAGGTGAACATTATGCCGACTATGAAGTATATTTGTGCTTAGAGAACTAATTGGTTTAAACAGGAGTGCAACGCGCAAGGAGAAACACGTGCAGCTACTTGACTGGAAAGTATACGTCGTCATGTGCTTAACACGGCCAGGGTCATAGAGGCAATTTTGTTCCAGGGTTTTATTGCTAAAACCAATAACCAAGATGAGGGACACTGCAGTTTCTGTACTTTAGGGTGCCACGACCATAAAACACACAAGCACACGGTTCCATAAAAGCATGCGAAGTGTTTTAAGTTTTACAAGACACCGCCATAAAAATGAAATTCTCGTGTCATTTCAACTATTGTACGGTGTCTTACATGTCTACTTAGGATGGTTCGTTGCGATGTAATAAACATAATTTTTCATGAACGGCTTCTTTCTGTTACTGTATGTGATATGTCAATTTCTCAGCATGGCGCAGAGGAAGGTATACTTCGAATTTCTG
The DNA here is from genome assembly GCF_048455015.1 of Haemaphysalis longicornis. Taxonomy (NCBI): domain Eukaryota; kingdom Metazoa; phylum Arthropoda; class Arachnida; order Ixodida; family Ixodidae; genus Haemaphysalis; species Haemaphysalis longicornis. Next base: position 128,033,484 of record NW_027526295.1, on the reverse strand, counting down.
CAGTATCCCGTTGTTTAAAAAAAGAATTGTTGCCGTCTATTCGCCAGCAGTGTGATTCCGGCTGTGCTGCAAGGATGTAGCTGTGGCTCCCCAGTCCTACTATGTTATCCGCCTAAGCCCATCGGTGTCGAATATTAGCTTCAATAGGGTGCGCATGAGGACTACCTCCCGACGCGACCTGATTCTACTTGCGTCGCCTCGTGTAGTGGGCGCAAATAAAATATAATTGCACTTCGTTAACATTGGTAGATTATAGCGCTACGGTCAACATATACCGCTCGAGTACAAGCACTGGTAGCAGGAGATACCATGTTGTTTAGGCGCTATGACGGAAGTTGCACATCCAATTAAAGTAAAGGTTCTTAAAAACATTTTATAAGCAAACGTTTACTTTCTGTCAGCCAGAAAGACAATGCGGAGCATTGCAGGGATGTAAACGATGTTTTACAGTGACTCTGTTTAAAATATAAATTAGTTTTTTCTCCCTTTAACGGCTTTGTCACAAGGGAGGTTATTATGGGTATTCCTGTCTACACAGTGACTTGTAGCTTTTCCAAAGTTGCATACAATGAGAGAGGCATTTATTTTAATTATTGCAAGGCTTCTTCAAGAGCGAGGGTAAAGATTGTGATGATTCCTGCGTTCTTGAAAGCATTGTAAGTGGGACGAGGGACGTTTTTGGGTGTTGTTTTCTTGTTGTACAAATGAACAGCGGGAACAAGAATCAAATATCACGCCTATTTGAAGAGCGGAAACAAGACGTCCGTTGATGCATATTTAGCGTGTTGTGACTACAACGGGGAAGGAAGATTTTCTTGGTGCTTTCAGGGCTTTTTGTTGTAGGCATACCTAGCTCTCTAATAATGCGAAAGCATAGCTTAACGACGGAGGTTGAAAATCCTCGCACTTCGGAATTCGATACAAGCAGAGAACCGACGTACTTCCAAAGCCCGACGATTATATCTGCGTAAAGGTGGCTATAAGGAATGGGGTCTGGCCATCGACTAACATAAACAGGTATTAGAGACATGTACTCGGACCTCCAATAATAAAACTTATGCGTGGTAATTGCAGAACAAGAAGCTAGATGAGTAGCAGATCTCAAGCAAGAGTGATTCGGCGAACCTTGAAGCCGAAACAAAAATAAAAAAAAAATATTTCGCAGAGAGAAAAGTACAAGGTAACATTAAGAGGACACCATGGCACCAGAAAGCACAAGCTCATAGAAAAAGGTGCGCCACTGTAGGCAAAACTCTGACTATGTACAAAATTAGCGCTGCCTTCCACGTGACGCCAGTTCTAGGAAATTCCTTGGCTGGTGCATACGTGAAATTGCCCCCTACACCTTGTAGAATCAGAGACATTCGAAAGTCTACCTCACCAGTACGTGCGAAAAAAAGCAGCTAGCAAGCAGTACATTAGACAAAATGAAGCCTATCACAGTGCCCTCCCCAACACGATTTGGTGGCGTAAGTAATACCGTAATGCCCGTTAGGGAGTTCAAGCCTAATGCTTCTGAGTACTCAAGGGCTTCAGAAGTCAACTTTTTAAAGCGACGTTTATCACTTTTGAAGCCTTTTGTTTTTTCACTTCGTATATTGCATCTAGAAAAGATGAGAGATATTTTTGGGAATGTTAAGGTTCGTGCTCTTCGAGCCAAGAAACGAAGCATCAACATGCACCTTCTTTGAAACAAGATAAACAAAGTTATAATTATATACAGCCAAAAAATAGACAAAAGAAAGCAACCTACTTGGTAAGGTTCTAATATTTTAACAGAACAATTCAGCGATACAGTCTGCCCCAGCGTCGCCGTGATATTCTTGACAGGAGTAGTAAATGAAGGATCAGCTTCCAGGTTTGGTGATGTTGTCACAGCCTCAGGATCTGCGCTTGCAAATAAAAAAACTCCGGTTATTTTTAAAGAAAATTCCAATGGCATATACACTGTCATCTCGTGTCGCGGTTTTCCTAGACTTTAGAGCAGAAAATATTAATGACTACCTTCTACTAGTTCAGCAATATAGATATGCCTTAGCAGTAGTACGGGCAGTAAATAGCAGGCTCGATATTTTCTTCGTACAGCTTTTCCAGCCCACCAAACTATTTTCAGTGGAACAGACGTCCTTCATGCCTGCTATCGTAAACGATTCGGTCACATAAAAAAAATCAACGAAAACTGAGCGCTTGTTGGCGAACAATATAAATATTTGTTCTCGAGACAGACAGACAGACAGACAGACAGACAGACAATGAATTGTTCTATGCCGATTATTGTTGTTGTCGCGAGAATATATATATTAAACGGAACTCCAAACTTTTGACGCAGCTAACAGAGGGGAAATATTACAAAAAGATATAATGTAACTTGACGAGTATAACGTTCTTATATCCAGAGAACGTAAGCTTCTCGCAGAAAAGCAGTTTTGGGCGCAGGAGTGTTTTTAGGTTCATAAAAGGCAATTGAACTGACAAAAGGTCACCTTCAAAGCCACAATCAGGCCCACCTCTTTTTGCGCTTTTTGGGTAACCGGAAACTGCAAAACGATTTCAGGTGAGATTCAGAATATGAGGCTTAACTCAGCGAAACTAATTCTGGGTTATGAGGGTCGCCGCAGTGGAGAGTTTCCGAATGAATTTTGATCACCCGGGAAAATTTACGTGAGCCGAAATATCAACAGACGGGCGTTTTTGCTTTCTGCCTCTATTTGAAAATCACCCACCACAGCCGCAATCCAACGGACTCAGAAGCAAAACGTTTTAGCCTCTGAGCCACAACTGCGTGTGAAAAATTCAAAACGCATCCCCTGGCGTTTACATTATTAGTTCTGTTGATTTCAAGAATATGGCTTACGTAATATGAATGGTATGATCAAAATCATTGTCATGTCAAAGGACAGATTAAAGGTAGGAGTTGATCAATTAGTCAGTCAAGCAGTCCTTTACACAGCGAGACAATTGTGTATAATATTGAGTAGACAACCTGGAAATATTTTAATTGTTTCTGTAAACAAGGGAGAACTAGAATAATATCAAAAGCATAACGTTGCTTTTGGTAAAAAAAATTCCCCGCATTTCCCCGAGGGGAAGAATGTGAACATGCGCATGCACGAGTTGAATTTGCGCGGTTCGGTAATGTTAGCGAAAGAGAGATCACACACACACACACACAGCTACAAAGAAAGAAAGATGCATTTATTCACAGACACGTATTTGTGTTGTCGTTGTACTTGATTGCTAGAGCGGATCTCATCTTTGAAATTTCGTGTCAGTACTCCTTTAAGCAGGTGCATTAGCCCTTCTCACGCCCGATTTTTGGCCAATCCCCCAAGTGGGTATGTGCCATGTCAGCGGCCAGGCAGCGCGCGCCCTTCTCCCCCCGTTGCCAAGGAAGACGAGGAGGTTCCTGGCTAATCCCCCACGTGGGTATGTGCCATGTCAGCGGCCAGGCTGCGCGCGCCCATCTCCACGTGCGCGGACATCGCCGGTGGACGCAGGTTCAGGGTCGCTTAAGAAGTGCATTGCACTCAAAATATAAAACGCTCAGGCGTTCCGCCAGTAGTTTATTATCCAATTGTGGTATTGGTAAGTATCCCTATCACCTACCCTGACGAAGAAGATCTTCGTCTTGCAGCGCGAGCGCGGGATCAGTTGATAGCTATTAATGAAATAATGCAGACGGTTCCCGGCCTCTGTCGTGTATACAAGTGGTGCAGTGACTGGGATTTGTATCTCCACGCAACTAGCGCCAGCAACCAGGAGCGGAAAAGACGACGGCGTCGGAGCAGCTGATTGTCCTGGTCCAGACAATGAGGGGGCCATCGTTGAAAGCTACGAGATCCAACGAGCTGACTGAAACGTTACAGAGCCCAGAATACCATTTTGCAAGATGAGCAAAGACATTGTAACGAAAAAGAGGAAGGCTTTAAGGTCGCAAAAACACAGCTCATCAATGCAGCCGAGCAGAAAATAGGAGAAGGAGTCAAGAGAATGGTGGTTTGGTTTACGCAAGCACAGATACAGGGGCTGGAAGCGTGATTACAAGAAGAAAACAACCAAATGAAGCAATATATGCCAGACATAGTTGTAGGCATTGAGAGAATAATCTATTACGACATGAAGATATTGGCTATCCTATCAAAGCTTGAGATAAGCATTGCGGCGTCCATCCCAAGCGGCGTATATCCGAGGCTAACCTTCCGACGTTAGCGCCGAGCACTCAGCACAACGCCAGTCCAGTCGACATTGAGCTGGTGAAGTTACCGAAGGTGCATCTAATAAAATTTGATGGAAATGAGCTGCAGTGGAATAGATTTTGAAATCTACAAATCGTCAGTTCACAACAGACCTTGTATGACTGAAGAACTTACGTTCAACTACTTAACGGCTTCATTAACTGGCAAGGCAGCTGCTACAATGGAAAGATTACAGTTCTCCGCTGAGAAGAACTGTGACAACGCAATACTGTTATTGAAGGACACGTTCGGAAGGCATGAAAGATAAGTGGATCTGCGCATTAGCGAGCTGCTAAACCTTGCAAAGGTAAAATGAGCGAGGCATACCGAAGAGCTAAGAAAGCTATTCCAAGCCGTACAAGTGTCATCCTCGCCCTCGAGTTACTGAATGTAAGGGCTGAGTTTTTTATACCAATGCTCAAGCCACTGTTGAAGAGGGTTATTCTAGCGGCTTTATCAGTAGAGCTCAAATTGAAGGAGATGGATCAGAATAGGCTGGGCACGGAAAGGCAAGAACGAGAGAAAAGCGAGTCAGCACGAAAAACAAGTGCGGAATCCCTAACACAACTTTGGAATTTCTCCGGAATAAAGTAATCTTGAGAAAGGAGACAGAAAAAGAGCAAAGATCAGGGACTCAAAAACATAAAAGGGAAAGCACGAGGGTTTCCTACAAAAGCGAGGTTTTATAGCTCATCTAAAAGAGTGTGCATCTTTTGCCAACAAAACAACCATGCGACAGAACATTGTCGCTCGCCACAGCATGCCGATGGAAGAGAGAAGGGCTGCGCTCGCAGACATCGGGGCACCCTCCAGGTGTACGCTGGTATAACACACGGCGCGTATTTGTGGAGCTAACGTGCAATGGAAACGATGCAAAGAAGAACACGCGACATCGGTGTGTACATCGAAACGAGAAGCGAAAGCCGGACAACATGTCGCCATGGTTCAACTACAACAATCGACAACGCATAGCATGCATGCCATTCAACGAACGGAAAAGCAATGCAATCTCCTACAAACTGCGGTAGCTTGGAAAGAAGGAGACTCCTCAGGCAGCTGCGCCCGATTCTTAATTTACAGCGGCAGCAAAGATCATTCAATCAAGCCGGATTAGCAGAATGAATAGAAGCAAAGGTAACCAAACAAGAGGAGTTGACGATTGGGTCATTCTGCGGTAATAAAACGGTGATCTTGGACGTGGTACAAATGGCTGTAGGGCATCGAACCGAAAACCAATCCACCGTCATTGAAGCACAAAAAGTGGACATAATATCCCGTACTTGTCAGCCAGGACCAACTAAAGAAATAAACAGAAAGATGAGGAAGCTACATTTGGAGATTGCGACGAGACGCACAGAACAAGAACTCCGATATAGATAGGGTTGCTACTTGGCTCTGATTAATATTGGGAGTTTTTCATGGGACAAATAAAACGACTAGGTGAGAAGCTAGTGGCTTTAGAGACAACGCTTGGATGGATAGTTAGGGACCATGCCAGCAAAGCAAGATGAACATAACAAAATGCCAGGCAGTCAGTCTACTTCAAGTTGAAGCTACTAAGAAAGGCAATAAGGACGAATTGCAGAAATTTAGTTGTGTGGAGCCTATCGAAATCGCAAAAAATCTTGGACATTCAGGTTGCGAAAACCAAATCCTGGAGTGCATCAAGGAGCAAATTTACAATGAAGAATGTACGCTACTCAGTATGTTTTACATTATAAGAAGACGTAAACCAGGAAACCAACAAAGAAATTGCAACAAAAAAGCTACTACAGTTAACAACCAGGCTTAAGAAGAAGAATTTTCTCAGGAGATATGACGAGGCAATATACGAATATTTCACCTCTGGTGTCACCGAAAGAGTTAATGCACAAACAGAACAAACGAACACTCTTCCGTACCATATGCCTTACCACGCAGTGATTCAGGAGGACCCCGGAACAGCAAAAGTTAGTGTCGTTTTTGACCACGGACAAAAATACTGTTCTGCCCACTGAACATAACTTAGAAACGTGGTAAAAATATTTTCCCTTTCATGGTCTTGACGTTTCTTGCTGGTTTGACTGTCATTGCTCAAGCGGTGTGTAGGCCATTATCTGGCTTTTTTTAGTTGCAGTAGTTGACCCATACGACATTCAGTTTTCAAAATACCAACAAATTGACAGCCAAATTTGGAATCCCTTTCTGCAGCGACGAGCAAATCATGCAGTGCCGCAGTGTGTATGGTGATTACTAAAACTTTTGCAGTGCTTCTTGGACCAAAGATATGAGTGACATCTTTGTCTGAGGGGTATAAGGTTCTCTTTTAAATCCCCAATAACGTGCCACATTTATTCAAACACGAAAGTAATCCCTGGCCCATTTAGGCTCATTTTTTTACAATTTCATAAGGGTAATAAAGAAAGCCATTCCCTTTGTAATATATGACATACAAGGATCTCTCATACCTGCGTTAGTGATTAACAACGGATTTCAGGTGCCTTACATTCGAGAAAATAATATGGTTGCCACGAGGCTCTTCGTATTCTTCCAGAGTTCGCGGAAGGAATAACCACATTTAAAGGCTTGCCAAGTCTCCACGTTGTATACATACCTAAACATATGTATACCTCAAGGTATGTATAACTAAACGTAGGTATAAAGGTATGTATAAAAGGATATATAAAGGTATATATAACTAAAAGGATTTATCTTATTGTTATCATTTATTTAAGCCCCCAGTTGTGATGTCAAGGAAGTGTCCCGTGACGACAAACGTTAATCTAGTAAGATACAGCAAGACTGCAGCGACAGGCTCACAACGTTGCAAAAGGCACAGTCATAGACAAATGAAATCCGAATACAAAAAATATTATAAGAACACGCAAAATTAATACATAATTCGCGGAGGCCTAATAATGCTACGATGTTGATATATTTGGAATGCCACATCTCCGGACATTGTTTTTGTAATAGAGGACGCATTGTTTCGAGTTACATGGAACAAAATCGCGCTAACCGCGTGTTCCGGTTTTTACTTTGGTGGTCGCGTTTTATTCCTTCATGACTGTTCGTGTATGGCAAAGAAATCTGTGTTTCTTTATTGAGGGAAATATATTTATGTGCAAGATAATTGGGCGCTCCAATGCAGTGTGTCGGACAAAACAATGTTTTGGTGGTCATGATGATATCGATTGGTTTCCTATAAAATAACCGGTTGTACATAAGTATATTGCGAATGAGCTATACACCTTGCGCTCAGCTTTCCGTAGATACAATGTCAATTAGAAGAGGCGCCTGAAGCCTACAAACGGCTACATGCTAACATCATATGACAATGCTTGTGGGATTCCGCCATGCTTTGCTAAGTTTCAATTGGAGAGCAATAAAGGCGGTTCATGAGAGCTGGGTATTTTACGAGCACAATTTCCTTTCCAAGCAGCTACGTAACTTCTCATCACACTTTACAGTTATAAAAATGGTGAAGAATACCATTATATTTTTAAATCAAACATTGCTTTGCCTTTGCGTGAAGCAGTGTGTACAGAATGAGTCATCCAGTACAACGCTTCAACCAAATGTTGGTGCTTCAACAACAAACACACACACACACACACACACACACACACTCGTGAAGGGGGAAGTGCGATAGGTAGGAGCAACTCATTCTTTTTTTACCTGAATTTATGATGCTTTCGGTCATGACGAAATTAGCATTCCGGCTTCCGAGGCTGTTTTCGCCGTGGCAGCGGTAGATTCCCACGTCGTCTACTCCTACATTGCGCATAATCAGGCTCGTGCTTAGTTTACCATTTTCATGGCGGTTTTGGGTGACTTCGTGGTTTTTTCCAGTTACATTCAAGGAATTCCGGTCCTTGCTCCAGTACACTGACGGGTACGGCACACCGTGAATATTGCACTGGAAGGTGACCAGAAGCTGCGATTGTTCTCTGCTTAGTTTCATGCTTGATGACTTAACAGCAGGGGCATCTGTAAAGTGAAATCAGAAAAGGTTACCACTGTATATTCATGTCCACGCTTTTGATTGTTTAAACATGGAATATCATTTATCTGCTTTATTTGGGAAATTTTTACTCAACTTGGTAAACTTATTCGCAGTGGTAGCACTGGGTTCTTTTCTGAATGGACAAAGCAAGCTTTACAAATATGTATAAAATAGAAATGACGTAGCTGTCACTGCAAGTTGATGAATCTCAGAATATAAATGATACATCCTATACCAGCAAAATTATGAATGCGTCTCTGCCTTTGCCTTTACGCAAACCTGCATCTTTGATAGCTCGCTGAAAAACAACATTATTTTCCTAAAGAAACAAGTAAATGTCTGAAACGATAGATTATTCCCTCAAAACTGCTCTTGCCGTTCCAGGGGAATTCGTGTACTTCCTTCTTGAGTTTGTGGTTTCTCCGTTCTACTTCTAGTTACACATGCAATAAGCAACCCATAAAAGTCGAGCTCCTTGAGAACTATGAATGGAGTATAGTGAGTATCTCTCTTCGGTGGTTTAACGCAAACAGTATTTGTGACTGTGTGTAAATTCGAAAGCTTTAAATGGGTTATACAGGAAATGATGTCCAATTGACGTATCGTTTTAAATAAAACAGCAGCTTCAAGGAACGCAGCCATCGTGAATCTTAGGTAGAATTTTGGGTTATTTGTTCCACAGGCTACCAAAGTAGCTACCGAAGTAACTACTAAAGTAGTTAGACTTTGCGCGTATAATTTCCGCATTTTCACAAAAAAAAACCCTGAGATCGACTGGTTATGCGAGACACACTTAGAGTAAACAACAGCACATTTCCCAACTACAATTACCGCCATGCAGTTCATGCGTTCTGATATTTTACTGCTAAGAAAACGCTGAAAGTGCTTCAGAAATAAAGTCCTTTCATCCTGTGAAGAAGCAAGTTCATGGCAGATGACGCTCTGGGTAGATATACTATGTTGGGGTTTAGCTATATTGGGGATTACAGTTGTATTGAATTATAAGGACAGTGACCCCATCTAGACATCACAGGCTACATCACAGGCTTATTATAGCTATTATAACATTTTATTATAGCTACTTACAGATACTCACAGCTCACGGCTACTCACGGCGCATGCTCTAGTGCGCCGCTCAAGCAGCCAATGAAGAGGGCGCGCCAATACGCAGTGTTCAAAGGGGAGAAAAGGTGACACGCGTACAAAATGCTATACATCATTCGTGGAGGCGGCGACGAGAGAGAGTAGAATGAAGTTGGGATGTAACGATCTCTTGGCGTAGATAGCCCTGCCTCAATGTGCAATACACAATATGAGAGAAACAAGGAAACTTAAACCCATTCCTTAAAAGTCGGCTTCAGCACTAAACAGAAAGGCATTGGTGGGAAGACACACCAAACATGCATTTTACGTGGAAGCTATAAAATGCACCGATACTTTTATATGGGTGGCAGACAGAGTGGTAGCGACCCTATAGTCAATCTTTAGCGGCAGAGTTGACCAATTCAAGACAAATAGAGACTTAACGACTCTGAAGTGCCGACTAATTTTTATGAAACCTATCACATATATATTGTCACCAACACACGCGTGCCCTAACACCACAACACAATAGCTACATTATAAATAAAAAAGAATTCCTCTAAACTTGGCAAAAACTGAAGGCGTGGAAACTAAGTAATATTTTGTGGAGGCATAAACAGTAAGAGTTTAGTATCTTACAACTTTGTTGCGTCCCCGCTTATAAACAATACAACTTCTTCGTTTATAGAATGAAAATCAAGAACCTCCATCGGAAACTATTTTCCATCTACAGGACACAAGGTGTTATCTTGAACCACCAGAGCTGTCCCGTGTTCAAACCAATCTTATTTTCGCACTCGTCACAGAGAGCGTACATGTTTTCGCCCAAGTGTTTTCCCGATGAGCAAGTGGGCTTTACGATTACTCTATAAAAAATCTCAGGCTTCAAGCATTCAAATATACAGACGTACTTGCTTATATTCCGTCCGCAATGTTTTAACGAAGGCTTTTCAGGGCAAGGCTTTCTTACCATTTTCTTTTGCTTCAATAAAGGCCACAACGAATCCTGCCTTTCTCCAGGCTCTATGGGCGTGCTCGCCAAGCTTTCTCCGGCTTCCTAGGGGGTATTAGTCGTCGACGATAGAGAAAATTATCGATGCTGTACTTTTCAAACCTCTAGGTGTTCTTTAACGCAGAGAGTTCGTTGTGAGCGGTTGTGTTTTCCGTGCTCGTTTCCTTATGAGTTCCGGAAGCTGCAACAGGCATCTGCCGGTTGAGAAAGGTGACCCTTCCAGCCTGACTCGCGTCAATGGCGTCACACTGTTGGGGTTGCCTTCTCCGCTAGTTTTTGAAAGCGATACGGGCTCCTGTTGCGGTTGGGCGAGGGTTGTTTCCCAAGTGTGGCAGGTGTACTGTGATAAAGCATTTGCTGTATCCCCAAGTTCGTACAATCTTTCAAAAACTACACCTCTGCTCAGCAGTATACCTCATCTCCGCTGGGCATTCGCCTGCACATATTGGAATGGGTTGTACCTTTTTCTAGAAATTGTTAGGTGGATACTCTATAACCACGTTGGTATACGTCTTCTTTTCGCATCCTTCTACGCATGTCTTCTTCGAGAGAGTGCTTGAAAGCTGCTAGGTGCTTCAATGAATGCATGTTTTTCGAAAGTACAAAGCATGTATTATGCTCAATATTACATTAACTGTATGTCTGTAAATCGGTATTACAGTTTAAATCTATTGCTTTAGAACAAACGGGACGTGGAAATACTAAACATTCCGAAGAATGGAAATAATTTCGTCTACCGCGTACGCTAGTGGGAGGTAGTACGCGAGGCGAATATTTCAGCAGATTGTCTCAATTTTTTTGTAAAAGACCAGAAGAAATCTCTTATTGACTATATGTTTCATTTCTTTATTTTTGGATACGCAAATTATACCCGTGATTTAATGAAAGTGGCCCTCCACAATTACGAGTATTTCAGGAGGGAGGCGTTATTTTGGACAAAATTGGCTGCACTAGTCCTGCGCTTTAGCATGCTATACTTGCCTGCGGGAAGGCGAGCAAGTAAAAATGTACTAGCTTTTACTTCAAAGCCATATACCCCTCAGTTCCTCTACGAGTGAAGCCGTTTTACTCGGTGCTGCTCCGCTGCTCCTTCACGCCACCGCCGAACCCTATTTCACTACTGGTATTCGTGTCGCCACCACCGATGCCTCTTTCATGGGCCGCACAATTATCTGACACCGGTGGTTGTTCCGTTATCAGATGAATGTGGAGAATGAGTGGAAGCGCGCGTGGGGGTGAAGACGACCGAAAGCTGCCACCGCCATTGGCCCTTCAAATCCCATCTCGCGGATTAGCTGCAAATCAATCCCGGTTGAAGAGAAATTGCCCACTGGGCACTCCCGCGTAAGCCCCTAGTTTTTCTTCAGCTTGGAATGCTTTCCCAGCGATATTTTCGACAGTATATTTCACGGCTAATTACGTGGCCATCATCGGTGGCCTGTGTATAAGTGCACGGGTGGGGGGTGACAGCAGAAGGCATGGACGCACAGCTGAGTTTATGCCGCTACACATCAGATGCTCTTTGTGCTGGTGGAAGATTTAAACTTCGAAGTCTTAGGGCTGAAGGCACCCTGTCAGCTGCCTTCCTTAATCGAATGGCAGGATATCTGGGTTTGTGTGTAAGCAGGAAGTAAGATGCGCGGAACGGTGGAGCTAAAAAGCTAGCCGCATGTTTGCCTGCTGGAATAAAGCTCGAGGCCTTCCGGGTATTAACTGGGTCAGACGAACACTTGTAGTTCGCGTCGATAAAGAACAGAGAGAATGGAATTTCCAAACCGAAGAGATTTCACAAATTAGCGCGAAAACAGCGTAAAACCGCTGCAACCGGCATTGCCACCTAAGGTTCCTGCTCGCCGAGTACCTGCTAATGCCTCCCGAATATGTACAAACCTGAGCGCTTAGAAAGTCGAAGTAAAGCAATTTTACCTGTTCAGGTTAATGAAAGGAATTTCAGAGTGACATTTTCGGTAAAACTCTCACTTGTAAGCACGGGCGCGTAACGGGTTACCGGTTTATGCGTGCTCGCGTTGGGAGGGAAGGAAGGGGGGATAGACACCAATGTTTCTTTCCCTGACCTATGGCAGGTACCTTGGGCCGCCGAGAGGATTAAACGTGGACGTTAAATGGACCAATGCTATTTTACACGGTCGTTAATGGTCGAGGCGTTTTGGTTGTGCTACACGAATAGTACGTGGTAGGAAAACCGACAGCTTCATGTTTGTTCGCCAGAATGAAGCTCGGGTCTTTCCAACTTTCATTCAGTTAATCGGCTGGAAGGTATGTTCCATCGCACATTACAAAGAAACATGTTTTGTTTCGCGCACTTTGTTCACCGCGTCCAGCTTCGCAAGTAATCCTTCTTCACTGCGTGGAAGGGCACTAATTTTAGTGAGCAAACACTTCGGCGGAAGCCACAAAGATTTGGCTGCGGCGATATCGACGGTGACGACGACAGCGTCGTAACAGGGCGAGCGAAGGGAGGAAGCGAAGGAGAAAAAAATTGGCCTCGTATCTTCTCCTTTCGTTGCAAATATCGTCAAAAGACGATAGTCTTTGTAGACATTTGCCAAGGAAATGCCTAGCTTTGGTTTCCCGCTCACCTCTCATGCTTTTGCTGAACCGTCGCGCTTATCGAAAGATAAACACACTAAAGGTTTGATCAAGGCGATTTAAATTTACCGCGTTTCACTGCTACAGGCCGGGTTCCTCTATGCCAGCGCTGCAGTACTGCGGAGACGCGCCTGAATCGAGGCGGCCGACTTCAAGGTTTATAGAACCGCGTGGCCGTGCTCCACGTGCGTTCCAATCAGAACGTGGAACCTAGTTAGTGGTATCTTACGTTGCTGTTGCCGCGTGAATTTTCATATGCCCCCAGCAGGTGGCGCGGGAAACAGCAGGCGCCGGTTTTCTGCAGTAGATGTAGCATCTCATTTGCTATCGAAAAACCAGGCATCTATGAACTTTTAAAGGAACACTGTAAATATCCCTTGTGTACTAATTTCCCGCCTTATATTTGCGCAATGTCTTATTCTTGTTCAAGAAAGTTGACAAGTACGAACATATAAACAGGGCTTAGACGCTTCCATTTCGCTGTGACTATATAAGACTATTGCGCAATATCTATTTTACTTTGGCCGGGTGGCTGACTCAAGTCACAAACAGACAGACAGACAGACAGACAAAGCGACATACAGACAGACCAAAATTTGTGCGTTTAAGTAGCCCAAGAAAGATAATCATCTTCAATATTGTCTTCAAAATGTGGCGAGAGTGCGCGGGGGTGGGCAGTATGCTAAGCCCGCACGTCGTGCTTGTCGGAGCGTGTGGCGAGATTGTCAGGGGGAGGGCCGCAAGAGCTGCAATGACGTCATCTATCTCACGGCTTTCGCCTCACACGTTCAGCAGACGCTACTACTACGTGCGTGGCCCATGCAAACCATGTGACATTGGCGCGGGAGGTTCAAAAACGATTTGCAACAACATTATCACCGGTGATGGCGAAACGCTGCGATATAATGGCACAGTACCGCACGCCGCCCTGGGTTCGCTGATCACGTGATCACTTCCTGAGACGCAGTGGATATCCCCATTACCGAGAGTACTGCAGCTCGCGCTGCGAACAATTTTTGCATTATGGAGCATAGTAATCGCACGCACATTTTATTTTTGGTAAATTTATTCAACCATTCGTTCTGGCAAAGAAAAAGATTACTGGACTCTTTATGTCTTATACTTCCCTTCTGGTAGATGTCTCTCTCAGTCTGATGAGTTTCGCTATTCACAACTTATCCGCTTTCTAAGTGACACGTACCGTGCATTGTTATACCCAGGCATCGCGCTGGCATCAGGCAACACGGCTGGAGTCCCGAAACAAGTGCGCTGGGATTCACAGCCACATGAAGTTACCATCACAGCTCACGAATAAATAACTTGTTTAAGGTTACATCTTTTTTGTTTGTAGGTTGTTCCGCCTGTAGTTTGTACTGCTTTAACACGTATAGGTAATGTTGTACCAAAAAAAGCTCGCTTTTCAAAATATCACGTACTGGTTTTACTCATTGACTTTGCCATCCTTTTACTGCAGACAGGATAACAGAACAGGTATTTACTGAGGTCAAATCAACAGCTGGCATTCTTGTGGGCTTATACCAATACCTCCTATCTATGTTGTGCTAACATCGTTTTGTGTGCTGCTGTCAGCTTGATAATTTCTCTTTCACAATGGCAGGGCTTGGGTATTGCCACTGGCTGTCAACAATTTACATGCCCTGTGGTTGCTTCCAGAACACGCTACAACGACCAGCCCTTCTTCTCTGATTAGGTATCTTTAAAAATGCGACACTGTTATCACAGATACCTATTCGGAGAACAGCGGGCATTCGAAATTAGTGTTGCAGAAGCAGCTGCTTGGTTTGCAAATTGTGTTGACAGCTAGTAGCAATAACTGACAAGCCTAAGTGAACAGCACAAGCATGTAGTGGTTGCCACTTGTTACGTATTGAGTAAACATAGTTAGATGATTTTTCAACTAATTACTTTGCCGGTAAAAGCAATTGAGAATTATATATCTGACTTTTGTCGGTTTCTCGGTATATCTCGATGAAGTTATATTTGATGTGCTTGGTTCTTTGCGTAGAATTAACGGAGTCTCAACGTAAACTATGCGGCTGCGAGATGTTCCGACCGACTGGTTGGTGAATGCATTTTATATTACGTTATGGGAAGCTGTTGAGCTGTTACGAGTACAACGTACGTCATCGTGGTCTCTAGCGGGACGGTTCTCAATGCTGCAGGATATGCATGCCCGCCGGATGACGATTAGCCAACGAGGAGCATCCAGAAAAACACGTAAACTACGCTGTTGGCCGTAAGTACAATAAATAATTTTTGTAACAAGGCACTTACCCATGACTCGAAGGTTAAACTGCAATTTTTCATTGGGGTCGTTGTTGAGGTGGCAGGCATAGACTCCGCTGTCATCCAGGCGCACATTTTCGATGAGTAGATTGACTGACTTGTCTCCCTCATCTCTTAGCGATACTCTAGAATCGTTTGAAATGACATTTTCTCCAACTGCTAAAACTTTTCCGGTGTCCTCATTAAGCCATGAAATCTGAAATATCCCCGTAGGTAGGCAACAGATAAGTGCTTTGACAATTCTTGCGAGCAGACAAGATAAGTAGATTCAAATGTTTCACCTGGTTGATTACAACCCGGTCGTTTCCTGACGGCAAATGTAATATCTAAGTGAGTTAGCGAAAATAGTAACTTTGCTGGATCTGTAATAACAACCTGTAATAACATGTCATGCGCGAAGATGCTACTTCTCATTTTGTTTACACAAATGAAGAAGTAACCACGTGCGTATGCTTTCTTTAAAGTCCGGGAAACTGACCATGCCGAAATTCCATCGGCAACTAGCGTACTTTAAACATTGCCTCTGAAGAAAACGCGACTACAAAGTGCAAAACAAGAGCTTGAGTCGCACTACTTTGAATTCTAGAGGAGAACAGTATTCAAATGAATAAAATACCACAATTGAAAAATGTTTTATGTAATCTTGAGGGACACTTGTGTGGTAAAAGCAAGATGTCCTCTGGATGATTCTAAAGTCTACCTCGGGTTGAGTAACAGGAGTGAGTGAGCGTAATCCAGCCAGAATCAATGCAAAAGCCGGCCCTTTACAAGCAGTATAATTCATTTTTTACGGACATATCATGTATGCATGATATGTCTCTAAGGATATGCCCAGAACAAGGCGTGTGCTTCAATACGTCTGCTCAGGATAAGGGCAAGTGCATGTAAAATAGACGGAGAGGCTCCGAAACGTCGTTCTCGTCATGATCGAAAGCACTGAATGCGTGCATTTTACAGGTACTCAACGGAGGGCATCGAAGGCATTTTACTGGTGTTCCAATTGTCTCCTCGTGCTCTGCTGAAGAGTGTACCGCACTGTACGCAGGCATTTATGTCTGTATGTATGTATATACGCATGTATGTATGTATGTATGTATGTATGTATGTATGTATGTATGTATGTATGTATGTATGTATGTATGTATGTATGTATGTATGTATGTATGTATGTATGTATGTATGTATGTGCGTATGTGTGTATGTATTGTGAGAACGCGGCCTTAGATCGTTCCCTTTCGTTCGGCTACGCCGCAATGCTTGCTGCTCGCGGGAACTTGCTTGACGAGACGTCGGCGAGGGGAACCTGCCTCATCGCCGAAAAAGTGTCTTGTGGCCAGCGAGAGCGGCGGGATGCAAGCGGCGAGAAGTTGGAGCTCCGGAAGGGAGGCGGCAGGACGCGCCTGGTGACCTCCTTTCTTCGAGGATCGGGCAAAAAGGAGGGCGACAATGGCTGCTATCGACGTCCCAGCGAGGAAAACGCGAGCGCGCTGAGGCCCCCCCAGAGATGACCTTTATCGCGGTGAGTCGAACCTTTCGATTCCCTTAAATTGTCGGGCGAGGAACTAGATCATCGCCGTCAACCAGCTAGCCTGCATGCTCTTTGTATGTATATTATTTTGTGTCTCTCGTCCCCGGCTTTGGTGTTACACGGGGAAGTAACCAACCTACTTTACCCCTACGACACACACATCAGCCGCATCAACGTGGGGCTGGCTATCGGACAATGGAACATGTCTTTGTTCGGTGTAAGAAAGGTTCTTTGTCCGAACCAGTCAAGAGTTACTGCTAGCGTGAATCGGATCGCTGGCGGAGGCAGGCGTACTTTCTTGAGAGCGGAGTGAACGTTCCTACATCGTGCTAGAACATGTCAGCGCCGAGTTTTCTAAGTGCGCCGTTTAGGCGGAACGTTTGTGCCGTGGCATGTTGAGGTACTGAAATTCTGAAGTCCCGCACCCTTGAAGCGCCAGGGCATAAGGCCCGCGCAGTAATTGCAAGCACGAAGTGAGCGAGTACGGAAGCTGCCTTGTTTGGCCCGATTTTCCTTTTCTCTCCTGTCTCTTTTATCGACTCCGGGAGTCACGGCTCTGGGAGCTGTGTGGCCAGGGGCCACGGGTGCCGTAATGGCTGTTTGGTATTGCGGCTCGGCACCTGGCATTCCGACATCGCGAGACGCGAAGGGCACCGCCACTCATTAAGCTGTTTGTGTTGCAGCCAGCGGGTAGGGCCGACGGCAAAGCCGATGTGTCGTTCATGGCTGTGCGAATGGAACAGTAGAGCAAGCCTCTGCGTTGCCGGTCGTTGCCAAAGATGCGTGTTGCCCAAAGGCTTTTCGGAGCCGGAACCGTGTGGAAGAGGTAACGACCGAGGGGGACGTAGCTCGGGAGGAGACGGACGGGAAACGGCCCCTATTCTCCACTGAATGGTGGGGTGCGCGTCGTCATAATGCTTAAGTGGTTCTCCAGGTAGCGTGGAAAAGGTCTCCTTCGCCTTAAGAAAGTGAGTTTTTTTTGTGCGCTGTCGGGAACCGTCTTTTACAGCCGCAATTGTTTAGCGTCGTTCAACGCGGCCAATGCCGAGGAATAGCATTTCTTCCTTGCCTGAGTTCAAGTCTTGCGGTAATGCTCGATTTGATACGCAATGCGACTCGAGTCACACAGGCTTGCTTGCTACGCAATGTGTGTGCTGTGACCTGCTGTCCCGGGTCTGCGAGCGTTCCAGAGCTGGGGACCTCTGGCGGCTCTCCTAGCGTGGCAGCTACTTGGAGGCGGTCTAGCTGCGGCTCCGTGGGAGCTCCCTACGACTGTTGTCTCCCTCCATGATGGAGGGCATGTTGGTGCAGGCGGCGCCGTCCTGTGCTGCATCGCATGGCGTCACTGCGGTGCCTAGGCCGCAATAAGCAGCCGGGAGGCTCTTGGGACTGCCGATACGTCCTTGGCGTGTCGGGGCTGAGCAGCAGCTGTACGGGCGTCATCTGCCTGTGCCGTCACTGCACTTGCTTGGGCTGGCTTCAGCCCTAACCTTCAAAACCCTGGCCTGCTGTCTTCGGCCCGGGCCGGACGCGACCTGCTGATCACCGTACCGACTGAGAAGAGCGCCAGCGCGAGCGACTATTGCTTGTGTTGGCCTGCGCTGCGCTACGTCGGACCCTGGGCTGAGAACTCTGCAGCCCGGGGTGCATTTGTGTTGCTTGTGCCTTCTTGGTGAGACGAGCTGCAGGCAGCTCCGGGCACAGCGGCCTACGACGAAACTGCACCTGCGCTTGGCATGCCTGTTCGAGCCAACGTGTGCACCGTCACCTTAGATGTGTTACCTGCGACACCCGAGCGTTAGATGGTGCATGGCATTTGATTGTGCATGCGGCTGGCGATAATTATTTGATGACGGCGAGTGCGAGGACAGCTACTACGCGAGGCGAACCTTCATGTTTTGTTTAGTATTACGAACATTGCTTCTTGATGTCCCCGCGCTGTGTTCTTGCCACCGTACGGAAATGTTTAAGGTTCGAGGGATGTGGGAACGCGATCTTAGCGCGTTCCCTTTCGTTCGGCTTTGCCCCAATGCTTGCTCCTCGCGGGAACTTGTGTGGCGAGACGTCGGTGAGGGGGATCTGCCTCCTCGCTGAAGGAGTGCCTTGTGGCCGGCGAGAGCGCGCGGGATGCAAGCGGCGAGAAGTTGGAGCTCGGGAAGCGAGACGGCAGGGCGCGCCTGATGACTTCCTTCCTTCGAGGATCGGGCAAAAAGAAGGGCGACAATGGCTGCCATCGGCCTCCCAGCGAGGCAAACGCGGGCGCACTGAGGCAGCCCCGGAGTGTAATGTCCCGGTGGGTCGAACCTCTCGATTCCTTTAAATGGTCCGGGCGAGGAACTAGATCCTCGCCGTCAACCAGTTAGTCTGCATGGTCTTTGTATGTTTACTATTCACTAATAAATGTCAATGAGCGAAAACACGTGTCGCTTCCTTTGATCCGTCGAGCCAGGGCCCGTCATGGCTTCCGCGGTACAGCGCGCAGTCGCAGGGTGGGAGATAGCTTCCTAGCTGGACGAAATGAGAAGTCATAGACTGATTAGTGTCCCTGGGCGCCAGTTTTGATATTGCGTGGGGAAAGTAACTAACCTACTTTTACCGCTGCGATGCCGAAAGTATGTATTTGTGTGTGTGTGTGTGTGTGTGTGTGTGTGTGTGTGTGTGTGTGTGTGTGTGTGTGTGTGTGTGTGTGTGTGTGTGTGTGTGTGTGTGTGTGTGTGTGTGTGTGTGTGTGTGCACCTCGAGATAATAGTCAGTTAAAACCCTACTTTGCACTTGCCGACGTTCAATCGGTTTTTCCAGATTAGAGAAAGTTAAATGGAGCACTGGTCCTTCTTGTAAGCACGACACAAAACCACGAACTTGAAGCCTTGCGCAGCGGCAAGCAATGTCATCGACATTGTTACACTGGTTTATTTGGAAGTTTTTTTTTGTTACTTCCACGCGTAACTTGTATCGGTGCGGGCAGGGCATATCGTGCGGAGGCAAGGCAACCGTTGGTCATTGAGGGTAACAGAGTGGATCCCCAGAGAACGCAAGCATGGCTGGGGGCGCCAGACAGTTAGATGAGCAGATGGGATCAAGAAGTTTGCAGGGACATATTGGCTACAGTTAGCACAGTACCGAGACAATAGGAGATCTATGGGGGAGGCGTCTCCCCGCCATGGGCGTAGACAGGCTGCTGATGATGGTGCTTTTTGTGCAAGTATATGCTGGTTTAGGTTCAGCCTGTAATTAATCTGCATTGACAATATTTCCACAATCTCCCTCTACTCGAGTGGGGTATATAATATTTGTAGGGAAACAAGTAGCCTCAGGCTTGGTTTATAACCGCATACTCGCAATAAAACAGTGCAAAGAGGAAGGACCTCATCACTTGACAACTGCAACTTTGGCGCTTGGAGAAGTAGGTCTTAACTGGCACACACAGTGGTACCACGGA
This sequence comes from Haemaphysalis longicornis, assembly GCF_048455015.1. Lineage (NCBI taxonomy): Eukaryota > Metazoa > Arthropoda > Arachnida > Ixodida > Ixodidae > Haemaphysalis > Haemaphysalis longicornis. The sequence continues at coordinate 128,013,285 of NW_027526295.1, read as the reverse complement.
CGAGCAGTGTGCATCTTGCATTAAAACGGGAATCGTTTTGCCTTTCACACCTTCTAGCCACCACGACGATTCGGTAAACAGCTTCCTTTGTGGTACCTGTGGTTTTACTAGTTCATAACAAGCCTATTTGACCTGGGAAAGTAAGAAGACAACGATATAGCAATGTTTTTTCCACGGACTCGTGTAACAGAGAGCCAGCATTAGTTATACCGAGCGTTGGCTGCAAAAGTCACAGGTTTTCAAGCCTACAGCGATGCTAGGTTATTTACAAATTTTCGTTCACAATCTAGTTTTGGTTGTGTGGTACGGTGATGTTGAAATGCTGATAATATTCTTGTAACCATACGAAGGAAAGTTGTTTGATTTTGAGTTTGAACAACTTGTACATTTTCTGCCACAACCATGCAAAATGTGTTTGCTGTGCGCTGAAAAGACGTGTTATTCACCTTAATTCATCATTGGCATAAAAGTACAAGTCATTTGCATTATTACGTTTAATTGCGGAACGTATCTAATGGGTACGTCACTCGTCTGATTCATTCAATCTGTTCTCACTTCATTTCTTGCTTTATGGTCTACATAAAATACACAACTCTAACGTGTATTTCATAAACAAATACTGCGTTCCCAGCAATAAATGTACCACTTATTGTTTGAAGGAATTCTCTCATTCCCATATCATGCAATAGTAAATCTCCACTCTATAGGTTTGGTCAATTGTATCCGCTTAATACTTTTGTATAACAGAAGCTCTTAAAACAGGAGAAACGGCGCAACGCATAAGAAAAACAAGAAAGTTCCTTGGTTATGGGCGAAAAAACTCCGTACCTCATGTCCAGCAATGAAGTTTAGACTGCACCGTAACAAAGCGGTGTGGCCTGCTAATATGGCGGAAGTCGGCAGAACTTCTGTAGCCTCGAGTTCCTCACTGCTAGCTACGTCCAGGTCACTCCCAGGAATTGCTGAGGCCTGGAGGAGGCGATCTGCACGAGATTAAAAAGGGAAAAAATGTATTTTCGGTCATTCAAGCACAGGATCATTAGTAATTATTTGCCGTACCCTCTTCCTGGTACTCATTTGACGTGAGAGTTACGAAACTCGGCAGCGAGTTTGCCTTGGCACCTTGATGTTTTCTTCTCTTTATTGGAAGCATGATAGGGAATCCAGCAGATTTTTAATAAGACCAGAAGAGTCTGGGAAAGGGACCGCAAAGCAGCACCCTTTCTCTGGACTTCCTTCGTCTGAACTGGCCTGCGCTGGACTTCCTTCGTCAGATCTGGCCTGCGCTGGACTTCCTTCGCGAGAACTGGCCTGGCATAAAACTCGTCACCCACCCGGGTCAAACGTACGGTATTGGACAAGCTGAGGAGAAAGTGAAGGGGGTCACACAAGCCATGCTGTTTGAACGGAATCTCCTTGCCATCGCTTCTTTTGAATTTGCACAGAAGCTGAGGTAGAGTTGGCGGTCACACGGCTGCGATTAGCAAGGCACGGATGATAGCTTTGATGGTTTCTAGCTCAATACATTCCCCATTTGAAAGCCATGCTTCGCTTGGGCACATAAGTTTTCAGTAACTGCTTGCCTTGTGCGTCTTAGCGGTATGGGCTCCGACTGCAGGGCAACGCGGTGGCTTCGTGGTGCTTCGTATCAGTGCAATGGTCAAGATTATCATTGTGGCGAGCAAAAACAGCATTTTGTTCGGTAAATATACCTGTTATAACTGACTGCTGGCTGGGAGTGGGCTCGCTGCCAATGCGCGCGGATGGAAGATCAGGATGAATGCACATGAGCACCGTGTCGGACGCGAGGGAGGCTGATGCGGGCGGGGTACTACTTGAGGGCAACGTTTGGGCTGTTAACACTTGCAATGGTGGCTGCTCTGGAAAAGGAAACGGATCATGTTGCAGGCAGTCCTTGGCACTGAGGCTGACTCGAGGAAAAAGGACTGACCTGACTGCTGTCAGCGCATTTGCAATTCTTGGGCCAATCTTTCGGTTTGCGATAATGGTGCCATGCGTGGCTGTATGGCGAAACTGCGCTGGTTTTGGTGGCTCGAAGATAAGACGTGCTTGTGCTGCCGCGAACCAGTCTTTACCAAGAATGAGGAGGATTAAATTATCATCCAAAACAGGAGCTTCAACAACTCCTGAGAATGGGCCGACATATATCTTTAAAAATGCAGCATGAACAGTAACCAATGTGCTCCTAAAACCACAGCAAGAGGGTGCTCAGTCCACAAGGTGACCATGCTTACAGGCACACAGGCATTAGATATCAGCGCCAGTTTGAATCCCGAGTGAGGAAACGCTTCGCATTCACCCACTCCGACGTCGGTTGCATTGAAGAAGGGGCATTGTTGCTGCGAGCCATCAAATGTAATGGGTGCACTGTGCAGTGCTGGAGGCAGCTGTTCCCTGGGCGTCGTTGGAGGCGCTGATGATACTGCCGGAGGTAAGCAGCTTGTGCGAGTTGGTCATTTGGATGTCAAGTGCCCCGAGGCATGACATGGGTAGCAGACGTCTTGGGACAGGTCCTGGCCACGACTAAAAGCGGGGGTTCCATACTGTGCCGAAATAGCTGCGTAAACGGCTTCTTGTTGATCAGTGGGCAGCTCAGAAAAGCGCGCTCTTGGTGTACCTCGAGAAAGCTGTGTTGGCAACGGTTGTGGGTGAGGCCTGTGACGTTCCCCAGACTTAGAGGCACGAAATCCTTGCGTCGGCGGCTTTACAAAACCACCAACTCTTGGGGGGCTTGCTTTGGCATGGAGATATTGAGCGAAATTGTCGGGGCTGGTGCAGGTGGTGATAAAATCAGCTATCCTGGGGGTCCGATCGGCTGCTATATCGGTTAGGATGTGTTGTTTTGCGCAGTCTCTGCAGCAGGTAGCCTATCTTTTGAGCATCAGAGAGCTTTATGGGGCACTGCTCAATGATTCTCAACATGGCAAAGGCAGACTCGTGTAAGGTTTCGCGTGGAAGCTGGGGCTGCTTCATAAGCTTTTCTTGCCACTAGACGAGGGTCATGCCTGCGGAAGTCTGTCTTTTAGGGCTGCACTCCAGTTGGCTCAAGTGGTGTACTGGTTACCCAACGCGAGGTGCCAGTTTGGCGTCCTAATTTCGCGCTGGCTAGGAGTGGTTAGGCGTGTGGTAGCGTCGTCCCACAAAGCAAGCTACTGCAGTCGTTGCACGTCATCAAGCCATATCTTGACAATATGGCTGTGCTAACCATCAAACTGCGGGATGGAAGATGACAGGTCTGGCAGTGTCGTCGCCGTTATTGCAGGACGAGGTAGCTGCTGGGACGGCCAGGCAAGACTCTGTAGCGTGGATGCGAACAGCGTTAACGGCGTCATGGCGGACGAGGCAAAAGCCTTCGCTTCAACTTGGGGGGCGGGGGGGGGGGGTGGCAAGCTTCACGCTGCTGCAGAATGTCGGACTCGAGTCGCTGACAAAAGTCCTCCTTGGAACCGGCGTTTTCCAGCTGCCGCCAAGCCAATTCTTCACTTCTGAGGTCGATGCCATGAAGCGATATCGTCACTAGGTCGAGGCGCTCCCACACAATTCCCGGCATGATATTCTGCCGAGCCGGCTGCACGCAGGCGTTCACGCACACAACACAATCTTGCCGGCACGTTCACCAGCAAGTTCACGCACACGCGCACAAGGAGGCGAGAGAGCGAAGAGCGGGAAACGTTCGGGCGAGGAAGACAAAATGGCGCACCGGCTGTCGAACGACGGTGGCACGCTTAGTTAACGCGTTGGCGTACTTGCGTGGCTGCGTGGCTGCACAGAGGCTCGGGCGTCGACGGCGCCAGATGTGAGGGCTGGGCCTGCGGACTGGTGCGTTGAGGTGTCATGCCAAGGCGTATCGGAGTTATCGAAAGGAAAGCGTTTATTTGAAGATTGAATGACAGGACATACCACGCCGGAGGTGGGCACAAAAAACAGAAGCAAGCGCATCCCAGGCCTCACATAGGCCTGGAGCTGCGTCGGCGTAATGGCAGGGAAGGTGTAGCCACTGATTAGATTGATTATGGCACATGCGGGTGGTCACACCAGACGATAGCACTGGCACGCAAGTTCCATGGCATTGAGGACCAAGATCAAGAGTCAAGGTGGAGGATGGTGGATGGTGGCTTCATAAACGTAAAGCGTTTCGCAGTTCTTCCGAAATACAACCGGAGCATGGGTGCTGTGGACAAAACCAATATTCTGATAGGTGTGTACCGAACATCTTCACGATAAGAAAATGAACCGTTAGAGTAATAACACATTGCATCAAACTTGCTTGACGAATTCCTTATTGAAATACAAGCGTCAACTGACATTGAACGAGCAAGCAAGATGGACCAAATGAATCTGGTAGAATTCACATTGAGCGGAGTTGAAACCATTACAAAACCCGCAACTACCGACCAGCCGCGCAAACGCGGATGGCCATCTTGATCTTCCCTTCAGCGTCAGTAAACGCACATCTGCAACATCCAGCAACCACTGTCTCGCGTCCGGTATGACCAACTTGGTCATTGGCCTCTGCTAGCAGCGAACTAACAGCGATGCAAGCTTGAGAGATGTACCACAAAGTCTAAAAGCAAGTGCGAGAAGGGAAATGTGCACCTTAGTACGAAAAACGGTTTCAAAGCTTATCACTCAACTTAAGATCTGTGTGTCACTGTAAAAGCTTTTTCATCTGCGCTATTACCTTGCACCTTAAGATTCGTACTTATGAGAGGAAGTATATTGTTTTCCTACTTTTCTGTGTGACAATACTTTTCTGTGAGGCTTTTCTGTGTTATCCCTTTCTACAAACACTAAGCCCTGGTGTCCTATATATCAGACACGTCGCCGTCATTTATATCGATTGAGCGGCCGGAATGTGGTCTTGTATTGTTTTTTCGGCTTCACTGAGCTAATGTCCAGGGAAAACAAATCTTCGTATAAAAGAACTCAGGTCTGAATGGGCTAAGGTAAAGATATTCTAGTTCAAAGTAAACAAAAAATGGGCGTGCGCGGGGCACGTAATACGCATTCGGGACAAATGGTGGATCGCCAGTTTAACAGAGTGGCTCCCATTACACCGTTAATGCAATAGGGGTCGGCCGAGGAGTCGATCGAGAGATGAGCTGGGAAAATTCGGGAGGAAAGCATGGACTCTGCGAGCACTCGCCAGGAGTATACATGAGGGCAGCGGGCACAAACTCTTCTGGAGACGTGGCTGGAGATCTTTGGGAAGGGCATTCGTCCTGCAGTGGACACAACCACGCTGATGTTGATGATGATAATGATGATGACGACAAAGAAAACCACGGGCTTTGCGAGAACATAAGCACATTAAAGAGAAACATAGGTACAAATGGCGATTTCCGGTTAATTATATGAAGCAAAAAGCCCTGGTAAAGGGACTTACCGGGAACATCAATGGCGAAGCGCGTACTTTCCATGCGATCGCTGTTAACCCGACACAGATGAGAACCTCTAACTGCAGCTTCAGCATCCTCGATAGTCAGCATGTATGAGCGTCCTTTGAAGGTCAACAGTGTGTCTTTAGGGTCCATTGGGATCACGCGGAAGTGCAGGGTTCGGATCTTTCTTGGGTCATTGCGAGTAATTAGAACCTGAAATAAGACCCATCTTTTATAGAAACCGCTTTGGACTATTGGGATAGCGACATTATCAGTTTATAACTGTAATCACATGCTTTTAGGATAACCTAGCAGCAAAAAAGAAACGCGGCCCTGAGAAAGCCTTACGCAGCGGCTACACTGGATTTCTTTGACTACAATGCAAAACACTACAATGAAAAACAAAGGTGTAAAATTGTTGTAGATGTAATTTCAATTTGGTGCCTTATATTTAGCTCAATAGGTGTTGAGACGAAAGCCTTAAGGGCGCCACTCCACGATTAAGCACCGTTGTTCTTGTTGGCTCGTCAAGAAAATGTAAACAGTAAACAAATGTAAAACAAATCCGCGATCTGCTAGGAAATGACCGCGGGGTCTGTTCAGTAGTATCCCGGTACACTAGCAAATGGCAAATTTCCACACCTCGCGAGCACAGAACAAAAGTGTTTCTCGTTCTTGATTCATTTTCAGTGGCAAATACCAACGCAGCCTCATTTGCATTGGCTATTGCGTTAGCTGAAAACTTTTAAAACAGCCACGGTCCAGTTGCTCTCCCGTCGCCTTTCGCCGTCGCTAGCCTTACCGCGTATTGCCATCCGGAGTACTGTCCGACGGGCAGCGCGGCTTCACGGAATCTATGCGGCACAATTTAGAGGGTTTGTGCAACCATTGGAAGGGCACCTGCGTCGCGCAGTTTCCCGGGTGACCCGCGGCGTGGTGTGCGCCAACGCATACGCCTAGAGCTTTTTAATGCGGGAGGGCGCCCGTATAAGATTTGTGCGGTCACTTTCCACACGCCGCCGTGATAACGTCGCTCCGCTACTATAAAGCCGTGCAGAAAAGCCCCCTCTACGGCCACGCCACCACTGCTGGTGCTGGTGGCTCTGCGCCAAGCTTTGGCGGCTGCGCTGCATACGCGGATGCCCATCGCCCGATTGAGGAATAGCATGGGAGTCCGGCGTGCAGTTCCGTGCGGCGTGTTTTCGTGTGCGTCTAAGGTTTCGTGAGGGATGCCGTTTACTTTGTGTGCGTTTGCGTAGGGGAACGATGGAGTGTAGCGCGCCTGGTTGCATGAAAAGCAAAGTAAACAGAAAATAGTTTTAAGATGTCCAACGACGACTGAAGGCACTTTTGCGCATTGGTCGCTACACTCATGTATGCAAGGACGCGTTCAGAGCTGAGCATGGACACCTTCTTGGATGCCGCGTCGCCTGGAAGGAAATACATACTTGCTATAGAGTTCTATTTATTGTAAAGTGTAGGTCGACTGCCGGAGCTAGCGTTGCTTAAGAAACCTAATACAATTTTGTTTTGCGCAAGAACCTGGTTAATTCGTTTGCGCTTTGACTTGGCGCATAGGTAGTGTTTCGCGCCAGTCATATTTATAAATCAAAATAAAAACAAACAATTTTTGGTCATTCTGTATAAATATATGTATATGCCCAGTTCACGTAAAGGCGCGAATTTTCTGAGAAACGAGGTGACAAATAGTGTCGCTAAGCTTGATGTCATAACTTGATTATAAAATGCGGATTGGGTTTTGTTAAGATTGGGCACAGGCACGAAAGAAGAAACGCCGACGCTTGCGGTGCTGCACCCCGCATGACGGATGATCCGCGGGCTGTGCGCCTCCTGCACGCCCGACGGGTGGCTTTTCCTTACGAAAACGGATTCAAAACGGAGGGTGATTTCGCAACCCGTAGTTTTCGGTGTGAGCTATATAGAGGAACTGAAGACAGTCCGAAGTCTTCCCGGCTGTTCCCCAATGGAAAGCCGCTGATGCGACAGACAATACGGGCGGCGTTCCGTAAAGCCGGGATTGGGAGCATTGAGGGGCTGTGCACTCGCTTTGCAAAATTCACAAAAGTGCAATGTAGAAAGACTAAATTTGTAGAATAGTGATTGCCGTGTCTCACCCGAATGTGACTGCACATATTCAGAACGCGTGCACATAAGGGCACAAAAATCCCGTCCCTTGCAAGCTGTGGCGTGTGGCAGTCGGTTGTCTGACAAAATTGGCGCCATGTGACGAAGTAGCGAAAGTTATGGAAGGGACGGCAATACGGTATGCTTATCGCCCCAAGGTTCTCTCTTGGGTGTGAATTTAAATTGCCCTCGCGTGCGCGACGTACACACTCGCCAAATTTCCGGGACGCGATTTCAAAAGCTGAAGCCCATTTCTCTGCAGAATGACGGCTCAGTATTTCATGTGCCGTGCTAAATGAAGATCACCATAGGCGTGGCAGGAGTTTGCAGACCAGACTCCGGACAAATTGACCTCGCTTTGCGACATCTCGTCCCGGAAACTTCTGAAGCCGGGTGTGCATTTTTAACGTGGCGGTGTGCGGTAAGCGACACCTATTTTACAGGGAACAGAAGCGCGCTTGTGTTTAGCACAGGGGATGTAAACGCTGGCTGCTTGTCGCCGTTTCTCGTGTTCGTCCACGAACACAGCCCGCGCGTTTTACTCTTGACCAAGAAAACGACTTGTACATCGTAGCGGCATCCGACATCGCTAAACTTCTGTGCTAACTTGTGCGTGGATTACACGGCAACCCGTATTCCAATAAACCACTAGTTGTGAGGCATCACTTGTCTTGAACATCTTCCTTCTTTTCCTCCAGATTTGTAAGGTTCCAGCAATTCTGCTTGGAACATTTTAAATCAGTTCTGTGAATCTTGTCAGGCTACAGAAAGCACGGGCCAGTAGCATGCCTGCTGGACCGTAGCGCGTTTAAGCGCACATCCGAGGTTTCTTTGAGACGGATCGTCATGGGAAGTCCCCCAAAAGTCGTTTTGTACTCCTTAGGGTACAATAAGATGTTAGCTTCAGCCACACGGTGAAAGGTTCTTGTAGAGGACGACAGAACGGATACTTATGGATGAATTCCCTGGAAAAAATACCCGCCATCTCCACCAAGTGAATGATGATGAGAGGGGCGAAGCTAAAATGCTTATCGGTAAAACCGTGAAACATTCGACCGCACATCATATAAAGACTCAACACGTCAAGCTTACCATCGCCCCGATGACAACCCCGTCGACGACGGCGATGTTTGTGGTGATTATGTAGGGATTGTTTGGGACGATGATAATCTCCAGGGGTAAGTTGGCGAATTTGGTGTGTCACATTTTAGCCACCTTGGCCGTCGCCTTCTGCAGACCGTCTTGTGTTGTGTACCCCCGGTATGTGTCTTGAGCTCGCAGACGACGAACCACAACCTCTTCTTCTTCCTCTTCTCTTTGTTGATACCAACGAACGCGTTCAACGTTTTGACCTCTTCGGCCAGTCTTTGGTTGGCCAATCCGTAGGAGCATCCTGGCACAATCATCATTAAAGGGGTCCTGAAATACCTTCCGCCGATGCATGGATGTACATCTACCCAAATAAAGCAATGTATTTGGAATCTCCTCCCGCAAGAATTTTGTTAAAGCGATGAGTATTAGCTGAGAAATCGTAAATCAAAAACCGTGCATTATCGTCGCTTCCCGTTTCCTCCTCCTTTCGACTTACTCTCCGCTGTTGACGGCGCCTGAGCCTTGCCTCCCATGATGCTGCGCTCCGCAGCGGTGACGTACTTCCGCTATTGCGCTGATCAGACTGTCGTCTGCTACGGGCAAGCTTTGTTGACACCATGAATCCCGCACTCCGCCGCTCAAGGCTGGAAAAGCGAACGAAAAATCTGGCCGCATGTATGCGGCGGCCTCGCCTTGCCCTTTCGCGGTGTACGTTGCTGGCGGCACATGACTTTTTATCGGCGGCGAACTCGCAGCCGCACGGGGAGGGTCGTGCGCTCTAAATCTAAAGTCCCTCGATCGGCGTTTATCGAGGGACTTTAGTGCGCTCGTTCCCTGGATGCACCGCGCACTGTTTATCCAAAAAGCGCCGTATCAGATGTGGCCCCGCTGGTGCCGGGTTTTATTTTGCGGCGGTGGTAATTCCTGCCGGCGGCATGTGAAAAAGTCGTATTAAACCGATACAGAACCCGTGCATATAACGCTTCAATCATGTGACCAGTTCAGTTTGGGGCGACGCGTGGTGGAGAGCCGCAACGTTGGCAAAACAATCTACGCCGCGGCTCTGAGCTTTCTAGCGCTGGAGCGAGCGCCATTTCTTTGACAATCTCAAACATCGGTTGCCTTGGCAACAAGGCACAAACCGCTTAGAAGTCAGTTACGCTTCCGTGATCCCGGTTCAGCTCGGGGCCCTACCTCGCGACATGTGGGCACTGCAGGCGTATCATTCATTCCCATTGGGAAGTGCGAGATGCGTTTGGCATTACAGGAGGCGATGGTGTGTGTGTTGTGGACGCCTTTGTTTCGCGATGAAATGCGCCGCTGTGCTTCTGCGGGTGGATAGTGCTTCCCATGGTCTGGATTATCTTTCTCGAGCGACGTACGACTCAACCTCGCATGGGGTATGTGCAGTGCGCGTGGCTAAAAGCCATCGGCTTGTGCGCCAGAGTTAAGTGACTTGCTGTTCGTCCCCGCAAAGCGCGCGCGAGGTGAGTACCGAATTTAAGACGGGCAGGAGGCAACCCATCCTCTGTCAATCGTGGTTCAGACTTTCAACGCATGTTGTGACGGTGTGTTCGTTAGAAACGCATCTCTGGATTGTTTTGAAGTTGAATAAAATGTACGCGTCAAACCCGGGCATTCGGCTCAGGGCGTTCTCTGCGATTGCACGAAAGAAGTGCCACGGGGCTTCAACGCTTTCTTTATGGAACGTACTCAGGTAACAGATTATCAATGTCGTGTTATGGCCGTGTTGCATTCAATACAAACGGTTAAGCGTTTGTTTTACACTTGTTTCGTTTGTCGTAAAATGTCCAAGCACTCCGGCACTCCGCCGGCAGATCAGCCGGTGAGCCGACGCTGAGCAGGCGACTCATCTCTTTGCCGGAAGTGCGTGAAAAAGCCGCCCAATAGCGGGGTGTCTAGCTCATGACGAACATCTGGGAATAGATGATGTAGACATGTGAAGATGGCGGCGTCCAAAAACACGAAGGAAAGGGTGAGAAAAAAATGACAAACTTTGCAACAAAAGTGTGAGCTTTCCGCTGCGCGTAAAAGAGTAATACTTAGCACACAGGACGTTGACGACCCAATCTAACGGTTGCGCTAGTTCATTTAGTGTGCTCAAAATGCCTTTCAGGGCCCCTTTAATGTGCCGTGCCGTGTACAGCAGCAACGAAGGACGGGACAGGACCCGAGCAACAGAAGCGTCGCCCCTAAAACCGCCTCGGCATGATTTTGGGGCGTCTTAAAAACAACTGAATCAGTGGCCGTCGCGACGTGTCTAGTTGTTGCCGTTCCGACACACGGGATGCGTTCACCACGCGTTAAAATGATTCGGTGTTGGCGTACCATTTCTCCAACGAACGAGGGCACAGCTGGTGCCCGGGAGAGACAGCCGGCATGGGCATGCTATTGGGCAGACGTTTACAGAACGGTGACTTCATAATCTTCCCCCCACCGTGCTAGGCGTCAAGTCGGGTCCTTTCGACTCATCAGCCAGCAAAGTGAGTGAAGGTCACATTTTAGCACACAAATACGACGGCCACCACTCCCTTTCACTTGCCGAGGAAGAGCCTTTTAAAGGTGACAACGTTCCGCGTGTGTAGGCTATCATCATTTTGGCACCGTCTTTCGGTTGCAAGAGAACTGCTCCCAGATCAACGTTACTGGCTTCGGTGTAGACAGTGGTCCCGGTGTTTGTGTTGAAAAGGGTGACGGCGGGTCACTTTTGCAGCCATTTCGGGGGCTTGCCGAATGCCCTCTGTTTCTGTTTAGTCCAGAGTGGCCGTACATGATCTCGCGTAACCGGTAGAAGAGTTGCTGCTATGTGGGCAATCTTCCCAGAAAATCCCAGTAATATGAACATAGCCCAAAATATGTTTAATGGCTATCTATTTGGGTGGCATGGAGAATTCGGAAAACGATTCAACGTTTCCAGTATCGGGGACGAACCCCAGCGCTGCTGACCACTTGGCCAATGAACAGCAGTTGCCCCAGCTCAAAATGACAATTATTGGGTTTCAGACTACGTTTGGTGAATCGTATCCCCTCAGTGACTGACGTCAGACGCTGTTATTGAAAATGGGCGTAAATTATCATCAGGTCGTTCAGATACGCCTGACAGCAACGTGTTCATCTACGCCGGACAGCAAAGTGTCCATACGAATTTGAAAAATGGTCGCGGTGGAGCACAACCTGAAAGGTAAAACTTAAAATTCGCCATTCCATCTGGCGTCGCAAAAACCCTTTCCTCGGGGTCCCGCACATCGACCAGTAAAGCTGGAGAAATGCTTTCTTTGAGAAACATCGGTGTTGTCGGTTCAACATCGAAGACTGTCGATGTACGCAACCTCATCAAACACTCGACAGTTAACAGTGGACTTTGGGTTTCTGAAAAGGCATCGGACAATGCAACAATGCCAATCTAATTTGATAGCCAAAGTGATTGCTTTGGCGTCCACAGTAGCACCTCAACGCCGCCAGTAAATGGGTGTAACGATGAATGGAACAGCGCAGGATGTTTCTTTCTTGCTGGGTGGCTTCATCGCGGATGCTTATTGTGTGGTGGAAGTTCGTCAGCCGAGCAAGCAACTGCCGAGATAACAGGATGGCAGAAGAAATGGACGTGGATACGAAAGCGATTTCAATGACACAGGTAGAAAGAACGGCGGAAATCCAGCACGAAAAGCGAGTATCCGATGGTTCGCTGAATACGCCTATTAAGAGCGGAGGTGAAGAGATGTAGCATGTGAATCCAGTTTTAGTTATCCAGCTCAGTATAGATAAATAACATGTCGCAGAGTTTCATGAAAGCGTTGAATGCAGCCACTCGTGTGACAGTTGTTAAAGCTGGTCGCTTTATGGACGCTATTTCCCGCTCTAAACGTACTCGCCAGAATATATGCTATGCGCTGTAAGCATATGCACAAGGTTGGAGGATGGTGCAGTAACGGTTGGAGCTGCGATTTCAGAAGAAGCGGCGGCGGGTGTGACGAAAAAAACCCCCGACGACTATCTCGGTCGGTTTTTTGTCATACTTGGAGTTGCGGCGTAGGTGGCGTCTAAGTCAATGTTCTCCTGTATCCACTCGTGAAGGGCCTTCCCTACCTCGTTATTGCTGTTGACAACGCACCCGTGCAACGGAATCTCGACGGTAGGTATGCCCATACTTTGCACCAGTGAATGGACCTCATTTCAATTACGCTTCTCTTGTAGCTTGTCTCAGTTGTTCAGGGCGGTTTCGCAGCTCCTCCGTGCAAAAGGGGAGGCGAAGCTGCATAATTAGAGGGCCTCAACAAGTTCTCGGGCAGTGGGTGGCTTTCGAAGAAAAGGCCTTCGGAATGAAATAAAATCGGGGCAATCCTGGGCCTCGATTCCGTAGTGCCAATTCGGGTCTCTTCCTGCTTACTCGCCCACCGGTTTCACGGCATTGGAATGTCGCGGAGGCGACATACAAGAGAGCCAGAGAGCGGTTGGCCCGTTTGCTGTGCTTTTGCAGGCACAACTACCCCAGCACGCGGAGAGTGCTAGGCCTTACTTTTCAAACAGTTACTTTAACATCTATCTACCAATAAAAAATGGCTCTAATCCACTCTCTGAAAGTAGTTGGAAAGCAAAGCTTTAAAAACACCCACAACAATTGTAAATCTGACGTCACTTGAAATCAGACACGTGGCTCTGCAAAGATTTAAACAACAGATTCTGCCAGCCGTTGCTCTGAATTCACGGGCGTGGCGTCCCAAACGCAGCAGCGTCGGCCACGGCCGAGCGTTGGCAGAAACAGAACAAAGAAGAGGAGCGTCTTTTGAAGGGTGAAACAGCGGAACCTAGACATCATAATGTGTTACCTCGGGGCTACACCAACGCGCGACACAAGCGTATGCACTCAAACAATTCGGCATGTGAGCTTAGTGATTCCCATTTATACCAATTTAAACTAGTTGTTTAGGTAAGTTTGAGAATAGCGAGAAAGCTGAGGAAACTTTTATTATCACTATTTATCAGGAGCCCTTGCTCCTTCCGCCTTTCGTAAATTCTGATAAAACATAACCGAATTGGTATTTATCAATTTAGAAAACGGAGTCCCATTCGTGGCAAGCATTGCGCGAAAGGTAGCGTTTCTCTAGCGGCCGGATATCTGTATGTGGTTAGTACATTTTGTTTTCCGGACCTTCAAATCAATCCTCCACGTTGATTGATTGATCGTAGGTTTTAACCGCTGACGCAACTCAGGTTATGAGGCGCGCCGTAGTGGAGGGCTACGGATTAATTTTGACCTCCTGGGGATCTTTATTGTGCGCCGAAATGTCTCTAAACATGGGTGTTTTTGCTTTTAGCCTCCATCAGAAAATGCTGCCGACGCGGCAGGGAATCGAATCCGTGACCTCGTGCTCAACAGCGCGGTGCCTTAGCCACGGAGCCACCGTGGTTGCTCCAATCCTCAACGTATCTTTGTCGTACGATGACTTAGTGCCATGCGGTCCGGGTTACACGGGAGGTGCTTTCGAACAAGTTAAAACAACCGTGCGAAGGAAGCACGCAATGGACGCGAAGCTGCGCCAAAACAGCCCACAAACACCGTCGCTAAAGCAGACGACAAAGCCGTACCGGCGACGTGACCGCCGGCGAGGTGCACCTCTGCGCGGGAGACGCTGGATAAATTCGCAGAGCCATTTACAGTGTGTTCCATGAGTGAAACCCTGCGCCCCCCACCCCCCCTTCCACCTCCTCCCCGGCGGTGGGAGTTTGTAGTCCCGCACACCGCGAAAGAAACGCTGGCAGGTAAAGGTAGAAAGCGTTGCTTTATAATATACTTGTAACGACGCTGTGTAGTCAGGCCTCATTTTGGGCAAACGGAGGCTTTCGCTTTCGCCCGTGGTGGGGCGCGTGTTCCAGAACGTAGGTCGACAATTAAAATACTCAAGTATTTCTTGTTGTCATGTATAATATATGAACATTTGTAATATTTCTGTTTGTGCGTATTTTTTTACGCCTTGAAAATTTACGGGAATTCCTTTTATGTTATCGTTATTGTACCGGGGGATTACAAGAAGTACGAACACCGGAGCAAAAAGCCTCCACCGCATGCCGCACCGTCTGGCTGCACTGTCAGTAAACTGCGCGCATGCGTAGTTCTTTAGTTATTTCGGGGCGTTTGAGAGTGTGGCCTACTGTTAGGGAAAATGCTTGATTAAGAAGCGACGCCGGTCATTTATTTTAAAGCGTCTTGTTATGCTCTGTCGCCACTGAGCATTCTGTTATCTACTCATTTGGGAGCCAATAGCACAGCAGGCTGATTGCAGCTAGCAGGATGCTCTTCAGCGATCATCCTGCTCAGTGGCGCCGCAGCGTGAAAAGCCGCCTCAAAATAAACGACCGGCGTCGCCTCTCGATCAAGCATTTCAAAATAATGTAGGCCACACTCTCAAACGCTCTCGAAGGAGTGCGCATGCGCGCAGTTTACTGTCTTGGCAGCCAGACAGTGCAGCATCCGTCGGAGGCTGTGCGCTCTGTTGTTCGCATTTCTTTTAATCCCCCCTGTACCATGCTTTCAAACCTGGGAGCACCTGACAGCGCCATTTAGAAACTGCAGCGTAATTGGGACACTGCTGCAAAAAACCGGGTGACCCCTGTACAGGCTACGGCGTATCGGAAGCGGTTAAATGGGCGCAAACGTTTATATGCTCCGTGCCGACCAATATTTGAAACACAAAACAGAGGCTCTTAAATTCATGTGGCGGCATCACATCATATCCGGCTTTCGTAACGGCGACAGCATAGTTCACCAGTTCCGACAAAATCTGGCGTCGGCCCGAACATGGCCGACTGGAGGCAAACAAAATGACCTGCGGGTAAACAACTAGACAGGTTAGAGAATACTTGGAGCGACTTAAAATTTATGAAGAAAGCTCCATCAACAAAGTGGTTTAATAAACTCGGAAAAAAAGGCAAATTGGGTCTTTAAATCCAACGTAGGGCATCCAGAAGACAGGCGGGCTTGTATCTCTAACATTTCGCTAACTATGGCTTCAAGACTGGTTAATAGATAATTAAAGAAATGGGTTGCGCTTTCCATATACATTTATAGGCTAGAGATATAGAACGTTCCGTTTGAAATAATGATTAAGGTGAATAGGGGTAATTAGATAATGCTATGAAATTACACATGCAGCAGGTGGGTGGATAACAAAGCCGGCTCCCCGTTTTAGAGTATGCGTAGGGCTGTGAAGCCCATTTACCAACCTTCGCATGCATATTACTGAGAAGAGAGTTGTGTAGCAATGCGCAAGTTTTTATTCCGAGTTTATTATAGCCTTATTTTACTATAGGCAACCAAATTGCTCTGCTTTTCGTCCATTTAGCTAGCGTTTGTGAATGTTGCCTGAAGAGAGCGAATGTCCTTTTCGTTTGTTTGAATAAGTTTTGTTTCCTGGTTTTCGCCATTTTCTTCGTTTACGATGTTACAAGGGTAAATTTTTTTACTCTCTCAGTTATGCATTGCCGTGCTAATTCTCCGTCGTATATCATTAGGGCTTTTCTTGATTTTTTTTTTGTAGTTGCAGTTTTGCTGCGGGTTTTTTTTAACATTTTGATCGCCACGTGACTGCGGTTGATACTAGACGTGTCACATATTTATGATATCCGGGCTTTGGCCAATTAAAGTTATTCTGTCTGCCTATTTTCGTATAGTGCGTTTGCACTAATTCTCTCTTTAGACTAGAATCGGTGTTAATAGGATATTTATTGAAATATTTTGTACACCTGTGCAATTGCAAGAAACAACCAGGTTGACGCTCACCTTTTCTTGCACTTCTCCTATTTTCTGGTCTTGGGTTTATGATTCTCTGTATCGCGTTTGTTCAGAGTATATCAGATACTTTTTTGTCGTCGATTGCATTCGCATTAGTTTTGTTTTGTATTTGTTACAAAAGGGACTCTATCTCTACTTGTACAAATATAACCACTACATATGTCACATCCAACAATTATCATTTTTGTGCAAATCCATAGGGTTTGAGAGTTGGTCTTTTTAACTGGGGAGCAGTATAAGTCTTTACCTCCTGGTGCCCCCCCCCCCTCCCCTTTCGCGAGTTTTTATTCCGCTGAATCCGCTTTACTCGGTGCCGCTTTTATGCTCCTCCACACGACCTCACAGCTCTCTTTCACAACTGGTATTCCCTTGCCACTACCGAGTTCTTTTTCGCAGGTTGCGCAATCAACTTATAACGGTGGTAACACCGTTACCAGGTCAGTGTGAAGAACCAACAGAAGGGCGAGTGGGCGTCAAAACGGCTGAAAGCCGCTTCCAGCGAACGTTTAGTCGCCACCGTTGCCATATTAAATCCTCCCTCGTGCGGCAGATAGAAATCCCGTCCCAATATTGAGCAACTAGCCCGCTCGGAACCCGGACGTGAACCCATAATGTGTCATCTGTAAGGTGTTTCCGGGCGACGTTTTCGCCGGTGCATTTCGGGCTTAAGTATAGGTTCATCACCTGTTGACAGTTTATGCCTGAACAGCGGGAGGCGGTAATAGAGGTAAAGGGGGAGGGCGCTCGCAAGCGCTGCTAGGCTTCGTGCCCTCCTCGAAAACATTACCCTTGTAGTGGTGCGAGATTTGATCCCGGTGAGGTATTCCGTCCTGTTCATTGCGAAAATGTCCATTCCGCATCGTTTGAGTCAAGACAGAGTTGAACTTACGTGGCCTTTGACCAATAGATGTTCTGTGTCGCAATGTGCCCTCTAATTTCAGCCAATCAGGGCTCGCTTAAAACGAGCACCTTGAAACAGACAATAAATGGAGAAGGCTCGGAATTCTGCCCCTGGATACTTCGCGCCCTATGGCACCTAGGCTGCTTCGTGGTTCTCCATGGTCTAGTGATTTGGGTTGGTGTGTTAGACAGACAGTAAGCTGCCTACGACGAGCGAGGTAATCGAATATCCCCATTTTTGTCCGGTAGAACAGGGATGCAGTTCTTCCAAGCTTGATTTTAAACTTGAGCACTTGGGTTGTGTCCTTCTCTCGTCCCGTTAACTTTCCGCTGTTCCGTCATAAAGAAACGTGTTTTGTTTCGTGTACCCCGTGGACTGCGTCCACCGTCCAGGTCTCCCTTCCGCCATGAGTGGAGGGGCACTAATTGCTTGCATTCTTTGTAATTTTACTGTATTTTAGGTAACTTTTGTTCTTTTTATTTTCGCTTATCATGCTCGAGGAAAGCGTGATTACGTAAAGCATTTTGTATTTCTTTTGAGGCAGACCTCATTAGACTAACGTGATAACCATCTCACTCCCTTTTTATATGTTCGCTTCCTCTCAAATACGCCACAAAAGCCGTGAATCACCGATAAAGATTTATTCATTTATTGCTTCAGCTTTTATTACATCTTTTCTTTTATTCTTTAATTATCAACACTCTCATTTTTTTCTGCCTCTTTGAAGACATACTCTAATCACGTATTATGGCAACGATGCGTTAACTCTGCTAATGTGCATTTTTGTGTAAACAAGAAACAGCGCGTAGTAGGTATTTTTTCGGTTATTTTTGTGCGTAATGTTTGCTTTGGGGCTACATTTGTTTTATTTGTTCATTTTAAATATATTTCAGATGCTCTATTTATCTGAATTGTTCAGCAATTTTGTTTCTCAATTTCACACAATCAAACCAATAAATGTGTATCCGCCAAATTTCCCTTTTCTTTCGAAAACGCATGGCAGAAAGCGGTTTGTATTTTGGAAAAATCTGCACAAAAGAAAAAGATGAATCACTATAGCGACAGACACAATATCACCGGTGACCAATAGCAGTTCCAGCAAATAGTGATAACTTTCCGCCACTATGTGCCATTTCTATTGTATGTTTATAAAACTAGCCCGCTACCTTACTCGTGGATTAACTGAATGACTGGGCTTAACAGAAGCTGCGGGACGGGGCAGACCACTGCAGTCTTTCACAGAAGTGGGGCTTGAGAGGGTAACGAAAGAATAGACCAATATATCCAATATCCTATAGGCAATCGAATAGTAATGCCGGTACACTGACTACGTGTGAAGGAGTGCTCAGGTGCCTTGGAATATTTTTCTTATTTTAACGTTAGTGAACCATTTCAATACCCTTTTTCTACAACCTGCATGAACATCTTCGGTGCAAATGGGAATCATGATTGCAGTGTCCACTCGCATGCACCTACGCGAGTGAGTGCACGCACGTACGCACGCACACGCACGCACGCAAGCACGCACACACGCACACGTACACACAGACACAGGGAGGAAGGGAGGTAAGAAATTACAGTGCTCGCTCCACACGGACTCTCTATAGTTGATTTGCAAAAATATTTCAAAATAACAACAAAGCATTGCGGTATTTGACACAACAAAATTGATCAGTTTCCAGGCGAGACATACTTGTTAAGAATCTTGACTAACGCCTTCATTGGACGCGCGCACTTTGTATATTAGAAAACCCTGCATAATTATTCGGTTCCACAAATTCCGTTTCTGAGAAAGCACACATGATGAATAGGTTATTACACTTGGTTTTGCTGAATAGAAGAGATTACATAAATGGTGAATTCTACTCTTTACACAACGTAAATAAACCTTTTTCTAGAGCCAGACGTTGCAACATAAAAGTTCAGACATATAACAGCAACGTCATTTCAGCCAAAGAGAAAAATACACAATTTCTACGTGCATACCTTGTAGAGTCTCAAGTGTATGATGGTGCAACCCGCAGAGTCACGCCTTCCAGTCATAAGTGTAAGATTTTGCGCAGGAGGCTGGAAATCGGGAGTATCTGTTGCACCAGTGGAGATGTCGCTCTCAGCTTCTACTTCCATAACAGCGCCACCTGTGCAAAATAAATGGTTCCGTTGGCAGTGCTTTCGTAAGCTCCCCGTGTTCTCCGTGTGGAAGTGCATTTCCGCGAACGCTCGTCGTTCGCCTTGAAATACGCAAATTATTTAGTAGTCTAAGGTGCCCTAAGGTGTTCGTCCTTGCAATTACAAGGAATACCTTGTGGTTGGTGCGCTAATTGCCATATTTTCGCGCATAAAAAGTGATCTTATTAGTGTTGATGATATGACTGGTGTTTCCTGGCGTTGGTACTTGCGCTTTTTTAAAGAACGCAGTTCATAAGAACGCGGCTATCGTTTAAAGAAATTATGCACTGACTCCCTAGGTTTTGTACTTGGCTTGTGTAGCATTTCTACCGAATTTCTCTTGTATGTGAACAACCACAAATAAGAAGTGTAGATTACAATTGAGGAGTGTTTGGTTCAAACACGAGAAATGACAGGCGAAAGTAAGAAACTATTTATAAAAAAACAGAGAAAGGCAATAAGCTGATGCCGTTCTGGCGGACTACACACTACTATAACTTGTGATCTTGCACGGATACATTGTGGAGATATGCCATAAAGTATACCATGCATTTTCAGTACTATGTGAGCTGGCGATGTGACCGTTAACGGGTTGAAAGCAAAAAAATAGTAATGTCCAAATTGCTTTTGCCTCGTGCTCTCGGGTTAGGTTGATATGAAATAAGTAAGGCATTATTGCGGGGTTTTCTTCAGTAGCCGTAGTACAGAGATTTGTGACTCTCTTAAATTTATGTTCATCTCTTTTCGACCGAGTAAAGCATACATGTTCAATTTCAAAACAAACTACAATTATTTTGCTATCCGATATAGTTGAGACTGACATCGGCCAATAAACACTGAGTATGTATTGTTTTGGAATTGCTATTCCCAAAAAAACCAAATTTGGTTTTATGAATTGCTGTTTTCTTAAACGTTTTTGGAGCTAACAGCAAAACTATGTCGCCGCCAAATCTACGTTTCTTAGAGGTTGGTATCACACGATATATTTCAGAATTTACGGCTTACGAAAGGCCAGATTTAGTCAGAACACATTCCGTAACTTCCCCTAAAACGAATACTTGAGCTTCCAATATACACTGCACCACAAGCACTGTTTCTATATTTACATTTAGCGTGAACACCGTATTTGCACCATTATAGCGCACCACTCATTCTAAAACGCACATACGTTTACTAAGAAAACACCAAAAAGAAGGTTGCGCTGATTATACCCCGCACATGTAAACCCATGACACCTTGTAGCTGGCTGAAGACGTTTTATTTGAAGCACGAAACTTAGGCAGAAAGAACCGCTGGTGTTTAATGAACTTCTTATCTAGCTGCTGCAGGATTCAAAACATGAGCAGGGAACATGCCAAGCGTTTTCTTTTTCGAGCGCCTTCAGAATTTGCTACGTGACCGGCTCTTCAATTTAGTACTTTCTGAATTCCGCCATGTATTGAAGTTTCGAAAAACATTCATGCTCAGTTATGGTGAACGCGTGTATGAAAATATGGCTTTTTTTTGTTTGCGTTCGCCATATTTGCACACCTGGTCAAGCTAAGTGGTTGTACTGTATCGTTGGTGTGAAGCCCGCCTGCCGACATCTTGATGGGTGTAGTGGGTATATGAACCTGGCCATTGATAATTACAGCAAAACTGAGAGGCAAAGCGAGGAGGGTTCGTAGACGGCGTTTTATTTGTGAGCCACAGCCAGGCCAGAACAAACCGAACACTTGATGATGACCGTTCCCGCCTGCGGAACAAAGATGAAGGTTACCAGTTCTGGCTGAGCAATAATGAGGCCTATACGTGCCGAGCAGCGGGGTAAAGTTCGAGCCGATGCTCATAAAAATATACAAAATATCTACAAATCCTGTACTTTGAGCGTATTTCGAGCATTTGTGCAATGTGCACTGATGCTGACAATATGGTAAGCTTGCAGCTATGCTGCAACGCAGTTCCCGCACCCATTTATTCCAATATTTCAGGTTAGTAATGATAGCTGTCGCTAAGCAAAAAATTCAAGAAATGGCTTGCTAGTGCTTCTGCCATGGCCACGGTGGCTTGGCTCAATAACTACCGAATGTTTTCAAGCTGCTCACGCACTAGTACTGTTGTTAGCCATCGTCATCCAACGCAACCCTTGTCATGAAATAGACGAAATCATCGCATAACTCGAAACAATTATCTTTGGACCAAACAAAATGATGTCCGATTTTGAAGAACAAAAGAAGCAGCTCCTAACAGAACGTTGTCAGATCTGGGGAAGCGCAAAATTCAACTAGAACTCGGGGTACGAATTGCAAAGCATGATTACCATGCTGGGCAAGCAGAGTATAACAGTGGGCCGGAAAATTATTATGCAGAAAATAGAGTAATGCTCAATGACCTCGGGAGCGGCAGAAAGTTAGATGGGCAGATGAGGGTAAGAAGTTTGCTGGGATAAATTGGCCGCAGTTAGCACAGGACCGGGAAAATAGGAGATTTAGTGGAGGGGCCATTGCCCCGGTTGGTCGTAGATAGGCTGAAGATGATGATGGCTGCAACGCATGCTGGCCTTCAGTGGCAGGGGTGGTAATCACGAGGAACATATATCCTTAATAAGTCTGGCAAGGTAGTGGGCACTACCCCCACCCCCTGAAAGAGACTATTGCGTTGAAGTCGCTACAGGAGCAGCGGGGTGCGCGTTTACGCAAATAGGCAAAATTTCGACGTTGGCACGATCGTCTCGGTTGATACAGAAGCTTATCACCTGCGACTCATGGGTGTCGAGTGCGTTCTTGTAAATGTGGGACACCGGGACCAGTTCATGGTGGGTGATCAGTCATTTCTTGCCCGGTTAATCTGATTAATGAGCAACGATGGACAAGAAGGTGTGACTTCCTTGCTTCGCCTTCGGCTCCTCCTTCGATGATGTGCTTCTGTGGTAACGGCGCAAGTCGCTATGTCCGTTCAAGGCTGTCTCGATAAGAAAAGAGGCTCTCGGAACAACGATGGTGCACGGTGGACTTGATCTTTTTTTGTTGTTGTTCTCATACATCCTAATATTATGCTTTACGTAAATCTAAGGCTCTAAGTAGATTTAAGTATTAAGCGCTGCTGAAATATTCGCGTGACAGCGATGACAAAAGTCAGGCAGCTTTTGACAAAATCAGAATTAGCTGGTTGTACTTCTGGTGCTTTGAAAGGTGTCAAGTAGGACTGTTTATTGTTTCGTTCGACTCTTCG
Organism: Haemaphysalis longicornis; assembly: GCF_048455015.1. Classification (NCBI taxonomy): domain Eukaryota; kingdom Metazoa; phylum Arthropoda; class Arachnida; order Ixodida; family Ixodidae; genus Haemaphysalis; species Haemaphysalis longicornis. The sequence continues at coordinate 127,990,556 of NW_027526295.1, read as the reverse complement.
ACATGCCTGTTTCATTAGGATCGAACTTGAAAAGTACCAAAAATGGTATTCTGCAGTGCGCGGGACCCGAAAGAAATGTCGGAGCTTGGAATTAGTCAACAAAAGCAAGACTGCCGATATCCGTGCATTCATTGTTGCGAAAGGGTAAGCAACATTGAAACACAGAGAACGCTTGCAAGCAACTAGAAGGAGCTAAGTATTGGTTAATTTATGCTGCACGCTATCCCCGACGCTAATGCCATCATAACAAAACTATTGATGACACACTCAAATTAGCCGAGTAATTTTGCACCAAACTGTGCTCTTCTCCCCTGACTCAGACAAAAGTCATCCGATAACTCGTGGCGGTCAGGTGCCGGCGGTTAGGACAGTTGAGGTAGCGATGGTGTTCAAAGCAATTAAAAAGCTGCAGGCGATGACGGCATTACGGCTGACATGATGTGCCTCGCACGGCCCATTGTGCTACCAAAGTTTGCAGCCCTATTCTCGCAGTGCTGGAGGTCTTGGATGGTGCCAAAGGTGTGAAAAAACGCGAATTTAGCTCTCCTTCATAAAACAGGGATGCCAATGATACAGTCCCATAAGACTGCAGTCAGCTACCTAGAAATTATTTACAAAGGTAATTCTCAATCGTTTAGGTCACACTTTACACTTTGAACAATTACAAGAACAGGCCGGTTTGAGGAAAGGTTTGGCACTACAGACAATATTCACGCTAACAATCAGGTAATTGAAACGTTTTCAGAAATTAAAAGAGCCATAGGATTATGAAACAGCATTTGACGCAGTGACCACATTAGCAGTAAGAACTGTGTTACGTAAACACGGCGTATAGACCGTTCCATCGGTAGAGGGGAGACGTACTCTCGGACTCAGCGGCCGCGGCGTGCGGACCACCTTTCCCCCTCTCTGGAGTGTTCGCGCTGATCACGGCGGGCCTAGCGCCGCTGCTCCTTTGCCTTGACTACGCTTTGTAGGCATCGCGCGTGCGGGTTTACCACTAATTTACGCATTACTTTATTGAAATGTTGCTATTAAATGAGCTGAGACCAGCAGCTTGTGAGTTGGGCACGTAAGTACACAAGATTTTTGGCAATTTTGTTCTTCTGAGCTCTTTCGGTACACGCCTACCTTGGAGTAGTGCAGAAAATTATTCTACCTTCTATGCAAATTAAAACGGGTGACTGAAATGTGCCTGTGCCGCTGATGGTATTAGTTCTATCTCCACTGCTGCTGCGGCCACATTGCGGCATACCCAGCTCCAAGTATTATGTGGGATGGCGTTGGCGATTTTCACAGTGACTACTAGTGCCTCCCTAGGTTGTCCCTTTCTCTAGACAATCTGAGCAAAATGGGGAGGGGACTACTGAAGGGGATTCCACCTCCATTCTTCCCCCATCCCCGACTCAGGCAAAATGAAGTCGTTCACTCGCTCACTTCAGCCTAGAGTTAGGTCTACTACCCAAATATGATGTCTCTTTGTCGGCAACATCAAACCTAGATAAAAGCAACGCAAAAGCTTGTCTGGTTGCCCAACGGCGGACGCTTAATAATAAACTGCTCAAAGGCGGACTCTCTCCAGGAGCTGTGTTGTTCATTTTATGCAGGTTGTACTTTAGTACTGCGGAGCAGCTTGAAATTCTAAAGACAGGAAGTTTTGTTTATAGTTGCCGACAGTGGTTGGCTGAGGGTGAGGTGTTGATATATTGATAATATTTAATACAAACTATGTAATATGCCAAATACTTACTAAGTCCACCCAAAACAACCTGTATTAAACCCTGCAGGGATATGAAGCCAAAAGTATGTTACACTGACGTCAACACGCGCTTCTGCTTGTTACCCATGGGCGTCGAGTGTATCACGGTTATATCCTTCTAACGAACACCAGTTTTTGCAGAAAAGCGATCAAAATACCCGTTATAAGCGATCCCGCACACGGACGCGCAAACAAAAAAAAAATGTGACGAAGTATTGCAAACATATGTTCGACACGGCGTCATTTACCCACCGCGGACCACGCTACCTCAAGGCGAATTTCAGCTCCACCACGGCCCAAAAAGCCGCCAATTTAAGCCAGATCGATTAAACTGGTCCTATGCAACAACTTTCCGGTTTAAAGTATATTACGGAAAAGAACGTACAACGCGCTACAGCGAAAAATTCACCGAGCCGCCGCTTGCACCCATGCGCCGCGGAGCAAACGCCCAAGCCAGCGAATCGGCCAGCTACGAGAGGGCGCTGCGCACGCAAGATGGCGGCGCCCTCGTTGGAATAGTCTATACTAGTCATAGGTTGCGCTCTTCAAAAATATTAAGTGCGATGCACTTCTTAAGCGACCCTGAACCTGCGTCCACCGGCGATGTCCGCATAGCATACCCACGTGGGGGATTGGCCAGGAATCTCCTCGTCTTCCTTGGCAACGGGGTGAGATGGGCGCGCGCTGCCTGGCCGCTGACATGGCACATACCCACGTGGGGGATTAGCCAGGAATCGGGCGTGCGAAGGGCTAATCCACCCGCTTAATGGAGTACTGACACGAAATTTCAAAGCTGAGATCCGCTCTAGCAATCAAGTGCGACGACAACACAAATAGGTGTCTGTGAATAAATGCATCTTTCTTTCTTTGTAGTTGTGTGTGTTTGTGTGATCTCCCTTTCGCGAACATTACCGAACCGCGCAAATTCAACTCGTGCATTCGCACTTTCACATTCTTCCCCTCGGGGAAATGCGGGGAATTTTTACGATGGATGCACGGAACTACACAACTGCTTCAACAAACTTGCAAGTTGTCTATACAAAAGGGTGTCCTGCAAGGGACCACAATATTCCCACAGTTATTTACCGCTCGGCTGCGGAATGGGTTCAGAAATCGTAGGTGAAGGAAAACAGGGGTGGGAATCCGCCTTTTAGGTGCGAATGCACTTTATAAGCGACCCTGAATTCCGGCGACCGCCTTCCGTCAACATAGCAACAGCTGCGGGTGCGCGCGCTCCTCGTCTTCCTTGGCAACGGGGGGAGATGGGCGCGCGCTGCCTGGCCGCTGACATGGCACATACCCACGTGGGGGATTGGCCAGGAATCGCCTCGTCTTCCTTGGCAACGGGGGGAGATGGGCGCGCGCTGCCTGGCCGCTGACATGGCACATACCCACGTGGGGGATTGGCCAGGAATCGGGCGTGAGAAGGGCTAATGCACCCGCTTAAAGGAGTACTGACACGAAATTTCAAAGCTGAGATCCGCTCTAGCAATCAAGTACAACGACAACACAAATAGGTGTCTGTGAATAAATGCATCTTTCTTTCTTTGTAGTTGTGTGTGTTTGTGTGATCTCTCTTTCGCGAACATTACCGAACCGCGCAAATTCAACTCGTGCATTCGCACTTTCACATTCTTCCCTCGGGGAAATGCGGGGAAATTTTTTTCGTTGCGATGTGGCGGCCTCTGGTGGGACGACCGTGAATCAATATGACAGAGGAGCAATATGGCGGCTGCGGCACCGGAAGGAGAAGCAGGGCTAGGTTGCTGGTGTTTATTTGTTTTACGCGAATTGTATAGCCAGCCTAAAGATACAAAAGTAATAACTATGCTGGAAAACGTACGGTTTCAACGCACGTTTAGTTTTACCGTGGTTCTGCAACTGTGACTACCGGAGGGTGGCAATCGGAGGCTGTGGAAGGAATTTTCTCACGCCATCTAAATTTTTTCTAGCTCGTAAAACGGAGCGAAGGGGAACATGGGCCTCTGTCAAACAGCAGCATAAACGCAGGCACTTAAAGAGGCCTTTATAAAAATGATTGCTTGAGGCTGGTATGTGGATTTCAGCGAATCAAAAAAAGATATGTGGCTGCAGATTTGTTCAATTCCGCCGTTCTTTTTTTCTGTTTGTTATCATGACGAGCATAAATGCATGTGCAGGTTAGTGAGCGTTTTGACCGAAGAAAGCGAAGTCGAAAGCAACCGAACCAATCGAAGTCCAAAGCAACGTACTCAGAAAATTGTTTTTTTTTTTGTGGTGCATTTTCATTTGTAACCACACAGGTTAATCGTAGTCGCAGGATTACACTTTCTTGTTTAGAAGAACTGTCAGTTTGAAAAGTTGGTATTGGTTCATTCCTTGTAAACCGAAGAAATATCACGGTCAAAAAAAATTGCTACACAGGAATAACGTTTCTGCTTAAATCGCAAGCTCCTCGTCATTTGGATCAATGCATTTTGCAGCAGTGCCGATCACAACAAGAAAAAAAAACATCACTTACCGCAATCATGTCAGGACAAAAAAATCCCCAAAAGGATTGGCACCACCACATTCGAGGGGTCCGGTGTTTCTGACGCTCTAGACCACTCGGCTACGGCGCAGCAAGGGACCCAACTTGAGTGCCGCGGACATGAAGCTGAGGCTTAGCTTATGTTTTGCACCTGCCTGAAGAGGTTTTTTAACAGTATTGCTGACACAGAGTCTGATCATTCTTTGAATAGCGCTTGCCCACTAACCGACTCTAAACCCCTCCCCCCCCCCCTCCTGCACGAATACCTAAAACCCATTGACTGTGTTAGTTATTAAGCCAAGAAATACGATCGCAAATTTTTCTCGCAAGTAGGTCACGAGTCCACCCGTCGAAAGAGAATGTGCTCTTCGTACTTTAGTTTTTTGCTTTACAATAGAAACATCAGCTGGTATTGATTCTTCGCTTCCTAAATTAGGTTGAGTAACTCTCCTTTAGGATGTAACGTGCCTTACAATTCTACAAGCGTGCCGGCTGTGTACGCATATGAAGCATCGAAGTCAGTGAAGTCAGCGAAGCGTAGGGATCGCATACATAGCGTGAAGGTACGTTGTCTTCATCGACCTTAGGACGTTTATTGCGCTCTACGAACTAACAAAATACCGGCACATTTGTCGCGACCCGAGCGTTGTCGCGGCCTACTGGCCGCCTTGGTCAGCCAGCCGGTTCTGCTTGGCTACTTTCTCTTGCTCGGTGTGTGCGTATCGCCGTCGAAGTAATATGACTGGCGATCTCTGGATTTGGAGTGCCAGCAGGCTGTTGTCACTGGTGGTGTAGATTCATGGTGTGACAACGATGGGACGCAGAATGGGGCGTTCATGCATGGTGCCGTGGCGGGCAGCTCCTGATCTGTTCACTCCCACTTCGGGGTTTGCGTGTGTCGCTAGAAACAAAACTTTCACCGTTCATGTTATGGTTTGCGTCACAGTTGCATTTGTGAAGCGCACTGCATCTTGTTTTTTCCTTGTGGGCTGAACCCGGTCGCATGCTTTCACTACACGGGCTCATTTACAGCCGCAGACAGCGGTGGGGTCACCGCAGAGCAGACCGGCCGACCCCTGCGAGACTATTTCTTGCCTCCTCCGCCAGGGACATGCGCATGTGCAGCAGCGTTATCAAAGATGCGGAATAACGGGGAATATCTCACCCACCTAACGTTTTCAGATGACATTGTCCAGTTCAGTCAAAGCAGAAAGGTATTGCACCGCATGCTCTCCCAATTGTGCTCGAAAAGTATTGCATCATGTTTGAAATCAAGCACAAAGAAATCGACGGTAATGTTCAATCACCATGCCAAAATACGAGAATTTAGAATAGGTAACGAGTTGTTAAATATAGTAGGTGAGGATGTGTAGCTTGACAAATCATGGGCGGGCCACGTTATGCGCATGAGGTACAACTGGTGGACCATCCGTTTAACAGAGTGGTCCCAACTAGACCTAAAACGCAATAGAGGTCGGCCACGGACTGGAAGGAGAGATATGGTGCGGAAATTCGGGGGGAGGGAATGGACTCAGCTAGCATTCCATTGACGTAGCTGGAGATCTTTGGGCGACCCTTTCGTATTGAAGTCGACACAAACAGGCGGTGATGATCATGATGATGACGATAAGGATGAAAAACGGGCAGTGCAATATCATAATCACAATGAAGAGAAAGATACGCGGATAGAAATATTTCCGCCTAATTATTTGAAGAAAAAAGGCCTTGTCAAGTGACTCACCGGCAGCGTCAAAGAAGAAGCGTGTACTTCTCACTGGATCATTGTCAATCTTACACGAGTAAGCACCATTCACTTCAGTGTCAGCGTACTTGATACTCAGCTTGTAGGTGCGGCCTTTCGTGGTCAACCGTGAGGCTCTCTGGTCCCTATTGACGACTCGAAAGTACTTCGTCTCAATGCATTTTGGGTCATCGGGATCACGTACAGTCTGAAATAGGACATCTCTTCTATAAAAACTATTTGGACTACTCGGCGAGTGACATTAGCCGTTAATAAACTGCAATCACGAGTTTTCAGGACAACGTAACGGTAAAGAGGAAACGCTGCTCCGAGGAAGCCCTGCGCAACGGCTACAGTGAGTTTCCCTTAACTACAATGCGAAATACTAGAAAAAACAAAGGCGCAAAAAGTTGTAGTATATAAGTTCAATTTATTTCCTTATATTTAGCCCATTCGGTGTCAAAACAATTGCCTTAAGGGCCCCATTCCGCAAGAAAGCACAGCTGCTGTTGTTGGGTCATCAAGAAAATGGTAATCGCCAAAAAGAGCAACGAAACATAAAACACGTGCGTGGTTTCATGTAATGTGAAGACGGGTATGCTCAGTACCAGCCTTTTTCTCTAGCAAATGTGCTATCTCCGCGCGCCACCGGCGTAGTACAAAAGGTTTTGTCGTCGTTGCTGCTTTCTTCGTGGGAAATACCAACACCGTCTGTATTACATTGCCTATTGCGTTAGATAAAAACTTCGCAGCAGTTACGGGGTCCTGCTGCTCTTCCCTGCCCTTATGCACTCGCTAGCCTTACCACGTGCTTCTGTCCGGAGTACTGTCCGACAGGCAGCGCCTCTTGCCGAAAATTATGCGACACGATTTGCAAGGTTTGTATAACGTTCGCAAGGACCCCTGGGATGCGCAGTTTCTCAGGTCATCCGCGGTCAGCAGCGTGCCGGCGAATACACCTGGAGCTTTTTTGTTTGACATACCACGCCCATAAGATTTGTCCGGACACTTTTCACACGCAGCCGTGATTACGTATCTCAGGTACCATAAGGACGTGCAAAAAAGCCCTCTATTTGGTCGCCACTGCAGGCGATGGCGGCGCTGCACGTGGTTTGGGCGGCCACGCTGCACATGCGGATGCCCATCACCCAATCAATGAAAAGCATAGGGATATGGTGTGCAGTAGCGTGGTGTGTTGTTTCGTGCGCGTCTGTTGTTTCGTGTGTGATGCCGTTTAGTTTATGTGCTTTTGTGTAGCGGAATGACAGTGTTGCGTGCCTGGGTGCATGAAAAGTAAAGTACACGGAAAATAGTTTTAAGACATCCTACGACGACTAAGGGGCTTTTACGCATTGGTAGGGACACTCATGCAAGGACGCGCAGGGAATAAACACAGCCTTGTGTTCCAGGTTGCCGGGCACGAAGTACATGCTTTAGAGTGCTGTTTATTTTGAAGTGTAGGTGGACTGCCGGAGCTAACGTCGTGAGAAGGATAATATATTTTTTTTTGCAAAACCAACCGGGGATATTGATTCGCGCTCAAACTTAGGGCATTGGTCGCGTTTTATGCCAGCCATATTTTTTATAAAAATTAAACAAACACTTTATCGGTCGTTGCGGATATAATATATATGCCCGGTACCCCCCTGCTCCCCTTATGTAACAAACTGCATAGACCGCCCATATTGTTCACGTAATGGAAGGGATCTAAGAAAACTGAGGTGCCACATAATGTCGAGAAGATTGATGTAATATATCGAATATAAAATGTGGCATACATTATATGAAGATTGAGCGTGAAATATAACGCCGATTTCTGCGGTGCTGCACCCCGCATGACGGCTGATCCGCGGGCTGTGCGGCTCCTGCACGGGCGACCGGTGGCTTTCCCGCATGAATCCGGATTACCAAATGGCGGATGATCTCGCAACTCTTAGCTCTCGATGCGAGCTATATAGAGGAACTTAAGACACTTTAAAGACCTCCCTACTACCTCTCATTGGAAAACCGCTGCTAACGCGACAGACAATATGGGTGGCGTTCCACATTCACACTTGGGGTATAAACCCGGGATCGGGAGCTTTGAGTGGCAGTGCACTCGCTTCGCAAAATTCACAAAACTGCAATTATGAAACATAAAGTTGTAGAATAGTGCTTGCCGCGTTACAGCCGAAAGCTTGTGCACATGACCAGAACACGTGCACATAGGAGCACAGAACCATGGTCCTACGCAACCTGTGGCATGTGCTAGTCTGTTTTCTGACGTAATTGGCGCCATGTGATGACGAAGCGAGAGCTATGAAAGGAATGGGAACACGGCATTGGCAGAAAACAAATTTTGGGAAGTAATTACGCCAGAAGAAAAAAAAGAAAGCCAAGAAAAACGCAATAAAGACATGGCAGCAAAGAAGGTATTTGGAGTCGCCAGTTTCTTGCCTTGACACCATGTAAGCAGACACAAGGGCCCTGAAGAATTTGATTTTACAGACGTCAGATATTTGTAATACTTCAGGAAGTGGAAGAGCGATGTAAAGAGCGGTGGTTGATTCGGAGCTTTTGACACCTCTACTACAGAAAAATGAAGCAAGGGCACACAGAAGTCTAGATTTTACTCTGGTCACGATGCGAAATGTTATCCTTTCCTAACTCGATATTATCAGGAGTATCTCAAACAATCGGCAAGCAAGAGTGCCCTCAGTGGCGTTATGTTACGAAGAAGTGAAATCTATGAATGGGACGGGAACAGGGAATTGGCAGAAAACAATGGTATTGGTGTGAGTTTAATGGCACAAGGCCGACATGGGCAAAGAGCGCCAAACACAAAGTTATTTGATGAGGAGGGAACACGAATAAAATCGGTTAAAGACTATGAGCCCGGCTGGTGTAAAGGGCCAGGGTGAAGAACAAGAGTGGTTAAAAGATACATAAGGTGGCTGGTGTATAGAACCAAAGGTAAAACTATGGGGGGTATGAGATGAGTTGTAAGCAGTGAACTTCTGATAGGAACTTAACTGTGCGCTGAACAGAAAACATGGCATCGTATCCTAAGAAGTATGACGGGTGTGGTGGAATATCTCATGTGTGTAGTTGTGGGAAGTGTTTGAGTCGTGCAATGTCGAGTGTCTTAAAATGTATGAGAATGTGGATCACGGAAAGGGTGTCTCCGCACCTGCTGCACAGAGGTCTTAAACATTCAGTGAGAAGGTGCGAGTGCGTTGCATGTGTGTGACCTATCCGTAATCTAGCCAAGGCGGCCTCAGAGTGTCTATTGCGTGTGCCGGTGGTGTATGGTCCCAAGTGTGGTTTTATTGCGTGTAACTTGTCCGTTTTTTCCCTCCAGTGCGTTTGCCATGTTTTTCGAAGTTGTCTGATGTGTGGTTTCACGTCGGTGTAGGGTAATGTGGTTATGTCTACTGTATTCACGCGTGTAGCAGCAGCAGCAATTCGATCCGCTGCTTCGTTCCCGGCTATACCACAGTGGCCAGGCACCCAGAAAATGACCAGTTCAAATTTGTGAACATACACAGACATAATACCCTTGACTATACGATTGACAACGTGGTTTTTGGAAGACTTTGTTGACGACAATGCCCGCCCAACACTCAGGGAATTTGTATAGATAATGGATTGTGGGATGTGACTTTGAAGTATAGGAGTAACAACAAGTACACCGTAAGCCTCTGCCATAAATATACTAGTATTACTATTGAGAGTTCTAGTGACCTTAAGACCGGGCCCATGCGCCACGCAGGACACAGAGGTGGCAGTTCTAGAGGCGTACGTATAAAATTCAGAACATTATTACTTCTGTTACAATTACAAGAAGTGCTGCAGAATTGCACATGTGGGAGCTTGGTTTTTATCTACATGTGTGAAAGATTTGTCGCATGCTACAGGGCGGAGATGCCAATGGGTTATAAAATGTGTTACTGAAGTTTGAATGGTGTCTAAAAAGAAGACAGAAAGCTCTGACGCTTCCTCTCTAACTCTGTAAGAGAAGGGCGCAGAGAACGATGGTCGACTTAAAAGTAGTTCAGTCATAGACGTATGATAAAAAACTGACTTAAAAGAATGGTGAGGCGTGGGTGAAATTTTAAAAGCGTAAAGGAGATCTGTGTATGCTCGCTGACGTTGTAGGTTTCATTTGTTGCACTCTACATACAGGCTTTCAACTGGACTATTCCGGAAGGCGCCACACGCAGGCGGAGCCCCATATGGAGCACTGGGTACAGCATTCTGAGGAATGTTTTAGTGGCTGATCCATAGACAACGCTACCATAGTCCAATCGTGAACCTATTAGGATGGTAAAAGCATGTAAAAGAAGTAGTTTGTCAGCACCAAAAGAAATGTGCGAGAGAACCTTCAGGATAGTCAGTGTTTTTAGGCATTTATGTTTTAGATATTTTATGTGTGGGATGAATGTGAGCTTTTCGTCAAAGATTATACGTAAAAACTTGTGTTCCTTTTTGACAGGAATAAAGACAACTTAGAGTTGAATGTCTGGATCCGGCCAAATGCCACGCCTCTTGGAAAACAAAACACAAGTGCACTTTCCTGGATTAAATTTAACAACGTTGCTATCTGCTTCATGTTGCTTCATGTTGAAATGTCGCTTTGTGCCAAATATCACTTTCCTGAAGTGGTTCTCCTAGGTTCCTGAGAGGTCCTAGGTTCCTAGGTTCCTAGGTTCCTAGAGGTCCTAGGTTCCTAACACCAAATACCTTCTCGAATTTTGAGCGAGAAAGCTGGGTATGGTTCCGGAAAATCAACAGATCCGCAAATGGGCGTCAAAACGTCTCAAAGCCGCTTCCCCCGAACGTTTAGTCGCCACCGTTGCCACACGGAATTCCTTCTCCTGTGGCAGATACAATTAACGTCCTGATGTAGGGGAAATTGCCAGCTTGGAACCCAAGCGTAAGCCCTCAGTTCCTCATCTGGAATTGCTTTCCGTGCGACATTTTCGGTGGTGCCACTTCTCGCCTAAGCACGTGTTCATAACCGGTTGCAAGTTTATGGCTTCACAGTGGGAGAGGGTAATGGAGGTGAAGGGGGAGCGCGCGTGCTCACGCTGCTAGGCTTTGGGCCCTCATCGACAACATGCCCGTTGTGGTGGGGCGACATTTGAACGTTGTGCGGTATTCCTAAATGTGTACGTTTTGAAAATGTCAACTTCGAATGCGTTGTAGTCCAGACGTTTTTGCACTTACGTGGCCTCTGACCAATCGATGTGCTGCGTCACATTCGGCTGTCTACTTTCAGCTTTCAGCCAATCGGGGCTCGCTTGAGACCGACAGTTTGAAATTGATATGAAATGAATGACGCTCAGAATTCTGCCTCTGGACACTTCGCCGCTCTTTGCCACCTTGGCTACTTCGTGGTTCCCAGTGGTCGAGCGGCTTCGGTTGGTGTGTTAGACAGACAGTAAGGCGCCTACGATGCGGGAGGGGAACGAATATCCCCATTTTTTTCCGGTAAAATAGGGATGTTTTCTTCCCCGCTTCATTTTAAATTTCAGCGCTTCTTCTGTGTCCTTCCCTTGTGCCGTTAAATTTCCGCTGTTTCATCATAAAGAAACGCATTTTGTTTTTTTGTACGCCGTTGACTGCGAACAGCGTCGCAGGTGTTACTTCTGCACAGTGTGGAAGGACAATAATTGCTTGCATTCCTCGAAATTTTACCTTGTCTTTTCGGTAATTTTAGCTCTCTTCATTTACGCTTTCCGTGCTCGAGTGCAGTGTTATACGTAAAGGATTTGCAATATCTTTTGGGAACCACCTGACCAGACGAAAGTGACGGGCATCTTTTCATACTTTTCCTCTCCCTCAACTACGCCTCAAAGCCCGGAAATCACAAATAATTATTTATTCATTTATTATGTCAGCTTTTATTACTGATGTTCTACGTTAGCGCATTTTAATGATATACTATGCTCACCAAAAACGGTGAAAATGCGTTTAACCTGCTAATATACATTTTGTGCAAACGAAAAACAATGCATAGTAGGGAGTCTTCGGGTTATATGTTGTGTTTACTTGAGGAATACCTTGTGGCTTTATTTGTTCATTTTTTTTACTTTGGTATATTTTAAATACTCTAGGTATCTGAATTTTTGGTAATGGTATTCTTCATTTAAACAATCCAACCAACAAATGTGTACCCTTCGAAATTTTGACTTGTTGGAGAAAAGGCAAGGCAGAACGTGGTTGGTGCCATGGAAAACTCGGTACAACAGTAAAAACGAATCATGATATTGAGAGGGTGCAATCGCAGATGTGGCCACTAGCAGTTTCAGCAAATAGTGATAAGTTTGCGGTACTCTGTGCCCCTCCTGTTGTATGTTCATAAAATGACTACGCTACCTTACACGCGGATTGTACCTTGAGTTTAATGGATTGGGTGTCTACGGGGATGAACTGAAGGACTGGGCTAAACAGAAGCTCTGGGACGGGGCAGACTACTGCAATTTTGTCCAGAAGTGTGGTGAGAGAGGAGGAGCGAACTAATAGACCAAACGCCTCATATCTTTTAGGCAACTGAAGAGCAATGCCTGCACATTGACTACATTTAAAAGAGTGCTTACATTCCTTCGAGTATTTTTTTCTATTCTGAACAATTGAAATACCCCTTTCCGACAACGTGTAAAAACATCCTCCGTGTTTTGGGCAATCATGACTTCATTGTACGCTCACACGCACGCACGCGCGCTCCCCTTCCCTCCAGATACACACGCACACCCCCACGCCCACGCACACGGGCGCGCGCGCCCGCACGCACACACGCACGCACGCTCACATACAGACACACACCCGCACCTACACGCACGTACTCACGCACACGCAGAGACACGGACAGAGGGATCCCTCCCTGTCTCCGTGTAAGAAATTGTAGTCCTCGCTCCGGACGGAATCTCTATAGCTGATTTGCGGAAATTATTTCACAATAACAACAAAGCATGACGGTATTTGACGAAACCAAACTAACAGTTTTCAGACAGGAGATTCATTTATCTTGTATCTTGACTAACGCCTTCATTGGACGCGCGCACTTAGTATATCATAAATCCCTGCATAATTATTCGGTTGCAGCAATTGCATTCCTGAGAAATCAAACATGATAAATTGAGTATAACGCTTGGCGATGTTGCATAGATGAAATTAACAGGAATGGTGAATTTTACTCACGAATACAAAATAAAAAACTTTGTTTTAGAGTCAGACGCTGCAACATAAAAAAACTTCACACATATAACACCAATATCATGTCAGCCAAAGAAGGAAATAGAGGATTTAAACTAGCGAACCTTGTAGAGTTCCAAGTACACCGTGGTGCAATTCACCGAAGGAGGGCTTCCAGCCATAGCTGTAACATCTTGCACAGGAAGCTTGAACTCCGGTCCATCACTTGAACCAGTCGAGGTTTTGCTTTCAGCTTCTTCTCCCATAACAGCACCACCTGTGCAGAACAATTTGGGAATGTTGGCAGTACTTTTGTTAGCTCCACGCGTTCTCCATGTCATGTTTATTTCCGTGAACGCAGGTCATCCGCTTTGAAAAGTGCGAATTGTTTACTAGTGTAAAGTGCTGTCAGGTATTCATCTATGTAACAAATGATATCTTGTGGCTGGTGCGTTTACGGTCATACTTTGGCGCAAATATGGGGTCGCATGAGTTTGATGACACGACTTGACGTTCTTACTTGCGTCTTTTTAAAGAGCACAGTTCAAAGGAACGATTTTATCGTTTACAGACAATATGCAATGACTCCCTAAGTTCTCTACATGGCTTATGTTGCATTTTTATGCAATTTCTCTTTTATATAAAGAACCGCAAATAAGAAATATAGATTACATGTGACGAGTGTTTGGTTAAAACAAAGAAATGACAGGAAAAATTTGCGAATTATTTTGCAAAAAATAGAGAAAGGCAAGAAGTAGAGGACGTTTTGGTCGTTCTAATTCACACTGTACCTCAAAAAAGGAGTACACACTGCAATAAACGGCGATATTGCGCGTGCACAGTTTGCAGATATACCATACAGTATACCATACCTTTTCAGTGAGTGTTGAGCTGGCGGGAAGAAGGTTAACTGTGTGAATGCACAAAATAGTGATGTCACAACTTTTTTTGCCTTGTGCTTTCAGGTTAGGTTGGTATGAAATAAGTGAGCCGTTAATTGCGGGGTTTTCCTTAGTAGCCGTAGTATAAACATTTGCGTGCAGCCTAATTTTATGTTTATCTCGTTTCGACAGAATAAAGTATACATGTTGATTTGCAAAACAACTTTAAATTATCCTACTAGTCGACGTAGTTGAGTAAGACAGCTTCCAAACACTCTGAGTATGAAATGTCGTGGAATCGCTGTTCCCTCAAAACAAAATTTATTTTGATGTATGGCGGCTTGCCTGGTAATTTTTAGAACAAACAGCAAAATATTATCGTAGGCACATATACGTTTCTTAGATGTTGGCATCTCACGATTTATTTAAGAATTTAGCGCTTCCAAAAGTCCGGTCCAAACCCAGTCCGAAAGTGCCCATAAAACAAGTACCAAATTTTCCAATACAAAATGCGCCAAATTACATTTTTCAATTTGAACTTTTCAGCGTGAAAACAATATTTGCACCATTCTAACGCGCCACCTGTTTTAAACCACTGGGAAGTTTAAAATCAAGAAAAGACAGCGTTGCCCCGATTATAGTTTTATTTTATTTATACGTTTTACATATTATTTGGCGCACGCAACTATAGCAGAAAAAACCGCTTGAGTTTGATGAACTTGCTTATCTATCTCCTGCCGGCTTTAAAACTTGAGCAGTGAACATAGAAAGCGTTTGCTTTCTCAAGCGCCTTCATAATTTCTGACGTCACGGGCTGTTCCTGTATGAGTTCCGTCATGTATCGAAGTTTTGGAAAACATTTATGTTCAGTGATGATGAACGCTTGTATGTAATTATAATTCTGTTTTTTTTACGCCAATCTTGCATCAAGTCTCCGGGGCGAACTGTGTGTGTGTCACTGAGCCACTTGGTTTCCCATGATGCCAGAAAGGAAAATTACTTTCTCTTCAAATACGTTTCAAAGTGGTGCATCATCGTGGCCATTACAGTCGAAATAAAGTGCTAATTTAACAGCCGAAATAAAGTACTAATAAACTACTAAGTACATGTATCCTGATGACTTCATAATCTATCGAACAGTAATTAGCCCTCACGATCAGACTATTCTGTAGCAAGGCAAATGGCGCGTCGAATGGCTTCTATCTGTCAACCCAAAGAAATTCAAATTTGTTTCCTTTTCCCGCAGTAAAAATAAGTTCGGGATTTTATATAATTTCGCGAACGTCCCTGTGCAGTCTCGACCATCTAAAAATGTCTTGGTGTCACTATGTTTTGCGATATTGCTTGGAATGCGCATTACAACAAAAGTCATTACACCTGCAAACAAAACACTAGGTTCTCCGAAACGTCACCTACGTTATTCAACGCCACATGTAAAGTTTCTCGCGTATGAGTTACTAATCAGATCGAAGCTCCAATATGTCGCCCCCATATGGAAGCTCCCCAAAACATGGCTAATTAACGGGTGAATCCGTCCAAAATTGCGCCACCCGATTCATTCGCTCTCTGTACTCCTACTACATCAGCTATCAACCTTTAAAGCCCAATCCGGTTTGTAGTAACCGGCATCCGGGCAAGCGTGGAAAACGTTGCTTTATTTCCCGAGGCGCGCACTGGCAGCCTCACAACTGAAGGACGCGCACCCAAGCCGGGTGCGCCAATTTATACACAAAGCGTCGCTGCTGCGCACGCGCTGCTAGCCAACCGCTGCGCTGATAACACGATCGCGACACGACACTCCCTCCCTGCACAATTCTAAAAACTATCGTAGGTCAAACGGTCCGGTGGTCGTCGTTCCCTGTTGCTCCTCCGCAAAGGGACCGCTTCTTCATTGCTGGCCGACGGCGCTACCGTGGCACGTGTAGCCGGCTCGGCAAGGCGTTCCGTTGTAATTGCAGCAGGGACCACGTCAGGTGCATGAGGCAGTTCGCATTCAGGGTGGTTGTCTGGATGATTGGTCGATTCAACGCAGGATGGTCGCAGATGGTCAGCGTGCACGAACCTCACTTTGTTTCCGACGCACACCAAATAGGTTGACGGAGACTTGACACGCGTCACTCTGCCAAGCCACCATTTCACCACATCACCGCGCACAGAACGCACCAACACACTGTCACCCACAGCAAACACTCGGGGCCGACCTCTTCGCTTGTCCGCCAGAGTTTTCATTTTCTCCCTCCTCACAACCATTTCATTTCGAGTGTCTGGCCGTAGCAACGACAACCTGGTCCGCAGTTTCCTTCGCAGGAATAATTCCGCGGGTGTCCTTCCCGTAAAAGTGTGAGGAGTTGTGCGGTAAGAAAACAAAAAGTTGTCTAGTCTGTGTTGAAGAGACCTCGTAGTGCCTTTTTCAGAATCTTCTAGATTCTGTTTGAGTAGTGCTTTCTTGGTGGATTGCACCGCGCGCTCCGCAGCTCCGTTAGACTGCGGATGATAGGGGGGTGTCAGTGTGTGCCTAACACCATTCGATGAAAGAAAGTCTTCGAACTCTTGTGCACGAAACTGCGGACCATTGTCAGTTACCACTTCCAAAGGAAGTCCATGCGCAGCAAACCAAGATCGCACAACTTCAATCGTCTTCGCGGCAGTTGTTACACCCATAGGTTTAATTTCCAACCATTTGGAGTAGGAGTCTATGGCTAGCAGAAACATTTTTCCTTTTTCTTCTGCAAAATCAAGATGTACTCTTTCCCATGGGTTTTGGCACACTTGCCATGGTGTCAAAGGTACAGGTTGAGCTTCAGGAAGGACAGACTGACAAATTTTGCACTTCCGCACAGTTTCTTCCAGGGCGCTATCCATGCCTGGCCACCATAGCATTGACCTTGCTACCGCTTTCATTTTGGTTATCCCTAAGTGCTGTGCGTGCAGCAACCCCAAGACAACACTGTGCAAGGACTGCGGCACAACTACGCGATTCAGCCACACAATGCATCCGTTATCTACACTGAGTTCAAACCGGCGCAACCAGAATGGCTTTAAGTGCTCGGGTACAGTTTTTTTCCAGCCGTGCCATATCATGTCACGAACGACACTCAACAGTTTGTCCTGTCTAGTTTCGCGCTCAATATCTTTCGCTGTCAGCGGCAACTCATTCAGTGGCGCAAAATAAAAAATATCTTCACTGTGGTCGTCCGTGTCCGGCAGCGGCAAGCGAGACAACGCGTCCGCATGACTGATAGCCGACCCTGGCTTATGCTTTATCTTGTAGCGATAGTTCGCCAAAAATGTGACCCATCGATGCACTCTTGCAGTTGCAACAGCGCTGCCCTGCCGTTTAAGATCAAGCAGGGTTGTCAGGGGTTGGTGGTCCGTTAACACGTTGAAATCTCGCCCGTAAAGGTACTTGTGAAATTTTTTCACCGCGAAAACTATGCTCAGGGCTTCTTTTTCTATTTGCGCATAGTTACGCTCGGACGGGGACAACGACCGTGAAGCAAAAGCGATGGGTTTTTCATTCCCGTTTTCAACGTGCGATAACACAGCCCCTAGCCCGTATTCCGATGCGTCACACGTGATTTGCAGTGGCTTTTTTACATCGTAGAGCTGCAAGACGCTTTTGTCGGACAGCATTTTCTTGCAAGTTGCGAACGCCTCGTCGCACTTACGCGACCAATGCCATCTGCTCTCCTTGCGGAGCAAGTCGTGCAGCGGTTCTAGAATCGTAGCCAAATTTGGCAGAAACTTTCCATAGAAATTTACTAAGCCCAAAAAGGCCTTCAGCTGCGTCACGCTAGTAGGTTTCGGCGCCTCTTTGATGGCCACGACCTTTTCGGCCGTAGGGTGCAAGCCATTTTTGTCAATGTCATGCCCCAAATACGTTATGCGCTGCTGAAAGAGCCTACACTTCTTGGCATTTACTTTGATACCATGTTCACTCAGGCGTCTTAGCACCTCCTCCACTCTGTCGTAACACTGCTTGTAGTCTACTCCGGCTATGACAATGTCATCCAAGTAGCAGGCAGTGCCAGGCATACCTTGCAGGATTTGATCCATTACAGCTTGGAAAATTGCTGGAGCACACGCTACGCCATAAGGCAAGCGACGGAACCTAAAAAGGCCCATGTGAGTGTTTATGGTGAGCAATTCTTGTGCTTGCTCATCCAGTTCCAGCTGAAGGTACGCCTTCGACAGATCAATGACAGAAAACACGGTTCCGCCTTCGAGTGTGGCAAAAATATCCTCGGGCAGCGGCAAGGGGTAATGATCGACTTCAATGGCAGGATTTACTGTGATTTTGTAATCCCCACAGTGCCGAAGTTCTGTTCCGTCTTTCTTTGGAACAATCACAAGAGGCGTCGCCCACTTGCTGTGCCTTACCCGATACACTACCCCCGCTTTTTCGAGATTAGCGAAATCTTGCTCGACTCGCTCGCGCAAGGCGTATGGCACTGATCGCGCTTTGCAGAACACTGGGCATGCGTTCTCTTTAAGTACAATGCTTGCTTTGAATCCCTTGATAGCACCAAAACCAGCATTAAATACATCACGGTACTTTTCAGTGAGGGGCGTTTCCCTTTCCAATGCCTGCACGGAAAAAACCTCACGCCAGTTGAGTTTTATCTTTGAAAGCCAATTTCGGCCAAACAGCGTAGGCATCCTTGCGCCTTCAGACTCTTTAGCAATCACCAGAGGCAATTTGAAACACTGTCCTTGATACTCAACTGTTACGTCGGCTACTCCAGCAACCGCGACAGGCGTACCGTTGTACGTCATTAATTTCACATCCTCTTGCGTGAAACTGGCATTAGGAAAGTGCCTCGCCCACTCTACTTCCGAAATAATCGACACGGCCGCACCCGTATCAATTTCCATAGGAACTACCTTCCCATTTATCGTAACGTTTACTCTAAATGGGGGTGTGTCGGAACGGTTCACGTGACACAAAGTAAGCAAATCTCTAGCCTCCTGCGGCTCTACACTATGCACAAGTTTCGTTTTACACATTTTCGCAATGTGACCCTTTTTTTTACATTTGAAACAGTCACTAGTCAAAAAAGGGCAACTCACAGGAGGCTGGTGTCCTGCACACCGGTGACAGCTCGTTTTAGTCCCTTGCGACGCCTTCTTGGCAGGGCTCGTTTTTCTTCGTCCCGCTTTGCTTGGTTTTCCTTTTTGCGGAGATTTCTGCGTCCCTCGTTGCCAGTACACTTCCGTACTGTCAGAAGATGCTCCCGACTTGTTTGGTTGCAGCATCTCTTTCGTGTCCTGGCTCGCTGCTTCCATGGCGATGGGGACCTTGCACGCATGCTCCCACGTGATTTCTTCGTCCGGAAGGGCAAGTAACCTGCAGCGTACGGCTTCAGTGCGCAATCCCGCCACCAGCCGATCCCGCAGAGCGTCGTTCAGGAAATTGCCGAACTCGCATGTCGAAGCCAGCTTCTTCAATTCCACTATGAAGTCTGCCACGCTTTCATGTGGCGCTTGTTGGCGTTGGTTGAACCGATAGCGTTCGGCGACCAGTGAACGTTTTGGAGTGTAATGTTTCTTCAGCACACTCACCGCTTCCACGTACGATGCCTTGGCCGGTGTCTTGGGCAGCAGTAAGCTCCGGAGCGTGACATAAGCGGTTTCCCCTATGGCCGTTAAGAAGACTTGCAGTTTCTTCTCTGCAGCGATGTCATTGGCGGCAGCAAACAATTCGAAGCGTTCCAAGTACACCTCGAAATTACCGCTGTCCGGCTGGAACTCCGGCAACGTGCCGACGGTTTTGCTGTGCACAACGGGCGCTGTCATTTTAGAAGCTCGGTGCGGATCCCATCCTCGTCGCCACTTGTAGTAACCGGCATCCGGGCAAGCGTGGAAAACGTTGCTTTATTTCCCGAGGCGCGCACTGGCAGCCTCACAACTGAAGGACGCGCACCCAAGCCGGGTGCGCCAATTTATACACAAAGCGTCGCTGCTGCGCACGCGCTGCTAGCCAACCGCTGCGCTGATAACACGATCGCGACACGACACGGTTGATCAACATTCTCAGTTCGCCTCTGTATCGCCATCATTTCTCCTTTCATACAATGTTTCATTCTTCCCTCAGCGCGATCGCTTACGTCCTCTCCCCGACATGCACTTCACACCGCACCAGCCACCCACTTCGTGTCCGGATATCATACCAGAACTGTTAATTTTGTGGGCTCTTCTTTTCAGCGCGCAGCCAATGATTGCAACTACCTTCCTGCTCCTTTGTTTTCTTCACCGGCCCACAAACATTTATTCAAAGTGTTACAACTCAGCTGTGTAGCGAAAACAAATGTGTTCAAATATTTTCCTTTCCAGCGTTTCCACCTCACAAGTAATGCCCCTAAGTGGGGTCCCCAAGGAAATAAAATCAAAAGAAACCGAAAAAATTCACTACCCCTCTGTGAAGAAGGCAACGATGAGTGAACACAAAGATTTCAAAAATAAAGTTTTACACCAAACAAACGATTCCAAGATTATGGCGTAAGATTGTCCGTTCTTCATGGAATACCTGGTTCTTATTGGGACAGTTCACTACACGGTGATCGGGCTTTGTAGTGCTTCAGTGATGCGGGCATTCTATGGCGTTCCTAATTCATCGCAGCCGGCGACAACAGGGGCCTGCGTGACATTTCGAACTTATGCAAAATCTGTATATATATTGGCGGTACACGGTTCGCCATTTTCGCCAATTTTTATAAACTTTCATATTTATCTAGTATTTCAAAATTTTCTCCAAGCGTTGTCCTCGTTTACCCTAATATAACGATTACAGTTGGGACTTCCGCAAAATCTTCATTATTGAGAGAAATGCAACTGTACGTATTTTCGGTCATACGGTTTTTCATATTTTTTCTTTTTTGATATTTTTTCAAAATTTATTTCGACCAGTTATCTCCAAATACGCTATTATACAGATTGCACTTGGAAGTTTCGCGAAATCTGCCTTATTGTGCAAAGGTAGGTCGTTACACAGTCTGCCTTTTTTCGTAACGTTTTAGATTCTTCTTTTTTTAGTTTTTCAATATATCGTTCGACCAAGTGACGCTTTTATAAAAATTACCGGTGAAACTTTTGCAAAATGTGCATTATCGTTTAAATGCCGTGCGTTGACTTGTCTGCCAATTTCTGCATTTTTTTTATGTATTCCCTTTTTCCCAAATTTCGGTCGACCAATTATCTTCATTTACCTATTAGAGTGATAACAGCTGGAAATTCCACGAGATCTGTATTATTGTGGGAATACGGAGCGGTAAACGTTTGGCCCGTCTTGGTATTTTGAGCTTTTATTTTACCGAAATTTTGTGCGACCAATTATCTCTATTTAGTCTAGTATAACGATTAGAGGTGGAAGTTACGCGACATCAGAATTTTTTTGGAAATGTGGGACGTTACACCGTCCTAGCTGTGGCAGTAGTCGGCAAAAAATGATGCGCATTATTATAGCTGCGTGCGCCGTACTAACTCAGCGCAGCCACGAAGTTGGCATTCGCCGAACGCGGTGGAAACACAAAACAAAACGCTCACACTCCGAGCTATGGCAACCCATTTTGAGTTTGGACTTTCGTACCTTTTTTGTGCTGTAGATACACTGTTCGTCGCCCAGGTGAGTGGTATGTACCATAATGCGCGCGCTGCCTTCTCCGTATTTCAATTTACCATGATAGTACCACATGTTCAGAAAACGTTTCGGCACATTTGGATTCTTTGTATTATATTACGGGACTAGTGTCGTGATGTGCTGCTCTCTTCAACCGTAGGATACAGAGAAAGTGCGTCGCTAAATTATAAATAAAAGGATAACCGGGCTTTGTAATTATAGAGTTGTTTAAAGCCATCACGTAACAGGGAACCCTACAGCCATAGTATTTGGAAAGGGCAATTTTGTGTCATTTAAGATGTCTTTTCTAATTGACATTATATTAAAACCCCGACTTCGACCGTTAACATACAAGGCAGTGCCAAGAAATCCTTCATTGGGTTTTACGGACAGCAATACTAAAAAAATTGTTTCACTTCCTGTTACGTTTTTAGGACAGCTTGAATTTGCTCCAAAGTTTGAAGACTCAATGGGTAAAGACATTGAGTACCCTTTAGTCGTTGTTCTGCCAAATAACAGATGCTAGGTGAAGCGCGCTAGGCACAGACAGCTAAACGTGCAATCATCATTACGTTACATTTATTTCAAAAAGAGCGAAGGCCAGCAAAAGCGTCCGATTCACAGACTATCGGCCTCTTTCAAAAAATGTCTGAGTGTTCGTGTGAACGAAGTATGTTTGTTATTTTCTTTTAAAACTCGCTTGTTTTAACTAAGCATATCCTCAAAATTGCTATCGTTCAAGCAGATAATGGCATATCGTCATAATATCGTACCCTTATAATGACTGAACTGAAAATATCTTCCAACAACAAAACAAATGAAATGCACAAATACACAAAGCACATACTGCAAGTGAAAAATATCTTATAAGGGAATATTCCCGATAAATGACTAAACGTAACATCACCTGAATACAAGTTGTGAAGAAGAACAACCGCTACAAACTTCCAGGCGTAAGCACTCGCCATTTTCGTAAGGAGCACACTCCACAGAAATGTACTTCGGTGCTTAAGCTGAACCGTTCATACGTACAGAAACCAACGAAATCTAGCCGCGTACTTTCGTGAAGCCACCACAGCGGACGGAAAGGATATCACCTCTCATATCTGCTTGCAACTCGAAGCGGACTTTGCTGCCTTAAAGATTAAAATTTGTCATTTTTTAAGCCAGTGTTGCTTCAGAGGTTAAAAAAGAGGATGGTGAAACATCAGATGCTCCGTGTCTTTCGCGCTGCTCACAGTGCGTCAAAACCTCTATTTGTGCATGTGTATACATATATTGTGTTCCGCAGCAGAATCCTTCGTAAAGGAACAGGGATGAATCAGCAGCGGCGTGTGCTAAATGAGACCGAAAGGCGATGAAGAGGATGACCAGAGCTGGTGTCGCGTTCGGCTAGAGTGAGGCTTGATAAGGTTTTCTGCCTCTCAGTGCACCTTTCTAAATATTATGAAATGTAATATAGTATAGTAATATAATATATTATAATATAATATAAAATACAGTAAATATATATATATATATATTTATATATATATATATATATATATATATATATATATATATATATATAGTTAAGAGAAAAGGTCCCTTACTATGAGGTTAGCAATACGATAGAGAAGTCAAACTGAACAACATAACAGCATTTATTCTAACGTTTCGACCAGCGACCGGTCTTTTTCAAAGATGATCTTTTAAAAAGGCCGGTCCCTGGTCGAAACGTTGGAATAAATGCTGTTACGTTTTTCAGTTTGGCTAATATATATATATATATATATATATGTATATATATATATATATATATATATATGTAACGAGTCGGATACACAGCAAGACCAATAACAAACAATGTTTACTTACGTAGCGGCAACGGGACTTGCCTTCATCAGAGTAAAGTTACATGATTTTGCTGTCGCAAACATTTTGAACACATTTGTTATATAGGTATGCATAAAACTGTGAGAAGGAGCGGAAAATGTTTCGGAAAAGGAGAGTGGGCATACAGTCAGGCTACGCCTGTGTTACAACATCAACAAACAAACAAACAAAAAAAAACAAAAAAAGGGGGGGGGGGGAGCGAAAGAGAGAAAAAGGGGTCGTGTTAACAATGCAGCGTTCAAGGTTGCACCATGACGGGTCAACGTATGCCGCGCCTGCTGCAAGTTCAGACAATGGGGGAAACTGGACAACCGCGGCTTGAAAAGAAAGGGCATAGTATACAGTGGCTGGGGAGACTGGTTCGGGGGGAAGCGAAGATGGGTGTGCCCCCCGCGGATGAAGAGAATAGATAGGGGGCACAAAAGAGCATTTGACAGAAGCTAGCAATTGAACAAGAAATAGGTAGGGTCACAAAAGGTTAAACATGAATAGATCACAAAGAGTTAAACATTCTTAAGTGGTGGTGGGAACGAGGCCTCCTTCCCCAGGACAAATGGCATTGTTGAGCCGCATTAGGCTAATAAATCTGCTGTATTAGGAGAGTTTCTGCGAATTCTGATGGCAAACTCGAGGGTAGAAATAATGAACATAGTTATAAAAATTATGAAGCCGCTAATTTTAATCGAGGGATAAGCACGTTAGTTTTCCGTATCTTTCATTAATTCCAAGTGTGGCGGACCCAAACTTATAAATGAGATAAGATTCCCGAACCTCGCGGTCCTGGTGCGTTTTGAAGGCGGATTCTAAAATCGTTGCTTTAAGATGTTCAAATGCATGCCCGGGACTGTTCACATGTCTTGACAGGGGCAAATAAGGGCAGCTTATACTGAAACGCCCTTCCGAATACGGTTCAATAATCACCGCTCTCATGCAAAAAGCTGCCCTTATTTGCCCCTGTCAAGACATGCGAACAGTCTCGGGCATACATTTGAACATCTTAAAGCAACGATTTTAGAATCCGCCTTAAAACGCACCACGACCGCGAGGTTCGGGAATCCTATCTCATTTATAAGTTTGGGTCCGCCACACTTGGAATAATTGAAAGTTACGAAACACTAACGTGCTTATCTTTCGATTAAAGTTAGCGGCTTCATAATTTTTATAACTATGTTCATTATTCCTACCCTCGAGTTTGCCATCAGAATTCGCAGAAACTCTTCTAATACAGCAGATTTATTAGCCTAATGCGGCTCAACAATGCCATTTGTCCTGGGGAAGGGGGCCTCGTTCCCACCACCACTTAAGAATGTTTAACTCTTTGTGATCTATTCATGTTTAACCTTTTGTGACCCTGCCTATTTCTTGTTCAATTGCTAGCTTCTGTGAAATGCTCTTTTGTGCCCCCTATCTATTCTCTTCATCCGCGGGGGGCACACTCATCTTCGCTTCCCCCCCAACCAGTCTCCCCAGCCACTGTATACTCTGCCCTTTCTTTTCAAGCCGCGGTTGTCCAGTTTCCCTCATTGTCTGAACTTGCAGCCCGCGCGGCATACGTTGACCCGTCATGGTGCAACCTTGAACGCTGCATTGTTAACACGACCCCTTTTTCTCTCTCTCGCTCCCCCCCCCCTTTTTTTGTTTTTTTTGTTTGTTTGTTTGTTGATGTTGTAACATAGGCGTAGCCTGACTGTATGCCCACTCTCCTTTTCCGAAACATTTTCCGCTCCTTCTCACAGTTTTATGCAAACCTATATAAGAATTGTGTTCAAAATGTTTGCGACAGCAAAATCATGTAACTTTTCTCTGATGAAGGCAAGTCCCGTTGCCGCTACGTAAGTAAACATTGTTTGTTATTGTTCTTGCTGTGTATCCGACTCTTTAGTTATACTATATATATATATATATATATATATAGTGTGAAAGAAGAAGCTCACAAAGAGGGCGTAGAAAGAGCATGAGTATAGAGTAGGAGACCCGGCAAGAATAATAACAGAGTAATTTACTTCCGTATCGGCAAGGGGATGGCGTACCTTGGACAGGGTAAAGTTGACATCGCTGCAAACCTTACTCTAATCAACGCAAGTCCCGTATCCGAAACGTGAGTAATTGTTCTTGTAAATATTCCGGCCGGGTCACCGACTGCTCAGTAAAAATATATATTTACACAAACACACACACACACACACCTATATATATAAATATATATAGAATAAGGGTTAATTTCATAATTCACCGAGCCCGTCATTTCCTATTTCTGATTCGCTATATATTTATATATATATATAGATATATATATCTCAAAGTTGCAGTTCTTATTGCCAGTGCTGTTTGGCGTTTTAACAGTGTTTTATAGTGCCGAATGAGGTAGGATTGCATTTTTTTTTGCAGGAATAAATAATTGAAAATTCAAGTCGAGATAAAATGCGCCGTTTTTTTCCGGAAGCGGGAATCGAACCCGCAACCTCCGCATAACGCGTGCGGTGCTGTACCATTGAGCTAGTTCCGCGGCGACTCCCTTCTCGACTATAAGGCGGGGTTTTGTATTTACGACTGCTCAGAGCCAGGTCAACTAGCGCCGCCCCTCGACCAACGCGGGAAGACGTAGAACGTCTTTTCCCAGCGGCCGCACGTAAGACGCGGTCGGAAGTCGGGGATAGCCAAAGGCATTTCAGACTGCTGAAGCCAGAACCCTCGTAATGCATTTTGTAGAACAGAGACGTACGGGACGACGGATTCCGTAAGGACACATATCAAAGTTGCAGTCCTTATTGCCAGTGCTGTTTGGCGTTTTAACAGTGTTTTATAGTGCCGAACGCCAAACAGCACTGGCAATAAGGACTGCAACTTTGATATGTGTCCTTACGGAATCCCTCGTCCCGTACGTCTCTGTTCTACAAAATGCATTACGAGGGTTCTGGCTTCAGCAGTCTGAAATGCCTTTGGCTATCCTCGACTTCAGACCACGTCTTACGTGCGGCCGCTGGGAAAAGACGTTCTACGTCTTCCCGCGTTGGTCGAGGGGCGGCGCTAGTTGACCGGGCTCTGAGCAGTCGTAAATACAAAACCCCGCCGTATAGTCGAGAAGGGAGTCGCCGCGGAACTAGCCCAATGCTAGAGCACCGCACGCGTTATGCGGAGGTTGTGGGTTCGATTCCCGCTTCCGGAAAAAACGGCGCCTTTTTTCTCGACTTGAATTTTCAATTATTTATTCCTGCAAAAAAAAATGCAATCATACCTCATTCGGCACTGTAAAACACTGATAAAACGCCAAACAGCACTGGCAATAAGGACTGCAACTTTGATATGTGTCCTCACGGAATCCCTCGTCCCGTACGTCTCTGTTCTACAAAATATATATATGTATATATATATATATATATATATATATATATATATATATATATATATATATATTGAGTGACGTGTGAACAACGGATGGTCGAACCGTTTCGGCATGTACCGGTAACAGTTATTTCTTTTTTTCGGTTCAGTTCCGGTTTTCTGTTCAGTGGTTCGGTCCCGGTATGAAAACCCGATATATATATATATATATATATATATATATATATATATATACACACAAGTAAAGAAAACTTCGAACAAGGTACAAACCGTGATTGTTGCCAACGTTTCAGCAAAGAGACTTGCCTTCGTCAGTGCAAGTCTCTGACGAAGGCTCTGAGGAAGGCAAGCCTCTTTGCTGAAACGTTGGCACCAATCGTGGTTTCTACCCTAATCAAGGTTCCCTTTCCTTGTGTTCTCTACCATCTTCAAGATTTGATATCTCCCAGGATTTTATCTGTCTCTCTCTCTCTCTCTGTCTTTATATACATATATATATTTATATATATATATACATATATATATATACATACATATATATATTTAAATATATACATATCAAGGTTGCAGTCGTCATTGCCAGTACTATTCGGCTGTTTCTGAAATATTTAATAGTGCCGAATGACGTGTGTTTGTCATGTTTCTTTGATACAGTGATAAATAGGCGAAAATAAAAGTCGAGAAAAAATCCGCCGTTTTTTTCCGGGGCGGGAACCGAGCCCACATCTCCGTAATACGCGTGTGGTGCACTCACCAATTATGCTATCCCGCAGCGGCTTCTCTCTCGAATTTCCCGCTGAGGTTTATATTTACAAGTGCTCGGAGGATGGTCAGCTAGCTTCGCCCCTCGACCACCGCGGGAGATGTAGAACGTCTTTTTTTCCCAGCGGCCGCTACGCAAGACGTGGTCGGAGGTCGGGGTTAGCAATTGGCATATCCGAACTGCTGGAGCCACAGCCCTCGTATTGTATGTAGCAGAAGATAAAGATACAGGATGAAGGACTCGGTAAGGGCACATATCAAGGTTGCAGTCGTTATTGCCAGCGCTATTCGGCGATGACGACAATGGAATTCGGAAATTCGGCCTTGTCCCGTATCTTTCTGTTCTGCTACACGCATTACGAGGGCTCTGGCTCCAGCAGTTCAGATATGCCAATTGTTAACCCTGACCTCCGACCACGCCTTACGTGGCAACCGCTGTGAAAAAGAGACGTTCTACGTCTCCCGCTGTGGTCGAGGGGAGCGCTAGCTGACCGGCCTCAGAGCACTTGTAAATATTAACCCAGCGGGAAAGTCGAGAGAGAAGCCGCTGCGGGATAGCATAAATGGTCAGTGCACCACACGCGTGATGCAAAAATGTCGACTCGACTCCCGCTCCCGGAAAAAACGGCGGATTTTTTCTCGGCCTTTAGTTTTGCCTATTTATCACTGTATCAAAGAAACATGACAAACACACGTCATTCGGCACTACTAAATATTTCGGACACAGCCGAATAGCACTGGCACTGACGACTGCAACCTTGATATGTGTCCTTACCGAGTCCCTCGTTCTGATATATATATATATATATATATATATATATATATATATATATATATATATATATATATATATATATATATATATATATATATATATATATATATATATATATATATATCTATATATATATATATATATATACATATATATATATATAATCATCATCATCATCACCAGCCTATCTACGCCCACTGCAGGGCAAAGGCCTCTCCCATTATTCTCCAATTACCTCGGTCCTGTGCCAACTGTGACCAATTTATCCCCGCAAACTTCTTGATCTCATCTGCCCATCTAACTTTCTGCCGCCCCCTGCAACGCTTGCCTTCTCTAGGGATCCACTCTGTTACCCTTAATGACCAGCGGTTATCTTGCCTTCGCATTACATGCCCTGCCCACGTCCATTTCTTCTTCCTAATTTCTACTAATATGTCTTTAACACCAGTTTGCACTCTGACCCACTCCGCTCTCTTCTTGTCCCTTAATGTTACACCTATCATTTTCCGCTCCATTGCCCGCAGAGTCGTTCTCAATTTAAGTTGAACTCTCTTAGTAAGCCTCCAAGTTTCTGCCCCGTAGGTGAGTACCGGTAAGATGCAGCTGTCATACACTTTCTTCTTCAGCGACAATGGTAGGCTGCTATTCATTATCTGAGAATGTCTGCCATATGCACCCCACCCCATTCTGATCCTTCTAATTATCTCTGCCTCATGGTTGGGATCTGGGGTCACAACTTGGCCCAAGTAGATATATTCGCTTACCACTTCCACTGCCTCGCCACCTATCTCAAACTGCTGTGCTGTCCCGAGGTTATTGATCATTACTTTAGTTTTCTGCATATTAATTTTCAGGCCCACGGTTCTACTCTGTTCGCCCAGTGCGGAAAGCATGCTTTGCAATTCGTCCCCCGAGTTACTTAGTAAGGCAACGTCATCAGCAAATCTGAGGTTACTGAGGTATTCTCCATTAACCCTTACTCCCACCTGTTCCCAATCCAACGTTCTGAATACTTCTTGTAAGCATGCTGTGAATAACATTGGAGAGATTGTGTCTCCTTGTCTGACACCCTTCCTTATAGGTATTTTCCTGCTCTCCCTATGGAGGATGATGGTAGCTGTAGACCCACTGTAGATATCCTCTAGTATTCTTACATAATGCTCATCTACCCCCTGGTTCCGTAATGCCTGAATGACTGCTAGGGTTTCGACCGAGTCAAATGCTTTCTCATAATCTATGAAGGCTATATATAGGTGTTCAGTATACTCAGCGCACTTCTCTATCACCTGATTCATCGTGTGAATATGGTCCATTGTTGAATAACCTTTACGGAACCCTGCTTGTTCTTTAGGTTGACTGAAATCTAAGGTTGCAGAGATTCGGTTAGCGATTACCTTGGTAAATACCTTGTAGACGACTGACAGTAAGCTGATCGGCCTGTAATTTTTCAAGTCCTTCATGTCGCCTTTCTTATGGATTAGGATGATGTTCGCGTTCTTCCAAGATTCCGGTACCATTGCGGTCATTAGGCATTGCGTATACAGGTTTGCCAGTTTTTCAAGTACAATTTCTCCGCCATCCTTCAAGAGGTCTGCTGTTATCTGATCCTCACCAGGTGCTTTGCCCCCTTTCATTTCTTTCAAAGCCTTCCTTACTTCTTCGGTCGTTACTGGTGGGATGTCTATCTCCTCTGAACTACTGTCTCGTTCGGCATTATCCTGTATGTCCCGGCTACTGTACAGATCCCTATAGAACTCCTCGGCCACTGTGACTATTTGATCCCTATTTGTGATGACATTGCCTTGCTTATCCTTAAGTGCATACATCTGATTTTTTCCCACGCCAAGACGTCTCTTCACTGCTTTCAGGCTACCTCCGTTCTTTACAGCGTATTCGATCCTCTCCATATTATACTTCCATATGTCAGCTGTCTTACGCTTATTGATTAACTTCGAGAGCTCGGCTAGTTCTATTTTGTCAGCTGCGGTAGAGATTCTTATGGTTTGCCGTTTCCTGATTAGATCTTTCGTCTCCTGAGAAAGTTTACCAGTATCCTGTCTAGCCATAGTGCCCCCGACTTCTATTGCACACTCCGTGATGATGCGTGTAAGGTTGTCGCTGGCTTCCTGTGTCGTAAGCTCGGCTTCCTCGTTAAGGGCGGAATATCGGTTCTGCAGCGCGATCCTGAATTCTTCTACTTTACTTCTTACTGTTAGTTCGTTTATCGGCTTCTTTCGTACTAGCTTGTTGCGGTCCCTCCGTAAATCTAGCCTAATTCGAGATCTTACCATACGGTGGTCACTACACATTACCCTTACTAGCACTTCCACATCCTGCACGACGCCAGGGTTATCGCATAATATGAAGTCTATTTCATTTGTGTGCTCCCCATTCGGGCTCCTCCAGGTCCACTTCCGACTCTCCCGTTTACAGAAGAAGGTATTCATTATGCGTATTCATTAAGGTATTCATTATTCATTATCATATATCTATATATGAGACAGAAATAATGTTTGAAGGGTCAAGAAAACCTTGAAAAGTAAAGGGGATGATGTGGGAGGTCATTGAAACAGAAAAAGGGTTTGAAAAGATAGAAACTGGAGAAACAATGCCCGCCGGGTGGGATCCCAACCCACGACCTCCACAATACCGGTCTGGTGCGATGACCGCTACGCTACCGGCGGGGCTATTCTCCCCTCCACTTTCTGGGGTATTGTTATGAATGTAATTTTTTTCTGTGCCTAAGGCTGGTAGCCCGCTCCACTCCAACTTCTCAGGGTGAAGGGGCCTTGTTTTTAACCCCCGGGCCGTGCCTCGAGTGTCTACGACATGTCGAGAGTGGTCAACCAGCGCTGAACCCTCTGCAGCTCCCTATGCCACCAAGACCGTCAGAACAGAGGCCCTCGCTATGCAGATAGCGGATCAGAATGGGAAATGAGGGGCTCCTTGATTTAAGACAGAAGTAAGGGTTGGGATTCAAGAAAACCGCGGTAAGCTAAGGGGAGGATGTTGTAGTCTTTAAAACAGATTAAGGATTTGTAAAGATAGAAAGGAAGTGAAGAAAAAATGCTCGTCGGTGGGATCCGAACCCACGACCTCCAGAATACCAGTCTGGTGCGATGACCACTACGCTACCGAAGGGACTATTTTCCCTTCCATTTTCAGGGGTAGTTATGTTAAGGTATTTTTGTTTCCAGCACTTGGGGGTTGTTGCTAGTGCCACTCAGACTACTCGGGGTGAAGGGGGCCTTCTTTTTAACCCCCGGGCCGTGCTTGGAGTGTCTACGACATGTCGAGAGTGGTCGACCAGCGTTAAACCCTCTGAAGCTTCCTATGGTACCAAGACAGCCATAACAGAGCCCCTCGCCATGCATATAGCGAGTCAGAATTGGGAAATTAGGGGCTCGTTGAATTTGGACTGAAGTAAGGGTTGGCAGTCAAGAAAACCGCTGAAAGAAAAGGGGAGAAAATTGCGTAAATAAAGATCATTTGTCAAACAAAATTTTGAAAATCTAAGCAGTCTTGAACAATGCAAAATTACGGAAAATGCAAACCATATAGCTGTAAATCTGCATTTACTAAATAATTCAGATTTCGCGAAAGTTCCACCTGTACCCGTTACAACAGCGGAAATAGATATAATTGCATTAACAAAATTTTCAGAAAAAAAGAAATAGAAAAATTTAAAACAATTACAAGAAATGAACTGTTTAACGCTCTGAATTTCCACAATAACGCAGATTTGGCGCAAGGAACACTTGTAATTGTTATTATGCCGTCTGTAAAGATAATTGGTAATACAGTATCTCGAAAAAACAGAAAATATTCTGTATAGACCTCACACTTAGGACAAGCGGAATGATAATGTTGCGCATTAATAGACAATGCTCTGAATTTCCGCATATTTTTGTTTTTTGGCATTTTACGATTTCCCACAAAAACAACGAGTTATTCTGTACGAGCATTCTCGAAAATGCCTGTGTAAACGTTATAACCCATGATATACTACCGACCACATCTTGCGCCTGGCCTGATCTGGATAAGCCACTTCAAAGACAGAATATTTCGTGCGATCATCAGCGCTGAAGCGCCGGCGCTTGCACAGGGCGCTGAATATTTTGTGTAAAGGCCACTCCATAAAACTGTTCAGCAAAATCATGTCCCTGAAAAAACATCTTCCTGTAACATCTTCTGAAGCCGCCTGTCACTTCTTATGGCTCTCTCTGCGCGAGTAAATACAGAGAAAACATTTCACCTTTTTACCCGACACCTACAAAACTTATGTTCTCAGCTCTTTGTAACTTGATGTTTGCTCCTTCTCGTCTGCGATGTGATTTCCGGAGAAATTGAAGAAAAACAATAGGGGGATCCCAGCAGAGGCGGAAAACAACGTACAAGGTCGATTGCATCGCGGCATACACGGGTCGAAGAACTGGCATGTGGTTTTTTTTCAACCGCTTCAACACCTATTTTTTACTTTACATTGAATAAAATGTTTCTGTGCATTTTTATTCATATTTGCACCCTATAGGCTTACGAAAAATTGAGCTGGTGATGCAACTAATCAGTGATTTACAAGCATTTCGTCTAATCACATCACCCGGCATTTAAAACTTAACTTTTCCTCTGAAAATGTAGATTTTCTAAGTGAACCCAGATAGAAAAAACGAGGCTGGTAGAACAAGTATTTTTAGATTTACAGTCATGTCAAGCTAGACCTTCGGTACTTGGGGTCACCCTGACGTCAGTGTGGCCTTCACTGCAATGCTTTCCTCTCGTAGCATCTAGCTTCAGCAAAAAACAAACAATGATAACATCTATCGGTAGAAGCATCCTTGAAGAACTATTTCCCAGAAAAAGTATCTGTTCTCGTTTTGCTGTCAAATTGCTTAAAGTCTTTTGGTTCACGTCCAAAATGTAATACGCCCGCGGCGAAAGCGTTATCGCTATCGTTCTTCCCAGTTTTTTATTCTTCTGTGAGTTGTGGCGACTAGGTCCAGAAATACAAGATGTAAGGACATACGCGCAAGCGTTCTATCTTTCTGGCGAATGCGGTGGCAGCTCCAAGCGCTTTGAACGTGATGCACGAGGAACTGAGGCGCCCGGCCTTGAACCCCCCCCCTCCCGCCCCCCCCCGCCTTCTACGCTCCTCTCCGCAAAACACATCTGCGACCCACTTCTAAGGCTCCGGTAAGAGAAGTCCAGCTTGATGTCGTGAAACGTCGCCTCGCGCACCTCTCGAGCAATTTTAGCACGCATATGGCAACGATATTACATTTTTATACCAGCAACACTCGTACCCCTTCGCGTTGTCTACCTATGACTCACTCGGCCTCTCCTATGACATATACTGCACTAAACAAGAGCCCTAATTTAACGCTACAAGAACACCAGTGTCATTACCGAAGAGGTGCACAGCACTTGAAGGACAGTAGATGACAATGTACCATAAAAAAAAAACGTACACACCCTTTAAAATCTAACTTCGAAGCGAGGCACGTGTCTCTTTCTTTCGCATGGCTCGCGGGCTAGCCTATTTGATAGCGAGCCTGTTTCTTTCCGTCGAAACTAAGACTGGAATGTTCTTCATTGTTCGCGGGGTTCTGAACCGAACTCTACAGATTCAATAAGATTAACGCGGAAATACGATTCGCAGACGATGGCTAGCACGTGTCCCTCTGTTAATTGGCTTTCCCACGCCTGTGTATTCTTAGGTTTCTTTCAAATCGCCAGTTCGCTCCAATAAGCCTTGTTAGGATGAGGAACACTGCATTGTTCTTGGCTTCGCGGCAATATGGAAAGGCTCCTGGAGCGTTGTGATGGCGTTGCACATTAGTAAAACAAGTAAAAAACATGGCGTTGCACCAGGTGTCTCTCACGAACATATAATCGTATACTTTCAAACAGACCATAGTAATGTACTGCTAGACTGGACATTGCGTCAATCGTGGCCGAGAACGTCCTCACCAGAGTGTTCCGGTGGCAGCGCTCCCTTACAACGTGGAGGTAGCACACGTCCAATACAAGCCCATCAATCCAAACGTATGTACCCAGGTTGGAACTGCCAATGGCTAGATTTGAATGCACAGAGAAGCGATCAATTGCTGAATATATAGGAACCAATAGGTGGGTACACAACCCAACAAGAAAACAGTTTCACTGCCGTAGGTGTATGCAGATAGGGGAGAGGTTCTACCCAGGCTACACATTTCTAGCTTTTAAATGTAGCGCCTTGACTACAATGCGACAGTTTTGGGCATAGACTTTTTTAAAGGGTACATTCAGTTAAATGTATAGCATTTCTCGATTGTAAGAATGTCCTTTAACTGTACACTTACACAGGGCCGTTGACCCCTTGTTGTTTTAACGGCTGAAACTATGATTACACCTGAACGTATTTCAAATGCAACGGAGACGGGCAATTTTCACCGCTCATCCTCTACTGTCTGCAGCCTCATAGGCCCTCAAAAAAGAGCGGCAGCGATCGCACCGATCCCTCCCACGCTCTCCATAATAAAATTCCTAGCTTGAAGCATTAAAAGAAATCGCTTTCATTGTACACTCACCCACCGGACATTTTTAAACCCGACACATTTATACGTTTTTTTTTTTGGAAAACGAGCACTGAAAACAAGGGGACCATTGTGTTGCTAATTTTTCGGCTAGAGTTCCCTTGCGTCTGAACACAAACTTATGCTACCCCTACTCCCCAGAAGGTTCTGGGCAATTCTGTTTCATGGGTGCGACTGAATTTTACCTGGATGTATTTCGCCTTCGCAGAGTTTTGTAGTTCATCAGTAAATGAAATGCGAAATTGGTGCGTAAACCCATCAGAGAACATTGGAGAGTTACGACAATACATTCGCCGATTGTTAGTAACTCTTAACACCTTTCATAATACCAACCTAGGCTAATATCTAGAGTAACATGATGGAGCAATAAATTCTTGTGACTTAAGGGTCCTTCTATTTTTATTACAACTATGTATCTTCATTATGAAAAATGCTTGCGTCCCTTACGAAGACAACAGGGTAAGAAGCTGTATGATCTACTCTTTTGTTACCTTTTCTGCACGAGAGGTTTATTGGAAGGGGGGGGGGGGAATTCTAAATATTAAATTTCAGCTAAAGCTTTGCAATTGTTGCAAAATAAAAATAGCGTGCAGGGCCGACAGCGATTGCAATGTCTGCGGCAAGGGGGATTACAGACTCTGCTTGCTCTTGCTATTGCGATTTATTGCCTCTGATAGCGTCGCAAAGGCAGAGTTTTTCAACCCGTTAAATGAAAGAGCGAAATAAATATAGGTTTTTTAGAAAATGTAGTTTACGGACATATCGGCTGGAGGTCGCCAGATATATCGAGAGAATGTTCATACTGCGCTCCCGAGAGGAACAGAGTTAATATCATGTGGCAAGAATTGCCTTCGCAACTTACCAAACTTTACTGAACGTCGCTGCTTAAAAGGGTAAGCATCGTACAAAAATTGTGGTTATGATAATATTGCACTTAACTTCGCAATATCTTAAACGTTTCGCGTGCAAAGTACATTTTGTGAGGAGAATTCGTCACCCACGCAATTCACGAGTCCATGTTTTTGAGCTGGGAGACATTTTTTTTACCGCTTCCGTTTACACTTCAGCTTCGGAAACGTAACTATTGCTACAATAGCAGTAAAACGTACGCTGTGGTGCATATACCACTCCACTTTACATCTGAAGACGACGGTGTTCAAAATAAGGCGTAGCCGGGTGTTCATGCTGTCATGGCAGGAAATAACAGCATCACTTCATACACCACGAATCGTCTCCCTTGGCGTCCCACCGCGTGCAATGTTTTTGGCGGTGTTTGCGGCGTCATCCTCTCCCTTGTTCGCTGCATCCTTTCGGCCGTGTCGAACTGGCGCAACATTGCTGCATGCCGAAGCGGCTCGCGGATGACTCCAGCACCACATCCCCAACCTGTAGCTAGAGACGAGACGAGCAGTGACAATACACGATTACATTACGAACTTTAAATTTAAGCGACATTGCGTTCACCAGGACCGGAAAAGGAAGTAGGTTCAGACGTGACGAGTCGCGAAACGACACGATCAAATTAGGCTCTTTATATTTAAGCGACATTGCGTTCGACAGGACGGAAAAAGGAAGAGACAGACAGGTGTGCGTTGAACGCATTCATCTCATCTTTTTACTGTCCCTTCTGACGCATTGCCGCGTTCTTTAAAAGTTATATACCAACGAGCCCAAGTTTCAAACTTTCTGCTGTGGTCCCGCGACCTACCGTCCGGCTCAGCACCAAGGGCTTCAACGTTACTCATTTACCATAGCTTGCGTCGACGTTCATGTGCCAGTAATATTGAAGCTCATAATATTCATCCGCGGCGGCGAGAGCCTCGTATCCATCGTTTCTTTTTGCCTTTTACTGTTACTGACCCAGTACGTATCATGTGGCCCCGACCAGAGCCGAAGGTTTCAAGAAGAGGGAGGCTTGAGCCATTTCTAAATGCGCCACGCTGCCCTAATCTGCAGAGGACGATGTTCTGAATGTAGCATCGCCCGGGTGTTTCTGTTATTTATCACCGGTCAATAAAGCCCAATAAATAATTCCCTCATCTACCATGAACCGTGTGCCTTGCCCTGCCACCGTTTAACACTACGAAACTGACGAGGACACGTGATTTTCACTGGCCGATGCAGTGAGTGCACTACGATCCCTACTTTGAAGTGCAACGTGAACGCAAACAAATTCTACGTCGATTTCCGATAATTGCTGTGGGCTATTCTCTACAGTTCCGCGAGGACATTCATAGTGCGTTTATTGTTGTCTATTATGCTTTCCGAATATGGAGTACGGCGACTAGCTCCTAAATTATTTTCTTACTACGGTCATGACCAAGTTCACTTTATTCTTTCATGAAAGATTGTATGACAGACCAGTCCCTAACAACTGATTTCTAAATCAGATTTCTTCACATAAGTAACTTTACATTAGTAGGCGAAAACCAAAAACGCCCGTTTGTACGACATTTCGGAGGGCGTTAAAGATCCCCAGGTGGCCAAAATTAATCCGGAGCCCTTCACTACGGCGCGCCTCATCGCCTGCGTTGCGTCGGCTTGTTCAACACAACAATCAATTAACTTTGCATTAGTTGTGAATGAATACTCTAAACATTTCTACAAATAATTTAAGCGTTGCCGAGGTGTAGACGACACTCTGTGTCAGAAGCGGCGGCAGGCCATCGACGTTTTTGCGCTGACCTTGAATTCTCGACTCCTGCACGTATCAAGGGAAGCGCAAGGCACGCAAAGAACAGAAATGACGCCCTAAGGGCAGACCGCGACACCGCGACCGAAAGGATGGTGACAACAAGGGTGTCGTCCCCTTCGTTTTCACTGTGGTCGTTTGCGTTCTTTTATATTTTGTTGCCAGGCTTCACCAATTATCTCAAGCTTACACATAGCCAATGCATAGCTTAGGAAGTGGTTGCAAAAACGTGTGGCTGCGTGGTGATACTGAGTCTTTTACAATCTTCATTATGCAGCATTGGGGCAAGGGAGATGTTGGATTGCATGCCGCCATACCGTTTTTAGCACAGCCTGCGGTAGCGATAGGGAAACGGGCATATACCAAAAAGCATTAGCAGTTAGTGTAATAATTGGTAACTTGAATGCGAAATTCAACACATTTTAGAACCTTTGGTTCCCGTTATAGGGCTACAGCTGGTTTTCAAGAACCCAATTTGAAGTTTTGGCCACTTCAACTGTACATACACTGTTTGCACTCGCATCAGTTCCAGTGGGATCACGGTGATTTACTGTGAGGATTTCAGCTATGAGAAGCGTTCGCGGCCGTTTCGGCCAACAACCTGCGACAAGCGACGGGCACGAGAACCTCTCTCCCGGCACCCGCGCACTGCTTCATCAATTCACATCTTCCTTGCTTGTCAGCCGTAGTAGGATCGTGAGTTACCCTGTCGGCACGCTTCTCTTTTATACACTCCAGCTGCCGCCGCCCGCGATTTTAGCTTTATATGAGCATCCTTTTCGCTAACGCATCGCGCTTTCAGGTTGTCGGCGACGTCATTATTGCAGGACGTTTGACAAGCAGGGCTCATGACAGACGGCAAGCACCCACAGCAAACTACTTATTGAGCCTAAAAAGGCGGCCGCACTACAACGGTAATATTTTTCATAGGCAAGTAGGTGATATGGAGGAAATGATCCAAAAGGCAAACGTTACGTGCATTCGGCTACGCGTACATGGCCAAATGTTAAAAAAAGCCTAAAATTTAGATCGGCTGTTCCCAAAATAAATAGAACACCACAACAGATTTTAAACGCATGCCTGTATAAAAAATCGAATACGGCGACACAACACCAAAACTGCATGGACACAGTGAATGACCTCCGACAAGCAAAGCAAAGGTAAGCTATGAAGTGTTCAACGGACGCGTTTGCAATTCAGCAGATAAATTGATGAGTCAAGTTGTCAGAAAAACGAACCTGACCAGGGAACATCACCCGGCCTAACGTATACTACAAAATTCCACAAATGAAAAAAGTTTTCGAGTTCGTCCTACATATTTTCGCGCATAGATCACGCTTTGAAACTAAACGTCCCCCATGGTCGTACTAATATGCATTTTCGTTTCTTCATACCTAAAACGTCACACGATTGGAACTGCTTGCCAGCCACGACAGCCACTCTAACTGATGCGCGCTGATTTCGATCAACAAGTGACACAAACTCATGTGCGACATAGTTTGCTTTCGCGCGTAAATTGCTTTGTGTGCTGCATATTTGTTCACAGCGCAGATCACATTTGTTTTGCTGTTTCTGTGCAAGTGTCGTCCCCTTTGTTTTTGGCGTTATCCCCATTACCTGTTAGTATTTTTTATCCTGTGCAGTTGCACATACTTCCAGTAAACTAAGCCTTGGCTGTTCCACTTATGTGTTCGTATGTGGCCTTCGTGAATGTTCCGGGTTGATGTAGTTTTTTTTTTGATAATTGTACGACGAAATCCAATCCCTTTCTGGGGAGTGGTTATCTGTGCATTTTTATTTATATTTGGACCCTACAAGCTTACAAAAAATTTTAGCTTGTGATGCAAGTAATTAGTGATTTACAAGAATTCCGACTAATTACATCAAGCGGCAATAAAAATTTAAATTTTGCGCCAAAAATTTATCTTTTCTATGTTTGCCCACATAGAAAAAATGAGGCTGGTAGAACAGGTATTTTGAGATTTACAGCCATGTCAAACTAGGTCGTCGGTATTTGCGGTCGCCCTGATGGTTGCTTTCCTCTCTCTAGCATCCAGCGTGAGCAAAAAACAAACAAACAATGGTGATATCTATCTATAGAAGCATCCCTGAATAACTATTTCCCAGAAAACTAGCTGTTTGGGTTTCCTTCTCAAATTGCTAAAAGTCTTTTGGTTCATGTCCAAAATATAAGACGCCCGCGCAGAAGGGGTTACTGCTATCGCTCTTGCCACAGTTTCTTTTTCTTCGGTGAGTTGTGGCGACTAGGTCCAGACATACAAGATGTAAGGGCAAACCCGCAACCTTTCTATCTTTCTGGCGAAGGCGGTAACAGTTCCAAACGCTTTGAACGTGATACGTACACGAGGATTTGGAGCGGCCGGCCTTGCACCCCCTCCATCCGCCCCCCCCCCCCCCCCGTCGTCCTCCTCTCCGCATATTTCCTCTCGACCCACTTCGAAGGCTTGGATAAAGGAAGGCCAGGTTTATCTCGTGCAACGTCGCCGCACGCACCCCTCGAGCCGATTTAGAACGCATGTGGCCACGATATTACAATTTTATACCAGCAACACAAGTAGCCGTACGCTTGTTCTACCGATGACTCAGTCTGCATCTCCTAAGACATGTATTGCACTAAAGAAGATCCCTAATTTAACACCACAAGAACACCAGGGTCGTTATGGATGAGGTGCACAGAACTTCAATGAGAGTAGATGAAAATATACCAAAAAAACGTAAACACCCTTTAAAATATAACTTAGAAGCGAGGCACGTGTTTCCGTCTCTTTCTTTCGTATGCCTTGCGGGCTAGCCTATTTGATAGCGAAGCTGTTTCGTTCTCTCGTCACTCAGACTAAAATGTTATGCATAGTTCCCGGAGTTCTCAACCGAAATTTACCGATCCAAAAAGATTAGCGCGGAAATATAACTGCCGGCATGGCAACCACCGAGGCATTCCAGTCGCGTACGATCGCTTGCGCGCGTCACTCTGTTGATTGCCTTTCCGACGCCTGTGTATTCCTAGGTTTCTTTCAGGTCGCCAGTTCGCTTTCATAAACCTGATTAGGATGAGGAATCCTGCATTATTCTTGGCTTCGCGGGGTCGCGAGAAATACCGAGAAAATGTTTATACTGCACTCCCGAGAGGAACAGAGTCGATTTCATGTAGCAAGAAGTGCTTTTATAACTTCCCGAGAACAACTTTACTGAACGCCACTGCCTAAAACAGTAAGCACCGTAAACTTGTGGTTATCATATTCATGCACTAAACATCGCAATATCTTGAAAGTTTTGCGTGTAAATTAAATTTTGCGAGGACAATTTTTCACCCATGCCATTCAGGAGTGCATGTTTTTAGGCTGGGAGACTTTTTTTGCCGCTTCCGTTTACGTTTCAGGTTCGGAAACGCAACGATTGATACAATAGCAGCAAAGCGTACTTTGTGGCGCACTATACAACTGCTATTTCAATATGGAGACGACGGTGGTAAAAATAAGGCGTAGCCCGGGTGTTCATGCTGTCATGGCAGGAAATAACATCATCATTTCATACACCGCGATCGTCTCCCTTGGCGTGCCACCGCGTGCAGTTATCTTTGGCGGAGTTTGCGGCGTCATCCTCGCCCTTCTTTGCTGCACCCTCTCGGCCTTGTCGAACCGGCGCTACATTTCTGCATGCCGAAGCGGCTCCCGGATGACTCCAGCATCGCATATCCGACCTGTAAGTGTAGACGATACGAGCCGTGGCAAGACGCGATCACATTACGGTCTTTACATTTTAAGGGACATTGCGTTGTGCAGGAGAAGAAAAGGACGAGACAGACAGTTGTGCGTTGCAAGTATTCATCTTCTCTTTTCCCCGTTCTGTCTGATGCAGTGTCGCATTCTTTCAAAGTTATGTGCCAACGAGCCCAAGTTTCAACGCTTCTAGTGTGGTCCGGTGACCTTCTGTCCGGCTCAGCTCCAAGGGCTTCAACCTGACTCATTTACCATAACTTGCATCGACGTCCAAATGCTAGTAATAATGAAGCTCATAATCTTCATCCGGGACGGCGAGAGCCTCGTATCCATCGTTTTCTTCTTGCCTTTTACTGTTACTGACCCCGTGCGTATCCTGTGGCTCCGACCAGAGCCAAAGGCTACGAGAAAAGGAAGAAGTTAGCAGTTTCTTAATGCGCCACGCTGATCCAAATCTGAAGAGAACGATGTTCCGAATGTCGTATCGCCCGGGTATTCGTGTTATTTATGACCGGCCACTAAAGGCCCATTACTCATTGCCTCATCTACCATGACCCGTGCGCATTGTCCTGCCACAATTTAACACTATGATTGCGAGGAGGACACGCGATTCACACTCGCCGGTATAGTGTGTGAACTACAAGATTCCTACATGCAGTCCAACCGGAACGTAAAGAAATGCTCCGTCGATGTCCGCAAATTGCTGTGGCCCTTCCTCTAGACTTCCGCGAGGACCGTCATAATGCGTTTATTCTTGTGCATTATGCTTTTGGAATACGGAGAACGGCGACTAGCTGCCAAATATTTTTTTTATGCGATAGCGTTATTAGGATCATTTTTCAATTGCCCTGTGGCTTCTAGCCGTCCGTTATCAACCCTGCTCATCAGGCGTCCACGGAAATACGTCACCGCTGCCACCCGGGAGCTACGACTGAGGCTGTAAGATTCGAGGGCTTTGCTGAACCTGTAGTGTGGCGCTACGGCGACAGAACCTTGAAGAGGAGGGAAATGATATAATGCTGGACACGAACGAAAGGACGCGCTTTCATCAGGTTCCGTGCCTGCGCTGTGGAGGTTCCTCTATGCCCAGTCAATGATAGCACGCTCGGCAGACACGGTCTCCAACCGTGCCCGAAACGTACGTCATCACACCAAATCAGGTTTCAACCATTAGAACAAAAATATAAATTTCCACTTATTTATGCCCCGGGACTACTGATGGGCTACGAGGCATACCGTGGTAAAACCCCGGAAGAATTTTCGTATATGGGATCTTTAACGTGCGCCAATATCTAGATACACTGGCGTTTTTGTTTCCTGCTTTAATCAGATAAACGACCGCCGCGGCCGAGAATTGAATCAGGGCCCTTGGACTCAGCAGCGAAACGTCTTACCCGCTGAGCCACCGCGAAGTGTTTTCCACCGAAACTTATGCCGGCACCAACAGTGGGTGACCTAACTAAAACACGGGACAAAGGATTACGACAGTCTCTCAGAAATCAAGGCAGGCATAGATTAATACCCGGAGAAAGCTCAAATAATCCCACTATATAGCGTCTAATCCCATATGTAATAAAAATACTTTTCAGTATTCCCAGGGTTATGCCACCACTGAAAGATCCGTTTGGCGAACGACAGATGGCGCCTGGCGGCCAAGTTAAAAATAACCCTAAAAATTGGTACGAATATCCTCCCACTTAAACGCCACGTAAGAATGTTCAGCGGGATTGTCGATAAGCGGGTAGTTCCCAATTCACAATTGCCTAGAATAGAATATCTTTAACCAGTCATTGCCCACCTGCAAAACGTCCAATCAAGAAACAGCAAGAAAAAGAGTAGGAAAGCGACAAGAGACATTGAACCACTGATAATGACCAGAACGTTCCAGATGCTGCCGTGCGACATATTTACCCACTCCAAACAAAGTGGAAAAAAAACACCATCATTAGGACAGCATATAAGGCAGTTCTCAACATCGCGATTTTGACCATAAGACGAACTAACCAAGAGTGGACCACTAGGGTAGCTGAATGAACATGTATGGACGGGTCTAGAAGAAGGGGACGCCGTCTACTCGATGGAGAACGAGGTAACAGTATTCGGAGCGAAGAATGGACTGGGGAAGCGCGGGACAACAGCGGCTGGAGGTCAATGGGAGAGGCCTTCACGCTGCCGTCGTCCTAATGGGATGTTAATAATTACGATGAATAGGTCATCAACTTCTTTCTTCTTAACTCATTTAGAGAAATTGGACAAATAATACACTCTAATAGCACCAAGAAGGCGGATGTAAAAACAACATCGAGGGGGACCATAATACACCATTTGAAAAGAAACAGGCACCCGCAAACAGAAAAGAAAAGAGGCACGCCCACCCCTTTGAAAGGAAACCACTGCACGCAATGATAGATATAGCAACAATACAGCGACCCCTCATAAAAACTCTCCTCTAAGGAAAATATTGATATATTCCTATATAGGAAGGGGGGTATGGCAGGCTCAAGTTCATTCGGGGAAAGTTTCAATATCATGAAACCACAGTAGACACTTACTCGGGATGTACCAAAGTACATCCCGTACAGTACGGAGCATGTACGGAGCAGTAGTCAGCAGCATAAACACGCTCCAACATGTGGTCTAAGCCTGGGGGGCTCAGCTGCACAAAGAAACTCCCCGCACCTTCAGTGTAGGGCAGAAGAATAGCTCTCCGAACGCACCGGCTTCGTGTCGCAATCGTAATGACAATTGCCAAGTTGTCAGCATTGCCATCGCTCTGTTAATGTCAACAAAGCCAAATAAATTGTCCAAACCCTACAATGTATAGGGCAGAAAAAAACAGGATGCAGTAGCCCTTTGATCCCATTGGTCACGTGGTTCGATGTCAGAAATCACAATTGCCATAACTTCGGCATAATTACCAGC
The DNA here is from genome assembly GCF_048455015.1 of Haemaphysalis longicornis. Taxonomy (NCBI): domain Eukaryota; kingdom Metazoa; phylum Arthropoda; class Arachnida; order Ixodida; family Ixodidae; genus Haemaphysalis; species Haemaphysalis longicornis. Next base: position 127,946,198 of record NW_027526295.1, on the reverse strand, counting down.
CTATTAGCGTCAACAAAGCACGCCAAATGGTCCCAACCCTGCAGAGTGCAGGGTAGGGAGAATACGAACTCGATTGCATCGATAACGTGACACAATCCGATGGTTCAGCTGCTAAGTTTCTCAGCAATGCAACCGCTCAGGAAATGTCAACAGAGCTAGAACCTGTTCTAACCCTGTAGCGTACAGGGCACAAATAACTCACGATTGCATCGACCACCCGGTGCGAAGCTGAACCACACAAGTGCGAAAGCAGTCTTTGCTCGCATCAGTAACACTTCATTCATACACATGAACGCGGAAGCAGTATTTGCTCCCAACGACAGCCCTATGTTCACACACATGAACACCACTTGCGTAAAAATGCCGAAATACGTTTCAACACACTGGCGCTTAGTCCACAGTGAACAGAGCTTGGTCTCTCGAGCCGAAGAAGAGGGCTCCTACGACGTTACAATTATCGGGCGCCAAGGTTGTCTCGCGTAATTCTCTCCGTCAGTTAAGGGATGAGGCACCCCTTCAGTCCAGTCGCCCGTGTGGCGCGACAACAAAAACAGCTACGCTGGGGAAACGAGTTTTTCAAGCAGCGAGGGGTCAAAGCAACAGTCTTTCCTGAGGCGGGAGAGATTCCTTTCTCTCGCGCGAGGCGATCAACAAAAGGGATGGAGCGCGCCGTGCCTCCCTCGTATTGTCCCCAAGGTCGTGCCTTCTCCGGGAGGACCAGCTGTGAAAGCCTTGCGGTCACTCGCTTCGGCAAACGAATCGCACCCAAAAACACAACAAAATAAAACAGACCAAACGAAAGAAACCCCGAACGCGCCCGTACGTGCAGCCGTGAGGAGACGTATGCTTTGTTTAGGGTCCTACACGCTCGCTGCGACAGAAGCAGCTAATGAGCGAACGGCGCCTACCGCAATTACAGAAACTTGGTTACATGGTTTAATTAATGATGACGAAATCGCGCCGCCTGGGTACCAATGATTCCTATAGGATAAGGGATCTAAAGGGGGCGGAGTAGCGGTTGTTATAAAGAATGGCATTGATATAAGGGCAGGGGATCAAATCGATAACCACGAAAGTTTAATTTTAAAGGTTTCATTTTTCGGGCACACGTTTTTTTTTTTTATGTGGAGTATATCGCCCACCGGAAGCGGATGATTCTTTTTCGCTTAAATTCCATTACCGTATGATGAGATAAAGGGTAAGAATTGCATAGTTCCTGGTGATTTTAACCTACCTGCTATTGACTGGGAATGTAAGCAATACGGTTTATCTACTTCTTCTGATTCATTACTGGACATAATGTTTACTCTTAACATTGAACAGATTGTAAAAGATAACACTCGGGAACATTCAATTCTATAGCTGTTGCTAGCTTCCGAAATGTTTAGGGGGGGGGGAGTTGTTCTGGTAGATTCAGGTATTTCTGACCATAAATTAATTTCGTTTTCTTTTAAAGAGCAGTCTTAAACCGAAAGTAGTGACGCAGGCCTTAATCAAAAATTTTTAGAGGGCAAACGACATTGCTGTAATAGGCTATTTAGACACGCATCTAGAACAAACCGAAGATGACCCTGGGCTGTTGTGGCGCCAATTTCGTGCTGCTGAAAAATTCTGTATTGAAAATTTTGTGCCTTCTAAAACACGACAAAAGCATTGTTACAATCCCTGGATTAGCAGAGAAATAATACACTTCAGGCCCAAAGTCAAGCGCCTCCGAAAGAAAAAGAAAAATAGGATCTCTATAGTTTTGAGAATTAAAAAACAGTTTCCTGAGTAAAGTCAAGCACTCTAGAAACCACTATTGCAATACCACACAAGCAGAATTGATTAAAACCGACCCCCAAAAGCTTTGAAGGTATCCGAGTCCGGCTAAGCATGAAATTAACAAGATAAAGGTAAACGAAAAAATAATTTCACCATCTTCCCGTAGGGGAGTCCTGAGTTGTGTGCGAAGCAGCCATGGGGTTGACTGAAGTTCCCATTAGTTTTCAGTTCGTTCGCGGCGTTGCGGGAGCACAATGAGAGCAGCGGAGCGCGCGCGTGCGTCATTTATACCACGGAGCTACAGTGCCGCCCCCCAGCGGAGTATGCAGCGGCTACCGTCGCGTCTCGAACCCTAAGCTGCTGCGCATTATCGCGCGCGGCGCCACGGGTGTTGCCATTCGGTGCGCAATCCCGGAGAGGAGAGGAAGAATGCCAGAGAGGAGAGGAGCGTCGCAGAGGAGACGGGGAATTTCTCGCATACTACTCAGGGTTTCCCTATGGGAAGATGACGACGGTGATTGAACGCGAAGCTATCTCGTGATGTATTATTTGGTTGGCCAATCCCTAGGGGCGTCCTGCCACAATCATCATCCGCGGGCCTGGCCAGGCATGTGCAGTGGTGGTGTGGTACTCAGGGTTTCCCTACTGGACAATGACGACGGTGGTTGAACGTGTAGCTATCTCGTGATGAATTCTTTGGTTGGCCAAGTCCCAGGGGAATCCTGTCGCAATCATGATCAGCGATGCTTGGGCAGGCATGGGCAGTGGGGGTGTGGACGCCGCACAACGGCGCCCGCACAACGGAGGAAGGAACAGGCTCAACTATAAGCTGCTTCGCCTCTAAAAAGTCTCACCGATTCCCAAATAGCTATACAATTCAATGCGCATTTTGTTCGGTCTTCTCTAAGGGGGATCTGCGCGAATTTTAGGAGTGCTGCTCGGGCTCATTTGAGGGCCCACTGGTAACTTATGCCGGAGTTGTAGAAGGGTTGGTCAAACTCGATGTAAAAAAATCTATAGGACCGGATGCCATTCCAAGTGCCTTTTTGCGACGATATGCGGAACAAATTGCAGCGTTTCTGACACATTTGTTTATTTTATCAATACGGACAGGTGTTATACCTGATGAATGGCGTATAGTACGGGTAGTCCCGGTATTCAAAACATTGACCGCGTATCTGCTCCTTTCGTTGCAAATGTCGTCCAAAGACGATAGTCTTTGTAGGCATTTGCCAAGGAAATGGCCCCCTTCGCTTTCCCGCTCACGTCTCATGCTGTTCCTGTTCTGTCGCGCTCATCCCAGAGTAAACACACTGAAGGTTTGCTAAAGGCGATTTGAATTTACCGCGTTCCACTGCTACAGGTGGGGTTCCTCGATGCCAGTGCTGCACTACGGCGGAAACGCGCGTGAATCGAGTCGGCCGACTACAATGTTTATAGAACCGCGTGGCCCAGCTCCACGTGCGTTCCAAGGAGAGCGTCTAACCTAGCTAGTGGAACCTTTCGTTGCTGTTGCCGCGTGATTTTTCATATGCCGCCAGGAGGCGGCGGTTTTCTGCAGTAGATGTAGAATATCATTTGCTATCGAAAAACCAAGCACCCGGGAATTTTTTAATAAAAGAACGCTGTAAATATCCCTTGTATAATAATTTCATGTCTTATATTTGCGTAATGTCTTGTTCTTGTTCAACAAAGTTGACAAGTATGAACATATAAACCGGGCTTAGACGTTTACATTTGGCTGTGAGTATATAAGACTATCGCCCAGTAAGCATTTTACTTTGGCCGGATGGCTGAATCGAGTTACAGACAGACCAAAATTTCTGTGCTTAAGTAGCGCAAGAAAGACTATCGTCTTTAAGAGGACATAGATTAGGCTACAGCAACTTCCACGCAGTTTCTATTACAAGCACGTGTTGTAAAATGTTCGAGCATGTTGTCGTGAATTATACTGAAACAATTTTTATTGGAAAGAAATTCGTTGTCACACTGCCACCGTGTGTTTCGGAGGGGCATGTCCACCACCTCCCAGTTGGTTTTAACAGTGCATGAGGTTTCCGAAAATGCGGATCGGTTAGGCCTGGTGGATATGCTCTTTCTGGACCGATGGAAGTCTTTTGATAAAGTACGTCGTGGGAAATTGTATAAGTTAAAACAACTAGGGATACCTTTCGGTATAGTTCATTGCGTGAATTCATACCTGAAAAACAGGAAACAGTTCGTCAAAATTAACAATTGTGCCTCAAGATATGCCTCCTGTATCCTCAGGGGTCCCTCAAAGTAGTGTGTTAAGTCCCCTCCTATTTCTGATTTATGTCAATGATTTAGCAGAAGTTGTGAGTGACGTTTCAATCCTATTATCTGCTGACGATTCTGTAGTCTTTAAGGAAATATCGCCCAAGGAAGATCTCAACATACTACAAAATAATATTTTGGCAATTAATAAATGGTATGATCGATGGGTCATGTAGCACAACAATGGAAAAACAGTACTCCTGCGTGTAACCCGAAAGATGCATCCAAGTATATTTTTTATACTATTCTAAATAATGTCAACGCAGAAGCTCTAAAATACAAGTACCTTGGGGTTACCCTATCTTCTAATTTCATTTGGTCCGATCATGTATCCGATATCTGTATATCGTCTCTTCGTAAGCTCTGGTATCTCAGGCGGAAGCTCAAAAATGCTCCAGCAAACACTAACTTAATGGCGTGCAATGCATGTGTTCGAGCGAAATTAAAATATGCTTCTGTGGTTTGGGGTCCATTTACTAATAAAGACATTTCTCAGTTAGAGAAGGGGCAGAGAAAAGTTATCCGGCTTATTTACGGGAAATACTGTAGGCATGACTTACCGACTCTTCTAATGAACGAAAATAAAATCGAAACGTTAGATGATTGCAGACTGGTCAGTCGGATGATATTTCTGCATGATTGCTTGTCAGGTAAAATGAAAATACCTCTCTCTGGCTGGGTTACACCGCATGTAACTATAGCTACGAGACACACTCGCGCATTCGTTTTGACACCTATTTTCGCTAGAACAGATGCATTCAAAAATATTTTTCCCAAGGACTGTTGCAGACTGGAATTCTTTTTGGAAATAATAAAAGGGGGGCGTTAAGCAGACAAAGACGAAGTAAGAAACATACACCACATACAGGCGCCTGTATGTTGTGTATGTTTCTTACTTAGTCTTTGTCCGCTTAGCACCCCCTTTTATTATTTCCAATAAGCATGAACCAACTAGCTAAACAAGTTTTGTGAAATGCAATTCTTTACCTCCTGATGTTTTAAAAGCAAAAGGTTTCGCAGAAGCGTTACAGGGTCATATGTTTTTCAAATTAATGTGTTCTGTCATGCTGCTCTTGCAATATATATGTGTCTAACATGCAGGGTACCATGAATTGTTTCGGATACATTTATTACCTATGTTCTCTTTCGTACTCGTCTCATTCCTCTGTTTTGTATAGCACCTACTGCTTGGGTCAAACATTTGACCTGCAGTATCTGTAAATAATTAAATAAATAAATCTTATGCCTAGGAACACAACCTTTCTCCTCGCTACGAGGTCTCAATGCCGTAGAATCACAAACTTTAAGGACAAAAACCAACACAGTGATCAGAAAATCCATGTCCGTTAAGGTGTTCGGTAGGAACACGAGACTAGCGAGTTTCAATTGACCGTTTTTCATGGTCCGGTCCGTTCAGATAGCAAGCGGGAGCGCCATTGCGCATGCGTGGTGCGCTGGGCAGCGAACAGCATTGGCTCCTGTTGAGCTGAGCCGGTCGCCGGTACCGGTGCGGACCGTCAAAAAATGGTCATCTGAAACTCTCTAATTACGTGGAACTCTGCTGAAATAGGGGAAAACTCCACGCTCTTCCACTCAACCTAGTCATGTCGAAGGGTATGGCCACGGGAGAACAACTCAAACATAACATATACCACTTCTTCGAAGCATGGGAGGCACATTTGTCCAGCTCGTTACCTCAAGATCAGCGCGAGCTGGTTAGGAGGGCAAGGAAAGCAGCAGCTGCATCTGGTGCCGTATACTGAGGTTCGACCTTTGAGCTACGTGTCATTTCTTTACCAAATTTTTGAAAACCACAACTATTTCTTCCTGAACAAATATCTCACTCTCTCTATCCCTCTCTTTTTGAAAAAAGCAAAATCGTTCGCCCCAGCATAGACATCACGGAATAAACACATTGATACACTGAAATTGACTCTAGCTCGCTGAAACCGACCAACACCTCGCATTTTCATCCTTTCAGGCTCCCTTTTTGGGTCACAGAAACGCACAGTGCCTTTGTTTCTCCTGGGACACGCGGATTAAAAACCCTCGTTGGTGGACTTTGTCTTTTAGAGAACCTTTCGTTCTCGCGAAGCATCGATCGGGAATGCAGCAGCTGCGTACGGAAACGCTTCGTGGGAGTAGAAGTATCGCTATCGCACCTTACATCTTAGCATACAAACGTAGATGTCTCTCCAACTTTTTTTTGCTACGTGCATCACCGAGTTAACTTTATTCTTTCATGAAAGATTGTGGGAAAGTACAGTCCGCAACAAGTGGTTTCTAATTCAGATTTCTACACGTAAGTTACTTCGCATTAATTGTGAATGAATCCTATAAAAGGTTATACAACTAAATTTAAGCGTTGCCGAGGTTTAGGCGTTACGCTGTGTCAGAAGCATCGGCAGGCCATCAGTGTTTTTTCACTGACATTGAATTCTCTTCTCCTGCATCTATCAAGGGAAGCGGAAGGCACGCGAACAGAAACGACGCCCTAAGGGCAGACCGCAGGCACCGCGAACGAAAGGATGGTGACAACAACGGTGTGGTCCTCTTCTTTTAGACTGTGGTCGTCTGCTTTCTTTTGTTTTCTGTCACGCTTTACGAATTATCTCAAGCGTACACATATAACTTAGGTTGTGGTTGCAAAAACGCGCGACTGCGATGTTAGTGGGTTTTTCGAAATCCTGATTCTGCAGCATTGCGGCGAGGAAGATGTTTAATTGCATGCCGCCATACTTTTTTAACAGACAGAGCCTGCGAGCGGATAGGGAAGTGGGGAGATACCAAACGCCTTAGCAGTTGGTGTAATAATTAGTAAATTGAATGCGAAATTCAACCCATTTTAGCACATCGTGTTCCCGTTAAAGGGCTACTATCGGTTTTCGAGAACCCAATTAGAATTTTTGGCCACTTGAAGTGTACATACACTGTTGGCACCCGCATCAGTTTCAGTGGCATCGCGGTCATTTATTGTGAGGATTTCAGCTCCGGGAAGCATTGGCGGCCGCATCGGCCAACAACCTGCAATCAGCGACGGGGAGGAGATAGTGCCCGGCACCCGAGCACTGCTTCATGAATTCACAGGTTCTTTGCTTGTTAGCCGTAGTAGGATCGTGAGTAACCGTGTCGGCATGCCTTCTATTTTATACACTCCAGTTACCGCTGCCCGCGATTTCAGCTTTATATGAGCATTCTTTTCGCTATCGCATCGCGTTTTCGGTTATCGGCGATGTCATTCTTCGGGGTACGATTGACAAGCACGGCTCATGACGGACGGCGACCACCCACAGCGAACTACTTATTGAGCTTAAAAAGGCGGTCGCGCTACAATGATAAGATTATTTATAGACAAGTAGGAGATATGGAGGAAATAATCCGAAGCTCAAACTTTACGTGGATTACGGAACGCCTACATGGCAAAACGTTAAAAAAAGCCTGATATTAGAGATCGGCTGTTCCCAGATAAATATACCACCACAACAGATCTTAAACGCATCCTGTTTAAAAAATCGAATATGGCGAAACATCATCAAAACTGCATGGACACAGTGACCTCCTTATAGTGACAAGCAATTCCTAAATGGTAAGGTATAAAGTGTTCAACGAACCCGTTTGCCATTTAGGAGATGAGTTGATGACTCAAAGTTGATAGAAAATCGAACACAACCACAGAACGTCACCCGGCTAACCTGTTCCAAAAAATCCACCACATCAGTCAACCCACAAATGAATTCTTCATTCAGTCGGTCTTACATATCTTTCCGCATAGATCACCCTTTGAAAGTAAACATCCCCCATTGTCGTACTAATTTCCGTTTTAATTTCTTCATAGCTAAAACATCACACGATTGGAACTGCTTGCCAGCCACCATAGAGATAATATACTGACTCTAGAGGGAAAGCGCGCCGCTGAGCCAATGCATTGGAACCGTACGACACACAAAGGCAGACATGATACAACAATTTGAAGGTTGCCAGCTGAACTTTTGCTTACTAAAAACGGCGAAAGCGATGGGTTGTAATCTGGCAACGTGCTACTGTGTCGTTTCCGCGTCCGGCTAGCGAAGCATGCCGGGATTAATTGTAACATGGCGGACCGCTGGCCAGGCGGATTTTGTGCAGGCGGCGTCGACAGCATTGCGTAGTTTTATCTCCTGTGGGTAGGTAACCGACGTGTTCTCGGTTCAGCGTGTGACTTATGTGTACTGAGACTTTTTGAGCAAGATGTGGCAACGCTCACACAACACTTTCGCGCAAGCTCGAATGCGACTGATCGCATGCGCGAGGACGCCAAAGAATCAGCTTATCCGTACTGGGGCAACTGGGGTGCACAGAAAAATGAATCTCCGTCACGATCTCCAAGCATTTTTGCGCTGTGCCGCTTTATTTGCAATTCTGTGACATTCTGCGCGTCATTACTCATTTTGCGCGTCGCTCAATGCTTTTCAAATGAAGTAAAGTGAACTGTGACTTTAGCTGAATGTGGAGCCTTTATTGACACCAAGAAAAAAATTAAAACGTTATCGCATGGGCCAACGCTGATATTGCCGGTGAGTCGCGGCCCTTTGAAGCGCAGGAACGAAAGAGCGCGGTCGATCGCAGGCCAACGGAGTGGCAGAATGCATGCCAAAGAGCGAAATACAGTCAGCGGCGTGTCACGTTTTCCTTTCTGTCTGTGTTCGTCAAGGTCTAGCTGCTTTCCACCACTTCAAAGGGAAAGCTTGCCGGAATGAATGGGCACTAATTTGCTGCACAGAGCGCGCGGGGAGAGAACATTGACTTATTGTCTTATTGTGACTGATTTTAAAAAAAAACCGCATTTAGTTACCTATTTTTTCGTTCTACCTTTACGAACGTTTGCGCAAAAGATCGAAGCACGGAGAGCTGTAAGAAGTTCCATGAATAAAACAACTCGAACGGAATGATTATAAAAGCTCTTTTTATTTGTCTTCCAACGGGAACGATCGCTGCCACTCCGTAGCCTGTAGTGAACTTGCGGTAGTCAAGGTCAGATCGGAATCGCTGTTCCGGCGTCAGTTCAGGCGCAATAGGCAGGGTGCTTAACGTGAAGAAACGAATGACGGCCTCGCAAGCGCCCGGGGAGGCACTTGCTCAGCGCGTGCATCCGAGTTGTACCAGTGTTGTACCCGTTTTGCACGCACGCAGAACTGAGCTGGATACTGCACACACACACACACTGCGCAATTCAGGTGCAAGGGCCTCGCCACTTCCTCGCACACTTAAAGAAAATCAAAACCAAAACTGAGCTACGCTCTTACTCTTTGTTCGCTAACTAAAGGTTAATTACAGTAAAAGTTCCTTTATAGAGCTAGTTTAATTACTGAGGCAAGTATTTGTAACTATTTTGCTTCAGTTCTTTGTTTTAGTTAAACAATTACGGAACAACTGTTTAGAGGATTGAATAAAATTGATCTGGCAACCATGAGAATTGTATCATGTCAGCGCCCACGATTCGTACGGTCTCGGAGCTCGCTTTATCCCCCTGCCAGCCACGACAGCCACTCTAACTGATGAGCGCTTATTTCGATCAACAATGATACAGACTTGTGTGCGACATAGTGTGCTTTCGCGTGTATATTGCTTTGTGTGCTGCATATTTGTTCAGCACGCAGAGAACATTTGTTTTCCTATTTCTGTGCAACTGTCGTCCCCCTTTCTTTCGGCGTTATCCCTGTTACCTGTCAGTATTTTTTATCATGTGCATTTGCATACACTTACAGTAAACTAAGCCTTGGCTATTCCACCTATGTCATCGTATTTTGCTTTCATAAATCTTTCCTGTTTATGCAGTTATTTTTATTTTAATAATTGTGCGAAGAAACCAATCCGTTTCTAGACGCCTTCTGGCAACATAAATGCCCATGGTACGTACATAAATAAGTAGGAGACGTGCAGCGCGGCTCGACACACCCTCTCCCCTTGTTAACTGCGTGTTGAAAATCATCCGTGCAGAGAATAAACAAATATTTCTTTCAATTGCGAACCGTCTCTTTTTACAAACTTACAAGTTGCTGTTTATTTCGTTTTGGTAATGCAATAACTTCTGTCTATTTATTTTATGCAGTTAGGCTTCAGTTGTTTGGTATGGTATCGTTTGATGTTTTTTACTGAAAACACTGTAGAAATATGGGACGGTTAACACAAAATATGGCCTTTGTAACTGCTGACCTGATACAAGTGATTGATGTTATAACCACATTTTGCTTCCTTGAGGCCTAGTGTTATGATCAAAGAATGAGGAGACTAGGGTACGTTGCAATTAGCGCGACAAGTCACATTAAATTGCAGAGTTTGTTGAATTCTTCCGCTGTCCAAAATGAAAATCAATTAGATCCGTAGCACCTCTGCCGTTGGATGCTTGAGGCCCCCTCAAGGCAGTTGTAGTGGTTATTCCCATGTATTTGAATGTATGCAATGCCGGTAGTCGCTTTGCTCAATTTACAAGAATGTGTATAACACGAGATCTCCCGCTGCTACTAGAGGCCCGCACGGTATAAAGGCAAGGGTTCCTTTAACAGTGATGGCGCGAATCTGGAAAAGACAGAAGCACATAACCCTAGGCGCAATCAATGTCATTTGGATCGACGGCCTCTTCCGGGGTAAATGAAACAGTTGTCCGTCACACCGATCCCGAAAGCCGGCAAGAGGCCAAACAGAACTCTGAACCTCCGACCCGTGTTGTTAGCGCTTACACGGTGCAAGCTATAAAGCCCCTCTGCGTAAATTGTCTCATTCATTACCTAAGAGAAAAACGTGTTCTACCCTCACCGAACCAGCTTCAGATAAAATCTCGGGACTTATAACCGCATAACCCGCCCGGAGACTACTTGAGCCAAGCCGCGTCTCAGGCGGAGGGTCCGGGTTAATCTTATGGTGGATCTTAGAAAAGCATTTTAAACCCTCTCGCTTGAGATCATCTCAAAGACCTCGGAGTTTTCTTTAAAGGGGTTTTTTAATAAAACTTTTGAGAGCAGATCCGGCCGGCTACAAGCAACAATATTCGCGAACAGTAACGAAAGGAACCTTTTTTATAACCGATGCTTTTTATTATTGTCAAGGCAGGAATTACGCGAAAACTACAGCAGGTCTAAGGCATGCAATTTACGATGAACGAAGACGACACATCAGTCAAAGAAAAACGCGAATGAACATGAAACCAAGCCCATCGAAATAAGGGCCTTACAAAAGACCATTGACTCTTGATTTGCACCAACATCATTCCTCGGTTGTCCTCATTCTTTCTCAGGGCTACTTCTAATACTGCTAACAGGCGGGACTTCTGCTGTGCATGGTGGCACGTACAAGCCGCTTGCGACAGATTGTTTGTCGCTCCATTACTGGGGTGCCCTGAGTAACCCGGCCCCTAGAGCAATTGAACCCTAATGTTTTCTCCTAATTCAGTTTGGCGCAATGCTTTTCGAGGTAGTAGCCCGAGGTCCACAGCCGCGGTGGCGCGGTTAGAGCTGAGAGTACATGAGCATTGTGCGTCTAAAGCGTGCCTTAGTACCTCGAAAATCACCTCTGGAGAGCTAAGTATCCATCAAGGGCTGCTCTCTATGGCCTCCAATTCAACCATGCTGATTGAGCGTGTCTCCACAGGCTCGTACAACTCTGTGATGCGGGTAACTCTGCGTGCGGGTAACACTTGCCGCTGCCACGGCGGCGATGTTCGTCGTAATGTTCCAGGAGGTGTCAATGGCAGCTGAAAAGCCAAAACGCTCGTGTGTTTGCTAATTCTGCCACCCATTTTTTTACCACCCCCCATGGTCAAAATTAATCCGGCGCCCTCCACTACGGCGCACCTCATCGCCTGTGAAGCGTCGGTGCTCTAAGCCCCAATAATCCATCCATCAATCGGCATCAAAAACTACTAGAACACTTAGCAACTTGCGTGAGGTACTCTGAGGCCACTGGCGTATTGTTACAGTTGAGGACCGCGATATTGTGAAGCGTTCTTTTTTGGCAGAGGATGCCAATGTGTCACAGGAAATCCTTGCCACGGTGGGACCCTTAGCGGAATGAACGCTTGGGTTCGCGGTCAGATGTAGTGCATGGGGTTCTAAGAATACTAGGTGCCGGCCGTCCTCCACTTCTTTACGGGTCGCGAAACGCCCGCCGAAGGAAGGTATAGGCCCAACAGCTTCCGTTATTGGTGCCACCATTCGTTACGGGCCACCAGTCACCGACATTGCAGGGATTATATGTCCGCCGCTGCTGAAGTTTCATTGCAAATATGTGCCCGCCATTCTGCACCTTAACTTTCATTTTAGGTCATTTGGCGTATCAATTGCACCTGATAAAATAAGTCGAAGCCGGATCCAGCGCCGACTAGGAATGAGGGCCTGAGAGAAGGTTACTTAAGGCGCATCTTCAACGCGGCAGCGTGGATCAAATTTTTTCACACCTCGTGGTTACGCACTTTGGTATCAGGCATATAGAAGATACTCGCACGTGTTGGAGGACGATTCTCATCACGCTTCCTGCTTATTTGCTTACGCATGAAAGCAGCTACTTCTAGAGCGGCTCGTGAACGTGTTTATGTTTGTGCCTGGTTTTAAGAACGACTATTCTTATGTGGTAGAATCATTGAATGACTCTCGTGAGAGGTGAACTTTCTATCATTCTAGTGCGGAAAATTAGGGGAGGAGCAGGAATGGAATGAAACATAAGTCGACAGGACAAGGGCCGTGGTATTACTTTTTATTCACGTCGCCTCTGAGGCGATGCAACGCAAGTATTCAAGTCGACTGAATGGTAGAGCAAGAGGTTTTATTCCAAGCGTTCAAACTGAATTGGGCAGTGGGCACCAATATGCAGTTGTAGCGGATGCAGGGTAGTGAGCGCCCATCGCTTCTTAGATGTGGGTAGTTTTGATGCGCGAGTGGTGCGGGGACACAGCCGAGCGCTTTCATATTTGTAGAGTCGACGAGGTGTATTTGAGGTTTGTTTCCGGGGACAGCTACCTTTCGCTACTACCGAGGTTTCGTACACCAATAGCATATATAGCCGAATGATTTCCCGGACCTGGAGAGGAACGATAAATAGACCGAATAAAAGAGCAGTCCGAAAATTTGTGAGTCATTACTGCTATGATACAACTGGTGGTTCATTGGTAATGTCCGAAATATCCAGCAAGTGTGAATTTCCGGAGCCAAAAAAAATGGTCGGCTGCTCTATATGCTACTTGTGCCGTATGGATATACTCTGTATAGCGCCGCTGTCCTGAATATTTGGCTGGCTTCTGTTACCCCTGGATGCAGCTTAATTTCGGGAATATTTGGGTTCGTAACGTAACCTGGTGAGGAGTTCAAACTAGCACAAAATGGAAAATCCAAATGGCAAACATTGGACAGAGCACCTTCGCTGGTTCATGCTATTCACCTTGCTTGGCTTGACAATCGCTAGCCATAACAATGTGAGATTCATTGCACGCCTTGGCTACTGCATCCACTTGGCAGTATGCGATTGTCAAGACGGTTATGCCGAGGCGGCCAACACGGGCTCTCCTGGAAAGGGTGCACCACACCGCAAGGGCAGTTGTGGCGGTCAAGCGAAGGTTAGGAGAGACGCAAAACACACTGGCACTGCAGTATATCTTCCCTGTTAGGCCCCAGAGATCCGATCCTGCGAATGTCTGTAAGGTGATATCGAGGAAATTAGTCGAGAAGAATCTGGAAAGTTTAGTTCCGTCTGTTATTTTGTCTATAATGCACCACAGTTGGGCCCTGGTATTGGGCCCTGGGCCCACAGTTTGGGCACAGTTAAATAGGTATTGAGGGCTCTTCTGAACAGTGGTGGTAGGTTTTCTTCCATGGGGTAGTCAACATTACCGAATTTGGAAATATCTGTTAATAAAAGAGACGGGAAGAAGGTAGCGTTCGTGATATGAGCTCGAACAAAGGCGGAGAAAAATAAATTAAGCATTAATAATCACAAGGCCAGGCCATGAAAACACCCGCCCCAAGAATTATTTCCGTTAGAAATCTTAGATTAGGATCAGTTTTATCCCATGACAATCTCACCTTGCCTGAAATGTTCTTCTTCGGGAATATGTTCCTCATTGGGATAACGGGAACAAGAGCAACTTGTTTTGTAGTTATATAGAAAAAGCCCAAAGAGTACAAATACTGCAATTGCTTTCCCCGGTAGTATTAGTCCTATAGGCTTCATTCTGTAATTCCAGGAGACAATGGTTGCACTCAACGTTCAAAAATAAATATATACATATATATATTTAAAACAAAAATGTCATAATAAATTTAGGTCTTCTCACCTACTTATTAACTGCAGTGATGCATGAAGAGCTAACTTTCGGTAATTACACCGGCACTGGAAAGATTTTTTTTGTTCAAATTCTCCTCACTGTGTTCTCGAGCAACCAAGAAATGCGGTGACTTTCAAGGCATAAACGTCCCACGTATCTTGTGCTCGGCCAAAATAGCACTTTTTGCTCTGTAGTTACCCCTTTCATACTTGTACTGCGAAAACAGATGCTCAGATGACTGGAAATATTGAACCATGTATATCCATACACACTGCCCAAAAGATCAGCAACTCAGGTCTGATTTCTGCAGCGAAAATTGGGTAGTTTTATGATCCGCGCTTAACTTTATGTAATCCTGTCTCGTCAAATATGAGTACCGCTGAGGTATACTGAAAGAACATTGAAGATATCAAAAACAAAACAGCAACGCTTGCAACCATCTTGTGTTCGCTGTCATCCAAATGGCAAATACGGGTTTTTTACTCCTTGGTTCATTTTTAAACAATATTTCTGCTGTGAAGTCAATTTATTAGATCGGCGTAAAACGCAACCAACCCAGGCTGGAGAGAAATCTTGTGCACTGAAAAATTTAGGCGGCATATACTGAACTCTTGAAATATTTCTAGAAGCCAGGTACCCGTAAATCCTCAAAGGTATATAAAGTAAATTAAATAGCTGAACATTTTTAACAGCGATGCTGTTTAAGCTGGTTGTAGGGCCGGCGCTCCGGCACCGCCGTAGCTTTGTAATGCCGGGTTTAGGCGGTACTAGTGCCGCTACCTGTGGGAGGCGCGATAAAACTGGCGCAAGCACGGCTTTGTAAAAGCATCGTGGGGTGGTTCCTTCTAGCGCTTGTTACAAAAGGTGCAGTTTTGACACTCCAAAAAGTGCAATTAATGGTGAAATGAAAGAAGGCAATAGGCTGAGAAGCAACAATAATAATCAGCTTCTCAATTATTGTCCCAAACACAAGAGAAAACAAGCCGAAGAGTCGGCCCCCCGAACGAGTTGAGACATTTCGAGCGAATGCTAAACCCGGTAACCCCTCCGATACTGTCTGAGCTTCACTGGAAAGCGGGGGTGCACACATACAGTTTAGACATTTAATGACCCGGTATTCACTGTACTTTGCGGCTCAAACCACGATACCGCGCCGAAAACCTGACCGGGTCTCGAAGCATAACAACAGAGTAAACTTGCCATAGTCTTTAATATTAACACGCATAAACTTAGCCGAACGAAGAATTCAACAGTTAAAAAAAACAGCCTCGCTGTTTGCCCAGTATTTGCGTTACTAGTGCGAACCTGCCCCCATGTTGTTCCTTAAATTGCGTGATTTATTACGAGCACTACATTAATGCGGCCAATACCTTGACCGCGGCATCGGCTGCGTATTTGTAGTCTCAAACATATTGGCAACTTGGGTTACAGCAATTGCTCGGAGCGTTCTATCTGCCGTTACCGCACATGCGCAGCTCAGTCTCGAATTGGATACAATTTTATTTTTGAGAAACCCACCGCGAGCAATAGAAACACACTTTTTGAGCGTAAGGAAGAGAAAAGGTTAACTCATTGTCGGCTAGCTTGCCTTTGGTGGGGTTAATAAAAAATCAAAAGCGTTAATAACTTTAGTAGTTGTTTGATTTAATTAGTTTGGCCGTATTTGAGCGATAAGATGTGCGTGTGCGCATCTTTCTGCTCGCACTGCCAAACTGCGATAACGTGAGGCTGTTGACCCTATCAATAAATATACCTTGCCTTGGTGCTTTTTGGTGTCTAAACTACTTTTGTACAATATACCACGTTTCTCTCCCTCTTTTTGTTTTTTTGCTTTACAATACCCCAATGGGAGATAACCTAAAACATTCGATACAATGTTAGGGGCTTTCTCAGCGGCGCACGAGCTTTTCGATGAACTTTAAATATATGGTATGAACCAGGGGTTCATACCAGAGCTTTATACATCTGAAAACACTGATTTGCGTGTAGCCGATGCTAGCTTTGTATTTTATTTAACGTTTGGATACTTGTTTTATTACTTGTTTGTGCAACAAGTGAACAAGGTACCATTAGCGCAGCAACGGACACTGAACGCGGAATCTCATTTTGGGATTGCTGAAACCGGATACCTTAAGGCTTCCGGAAAAAAAATGATGATTTTTTTTTAATTTGACGAACTTGCCTTCAAGGAACCCTAAAGGCTTGCCACAAACTAAAAGAGTGATAGCGGAATCGGCACCGTCAAGCCCGAGCGGTGCCACGTGCGAGAAAAAGGGAGGAGCAGAAACAAAAATTGCAATGGACGGCTTGGCCACGTCGTCTATGCTAACATTCTTTGATTCATATCACTGTGTTTAGGTTATATTGCCCACATTGTAGATTATGTTTTTTGTCACAGCACCCTCGAAGTAATTCAAGCAATGACCCATCCGTAAACGTCCTAAAATGATTACTTACGTAATGAGAGGGGTGGACGTAGAGTTCCATCAGTGGACATAGGAGACATTCCCGTATTTGCCTCTGCCGTAAACACGTAATAAACGCTTGACGCTTCTCTCCCTTTCCAAATGCCACCCGTGACCTTTTATTGACGCGTAAAAAAATGGACAATAGAGGAAAGTCATTCTATCGCCATAAGGAGCGACAGCAGCTGTAGTGTCAATAACAAATTTCTTGGGTTGGGCTGTACTCGTCGGGAACGCCTTTCGCCTTAATGAGAACTAAATATAGGTATCGGTAGATATACTCTGAAGTTCTCCTCAGCAAGGCTTGCAAGCTGGATGTTGGTGCCGTTCAAACACGTATACAGCTGCGGTTGGCACATACAATTTTCAGTGTCATTTCCTTACCTTCGGAAATGTACTGAAACACGCTCGATAATTTTTTTTTACAGTTCCGGACATCGAAAAGTATAGCACGCATACATTTATTGAATGGCTATGCGAATTGTCGTTCGTTGACATTTTCTATAGCTATAAACACCTTACACAGATGGCCGTAGTTGATCCATGTGCTGAGCAAAGCGATGTGGTCTGATAGGCCCAATTCGTTTGAATTTGTGGTGGCTGGCACAAATAACAACTATAATATCACGCATGGGTGGGAACTAGTGGTATTTTTTATTTGGGCACAGCCATTGTAAATAGGCGGTACATGATCGAAGACCAAGTAAGACACGGGGTCAGTGCCCTGATTGCTGGAGAACTCCCTTTACGAATTGCGAGTACTCTTTATGGTTTTGGCCCTCTGAAAGTGCACGCAGTGAGACCAGGTGTCGGGGGTGAGGAAGGAGGTTGATTCGGAGTGCCCCCTCCCCCTATTGGTTTCCTCAGTCTCCGACAGTAGGAACCCCGCAGGTTAGCGATACCCCGGCTTCAGGAACCGCGACATTCTAAGTAGCATAGTCTATGCCCATGCTAAGGTGGCCGATAAAGGCCGAAAAGCAGTCAAACTTTGATGGGTCACATAGAAAACCCGCTTTCCCTATTTCCTTTTAAACTCCCATAACCCCCCCATGTCTTCCTATATGTGTTTATTCGCCTCTTCCCAGAGGAGATCAGGGGAGTCATCCTGGGCCTACTCTCCTGCCAGTGGTGTCGCTTAAGTAGCAGTTTCCTTTATCTACACGCCTGGGTGGTTTAAACTTCATTTGCTAATAGGCCAATTATTTTTTCCTAAATTCTGTAAAGCCGGCACAACGTATCGGGTACCGACCGAGGAAATCTTATTTGATTTCATTGAACATGTCTCATTACATCAGTGGGCTTTTACTGCATAAGGTCTAATATGCACCGTAGAAGCTTGTTGGTGGAATCATCGGAAAATAAAAAAATGACCCGGTTGCCCATGAAAGGGTCTGCGTGCAGTAAAGGCAAACACGCGTCAGTACAGGACTTACTGCATCGTTCTTTTATTTCAGAGAGGTGGTACATGATGTCGTGTTTATTCTTCCACTGACCAGTGTTATTCGTCGACCAAAGTCTACTCACACTACGGCTATCAATTAAACTACCGATTAAACTACAGCTATCAATTAAAACTACCGATCACACTACCGATTAAACGTGCAACAATTTTCCTGTCTCTCTCCTCGACTCATCCGAGTAACATGTTTATGAAGAAAAGCTCTCTTCCAAATCAAGTTTTGTAGCCGTAGATACATAGCCTGCTTCAGCCACTGTAACCCCAACAGCCAAGCAATGAAGTTTTTATAACAATGCAGGTTCGCCCTCGTGCTCCAAGCAACACAGGCAGAGCACATTCCCTAAATCTAAGCTGAGTGACTGTGGTCCTGAGATACCGGCGAAAAGCAGTAGCGGAATACAACTCTTGATTTCACAGCGCGCACAACAAACAAGGACGATAGGGTGAGCGAGACACACAGCTGAATGCAACTCACTACGCTCCTTGCTGCCGCTAAGCTGCAGGAATTCGCAGCGCCTGAAAGAAGACACCAAAATAGTTTCCTACCAAGCAACAAACTTAACTTTCGCAAGCACGGCGAGGTGCAGCTACGCTACAAACAACACAATGACACTACTGCTCAGTGATGTAAAAAGGAACAAACTCAGGATGAACCCGACGAAGAACGTCGTAATTGTCTGCACTCCTCGGATGGGGAATGCCAAAACATACCGCCACTGAGGTAGATGTGCATATCCGACAAGACATACAAAATCACAGCCTTCCCGAGTAGTTCTGAAGACACTACAAAAAGGGTCATCTATAGTTTTCTAGCACATTACTGCAATGAAGGCATCAATACGGGCCAAAATGTGCAAGAATCCTACGATGGCGAAGGCAAGAACAATGGGGAAGCCCAACTTTGCGCTCATCACCTTCAAAGAAAGCCAGAATGGACAACTGACATTTACAGGACTCTTATAAGCCCGTGCGCTTGCAGGCGCCGCGAATACGTTTGGTGAATTCCTCTTATCGCAATTACCGCTTCTGAGGGATCCCCTATCCAGGCAGGAGAAACTTTAAAGGTATTCTCGTGAGCATTCAGTGGGCACTGTCGAATCGCCAAGTCGTTGAACTGCCAGCCCTTGACATTACGGAACGTGCTATGCTTAGTCAACAGCGTACGAAAAAAGCCGTCTTTGCGCAAAAAGGGAAAAGAATGGAGCTGTCCCTCAATGGCGTATACCGCGCATTAGCAACATTGAAGAGCTTCACGGCCATCGTGGTCGCAAAAGGCACCAATCGTGATTTTCAGATTCACCGTTACTAGGGATTGTCTTTAAGTGAAAAAGTTTCATTGGGTAGTTCGTAGCTGTTCAACTTGGTGTACTCAGCTCTCAGAACACATAGAGGAAGAAAAAAAGGCAGCAGATATGGCGCTAACTCGCAACAATTGGTTTAATGAAAAGACATACGAATATTCACTAACCTGTTGTGTTCATCTCGTTCGAGATACAAACCACGAGTGCAATATAAAAGATCAGGGGAACACGTGGCAACAAAGGGGAAGTGCGTTAACGAATTATAAACAGCAAGATATCAAACATCACAAATTCCTCACCGAGAGGACCAGATGAAAGCATTCTTTGTCAGTTTTAAAAATGGAGGGGGTGAGGCTGACACACCATTCGCCTCAACCTCCTTATGTGAAACGCTCCTGTTACCTAGTCAGTGGTTTCTTCCGCTTTTCTTGATAAAATTGACGTATTACAGAAGAACAGCCAATACCCATGCGTGGTACCATGTCCCGAAAATTTGCAGCTTTGCTTTGATTTTACATAATATTGATGTTCCTGTAAACGTATGTTAGGCCATCGCCAGGTTCGGCCAACGTA
Source organism: Haemaphysalis longicornis (assembly GCF_048455015.1). Classification (NCBI taxonomy): domain Eukaryota; kingdom Metazoa; phylum Arthropoda; class Arachnida; order Ixodida; family Ixodidae; genus Haemaphysalis; species Haemaphysalis longicornis. The sequence goes on along the minus strand of NW_027526295.1, from coordinate 127,926,053 downwards.
AGTGTGGCCACACGACAGCGGTATCATTTATGCAACTCACGTTGCACAACAATCAAAAGGAGAGGTATGTCTCACTTGCGACCGTTGTTTTCTCTGGAATTTAGCACTGACTGATAACAGGTGGTCTTTATACCACACACCTTTCCAGTGTTAGGGACGGACATCACCTAACTCACGTCATATCGATTGGCAAAAAGTTTTCTACCATTGCAAATCTTACACACAAAGGGAATGGCGGCGGGTTCTGACACTATGCCTTGTCCTTTACGCGTTCCCCACTATCTGACTTAGCCCTGTTTATTAACTTTTGAATTATCCTGCGAATGACCAACGGTTCGAATCCAGTCTATCGAGCTTGTCTATTTGGCTTGCGAAATTAATATTTTACGCGAGCATAATTTTGTGAGGGCTGACAGCAAAACAAGAAGCACCAATCCCCATTTGAACAATCTTTGGATGACCGGAATTTAAGTTCCGTATGGGTTAATTTGAGCTCGCGAAGCAGGACCAACACTCACGGTTTTCTGCTCGAAATAGCCGCACTCCCAAACACTGCATTGTATTTTAGTTTGGTACCTCAAATGTAAAGCTTATTCCGCAGCCACGTGGAACTCCTGTAACTTTGCGTTAAACAGCATGGCTCCGGACCACGAGGGTGCTAAAAATCTCAGGCAAGGGCGTTTAGCGTAGGTTGTAACCTTAAAGGCGAACACGAAATCAACAACCATAAGGTCAGCTGGGGAGCAGCTCTCTGTCAGCACCAGCTCAAAACCCAGAAAGTACGACGTCCGTTTCGCAGCTTGAAGAAGAACTATGAGTATACGGGAATTCATAATGACAAAATTTCGCGAACATTCTGCCCCCATTGAAGAAATATATATATATGACGTAGTGACCAAGGCGCAAGCCAACATAAAGTAAACCACTTAGAAAGAAAAACGACCTAATAGAGGCGGAAGGTGCAGAAATCGATTCTTATTCAGATTTCCCTCTCCCCACCCAAGAGGGAAGTCTCAGAAAACTCAACAGATTGACCATACGAGAGAAAATCATACGCAAGTCAGCCACAATCTCATTAGCGCTTTCACTCAACCACCGAGAAGCTTTAGGCTAAGATTTTGGATATTTCGGCTAGCAACCACAAAGATGCCCTTTATCAACACGAGGATCACAAACCTCTTGGCAGTTGAGTGTAACGAACCAAGCTTCAAGGCCACATTCCCGTCGCCGCGGAGCACTAATAGATGGTATTCACATAAAAGATTAGCCGGTGATTTCGTCTCTTCGCAACATTATTAACCTCCATAAAAATGGCTGCATCATCTGCGCATGCGTCCGAATCTCGGAAGAAAAGCTCTGCCTGTGACAGTCGCCTGCGCTATTATTATCCAGTTCGCGACCGTGACGAAAACAGATATGAAAAATCGTAGTGACATTGTGTGGTGATGCTCTTCTTACCCGTGAGAACTCCGCACCAGCACCATAGGATGGACCTGTGGTTGCAAAAGGAAGGTGCAGGGCGCGCAAAACGCCTACTCTACAGCGCAGTTGCCTGCGAACATGGATATCGACGCAGGTGCGCCCGCACCCAGCACACGGATAGCCGTTCAGTACGAAATGTAATTAATGTTTCCGAAGAAATTGTGACCATTCAACGATACGCCGATTGAGATACGATAGCTACGCAGTGAGTGCATTGTTAGCTGGGAGACTAGCGATATCTCTCGGCACGTGGGCGAGTGTATTAAGTGGCCTTAGCAACGGGCGTATGGAGTGACTGCATGGTGGTGCAAGCACATGGTAGCCGGCATGCGCGCCACGCCAGTGAACACAACCTTTAGGAGCGAAGCCAGACAGTTTCCGACCGGCGCTATGCCGGAATCGTTCATCCAGCCAGTAAACTTGCTGACAAACTGCAGAGGGTACGAACTGAAAAGGCAACCCGCAGATATACATTGACCAACCGGAGACAGTAAGGAAACCCGACGTCTTTCACTACAAGAAATGGGCGGGACGGGAAAGCTTGCGGGAAATGCCACATACATCCAACCAGCGCTAACCGGAAATTCTCCTAGAGCAACGTTACTTAAACCAACCATTAGAGAAATCAAGCACGACGCCGGATTCGAAACGGCGGATCACGCCATTCTAGGAATTATCGGACGTGAGCACAAGGGAATCAGATACGCCATTCTCGTGCTAGCGAATACAGCTACCCACGGCCCCCACGGAATTTCGCCACTTTTCAAAGCCAGGCCGAACCTCTTAACGAAGAAGGCCTTATAAATATTGGTGACTTCATTGCCCCACCCGCTTCTTGTGGCTATGATGTGGAAACTCATCAACATAAGTCTTTGGGAAGACATACATCAAATAGACTTCAGAGCCATCCGCTATTTCACCTACTCTTTTCGAATAGGAAATATCGTATCCACAGACGCTAAGCCACACCTCTTCCAAACCAAATTTGTCACAAACACTCAAGGGCTCAACCTAGAAAAAGACAAGCTGTGATCATTCTATAGCCGCAACCTCACCCACCACCACCGTAAGCAAGAAAAAGCAAGAACTACCATAATCGCAGAGATGGGTATATTTCAAGAAATCCATGATAGCACAAAGGACACGGTCAATGAAACGACTAACATCGATAGCTAAGTGCGCTAAATTATCGGCGACGTCTACATAGCCCCACAGAATACTTCTAGAGAGAAAGAGGAACAATAGGGTGGAAATTTGAAACTCGCGCACATGTGGCTGCAAAGAAAAAGCTACAACAGACGCTGTAACCACACAAACACCTCAGAAGTACCCACCGAAGTCTGAAGCTCAACGACGATTTCCAGGATGATATCCGACAACTGGCCGAGCAGTTTTGGAACTCATCTGCACAGCATTAAAGCGACACCTTTTGAACGACAAGGCAGCTACACTAAGACTTTATCCTATTTTGTGTTCTCGGAAGAATAATGGTTGCAGTAGCTAAATAAAAATATTTCTACCGGAGATAAAAGCTATGAGGTCCTACACGCAATGACAGCGAGAAGTTTAATGTAAAATCTTCTTTTTGGTGTATCTCTCGTATGTTTTCGGCCAGTCGCGACCTATCTTGACACTTTTTTCTCCGGGCACAATGAAGCTAATAAAACAAACACGACGTATATGTTTGTTCAATCAAAACAAGCCATTGCGAGATTTGAAGGCAAACGGCACCAATTATCAAAGATTGCTCGTCTGCTCCATCGTGCTGGAGTTACTTTCGTTGTTTCGTTTGCAATGTATTTTGTCGGGATTTATCCCCAAAGGCATAAGGGCTCAAAGGTATGCGTCACCTTCTTCAAAGTGTCATCTCTGCCATACGCACACCTGTACTATGAACATGCCGTCACGATCACCTCGGTTGGGGCACCCTTCAGAATAATTATTTTTGTATTCTGGCAGTACGCCGGTTCAGCGCTGTGCTCTGCGCACATGGCTGCTGTTATGGCAACCTGGGTTGAAATTCCACACAAATTGTAAATATCTTTTTGTTCATTTTTTCTTAAAACCAGCGGACGTTATAAGGTACCAGTCTTGTTGTCGCGAATGGCAAATGCGGTAACTTTTCGCTTCTGATGAGACATCTAGGACTTTTACCATAGTATTAACAATGGCGCCTTAACAACCTACATTTATTCAGATGCATTGAACATGGCTGGCGGAACCACAAAGAAAGGACAGTTTCTGCTTGTTGCTTGTTCGTGGTCATGGCTTCGTAATACCTTATTTTCTGTTTGTTCTCATCGTAACCCCGAACTTTTCATCTCATTTTATTGTACACATCAAAGTTGACTACAAAAATGGGTAGCCTGATGTTGCGCTAAGTCGTTGCATGTTTTTTTAATTGAAAAGAATGATGACATCTACAACTCTTCTTCCAGCTGTTTATTACAGTTACATTGTTTGTTGTGTTCAGTGTGGTTCCTTCGAATCTTTTTTAACTTGCTCTCGTGCTAGCTTCGGGATGTTTTTCCACAGACGGTCGCGTTTGTTTGAAGGCGACAAAGTCTTCTCACCGAATCCGATGAGTACAAGCTTCACTCATTTTTGCCTACCTAATCCTTAAAACTATCGATATCAGACCTCCATTCATAACGGCTAGTTTCAATACTGCTACGCGTGCTGTTAAAGGGACACTGAAGTGAATTTGTCAAGCTCCCGTTTTTGCTTGCACTGCGTAGACTGGCTCAAATTAGCACACTTTTCATCGTTTATCCGGTTGACAAATCGGTAATTATTTTTTACAAAGCGCGAAAGAAGAAAAACTACCATGCGCGGTTTGCGGCGGCCGCACCAACTAAGGCTGTGACGTTGGAAGGAGGGGCGCCGTGATTGGACGATGCCCAAGGTTAGCATGCAATCACACAAGTTTCGGTTTCCGTTTCGGTTCTGTAAAACATAACCAATGGCGTTGTTGGATGGGCATTCCCAATATCTCAGTAATCATCGTACCGCGCTTCTGCCATGTTGTCGGCTGTAAAATGCACAAGATAAGCCTCCCAGGACGGCTTGTAGTCGTAGCATTCACTAGCCGAGACCTACGCAGTGCATGAACGCCCTCCGCGTACCCGCAGACGCCCAAATGTCATGCGCTTGACCCCCATATTTGGAGCTTGCCTCCCTCATGCCTGAATCGTAAAAAAGCGTGTTTGCACCAGGCCAAGGGTCTGTTCATTCTGGCCTGTGCCCACTGCCTGCAAGCAGTCGGTGCTTATGGCAACAGCACGCCAACGAGAACTCGCTAGCGCGCCAGTGCCAGCCAGCGCGCGTTTTGTGAACTAGTTCGTGTAGCCATGAACGTTGCGGCCCAAAAAAAGGTGAACTCAATATAGAAAACATTGGCGGAAAACAAAAAAGTTAACTTACAAAAAAAAAAGCACGTACCCGCGGGGATTCGAACTCGTGACTTGCAAAACATTTGAGGTGACATACCTAGCACCCCAGACAACTGAGCCACGGAGCGGGACGCGAAAGCCTTGCTAATATACGGTATATATTGTACAACCGGTTTACACTTTTATTTAGTTTTGGCATTTTAAGCAGCTTAGGTGACTATTTGTTGTACTGCGATCGTGCAGTAAGCGTCGCCCGAGTTTCTACAGTAGCTCACGTCTAGCAATTGCATTTCGTAGACGGAAAAGCGTTCGCAGATGCGTAGTCGTGCTGCTGACCGCTCTGCTTGTTCGCCCAGCGCAAAAAAGTGCTTCCCGCACCCTAGTTTTACGCTGTACGGTAAAAATATCAGTTGATTTTATTTCCTTAGTATCTATATTGACTTCGCTGACTCTTCTCCCGCCTTCAAGAGGCCTTATATTTTCCTACTGGCGTACCAGTCAGCGAAGCGTCGCATGCGCGCTTGTGTGAAGCGACCCGGAGCTAGATACAGTGTACAAACAACCCAAGTAAAGAAAGGCACATTCTTCCATTCATAAACGTGTCCTGGCTTCGTTTCAACTAAGCGAACGAATTGCGACCAAGCATTTTTTTTAACCTCCTTGATTGCGACGACCCGCCGGCGGACGAAACGCTGGGCCGACTGACTCTGTCGGCCGGGGAGCCGTGCAGTAGCGCAGCCGTGGCGCAGCCAACTGCCAGCTCGTCCCCTCCTGACGTCACACGAAAGCGCCACAGAAAATGGGCGAGCGTAAAGAGAGGAGGACAGCATTTTCTAATTAGTTTTTCTACTAAATAAAATCGCGTAAACGCGCCTAGAGTGGTCGAAACATGGCCTGGGGACTCCGGACTACAATTTGCGCTAGTAATCCCGCAATGTTTACATATCACTTCAGTGTCCCTTTAAGTATGCGCCATCGCGGATGTCGATACAAAAAATACATGGCATCGGGTCTCAAACAAGATGAAGCACTTTTATAAGTTTTGCAATATGAGACTTCGCGATATCCACGTAATTACCTGTGCAGTAGAGAAGATGCTGGGCTAATAAAATGATTCGGTTGAACGTGTCTGGTATGACAGCAAAAAATGAAGCAGTACAACCGGATGCTTGGTTAACATACTACTTTATACAGTTTGTGTTTACTCCTCAACTTGAACACCGTTTTTTTTTCGCTAGCGTCACTCCACGAGCCGGAGACTCGGCGGTCGTCGCGAGGCACGCGCTTCGGAGCGCTTGGCATTTTTTGGTCTTAGTTTCTGCAACGGCGAATTTACAGCTAGTAGAACACTTCCGCGGTTAGTATAAATATTACATTTGTTCGCAGTTTCCAGGCACAGCTATTTTGTTTATGGGCGTCCGGCGGTAAGAAGAGGAGAAGGGAAAATTTTATTTGTTTGTCCTCAAAGACGTGGCAGTGTACATTTAGTGCAGATAAAAAATATAAGTGTAGCAGAACACAAATATTAAAGGATATCAGTTGTGGGGGCGAAGCCTCTTAAATCGGGGCGAGGAGGTGCTAGCGACGTCCTCCTCCATGGTGGGGCAAGGGCGATCATCGCGCGCCTCCCTCCTCTCCCTACGAGGCGACGGGGAATGCGCGCAGGAGACTCCCCGTGGAGACTGCCCTTTGGACGCGCAGCGATCGCACAGTACGTAATTGCCCTTCGGCCACTTTTAGCCGTTTTTTGCATTGGCCGTTGTTTCCCACTTTCGTGGGTAACGGCACCCACCGTGTCGATTTGCGCAAGCCTTGATTTGCGTCAGTGCGTTTCTCTAGGATGTCCGGCGAGTCTCCGCAGGCATATTCCACTCACTGGTGGGTTTCCCCGCGTCCGCGATGTGGCGGCTTGCGCCGTCTGAGGTCAGTGGACGAGCGCCGATGCCGCCCGGTCGAGTCCAGTGGCCTGAAATGCGTAGCGGCCACAGAGAGCCCCCCTTCCCCTAGGTCAGCGAGCGTTGCGGCCGGCCAACGCCGACGGAAGCTAACTGCTGCCCGACTACGCGCTGGGCACACGCTGACTGGTGTATGCCCCAGGGGCTAGGTGCGTAGTGCAGTGTAGTGTTTGTATCGTGGTTGTCCACGTAATAAACCCCTGTACTATGAAAGGTTTCGCTTCCGTGTGAAGTGACTGACAACGTACACACGCGGCGAGAGTCGTGGCTCGCTCTCGAATCCGTTGTGGGCAGTGTCTCTCGGCAGGGCAAGTTCGGTGCTGCCCGAGAGCAGTGAGAATAACGACGGCGTGTTATTCTATTATTCTATTCTGTTCCTTAATGATAATGACAAGGATTCAGAATAGAGGATGATGCCCACATTTCTGGCGCCCAACGTGGCGCAGTGTTTGATTGTTTATTTGCTGCCATACCGTAGCGAGCTTTGCTTGTGCAATCGGCTGGCCGCTCCAGGCACGCTAGTTGCGTGCAGTGTACATTCTGGTGAGAACCCGCATTCGGCTGGCCAGCCGGACCGGCTCCTCGTTTTGTGGATGCCGGCGGAGCTCGAGAGCGCGAGGTTTTCCTTGCTTCGAGCATGAGGACATAGGGCTTTTGTGCTGTGTTCACGTACCTTTAAAGTTGATTTTGACGCAACCCACGCTCGGTTGCTAAAGAAGAGGCTTGAATTCGAGTAGCCTCATTCCACAACTCAGAGTGTTCAAGCTAGTGGTTGATCTCGTATCTATAGGGATTAATGCGACCGGTTTCCTCTGTGGGATGCCATGTATCGCAGGTATTCACCCCGAACAGCTAGCCACGGTTTTGGCGGAACGATTCCTCTTTCCGAGCAGTTTCTCGGCCGCCTTTGGTAGGCGGAGCGCCGTGACGTTGACTTGCTTTGCAACGGGCGCTGGGGACAGGGACCAGCTTGTATTGCTGGTTGTTCCGGGGATGAGTGTCTCATTAGGCTGACTGGGGGCTCGTGTTGTAATACATCGCCACCGTTATTGAGTATCAATGGTTACAGGCGGAAGTCCCGAATAGTCAGTTAGGCGCATCGTTGCGTTATTGTCTTGGCTCACCTTGGCCAGACAGTCTGATAGGCTCGAAGAACTTGTAAATGATCAGCCGCAGTGTCCCTGGCAGGTGTGAAGTTGGACGTTTTTAGTTATTTAATTGGGTTTTCCATTGTTGGGAGACACCTGGCCTGTGATGACCTTAGTCATGTGCCGCCAGCATAGTGTGGAAATTGTGCACCTGAATTATTTCTAGAGCACGTCGCAATACCGCGACCGGCTTATCCGTGGCGTGGCCCGAGCGACTTCGGTATGTCCGAATGTTTTGGGCGGTCAATTGTACCGTTTCTGCCGACGTCACCTTTGTGGAGTCGTCTGGTCTGATAACGGTCATAGCCAATTGATGACCCCGCACGAGCACACCAGCCTGTCAACAATCCTCCCGAGGCGATTCCTGGTGAGCCAGTTCACCCTTTCCCGATCCCGCGATGTAAGTGATTGAGCGCATGTTTCTTATTCTGAATTCTTTGCTGTGTATTTGTTACTGTTTGCGCTGTGTATACATGCTTGCAGCTTTCCATGGCAGTGCTCGTATGTGTGTGATAAGAATTGTGTATTTCTTTGTCTAGTCCCAAGCATCCTGTAGAGAGAAGTGTCAAAGACACTTAGTTTTGGCAGTGTTGAGGAGATGAAAAAAAAACAGAAGCGCAATGGCTTTCGCCTTCGCCGTGGAGGGGGGAACTCAGGGCTGTTGCTACGCCGTCTCTGTCTCCTCCTTTGGTTCTTGGAAATTCAGAGGGCGGTATAGTTTGTATTTCGTTTTGTGTTTCTCCGCGGCAGTGAGACGCGGGTCAGAGCAGTAACGTTGGGTTAGAGAGGGTGATGGCCCCCTTGCTTGGCCATCTGTACTCCGTTTTTCCTCGGCTCCTGGTTTCTTGCTGCCGCCGCGCTCCGGTTCACCCACGCGTGGGCGAGGGAGGGGAGATCGGGAGCGGCGTTTTGCAGGAGTTGGCGGTAGCTTTTGTTGTCTCATCTGTTGTTGCGTGTGTTCATTTTGTGTGTGGAGTGAGTGAGTTACTACCCGCCGGTTCGTTCTCCGCGTCTTCTCGGCCGTTAGGACAATTTTCGCGGGCCAGACGCGCGGGGGAGTGCGGATGCTGTTGTTTTCTTGCGTGTTCTCGGCCCAAGCAGTGTGGTGTACGTGTGTGCGAACGCTTCTTTGGCGTCTGCTGTGCGTGCACTTTTCCCGAAGGCGTCATTCGTTCGCCGCGGCGATCCTTGTGCTTCTGCTGCCTTGATGAATATGACGTGTGTGCGCGCTTGCCGAAGGGGACAAGTGTGCTTCCGGTGGTTCTTTCCACCCCCGCTTTCCGTTCTCGCGTACAACACCGCAGACCTGCGTGTATGAGTGCGTGCGTGTGCGCGCCAGCTTCATTCGGCCGAACAGTACACCCCGCTGGTGATGCGTCTCTGTGGAGAGCGCACCATGTCTTGTGGTGTGTGCCGGCATCGCGGCCTCTTCGCCTGGCTCGCTGCGGCCAGGGCGAATGACAACTGAGCGCAGAGGTTCCCTTCGTGCCCAGTATGGCCGAGCTGACCTTGGGCTGCCTTCGACTCAGCCTAACCCCTCCTTCCTTGCCTGAGGCTGAAGCTCGGGACGCTCCTCTCTCTGGCTGCTGCCCCGTTTATCAGCGCCGATCCCGACTCCTGGCTTCCAGCCTGTGCACGTGCTGAGGTGCCTTCCTTGTGGGTCGTCGGCTCACGCGCTGCTTCCTCCCCCTCCATCCCTCTGGGGAGCGACACGGCTCGACGCAACGGTGGAATCGCGCTTGCGCGTCCGCCCATTATCTGCGCCCCTCGAGAACTCTGCGATGAGAGGCTCCATGGTGAGCCTCGTGGCACCGCAAAGTGATGAGAACAAACGCTGACAGCGGGAGGATCTTTTCGCCCCTTTGTGCCCCGTACTACAGAACCATGGGTGGCCCCGTGGTGATCACTGCAGCCCTTTGCGGACTTAGTGCAATATTTCCACCTCTGTGTATCTTTCTACACCTGCGTATCTAGTGTAATGTAATGAAGTGTTTGCAATCTAATGTAAGTAAGTGCTCTTAGTGCATTATATTAACCGTAGGTTGTGTAATATAGGTAACAGCTGTGTTCGTGTAGTATAGTGTACGTAGTGCAACCTTAGTTGACCTCCTCTGTATAGCGTAAAATTAGTTCCCTCACCAAGTGAGTAGAGTATTGTTTATAGTGTACATTTCTTGTTTCACACCTGGTTCATAGTGTGTATGTATATCTTAAGTATGTGTAGCGTGCGTTGTGAATGCCGTGTTTGTTTAAGGGCAGGAGTAGAGGCTGGTGGGCACTAGCTTTGTTTTACTTACATTAAGATTGTTCTTTTTGGATGAGTACCTGATGGCCGGCTTTAACACCGTCAGGGGGGCATTTAAAGAGAGGGGGATGTGGGGGCCAAGCCTCTCAAATCGGGGCGAGGAGGCGCTAGCGACGTCCTCCTCCTTGGTGGGGCGAGGGCGATCATAGCGCCTCCCTTCCCTCCCTACGAGGCGGCGGGGGATGCGCGCAGGAGACTCCCCGGGGAGACCGCCCTGGGGACGCGCAGCGATCGCACGGTGCGTAAATGCCCTTCGGCCACTTTTGGCCGTTCCTTGCACTGGCCGTTGTTTTCCATTCCCGTGGCTCACGGCACCCGCCATGTCGATTTGCGCATGCCTTGATTTGTGTCAGTGCGTTTATCTATAATGTGCAGCGAGTCTCCGCGGGCATATTCCACTCATTAGTGGGTTGCCCCCGTGTCCGGGATGTGGCGGCTTGCGCCGTCTGAAGTCAGCGGACGAGCGCCGATGCCGCCCGGTCGAGTCCAGTGACTTGAAATGTGTAGCGGCCACAGAGAGCCCCCCTTCCCTACGTCAGCGAGCGTTGCGGCCGGCCAACGCCGGCGCACGCTAACTGCTGCCCGACTAGGCGCTGGGCACACGCTGACGGGTGTATGCCCCAGGGGCTAGGTTCGTAGTGCAGTGTAGTGTTTGTATCATGGTTGTCCACGTAATAAACCCCTGTACTATGAAAGGTATCGCTTCCGTATGAAGTGACTGACAACGTACACATGCGGCGAGAGTCGTGGCTCGCTCTCGAACCCGTTGTGGGCAGTGTCTCTCGGCAGGGCAAGTTCGGTGCTGCACGAAAGCAGTGAGAATAACGACGGCTTGTTATTATATTATTCTATTCTGTTCCTTAATGCGAATGGCAAGGATTCAGAATAGAGGATGATGCCCATACAGTTAGCGGTGAAAAGAGGAATCGTGGTAGTCGTTTTTACATATAGACGAAATGCTAATACACTGACGGATGACAAACGACACAACATATCGTGGTTGCTTCAGTGGTTGCTCCTTGAATAAGGTCCGATATATGGTGCTTTGGTGTCAGTAGACAGTACACATGACTGCAGGCTGTTGAAGCTCACGTAAGGAACCCATTATATTTTGCTAACGCGTATGAAAGCGCGAGAACACAAGAAAGAATAAAAGTTGCAGATGACATCTACGTTTAGCTCTTAAGATGTATGACGCCATAGCGTTGCTTAGACGCCCAGGCAGCGTTTTACAGAAAAGCTTTTTTACCTCTACCCCCAACGGTTCTTTCGCGACCGTTGGTTTCATCAGATAACTCCCGCGAAGAAATAAAGAAGTTACTGGGGCCATTAGGAATCGAACCTGGAAATAATATAATAATGGAGCGTGAGCTCTTTGTCTTACCGATTGAGCTAAGAGCGTTTTTTTTCTTTATTGCCTGCTTGGCGACAACACAACACGCACTGCTCAGTACACAAATTAGTAGCTCCAGCCACCAATCTGCTGAAGAGAGTTGCTTAAAACATCTTAAATTGTGCTAAAACACCCAGAATGGGTAACCATTCAGGTTCCTCCGGCATGACTCGATAAACTTCTCTTATATAAGCAACGCTTTCAATGAAGTACTCTCGCACTGTGCGAGCATCCTCTTCGGCATTTTGAACCGCATTCGAGTTTTCCACATAGAATGCAGACTAAGTGCCATGAAGAAATCATAGGGCACGCCTCCATCATTGTTTACGGGAAAAAGCGGATGCCATAAGGCGTTATTGGTAATTCTTTTTTCAGGGTTCGTTGGAGGATGTCCCAGTGAAACACCGCATCTTAACAGTCCAGAAATATGTGCTCAATTGTTTCCAGCTTTTGGCATAATCTACAGGTAAGTGTCCATGGGCGTACATATAGTCCTTTTTCCTCCAGCCAGGGTTTTACCGGTAGCGCGCCACTATGAAATTTTAAGAAGAAAGATTTAACAGATGAACGTACTCGCATTTGTTTCACTCTATTTAAAGCATCTTTTCCTGAACCCACTGCATATAACTGACGATAAACCGGAACAGGCAGACACACATCAATCATATATTTCTACAAACGTTTCCGCGGTACACTACTGAAATACTCGGAGGAAAACCTAACCCTTAAAATGCTAAAAGCGTCCACCACTTCCCGCAAGAACCCACGCACACGTACACATCGCATTTCAGAAATTGAACCTACATAGTCTGGAATAACATCACGTAGTCGGACTTGTACCACAGTATGTAGAAAGCAATCTCTCTGATCCCTGAGAAACATAACCCTAAAAACTAGTTGTCCGATAAACAAATGTGGCAGTCCCAATCCACCACTTTTCACCGTGTGAAACAAATTAGTTGGACTCATGCGCTCCCACCTTGAGCCCCACAAAAACACCGCACACATTCTGTGAAGCTTTTGTATATTCCTTCTTGACATACAAATCGCCTGTACGACGTGCCATACCTTGGCAACAGCAAACACATTACATACTGATGCACGGGCAAACATTGACAGATCCCTTACCCCCCATTGTGTTCATTTCTCTCTAACTCTAACAGTTTCTCCGTCCCAGTACTCTCTAGCGTCCTGGTAGTTTTCAAGTGGGATGCTGAGATACCTGGCCGGAGTTGTCGTCCAAGGCATGTTCCCGAAAAATACTGGGCTACTTTGCCAGTCACCGTGCCCATATACTGCAGCGCGAGAGGCCGCGTGACGCAATCACGTCGCATTCAGCGAGAACGCAGAGAATAAACCCGCGTATGTACTTGGTGAGTGCACCGCCTGTCTTCCCCGTTTCCGCGTGCGCTCTTTGCTATATTAGCTCATTAATTAAAGCTCATTAAAAACGCGCGCATCATTACTTTTGTCTCCGTTGAACCGAAAGCCGCAGAGTATGACGGTATACACCTGCAAACCATTCCCGTCATTAGGAAAACTCCGAAACAATTTTTTTTCCCAGGAAATGTCAGGAAGAGAGGTTTCTGCCGGGAACAGTGATGGCGGCCGTACCTACTTAACAGTTCTTAAACCAGAGTTTGACATTGAGAGATACTGTACGCAATCAAAACCCAAGGCCTAGTGCCGAACCACGTTTGGTGTCCCCATGTAAGATTTTGTTTCAACAGTGAGAACCACCTCATACAGTTTGCCTTGTTTACCCTGCACCCAATCAAACATAGACAGAAAGTACCCTTTTATTCAATCAGGTAAGCCAACGACAAATAAACGAGAGACATTCCAAACTATTGCCAGAGGCCATTGGTAGTACGCCATGTTTGAAGGGCATCTATTATGCAAATGTAAAACCATAAAATGAGGACAGTTCTGCTTACGTAGTAATATGACCACGAATTTTTTTTTATTTTATGCTCTGTTATCTTATTAAGCGCTGATTTTTCACTCTTCTTATATTGTCCCTAACAGAAAAGACTACAAAAATTGGTAGCCTAGTCTTCGCACAATGTCGTTGCATGTTTTCTGAATTGAAATAATTGTTCGCCTGGACAACTTCTTCTTCCAGCTGTCTAATACGATTCTGGGGTTTCTCTTTGTTGAATAGGGGTTCTTCATATCTTTCGAGTCAGCCTTGGTATGAAATTCCAGATATCTTTCAACAGACTGGCCATATTCTATGCCAAGTTTCGCGTACAATCGTACTGTTTCGTTTATGGGGTCGGCGGCAAGGTCTTCAAAACGAAGCCGATGAGTACGAGCTTTACCTATTTTCCCTGCCAACTCTTCGAAACTATCGAGATCTGACCGCATTTGAGAACAGAGTGTTTGAATACTTCCACACGTATTTTCCAGTTTGCACCATCGGAGATGTCGCCGTGATGCATATATCGCACGGGGATCCCGAACAAGATGAATGACTTGTACCCGCTTTGCAATATCAGGCATTCGTTGTATCCATGTCATCACCTGTAGAGTGGAAAAACACCGATTTATTGAAAAATGCTTCCATTTAACGTTTGTGTTTGCACCGTAAAATTTATAACACTACAACAGAATGCTCAACATATATTATTATATTTACGTCAGTTGCCTCATGAATTTGAATAGCCGAAGACATGGAAACATGAAGTCAAAAAGAATGTAACTCGGCCCCACATGTAGAGGAGAATCGCAGATAAGAAAGCGAAGAATTTTGAGGCACTGTTGTTCACCACTTCGTCGGTTTACCGGTTTCTACCTAGTATAAATTTTTCTATAGGTGATTCTTTTTCATATTAATGTTCAGTGTTATGTTACCTGCCATGTTACCTGTTACCTGCCATGTAACATCTTACCATGTTACCTGCCATGTTCAGTGTCATATTACCTATTGCGTAAAAAAGTAGTCATTCTGCCTCAAGGTGTAACGCCACTGCTGTTGTCCTACTGTTGTCTGCGTAGGAGAGCTTTTTACACTCTGTCCTCTCTCCTATTTCATTTGGTATTGTAGAGAAAAAAATAGATATGTAATAGGAAAGCTGGTTACAGGTCCTTCGATTATAAGTTCCAGGGTTGTAAGATACGCATAGTCGGAGGGAAATAAATATAGTTTTAGCTGACAGTTTACTGAGGCTTCGTAAACGCTCCAATGCTTGCCTTCGTGTTACGGCAAACAGCCATAAATATTAGTCGCGAACATGCTTCTTAGGGGTTTACTCACCAACTGTGAACTGGTAGGTCAATGGTGAGAAGTTAAAAAGTGTAAGAATGATTCTACCAGAGAAGTGATATACAAATAGTGACGCTGGTAGAGGAACGGCATCAAAAACACGAGCAAAAGTTCGTAGCGGAGAAGTAGCTGGAACGCTAAGACGGCATCAGTAAGAACTCTACTCAGTTGTTTGTCTACCCGTTTGTAGTGTTTATACTTTGTTTTCCGTATCTGCGTTGGTTTTTCAGAGTAGGAGACACGGTTCCCGTGTGGCTTCTAAGCCAGAACGCAGAGACGATGCCTAATCTTCCTCGTGTTACAAACAAAGGCCTGCGCCCCGCGTGGCTGTGTTTTAGGGAATCAATAGTGTTTGCGAGGTACAGAGGCATGAAGCGCTTGCCGCCCTCGTTGCTTAGAGAGGATCCCTTTTTTTCAATATTCTTAGCTGGGAACCCCCATTCCAGCCACGGAGAACCAGAGTTGAGAACTGCGAGAGTTGAAAAACCGTGAGCGCAGAGTTACTGCGACGTCACCACGTCTCCTTGAACAGAGTCCGCTCGGGTATCCACTATATGCTCTTGCCGGAGCGCAGGGCAAGTGCTCTCCACGCGATCGGCGCGAGAAATTCACCAACAACTATGGTCTAATTTTCAAGTGACCGGTTGAGATTTATTGTCCTACTAGGAGCTACCGCGAACAAATGTTTGGTGTCCACTCTGATGTAACAATATTTCACCTTACGTTTATTCAAAGAATAACAATTTCCAGGCTTTAATTCATCAACGGAAAGACTATCATTGAAGCACCAAGTTTCATTCTCGAGTCAGTCGGGGAAGACAGTCAGCGAGACGCGCCTTGTTCGTCGTCCTTGGGATGGCGATGCGACTGACACGGGTTTCTGCATCTTCCCTGTGTGTGAGGGGCGGCTTGCGGCTTGCGGCGCCCACACCCATACATCACGACTGGCTGACGCAGTCTATGCTTCTCGATTGTTTAAATGAAAATGACGCGGGCGACGGTCTTTCTTAAAAAAGGATCACTTTGGTGGCTTTTTTAACATGGTGAATGCCAAACAATAATGCCCTCTCGTAGAGTGTTTACTATTCCAAACACGATTTTTCATGACAAAGACCCAAGTAAACCAGCTGGCATTTTTTGTTCCACCACCGTGTTTCTGACAGTTACATTGTCTTTTACCTCCTCAATATGGTACCCTGATTGGAAGTAACTTCTTTTTTTGATGATATGGTGCTAGAAGTTCTTTGGCCTGATAGGCGGCAAAACCGAATATCGTACTCTGCCATTCCGTTGTGGCTAGTGTAACTTCACTGATATACAGCTTACACTGAGTTCAAAAGTTTGTTAGGCTAGCTTTGTTTGAAAACTATGGTATCGATTTGCACCACTATGCAAAGCTCAATTCGGCTTGATGCGACTCTTTACAAGAATGTGCTCGACACTGGACGGATGTAGGGAACTGTGCTACTACGATAAACACGTCAAACAATCTTATTTTTCGTATGCAAAGTGTTTTTTTTAACCATGAACACTATATCATTTCAATGTTTCTATCTCTGAGAAGTGCTCTAAACGTTGTTTAGGTCTTGCAGACTTCACACTACATCATACTCACATCAAAAGCCTGGATTGATGGGTTTCAAGGTCGTGTAGTCACATTAAAATGGCCAACTAGTGCGTACCTACAAGAAATACCCAATGGAAGATTTGTATTGGTTTTTCTCCAAGTCACACCTCCGAACATTCCAGAGCGTCGCCTCTAAAAATTAGCACACGTCCACAGTCCATGCGCAGACATATACCCACCCGCGTTTGGGAAGCTTTAGGTTAACACCTCTTACGTCAGTACCGTAGGCGCTGGTGCTTTACAAACTGAACTCTACGACGGAAACATCCCCTACTTCTTTCTGCCACATTTTTCGCAAAAAATAAACTCGAGAGCCGATCCTTTACGCGTTTTATTTCTTAGAAGATAAACTGGTACCATTATGAGGTTTTTGATACGCTATGCTGTTTTTCCAATACTCGTCAGAAGGCACTACTCAGCTTACAGCTTCCCTAATTTAAAAATGTAATAAGCTGTTTTTACGTATGCCCAACCGCCTGATTTTCACGTTCACTTTAAAATAAAAGACCCCCTTAGCCGTTATTATCTTTGATGCCATTTATAACAAATTTTATTTCGAACAAGTATTGTTGATTTTGTAAACCTCAGTTTCCTCAAGACCCCCGCACGGGGCACCTTGAGTAATCTTGGTGACGGTACTGGCGATACCGCGGACCTCGAGCCCCCCAACATAAGCTGTGTCCTACCGTGGTGATGTGTTTTGAAGGTGAAGGGTAGAAACCTCTAACGGTGGCCGTCGGAGCCCAGGTCAAGCTCCGGCGGATGGGCTCCCTGTCTGTTTACCAGGCAGGGAGCTCCGGGACCTCCTCAGCTATCAGGGTAAGGTTGTGGAAGAAAGTACCCCCGTCTCCCTGCTTTTCAATGTATCATATGGCATTTTCTAAACCCCCCCCCAGACGTGATCGGCCCCCGAAAAGGCGCCGCACCGAAGTTTCTTTTCCTCCTTTGCAATCGATCTCTCCCCCAAAGCCTGATAATTTCTCGCGGTTTCTGATCATGGAATCTGTTGACAAGACAAACCCCATCACTTCCCAATCTGTGTTTCTAATCTCCAAGTTTCTTGAAAGCCTTATCGGAAAGTCGTATAAGGCTAAGAAACTCACAACGGGAGAAGTTTTGATAGAAGTAGAAAGCAAGCAACAATCCTCTAACCTCCTCAAGCAAACGCGCATGGTAGATGTTGACATCAAGATCACGCCCCATCGCAGCCTGAATAGCTGCCAGGGCGTGATCTCTGATCGGGATCTAATGAATGAGACTGAAGCAGACCTGCTCGAGGGCCTCCGAGAGCAGGGCGTGACAGCAGTGAGGCGAATCACCATACGCCGAAATGATCAAATAATTCCAACCAAGCACATAATCTTGACACTTGACCGCTCTAACCTTCCTGAGTCGGTCAACGCAGGCTTCTTGAGATGTCCAATCCGACCCTACGTGCCGAACCCGCGCCGCTGTTTCAAGTGCCAGCGGTTTGGGCACGGCACAACGTCTTGTCGTGGTAAATTGACGTGCGCAAAATGTGCAGCACATGATCATGAAACTGACAATTGTAAATCCGAGAACTTCACCTGTGCCAACTGCCAGGGACCACACGCTGCCTATTCTAGGAGCTGTGGAAAGTTCAAAGAAGAAAAACAGATCATTGCCTTGAAAGTCAACGAAAACATCACCTTCCCAGAGGCACGGAAGAGGTTCGCCTCCTTCCCTCTGGGCAGGTACGCCGACGCAGCTCGCCGGGGGGCGGAGCGGCGTCTTGTGTCGGCGGGGACCCAGTACCTAGAGTCGGACTTGGTCCCGCCCCCGCCCCCCCCTGGGTTGCCTCTGGTAGCCCAACCCGCCACCACGCCGCTTGCTCAGGCAGCAGCGGTTGTGGTGGCAACCTCTTCTGTCGGGGCCGGTGCCGCTCCCGTCCGTGCCTCCCCATCGTCCAGTGCGTTGGAGTGTGCCATGGACACCACGAGCCCCGCATCGGCTCCCACCGCCACCGCACCGCCCGTGCCACTTCTGGTGCCTCCGACACCACCGGCGGTGGCGGGTCAAACGAAGGGCCCCCGAAGGGGGGCCAAGTCCGGGGGGCCCGGTTCCACGGGCACACCCAGGACATCGGACGACGAGATGGACGTCGTGCCGTTCTTGCCTGCAACGCAGCGCAAGGAGCGGCCTCCGACGTCCAAGCCTACAGATAGGCCGCCCAAAAAGCCCAATCCAAGAGTCACAGCCCCGAAAGACGACACATAAACATACACACTCCAGTAGCTCTCACACTAAATAATGGGAAGAGAAAATATTGTTCAATGGAACTGCAGAGGCCTTCTGAATAATCTTGACGACGTGTATGAGATTCTGCATACCAATCAGCCAAGTGTAATGTGTGTTCAGGAAACACATTTGAATTCTAAACAATCAAATTTCTTGAATAGTTACCTGGTATACAGGAAAGACAGGGATGGCTGCACACACTCTTCTGGCGGTGTGGCCATAATCGTCCGGAAATCCTTAGCATGCCACCCTGTCACCTTGAACACTATCCTTGAGGCTGTAGCAATACGCTTAATAATATTTAATAGGTTGATAACGGTATGCTCCATATACATTCCTCCTGATGTTACACTTTTGAGTTCTGACTTCGAGGCGCTGGTTGACCAGCTGCCCGAACCATACATTCTAACAGGCGACCTTAATGCTCACAATTCTCTTTGGGGCTCTTCTCGTACGGATGCCCGAGGTCGCCTGATAGAGAGGTTTCTTACATCCTCTGGAGCATGCCTTTTCAACAATAAACAGCCTACATACCATAACATAGGTCACAACACATACTCATGTCTTGACTTGGCTATTGGCTCCGCAGTTCTCTTTCCTCTTCTCGAGTGGGGTGTGGGCACGGACCCATATGGCAGTGACCATTTCCCCACTTCATTAACGTATATAGGTAAAGGCCCGAGCAGTCCATCTTCCCATAATAGGTTCAATGAAGCACGAGCTAACTGGAACACATTTACAGAGACATCCAAACTACACCACACATCCATAGGACACCTACACGTTGAAGAAGCTACCGAAATCCTCACGGCGCACATCCTCGACGCCGCCGAAAAGTCCATTCCCCACGCCTCTGTTGCCCCGCGCAACCAGCGGAGGCCGTGGTGGAATGAGGACTGTAGGCGGGCGCGAGAGGCCCAGAACAAGGCGTGGGGTATCCTTCGCCGGTACCCCACGTCGAGTAACCTCCTCTTGTTCAAACGGGCCAAGGCGTTAGGGAAACGTGTGCGCCGTGAGGCAAAACGAGAGAGTTGGCGTACATTCATAACATCAATTAACTCCTACACAGACACACGGAAAGTATGGACACGAATACGGAAACTCAAGGGACATCAAACACACAGCCTGCCTCTGGTCAGTACAACAGGGGACACACTCGAAGACCAGGCTGACACACTCGCACAACACTTCCAACACGTTTCTAGTTCAGCACACTACACAAACACCTTCATGAAACACAAACTCGTGGCCGAAAAGAAACCTTTACATGACAATGACAGGTCAGCCACCTCTTATAACTCCGAATTCACGCTTCATGAGCTGAGGGGTGCTCTGAGCACGTGTAAACCCTCAGCTCCAGGCCCAGACAACATTACATATACAATGGTACAGAACTTACACACAGACACTCTTGTAACACTTCTTCACCTTTTCAACAAGATATGGCTTTCGGGGCACATTCCAAAGTCTTGGAGGGATGCCATAGTTGTAGCATTCTTGAAAGAAGGGAAGGACCCTTCTTCTCCCGCTAGCTATCGACCCATTGCCCTGACCAGCTGCCTGTGCAAGCTTCTCGAGAAGATGATAAACCGGAGGCTCGTGTACTTTTTGGAGTATAACGGCCTTCTCGAGAGCTGCCAGGCAGGCTTCAGGGCGGGGCGATCCACGAATGATCAACTTGTGGCACTAGAGTCGTATATTAAGGATGCCTTCGTGCATAAACAGTTCTGTTTAACTGTCTTCTTAGACCTTGAAAAGGCATACGACACCGCTTGGCGTTATGGGATCCTTAGGGACCTCAAGTCATTCGGTCTATCGGGTAACATGTTAAACACTCTTGTTAGTTACTTGTCAGACAGAACGTTTCGAGTAAGAGTTGGATGTGCACTCTCAAACGTTTACGTGCAAGAAAATGGCGTGCCACAGGGTGGCGTGTTGAGCTGCACTCTCTTCATAGTAAAAATGAACTCTCTTGGTAAGGCACTGCCACCTACAATCTCTTATTCCATGTATGTAGATGACGTGCAGATATCCTATAAATCATGCAATATGTCAATCTGCGAACGTCAAGTCCAGCTTGGTGTAAAGAAACTTGCCAGCTGGGCAGACAAGAATGGTTTTAAATTAAATCCTGTAAAAAGCTCCTGCGTTGTGTTCTCCAGGAAGCGCGGGGTCCATATGGACCCAGACATTACTCTTAATGGCGTGTCGCTTCCTGTGAACAAGGAGCACAAGTTCTTAGGTGTTGTGTTTGACCATAAACTCACATTCATTCCACACATCAAGGAACTTAAACATAAATGTCTTAAAACAATGAATATACTTAAGGTTCTCTCCCATCAATCTTATGGTTCCGACAAAGAACTCCTACTACGGCTCTATACTGCTTTGGTTGGGTCTCGTTTAGACTATGGCAGTGTGGTATATGGGTCGGCGACTAAAACAGCGTTGCGAATGCTTGACCCAGTGCTACACTTGGGGCTTCGTCTCGCCTCGGGTGCTTTTCGCACTAGCCCTGTCGAGAGTCTGTATGTCGAGTGTGATAAGTGGAGCCTTGAGAACCAACGAACGTACATGGACTTGCTATATGCTTTTAAAATTTCATCACTGAATAATCATCCTTTTTATCCTGTCTTTAACGATACATCAACATCTCTGCTCTTTGCAAATCGCCCATCCGTTCCTCTGCCCTTTTCACTTAGAGTGAGAGAGCGAGCCTCGGATCTCAGTGCTTCGTTTTTAGATGTGTACAGGTCATCCTTTTCTAACAGTTTACCGCCTTGGCAAGTTCGCCCTGTGTCGTGCGACCTTTCTTTTATGAGACTTGACAAAAATCGTGTACCACGAGCTGCAATACTGCAGCACTTTCTGTCTTTGCAGTTTAAATACACATGTGCAGAATTTTATAGTGACGCTTCTAAAACCTCCAGTATGGTGTCGTGCGCTGCTCATGGTCCTAATTTCAATGCAGCCAGAACCATGAGCATGCACACATCAATTTTTTCAGCAGAAGCGTATGGAATTTTACTGATTGTACGACACATCCTTGAAAATCACATTCCCAATTCCATCATATATACAGATTCTTTGAGTGTTGTTCGCGCACTGTCATCGCATACACCCCCCAGAAACCACATAGTTAATCTTGTATTCTGCACTATCATGTCCGTGTATGCACAAAAGCATGAGCTGGTCCTCTGCTGGGTCCCAGGACACGCAGGGATCTCTGGGAACGAGTTGGCAGACGAGAGGGCCGGTGCGGCTGCACTCAGGAACACTGTGGACATTACAACGGTACCCTACACAGACCTCAAGCCACACATAAGACAACACCTGCGCAGAACATGGCAAACACACTGGGACGAACAGACAGACAACAAACTACATGTAATAAAGCCACACTTGGGACGGTACACAACTGACTCACACAACAGACACACGGAAGTCGCCTTGGGTAGGCTGCGGATAGGGCACACCCATGCGACGCACTCGTATCTGCTGACGGGATCATCTAGACCCCAGTGCAGCAGGTGCGGAGAGGCCCTATCCGTGATGCACATTCTCATACAATGTAAGGCACTCGACACTACACGACGCAAACACTTCCCTCAACTACACACACGACATATTCCACCACACCCGTCATACTTCTTAGGAGACGATGCCATGTTTTCTGTTCAACGCACCTTTCAGTTCCTATCAGAAGTTCACTTTTTACAGCTCATCTCATACCACCCATAGCTTTTACCCCCTGGTCCTATACACCAGCCACCTTATTTATTCTTAACCACTCTTGTTCTTCACCCTGGCCATTTACACCAGCCGTGCTCATAGCTTTTAACTGATTTTATTCATTGTTCTCTCCTCATCAAATCACTTTGTGTTTGGCGCTCTTTGCCCATGTCGGCCTTGCGCCAATAAAATCAAACCATCATCATCATCATCAGTTTCCTCAAGACACTTTATATTCGCAAATTGTTTTCCATTTTTTGCAAAACTTGACGTATAGAACGCCAACATAAACTAGTCTTCTTCATAATTTCAGTCAAAGTACATTGCAGAAAAGTCAGATTTATTTACAACCTGGTATAGGTAGAGCCTTGTGATCTTGAACACTTGCGTCTTTGCTCGGGCGCATAGTGAAGCCACGTGGCCAGGTCAGAAGCATGATTCTTCTCCTTTGCAGAGGTCAGCTAGAAATTTATTGTGACGTACCAGTGCCGGATTTTTTTCAAGCCAGAACATATACATGGGAACGCTACGCATACGGCAGGCCACAAGGCTATCTAGTAAATTGAATGCGTAATTCAGCCTGTGCGAAGGAACACGGCTGGTAAGGCAAAACATCATCAGCGGCTCAAAGTGAAAGAAAGTCTTTGGCCCGGCCGATAAAAGCTCCCCAACAAACGTCGAACCTGTTCGATAATATGCAGCCACCAACACAATATTAACTTCTTGAGGCGGAACGACGATATAGGTCTTGAGAGCAGATAGGAAGGCTGGTGGCAGTGGTCCGTCCACGGTAGTGTTGAAAGAGGCCAGAGCCAAACTTTGGGTCACGGATTGGTTTCGAGGTCCATCACCAGAGTCGGCTCTGTGTTCTTCTCGTGCGCGATCTGTCCGATTTCCTATAAACAACAATTAAAATCAACACACCTGTTGGAAACTAAAGCTTCGTCGTGAACAAAGGCTTTTGAAAGCAAGTTTTTGCAAAATAATTGCAGTGCACTCTTACCTTGTTGTTTCCTGAGCGTAGTTTCAGCCTGTCTTGAACAGCTGCAATCTCTCTTCTGTCCGAATAGCCGAAGGCTGCGCATAATGTGGCCCATAGCGATTGCTACCGCCATCAAGTAAATATATATTCTTTTGATCGTGTAACGCATAAAAACAATGTTCTGCGTAAGGTCAACATTCATGGCCCTTAACGAGTCCTAGTAAGTGAATACTACGCTGTACGGTTACTCCTGGAAGATCTGCAGAGAAAGTAAGAACAATAACGTGAATGTCTCTGAAAAGGCGTGATGCCCGCTTTCAAAAGAAAACATGCTAAGATTTTTGCTACACAGTGCGTTGTATTGTTTAGTTAATTACATACATCCTAAAAAATGACCAAGATAATTTATTATTGAAACTATTTTTTGCGCTTATATGCAAGAGCAATGCACAAATCTACAAACCCCTAACGGCTGTAACAGTGAACCTTCTTATTCTGCAAGGTTTGTGCTATAACTGAGCGTTGTTTGGTTGATGCACACACACACAATTGGATACTGAATTGTTAATATTCCATCGCTAAAATATTAAGATGCTATTTTAATTGTGCCAATGTTATTATCATCAACCTGTTTGGAACAACCCTTGCAGGGAGGCCTCTACTATTTTAATCCAGTTAGTTCAACTTTGCGATGCCCTAGCCTTGTTTCTCCATCCTGTATTTCATTCCCTCCCTCTATGGAGTAACGGCCTCTGTCTACTTCTAGTCTCGTCTCTTAGTAGCCATTTGATTACCTTGATGACCTACGGGTTGTCCGTTGTGTCACTGCATACTCAGCAAAAGTTCCTTAATTCTTGTTTGAGCGCGCCGTATTCACCTGTATGTGTGCTGTGTAAGATGCGTGAACCAATGCTCAACAGAGACTAAAACCCGCTAAGAGCGCCTCGAACGTTAGAACCCCAAAGACGTTGTCATAAAGAAAATGTTTATCAGCTTCGTGGGCTGGTTTGCGCAGTATTCAGCTGACTGTCGGTGAAACAATCCTAATTTAAAGCTGTGAATTACAGTTGTCTCCAATGTACAGAGTCTTTCTGCGTTTGTTGAAACAATATTTTGAAACATCTCCAAAATTGGTCTTGTTAGTATTCCTGATGTGCCAGTTGTGATGAAGCAGTTGTTTGATGAAAAACCTGTATGCGAAGCTATTGCGAAGTTTCAGATAATAAAACACACCCCAACTTCGCAATAGAGTTGTTAAGACAAATCCTTGGTTCAGCGCATGAAGTTAGACAGCGCAGGGACGGGACTGTGTGAAGAGGCGACAAACACGGGCGCTCCCCACTCAGTCCCGTCCCTGCGCTTTTCAACTTTATGCAGAGAACCAACTAGCCCAGTTACAAACCCTCCTACAGTTCCTTGGTTCAGCTGCATCTCAGCCTTCTCGTGTGATAAGTTTATACCGCCACCCAACAAAATTCAGTGCCCTTCTACTCTGTGAAAGATTACCAGCGACGTTAGCGAAGTTTAAGGAGTACACAAAAAAAACGTTTGTTTGGAATTCGCGATTGAGCTTACTTTCTAGCCAACCAGCCGGATGAACCGGGCAAACGTGGGGCTGTCCGTTTTCCTCACGCGTTGTAGGCATCTTACTGCTGTATCAGGTCGCATCGAGCCCTGAGACGTTTATGTTGAAATCTCCCACCAGCACAACGGGCACGTCATCGGTGAGGACATGTAGCCTTGGTGCTCGTGCACGCCCCCAAACTCTCCGCGGTGCACGCATAAACTGGCAACGGCTGTTGTGCGCGTGCTTAGAGGTGAGACATCAGGGAAAGATGTGCCTCCGGAAGGCATTCAAGCTGAACAAGAATTCTTGGCTCACGTGGGCATTCCAAGCGGGCAAGTTGATGTTCATCCGAGACGGATTTGCCGCAAATCGACGAGGTGGTAAGGAGAGATGGCTACACCGGGGGTGGCAGGTTCTGCGGTATCGGCTTTTCGTTGTTTTCACACCCATTCTAGCTTCTGTGCGTCGTTCCTTTGAGTGACCGCCCCGCGTCCTACCCTTAGGGAGTTGCTATTGGGAATGTTGATACCGGCGCTATCACCATTATCAGCCTATTTCGCAACTTATGAAGGACGCAGCGTTGGTGGCGATGGTTATATAACTTGGAAAAGCTCAGACGGCGGCGGCGGGGAGGAACAGATAAGCTGTCCCGAGTAGGACAGATTCAATGGAATGAAAACTGTGGGGGATATTCACATACAGCTTCGCTGTAAAAAGACTGGCAACCTACGATGTACGCTGTAGGAATGGGCTCCGAAGTTACGTTCCTGCTGTAGCAACACTTAGTGTGAGCACGAAGGAGGATATTCCGCATTTCGCGTATGGTTTGCGCGGAAAGCATTTACGAGACAAACGGTAGGCAAGTCTTTGTCATCAGCGGAGAATTTCTTTTGGTAGGAACAAGTAATATTCAACGAGTGCATTCTGGTGAACGATGGTTCGCCTTAGAATGTTGCTGTTGCAATAGCACAAGGATTATATCAAACGGTTTGTGGAGCGGGTTGGTACATGGCGTTAAAAATGTCAAAGAGCGTGGAGGACGGGGACAGAAAAACACAAGTGGACCGGACGAGTGAGGATTGTCGATACTAGTTGCAGTGGTCAGAGAATTATTTGTAATTATGGGGGGAGGATTGGGAAAATATTTAACAAGTGTTTTTTCTTTTCGGGAGGGGGGGGGGGGGTCATGGTGAGCAAAGTAAAATCAGTACGAGTAGAGTGGAGCCGACATAAGAAAACTTCGCCCACTGATGTCAACTCATGTAGTTGGTTTGCTAAAAGAATACAATTCACAAATGATTGATTGATTGATTATAGGGCTTAACGCGCCGACGCAACGCAGGCGATGAGGCGTGCCGTAGTGGAAGGCTCCGCATTAATTTTGACCGCCTGGGGATCTTTAACGTGCGCCGGAATCTTGCAGACACGGGCGTTTTGGCTTTTCGCCTCCGCCTCAATCAGAAAAGCGGCCGCCGCGGCCGGGAATCGAACCCGTGACCTCGTGCTCAGCCGCGCAACGCCTTAGTCAGCCAAATGTCGCATGTCCACTTGTGTGGAGTGACTTAGACTCAGAGCTTGATGCAGTCTACAGACTAACAAACTAAAGGCGCATTCTTCCAGACGCGAACGTGTTATGGCTTAGTTTCAATTTTACGAACGAATTGCAATGACCTTCCGACAGCTTGCCGACTCGACGATGGCCATCTGATTCTGTTTGAGGGTCGGCGAGCCATGCAGTAGCCCGGTCAAGGCAAGCGATCTTTATTTGACGTGAAACTAAACAATATAGGAGATCTGTAAGGAGGATGCAGAGAGGAGGATATTATTTGGAATTGATTTTTCTACTGAACAAATTCGTGTAAGAGCAGCGAGAGTGGCGAGTCGAAACGTGCCAGCGAATCGAAACATGTCCCAGATTCTCCATAATACAATTGGCGCTAGTAATCTTGCAATGTAGAGAAATCTCTCCAGTGTCCCTTTAATGACTAAAACCTCCAACGAAATAAATGTTGAGCCGCTCTATGGACACATCCTAATGCTCAGTTTGACATGAAACAAGAACAGAAGACAATAGTGCAAAGTGATAAACTGAAGCCATGCTTTTTTCGACTCATATCGGAAGCCTTGTTTATGCGTTCTAATCTAACACTGTCTTTACTCAAAGTGCAGAAGCTACGGTTACCCTTTTCCCTAAGCTGTCTACAAAAACCAAACCCCATCATCGGAATTTCCACGCTGGTTCAAGAGAAAGCGAGCAACTAGTCAAGGACAACTGGCAACATTTATTTCATGCATGCAGAAGGGGGATTGTAGCCACTCGTTTTTTGGAGGGATTCTGTATCGTGGTTCGATAATGAGAGGCATTTTTGTGGACATACGTGGCATCCTTGATCAGTTCTTTATATGGGCGTGGTAGACGTCATTAAGACTTTTCAGCAAATAGAACGGGCATGCATTCTTAGAAAATACTCTGTTTTCGTACGCAACAGCAGCGGAATTTAGCTGGAGAAGAATTTGTATACCGAGCTACAACTGCGATTGCTAAAGCAACGAACCATATGATTGCGCCCTAAATACCCTCGTGATGTAAATTCCAATATGGTACCGAGAATATGCAATCATCATCCACTGTGAACGGGAAGATCTTCTGAAGATCTCCTCCTTGCAGCATGACCGCGTGTTCAATTTGGGTAGCCATCAAAGAAACCTGCAGATGGTTGCCCGGCCTTTCTCGTCTTTACAAGTGCTGCCGCAACCAGGATTTCTACACCTACGCAAAGAATGTAAGCCACCTGCCGTGTAGCAGCGGAGAACACTGCTGCATCGTAGCAGCTGATCGACCTGGTTGAGACGACAACGAGGTCATCTCGAGTGCCAACAGATGTGACGAGCTGACTGAAATGTTGGAGAGCTTTACACAACCCTCATCAAAGATAGCAGGCATTACGGTCGCAAATTACGCAGCTCATTAGCTTAGAAAATAGGAGTAGGAGCCGAAAGGATGGCGCTTCGCTCAAAGCAAGCACAGATATAAGGTCTAAAAGCGCGACTGAACGAAGCCAATAAGCATATTCAGCCTTATTTATTTTATGAAGTTTCAGACTTTATATCTGAAAGAATTATTGAATACGACATGAAAGTATTGGCTATTGTGTCTAAGCTTGAAGTAAGCATTGTGGAGTCTACCCGAAGCGCCACAGGTGGCCTGACTTACAGCGAGCCGTTAGCTCCAAAACTACAGTACAACCCGAGGCCAGACTACATGGCGCTGGGCAAGTTGCCCAAGCTAAAGCTTATATATTTCGACAGAAATGCTTAGGCGTGGGACAGTTTTCGGACGCAAGCCATATCATCTGCTTAGGAAAAATCCAACATTGCCAATGCTCAGAAGTTTAACTATTTAACAGCGTCATCAACTGGAAAGGCAGCGGCTACACTAGAAGGATGAAAGTTTTCAGACGAAAAGAACTGCGAGCACGCAACCCAATTACTGAAAGCCACTTTCTGAAGACATCAATGATCAGTGGATTTGCATATGAGTGAGCTACTACATCTTCGAAATGTAAACTCACGGAGGCACACTGAAGATATCAGTAGAAGTGAGCATGCTCGCCCTCGAATCCCTGAATGCAAAAAAATGAGTTCTCTGCCCCAGTGCTTGCGCCAGTGATGAAGAGAGTTATATTTGAGCACAGCTGTCAGCGGAGTTCATCAAGTTGAAGGAGTTGGATCAGAATAGGAAGGGCAGAGGGAATGCGAAGAACGAGACCAACAGAGTCACCAGGAAAAACAAGCGCGAAAGCCCTAACATGACTGCTTAAATATCTCCGGTGCGAAGTCAAGTTTAGAGAGGAAAAATAAATGGAGCAAACATCGGTTACCCAGTGACAGAACCAAGAAAGACCAAGACAGAGTCCAACAGCAGGTTTCTATAGCTCGTTTAAAAAGTGTGCATCTGCTGCAAACAACACAGCTACACGGCACAAGATTCTTGGCACAACACGCCAACGGGACAGAAGAAAGCAGCACTCACTCACAGCCAACTGAGCATACTTCAGGTGTACTCGGCAAAAACATTAAGGCCGGTGTCTTCAGAGCGAATGTTTCATGCAAACAATGCACAGAAAGG
Organism: Haemaphysalis longicornis; assembly: GCF_048455015.1. Taxonomy (NCBI): domain Eukaryota; kingdom Metazoa; phylum Arthropoda; class Arachnida; order Ixodida; family Ixodidae; genus Haemaphysalis; species Haemaphysalis longicornis. The sequence goes on along the minus strand of NW_027526295.1, from coordinate 127,896,814 downwards.
CACGTGACATCCATGTGTGGACAAGACGGCAAGCAAAGAACAACAGCATGCCACAGTGGTTCAGTCCCAAGAATCGGCAACATGTACCATGCGTGCTATTCAACGGCTGGAAAATCAATGCGTGCTACTAGAAACGGCGGTACCTTGGATTGAAAGGAACTTCTCAGGGAACGACACCCAACTCTTACTTAACAGCTCAAGCCAAAGATTACTCATCGCAGCCGGATAAGCAGAATCAATTGGTGCAAAGTAAGTCAAAAAAAGGTTAACGATTGGCTCGTTCGGCGATGATAAAACGGTGAAGGTCATGGACATGGTACAAGTGGAAGTAGGGCCGCTTACGCACTTCTTACTTTCAGTAAAAGTAAGAAATAGACATCAAGCACCAAACTAGGAACTAAATGTTTGAACAAAACGAAAAAGACTGAGATGTGCAGACATTTACCCATAGCGAATTCCTTAGTCAAGTATATTCGCGCCCAGCTGACTGCTTCGTCTGTACCACTTTCCTTGTGTTTCTTACTTCCAATTTTCATTAAATGGTGTTCGTTTTTACCTTTTTTTATTTCTCTCTCTAATCTTCTTACTTTTATTTCTCTGGTCACCTACTGCTCATCCACCCTATCATTTAAATATTTTTTTCCCTACAGAAAGTACAAAATTTCTTTCGGCGCCCCTTTCCTGGCCAATCCCCCTGAGTGGGTACGCGCCATTTCAATGGGACCAGCACCACCACCAGCACAAGGAGCCCTGAGCAAACGGGCGTGCAATTTTAGGATTTATTTGGAAACACCACGAGAACGTTTTATGTTTTCCAGTGGAGCGATGGGTGTCAGACCTAGCAATACTAACACTGTCTAAAAGTGCAGTTCCAGTGGTGCAGGCAACTGCGAAAATATTTCGACCGCTCCGACTGTTATCACCGTTCACCCTGCGAGTAAAAATGGATTTATTTATTATTATTCTTTATTTAAGACATACTGCAGTCCGAAGACCAAGCAGGTGGGCAGGGATTAATTACATAAAAAAAGCATCAATCCGCATGGTAAATTGGTACGTATTTCTGAAAACAGTCAAACAAGTGTGAAAAAACAGAAAGAAAGAATAAGAAACTGACAAAAAACAGGAATGATAGCAGTACACAAAAAAAGGGATTTACACAGCTTATGAAAATTGGACACGAAATGGAATGGTCCCTTACCAGCGTAAGAGATTGAAAAGTGGCAGACTTTTATCAAAAAAGAATTGCAGCCGCGGGTTCTGCAAGTGCCAAGGCGCTATGCATGAAAGTAAAAAATAAAAGATCGGTCGGAAGGGTACGTTTTCGCCGACGCAAGCGCGCTAGAAATTGGGGCGGCAGCGTACATCCTGACATCATCTATTAATGGAACAAAGCACGCTACTCTGACGGTGCGGAAGCGTCGTCTACCTCCGATCAAAAAACTCACGTTGGCTCGATTCGGACTGATGGCCTCACTGCCAGCATAAAAACGGGAAAACTACGTGGAGATCCGGTAAACACCCAGTTTTGGACCGACTCTATGACAGTATTGCACTCGATTAAAGAAACAGGTAAAAATAGGCATTCGTCGAAGACAGAGTTGATAAAGCCAAGACAAAAGTAGAAGAAGAGAGCTGCTTATTTCTACAAAGTGAAGATCATCCATGCACCTGCTATCACGGGGATCGAAACACGCGCAATCATTGAGTTCAAAACGCGGCGGGGAGGACCTCTAATATCCAAAGAGCTCTATGAAGATAAAAACCACACAAATGACACACAAAAAATGCGCAGTGTCCACTGGAACAAGTGTATCGACGAAAGAGAACAACGGGCATCATCGACATTGACGTCAAAAAAAAAAGATATCCTATAATTAGCTGCTAGGAACAGCTGCTTGGGCATTTTGCGTCGTTGAGACCATATGAAAGAACATTTCACCGCAGAATTAACAGAGAAAGAAATAACCGCAGTGGAATGTAACGGCATTAGGAATGCGCAGTAAGCTTTTCCACCACACATCCACTTCCATAGCCAAAGAATACAGAGGTTTAAAATGCAAGGGCAAGACGTATTTATTGACCATGAGCGAATCAGAAGACAGCGAGGACCTGAGTAATTCCGCAAGACCGTCAACAAGCCCGTCATTGTAACACCGAAGCAAGGTCATTTTACAAAACAGCTAATCACCCAAGTTCAACTCATGGTGATGCCTGGTGGCGTACAAGCAACGCTGTCCCTTCTACGAACATCATTCTAGATCTTGCAAAGCCGTAAAGCTGCCAAAAAAAGTAATAAACAAATACGTCAGTTGCAAAAGATAATATGCGAGACCTGTAAGCTAAGCGACTCCAGAAGGCCGGGTTCCCCAAGCTCTGCCATTTTAATCAGCAGAATCCACTTTACAGGACCACTTTACGGAGCAGATAAAGGCGAGTTGATATAAGTGTATATAGGAATTTCCACCTGCGCAGTCTCAAGGATATTCATAGGGACGTAGTGAGCTACGTGTAAACGCTCAAATACCTACAAGCGTTCTGCCAGTTCACAAAGTGACGAGGAGTAGTTAGGATAATGTACTCAGGAAATGCGTAATCCCCAGGAAGCGGAAAATAAATAAAAAAATTAAAGCCGGTCCACTCAATGCGAACGCTGTCGGAAGTGCAGAGCAGTGATTCGCCATCACGGCTGTGCGTCATTACCCTCTGACTGCTGCCACCCAATGCATTTCAAATTTCCCGCCTTCGCAATGCTCCCGTGCCGATGCCTGAAACTGCGCCAGCGGTAGTTCTGTTCTTTTTGCGCTTGCTTGAATTTCGTAAGCTGGAGCTGTTCTGCATCATTGCAAACGCGCTATTCTTCTATTGCGTGGCTGGAGCCTTTCTGCGGCATTTAAAAATACGTTATTTTTTTCTTTTAGCCCCTGGAGCCATTCTTCATCATTTCGAGCGCGCCATTTCTTCCTTGATTGATTGTAGGGTTAAACGCGTTTACGTAACGCAAGCGATGACGCGCGCCGTAGTGGAGGGCTCCGGATCAATTTTGACCACCTGGGGATCTTTAACGTGCGCCTCTCGTACACACGGGCGTTTTTGCTTTTTGCCTCCATCACAACAGCGGCCGCCGCGGCCGGGAATCGAACCCGCGACCTTGTGCTCAGCAGCACAACGCCTTAGCCACTGAGCCACCGCGGCGGGTGCAATTTTTTTCTTGCGTGGCTGCTTTTTTCGCTTACTATCGTAAAGGCCAACCAAATGAGCGTTCCTAACTATATGAACGCGGGGGCTGTCGTATATATACAGAGATTTCGCCTGAAATGTACCTGCAGTTTTCTTTGCGCTAACGGGGAGGTGTATAACAAGCGCGAGGGGTTCACGAGGTTTGGACTATTATGACAACTTAAACTGCGTAGTTTTCGAAGCCTCAGCGTGACTCCATGACGCGGTACAGAAGGCTCGTTCTGGGTCCGTTATCGAGCTGCACCGCCTGATTTCGGCAGTCGCATGGACCGTTAGCGAGATAAGACGACAAGGAGAGGCCATAAAGTGCTCTGCATTTAAACGTGCTGGGGACGATTCCACCGGACACCGTAAGTGATTACTGCGGTCCATATAAGATCATGTGGAAGCCGATAGCGGAGGGATCACCATGATGGGGATAATTTTATCACGGTCTAATAAAAATCGTTAATACCTCCACGCGTGGTATTATCGACAGGATGCTAATTACAACGCAAGACTGCTAAACATCGTTACAGAGGTGGCAAGAGCGATGAATAACTGATGGTTACCCTTCTTGTAGGGCAAGCCGGGCGAGCCCATGGTAGTAACACCTGTGGACATTATTGGAGGGACGCATCAGCTCAACCATACACAATGTCTCAATATCGAAGATGTGATAATGCCCGGAAAAGCCGTTCCAGTACCACAAGGGTTTGGTGGGCAAGATAGCACACAGAGTACCTAAAACAAATCGAAGCAACATCGCGACCTGCAACATCGCGACCTTTACCGACCTGTAGGTCGTTATCCTACAAGGATAACGACCTGCGAATGTTTGTAAGGAGGCGACGAGTTCTCCTGGGTGCCACCGAACCTAGAACCTTCTAGGAAATAAGTAAAGTAGAGAAAAATCCGGGACGTGACGGTGTAACGAAACGGTGTGTTCTGCTGCAAAGCAAGAAGTAGGTTATACGGCGTTCAACAAAACACATCTGCCCGCCCGAAGACTTTTCCAAATATGTGGTCCACCGACCACGGTAGTGCACTTTCGGCGGACGAAAATCTGTTCAATATCACCATAACCCACCGTGAAGAGGAATATGATCAGCTTGTCGAAGCGGAAGCGAGCATTCAATCCTCTCTACCATTAAAATGATAGAGACTGTTACCCGGCCTCTCTCGTTTTTATGAATAATTCTTCCACATGGTGGGCTCATTATTTACAGAAAAATATGTAGAAACAAGAAACTTTTATTCCTTATTAACAAGTAATCGCCGAAACAAAGGTCGTGATGATTCTTTAAATAAGCGTCTGCCATGCAGCCGACAAACACTCTTCAAAAGCAATATGTTTTTCACGTGAACCACCTTTCAAAATGTCTTCTGGTCATCTAAGGCATTAACACGTACTAATTTAAGTGCATAACGTGTAATATTTGCAATGTCGGTTTATTTATACAAAAGAACATACATCACCTGCCTCTTTCAAATGCGCATAGTTCAGTTAGTGCTGTGTGATTATGGAATTTTTCGACTGGTAACTATTACAACGGAGCTGCTAGCCTCTCGTTTGTCGGAAAATTTAGAGTCGCAAACAATCAACCCAGGCGTGACCCAGCAGTTCTCGCCCAACACGAATAGCGCATGCGTCAGGCTAATTAGGCGTGCAGCATCGAGATGAGTGTTCGTTTCAATAAAAAAAACACAGTAAAAACATCAAACCGCATCATTTATGATAAGGCCCTGTGAACAATGGGAACACCCTCCCACGCGTTCCCGGTAAAGATTAAGGCCCAGCGTCTTTGAAAAGGACTCTTTGAAGTCATTCGAAGCCCTCGTGTGACGTGCAAACTGCATAACCTCATCCAATTGATTCTAAGGCCAGGTTCAGACCGTTGCCGTAACTGTCGCAAAAACTTCAAAGGATGACGTCATTTCTCGTCTCAGCCAACCGAACTGCGTGACAAGCCATTTTGTTTCGTTTATAGATCACAATATGGCATTTGCGTGGGTAGCCTGAACATAGCTTAAGGCTGTCGCGGAACCCACCACGGTCTACCACAGCGACCACAAAGCCGTTATCACTACCACTACCCCCAATTAGCATGTGCGGTGGTTGATACAGCTTCGGTGGACATTCACACTAGCAGGGCGGCATGGCGGCCAATTTTGCATTGTCTCTTTTTCTGACAGCGAACTTATATTTTGAGAAGGTATTACTACCAAGAAGCACTGAAATTTGGGTAGTCGAGGTTTAAGATAATAGTAGCGATAACAAAGGCTGTGGCATCTTGTTTGGAGTCACCGCTATACCTAAAACGTCCGAAAATATAAATCAAATTCGGCATCAGAAACAACAGCGTGGGAACGTTTACCGACCACAGGTATCTCAAATGACTACAACTGCATAGTTTTGGGGAGGTTTTAGGGTAGTGTATATATTGAGAACCAGTTGGGCTTGTTGGTACATAGTTAAAATGGTTGCAGCGCAAAAAACGACAACGGACGAGTGAGGAACAAACGGGACGAGCGCTATATGTTTGGGTGAGTGAAACAGACCAATATTTCCAGAACTACGGCTCTATGAGAGCACAAACCAGTCGTAAAGTATCGGCGTACTTCTCTTCTCTCGTTAAGAACGAAGAGCGCTGTGGTCGCATTGAACAGGCACCAATTGAAGAGCGCAAACAGCCTACTGGTGCACAATCTTGCAGGCGTAGAGCTTGGTGACCTCCGCTACAGCGTGGTCTGGAAACAGTACCTACAACCGCAAGCTGAAATATATTCTTTTCCACATCACCGTACCGCCATTATTTCGGCATGCGATTTGCTCCTCACGCTTGCACCGAGCTCCATTTAGTTGTTTTACATCGCACTCCGCACGTTGTGTACGTACTTTCGTCCAGGCACTGCATTGCGTACTTTCGGGATGTATGGTATTAGACGCAATACCGATTGAAGGCGGGCAAATTGGTATATACGATGTGTGAAACGGTACGAAAACACAAGACAACACAGGAACACAGACGCCGCGCTGAGAGACAGTGGTGCGCCTGTGTTTTTGTGCTGTTTCAAGCAATGGTATTGAGTGCCGAGAGTGACGCTGAGTAACCAAGACATGGAGGCTAGACACCTGCGCTCTAAAATACAACATAAATAAGGGGAGGTAAAGTCAGAAAAAATAATTACTTTTCTCGAGTGTAAAAAAGTTCCACGTCAGACCTCGTTTAGTCCCGCAGACCGGTCAAACAGATTGGACAAAGTACATAGGAAAACTTCCCCAGCTCATATTTACGCAACATAAATATGCTTTCCAGAAGAGAAACGAAATTTCTAGGTGGTACTACTAGAACAGCAGGTGCATGCCGACATGAAAGACATAGGTTTCATATGAATGTGCAATCTCTGGATTATATTAGGTTTTTTTCTTGTTTTACATGCGGCTGATAGCCCCAGTTTGTTCCACCTCCAGCAATGGTTCGTTTTCTCGTAAGTTTTACGGCTGCCTTGACTAATTTCGCCCTACTTTAGTCTCAAGCGCCAAATTTGGTTTCAGTCCCTAGAGACATCGCAACCATCATTTTTTCTGAGATTAACCCTCAGCCCGAAATATTTGGTACCTTCTATTGCGAAGGGGCCCTAGCTACATTCTTATTTTCTTAAACATCACCGAATTTATCAGAACCGCCCAGGCATATATTAGTGCTAATCAAGCACCAGTAAAGGTCCTTATAGGCAACGACACGATGCAGACCATGTAACGATCTGGTTTTAAAAATCTAATGAGTAATGAACAAGCTTCAGGCTATGCCGATTGCCCTTTTTTGTAGTTCAGGCCCCGTACCTGCACCTTTTCCCACGTAGTTCCTGGTATACCACCCGATTGTCGCTTTCTGCTGCCACCGGTCACTCGAGCTTCGCTATTGGTGAGCCTACGCAAAGTCGAATGGTGAGCGAATCCACAGCTCACCCCGCCGTGCCAGTTTCCCCTGTCGCCCTCGCCAAGCGGCAGATTGCTCCGTTCTCGGGGGACCGTCGCCGTTGGCAGGGATTCTGGGAACAATTTGAACAAAGCAACACTTGAAGAAAATCGATAAATTCAAGTACCTCCGCTCGTACATGGCCGGGCCCACTAAAAGCGCGTCTGAAGGAGTCAGGCTTGCGGAGCATGGCTTTAACACTGCCATCATGATCCTGAAAGACCGTTTCGGCCTCAGTGACCTGTTGATCGCGGATCATGTCGATGCCTTCCTCGCCATAACTCCAGTAAATACCTCTGCGAACGTCGAGAGGCTTCGGAGCTTGCATGACGAGATCGCCTTTCGCCTAAACGCACTGGAGGGGCTAGGCGTGACGCCCGACCGGTATGGTGTAACAATCCACCGTTTCCTGCTAAATGCGTTGCCACATGACATTGCTGTTCTTTACTGACAAGGCATGCAAGAATCGGCAGCGAATGAGGTGATCCGTGATGCCAAGCAAGGGTACGAGATCTTGGAGTTTTTCCGTATTCAGGTGAAAATTCGGGAAGAAGCGCACATGGGCAGCACCGGCCCTCAGGTTCGATGACCTCCAGGACCCGGGCAGACACCGCATGAGGTTTTTTCACCATCTGCCGCAGCCCTACATGCAGAGTCGTCGCCGCTTCTTCATCGTATCTGTTGCTCCCTTTGTGAGGGGCGAGGCCATGGGATCACGCAATGCACCGCGAATGTGCCACCAGACGAGAGCCGCCGGCGACTGCAAACAGGCAGACATTGCTTCCGGTGCGGCAAGGAGAATCATGGCAGACGTGCCTGCCAGACTGCTAGAACGCTGTCCTGCAGCCTGTGTTTGTGCCGGCATCTAACTTCACTGTGCGACGTGTCTCAGCCAGATTGCACGCTACCAGGTCTGCCTACTAGGCTGGTCAAGGGGGCCCGCCCGCCGTGCCTAGAGCTTCCCACGCGGCATCTTCGGTGGTTACAGGCTAAACTAGCGTCACACGTCCCACAGCAGTTTACCTGATGACTTGTCGCGTGGGCGACGGGTCCCAACTGTTAGCTGTTGGTGAGGGTTCTGCTAGACAAGGGCAGCCAGCGGACATTCGTTCGGCGGGGCGTGTCGCCTGCTCTGGGCGGCTCCGTTGAAGGTGTTGCGGGCCTCTCGCTGGTAACTTTCAGCAAGAGCCACTATACAGCAGCTCAGATGTATCCTCGCGTGCCGGTTACAGCGACCAGCGAGAACAACGGCAAGCAAGCTTCCATCTACACCCTGGAGGTCCCAAGCATCTGCGCCGTTACGAGTCAGTCCCCCAATCAGAGATGACACACCCGGACTCATGCACGACCGTGGTGTTTTCGCCGCTCACATTTCGCTCGCGTCGGATTAGATGGACGATCACATCAGTATCCCAATTGGATCAGATTTCTACTGGCAAGTTACCTCAGGCAACAATTCACGGCTGACTCCACACCTCACCGCCGTCGAAACACTTTTCAGCTGGACTCTCCGGGGTGCACAAAACGACGAAACTGGTTGTCCTTCGGAACTATCCTGTGGTTTGTTGTGACCTCTAGGAGGGCCTCCACCTGATGACGTTGCAGCCGACAAGCCCTCCTCCCTACGGCGGAACGTCAGGAAGAAAGGCACGCGATCTAATGTTCATCTTCAGGAAAACAGGCCGGATTTGCATGCCAGCGCGGATGTGCCGAACTTACGCTTGCTTCGGTTAGGATGGTTGGCGGAGTAACGCGCTCCCTGCATATCCATGAGGCTGGCATCAAAACGGCTGCGTTTTGCGCTCGTGACCCGCAACGCACAGCAGTTGCTACGTATGTTGTGAGAAACAGCGGTAAGAATGGGAAAGGCCATGAAAACAAGATTACGAAAAAGGAAAACAAGGTTCCTGAAGTTGATGCCTCATCTTGGGTTCCATCTACTCCAACTGTGTCAAAACCGGAAGAAACGTGTGCACCACTAGCAACAGCGAAGACGACCTTCCCCGAAATGCGAGCAAGCGTCACTTCTACAGGGAGCACAAAGTGTGCAAAAACGGACGACGTGATGAAGAGTATGCGGAGCTTCAACGAGCATGAACTGCCTCACTCAGCACCACGCAGTGGGGCGTCGAAGCAGCCGCCGTGTCGAGCCGCTGATTCTAGCAATACCGTCCTTAGGAAGAACGACAGTTGGCAGCACCGCTCACTCAGCAGCCGTTTTCCAGAAAAGCCTCCAATTTCAAGAATTGCCATGTCAACCCTGCCAGGATTTGAGTGCCGGGTCTTTCACCACACAGAAGATGCGCCCGCAAGGTCTTTTCGCCGTTGCCCTTGCCCCGGCAGTTTGCAGGCCGAAGGAGGCTGTGGGTGTTTCGCTTGCAGGAAAGCGGGAAGTGCTACTAATGATGCCTCTGCAGAGAACATCGTTCCAGTCTACGAACTACCGGGACCCCTATACATCTCCCGCGCAGCTGCAGAAGACGCGTACCGTCACTGGAGCAGCGTGGATTCTCTTTACACTGTCGTCAAGACGAACGGTTGTAGACGAGAATGGCAACCTCCCGGAGCAGCGACGTAGTTCGCGGTGGCGTGGCAGAAGGCGACGCCAGTTGTGTTCTCGGCGCTCATCTCGGCGCTCGGCGATAGTCTGCCCGCTCCTCAAAAGATTGGTTACACGGCCAGTGCTCCTCTTCGAATCTCTCGCCGGCTAGGTCACGACGCACAAGCATATTTGAGTTTCTTCCGGGATAACCTGCTGCCTTGTATGACACTGCTCTACCAACGCTTTCGCTCTACCATCTCCAATGCGGCACTCCGAAAGAATTCTTCTGTGCCTCATCACTGCAACTGAAATTAGGCTTCCTGTTAACAGGCCACTTTAAGGTCTTTTTGGCCAAGAAGGAGGGAGCGGGAGTGTGTTGTGGATATAAATTGAAATGGGCGCAGGCCGGGCGCGACAGCGGATTCCGATAAAGACGAAGCTGCGCCCACTGCATGGCTCAGAGAGTGTTCCTTGACCACCATGAGAACCGGACGTCTGGGTCCTGCTTTCCCTCCTTGACCCGCCGTACCGATTATGCCAGGGCCATCATAACTGAGTCGCAAGAGCGACATTACTGACATGACCGAAATGATCGAGATGACCTGACAAAATATGACCTGAAGGACCTCAGGGCGACATGACCAGCTAATGACGTGCAATTATGGTTGCAACTACACCTATCATTGAAATCAAAGGAACGTGTACTTAAACTGGGATCCAGTTTATCCAGACGACAACGCCGTTAAGAACCCACCAGTGAGCTTGCTCCGATGGCCTGTGCGACGTCTGATGCCCTCCACCTCCGAAAAAATATCTTTGGTTCATGTCCCTAAAGCACCAAAATTTACAGGATTTCAGGCTTAATGTACGATAGCTCCTTCAAGGTGCGATGGACAGAATCAACATCGACACTCTTAGGCTGGCCAAGCACACAGCCCCATCGCACCGCGGGCAATTACCTATAGGCGGGTGACTTATCAAGCACTGTTTCAATGCAACGGTGCCTTTCCCAATGAGGGAAAAACGTGGAACATTTCAGGGATGATATTCCTGGTTGTGCTAAGGCGACACATAGTTTTGATGTCTCCCTCTCTCTTTTTCTGTCTTCTGTCTGCCTGTCGCTCAAAGTATCCGCAGACCAGAATAGAGCGCTTTACACGATGCAGGTATATAGGATACCATTCCAAACTACCAGTAAGTCTCAGGTGGCACTTACATGTCCCCAATAAACTAAGAAGCGTCTGGTATATCTCAGGTAAGATATATGTCGTAACTGGCAGCAGCAGTTGCCTTTGACATTACAACACATGTTGGAATAAACTTCGACAATACATAAAGCAACAACGCGCTAAGCGGCCCCGAAGAGAGGCGATAGCACGGCAAGTATTAAACAAAGAGTTATCGATAGTTCAAGTGGACAGTGCCTGTGAACGAAACTAAAGGTGGAACACCCGATGTTTCTCTGAAAAATATAAAGCAAAACCTTTGTACGGTATCGATTTTACCACTGTTTTGTCTGTACGTTAGGCGTGCCCCACTATCTGATCAGATTTCAAGGTTAAGCTGTTTGTCGTTGAACTCCGCGTCGCTGAGTGGTCCTTAGACGTCGCCGTGTTCGTTAGGCTATTACGTTGTGGGACTGTCCGCGGATCACATTCCTAAAGGGTGCACAAAATGAGTAGCAAAGCAAGGGTCCTGCTTTTGGTAGTATATGCGAGCGTGAATTTCATACAGTGATGTGCACTGGGATGAAGACGACTCATTTGAAGAAAAAATAACCTTGGCTGCTACTCCCCTCAAAACCTCATAATGTTCCTTTCATTAGGTTTCAAGTAAGCGTAAGCGAAAATATTTTTATCAGGGAGAACCACTTTTAACTTACCGCTCTGCTGTTCGGAAAGTGACCTGTTTTGCCTAGTAACGTCACCACTAACAATTCGACGATGTATTCTTGTATTCGGCTCTATCAAAATATATTGGCGAGGGTTCTCGCCTTTCTGCAGGCATAATTAGGTGCATGGACCTATCTTAGCCATTCTGCCAAAGCAAAGTTGTTAAAAAATATAGAGAAGCCGCGTCTAAAGAACTATGAACCCAGCTAGATGGGCCGCCACCTGCTAGCTCGGCGACATTTCAATATAGATAATTGGCTTTCAGAAACGTCAGCGGCCCGAAACACGTCAGACGAAGAAACATACGTACTCCAAATTGGCTACACAAGCCCTGAAAAGACGACAGTTTTCTCCCACATCGGCCATGTGACTATGTCTGTTCTGTCACCGCCCGCCTTCCACGCTATTCCACTACCTTTGGGCTCCTGCCTTCATAAATACGGGGAAGGTTTGCTCATTTCAATTCAAACTTCCCTCTTTCACACTGCTTCCGTGCTGCCTAGTGAAACGTTGTGTTACTTTTAGATTGTTACTTTTAGATTTTTAGATGGAAGACGACGAAGCCAACGAGCTGATCGAAGGTGCTTTGCATCGGCTGTGGTTTAAGGATCAAACTCTGGCGGAAATCAACCTCATTGTTCTGAAACAACGCTGCTATCGTGATCCTTAAGTCCCCAGGGGCCCGTCGATACCCAACCCGATGCCATAAGTGCATTGGTTTGCACCTTGCGGCCATTCAAACTACCGAAGCGGCGGCCGCCTCGCTAAGCCTGACGCGCTAGCGGTGTGGCTTATCCCGGACCTGAACAGTCACGTCGTACCAGATGGCGAATGCGTCATCGTGCGTCGTCTCTGAAGAAGCCCACCTGTCATCACACGCCGGCTCGGAGGATGAAGAGATGGAAACCCGCGACAACCAAGACGCCACCCCACCTTCGGAAGAAGACGCAACAGCTACTGCGCCCTGAATTCTTGTCGCCCGTCGCGCGAAGCGCCGCCGAGACCAGCGACTCCTTACAGGTCAACAGCAGTTGGCCCAAACGAAGCCCGCCCTTTGCAAAAGCCGGCCCGCAGCGCGTAGGCCCCGACAGCCTCCACTTCCTGCTGAAGATCTGAAGCTGGCATTTCGACCAAGAAATGGTTTCCGCCTTGCCAGGGTGAGCCCAGAAAAATTTCTAATGGCTATAGCCACTGAAGTAAAGCTGCCAGTTGGAGTAGTCAACATCAAGATGCGCGTAGACGGGGCCCAAAACGTCCTTGTCGCGAGTACCCCTTGTGAAACCACAGCCATGAAGCTAAGCGAGATCAAGAAATTAACAATTGATGGGAACTCCTATAGGTTGCGTCATACACGCCATCTCCAGACAATTCCTGCAAAGGGGTCATTCATAACATCGACCTTGACACAACCCCCGACACAGTCCTTAAACGCATCGAGGATCCCAGTTATGAAGTTTTAACATGTAGAAGGCTTGGGAACACGGAAACGATGGTTATCACATTCTGCGGCAAACGCGTTCCCTATTATGTCAACTACAGTGGTATCCCGGTTCGCTGCTACCTCTACAAAAGAACGGTTCCTTACTGCCGCAAATGCAACGAGACGGGTCACAGGGAGGATGTCTGCCCACAACCCCCTAAAACGCCGAGGTGCGGAAAATGTGGGCTCTCTTTAACAACGGACCCGCATGACTGCCACCCCCAGTGCATCTTGTGCGGGGGCACCCACCCGACGGCGGACAAGTCTTGCGCCAAACGCTACCTGCCGCCTGTGAATCGTAGAAAGCCTCAGCTGCATCAGCAGCAGTCCTCCCGACAGGCCCGCTCTCCCTCCCCTGAACTCCGTGGTGGTGGTTCGCGCTTCCGCCAATCTCGCTCATCAACAAGGCGCAATGCCAGTCAGAGAAGGAGCATCTCGAAGCATCGTTCCGGAACCGTGATGAAGACGTCGTTGAGGAAGCGGACGCCCTCCCGCGGCAGAACTCCAAGTGAAGGCCGGTCGAGGTCCCATTCCCGCCGGTCAACGGTTCATTTAAAGAACTCATCCAGCTGCAGCTCCCTGTTGAGGTCTCGATCTCGGTCAGAGTCCCGATCCCGCCCCAAATCCAAGCCACCGGCCAAGCAGCAAGCGAAAGGAGAGAAGCACAACCAGGTGAGCTGGGCTTCAGTTATCTCTCCCGCTGCTCGCCCCACATCCCCTTCTCAGCAATGTATCGAGTGTAACAAGCTCCAGGCAGAAATTCAAACACTAAGGACAGAAATACAAACGCTCAAGAAGTTCATGGCAGAACAGATTAAGACCATTAACACTCTTACACAATCCCTTTCTGCAGTCAGAGAGGTAACTTCTGAAGAAAAAACACCCCCACCTCCAAGCATTCCCCCAACAGACCAACAGCCAATAATCGAAAAGAAACGCAAAATACCAAGAAGAAGACATCATGGAGACAAACCCCCAGTATGTCACCACAAAAACATTAAATGCCAGCCTTGGTGATGTTACAGCCCCGATACTAACCCAACTCCAAGCCATCGCCTCCCAACTTAATCAGCTTTCGGCGCAGGTTCAGAATACTCAACATAGAGAAGAGAGTCTTGAAACCCAGACTACAAGCCTCCCTGGCCGTCTTGCGCGCAGAGAGAAGCCATATTATCGCCCGGTATTAAATGACACGACTACTGACCTCCCCATCAACCATAATGACCACTAGTGCAAAATATAATGCGTGCAGTCCCACTGTCGTTTGGCAGTGGAATTGCAGGGGATTCAAAATAAGAAAGGTGACCTTCAACAGCATATTGCTCATCAACAAGAACCCCCCGCCGTAATAGCGATTCAAGAATCAACGGTGGTTGCCAAGCTCCCGGGCTATATTACACTGACAACGAAAGAAGGCAGAGACGTGTGCACTTTAATTAAGAAAAAACATTACTGCCATCCACCACCAGCTCTCTAGTAACCCCCATGATGGCGTCATTACAGAGCTGGTTTCGCAGAAACTCAAATGTACGAGCAGTCTGTTCATCCTTAACATTTATTGTCGCCCCAGAAACAAAGCGCCGGGATTGGCAGACATGATCCGACAAGCAAAGTGCCTGGCGGGTTCCAACCCATTCATCCTTGTGGGTGACTTTAACGCTGCTCGCTATGAATGGGGATACACGTACGTCAACAAACGGTGCAAAGAACTGTTGAAAATAATAGATGAGGAGAACCTCACTCTCCTCACGGAGCCAAGTGCCCCAACTCGTATAGGCACGAGCACAGACCGGGATGCTAGCCCTGACCTTACGCTCGTTGCACACGCCCCAAATGCCACCTGGAGCAATACGGAGGACAACCTCGGGAGTGATCATATGATACTACAGACGAAAATCCCAGGGCCTCAGTTCCGTAGGGTCGTCGGGGTAGCAAAACTTACTGATTGGCAAGCACTACGCTCCCACAGAAGAGGTAAAACAGAAGAAAAGATAGAAGACATAAGTCACTGGACGAAGACGCTCGTGGCAGAAATCACGCACTACTCGAAGAAACTCAGCCTCTCCGATGACATTCCAGCGGTCGACCCACACCTGCTTCATTTATGGGAGGCAAGGCGCAGCCTTCTTCGCAGATGGAAGGTGCAAAGGCACAACAAGAGACTCCGAAAACGAATAGCTTTGCTCAACAAAGAGGCGTCAGCGTACGCGGCCGAGCTCTGTAGGCAGAACTGGCTTCAGATGTGCGATGCTCTTCAAGGAAGACTAAGTACATCCAAGACGTGGAACATCCTCCGCTACCTAATCGACCGTACTAAAAGTCGGAGTGAAACAAGTAAGACGATGCAAGCCATCATTCACCAATTTCCTGGCACGCAAGAAGACCTCTTACGGGAGCTAGAGGCAAGATATTTTCCGCCTACACCCAGGGTGCAGTTGCCAGAGTACGGGGGACGCCCCAATTCAGATCTCGATAGCCCAATAACATCACCTGAAGTGAGGGCGGCTTTGCTGAAGATCCGCCGGAACACGTCCCCTGGCATGGACCGCGTGTCGAACAAGGCCCTAACAAACCTCGATGACGGCTCCATGGAGGCTGTGACTATCTACATGAACGAGTGTTGGGAGAAGGGGGTGGTGCCACCGGCCTGGAAAGAAGCAGAGATTTGTCTCCTTCCTAAACCAGGCAAAACACCTTGCACGGATAATCTTCGCCCCATCTCCCTCACTTCGTGCATCGGAAAGCTTATGGAAAACGTCGTTCTTAACCATGTACAAAGGTTTCCTGAAACGACGGACCAAATGCCTCACTCGATGTTCGGGTTCAGCCCGCACCTCTCAACTCAGGACGTACTACTGCAGCTGAAGAAGGACAAATTTGAGGCAGCCAGTCGCACCACACCCAAAGCGATCCTGGCTTTAGACTTGAAGGGTGCGTTCGACAATGTAACGCACGAAGCAATCCTCACAAATCTTGGCAACCTGGGTTGCGGGGAAAAGACCTACTCCTTCGTCAAGAATTTTCTGTCTGATAGGACTGCGATCATTAGATTGGCGACATCCAGTCGTCTCCCGTAAAGTGTGGCAGTCGTGGTACACCACAAGGGGCAGTGCTATCGCCTTTAATTTTTACATAGCCATGATAGGCCTTCCCCGACAATTAGAGAAAATCCCCAACATTAAGCATGCCATATATGCGGTCGATATAACGATCTGGATTGCCAAAGGGTCTCCCGGAGTTATGCAAGACAGCCTACAAAAGGCAGCGGACGTCGTCCGCACCTACGCCAGCCGATGTGGTTTAACTTGTGCCCCGCAGAAGTCGGAACTTATAACAGTACAAAAATGCCGCAGGGACGTTTCAGACATCAAAATTTGGCTCGATGGCGTACTCATCACACCGAAAGCCTCAATCAAGATATTAGGGATGACGTACCAGGAAAACTGCAAAAACACCCTGCTTCTCAACAGGCTCCAAGAAACCACGGCTCAAATTGTTCCTATGCTGCGTAGGGTGCCGAACAGGAGCCATGGACTAAAGGAAAACGACATGGTCCGTCTTGTGCAGGCCTTCGTCGTCTCCAGAATCGTTTACGTGGCTCCTTACGCGGTTTTGGGGACATCGGAGCGCGAAAAGCTAGACGTCCTTCTTAGAAAGGCATATAAACAAGCCCTGGCACTTCCTCCAAGCACCTCTACGTTACGACTCACGGCTTTGGGACTGCACAACAGCATCGAAGAGCTCATGGAGGCCCACCTAACGGCGCAGAAAGTAAGACTCGGAGCAAGCCCAACTGCTAGGGAAACGCTAGCTACGCTTGGTTATACGGCGCCGCACATCACGGAAAACGCAGTGGACATACCGCCTGAACTAAGGACCAGAATTCTTGTCCGTCAAATACCCCGGAACATGTCCCCTCAACATCATGAGGGAAGACGCCTAGCAAGAGCAACTGCGCTAGAAAAGCAGTACGGAGGACAAGACTACGTCGTATATACAGACGCGGCGGAATACGCGAGGTACGGGGTAAGATCGGCGGCCGTTACCTCCACATCCGACCTCCTTTCCAGCCTGACGCTTCGGTCGTCGAACACCCAGCTGGCTGAAGAGACGGCTATCGCCCTTGCCCTCTTCCAGACAAAGGCCAGCGTAATTATTACGGACAGCCAAGCCGCCTGCCGAGCATACCAAGCAGGCAGGGTTTCAAGACAAGCGCTTCGGGTTCTCCTTCAACGGCCACCGCGGAAGCAGGTCACAATAATTTGGACCCCGGCCCACTCTGCTCTTCACGGCAACCAGACAGCACACGTCGTCGCCCTAGAACTCGCCCACCGGGCACCGCAAGAAGAGTCGGAGAGAACCTGGCAACCGCTCCTCACATACGCCGACATCACCCAACATTATCGACTAGCGAGACAACTCTATCCCCCAGTCACCGATCAGGCCACGAAAGAACAGGAAGTCATCCTGAGACAACTACAGACTAATACCTACCCCCACCCAACACGACTACACGCCATCCACCCTACTCTTTACGATCCCCTGTGTACTCACTGCCAAGCACCAGGCACGCTGTACCATATTGTCTGGGAATGTCAACTGAACCCAGCTCTCCCCCCCATCCCCAACCCCTCACGCGAGCAGTGGGAGAGTACGTTGGCCAGCTCTTCTCCTGAAACGCAGCTTTTGCTAGCGGAAAGGGCGAAGACAACCGGTAGTACCAACGGAGTCTTGGACTGAAGACCCCTACCACAAATATGCTCACTTCAACTGTGATTAAAGTTTCTCTCTCTCTCTCTCTCTCAACGACATGTATCGACAGGGCTCTTGAAATCTTCAAATAGCAGACCTTCGACACGGATATAAGAAGGAATTAGCCTACTGCAGCGTTGACCCGCAACTGTATTTATTCGAATTGACAGAAACCTAAATACTCACAAACTCCTTCCAAGCTACACAGATGTTACCTTGCATTTTTAGAACGCTCTCGCTCATGAAAGTAACCAAGGTCAGTGCTAACAGCGTTTGTGCTTGGTGCATGTCGGGGTGAAGCGGGAATGTTTGCTTGTCGGGATGATGTGTTGTAACATTGCTATGCCATTGTTAGTATTCGTGTTCAGCTGCGCGTAAGCGCTGGGGTTTCTGTAAGGCCTCGTTCTGTTGATGTAGTGTGAGCGCTACTTCAGGATGTTCAAGAACCATTACCGAATACCTTAGCTGTCGATTAACTTGGGCAGCGAAGCCGTTTTGTATTATTAGGTCAAAATATTCCTTTAAGGAAGTTTTCTTTATTTTCTATTGCAAAAATCATATACCGATCTATTACTAATTAGAAGACCACTGGTAGTACGAATGAAGTGTTGAAGTTTTGCCTAAAATATGCCCAATATCGTTTTTTCTCCACAAAGGTTGCAAGGACGAACTTTCATACCCGATGTAGCAGCTTGGAAAGGTGTTGAGCTATATAACTTTCTTGCTTAAAAAGCGATTTAATTTTTGGCGTTGTGGCTGAATCAAGGGACTCATAAACAGGCAGACAGACAGTCCGAAATTTGCGCGTTTACGTAACCCTGGAAAGATTGTGGTATTTAAGAGCGGTTAGGAAACGGCAATATACATATAGGCATGACACTGCATTTTTCACATTACACCTGGCTTTACGTACTCGCCACGAGATTGTGCTTTTCTTCGCGGGCACAGCAATTAGCAGTGAACAGAATCCACAGAAAAACACCCCCATAAATAACGGCCTTTGCGAAAATTTTTGGTTTCATCCCACATAGAAAAAAAAACATTGGCCACGTATCTGCTCCTTTCGTTGCAAATGTCAACGAACGATGAAGGTCAACTCGCGCCCCTGCCACGTGAATGCCTCCCCTCGCTTTCCCGCACACATCTCATGCAGTTCCTCTCCTGAATCGTTCCTCCCATGATAACACTCTAGAGGTTTGCTCAAGTCAATTTAAATTTACCGCCTTCTACGGCTCCAACTCAGAGTCCTCGATGGCAGCGCATCCCTACGGCGCAGACGCGCGTGAATCTAGGTGGCCTACTAGAATTTTTATAGAACCACGTTGCCCAACTCCAAGAGCGTTCCAAGCGGAAAGAGAACCTATCTCATCGAACCTTTCGTTAATGTTGCTGTTTGATTTTTTAAATGCTGCGGGGTAGCGCGGACAACCGGAGGCGATGGGATTTTGTAGTTGATGTAGTATTTTCTTTCTATCGGAAAAACCAATTATACGTGAGTTTTTAAATGCAGGAACACTGCAAATATCACTCATAAATAGATTTTATGCCTAATATTTGCGTAATGTCGTGTTCTTGTTCACCAAATTTGACAAGCACAGGCATTATTAACTGACTTAGACGTTTAGAATTGGCAGTGCGTATATAAGACTATTGCGCAGTTTCTGTTTCACTTTGGCCGGGTGGATGAATCGGGCCACCGACAGACATACAGAGAGACCAAAATTTCTGCGTTTAAGTAGCCCAAGAAAGACAGTCGTCTTTAAAAAATGAGCGACACCGCTTATTTTTCCTAAGCAGTGTCGCTGGAATAAATGCAATAATACTGACAGCAGCAGTCGAAGTGAAATAAAAAAAAGATATAATAAAGTAAACAAAGCTGCAAATATGGTCAGTTCAGAGGTAAATAATTTTATTTAGTACAACTGCCAAAAAAGTGGATTTTCAGTTTTTCCTTCGCCCTTACTAGGCGAAATATTGTGTGCTTAGTGAATTATGCAGAACCGTTTTGACATTACAGATACTTTAGCTTGAACTTGATCCTTTGACGTTCGCAAAAAAGATAGCAAGATAAAAATTGTTGCGGCTTACCCTGCATCTGCAAAATTAAAGCTTTCCTTAGCCTGGTTAAGTCTTGGTTCTCCTCGGTTACTTTCGATGTAGCTGAAATTATTGCACTACTCGTCCGAAGCTTGAGTTTGTCTATGGTTATGGTCCATCTACAGCCATATTGTGAACCAAACTGCTCGCCTTGTGATATCCACAGGGTTTTCATGCGCTCCTCACCGCCGGAGGCTTAACGCCTCCAGCTACTGCGCAACGCGCGTAAAAGTCGGCCCAGCATCGCTCTCATTACTGGCCAAGCTCGCATGAACGCAGCTCGTCACTTGGTGAAGCACGAATCACCTGCAGAGAGCGCATGCTCCAAGCTAGCAACGGCGGCGACAGTGGCGAACACGGCCCTCTGCGACGCTCCGCCCGGCCAGTCACGCGTTGCGCAGCTGCAGTCAAGTGAAGGCAAATTCACCACGGCGGTGAAACCGCTTGACGAGATTTGTAAGCTTTGCTTTAGAAGGACCCTGTCAACACTTTCCATTAGGGATCTCACTCTTTCCTTCGCGTCTGGAAGCACTGCGAAAGCTACAGTTATCGCCAGTACGGAGCAGCGCTGCGTGATTTGCTCGTCGCACCAGATACGCCTACCGTTTCTGCCTTGTTTTTGTGGCTTTACGTTTAAAGTTTCTATCAAAAACCGTTCATTAATGCAACTGTCGAAAAACCGGCCAACAGCCACTCCGTGGCCTCAGTGACGTAATTCGGGCCGTCGAG
Source organism: Haemaphysalis longicornis (assembly GCF_048455015.1). Taxonomy (NCBI): domain Eukaryota; kingdom Metazoa; phylum Arthropoda; class Arachnida; order Ixodida; family Ixodidae; genus Haemaphysalis; species Haemaphysalis longicornis. The sequence goes on along the minus strand of NW_027526295.1, from coordinate 127,876,120 downwards.
GAACTTCAAGACCGGAAAAGAGAAAAAAATCATTTGAGCGAGTTTCCAAGTTATCTGGTGAGCATAGAGCAGTAATTTTTGGCTTAGGTACTTTGCGACCCCCTAATCTATGTACCGAGTGTGTTGGGTGCCGACGTTCAGCGAGCATTTATTATTTTAAAAAGATGACAAAAGTGTTGCAGGGCCCCTTTAAAACCAGCGCGAGGTGCCCGCCACCATCCTCGCGCCGTTGCTCCAGCAAAAGATAATACACAGCACACGTGAGCATTTGCCTCATGAAGAACTTCCGGCGACGTCCGGACATGCGCGTTGGCTTGCCTCATGCGAGCAGCTCCCGCATCCATCGACGTCGCTGTGTATTGACCGTCACGCCACGGGTCTTATGCATTGAAGATGGCGAGGACGAATCTGTTAAGCCATCACTTCACAGTTCACCCTCGTAGACGGCCACCGGACCAGCTTACGAAGAAGTGGAGGTCTACCGAGGCGAGAACGGGCTACAAGAGGATTTGTCCGACACGGCTGTGCAATGGGAGGACGAAAACTAAAGAGATGACGACGATTGCTACTGAATAAAACACTGTACAGGTGCCGCCAGAAGTAATTGCAACACGGAGCTGTCGCCGTACAGCATAGGAGCGCCGTGCAGCTGCACCGGCGGCAAACGAAAGCAGCAAGAGACGCATGCGTGCCGGTGCACGGTGATAGCCCATCTATATCTCTCAAAGCATTTTCTTTAACCTGGCATCTAGCCGTGTTCACAGCCTACTGGTTTCAGCGATGACGCTGATAGCAGACGCACCAAAGAATATTTGAAAAAAAAATTTCCTTCAATAGAAGCTGTGAACGGTGTTGGAAAGCAAAGCTTTAAACGACACCCACAACAATTACCCATACCACGTTATTGAATTCACACACTTGGCTATAAAAAGAGTGAAACGAGAGATTCTGCCAGCCGTTACATGGAATTCGCGGGGGCGGCATCCCGAAAGCCGCAGCGTCGGCCACGGCCAGGCTAAAGCGGTGGAAGCCGCCGCCGTAGCCCGGCCGTCCGTCGGCAGCAACAAAATGGAGATGAGCTTCTTTTGAAGGGTGAGCCAGCAGAACCTAGCCATCTTGATCTGCTAGGTCGGGGCTACACCACCGCGGGTTTCTTTCTTTCGCTCAACTATCTCCATTTACGCTATTATGAAGATTAAAGTTTGAACTTCCGAGAAATCTCCATTATTGAGGAAATGCAGGGTGTTACACGGTTATCCGCCTTCTGCAATTTTCTTATAGTTTTCTTAATTTTCACTTTTTCAAAATTTACTTGGACCGTTTATCTCCATTTAGGCTATTAAGCGATTACAGGTGAAACGTCCGCTAATTCTGCATTATTGTGGGAATGCAGGGCATTACACAGTTTGCCTTGTTCCATATTTTTTATATGTTGTTCTTAATTTTTACCTTTCCACAATTGCGTTTGGCCAATTATCGCCATTTACGGTATTATAATGATTACAGGGGGAACTTCCGTGTTATCTGCATTTTTTGTGGGAATGCGGGGTGTTACACGGTGTTGGCTGAGATTACCTTGGCAAAGAATGCTACGCAGTAAAAGCTGTACAACACCAGCTTGACGATGTCCTTGCCCCTTGTCCTGGCGACGGTTGCAGTGTTTGACAATACATGCATACACTATACAGCTTTTCGGCTGCTTCATGCATACAAGAAAAAAAGTGGTATTAGAACGCGCGTGCAGGAGACGGTACTCGGTGAATACTATGTTATTAAAACAATAGCTAAGGCAATAGGGATACCAAAAACGACAGTACTACGAAACAAACGAGTATTGATATAGACATGGGGCAGACATTGCTGCATCGATACAACATTAGGTGAGGAAACCGCAAAGACAAATTACTTGTGATCCCAGTTTCTTGGAGTAATAAAAAAAATGTGAAAAAGACCCCTAGATAGAAGCAAATGACAAAGAAAGCGTCAAAAATACAGGGAAAAAGAAGAGAGGGACTGCGAAACTCACTTTTTTAGGACAAAAAACTATTACGAGGACGAAGTTCCTAACAACCGCTTTGAATATTTTGGTTCCACGTACATTGAACTAAAACTTGATTTTTGAATCTAAGATGGTGGACTTATTGTCGTAGTGTTCTTCTGGTAGATAGGTAACTCAATATCTGCCGTGTTTCATTTGGTGGGCCCACGTCACGTGATCAGAAGTACATAGTATGCCGCATTGCCAGCAGAGGGGATCAGGTTGCAGGAAAGAAGTGGCTGAAATTAGTTGCATGTGAGTGCATATTGGTGGGCACGAGGCTAAGTACGCTCATGTTCTTCTTAATGAGAAAGATTACAGCAGCAGAGTAACTACAGATATACATCGTATAGGGCTGGGTGATGCGCTAATATTCGACAAGAGCAGGCGCCATACTAGGCCTCACGACTCGCTGTCCCAGGTGCGCTAAACGCAAGGCCACTCCAGCTTCCATGATCTCGTGGCAAAGTGACAAGAGCGCTGGAGTCCACACACTAAGCTCGCCTTTATTTCCAGCTATATTAGGGCATTTCAACCACATATACGTTGGCTTCAGTATTATTTTCTTGCCGGCGCCTTGATCACCCATAAAAAATTCCCCGCATTTCCCCGAGGGGAAGAATGTGAAAGTGCGAGTGCACGAGTTGAATTTGCGCGGTTCGGTAATGTTCGCGAAAGAGAGATCACACACACACACACACAACTACAAAGAAAGAAAGATGCATTTATTCACAGACACCTATTTGTGTTGTCGTTGTACTTGATTGCTAGAGCGGATCTCAGCTTTGAAATTCCGTGTCAGTACTCCTTTAAGCGGGTGCATTAGCCCTTCTCACGCCCGATTCCTGGCCAATCCCCCACGTGGGTATGTGCCGTGTCAGCGGCCAGGCAGCGCGCGCCCATCTCCCCCCGTTGCCAAGAAACACGAGGAGATTCCTGGCCAATCCCCCACGTGGGTATGTGCCATGTCAGCGGCCAGGAAGCGCGCCCATCTCCCCCCGTTGCCCAGGAAGACGAAGAGCGCGCGCCCCCGCAGCTGTTGCTATGCGGACGGCGGCGGACGCTTCAGGCTCGCTTAAGAAGTGCATTCGCACTTAAAACCAACCCTACCCCTACTATGAGCAGTGGGTGGAGCTGCTGACCAGCTGCGACCTCACCCTATCAACGATTGGTGGAGAGGGCACGGATGGCCAGCACAGTCCAAGGCATCCCGGACTAAGGAAGCCTAACACCGGGCGGGTACCTCAACATCAGCACCTCGATTCAAATAAAGTTTATTCATCATCGTCATCATTGCCGGCGTGTTGTCGCCGTCTTGACGCCGTCTTTAGGGCTCGGAATCGGGGGACCCCTCCTGTTGAAGAAGGGACCAGGAAGAGCCAAGACGCCCACGGCGTACCAGAACTGGGAAGAAGCGTCCTTCCTCTTTGTTTATTTCATTGCTACTGCACCGCGCGCACTTCATCATCCTCTACTTCTATGACATCCTCCCCGGGGCTCTTGGTGAGCTCGAGAGGGTACAACTTTTGAACAGTACGGGTCAGGAACTGTCCATTCGGGATTCGGACTTTGCAAGCACGAACTATGCCGTCACGACCGGGATGTGTTTCCGCTATGATTCCTGTCGTCCAAATTCCACGTGGACCCTTTCCTTCGATGAGCACGACGTCTCCGAGTTTAACAGATATGTTCTTTTTTGACTTGACACGATAGAATGATGACAGTTGAAGAACGTAGTCCTTTGTCCATCGCGACCAGAAAAGATTTAAGAGTTGTTGGCGGTAATACTATTTTTTCGTAATTTCTGCAGGATTCTGTTCACACAGTTCTGCGCACACAGTTGGTAATGATGTTAAACGTCTGCCGATGATAAAGTGAGCAGGTGTGATGACTTCTGGCTCGTTGATGGAGCTTTCCACGAAAGTGAGAGGCCGAGAGTTTACGACTGCTTCTATTTCGCACATGAGTGTGCCCAACTGCTCTTCGGTTACAGATGCCTTGCTCAACGTGACTCGTACGGCTCGCTTTACAGAACCGACCAGTCGTTCACAAAATCCGCCCCACCAAGGTGCAGCTTGCACGTTAAACTTCCATGTGATGCCACGTTCAGCAGCGAAGTTGCGCATTTCGTGATAAGAGCAGAGGCTGTACAGGGAACGCAGCTCTTTGCTTTCGCGCTTAAATGTAAGGCTGTTGTCGGAATAAACTACACTTGGCGCGCCTCTTCGAGCTATAAGCCTCTGGAAAGCATACATGAATGCTTCTGTGATCAGACTTGAAACTATTTCCAAGTGTATAGCCCTTAGAACAGCACATGTGATGAGGAGGATATACACCTTGCGAATTTCTCCTCTAACCAGTAGGGACCCGGCTAAGTCAATTCCGATTATATCAAACGGGTTGGACTTCCGAAGTCTCTCTTCTGGAACGGGTGCCGTTGGAGCTGAGGCAGACTTTGCTTTGTATTTTTTACATGTGCTACATGAATGCAGGACGCTTTTCACTCGCTAGCTAGCTTTTGGTATCCAAAATCTTTCCCACAATTCTACTAACGCGTCTCTGATTCCACTGTGGAGTAGTCTTCTGTGAACCGAGTCGATGATCAACTCCGTGAAGTGACATCTTGACGGTAGGATGATTGGGTTCTTCGTGTCTTCGTTTACAGTGGAGTATGATAATCTACTTCGTGCTCGCAGCAGTCCTTTGCCATCGATAAATGGGTGAAGCATCGGGATGTCGGAGTTTTTCGGATCTTGCCTTAATTTAATATCTTTCACCTCTTGATGGTAGTGTTTCGCTTGTTCTGCTTTTATCAAACATTGTTCCGCCGCCCTTATTTCGAATGTAGAGAGTGGTCCTGTAGGTCACTCGGAACTTCCTACACAAAATCTTCTGGTCCATGCAACCACTCTGAGAAGCTTATGCAGACTGCTAAACCTCTCGACAGGTATAACTTGTGCTAGTTCATCGTCATTGCAACCTGTCAGCTCCACAAGTGTCAGCTCTGTTGACAAATCGCGGCTTGAGACTTGAATGTCATTGGCCAGTCTTCTTCGGGAAACTTAAGCCAGGTCGCTCCGAACACTAAAGTGAGCTGCTAACCATTTCGTCAGCCTAACAACCTCGAGTTAGTGTATCCGCGTGGTTGAAAGATCCTGGGCCATGACGCCACTGGGTTGGATGGGACGTTCATTGTATTTGCGCCACTCTGTTCGTGACGAACGATTTCCACTTCTTGCCGCCACGGATCCATCCCAATGCTATCGAGGAGTCCATCCAAAACGTGATAACTGTCCTTCTGTCAAAAACCTTGTTTTTCAGGTAGGCACCCATTTTTGCGGCGATGAGCGCTCCCATGAGTTCCAACCTAGATACGGTAAGTTTTCTGATTGGAGCCACTCTCGTTTTTGCGAACAAGAACGATATTTCCGTTCCTCCTGTGCTGTTAGGTAAGCTACCGCCCCATATGCTTGCGGACTTGCTTCACAAAATATGTGAACTTCCCAACAGTCCGATCTGTTTTCTGCGTCTGAAAGCAAGTAACGTTTGACTCTTGTCTCTTGCAGCTTCGGAAGAGAATAAATCCAGTCATTCCATTCAGACTTCAGGTTATCTGGAAGAGGCATGTCCCAACGAATTTTCTGTATCCCAAGCTGCTGAAACTGAATTTTTTCTTTGATGACAAATGGACAATTCAATCCTAGTGGGTGAAAGATTCCAGCTATTGCTTGGTGTACAGTCCTCTTTGTCGCCCGTGTCTTGCTGGATGCAAGAAGCGCAGATTTCATGCTAAGGTGAAGTGTATCATCTTTTCTCCAAGCGATGCCAAAAACTCTTCTGTTTTCAGGAGGCAATACGGGCTCTTGATTGCTTGCTTCCGTTTGTCGTTTTTCGCTGTCGTCAAAATGATCTTGCAGAGAAGCGGAATTTGTCGACCACTTTTTCAGTGTCATGCCGGCTTTAGGCACGATGCGATTGGATTGCTCATAGATGCGTACAGTACTGTCTTTTGAATCCGCTCCGGCAAGGAAGTCGTCAACGTAGAACGATGTCTTCAGTAGTTCCGCCGTCTTCTTGTCCTCTTGTGAAGCTTTACTCAGGTGATATTCAATAGTGGCCGAGAGGAGAAGTGGGCTTGATGTAGCTCCAAAAAGAACACGTTTCATCCGCCACTCTTGCAGGTGGTCTGCCGGGTTTCCAGTTGGTAGGCTTCCATACCAGAAGAACCGGAAGGCGTCACAGTCTTTCTCCTGGACGCCGATTTGGAGGAATGCCTTCTCGACATCTGCACTGAGTCCAACTGGGTACGTCCTGAACCTCAGTAGTAGCTCCAGTATATCAGGGTTCAAGTTGACTCCCCTGTACAGGCATTCGTTCAGTGAGAGAAAACCCGGAACAGATGACGATGCATCAAATACAACTCGTAGTTTTGTAGTTGTGCGATCTTCCTTGAGCACTTCTTTGTGGGGCATATAGTAAATCCGCTTGTCCTTTTCTGGTGTAAAACGTGTCTCAGGAACCATCTCTCCGTGACCGTCAACGAGGTAGTGTCGTATGGCTTTGTCATACCTTTCGAGAAGGTCCTTGTTCTTATGCAGGCGTTGCACCAAAGAAGTTAATTTTCTCATGGCCACGCAACGGTTGTCTCCGAGAGCTGTCTTCTCGATAGGCCTCCACGGCAGAGCCACTTCATAACGTCCTTCAATCTTGGTAACTGTCGATTCCAATTCCCCTAACGCTGGGTTTTTGATCTCACCGTCGTCGTTTGTGCTTATTCCCATAGTCTCCAAGTCCCAAAACTGTCGGGCAATGTCGTCTTGGCGACAATCTTGCTCCGGACAGCTGATGTTACTGTGCAAGACGCATACCACGCAGTTAGACGGCGCGGATTGGTTTGCGGTGTCTGTAGCACCTTGAAACGTCCAGCCGAAACTTGTGTTCAGGGCCACAAGGCTAGAGTTAGTATGGCGCGTAAATTCAGCTGTCAAAAGCAGCCACGTTTGATCTGCTCCGATTAGAAGTCCAATACTGTTGCCTCCAGTGCTCCAACCAAATTTGTCTGAATCACCGATATTTTTCCCGGTTTCTTCTAATTTCTTCACGAAAGGAACATCAGCCAAGTATGATTGAATATCCTGGTATATTTCGGGAATTTCAACCACGTCCACAGTGCATTCTGAATGATCAAACTGGCTTTGTAGTTTTAGCCGGACAATACGATATTGGCGAGGTTTCTTTCGGCGAGTGTTTCCAAACATGTTGATGGCGAGAGAGACTTCCCCTACAATTGGAAGCTTCAGTTGTCCTCACGGGAGATGTCCTCACGTAAAAAACTCCTTTGGCTGCCACCGTCGCTGACCACGCGAAGGAAGCATCGTCGCTCCTGGGAGACAGCCCATGCCCGAAAAGTCTGAAGCAGTACGGTCTTGCTATGCTTCACATTTGTGCCCGAGTCCGCAGCCGCATAGTACGCTTTATCCGAGTCAGGTTTCGGTGGTTGACTCCCGGTTGTTGACTGCAAGCATAGCGATGAAGCATGCCTCCGTTGACATTTGGAGCATGAAATCCGTCGTTGGCAGTCCTTTGAGCGGTGTCCCTTAGCCGTGCACCTGAAGCAGCGGGCTTCTCTTGTAAGAATCTCTCTTTTCTCATGGTCCGGCATCTTTGACCTACACTGGCTCCGTTTCATGAGTGGTACTGCGGCAAAAACAGCAGTAGGTTCGTTTTGTCGGCGAATTCTCAGCGTTTTCAAATACCGCCACTGTTGGAGGATGCGGTCGGCGAAATCCACCTCTATTTTGTTCCACGTTCCCGTCAAATCTCTTTTCTTTTACTTCAAACATCGTCTGGCATTTCTCTCTACTTTCCACTTCCACTTGAATGAAAGATATCAGGTCTTGTAACCTTTTGTCAGCTGTCGTCGCGTATTCATATTGTGTTGTGCCGGAAGGGAGCTCGGTGTTCGCTCGACGCCGATGGTACTCGATCACGATGTCCGGTGGAAGGCTCCGTAGCAAAACATCGGTAAGCATCGATGCGTACGATGTAGTAGGCAACTTCAAGGCGTTTAATCCCCGGACATGACTTTGCAGGGTGTCGTAAAGTCTTCGCAGTCCGGCAACATCAGAAGACGACTTCAGAGCTGGCAGGCATCGCAGGCGGTAGAGATGTTCTTGCTCGATGCGGAAAGGTTCGCCGAACCTTGAGCGAAGCATGTCTATGGCATCTTTGTAGCATGCTTCTGTCGTCTGAAGGTTAGCAATGGCTGACGCAGCCTGTCCCGATAAATACTTTCTTAAATAATGAAACTTGTCCGTTGTTGTTATTGAAGGATTTTTGTCAATAGTCCCTTCGAACTGTTCTAAAAAAGAAAGGCATTTACTTATTTCTCCTCGAAAGGTCGTAATGTCAAGTTTCGGTAATCGTGGTCCACCTGACCTAACGGCAGACTGAAGGTCATCTCGAGAAGCTGAATCCTCGACGCCAACATTGTGCGTAATCGCTGCGGGACGTTGATTCATGAGAGCCTCTATCACAGTCCTTAAACTTGATACTGCACGTACTGCACGATAGTCTGAAACTCGGTCTCAAGTATCTCGACGGGAATTAACGGGTCAAGCTCGGCGTTAATTGCTCGCCGTTCAGCGTCGCACGCTGTCAAACGTTCAAGCAAGTTCTGAAGGCTCACAAAGTCAGGAGTTGAACATTGTAGCGCTGCGTTCACTTCGTCGATCAGTTTCATTTGCTGGGCCCGCCGGGTCGTTCGTTTGGGCTTCAATCGGTTCATGCTCGTTCCCTCTTCTCCCTGCGGTTCGTCGGAAGCTCGGAGAACGTCGAGCAACGGGTTTCGGCACCAATATGTGTTGAAGAAGGGACCAGGAAGAGCCAAGACGCCCACGGCGTACCAAAACTGGTTGTTGTTGTTGTTGATCCTGATAATTAATGGCGCACCAAAACTGGGAAGAAGCGTCCTTCCTCTTTCTTTATTTCAGTGCTACTGCGCCGTGCGCACTTCATCATCCTCTACTTCTATAACACCTCCTTCCTTTTTTGCCGCCAGTTTCGCACGGCATTGAGGCCTGTGTTCGGCGTTGTGGCCCCGTTCCGTTTTCTGGGCCTCGGGTGTTGAATAACGGCGGCGGTTCCATTCGGTGACATCGGTGGACATTTGTCTCCTCCGGCGACGCGGCGGCAGCGTTCGCATACCTGCGCTGCACGCGACGTCATTTATCGTGGCAGCGCGTTCCGCTCCAAGAGTGTTCTCTTTCTCTTTTCGGTTCGCCATCTACGTCGCGACACGTAGAGACTGCGTGTTCCTGCTCCGCGGGTGACCCTGAAGTTTCCTTTCCGTTTCTAGAGTGGGGCTCCTGGCACTCAGTTTCTTTTGCCCAATCGCACTTCATCTTTCGGAATGTTTTGTATGTTCTGAAAGCCCAATTTCCCTACCCTAACGGGGCTTTGGTTTAAATCGCAAACGAACCTGAGACGTTAACAGTGGCAGTAGGTCTGCGCTTTGAAACGAGTTGACCTTTAGGGGGGGGTAAGCACCTATCGAAAAATGAAGGACATGCGAGATGGGAGCCCGCCATGGTGGCTCAGTGGTTTTGGCCGTGTGCTGCTGATGCGGGACACGAGCTGAACACAGTATTGGGCATTTCGTCGTGTCCTGGCCAAGCTGCCCGGGCAAGCAATTTTTTCTGGTGTTTCTGTGGAGCAAAGACTGCGCGCGTGTTTGTGAGAAACTTAAGTGTATATGTCACTGAACCTTGTTCCCGCATTATCCGAAACGTTTCATTTTATGGATTTTTTTTTATTTGGCGTAGTTTCAGCCAAGTGCCACGGCTTGGGCAAAGTTGCCGTTATCACTATATTTAATGTCTCAGTCTCTCTACTGAGCCACATCCCAAATTCGGCCTATTTTGCAACGCCCTTGGTACGGCGTTCTTGGGCTTCTACGGAAATTTCGCAGTAGATTTGGCTATCCGGCACCCTAATTTTCCTGCCAATCCGCCTTATTCGCGCTCCTTGTGTTGTGGCCGCTGGTTTAAGTTCTAGCTGTTGCAACACTTTCGTCGATGGTAAGGCGATTGTTGTCTCTTTGCGCTCCCTGGGTGCGTAAAGGGGTACTGACACAAACTTTTGAAGGCGAGACAACATCGGGATAGATCGGTGTCAACACGCATTCATCATCAGCAAAATGTCAGCGGCAAATACAGTCTAGAACGCATTAAAAGTGTGCCAAACGCCACCTAGCAGCCAGGAGAGGACCTCGCACTATCGACATTACCAAGAATTGGAGTAAATAAACAACATCCAAACACGTCGCGAGTTTTTGTTGACCACTTCCACACGGCCGGCGTATATCGCCGACTCGACGCTCCCATAGAGTTTGTTACAATATGAACTAGAGAGAAGTTTGGCGCTAGTGTCTATGAGGCTCACATCAAGGCCGTCTGTGTCATCCTGGGCCGCCATTAGATCATGCGCTCGCCTAAATGTCGTCTTTGGCTTGGATTGAAACCTTTTAGTGACAGCAAATTTAAGCGCAGTTTCACAAAAATGGAAGAAATATTGTGCAATTATGTAAGTGGACAATAAATCAGGCTGTTCTAAAACTAAGAAAAACGCAGTTAAAGTGTAATTTTGCCGGAACCTTTGTTCCTGCTCCTTTACAGCCCAATGTCGTAGTTACGAACAATGTTAATATTTGGGGAGGAAACTCATTATAGACTCTTATATTACTAACTTTACCTAAATTTCGAATAATAAGTTGTTCAAATAAAAAGTTAATTCAAGATTAGATGTTGCGGGGCGGCAGCACCATTACGTAACTTTCAAGTATTTGACCTTTTCTAACTTACACCTTCGTGCCATAATCTGACGTCAAGTAACGAGCTGAAATTTGACCACAAATGCAACTCTTCTCTTTGCTTTCTGTTGCTATCAAGCGGGTGGTACGAACAGGCTTGTTTCTTCACAATCTTTATCAGCAGGTGGCGCCGTAATTCCCTGCTCGCTAAACGCGTCCCCAATAGCTTGTTTCGCCCACTCTCGCGCGCTGCATTAAAGATCGCAGCATTTTGTATGGGGACAGCCGCGGGTACGAAGTGACGAACTGGGTACAAAGGTGGACAGATCAAAATTCCTTTGCTACGAAGTGGTGTAGGAATTAGGGCTGAGGAGGCACTTCGTTCTCCCGTAATATAGTGTTGCAATTTCTGCTCTATATTGTTGGCACTTTTCTCACTGCACTTACAATACAGATGGTTTTGAAGAACAATTTGTAAGTGTTCATACAATCTGGAAAATGTGCCGTATATGCTCTACAGCAACAGATTCACCCATTTAGAATATGTTGCTCCGCACTACAAAGGACGTGCTACGCCCCTAGTGGGTTTGCACAGTTGCCAGAAGAACATGTGCTTTTAGTGGGTATGTAGCTTAGACGGATTGTGAAGGCTTAGATGACACAACACTGACCTCGATGAGAACGCGCTGCGATCTAGAAAAGCTCGCTGCACCTCGACAATCGCTGTGGCTGTGTAACCTAGCATCTGCACGACTACAGTCGTGTGGGAAGCTTCTATCCCCTGCTAATAAGCATCTTTGCGATGCCGTTCGAGAACTGGGGTGGAGTTTTGTTGAAAAAGTACCCGGTCGCTCTTTTCCCGGTGAAGTGAACGTATGCACTGTAAATCAAGACTCGTACCATCGGGTCTTGCTTCTTTCTCACGTTGCCTCCGTTTTCTAGTCCGAAGGAAGTAGAAAAGCGGTGATTATTTCTTTTCGGCCACCTGAGGTTGTGTCATGGTATGCGCTTCTTTTTAAATTATTGCAGTTTGATACCAACAACAAACGTGGGCGTGAATTCTGATTTCTGGTAACTAATAATTTTTTTTGAAAGCCAGTTGCCGCCAACGAGTAAATACATTTTGTTTGCAACTCTCGCGAAGGAGCTAGCAAGGTTTCTCGCTTTCTGTTTGAGTTGCGCTATACGTAACCCTAGTTTTCTGTATTGATGTTTTTTTTCACCTCCGTGTCAGACAGCGTCGTGATTCCCAAATGTGCAGTTATTTTCTGTCGATGTATGATGTCTGTAAAGAAGGGGTTGCCATGTTTGTGGACGTATTTATAATTGGGATGACCATCACCCACTCGTTATGAGATAATGGTGGTGGCATAATGTCGCGTAGCTTTAATACATCACTGACTCTATCCAAATGAGTAGGGCCACCGGAATGATGCGGGCTGTATATTTCGTTCCCCTTTACCTGTATTTTATTTACATCATAATCTGATCGAATGAACACATTGTGTTCATTCAGGTGTCTTCTGTGAAGCTGCAAGCGAAGGAGAGGCCACAGCTTATAACCGTTGTCACTTTGTTTCCAGTATTTGGCCAATTAGAACAATTACCAACGTAACGCCTTGATTTTCTAATTATGTTCAAGCTCTGGGCCTCGTTTATTGCTCTCTTGGTTCCCTCCAAGCTGCGATAAAGAGAGAGTGAGAAGAAACATTACTTGACCAAAGCCCAGGGCCAAACCTTAGCTATTGCGGTGCCAGCCACCTGGAAGATGTTGGGCTCTGCTGTGGTATTGGGCCAGCTGGACACACAAACACACACACACACACACACACACACACACACACACACACACACACACACACACACACACACACACACACACACACACACACACACACACACACACACACACACACACACACGCACGCACGCACGCACACACGCGCACACACACACGGCCAGGTCTTTCGTTCGCTTTTCCAACCTTGAGAGGAGTGTGGGATCCAAGGTGTCAACAAAAAAAAAGCCAAAAGAGCTTGCCCGTAACAGAGGGCAATCTGAGAATCGCAATAGCGGAAGTACGTCACGGCTGAGGAACGTAGCAACATGGGAGGGAAGGCTATCGCGAAGTCAACAGCGAAGAAAAAGTTGAAAGGAAGAGGAATTTCGGCGCCACGACAATCCGCGGTTTTTGATTTACGATTTCTCAGCTAATACTCAAATAAAATCTTGCAAGAGGAGATTGATAATACATTGCTTTATTTGTTTACATGTACATGCAGGCATCGGCAAAAGGTGTTTCAGGACCCCTTTAAAGTCTGACTCAGTGACTTCTTTTGAAATATTGATCATTTTGTAACGCTAACGACTCACCGCGTATTTAAAAAAATTACTATCTAATAAATTACGGCGGTTCGTCTACGCGTGTAGCGGCGCCTCGAAGCAGCTTCCGCGGGCGGCCGCCGCTGCAGTTTTTCCACCCATGACCAGCGCCAGGACCGATGCTGTGGCCGAAAAGGAAACTATCGCCGTCACCGACGGTTTCCATCGAGCGGCCGTGCACATACCAACAATTCAGAGGGAAGGATATTTTTTTTATTTCGAAGTACGTACTGGAGTGAGTTCTACGTTGGTAAGCGTTGCTGGGGTACCAACACTTAATTCTCATCCCTGTACAATGCCATTCCAGAAAGGTAGTTCCAGGATCCTTTTTAGGTTATCCGTCCGTCGTCAACAGGAGGGTGAAATTCGTGAGCATTACGTTGCATAGCAACTCCTAGGCCATGTAGGCAGCACTTGTCACCTACATGCTGACGACGTCAAGGAATATGTCCAGCTGAGGCATGTGATTTGAAGTGATCACACAAGAATAGGTATCGCTGTCTTCGTATTGCACGTCCTTGATGACAAGCTTGTAAGTGCCTTCTCCATCATGGATAACTGAGTACCGCTGGGAACGGGAAATTATAATAGAGCCGATCGAAATCACGTGCTGTCCTTTAAATCGTCTCCACAAGATCTGGAAGAAACGAGACACCCAAACCAGAGGTGAACAATATGCCGACTATGAAGTATGTTCGTGCTTAACGGAGCCATGGAGAGAAAATACAACTTTGTTTAACTTGAAAGAACTAGGATTCAGTATCTCACTCAGCTCCATTAAAGCCAAAAAAGATGTTTTTAACGAAAACAAAAGCAAGAGGTATCTAATAACTTTCAAATTTTGCGCCACATTGACGTGTTATGAGGAAGAATGATGTCATACGGACAAACAATAAAACACAATTTTCAGTCCGTTAACTGCAAGATAGCATTCAAGTGATGCGGTCAAATGCAACTAGAGGCCGAATTACAGATGTCCAGTCATGTGTCCTCGTGACAGGTCAGTTAGGCGGCCGCCAATCGCACAATCAAGGTTTTGTGACATCATAGAAAAGTTGCGGCAAATTGGCTAGGAGGTCGCGACTGCTTCACACGTTCTCTTTATTATCTCGGTTATTTCTTCGAAGATTGCGATGGTATTCGTATCATTGTTATCGGGACTAAGCAGTCTTTCTAGTAAACTCAACTTGTATTGTGTATTCATGTCTCCTTTAAAGGACAGATTGGGTTAAACAGGAGTGCAACGCACAAGGAGAAAAATGTGCAACTGCTGGACTGGAATGTGTACGTCGTCTTGTGCTTAACATGGCCAGTGTCATAGACGCAGTTTTTCCAGGGCTTCATTGCTAAAACCAATAACCAAGTTGAGGGACACTGCAGTGTAGGTACTTTAGGGTGCCACAACCATGAAACACGCAAGCACACAGTTCCAGAAAAGCATGTGAAGTATTTTAAGTCTTACGAAAAACTGCCATAAAAATGAACTTTTCATGTCATTTGAACTAGTGTACGGTGTCTTACATGTTTCCTTATGATGGTTTGTTGCGATGTAATAAACATACTTTTTCACGTACGGCTTCTTTGTGCTACTGTGTGTGATATGTCAATTTCTCAGTAGGGCGCAGAGGAAGGTACTTCGAAGTTCTGCCGTATCCCGTTTTTTAAGAAAAGATTTGTTGGCGTCTGCTCACCAGCAGTGTGATTCCGGCTGTGCCGCAAGAATGTAGCTGTGGCTCCGCAATCCTTCTATTTTATCCGTCTAAGCCTATCCGTATGGAATATTAGTTTGAATACGGTACGCATGAGGACTACGTCCCGACGCGACCTGAGTGTACTAGCGTCGCCTCGTGTAGGGGGCGCGAATAAAATACAATTGCACTTGGCTAACATTGGTAGAATATAGAGCTATGGTCTACGGTTACCGCTCGAGTACAAGCACTGGTAGCAGAAGATATAATGTTGTTTAGTCTGTTATTACGAATGAAGTAAAGGGTTTTGAAAATATTTTATGTGGAGACTTTTACTTGCTGTCAGCCAGAAAGACAATGCGGAGCATAGCAGTGATGTAAACGATGTTTTACGGTGACTCTTTTTAAAATGTAAATTAGCCGTTTTCTCCCTTTAACGTCTTTGTCACAAGCGAGCTTAATATGCTTATGCCTGTCTGCGCAGTGACTTGTGGCTTGATTACAGTGGCATACAATGCCAGAGGCATTTTTTTTAAATATTGCAAGACTTGTTCAAGAGCGAGGATAAACATTGCGATCTTTTCTACGTTTTTGAAAGAATTATAAGTGGGACAAGTAACGTTTTTTGGGTGTTGTTTTTGTATGGTACAAACGAACAGCGTGAACAAGAATCAATTAACACGCCAATTTGAAGAAGAGCGGAACGAAGACGTCCGTTGATACATTTTTAGCGTTCTGTGATTACAACGGGGAAGGAAGATTTTCTTGGTGCTTTCAGGGCCTTTTGTTGTACGCATACCTAGCTCTGTAATAATGCGAAAACATTGCTTAACGATGGAGGTTGAAAATCCGGCGCACTTGGGAATGCGATACAAGCAGAGAACCGACGTACTTCATAAAGTCGACGATTATATCGGTGAAAGGTAGCTATAACGAATGGGGTATGGCCATCGACTATTATAAACGTGTATTAGAGACATGTACTCGGCCCTCCAATAATTAAATTTATGCGTGGTAATTGCCGAACGAGAAGCTAGATGAGTAGCAGATCCCAAGCAAAAGTGATTCGGCGAACCTTCAAGCCGAAACCAAAAATGAAAAAAAAATAATACGCAGAGAGAAAAGTACGAGGTATAATTAAGAGGGCACCGTGGCACCAGAAAGCACAAGCTCATAGAAAAAGGTGCGCCACTGTAGGCACCACTGTGACTATATATAAAATTAGCGCTGCCTTCCACGTGACGCCAGTTCTTCGAAATTCTTCGGCTGGTGCATACGTGAAATCGCCCCCTACACCTTGGAGAATCAGAAACATTAGAAATAGACAACATTACCCACTATAGCAAAGAAATAGCTACTGAGATCGACTATGAGGCGTCTACCTTACCAGTACCTGCGAGAAAAAAGCAGCTATCGAGCAGTACCACACACTAAATGAAGCCTATCACAGTCCCCTCCCCAATGCAAATTGGCGGCGTAAATAATACCGTACTGCCCGTTAGGAAGTTCAAGCCTAATATTTATGCGTTCACTACATAGTAGGTAGTATCAAGGGCTTCAGAAGTTTCATTTTTAAAACGACGTTTACCACTTTGGAAGCCTTTCGTTTTTTCACTTCATATCAATGCCATCTAGAAACTGTGAGACATATTTTCGGGAATTTTATGGTTCGTGCTCTTCGAGTCAACAAACAAAGCATCAACATGCACCTTCCTTAAAACAAGATAAACAATGTTATAATTATATACAGCCAAAAAAATAGACAAAAGAAAGACACTTACTTGGTAAGGTTCCAGGCTTTTAACTGAGCAATCCAACGATATAGTCTGCCCCAGCGTCGCAGTGATATTCTTGACAGGAGTAATAAATGAAGGGCCAGCATCCAGGCTCGGTGATGTCGTCACAGCCTCAGGATCTACGCTTTCAAATATGAACAATCCCGGTTATTATTTTTTTTAATTCCAATCGCATCTACAGCGTCATCTTGTCTCGGTTTTCCTGGACTTTAGAGCAGAATATATTAAATGACTAGCTTCTACCAGTTCAGCAATATAGATATGCCTTAGCAGTAGTACGCGCAATAAAAAGCATGCTCCATATTTTCTTCGCACAGCTTTTCCAGCCCACCAAACTGTATTCAGCGTAACACACATAATTGACGCCTGCTATCGTATACGATTCGCTCACATTAAAAAAATTAACAAAAACTGAGCGCTTGTTGACGAACAATACTAAATATTCGTTCTCGAGAGAATATATATATTAACCAGAACTCCCACCTTATGATGCAGCTAACAGAGGGGAAATATTCCACAGAGATATAATGTCACTTGACGAGTATAGCGTTCTTATATCCAGAGAATGTAAGCTTCTCCCCGGAAAGCAGTTTTTGGCGCAGGAGGGTTTTTAGGTTCATAAAAGGCAATTGAACTGTCAAAAGGTCATTTTTAAAGCCAGAACCAGGCCCACCTTCCTTTGCGCTTTTTGGGTATCGGGAAACTACAAAACGACTTCAGGTGAGATTCAGAATATGGGGCTTAAGTCAGCTAAACCACACCTGGGTTATGAGGCTCGCACCAGTGGAGAGTTCCGGATGAATTTTGATCACCCGGGGCAATTTACTTGAACCGAAATGTTAACAGACGGGCGTTTTTGCTTTCTTCCTCTATTTGAAATTCAGCCACCGCAGCCGCAATCGAACCCGCGTCCTTGGACTCAGGCGGACAATGTACTAGCCTCTGAGCCACCGTGGCATGTGAAAACTTCGAAACACATTTACTGGCGTTTACATTATTAGTTCTGTTGATTTCAAGAATATGGCTTACATAATATGAATGGTATGATCAAAGTCATTGTCCTATCAAAGGACGGATTACAAGTAAGATTTGATCAGTCAGTCAGTCAGTCAATGAGTTCTTTAAAGAGCGTGACAATTGTTTATAGTGTAGTGTAGACAACCTGGAAATATTTTAATTTTGCCGTAAACAAGGAGAACTAGTGTAATATCAAAAGCGCAGCCTTGCTTTTGGTAATAGAAAACCCTCGGATGTTGAGCCAGAAGTTCATTATTCAACTATGGTATTGTTAAGTATCCCTATCACCTACCCTGACGAGGAAGATCTTGGACTTGCAGCGTGAGCGCGGGACCAGGTGTCAGCTATTCATTAGAGACTGCAGACGGTTCCCCGGCCTCTCTCATGTTTAATGGTGCCGTGACCAGGATTTCTACCTCCACGCAACTAGCGCACCAGCAGTGGAAAAGACGACGGCGTCGGACAGCTGATTGACCTTGTCCAGACAACAACGAGGCCATCGTGGCAAGCTGCGGGATCTGACGAGTTTAGTGAAACGTAAAAGACCTTCGGAAAATCATTTTGCAAGATGAGCAAAGACATTGTGTCGAATATGAGCAAGGCTTTACGGTCTCAAAAAGATAGGTCATCAACGCAGCCGATCAGCAAATAGAAGGAGCCGAAAGAATTGCGGTTTGCTTTACGCGAGCACAGATAAAAGAGCTGGAAGCGTGATTAAAAGAAGAAAGCAACCAAATGAAGCAATATATACCAGAAGAAGTTGTAGGCAGTGAATTTGAGAGCATAATCGAATACGACATGAAGATATTGGCTATCCTATCAACGCTTGAGATAAGCATTGCGGAGTCCAACCCAAGCGGGGTAAATCCCAGGCTAACCTACAGACGTTAGCGCCGAGCACAAAGAACAACGCCAGTCCAGTAGGCATTGAGCTGGTGAATTTACCGAAAGTGGATCTTATAAACTTCTATGGAAATGAGCTGCAGTGGAATATATTTTGAAATCTACAAATCGTCAGTTCAGGACACGCTTAACATGACTAAAGCCCTTAAGTTCAACCACTTAACGGCTTCATTAACTGGCAAGGCAGCTGCTACAATGGAAAGATTACAGTTCTTCGCTGAGAAGGACTATAAAAGCGCAATACAGTTATTGAAGAACACGTTCGGAAGGCATGAAAGGTAAGTGGATCAGCACATTAGCGAACTGCTAAACCTTGCAAAGGTAAAATGAGCGAAGGATACCGAAGAACTAAGAAAGTTATTCCAAGCTGTACAAGTGAGCATCCTCGCCCTCGATTTAGTGATTGTGAGACCCGAGTTTTATGCACCAATACTCGTGCCAGTGTTAAAGAGAGTTAATCTGGCGGTGTTATCAGTAGAGCTCAAATTGAAGGAGATGGATCAGAATAGGCTGGGCACAGAAAAACAACAACAAGAACAAAGCGATTCAGCAGGAAAAACAAGTGCGGAATCCTTAACACAACTGTTTGAATTTCTTCGGAATAAAGTAAACTTGAGAGAGGAGACAGAAAAGGAGCAAAGATCGGGGACTCACAAACAGAGAAGAGATAGCACGAGACAGTTTCCTACAATAGCGAGGTTTTGTAGCTCATCTGAAAGAGCGTGCATCTTTTGCAAACAAAACAACGATGCGACAGAAATTCGTCGCCACAGCATGCTGATGGAAGAGGGAAGGGATGCGCTCGCAGACATCAGGGCATGCTCCAAATGTACGCTGGCATACCACACAGCACGTATTTGTAGAGCTAACGTGCAATAGAAACGATGCAAAGAACGACACGCGACATCAGTGTGTACAACGAAACGAGAAGCGAAAGCCGGACAACTTGTCGCCATCGTTCAACTACAACAATGGACAACGCATAGCATGCATGCCATTGAACGAACGGAAAATCAATGCGTGCTCCTATAAACTGCGGTAGCTTGGAAAGATGGAGACTCCTCAGGCAACTGCGTCCGACTCTTAATTTACAGCGGCTGCCAAAGATCATTCATTCAAGCCGGATTAGCGGAATCAATAGGAGCAAAGGTAATCAAAGAAGAAAAGTTGGCGATTGGCTCATTCGGCGTAATAAAACAGTGGTCTTGGACGTGACACAAATGACTGTAGGGCATCGAACCGAAAGCCAATCCACCGTCATTGCAGCAATAAATGTGGACATAATATCCCGTGCTTGTCTGCCAGGACCAACTAAAGAAATAAGAAGAAACATGAGGAAGCTACATATGGAGATTGCGACGAGACACCCAGAACAAGAACTCCCAGATCTATAGGGTTGCTAATTGGCTCTGATTACTATTGGGAGTTTTTCATGGGACAAATAAAACGACTAGGTGAGAAGCTAGTGGCTTTAGAGACAACGCTTGGTAGGATAATTTAGGGACCATGCCAGCAAATCAAGATAAACATAACAAAATGCCAGCCAGTCAGGATACTTCTAGTTGAAGCTACTAACAAAGGCATTCAGGGCGAATTGCAGGAATTTCGCTGTGCGGAGTCTATCGACATCGCAACAAAACATGGTCATTCATGTTTCAAAGACGAAATCCTGGAGCGCTTCAAGGAGCAAATACCAATTTAGAATATTCGCTACTCGGTATGTCTTCCATGTTAAGAAGACGTAAACCGGGATACAAACAGAGAAATTGCAACGAAAAGGTTACTACAGTTAACAACCAGCCTTAAGAAGAATGATTCTCTAAAGAGATTTGACGAGGCAATGTCTGAATATTTCACCTCTGGTGTTGCAGAAAGAGTTAAAGAGTAAACAGAACAAACGAACATTCTTTCGTACCATTGGCCTCACCACGCAGTAATTCGGGAGGACCGAGGAAAAGCAAAAGTTAGTGTCGTTTTTGACCACGGACAAAAATACTGCTCTTCCCACTAAAGATAGCTTAGAAACGTGGTAGAAATATTTAACCTTTTACGGTCTTTACGTTTTTGCTAGTTTGACTGCCATTTCTTTAGCGGTGTGTAGGCCATTATCTGGCTTTTTTTAGTTGCAGTAGTTGACCCGTAAGACATTCAGTTTATAAAATACAAACAATTTGACAGCCGAATTTGGAATCCCTTTCTGCTGCAAAGAGCAAATCATGCAGTGCCGCAGTGTGTATGGTCATTACTAAAACTTTTGCAGTGCTTCTAGGACTAAACATATGAGTGGCGTCTTTTCCTGAGGGGTATAAGGTTCTCTTTAAATTCCCCAATAACGCTCCCACATATAACCAAACACGAAAGCAATTCCCGGCCCATTTACACTCATTTTTTACAATTTCATAGGGGTAATAAAGGAAGCCATTCTCTTTGTAATGAATGACATACAAAGTCCTCTGATACCTGCGTTTATGAATTAAAACGGATTTCTGGTGTCGTACGTTTGAGAAAATCATATGGTTGCCACGAGGCTCTACGTTTCCTTCCAGAGTTCGCCGAAGAGATAACCGCATTTAAAGGCTTGCCAAGTCTCCACTTTGTATACGTACCTCAAGATAACAGTATTACCCAAAACTGAAAGGATTCTTCTTATTGTAATCATTTTATCTAAGCCCCCAATTGGGATGACAAGGAAGTGCCCCCTGACGAAAAAAGTTAATCTAGTAAGATACAGCAAGACAGCAGCGACAGGCTCACCGCGTCGCAAAATTCATAGTCATGGACAAATAAAATGCAATACAAAAATATTAACAATAACACGGCAAATAAATATATTATTAGTGTAGGCCTAATAATGATATGATATTGATATGTTTGGAAAGCCAGATTTCCCGGCATTGTTTTTCTAAAAGAGCACGCATTGTTTTGACTTACATGGAACACAATCGCGCTATCCCCTTGTTCCGGTTCTTGTTTTTGTGTTCGCGTTTTATTTTTTCATGGCTGTACGTGTATCGCAAACAAACATTTGTGCTTCTCAAATGAGATAAATACAATTATGTGCAAGGTAGTTTGACGCTCCAAGGCCGTGTGTAGGACAAAGCAATGTTTTGGTGGTCATGATGATATCTACTGGTTTCGTATAAAATAACCGGTTGTGCATAAGTATATTGCGAATGAGCTATACACCTGGCGCTCAGCTTTCCATAGATATAACGTGAATTACAAAAGACGCTTGAAGCCTACCAACGGCTACATGCTGACAACTTGTGACAATGCTTGTGCGATTCCGCCATGCTTTAAGTTTCAATTGTAGAGCAATGAAGGCGTTTCATGAGAGCTGCGTATTTTACGAGCACGGTTTCCTTTCCAAGCAGCTACGTAGCTTCTCATCACACTCTGCAGTTATAAAAATGGAGAAGAGTACTTTTTTTTTTTTAAGCAAACATTGCTTTGAGTTTGCGAGAAGCAATGTGTAAAGACTGAGTCGTCCAGCACAACGCTTCTACCAAATGTTGGTGCTTCAACAATAAAAACACAAACACACACACACACACACTCGTAAAGGGGGGAGTGCGATAGGTAGGAGCAACTCATTTTTTTTACCTGAGTTTATGATGCTTTCGGTCATGACGAAACGAGCACTCCGGCTTCCGAGACTGTTTTCGCCGTGGCAGCGGTAGATTCCCACGTCGTCTACACTTACATTTCGCATAATTAGGCTCGTGCTTACTTTGCCATTTTCGTGGTGGTTTTGGGTGACTTCGTGATTTTTTCTAGTGACATTCAAGGAATTCCGGTCCTTGCTCCAGTACACGAACGGGTACGGCACACCCTGAAGAGTGCACTGGAAGGTGACAAGAAGCTGCGATTGTTCTCTGCTTAGTTTCATGCTTGATGACTTCACAGCAGGGGCGTCTGTCAAGTGAAATCAGAAAAGAATAAAGGTAAATCAGAATCACTGTAAATTCACGTCCCTGATTTTAATTCTCTAAAGATGGAATATCGTTTATCTGCTTTATTTGGGAAATTTTTATTCAACTTGGTAAAATTATTCGCAGTGGTGCCACAGGGTTCTTTCTGAATGGACAAAGCAGTTTTACAAATATGTATATAATAGAAATGATGCAGCTATCACTGCAAGTTGACGACTCTCAGTACATCAATGATGCATCTAATACCGGCCGGCAAAATTATGGATGCCTCTTTGCCTTTTGTCATGACGCAAAGAATATTCTATGTGAAGCAACCTGCCTTTTTGATAGTTCGCCGCAAAACAAACATTATTTTTCTAAAGAAAGAAGTACAAGTCTGAAACGATAGGTTGTTCTCACGAAACGTCTCTTGCCGTTTCAGTGAAACTCGTGTATTTCTTTCTTGAGTTTGTGGTTTCTACGTTCCAGTGCTAGTTACACATGCAATACGCAACCTATAAAAGTCGACCTTTCAGAGGACTATGAATGGAGTATAGGGAGTATCTTTTTTCGGAGGCTTAGCGCAAAACGTATTTGTAACTGTGTGTAAATTCAAAAACTTTAAATGAGTTATACAGGAAAAGATCTGCAATTGACGTATCGTTTCGAATAAAATCGCAACTTCAAGGAACGCAACCATCTTGAATCTTAGGTAGAATTCTGGTTTATTTGTTGAGCAGGCAGCTCATACGTTCATTTTAGAAGGCCAAACTTGTTAGACTGAGTGCATATAATTTCTGCGTTTTCACAAAAAAGACCCCTGAGATCGACTGGTTATGCCAGACACACTTGGAATTAACAAAAGCACATTACCCAACTACAATCACCGCCATACGGTTTGTGCATTGTGACATTTTACTGCTCAGAAAACGCGAAAAGTGCTTCAGAATTACAGTCCTTTCATCCCGAGAAAAAAGCAAGTCTATCGCAGCTGACGCTCTGGGTAGATATTCTATGTTGGGGTATAGCTTTATTGGGGATTATAGTTGTGTTGAATTATAAGGGCAGTGACCCCATCTATACAACGCAGGCTAAGGACACACATGATAAGCGAGTAGGCATAAAATAACGTTTTATTATAGCTACTGAGAGCTACTCACAGCGGATGCTCTAGTACGCCGCCCAAGTAGCCATTGAACGTGGCGTACCAATGCGCAATGTTCAAAGAGGAGAAAGATGACGCGTGTTGGAAGTACTATACATCATCCATGGAGGCACCGACGGGAAAGAGGGGTATGAAGTTGGGATTTAACGATCTCCCTGCGTAGATAGCCCTGCCTCAATGTGCAGTATACAGTGTGATAGCAAAAATAAAACTTAAACCCATTCCTTGAAAGTCGACTTCAGCACTAAATAGAACGGCACTGCTTGGAAGACACACCAAGCATGCATTTTATGTGGAAGCTATAAAATGCACCGTTACTTTTATACGGGTGGGAAACAGAGTGGTAGCGACCCTATAGTCAATCTTTAGCGGCAGAGTTGAAGACCAATTTAACGCAAACAGAGATACAACGGCTCTAATTGCACTTCTAATTTGAGGAAACCTAACACATATATATTGTGACCAACACACACGTGCCCTAACACCACGACACAAAAGCTAGATTACAGGTGCAAACGAATTCCTCTAAACTTGGCAAAAACTGAAGGCGTTGAAACGAAGTAATATTTTGTGGAGGCATAAACAGTGAAAGTTCAGTATCTTACAACTTTGTCGCGTTCCCGGTTATAAACAATACAACTTCTTCGTTTATAGAATGAGAATCAATAACCTCTTTCAAAAACTATTTTCCATCTACAGGAGACATGGTGTTATCTTTCACCACCACAGATGTCCCGTGTTCAAACCCATCTTATTTTTGCACTCGTCACACCGAGCGTACATGTTTTCGACAAAGTGTTTTCCCGATTAGCACGTGGGCTTTGCGATGACTCTGTAAAAACTCACAGGCTTCAAGCGTTCAAATATACAGACGTACATGCTTTTATTCCGTCCGCAGTGTTTTACAGGAGGGCTTTTCAGGGCAAGGCTCCCTTACAAATTTCTTCTCCTTCAATGAACACCACAACACATCCTGTGTTTCTCCACGCTCTATGGGCGCGCTTGCAAGCTTTCTCCGGCTTCCTAGGGGGTGTTAGCCGTCGACGATGGAGAAAAATGTTGAGGCTGTACTTTTCAAATATCTTGGTGTTCTTTAGCGCAGAGCGTTCGTGGTGAGCGGTGGTGTTTTGCGTGCTCGATTCCTTATGAGTTCCGGCAACTGCAACAGGCACCTGCCGGTGGAGAAAGGTGACACTTCCGGCCTGACACGAGTGAATGGCGTCACACTGTTGGGGTTGCCTTCTCCGCGAATTTTTAAAATCGATACGGGCCTCCAGTTACGGTTGGGCGTGGGTTCTTTCCCAACTGCGACAAGTGTACAATGATAAAACAATTGCTGTATCCCCAAGTTCGTACCATCCTTCAAAAAGTATACCTCTGCTCAGCAGTATACCTCAGCTACGCTAGGCATCCACCTGCACATACTGGAATGGCTTGTACCTTTTTCTAGAAATTGTTTGGTATATACTCGATAACCACGTTTGCATACGTCTTCTTTTTGCATATTTCTCCGCATGTCTTGTTCTAGAGAGTGCTTGTAAGCAGCTAGGTGCTTCAATGAATGCATGTTTTCGCAAGGTAAAAACCATGTATTATGGTCTATATTGCACTGACCGGCTGTTTCTAAACCGGTATTACAGTTTAGAACTATCGCTTTAGAACAAAGGGGACGTGGAAATACTAAATGTTCCGACGAATGGAAAGAATTTCGTCCACAGCGTAAACTAGAGGGAGGTACTAGGCTAGGTAGATATTTCAGCAGATTGTCGCATTTTTTTCTTGTAAAAGCCCATAAGAAAGCTCTCAATTACCATATGTTTCATTTTTTTTTATTTTTAGATACTCTTATTATAACCGTGATGTCATGAAAGGGGCCCTGCACAGTTACGAGTATTTCAGGCGGCAGGCGTTATTTTGAACAAACTTGGCTGCACTAGTCCTGTGCTTTAGCATGCTATACTTGCCAGCGGGAAGTCGTGCAAGTAAAAATGTACTAGATTTTACTTCAAAGCCGTATACCCCTCAGTTCCCATTCGAGTGAAGCCGCCGCCGAACCCTCTTTCACAACTGTTATTCCCGTCGCCACCACCCTTGCCTCTTTCATGGGTCACACAATTGTCTGACACCGGCGGTATTCCGTTATCAGACGAACGTGGAGAATCAGTGGAAGCGCGCGTGGGCGTGAAGACGACTGAAAGCTGCCGCCACCATTGCCTCTTCAAATCCAATCTCGCGGATTAGCTGCAAATCAATCCCGGTTGAAGAGCAATTACCCTCTGGGAACTCGCGTAAGTACATAGTTTTTCGTAAGTTTAAAAGGCTTTACACAGCGACATTTTCGACAGTACATTTCACGCCTACGTACGTGGCTATCATCGATAGCCTGTTTATGTGTGCACGAGTGGGAGGTGACAGCAGAAGGCATGCACGCACAGCTGAGCTTTATGCCGCTACACATCACATGCCCTTTGCGCTGGTGTAAGATTAGGGCTGAAGGCGCCCTGTCGGCTGCCCTCCTTAATCGAACGGCAAGATATCTTGGTTTGTGTGTAATCAGGAAGTAAGATGCGTGGGCCGGTGGGGGGAAAAAGCTACCCGCATGTTTGTCCGCTTGAATAAAGCTCGAGGCCTTCCGGGTAATACCTCGGTCACATGGATACTTGTAGTTCGCGTGAAGAAAGAAGGGAGGGAATCGAAGTTTCTACCCGAAGAGATTTCACAAATTGACGCGAAAACAACGTTAAACCGCTGCCACCGGCGTTGCCACGTAACGTTTCTGCTCGTCGAGTACCCGCGAATTCCTCCCGAATATGCGGCAACCTGACCGCTTAGAATGCCGAAGGAAAGCAATTTTACTTGTTTAGGTTAATGAAGGCGCTTTCAGAGCGACATTTTCGGTAGGATTTCTCACTTCTAAGCACGGCCACGTAACCGATTTCCGGTTTATGCGTGCTCACGTTGGGAGGGAAGAAAGAGGGGCTGGACACCGTATGGTTCTTTCCCTGACTGACGACATGTACCTTTGGCCGGCGAGAGGATTAAACATGGACGTTAACTAACGGACCAATGCTATTTTCCACGGTCGTTCGTGGACGAGGCGTTTTGGTTGTGTTACACGAACAGTACGCGGTAGGGAAAACGACAGCTTCATGTTTGTTCGCTGGAATGAAGCTCGGGTCTTTCCAACTTTCATCACACATTACAAAGAAACCTGTTTTGTTTCGTGCTTCGCAAGTAATCCTCCTTCACAGAGTGGAAGGGCACTAATTTTAGTGCGCAAGCACTTCGGCGGACGCCACTGGGATTTCGCGGCGGGAATATCGACGGTTACGACGACGGCGTCGTAACAGGGCGAGCGAAGGCAGGAGGAGGAGGGGAAAAAATTGGCCGCGTATCTGCTCCTTTCGTTGTAAATGTTGCCAAAAGACGATATTCTTTGTATACATTTGCCAAGGAAATGCCCCCCTTTGTTTTCCCGCTCTCCTCTCATGCTGTTCCTGAACCATCGCTTTAGCACAAGGTAAACACACTAAAGGTTTGCTGAAGGTGATTTGAATTTACTGCGTTCCAGTGCTACAGGCCCGGTTCCTCGATGCCAACGCTGCAGTACGGGGGAGACACGCGTGAATCGAGGCGGCCGACTACAATTTTTCTAGAACCGCGTGGCCGTGCTCCACGTGTGTTCCAAGCAGAACGTGGAACCTAGCTAGAGGAACCTTTCGTTGCTGTTGCCGCGTGATTTTTCATATGCCCCTAGGAGGTGGCGCGGGCAACAGCAGGTGGCGGTTTTCTGCAGGAGATGTATATCATTTGCTTTTCAAAAACCAAGCAACCATGAATTTTAATACAGGAACACTGTAAATATTCCTACATTTGGCTGTGAGTATATCAGGCTATTGCACACTATCTATTTTAACTTTGGCAAAGTGGCTGAATCGAGTCACAG
Organism: Haemaphysalis longicornis; assembly: GCF_048455015.1. Classification (NCBI taxonomy): domain Eukaryota; kingdom Metazoa; phylum Arthropoda; class Arachnida; order Ixodida; family Ixodidae; genus Haemaphysalis; species Haemaphysalis longicornis. The sequence continues at coordinate 127,848,465 of NW_027526295.1, read as the reverse complement.
ACAGACAGACAGACATACAAAGAGATACACAGACAGACCAAAATGTCTAGGTTTAAGTAACCGTAGAAAGACCATCATCTGTAAATTGGGGCGAGAGTGTGCGAGGGAGGGCAGTATGCTAAGCCTGCACGTGGTGCTCGTCGGAGCGTGTGGCGAGATTGTCAGGGGGAGGGCGGCAAGAGCTGCTATTACGTCATCGATCTCACGGCGTTCGCCTCACACGTTCAGCAGACGCTACTACAACGTGCGTGGCCCATCCAAACCATGTGACATTGGTGCGGGAGGTTCAAAAACGATTTCCAACAACATTACCACGGGTGATGGCGAAACGCTGCGATATAAGCGCACAGTTGCGTGCACCGCCGTTGGTTCGATGATCACGTGATCACTTCCTGAGCCGCAGCAGATATCCCCATTACCGAGAAGATTGCAGCTCGCGCTGCACACTAATTTCGCATTAGGGAGTGTAGTAATCATCAGCTCATTTAATGTCTTGTCGGTAAATTCATTCAACCATTTGTTCTGGCAAAGAATAAAGATTACTGGACTCTTTAATTCTTATTCTTCCCTTCTGGTAGCTGTCCCTCTCAGTCTGATGAGTTCCACTATTCACAACTTATTCGCTTCGTAAGTGACACGTACCGTGCATTGTTATACCCAGGCATCGCGCTGGCATCTGGCAACACGGCTGGAGGCAAGAAACAAGAGCGCTGGGATTCATACGAACAACCCATACTTCTGATTCCTGCCACGTGAAGTTACCATCACTGCTCACGAATAAATAGCTTGTTTAGGGATACATCTTTTTTGTTTGTAGGTACTTCCGCCTCGAGTTTGTGCTGCTTTAACACCTATAGGTAATGTTGTACCAAAAAAAGCATGGTGTTCAAAATATCACGGGCTGGTTTTACTCGTTCACCTTGCCATTATTTTACAGTACACAGGATAATAGAACATTTATTTACTGAGGTGAAATTATTAACTGGTATTCCTGTGGGTTTATGCCAATAACGCCTATCTATGTTGTTCTAACATCGTTTTGTGTGGTGCTGCCCGCTGGATAATTGCTCTGTCACAATGGCAGGCCTTGGGTATTGCTACCAGCTGTCAACAATTTACATATCCTGTGGTTGCTTTCAGAACATGCTAAAATCACCAGCCCTTCTACTCTGATTAAGTATATTTAAAACTGCGACACTGTTATCGCAGAAATCTATTCGAAGAACAGCGGGCAATCGAAATTAGTGTTGCAGAAGCAGTTGCGTGGTTTGCCAATTGTGATGAGAGCTAGTAGCAATACCTGAGGGTGGCCTATGTGAACAGCACAAGCATGTAGCGGTGCCACTTGTTAAGTATTGAGTAAACATATGTAGATGATATTTCAACTAATTACTTTGCCGGTAAAAGCAATTGAGAATTATAGATGTGACTATTGTCGGTTTCTCGGTATATCTCGGTGAAGTGATAATGGATGTGCTAGGTTCTTTTTTTTTTAAGTCAGAAAATCAAATTTATTTTTCAGTACACGTATACAAGCATATTAATATACAGAAGAGGGTCCCAGAGTCCGCAGACTGTAACGGGACCCTCAAAGCTTTGCGTAGAATTAGCTGTGCCTCAACGTAAACTATGCGACTGCGGGAAGTTCCGAACGACTGGTTGGTGAATGCTTTTTATATTACGTTGTGTAAAGCTGTTGAGTTGTTACGAGTACAACGTACGTCATCGTGGTCTTTAGCGTGACGGTTCTCAATGCTGCACGATATGCATGCCCGCCGGATGACGAATAGCCAACAAGGAGCATCCAGAAAAACACGTAAACTACGCTGTTGGCCGTAAGTACATTAAAAATTTCTTGTAACAAGGCACTTACCCATGACTTGAAGGATGAAGTGCACTTTTTCATTGGGGTCGCTGTTGAGATGGCAGGCATAGAGTCCGCTGTCCTCCAGTCGCACATTTTTGATGAGTAGATTGACTGACTTGTTTGCCTCATCTCTAAGCGATACTCTCGAATCGCTTGAAATGACATTTTCTCCGACTGATAAAACTTTTCCGGTGTCCTCATTAAGCCATGTAATCTGAAATATCCCCGTAGGTAGGCAACAGATCAGTGCTTTGACAATTCTTGCGAGTAGACAACAAGATAAGAAGGTTCAAATGCTTCACCTGGTTGATTACAGCCCGGTTGTTTCCTGACTAAATGTAATATTGAAGTGAGTTAGCGAAAATAATAACATTTACGGATCTGCAGTAACAACCTTTTACAAATCTATAACACGTCAAACGCGAAGATGCTACTTCTTCTTTGGTTTACACACATTAAGGTGTAACCACGTGACATATGCTTTCTTTAAAGTCCGGGAGACTGACTATGCCGAAATTCCTTCAGGAATTAGGGTACTTTAAACATTGACTCTGAAGGAAAGACGACTACCAAGTGCGAAAAGAGAGCTTGTGTCGCACTACTTTGTATTCTAGAGGAGAACGCTATTGAAATTAATGAAATAACACCGCTGGAAAATGTCTGATTTTATCTTGAGGGGCACTTGTGAGGTAACAGCAAATCTGGATGATTATAAAGTGTACCTCTAACTTTGTAACAGGAGTGAGTCAGGGTAATTCAGCCAGATTCAATGGTAATCCAGACAGAATAAATGCAACAGCAGACCCTCTACAAGCAGTACAATTCGTATTTTAAGAACATATCATGTGTGCATGATATGTCTCTAAGGATAAGCGCAGAACAAGGCAGTGTTCTTCAATACGTCTGCTCAGGATAAGCGCAAGTGCATGTAAAATAGAAGGAGAGGTTCCGAAACGTTCTCGTCGTGACCGAGGGCACTGAGTGTGTGCATTTTACAGGAACTCAGCGGAGGGCATCGAAGGTATTTTACTGGTGTTGCAATTGTCTCCACGTGCTCTCCTGAAGAGTTCACTGCACTATATGTAGGCATGTATGTATGTATGTATGTATGTATGTATGTATGTATGTATGTATGTATGTATGTATGTATGTATGTATGTATGTATGTATGTATGTATGTACGTATGTGTATGTGTGTGTGTACGTATGTATGTTCGTACGTATGTATGCGTGTACGTGTGTGTATACTTCGAGATAATACAGACAGTTAAAACCCTACTTTGCACTTTCCGACATTTAATCGGTTTTTACTGATTAGAGAAGGTTAAATGCAGCACTGGTCTTTCTTTTATGCACGATAAAAAAACCACAAACTTGAAGCCTTGTGCAGCGGCAAGCAATGTCATCGATATAAGCTACACTGGTTTATTTGGAAGTTTAGTTTTGATACTTCCACGTGTAACTTGAATGGGTGCGGACAGCGCATGTAATGCGGAGGCAATATGCCGACATGAGGACCGCACGCTTGGGGCTCCTCTTTCTACAGATTTTGCAGGTTACTGCAGCAGCACCCGGCACCGGTTTTTCATCAGTTACCACACAGCAAAACAGCAAGGTCAACGAATCAACTCTATTACTACCCAAAAGTGCGGTTGCGCGTCAACGTCTACACGATGCAGCAGTGGAAGCAGGGATATGCCTTGCCTCCTCGTTTGAAGACAGCGACACAAGCAACGACACGTGCCTGATTGGTGACCCTGACATGGCCACATGGTCATGCCCAGATCTGTCGACAGGGCATAGCTGGATGGACGTGAACGTCATTGGTCGCTATTCCGGATCGCCACGTGAGGCCAGCCTACTTAATAAACTTGTTTGCCCGGCTCTGCTGGGTTTCGGTGCCGACATGAGGACCGCACGCTTACGGCTCCTCTTTCTACAGATTTTGCAGGTTACTGCAGCGGTACCCAGCCACCTGTTTTTCATCAGTTACCACACAGCAAAACACCAAGGTCAACAAAGCAACTATATTACTACCCAAAAGTGCGGTTGCGTGTCAACGTCTACACGATGGAGCAGTGGAAGCAGGGATATGCCTTGCCTCCTCGTTTGAAGACAGCGACACAAGCAACGACACGTGCCTGATTGGTGACCCTGACGTGGCCGCGTATTCCGGTTTCGGCGATGCATCACCCACGAAAGGGAGAAAAGGAGGAGTGCGAGAGGGAAAGGCGAAGGGTTGCGGGGCTGTTCTGCCGGTGTGCACACTCCCCGCTCTTGGCCCGGCGGCCGGCCGGCAGTGAATACCGAAGCGTGCGCCCTTTTCACTTGCGCGAACCGGCAAGTGTTTCAATCGCGCGTTGGATTTCGCCTTCTGGGACGGCTGCGCTGTGATTCAACCACACTCCTAGATCTGGATATTTTAACGAAGTTAAAAGTGCTTCAACTGTGCCTGTGTTGGATTTCGCGTCCCCTTGTGGTGCCCACCGCTGTGCAGCTGTGCATTTCGAAGTGCTTCAACCGGGTCGTTTGATTAAGTTTTACGCTGCAACAGTGTTCTAGGTAATATTACCTAAATACTTTGACATCCGTGCTGTTTTGCAATCGCAGTGTAGCGTTCGCAAATCGTCGCGTAAACGGTTGCTACGCAAGCGTGCATCCACAGTTCACCCTGTGATCGGCCGCCGCTGTGAAAATCGTCAACCTTTATTATGAATGAATTCCTGGAGTGTGACAAATATAAATTTAGCCTAATGCCCCATAAAGTTGGGCCGAAGTCACGCTAGGAATACGCGATAAGTATAATCACTTGTCGCCCACCTTGAACATGTTGTACTCAGATTTTCTTACGATTGCTTTCAACCTTGTCACGATGGTTGGCACTTTGTGGCCTGCTGCTTTTTATGCGATGGCACAAACAACCGGGTTGCTTGTTTTGTTTTTTTCTTTATCGTATATCTAGCGCTCCGCCCAAACGAAACGGCAGTTGGCACTAAAGTTTTGCCCAGCCACAATTAAAACTGTCAAATACTCCTGCTCTGATCTTCGCCTCTTAGATTTAGACACGCAGGACTACCTATTTGCACCGGCTCCTCTTCGCGATCGTGTGTTCACGGGTCTTTTTTTTTTTTGCTTGCAAGCCCCAATGGTGCTAGCACCCACATTTATTTACGAGTTGGACTATGAAGCCTCCACTGATGACTTACGTTTGTCCACACACACTGACCAAAACAAGCTACAAGGGGCTTTGGTATCCAGTATTCTTACGCTGGAGCATGCTTCAAGGCATGTGATCACAAAAGCACTTAAGTTTACAGCAAATACAGGTTCTCAAATTGACTGAAAAACTGAAACATAACATTAAGCCTTATAAATCTTTACCTAGTATGTGTGCTAGTTCTGCATCAATTGCTAAAAAAAAACGCAACACATGCTAATGAACTGATCATGAAAAAGTGACGTAGTGAATAGTAAATCTGTCTGCTGAAAACAATTTTTTAATAAAACTACAGATTTGAATATAGATTACATGTTGCAATGTATGGGTATATGAAACAGCAGAAACCAAGTCCCAAAGCTCGAAAATTCTTTATTAAATGCTTTATAACCTCAAATATACATACAACATTTTACGTGCCCATCACGGTTTATGCCAGGAACATCTGGGCTCAAAACTTTCCACAATTTCTCAGTCAGCACCTGCAACACCAAAAGAAACAAATAAACGCTTCCTTTTACAACCACACCGCAAACGTCAAGTGAATCTAAATTCACAATTGATGGTGTATTTTGTCCCATATATGGCTACATTAATATGTACACAAAAGTTAGTTTAGCCTGCTTTTGAACTATTCTAACTGCTTATTCTGAATTTTTTTTCTACGTGACACCAGAGATCCTTTGCTGATGCAGTCTTGTGTCTAAAACCTGCTTTAGTCCCTTCACACCAAACGGTGTTTTTGACTTTTTTGAGAATTTGTACAAGGCCAAATAATGGCTTACACTAGTAGGATTAAAGTTCTGAGCTAGACTGCTTTTATCTCTGATCTCATTAACAAACTGCACTGCCTTACCCAATAGCTAAGCAGGTGCTTACAGTGTATCTGACAGAACAGCTGTCACACAATGGCCATACAGGACAACTGGGTCGGTTTATCAGTCAGGAATTACATGAGGGGGCACTAGGCTGAGCCCAACTCATCGCACTACTGCTGCAAAAACAAAGTGGAAAAAGATTCTATTTCGGGGGTTGTAGTTGCCGAGGCCACTCTTGGGCTATGAAGCGTGACACAGTGCTAGGTTCGATCCACGTTAATCCTGACATTTGGGTATCTTAACACGCACTGAAATCTGCACACACGGGCGTTTTCGATTTTTTTCTTTTTGCCTTCACTAAAAAAAAAAGGAAAAGAAAAAGTCCTTGGGCTCAGCTGCACAATGCTTTAGGAACTGCGGCTGCTGCTCAGGCACAAGTTGGAGCCATTACTTGACTAGGCACAAATCCTCAAGAGTTGAAAACTGATTTCAGCGCAAAGCGGCAAAACAGCACTTTATTAAAAACAAGAGAAGTGGGAAAGACCTTATAACAACACGCGCTAAAGAATGACCTTTTTGAATAAACACAGTGTCACTTTGTAAATCGTCAATGCCTGGATAGCATATCCTTCATGCACAAGTATACTTAGTTGCTCCTTTAGACCGACAACGATGGCCAGAAGAAGTCAGGCTGCTGCCTTGCACGCCTTGTACTTGCTGCTTCGCCTTAATACTATTACCATAAGTTAGGAGCCAAGTATCTGAAATACCCATCTGTTCGATGCTTTGAACGTGCCGTGTAGGTGTTGTCGTGCAGTAATCCTCATTGGACGACGAGAACGAATGCAAATTAAATGACTCGCGAGCGAAAAATGACGTTACCAAAGTTGATCAGTTGGCGACTCTGGCACCGCTTTACCATTGAGCCAATGCTGTCGACTTGTTTGTAAACAACCTGTAATTTCTCCGCGCCACGTAACATCATTGATAGTGGTTGCGGACTGAAGTAGCGTAGAAAACCGGGCTAGTTGGTGCAGATTCATCTTCGCAGTGCACAAATAACGGGACAAAAAGGAGGATAACAGTGGACAACCAACGAACCAAAACTGAATTTTTGTTCGTTGAGAGACAAACGCTCTCAAGTACTGCTCTCTTCAAGATACGCCAATTCTGCATCTAAAAGTGCTAAAGACGAGCGCTAACACACGAGTCAGACATTTTTCGAATTTTATGTGCTTCCACTATACTTCCCTCACCTTTTGTTCATCGTGCAAGAACAGTACCGTTGTATCATGAAGGAAAAGCGTGCAACCATAATCTTTGCAATGGGTGGGAAGAGGGCCAGAAGGCACTCAGTGAACTGGCCAACATCAAAGCGACCACCATTGAAAGGAATGCAATAAACCACATTTAATCTGTAAGGAACAACCTGTTTCTCATGTTTCACACCACAGCTGTTTGCTCGGCCCTTATTACTAATATTCTTTTCGATGGCGGGACAGCTGCAGTTTAACTTAATTTTGGCTGAAAACACCACATTGATGTTATATCTGCTCCCCACTTCTTTCAAGCGGTGAGATACATCGTGCAGGTACGAGATTACAACTATCTCTTCCTTCACAACATCACAAGCAGGAGACAAGTTTTCTTCACCAAATCCAACAACTGAAGACAGGCCGACCCAATGACTCCGTCACCGTAGCCAGCATTTTTGGGTCCAACTAACTGTTCACCAAAGCTAGACTCAATTAGGTGAAAACAAGACTGAAAACAAAACAAGATGGCTGACCTGAGGCAGTTGACAACAATCCCATATTTTGCAATCCTAGAACGTGCTGATGAAGAGTTCAGTAAAGGCTTCTTCGATTGCCGGCTATAGAGCCAACATACATGATTCTGCTCGAATTTTAACAACAGGTCCAAAAACTGGATTGTTCTTTTGTTTAGCGCCTTGGACATAAAGGTCAGCCTAAATGCGTGACGTTTGAATGCTTTTAAAATGTCTACCATTTTTCTTGTAGGGTCATAGTTTCCACAAAGTACTAGGTAATCGTCAACATACATGAAAATTTTAATTGCCAAACCCTCCAAGTCACGTTACAATACACGGTCAACATGAGCCAAGGAAATGTCACTAACAAGGTGAGGAACTTTAGAACGTCTACAGATTCCAGATCTCTGCACAAAGACACCGTCACACCATCCTACAATAGTTGATGCTAAGTAGAAACGCAGAAGCTCCAAAAAGGATTCCACGGAAATCCCGCAACTTTGCATAAACTTAACCTCGCCGTTGTAGACAGTGATACACTCTTTCACAGAGACCAAAACTTGGTCATACGGAAGGGAGTAGAAAAGGTTTCCAGTGTCAATGCTGAAAGCAGAGCACCAGCCTGGATTACTGCGCGCGCAGTAACCTCATTTGCGCGCTTCGAAGATGAAGGGGCTTGCGCAGCGTGCCCTATCCTGGTCCTCCTGCACTGCAACATCTGCTACCTCAAACACGGAGCTGCGCAGTGGACGCCAGGTCGGCACAGAAATTTTGGCACTCGATGGAGCCCTCTGGCCGACTATGCCACTTATGGTCATCTCCCATCCCTGCGACCGCAGCACCTTCTGCGGCACTGACGTTGATGACTGGACAAGCACCTACGAGAGTGCGAGCGCTCATAACAGATGGGATGCAACCTTGGGGCTGGCCAACGTAATATTTTACCTCAAGGGCCCAGCCAGACTATTGTTGGTTTGAGACACACGAAGCAGACCTGACAAGCTGGGAAACCTGCAAATTGATATTACGTGAGCTGTTCGGAAAGTTTGTTGGCCACCAACTAGCCGCGAAGGAACTTTCTTCCCATGCCAAAACCTCGATGGAGTCATCCATCGCCTATATTCAGGATGGTGTTGCTCTGTGTCACAAGATAGATGCCGACACGTCAGAAACTGGCAAAGTAGGCCATGTGCAGAAAGGAATTGCTGATGGCGCTTTCAACCTGCTTGTTTTTAAGGACTGCACCAGCACAGACGGCATCCTTACAGAGTGCAGACCGTTTAAACATCTTGAAAAGGGCTTCGCAGCCTCTGGAAAATGTTTCTTTGGTTATCAACGTAACTAGTTGATGCATTTATTTTTGTTATTCCCCCCACTGTAATGCCAACAGGCGCTGTGGGTACCAAATAAAGTAAGAAAGAAACAAGCGAAAGCTCACTGTATTGCCCCACAGTTCACTCGACTGCCTAACACGGCTCCCACATCCTATTACGAGTATACTACTCCACTGGAATTTGCCTTCTTTGTTCGACGACTTAATGAAAATAGTATTCCTTGAGCTGGAGGCTACGGCTATGGCTGGCCTACTAGCCCCGACCCGTGAATGAACGTCACCTTCCATCTCCCTAATCCATGCGATATACAGCAAGAGCTCGCAAGCCACACCATTCCACGCATTTGCTCTGTAGCTCACCCGAAAAACGCTTTCACTGTTCCTCGTGTCTTAACTGGTCCCCACCAATATGCCCCACGCCATTTTCAGACACAAAATTCCGAAGAGTGGAGTACTCCTGAAAACAACCCAATATGCTTCCACTGCTGTCACGGTGGGCATGTGGCCCGCTACAGCTTTCGACATTGCCACGCTAAGCCTTCGCCTCACCAGAAGACTAATCAATGCAGCTCAAGGAGGTAATACTGCATCTGTGACCTGGACGACAGACCCTCTATTAACCAAGGAGTCTAAGCCCAATTTACTAGACGTTACTGTTGATGGTGTTGCACCCCAGGCTCTCACTGACACAAATGCTCACATCTCTGTAATGAGCTTAACCCTCCGCTGGCATCTCCGCAAAGTTCTGACGCCACCCATGCAAACATTTGTTCGAGTTGCCAATGAGAGCACACCTTCAATTGCCGGAATGCGTACCGCCTGAATATGGATTGCCGACCACGATAGTGTCGTTCTCTTCACCATCCTTGAAAAATGCCCCCATGACATTATCCTCAACGTCCATTTTTTTTCGAACCGCTCTCATTGACTGTTCTGCGGGACTTCTCTCTTTTGAATTTTCTTCTGCCAAAAATGCTCAAAAGCACCGTTCTCGTTCCACAGATTATGTCCATTTGCTGTCAAATGCTGTAACATACATGCCCCTGTGATAAAGCCCACCCGTTTCTCACAGTTATTTCTCACCAGATTGTTCGACAAGCCGAGCGGAAGCTACTACAAGCACGTATCCTTGAGTGCCGCCAGAAGCTACGAGCTTTGGAGAAGCAAACCTTCTTTGCACGCCGCCAACTTGAGTATCTTATTCCTGAGGACTTCCCAGATGTGCAGCTGCACACAAACTTCACTGCTAGCATGGCAGAAGGCCGTCATAGAACGTCGCAAGAGAGGAAACTGCAAGCACTCCAGCCGGACGTGCCACAATGCACCCAAGAGGTCATCAACCTATCTCCGTACACACCGGACGAAGAGGAGGCTAAGGTTTTGTCCCGTGGTTTAAATTTTAACACAGAAGCACCCCCGGAGCCAGGAAAGGTGATTTGTGCGGTCGAACGCGCGATCGGCCAGCTTCCCTCTGAAGTACGGCAAGAAGCGCGCACCCGTGCTATTGGTGTGCTCTCTGGTTTGCGAAGACATTGTGCAAGACTGCACTTATTGGTAGCGGAGAGGCAAGCCATCAGGAGCCTGCGGAATAACAGCAGTATCGCAATCCTTCCTGCTGACAAAGGCAATGCCATGGTCTTGCTAGATAGCAGTGACTACCACACGAAGATGTTGGCCCTTCTCGAAGACCAGCAGACATACGCTCCTCTAGCCCGTGACCCAACTAGCAGGTTACAGTCGAAGCTCCAAGAACTGCTAACCAGGCTTTTCAAGCTAGTCCCTCCGCACCACAAGGGCCTCTACTACAGGTTACTGTGCACGAACGGTTCAGCCCCGGCAATCTACGGTCTGCCTAAAATCCACAAGCCTGGCGTTCCTCTTTGGCCTATCGTCGACTTCTCGAGGTCACCGCTCTACCGACTATCAGGCTACCTTCACCAAGTGTTGAGCCCTCTAGCCGGTAAGACGCCCACGCACGTCGGAAACTCATCCTCTTTTGTTTCGAAGCTGAAGGACGTAACTCTAACTGAAGACGACGTCATGGTTTCGTTCGACGTCAAGTCTCTTTTCACTAGTGTCCCAGTGGATCTGGCAGTAGCCATGTGCGAAGAAGCACTAAACGCGGACATTAGCCTTCCCGATCGCACTCCCTTTGACGTCCCCGAGCTCTGTGAGTTGCTTATGTTTTGTCTGCGCAACACCTATTTTTCTTACGGGGGAAGCCCCTATCAGCAGACCCATGGCACGGCGATGGGTGCGTCCATATCAGTTACTACAGCCAATCTAGTTATGGAGGCTTTAGAGGGGAAGGTATTGGCAACCTTCACACCGGCACCGAGGTTTTTCTGCCGCTATGTCGACGACTGTTTTTGTATTTTAAAAAAGCAAGATGTCCCATGTCTTCTGGACAGCCTCAACGCCCAGAATGTGGATATACAGTTCACCGTGGAGTTCGAGCAAGACAACATGCTTCCCTTTTTTGGATGTTCTTGTTCGCCGCGATGTGGGCGCTCTCTCCTTCTCAGTGTACAGGAAGCCCACACACACGGGTCGTTACCCCAGTTTAGAATCTTGCCACCCTCTCGGCCACAAGACATCCGTTGTGTCGTCCTTGATAAAGCGCGCCGTACGCATCTGCTCAGATGACAGTGCACTGAAACGTGAATTAGGAACGATTCGCCGCAAACTAAGCGCCAATGGCTATCCTAAGCGACTTATTTGCCTGACCAAGTATAAGATACTACAGCCAAGAATGGCCAACAACAGGACATTACGAGCACGCGCAGCCATCCCCTACGTCCCAGGAATAAGCAAAGCATTGTCGCGCGTCTTTTCAAAATACGACATGCGCATTGCCCATGTACCGACCAGCGAGCTCCGCGACGACTGAAAGAGCACCAACGTGATGTAAGAAATCATAATCACATGACGAATGCCATTGCGGAGCACGCGCACAAACATTCCCACAAGATTGACTGGGAGAACACCGCAATTTTAGCTAAGGAAAAGAACACATCATCTCGGCGTCTGCTAGAGTCACTTTTTATCCAATCAACGCCAGCCACAATGAACCGGACGGATGGGACTTTGCCTCCCGTCTACGCATGCTCTCTACGTCATGTGCTGCCTATATAATTGACGACGACGGCTTGTCATACGTAGTGAACAAGGGACCCGTATGTGGTTCCGAAACGTCAATATATTTTTATTCTTGGTCAGTGTTCGCTTTTCTTTTGCAAGTTATTATATGGTCTTCCCTATTACAGACGCGCTGCTTCTGTGAAACGTCACTCTGCCGCACATCATCATTACTGTGGTAGAGAACCAAACCTGCCTTCCCTTTCAGTTTTTCAACTTCAGTTTCACACCTCAAGTCTTTCCGAAGGGGATTTCGCTTGCAATGCTGTGCCCTTTCTGCCATGAATGCTAGCACCCCTGCAGATTTACCTCCTGCAGTGCAGGCGTCCCATCAAGCACCATCAATCAAGGCAGTGGCTGCTTCAGACCTCCCACCGGATCATACCGCCGATCTCCCTCGTCTTCTGGATTCCTGCAAGGACATCTTCGACTTAGACAACCATCCACCAACCCAAACTTCTGCAGTCACTCATCATATCAACACCAACGATGCTTCACTAGTGTACAGGTGGCCCTATTGCGTATCACTTGCTGAACGACTCGTCATCCAAAAGGTAAAAAAAAAAATGCTCAGTAAGGATACAGTCGAACCATCGTCCAGTCTGTGGGTGTCTCCAGTCATGTTGGTCAGAGAAAAAGATGGAACGTAGTGCTTCTAGATGGATCATGCAAACTTAACTATTATGAAGGAAGGCCCCATACAGTGGGATGTCATTGATACAATTCTGCATAATACGTTTTTCTTTTCATTCCAAGCTAAAATCCCTTAGAAATAATGCATTTTCGTGCATTTGATACGATCACATTTTTGCTAAAAATTGGATAGCACGACCACGAAAGTGAACCTTGACCATTTTTAGAAACCTTACATTTATTCTTCGGTATACTAGCTCAAACCCCATGTCAACAACCCATGACCTGCATGGCAGCGCCAGTTCTGCGACAAAAACACTGCTGCCGGGCGTGGGCGCTCTGTTCAATGAGGATGATATGTGAGGCGAGGCACTGTGCCATCTAGTGAAACATATCATAATCACAGAGTTTCTCAGTTTGATCATAATCGAGGAAGAAGGTTCCAATGCTCTTGGCAGTCGACCACTTCCCTCCCCAACTTCTCGCCATGCTCTGTGCTTCCTGCTCCGTTCTTTGTTCTCTTTCTGCGCTGTTCCTGTGTTCGGTGGTGTTGCTTATGAGGCTATTTTTGTTCTTGTTCTATTTGACTAGTCTTGTTCTCCTTAGGCTGCCTTGTTGCTGTGCGGGGTGTGCTGCCAGGCTTGTGGCAATGTCGAGGAAACGGAAGGCACTCAGTATAAAAAGAAAAAGTGGAAATTGTACAGAAATTGGAAGAAAACCCGAAGAGGAAATGCGTGGATTTGGCACACAAGCTCGGTTTGCCAGTGTCAACGCTCAACACTATTGCCGGTCAGCAAGAGGAACTTCAAAAGAATCCGCAAGTTTACGGCCCCGATGCGAAACAAGCACAAGGTGCGAAGCATGACCAAATGGAAGACATCCTGCTCACATGGTTGGAGGAAGTTAGAGCGGCAGGATGAACGCCGATAGGTCAGTACTACGCGAAAAAGTTGACAACACTGCGCTCTCCTTGGGCATTGAGGACTCCAAAGCGTCTGGTGGCTGGCGTCACCAATTCAAGGCACAACGCGAAGTGTCATACAGAACAGCGTCCGCCCAAGTGAAAAATACCAGCAGCTTTTTTTTTTATTTTTACATTTCCGGAGAATTTTCTCCCCCACTTCGAAAAGAAAGTGCAGCACAAATTTACCAGCTACTCCACTGTTGCTCAATAAAATTGAGTTGCTGACGGAGAATGCAGATTTTTTCCCTTTTTTTTAACAAACTCTTTGGATAATACGATTTTCACATAATACTTTTTATTTCCCGGTTCCCCTGAAAAACGTATCAACGAGATTTCACTGTACATGATACATAGACAAGATGCGGCAGGCAACTTGTGAAGGGAGGTAACCTCGTGAAACCAAAGCCTGATTATTCATTCTAATTTCTCCTATATTTCAATATGGTCTAACACCAGCTACTCCACTTCGGCAGACCCAGTGGGGAACATTTCAACACTACTGTCACTGGGGCTCTTCGATTTATAGTCCCGGGCTCACCGCGGATAGTCCGCAGGTAGTCCGAGGATTCGCCGAAGCCATAGGGATACATGGGAAAATCGAACGCCCGACTGCTTCTCGGGGAGTCCGCGGTGAGTCCGACACTGTAAATCGAAGAGCCCCACTGTGTACTGCAGAACCAACATCCATCCCGCATTTAAAAACCCTGCATACGAAGCTGCATCGCGCAAAGTTGTTCTATGGCCACTGAATGTCTTCGCTGAATGTCAAGGAAGCGTCCTCACCGACGCGCTTTGGCGTTGTCTATCAGCGGATTCGTATGTATACAAGTGTTTACAGCAAGAACGGTAAATATATTTCTACGCTCTTCAAGCGCATGTCGGCAAAATGCGATTACTTCGCCGCGTTCGCAGGATTGCGCCGCGCAGTAGAGAACACAGTCGTAGCATACTAGCAGGAATGAACGCATCGTACGGCTTCTTCCACGTTTCGTCACCCCGTGACTACAGTTTACCTCAACACCAATTTATAACGCACGCCCTTAAAGAGCTTACACTCTAAAAAGCGCTACAACCTTTCTGGTAACCTTGAGTGAGTGTAAAAGCGTAGCCACCGCGCACATCACGTCGCAGCTAGCGCCGTCTTCAATGCGAACGCGGTCGTCGACGCGGCTACGTGACCATGCCGCTGACAGACTCAAGGAAAGTGTATTTGGGGGCTCTAGAGCAACGTATTTAAACTTAGCCCATGTTTGCGAATAACAAATGATTCCTTGAGTGCTTTAGTTACATTGTCATTCAGAATGTGCCTAGCCAGTTATGTCCAACATACGGAGAGCGCACGGCGTTTGCAGTACACGGACAGGTATATAATTACCCGTCCCTCTTGACACCAGCCCTTAAAAAATATCTTACCTTTCGTTCATGACGCAAAAAGATGCCGAGGAGAAAGCAGCAGGTTTCGTTATCTACAAGAAATCGATGCTGGCTTGCGCTTTGAAACTCGTACACAACAGGCAAATGGCTTCGGCTTGACATGGCTTGACCAGTGTTGCTTTTGCCATGCGCAAACTTAATTCAACTAAAGTTTTCTGTTACACGACTTTTATACTCTGTTACCTTTGCAAATAACAAATAACGAGCGGCCATATTTAGCCGGTTGTGTGACAGAGTTTTTTAGTTAAATTAAGTTTGCGCAAGGCAAAAGCAACACTGGTCAAGCCATGTCAAGCCGAAGCCACTTGCCTATTGTGTACGAGTTTCAAAGCGCAAGCCAGCATCGATTTCTTGTAGATAACGAAACCTGCTGCTTTCTCCTCGGCATCTTTTTGCGTCATAAACGAAAGGTAAGATATTTTTTAAGCGCTGGTATCAAGAGGGACGGGTAATCATATACCTGTCCGTGTACTGCAAATGCCGTGCGCTCTCCGTATGTTGGACATAACTGGCTAGGCACATTCTGAATGACAATGTAACTAAAGCACTCAAGGAATCATTTGTTATTCGCAAACATGGGCTAAATTTAAATACGTTGTTCTAGAGCGCCCAAATACACTTTCCTTGAGGCTGTCAGCGGTACGTTCGCGTAGCCGCGTCGACGACCGCATTCGCATTGAAGTCGGCGCTAGCTACGACGTGATGTGCGCGGTGGCTACGCTTTTACATTCACTCAAGGTTACCAGAAAGGTTGTAGCGCTTTTTAGAGTGTAAGCTCTTTAAGGGCGTGCGTTATAAATTGGTGTTGAGGTAAACTGTAGTCACGGGGTGACGAAACGTGGAAGAAGCCGTACGATGCGTTCATTCCTGCTAGTATGCTACGACTGTGTTCTCTACTGTGCGGCTCATTCCTGCGAACGCGGCGAAGTAATCGCATTTTGCCGATATGTGCTTGAAGGGCGTAGTAATATATTTACCGTTCTTGCTGTAAACGCTTGTATACATACGAATCCGCTGATAGACGACGCCAAAGCGCGTCGGTGAGGACGCTTCCTTGACATTCAGCGAGGACATTCAGTGGCCATAGAACAACTTTGCGCGATGCAGCTTCGTATGCAGGGTTTTTAAATGCGGGATGGATGTTCGTTCTGCAGTACACAGTGACAGTAGTGTTGAAATGTTCCCCACTAGCTCTGCCGAAGTGGGGTAGCTGGTGTTAGACCATATTGAAATATAGGAGGAATTAGCATGACTAATCAGGCTTTGGTTGCACGAAGTTACCTCCCTTCACAAGTTGCCAGCCACATCTTGTCTATGTATCATGTACAGTGAAATCTCGTTGATAAGTTTTTCAGGGGAACCGGGAAATAAAAAGCATTATGTGAAAATCGTATTATCCAAAGAGCTTGTTAAAAAAAAAGGAGAAAAATCTAGCTGCATTCTCCGTAAGCAACTCAATTTTATTGAGCAACAGTGGAGTAGCTGGTAAATTTGTGCTGCACTTTCTTTTCGAAGTCTGGGACAAAATTCTCCGGAAATGTAAAAATAAAAAAAAGCTGCTGGTATTTTTCACTTGGGCGGACGCTGTTCTGTATGACACTTCACGTTGCGCCTTGAATTGGTGAAGCCAGCCACCAGACGCTTTGGAGTCCTCAATGCCCAAGGAGAGCGCAGTGTTGTCAACTTTTTCGCGTAGTACTGACCTATCGGCGTTCATCCTGCCGCTCTAACTTCCTCCCACCATGTGAGCAGGATGTCTTCCATTTGGTCATGCTTCGCACCTTGTGCTTGTTTCGCATCAGGGCCGGAAACTTGCAGATTCTTTTGAAGTTCCTCTTGCTGACCGGCAATAGTGTTGAGCGTTGACACTGGCAAACCGAGCTTGTGTGCCAAATCCACGCATTTCATCTTCGGGTTTTCTTCCAATTTCTGTACAATTTCCACTTTTTCTTTTTATACTGAGTGCCTTCCGTTTCCTCGACATTGCCACAAGCCTGGCAGCACACCCCACACAGCAACAAGGCAGCCTAAGGAGAACAAGACTAGTCAAATAGAACAAGAACAAAAATAGCCTCATAAGCAACACCACCGAACACAGGAACAGCGCAGAAAGAGAACAAAGAACGGAGCAGGAAGCACAGAGCATGGCGAGAAGTTGGGGAGGGAAGTGGTCGACTGCCAAGAGCATTGGAACCTTCTTCCTCGATTATGATCAAACTGAGAAACTCTGTGATTATGATATGTTTCACTAGATGGCACATTGCCTCGCCTCACATATCATCCTCATTGAACAGAGCGCCCACGCCCGGCAGCAGTGTTTTTGTCGCAGAACCGGCGCTGCCATGCAGGTCATGGGTTGTTGACATGGGGTTTGAGCTAGTATACCGAAGAATAAATGTAAGGTTTCTAAAAATGGTCAAGGTTCACTTTCGTGGTCGTGCTATCCAATTTTTAGCAAAAATGTGATCGTATCAAATGCACGAAAATGCATTATTTCTAAGGGATTTTGGCTTGGAATGAAAAGAAAAACGTATTATGCAGAATTGTATCAATGAGATCCCACTGTATAAGGCCTTCCTTCATAATAGTAAAGTTTGCATAATCCATCTAGAAGCACTATGTCCCATCTTTTTCTCTGACCAACACGACTGGAGACACCCGCAGACTGGAAGATGGTTCAACTGTATCCTTACTGAGCATTTTTATTTTTTTACCTTTTGGATGACGAGTCGTACAGCAAGTGATACGCAATAGGGCCACCTGTACACTAGTGAAGCATCGTTGGTGTTGATATGATGGGTGACTGCAGAAGTTTGGGTTGGTGAATGGTTGTCTAAGTCGAAGATGTCCTTGCAGGAATCCAGAAGACGAGGGAGATCGGCGGTATGATCCGGTGGGAGGTCTGAAGCAGCCACTGCCTTGATTGATGGTGCTTGATGGGACGCCTGCACTGCAGGAGGTAAATCTGCAGGGGTGCTAGCATTCATGGCAGAAAGGGCACAGCATTGCAAGCGAAATCCCCTTGGGAAGGACTTGAGGTGTGAAACTGAAATTGAAAAACTGAAAGGGAAGGCAGGTTCGGTTCTCTACCACAGTAATGATGATGTGCGGCAGAGTGACGTTTCACAGAAGCAGCGCGTCTGTAATAGGGAAGACCATATAATAACTTGCAAAAGAAAAGCGAACACTGACCAAGAATAAAAATATATTGACGTTTCGGAACCACATACGGGTTCCTTGTTCACTACGTAAGACAAGCCGTCGTCATCAATTATATAGGCAGCACATGACGTAGAGAGCATGCGCAGACGGGAGGCAAAGTCCCATCCGTCCGGTTCATTGCGGCTGGCGTTGATTGGATAAAAAGTGACTCTAGCAGACGCCAAGATGATGTGTTCTTTTCCTTAGCTAAAATTGCGGTGTTCTCCCAGTCAATCTTGTGGGAATGATTGTGCGCGTGCTCCGCAATGGCAATGGCATTCGTCATGTGATTATGATTTCTTACATCACGTTGGTGCTCTTTCAGTCGTCGCGGAGCTCGCTGGTCGGTACATGGGCAATGCGCAAGTCGTATTTTGAAAAGACGTGCGACAATGCATCGCTTATTCCTGGGACGTAGGGGATGGCTGCGCGTGCTCGTAATGTCCTGTTGTTGGCCATTCTTCGCTGTAGTACCTTATTCTTGGTTCGGCAAATAAGTCGCTTAGGATAGCCATTGGCGATTAGTTTGCGGCGAATTGTTCCTAATTCACGTTTCAGTGCACTGTCATCTGAGCAGATGCGTACGGCGCGCTTTATCAAGGACGACACAACGGATGTCTTGTGGCCGAGAGGGTGGCAAGATTCAAAACTGGGGTAACGACCCGTGTGTGTGGGCTTCCTGTACACTGAGAAGGAGAGAGCGCCCACATCGCGGCGAACAAGAACATCCAAAAAAGGGAAGCATGTTGTCTTGCTCGAACTCCACGGTGAACTGTATATCCACATTCTGGGCGTTGAGGCTGTCCAGAAGACATGTGACATCTTGCTTTTTTAAAATACAAAAACAGTCGTCGACATAGCGGCAGAAAAACCTCGGTGCCGGTGTGAAGGTTGCCAATACCTTCCCCTCTAAAGCCTCCATAACTAGATTGGCCGTAGTAACTGATATGGACGCACCCATCGCGGTGCCATGGGTCTGCTGATAGGGGCTTCCCCCGTAAGAAAAATAGGTGTTGCGCAGACAAAACATAAGCAACTCACAGAGCTCGGGGACGTCAAAGGGAGTGCGATCGGGAAGACTAATGTCCGCGTTTAGTGCTTCTTCGCACATGGCTACTGCCAGATCCACTGGGACACTAGTGAAAAGAGACTTGACGTCGAACGAAACCATGACGTCGTCTTCAGGTAGAGTTACGTCTTTCAGCTTCGAAACAAAAGAGGATGAGTTTCCGACGTGCGTGGGCGTCTTACCGGCTAGAGGGCTCAACACTTGGTGAAGGTAGCCTGATAGTCGGTAGAGCGGTGACCTCGAGAAGTCGACGATAGGCCAAAGAGGAATGCCAGGCTTGTGGATTTTAGGCAGACCGTAGATGGCCGGGGCTGAACCGTTCGTGCACAGTAACCTGTAGTAGAGGCCCTTGTGGTGCGGAGGGACTAGCTTGAAAAGCCTGGTTAGCAGTTCTTGGAGCTTCGACTGTAACCTGCTAGTTGGGTCACGGACTAGAGGAGCGTATGTCTGCTGGTCTTCAAGAAGGGCCAACATCTTCGTGTGGTAGTCACTGCTATCTAGCAAGACCGTGGCATTGCCTTTGTCAGCAGGAAGGATTGCGATACTGCTGTTATTCCGCAGGCTCCTGATGGCTTGCCTCTCTGCTACCGATAAGTGCAGTCTTGCACAATGTCTTCGTAAACCAGAGAGCACACAAATAGCACGGGTGCGCGCTTCTTGCCGTACTTCAGAGGGAAGCTGGCCGACCACGCGTTCGCCCGCACAAATCACCTTTCCTGGCTCCGGGGGTGCTTCTGTGTTAAAATTCAAACCACGGGACAAAACCTCAGCCTCCTCTTCGTCCGGTGTGTACGGAGATAGGTTGATGACCTCTTGGGTGCATTGTGGCACGTCCGGCTGGAGTGCTTGCAGTTTCCTCTCTTGCGACGTTCTATGACGGCCTTCTGCCATGCTAGCAGTGAAGTTTGTGTGCAGCTGCACATCTGGGAAGTCCTCAGGAATAAGATACTCAAGTTGCCGGCGTGCAAAGAAGGTTTGCTTCTCCAAAGCTCGTAGCTTCTGGCGGCACTCAAGGATACGTGCTTGTAGTAGCTTCCGCTCGGCTTGTCGAACAACCTGGTGAGAAATAACTGTGAGAAACGGGTGGGCTTTATCACAGGGGCATGTATGTTACAGCATTTGACAGCAAATGGACATAATCTGTGGAACGAGAACGGTGCTTTTGAGCATTTTTGGCAGAAGAAAATTCAAAAGAGAGAAGTCCCGCAGAACAGTCAATGAGAGCGGTTCGAGAAAAAATCGACGCCGAGGATAATGTCATGGGGGCATTTTTCAAGGACGGTGAAGAGAGCAACACTATCGTGGTCGGCAATCCATATTCAGGCGGTACGCATTCCGGCAATTGAAGGTGTGCTCTCATTGGCAACTCGAACAAATGTTTGCATGGGTGGCGTCAGAACTTTGCGGAGATGCCAGCGGAGGGTTAAGCTGTTTACAGAGATGTGAGCATTTGTGTCAGTGAGAGCCTGGGGTGCAACACCATCAACAGTAACGTCTAGTAAATTGGGCTTAGACTCCTTGGTTAATAGAGGATCTGTCGTCCAGGTCACAGATGCAGTATTACCTCCTTGAGCTGCATTGATTAGTCTTCTGGTGAGGCGAAGGCTTAGCGTGGCAATGTCGAAAGCTGTAGCGGGCCACATGCCCACCGTGACAGCAGTGGAAGCATATTGGGTTGTTTTCAGGAGTACTCCACTCTTCGGAATTTTGTGTCTGAAAATGGCGTGGGGCATATTGGTGGGGACCAGTTAAGACACGAGGAACAGTGAAAGCGTTTTTCGGGTGAGCTACAGAGCAAATGCGTGGAATGGTGTGGCTTGCGAGCTCTTGCTGTATATCGCATGGATTAGGGAGATGGAAGGTGACGTTCATTCACGGGTCAGGGCTAGTAGGCCAGCCATAGCCGTAGCCTCCAGCTCACGGCGTACTATTTTCATTAAGTCGTCGAACAAAGAAGGGCAAATTCCAGTGGAGTGGTATACTCGTAATAGGATGTGGGAGCCGTGTTAGGCATTCGAGTGAACTGTGGGGCAATACAGTGAGCTTTCGCTTGTTTCTTTCTTACTTTATTTGGTACCCACAGCGCCTGTTGGCATTACAGTGGGGGGAATAACAAAAATAAATGCATCAACTAGTTACGTTGATAACCAAAGAAACATTTTCCAGAGGCTGCGAAGCCCTTTTCAAGATGTTTAAACGGTCTGCACTCTGTAATGATGCCGTCTGTGCTGGTGCAGTCCTTATAAACAAGCAGGTTGAAAGCGCCATCAGCAATTCCTTTCTGCACATGGCCTACTTTGCCAGTTTCTGACGTGTCGGCATCTATCTTGTGACACAGAGCAACACCATCCTGAATATAGGCGACGGATGACTCCATCGAGGTTTTGGCATGGGACTTAGCATCAACTATTGTAGGATGGTGTGACAGTGTCTTTGTGCAGAGATCTGGAATCTGTAGACGTTCTAAAGTTCCTCACCTTGTTAGTGACATTTTCTTGGCTCATGTTGACCGTGTATTGGAACGTGACTTGGAGGGTTTGGCAAATAAAATTTTCATGTATGTTGACGATTACCTAGTACTTTGTGGAAACTATGGCCCTACAAGAAAAGTGGTAGACATTTTAAAAGCATTCAAACGTCACGCATTTAGGCTGACCTTTATGTCCAAGGCGCTAAACGAAAGAACAATCCAGTTTTTGGACCTGTTGTTAAAATTCGAGCAGAATCATGTATGTTGGCTCTATAGCCGGCAATCGAAGAAGCCTTTACTGAACTCTTCATCAGCACGTTCTAGGATTGCAAAATATGGGATTGTTGTCAACTGCCTCAGGTCAGCCATCTTGTTTTGTTTTCAGTCTTGTTTTCACCTAATTGAGTCTAGCTTTGGTGAACAGTTAGTTGGACCCAAAAATGCTGGCTACGGTGACGGAGTCATTGGGTCGGCCTGTCTTTAGTTGTTGGATTTGGTGAAGAAAACTTGTCTTCTGCTTGTGATGTTGTGAAGGAAAAGATAGTTGTAATCTCGTACCTGCACGATGTATCTCACCGCTTGAAAGAAGTGGGGTGCAGATATAACATCAATGTGGTGTTTTCAGCCAAAATTAAGTTAAACTGCTGCTGTCCCGCCATCGAAAAGAATATTAGTAATAAGGGCCGAGCAAACAGCTGTGGTGTGAAATATGAGAAACAGGTTGTTCCTTAGAGATTAAACGTGGTTTATTGCATTCCTTTCAATTGTGGTCGCTTTGATGTTGGCCAGTTCACTGAGTGCCTTCTGGCCCTCTTCCCACCCATTGCAAAGATTGTGGTTGTACGCTTTTCCTTCATGATACAACGGTACTGTTCTCGCACGATGAACAAAAGGTGAGGGAAGTATAGTGGAAGCACATAAAATTCGAAAAATGTCTGACTCGTGTGTTAGCGCTCGTCTTTAGCACTTTTAGATGCAGAATTGGCGTATCTTGAAGAGAGCAGTACTTGAGAGCGTTTGTCTGTACAGTTGCTTATAGTGGGTTCATGTGTCATGTTTTTATGTTTTATACCTTCGATGGCTTTATATTTGTCTCTTCAATAAAAATTCGGTTTTGGTTCAGTGGTTGTCCAGTGTTATCCTCCTTTTTGTCCCGTTATTTGTGCGCTGCGAAGATGAATCTACACCAACTAGCCCGGTTTTCTACGCTACTTCAGTCCGCAACCACTATCAATGACGTTACGTGGCGCGGAGAAATTACAGGTTGTTTACAAACAAGTCGACAGCATTGGCTCAATGGTAAAGCGGTGCAAGATTTGTGAACTGATCAACTTTGGTAACGTCATTTTTCGCTCGCGAGTCATTTAATTTGCATTCGTTCTCGTCGTCCAATGAGGATTACTGCACGACAACACCTACACGGCACGTTCAAAGCATCGAACAGATGGGTATTTCAGATACTTGGCTCCTAACTTATGGTAATAGTATTAAGGCGAAGCAGCAAGTACAAGGCGTGCAAGGCAGCAGCCTGACTTCTTCTGGCCATCGTTGTCGGTCTAAAGGAGCAACTAAGTATACTTGTGCATGAAGGATATGCTATCCAGGCATTGACGATTTACAAAGTGACACTGTGTTTATTCAAAAAGGTCATTCTTTAGCGCGTGTTGTTATAAGGTCTTTCCCACTTCTCTTGTTTTTAATAAAGTGCTGTTTTGCCGCTTTGCGCTGAAATCAGTTTTCAACTCTTGAGGATTTGTGCCTAGTCAAGTAATGGCTCCAACTTGTGCCTGAGCAGCAGCCGCAGTTCCTAAAGCATTGTGCAGCTGAGCCCAAGGACTTTTTCTTTTCCTTTTTTTTTTTAGTGAAGGCAAAAAGAAAAAAATCGAAAACGCCCGTGTGTGGAGATTTCAGTGCGTGTTAAGATACCCAAATGTCAGGATTCACGTGGATCGAACCTAGCACTGTGTCATGCTTCATAGCCCGAGAGTGGCCTTGGCAACTACAACCCCCGAAATAGAATCTTTTTCCACTTTGTTTTTGCAGCAGTGGTGCGATGAGTTGGGCTCAGCCTAGTGCCCCCTCATGTAATTCCTGACTGATAAACCGACCCAGTTGTCCTGTATGGCCATTGTGTGACAGCTGTTCTGTCAGATACACTGTAAGCACCTGCTTAGCTATTGGGAAAGGCAGTGCAGTTTGTTAACGAGATCAGAGATCAAAGCAGTCTAGCTCAGAACTTTAATCCTACTAGTGTAAGCCATGATTTGGCCTTGTACAAATTCTCAAAAAAGTCAAAAATACCATTTGGTGTGAAGGGACTAAAGCAGGTTTTAGACACAAGTCTGCATCGGCAAAGGATCTCTGGTGTCACGTAGAAAAAAAATTCAGAATAAGCAGTTAGAATAGTTCAAAAGCAGGCTAAACTAACTTTTGTGTACATATTAATGTAGCCCTATACGGGACAAAATACACCATCAATTGTGAATTTAGATTCACTTGGCATTTGCGGTGTGGTTGTAAAAGGAAGCGTTTATTTGTTTCTTTTGGTGTTGCAGGTGCTGACTGAGAAATTGTGGAAAGTTTTGAGCCAAGATGTTCCTGGCCTAAACCGTGATGGGCACGTAAAATATTGTACAGGGTGTTGCGACGATAACTGGAACACTTAAAAAATTTTTCCTGAGCGATCCGCCGCTGTGTTCGCGCTCAAACTTCACACAAAGGTCGCATTTTGTGGTCTATTTTGTTTGACACCGAGAACAACAACGGTACTTACCTGTTTATTCTGAAAATAAATAATAACGATTTTCGCCTATGGGAAAATGGCCGCTGATATGGACGTGCGAGCCAGCGCAAGTTGATGTTGGAACGACGGAACCACCTGCAGAGTGAAACGCATGTTTGGGATTCACGTACAGAGCCAAATGGTGCAGCAGACGATCAGAAAATGCACCTAGAAATGAGCTAACAGACGATCAGAAAACCCGGTTTTCGGGCTCGCACGTCCAAATCGCCGCCATTTTCCCATAGGCGAAAATCGTTTTTATTTATTTTCAGAATAAACAGGTAACTACCGTTGTTGTTCCCGGTGTCAAACAAAATAGACCACAAAATGCAACCTTTGTGTGAAGTTTGAGCGTGAACAGAGCGGCGGATCGCTCAGGAAAAATTTTTAAAGTGTTCCAGTTATCGTCGCAACACACTGTATATTTGAGGTTATAAAGCATTTAATAAAGAATTTTCGAGCTTTGGGACTTGGTTTCTGCTGTTTCATATGCCCATACATTGCAACATGTAATCTATATTAAAATCTGTAGTTTTATTAAATAATTGGTTTCAGCAGACAGATTTACTATTCACTACGTCACTTTTTCATGATCAGTTCATTAGCATGTGTTGCGGTTTTTTTTTTTTTTAGCAATTGATGCAGAACTAGCACACATACTAGGTAAATATTTATAAGGCTTAATGTTATGTTTCAGTTTTTCAGTCAATTTGAGAACCTGTATTTGCTGTAAACTTAAGTGCTTTTGTGATCACATGCCTTGAAGCATGCTCCAGCGTAAGAATACTGGATACCAAAGCCCCTTGTAGCTTGTCTTGGTCAGTGTGTGTGGACAAACGTAAGTCATCAGTGGAGGCTTCATATTCCAACTCGCAAATAAATGTGGGTGCTAGCACCATTGGGGCTTGCAAGCAAAAAAGAAAAAGACCCATGAACACACGATCGCGAAGAGGAGGCGGTGCAAAGGTAGTCCTGCGTGTCTAATCTAAGAGGCGAAGATCAGAGCAGGAGTATTTGACAGTTCTAATTCTGCCTGGGCGAAACTTTAGTGCCAACTGCCATTTCGTCTGGGCGGAGCGCTAGATACGATAAAGAAAAAAACAAAACAAGCAACCCGGTTGTTTGTGCGACCGCATAAAAAGCAGCAGGGCAGAAAGTGCAACCATCGTGACAAGGTTGAAAGCAATCGTCAGAAAATCTGAGTACCAAAATGTTCGAGGTGGGCTACAAGTGATTATACTTATCGCGTATTCCCAGCGTGACTTAGGCCCAACTTTATGGGGCATTAGGCTAAATTTCTATTTGTCACACTCCAAGAATTCATTCATAATAAAGGTTGACTTTCACAGCGGCGGCCGATCACAGGGTGAACTGTGGATGCACGCTTGCGTAGCAACCGTTCACGCGACGATTTGCGAATGCTACACTGCGATTGCAAAACAGCACGGATTACAAAGTATTTAGGTAATGTTACCTAGAACACTGTTGCAGCGTAAAACTTAATCAAACGACCCGGTTGAAGCACTTCGAAACGCACAGCGGTGGGTATCACAAGCGGACGCGAAATCCAACACAGACACAGTTGAAGCACTTCTAACTTCGTTAAAATATACAGAACTAGGAGTGTGGTTGAATAACAGCGCATCCGTCCCAGAAAGCGAAATCCAACGCGCGAATGAAACACTTGCCGCTTCACATGGAGGAAAGAAATGGGTATTCACTGCCTGCCGGCCGCCGGGCCAAGAGCGGGGAGTGTGTGCGCCGGCAGAACAGCCCCGCAACCCTTCGCCTTTCCCTCTCGCACTCCTCCTTTTCTCCCTTTCGTGGGTGATGCATCGCCGAAATCGGAATACGCGACGTGGCCACATGGGCATGCCCAGATCTGTCGACAGGGCATCGCTGGAGGGGCGTGAACGTCATTGGTCGCTATTCCGGATCGTCACGTGACGCCAGCCTACTTAAGCAGCCTATTTTCCCGGCTCTGGTGGGTTTTCGTGCCGAAATGAGGACCGCACGCTTACGGCTCCTCTTTCATCAGGTTGGTGAATTTTACTGTTATAAACGAGTGCCCATGCGCTCAAGGTAGGTACCGAAACCCAAAGAGTCTGCGTGTATGAGCATTGTAAATGTACAATGCATGTAAATGTACAATAGTCATTGTAAATGTACAATGCACAAATGTATACCCGAGGCAAGTATAATCTTAGCTGGTGATGTTGAAGTTAATCCCGGGCCTATAAATAAGCAAACAGGGCAGAAGCTTATCGAAACCATGCGACGTATAGCTAAAATAAAAGAAGACCACCAAATAATAGTAAAAAACTCAGGGCGCTAATAAAGCACCAGAAATCACTTGAAGAAACAATTGATAAACTGGCATCAAAACTGGAAGGTTTGACTGAAGTAACTTCCGTAAAAACTACCGAAGAACTTCAAGCTCAGAACTGCCAGTTGTGTGATGCTATGCGTAACGTAATACACAAGCAGGACGATTTAGAAAACCGGTCACAAAGGAATAATTTACTTTTTTTTGGTTTTAGCGACGCTGATAAAGAAATTTGGGATGAATTAGAGGCGAAAGCTATCTCTTTATGCGCAGAAAAAATAAATGTGCCGGTGAGTCCTTCTTCAATTGAGAGAGCCCACAGGATAGGAAAGTGCGCTGAAGGAAAACTAAGGCACATATTTGTTAGATTTGCTGAATTCAATGATAAACTGCGAGTACTATCTGCAGCTTCGAAGCTGAAGGGTACTGACTTTTCGTTAAGCGAAGATTTCTCAAAAACTGCGGGCATTTCCAGAAGCAAATTGGTAGCGTTTGCACGTACATAAAACGCCAAGATAACCCTAAAGTACCATAAGCTAACCATGGATGGTAAAACACATTTCTGGGATGCATCAGGCAGCACTGTTCGAGAATGTGGTTCGAGTAGTCGAACCGCAGTGCTTAGCCAGAGTGAGTTGAGCAATGAAGCTAGTGTTATTGTCCAAAACAGCAATCAGTAGCAACCATTGCCCGCTGCTTCGCAATCATCCCGACTAAATCCGCGTGCATCTGATGACCTGTCAATTATCGTAGTTAATTGTCGAAGTCTCAAAAATAAGGTTACGGAATTTACTGCACTGTTGAGCATGTTGTACCCAATGTTGTTATTGGTACAGAATACTGGTTGAACTCTGATATAACTAGTTCTGAGATCTTTCCTTCGGGATTCACAGTCTATCGGAGAAACAGAGATGCTCGGGGAGGTGGTGTATTCATTCTGGTTAACGACATTATCGACAGTGAACCCTTAAATAATTTTGACAGCGTCTCAGAATTGGTGTGGTGCAGCCTACACGTATCACATGGAAACAGTCTTGTAGTTAGCTCTTTTTATAGATTACCCAGTTTTAATAGCATCGAACCATTTGGTAGTTTATCGAGAACGTTATCTGTTTTCGCATTGGAAAAAGTTATATTAGGGGGTGACTTAAACATGCCAGAAGTTGAATGGTACGAACGTTTACCGGTTGAAAGCAGCCGAAACACGCTTCAAACCACCTTTTACGAACTAATTCAAGTCTGTGGACTACATCAGTTTGTTTATTTACCAACCAGTGTTGGTACTACTGGAGGTAGCGTACTGGATCTACTGTTCGCTAACGATACTGATCTAATCGAGTCTGTTACGATTGTCCCAAGCATCGGTGATCATAAAGATGTGCTTGGTTCCATTGTTTGTGGAAGACCTGTGTGCAGTAAGCAGCGTCCGCGGAAAGTGTACATGAATAACAGAGGTAATTATGACGCAATAACAACGAACTTGACTCTTTCTTTCCAACATTCTTAGATAAGAGTTGTCACTCTAATATGAACGATTTGTGGGCGCTTTTTAAAGAAAAGCTACTTTATTTTAGTAATATGTATATACCGTCTTGACTGTTGTCGGGGAAACAGCGCTCTGAAAAACCTTGGATGAATTATAAGCTCCGTTCCTCAATAAAAGCAAAATCACGGACATTCAAAAAGTACTATAATATAGGCCATCCTGCCCTCTAAACTAAGCTAAACTCGATGAATAAAAAACTTAACAATGAACTACGGCAAGCGAAGCATGCGTACTTGTCAGGTCTAGCTGATAAAATCAAAACAAATCCGAAAGAAGTTTGGCGATATATAAAGAGTAGTAAAAAAGACTGCATGCAATACCATCGATAATTAATGATAATAAATTGGTTAAAGATGACGTGAGTAAAGCTGAATGCTTTAGTAAGTACTTTCCTTCTGTATTTACCACACATCAACTGAGTGTAGTTATTGGATATTTCATATACTTGCCCAACATGGACGAAATCGTTATAACTGAACCAAGTGTACGTGCTCTGCTGGTTAACCTGAACCTACATTCTGTAAATGGTCCTGATGGTATCTCTAATCATGTACTGAAGCGTTGCGCATCTACTATTTCTCCCTTCCTAGAAATACACTTTAATAAATCACTGCATGATGCAATGTTACCAAAGGTTTGGAAATTGTCTAGCATAACTCCGATTCACAAGAAAGGTGATAAGGAAACGTACACAATTATCGGCCGCTGTCCTTAACATCGGTGTGCCGAGAGACTTCAGAGTATATAATTTATTCAGGCCTAATGAAACACCTCCAGGATAATGATTTCTTCACAGCTACACAGCACGGCTTTCGCTCCGGATTATCTTGCACAACCCAATTAACAGAATTTATCCACTATATCACACTTGGTATAAACAACAGCACACAGATAGATGCAGTATTTCTAGACCTAAAAAAGGCGCTTGATGTGCTGTCGCATAACCTACTTTTGTTTAAATTATCTAGTCTAGGAATTCTAGAACGTTTACTCGGCTGGATCAAAGAATATGCGTGAACAACCTGTCGTCGTCAATGGCGCGTCGTCTTCCCCTGTTGAAGTCTTATCCGGAGTACTACAGGGGTCTGTGTTCGGACCATTGTTGTTTCTAATATTTTTAAATGACATGCCAGCTGATCTTAAATCTACTGTTAGACTGTATGCAGATGACTGTGTGTTATGTCTTCCAATTAGGTACATAAATGACGCGAAAATTTTTCAGACTGACCTGGACGCTGAACCAAGTTGGTGCGATCAATGGAAAATGTCATTGAATATAAAGAAGTGCTTCCATGTAAAATTTACAAATAAGATAAATAAGTTAGTAACTTCGTACCGCATAAATGAAACCGCCTTGCAAATGTGCAATGAAGTTAGATATGACGGTGTCACATTTTCTTCGACTATGAATTGGTCTGCGAACGTGGACACAGTTCCGGCGAAAGCATCCCGGATGTTGTATTTTTTTCAGAGGAACTTGAAGCACGCCCCTACAGGATTGAAGGAAACGTTGTACGTCACTAACATTAGGCCTGTGCTAGAATGCGCTTGCCAATTATGGGATCAATTTACTAATAAGAATATTGATAAGTTTGAGCGCGACCAATAACGAGCAGCACGCTTTGTAACAGGCAATTACAATTTCACTGTCAGAAGCTCGAGTATTGTTGACGGACTGTGATGGAAATCTTTGGCAGCACGTAGGAAAGTATTCACGTCAAAATGTTTATTGAACATTTTAAGCGGTAACACAGGAAATAAAAATATTTATATTAAAGAACCTCATCATATCACTACTAGACGAGATAATCCAAGAAAAATTAGACCGTATCAGTGCCGCATTGATGTCTTTAAATACTCATTTTTTCTCTAAAACGATTGAAGATTGTAATGCTCTACCCAGAGAAGTAGTTGCCGCATCTGTTTTTCACACTGTCATCGATGGTTTTGTGATGTAATATGTAACAGTTGTGTATTATGCTCCGCCATTGTATTTCTAAGTGATGTTGCCCTTTT
The DNA here is from genome assembly GCF_048455015.1 of Haemaphysalis longicornis. Taxonomy (NCBI): domain Eukaryota; kingdom Metazoa; phylum Arthropoda; class Arachnida; order Ixodida; family Ixodidae; genus Haemaphysalis; species Haemaphysalis longicornis. Next base: position 127,817,880 of record NW_027526295.1, on the reverse strand, counting down.
GTGTATTGCCGTTTTCTGTGATTGCTTTGTACATCAAGATTGTAACCCCCCTACAATAATGCGATATCGGCGCTGTAGGTATATGTAATAAACCGAAATAAATAACTGTTGGTCCCTAAGGGTAACAGAGTGAATCCCTAGAGAACGCAAGCGTGGCAGGGGGCACCAGAAAGTTCGATGGGCAGATGAGATGTAGAAGTTTGGAGGGACAAATTGGTGGCAATTAGTACAGGACCGAGATAATAGGAGATCTATGGGGGAGGCTTCTCCCCTGCCATGGGCGTAGACAGGCTGCTGACGATGATGTTTTTTCGTGCAACTACATGCTTGTTTTTAGTTCAGCTTATCTCCATTCAAATTATCTCCATTGAAAATATTACCACATTCTTCCTCTACTCGAGTGGGGAATAAAATATTTGTAGGGAAACAAGTAGCCTTAGGCTTGGTTTTTACCCGCATACTTGCAACAAAACAGTGCAAAGAGGAAGGAGCTCATTACTTGACAACTGCAAGCTTGCCGCTGGGAGAACTAGGTCTTAACAGTGATACACACTGGTTCCAGGGAACGAGCAGTGTGCATCTTGCATTAAAACGGGAATTGTTTGCCTTTCACACCTTCTAGCCCCCACCGCGATTCGGTAAACAGCTTCCTTTGTGGTAGCTATGGTTTTACTAGCTCATAACATGCTTACTTGACCCAAATAAGTAAGAAGAGAATGATATAGCAATGTTTTTCCCCCATGGAATCCTGTGACAAAGAGCCTGCATTAATTATACCGAGCGTTGGCTGGAAAAGTAATCGGTTTTGAAGCCTACAGCGATGCTAGGTTGTTTACAAATTTTCGTTCAGAATCTGGTTTTGGTTGTGTGTTACGGTGATGTTAAAATACTGATAATATTCTTGTAACCTTGCCAAACAAAGTTGTTTGATTTTCAGCTTTTGAAGAACTTGTACACTTTGTGCCACAACCATGCAAAATGGGTTTTCTGTGCCATGAAAAGACGTGCTAATCACCTTAATTTATTATTGGCATAAACGTACAAGTAATTAGCATTATGAGGTTTAAATGCGGAACGTATCTTACGGGTATGTCACTCGCCTTATTCATTCAATGTGTTCCAACTTCATTTCTTACTTGGTGGTCTATAAAATACGCAACTCTAATGTGTGTATTTTATAAACAAATACTGCGTTCCTAGAAATACGTTTACCAGTTATTGTTGGAAGGAATTAATCCATCCTCATATTATGCTATAGTAAAACTACACTCTATAGGTTTGGTCAATTGTACCCGCCTAATACTTTTGTATAACAGAAGTTGTGAAAAAGAAAGGGAGAAAAGGCGCCACACATAAGAAAAACAAGAAAGTTCCAAGGTTGTGGGCGAAGAAAAAGATCAGACGATAACTCCGTACCTCATGCCCAGCAATGAAGTTTAGACTGCACCGTAACACAGCGGTGTCGCCCGCTAATATGGCAGCAGTCGGCCGAACTTCGGTAGCCTCAAGTTCCTCACTGCTAGCTGCGTCGAGGTCACTCCCAGGAATTGGTGCCGCGCGGACAAGGTAATCTGCACCAAATTAAAGAATGAAAAATTGTATTTTAGGTCATTCAAGCACAGGATCATACGTAATTATTGGCTGTACCCTCTTCCTAGTAGTCGTTTGACGTGAGAGGTACAAAACTCGGCCGCGGTGTTTGCCTTGGAGCCTTGATGTTTTGTTCTCTTTATTGGGAGCATGGATGGGAATCCAGATGAATTTTGATTAGACCAGAAGAGTCTGGGAAAGGGACGGCAAAGCAGCAGCCTTTCTCTGGACTTCCTTCGTCAGAACTGGCCTGCGCTGGACTTCTTTCGTCAGAATTGGCCTGCGCTGGACTTCCTTTGTGAGAACTCGGATTTCATAGAACTCGGATTTGTCACCCACCCGGGTCAAACGTACGGTATTCGTGAGGCTCAGAAGAAAGTGAAGGGGGTCGCACAAGCCATGCTGTTTGAATGGAAGCTCCTGGCCACCGCTCCTTTTGAATTTGCACAGAAGCGGAGGAAGGGTTAGTGGTCACTTGGCTGTGATTAACAAGACACGGATGATAGCTTTGATTGTTTCTAGCTCAGTACGTTCCCTCAGTTTTCAGGAACTGCTTGCCTTGTGCATCGTAGCGGTATGGGCTCCGACTGCAGGGCAACGAAGTAGCAGGTCAAGGTGGTGCTTCGTATCAGTGCAATCATCAAGACTATCATTGTAGCGAGCAGAAACACATATTGTGTATCCAATATACCTGTTATAACTGACTGCTGGCTTGGAGTGGGCTGGCTGCCAATGCGCGCGGGTGGAAGATCAGGATGAATGCACATGAGCACCGTGTCGGATGCGATGGAGTCTGATGCGAGAGGGGCACTTCTTGAGGGCAACGTTTGGGCTGCTAACGCTTGCCATGGTGGCTGCTCTGGCAAAGGCAGCGGATCATGTTGCAGGCAGTCATTGGCACAGAGGCAGTCATTGGCACCTAACAGTTCAGAGGATTTGCCATTCTTGGGACAATCTTTTGGTTTGAAAAAATGGTGACTTGCGTGGCTGTATGCTGCAACAGCGTTGGTTTTGGTGGCTCGAAGATGAGACATGCTTGTGCTACCGCTACCCAGTCCTCACTACGAATGAGAAGGAGTACATTATCATCCAAAACAGCAGCTTCAACAACTCCTGATAATGGGCCAACATATATCTTTAAAAATGCAGAATGGACAGGAACCACTGTGCTCCTATGACCACAGCAAGAGGGTGCTCAGTCCACAAGGTGACCATGCTTGCATGCACAAAGGCATTAGATATCAGCGCCAGTTTGATTCCCGAGTCAGGAAACGCTTCGCATTCACCCACTCCCACGTCGGTTGCGTCGAAGAAGGGGCAGGGCTGCTGCGAGCCATCAAACCTAATGGGTGCACTGTGCAGTGCTGGAGGCAGCTGTGCCCTGGGCGTCGTTGGAGGCGCTGATGATACTGCCGGAGGTAAGCAGCTTGTTCGAGTAGGGAATTTCGATGTCTAGTGCCCCGAGGCATGACATTGGTAGCAGACGGCTTGGAACAGGTCTTGGCCTCGACGAAAAGCAGGGGTTCCATACTGCGGGGAAATAGCTGCGTAAACGGCTTCTTGTTGATCAGTGGGCGGCTCAGAAATGCGCGCTCTAGGTGTACCTCGTGAAAGCGGTAGTGGCGACGGTTGTGGGTGAGGCTTTTGACGCTCCACAGAGCTAGAGGCACAAAATTGTTGCACCAGCTGCCTTACAAACCACCAGCTGGTGGCGGGCTTGCTTTGGCATGGAGATGTTGCGCGCTATTGTCGAGGCTGCTTCAGGTGGTGTTAAATAAGCTATCGGGGATGTCCGATTGGCCGGTATAGCGGTGAGGATGTGTTGTTTAAGCAGTCTCTGCATCAGGTAGCCTATCTTTTGAGCATCAGAAACCTTTACGGGGCAACGCTCAATGGTTCTCAACTTGGCAACGGCAGACTCGTGTAAGGTTTCGCCTGGGGCCTGAGGTTCCTTCATAAGCTTTTCTTGCCACGCGATAAGGGTCATGCCTGCGGAAAGTGTGTCCTTTAGGGATGCACTCCAAGTGGCCCAAGTGGCGTAATGGTTACTCAACGCGAGGTGCCAGTTCCGCGCCGTACCTTCGAGCTGGCTGAGAGTGGTCAGGCGTGTGGTAGCGTCGTCCCACGAAGCAAGCTACTCAACTCGTTGCACGTCATCAAGCCATAAGTTGACGCTATGGCTGTGCCAACCGTCAAACTACGGGATCAAAGACGACAGTTCTGGCAGTGTCGTCACCCTTATTTGCAGGGCAAGATAGCTGCTGGGACGAGAAGGCAAGACTCTGTAGCGTGGATGCGAATAGCGTTAAAGGCGCCACGGCCGGCGAGGCAGAACCCTTCGCTTCAAACGGGGGGCCAGCTTCAAGCTGCTGCCGAATGTCGGCCTCGAGTAGCTGAATAAGGTCGTCTTAGGGTCCGGTGTTTTCCCGCTGCCGCCATGGCAATTCTTCACTTATGAGGTCGATGCCTAAATGCGACATCTTCACTGGGTCGAGGAACTCCCGCGCAATTCCGGGCATGATATTCCGCCGAGGCGGCTGCGCGCAGGCGTTCACACACACAACACAATCTTCCCGGCACGTTCACCAGCAAGTTCACGCACACGCGCACAAGGAGGCGAGCGAGCGAGCGGCGGGAAACGTTCGGGCGAGGAAGACGAAATGGAGCACCGGCTGTCGAACGACGATGGCAGGCTTAGTTATCGTGGAGGCGAACTTTCGTGGCTCCACAGAGGCTCGGGCGTCGACGGCGCCAGATGTGAGGGCTAGGAGTGAGAGCTGGGGCGTTGAGGTGTCATTCCAAGGCGCATTGGACTTATCGAAAGGAAAGCGTTGATTAGAAGATTTAACGACAGGACTGACCACGCCCTAAGGTGGCAACAAAATACAGAACAAGCAAGCGCGTCCCAGGCCTCACATAGGCCTGGAGCTGCGTCGGCGTAATGCCAGAGAAGGTGTCGTTACGGATTAGTATTGATTATGGCACATGCAGGCGCTCACACCAGACAGTAGCACTGGCACCCAAGTGCCTTGGCATTGAGGACCAAGATGAAGTGTCAAGATGGGGGAAGGTGGATGGTGACTTCATAAAGGTAAAGTGTACCGCGGTTGTTCTGAAATGCAACCTAAGCATGGGTGTTGCGGACAAAACCGATATTCCGATAGGTCTGTACGGAACATCAGTACGATAAGAAATAGGCGCTCAGAGTAATAACACATTTCATTAACCTTGCTTGACAAATACATCAATGAATTACAAGCGTCAAGCTGACATTCGATTAGCCAGCAAGAGGGATCAAATTAATTTGGTAGAATTCACATTGAGTGTAACTGAAACCATTAAAAAACCCGCTACTACCGACCAGCCCGGAAAAGGCGGAAATCCGTCTTGATCTTCCCTTCAGCGTCGGAAAAGGCACATCTACACTATCCAGTGACCACAGTCTCACGTCCGGTATGACCAGCTTGGCTATTGGCCTCTGCTAGCAGTGAACGAAGAGCGATGCAAGCTTGAGAGATGTAACACAAAGTCTAAAAGCAAGTGCGAGACGGGAAATGTGCATCTTTGCACGAAAAACCTTTTCAACGCTTACTACTCAAATTAAGCTGTTTTTGTCATTGTAAAAGCATTTCCATTGTCGCTATTACTTTGCATCTTCAGATTTGTCCTTATAAGAGGAAGTAAATTGTTGGCTTACTTTTTTGTGTTATCGCTTTCCAACAACCACTAATCCCTGGGCCCATATATATCGGACACGTCGCCATCATTTATTTTTATTGAGCGGTTAGAATGTGGTCTTGTATTGTTATTTTGGCTTTACTGAGCTAATTTCACGGAAAACAAATCTTCCAATAAAAGAACTTCTGGCCAGAATGGGCTAAGGTGAAGATATCCTAGTTCAAAGTAAGCAAAAAAATGGGCGTGCGTGGGGCACGTAATGCGCATAAGGGACAAATTGTGTATCGCCAGTTTAACAGAGTGGCTCCCATTAGACCGTTAAAGGGACACTGAAGTGAATTTGTCAAGCTCCCGTTTTTGCTTGCACTGCGTAGACTGGTCAAATTAGCACACTTTTCATCGTTTATCCGGTTGAGAAATCGATAATTATTTTACAAAGCGCGAGAGAAGAAAAACTACCATGCGCGGTTTGCGGCGGCCGCACCAACTAAAGCTGTGACGTTAGGAGGAGCGGGCACCGTGATTGGACGATGCCCAAGGTGAGCAACCAAATAAGTTTCGGTGTCGGTTCTGTAAAACACAACCGGTGGCGTTGTTGGATGGGCATTCTCAATAACTCAGTAATCATCGTACCGCGCTTCTGCCATGTTGTCAGCTGTAAAAATGCATAAAGATAAGCCTGCCAGGACGGCTTGGAATCGTAGCATTCACTAGCCGAGACCTACGCAGTACATGAACGCCCTCCGCATACCCGCAGACGCCCAAATGTCATGCGTTTTCCCCCATATTTCGAGCTTGCCTCCCTCATGCCTGTATCGTAAAAAGCGTGTTCGCACCAGGCCAAGGGTCTGTTTATTCTGGCCTGTCCCCACTGCCTGCAAGCAGTCGGTGCTTATGGCAACAGCACGCCAACGCGAACTCGCTAGCGCGCCAGTGCCAGCCTGCGCGCGTTCTGTGAACTAGTTCGTAGAGCCATGAACGTTGCGGCCCCAAAAAAGGTGAACTCAACGTAGAAAACATCGGCGGAAAACGAAAAAGTTAACTTACAAAAAAAAAAGCACGTACCCGCGGGGATTCGAACTCGTGACTTGCAAAATACTTGCAGTGACATACCTAGCACCCCAGGCCACTCGGCCACGGGCCGGGCTCTGCTGACCTTGGTAATATAGGGTATATATTGTACAGCCAGTTTACACTTTTATTTAGTTTTGGCATTTCAAGCAGCTTAGGTGACTATTTGTTGCATAGCGCTCGTGCAGTAAGCGTCGCCCGAGTTTCTACAATAGCTCACGTCTAGCAATTGCATTTCGTAGACGGAAAAGCGTTCGAAGATGCGTAGTCGTGCTGCTGACCGCTGTGCTTGTTCGCCCAGCGCAAAAAAGTTCTTCCCGCACCCTAGTTTTACGCCGTACGGTAAAAATATCAGTTGATTTTATTTCCTTAGTACCTATATTGACTTCGCTTTCTCTTCTCCCGCCTACAAGAGGCCTTATATTTTCCTACTGGCGTACCAGTCAGCGAAGCGTCGCATGTGCGCTTGTGCAGCGCTTGTGTGAAGCGACCTTGACTTGGAGCTAGATACAGTGTACAAACTAACCAAGTAAAGAAAGGCAGATTCTTCCATACACAAACGTGTCCTGGCTTCGTTTCAACTGAGCGAACGAATTGCAACGACCCTTCGGCGGCCGGCGGACGAAACGCTGGGCCGACTGGCTCTGTCTGCAGCCCGGGGAGCCGTGCAGTAGCGCAGCCAATTGCGAGCTCGGCTCCTCTCGACGTCACACGAAAACGCCGCAGAAAATGGGCGAGCGTAAAGAGAGGAGGACAGCATTTTCGAATTAATTTTTCTACTAAATAAAATCGCGTAAACGCGCCTAGGGTGGTCGAAACATGGCCTGGGGACTCCGGACTACAATTTTTGCAAGTAATCCCGCAATGTTTACATATCACTTCAGTGTCCCTTTACTTCAATAGGGGTCGGCCGAGGAGTCGATGGAGAGATGAGATGGGAAAATTCGGGAGGAAAGCATGGACTCTACGAGCACTCGCCAGGAGTATACCTGAGGGCAGCGGGCACAAACTCTTCTGGAGACGTGGCTGGAGATTTTTGGGAAAGGCATTCGTCCTGCAGTGGACACAACCACGCTGATGTTGTTGTTGATTATGATGATGACAAAGAAAACCACGGGCTTTGCGAGAACATAAGCACATTAAAGAGAAACATAGGCACATATGGCTATTTCCGGCTAATTAAATGAAGCAAAAAGCCCTGGTCAAGCGACTTACCGGGAACATCAATGGCGAAGCGCACATTTTCCATGAGATACCTGTTAACCCGACACAGGAAAGAACCGTTCACTGCATCTTCAGCATCCTGTGCAGTCAGCATGAAGGAGCGTCCTTTCAAGGTCAACAGTGAGTGTTGAAGCTCCATTGGGATCACGCGGAAGTGCAGGGTTCTGATCTTTCTTGGGTCATTGCGAGTAAATCCAATCTGAAATAAGGCCCATCTTTTATAAAAATCAATTTGGACTATTGGGATAGCGACATTATGAGTTTATAAACTGTAATCACAAGCTTTCAGGATAACCTAGCTGCAAAGCAGGAACGCGGCCCCGAGAAAGGCTTACGCAGCGGCTACACTGGATTTCTTTCACTACAATGAAAACACTACAATAAAAAACAAAGGTGTAAAATGGTTGCGGATGTAATTTCAGTTTGGTGCCTTATATTTAGCCTAATAGGTGTTAAGAGGAAAGCCTCAGTGGTCCCACTCCGTGATTAAGCACCGCTGTTCTTGTTGGCTCGTCAAGAAAATTTAAACAGTAAACAAATGTAAAACAAACGCGCGCTGTCATAGGATATGAGCACTGGGTCTGCACAGTAGCATCCCGGTACGCTAGCAAATGTGCTATGTTCACACCTCGCGAGCATAGAACAAAAGTGTTTGTCACTGTTGATTCATTTTTAGTGGCAAATAACAACGCAGCCTCAATTGCATTGCCTATTGCGTTAGCTGAAAACTTCCAAACAGCCACGGTCCAGTTCCTCTCCCGTCGCCTTTCGCGCTCGCTAGCGTTACCACGTGCTGCCATCCGGAGTACTGTCCGACTTGCAGCGCCGCTTCACGGAAACTATGCGGCACAATCTACAGGGTTTGTGCAACCATTGCAAGGGCCTTTGCGTCGCGCAGTTCCTCCGGTGTTCCGGGGTGTGGTGTGCGCCAACGTATACGCCTAGAGCATCTTAGTGCGGGAGGGTGCCCGTATAAGATTTGTGCGGTCAGTTTCCAGACGCCGCCGTGAGGACGTCGCTACGCTACCATAAAGCCGTGCAGAAAAGCTCCCTCTACAGCCACGCCACCACTGCTGGTGCTGGCGGCGCTGCGCCAAGCTTTGGCGGCTGCGCTGCACACGCGGATGCCCATCGGCCGATTGAGGAACAGCGTGGGAGTCCGGTGTGCAGTTCCGCGCGGCGTGTTTTCGTGTGCGTCTAAGGTTTCGTGTATGCTGCCGTTTACCTTATGTGCGTTTGCGTAGCGGAACGATGGAGCGTTGCGCGCCTGGCTGCATGAAAAGCAAAGTACAAAGAAAATATTTTTAAGATGTCCAACGACGACTGAAGGTACTTTTGCGCATTGTTCGCGACACTCATCTATGCAAGGACGCGTTCAGAGCTGAGAATGGACACCTTCTTGAGTGCCGCGTTCCCTGGAACGAAATACATACTTGCTATAGAGTTCTATTTCTTTTAAAGATTAGGTCGACTGCCGGAGCTAGAATACAGCTAACACAAATCATTTCTTTGCGAAAGAACCGGGTTAATTCATTCGCGCTTTGACTTGGCGCATTGGTCGCGTTTTACGCCAGTCATATTTATAAATAAAAATAAAAACTAACCCTTTCTCGGTCTTTGAGAATAAATATAGTTAATGCCAAGTTCACGTAAATGCGCGGATTTTTCGAGAAACGAGGTGACAAATAATGTCGCTAAGCATTATGTCATAAATTGACTATAAAATGCGTATTGGGTTTTGTGAAGATTGAACGCGAAAGAAGGAGCCCCGACGCTTGTGGATCTGCACCCCGCATGGCGGCTGATCCGCGGCTGTGCAACTCCTGCATGCCCGACGGGCGGCTTTCTCTTAGGAATACGGATTACAAAATCGCGGTTGATCTCGCAACCCTCACTTTTTGTTGCGAGCTATATAGAGCTACTGAAAATAGTCCGAAGTCTTGCCTGCTGCTCCCCAATGGAAAGCCGTCCACGCGACAGACAATGCGGGCGGCGTTCCACATACACACTTGAAGTTTGAAGCCGGAATCGGGAGCTGTGAGGGGCCGTGCACTCGCTTTGCAAAATTCACAAAACTGCAATCTTGAAACAATAAATTTGTAGAATAGTGATTGCCACGTCACACCCGAATGTGACTGCACGTGATCAGAACGCGTGCACATCAGGGCACAGAAACCTGGTCCCTTGCAAGCTGTGGCGTGTGGCAATGTGTTTTATGTTTATCGCCCCAAAGTTCTCTCTTAGGTGTGAATGTAAATTGCGTTCGCGTGCCCCACGTACACACTCGTCACATTTCCGGGACGCGATTTCAAAAGTCGAAGCCCATTTCTCTGCACAATGAAGGCTCAGTATTTCATGTTCCGTGCTAAGTAAAGATCACCATAGGCATGGCAGGAGATTGCAGACCAGACTCCGGACAAATTGACCTCGCTTTGCGACATCTCCTCCCGGAAACTTCTGAAGCCGGGTGCGCATTTTTAATGCAGCGGTATGCGGTAAGCGACAGCTATTTTACAGGGAACAGAAGCACGCGCGTGTTTAGCACAGCGGATTTAAATGCTGGCCGCTTGTCGGCGTTACTCGTGTTCGTCAACGAACATAGCCTGCGTGTTTTACTCTTGACAGAGAAAACGACTTGTACATCGTAGCGGCATCCGACGTTTGTAAGCTTCTGTGCTATCTTGTGCGTGGATTACATGGCAACCCGTATTCCAATAAACAACTAGTTGTGATGCAGCCCTTGTCTTGAACCTCTTCCTTTTTATCCTCTCGGTTTGAAACATTTCTTCTTCTTGAAACATTTTAAATCAGTTTTGTGGAATTTCGTCAGGCTACAAAAATCATGGGGCAGTAGCATGCCTGCTGGACCGGAGCGCGTTTACGCGTACATCCGAGGTATTTTTGAGACCGATCGTCATGGGAAGTCTCCGAAAAGATGTTTTGGACTCCTTAGGGTGGAATAAGCAGTTAGCTTTATCCACACGGTGAAAGGTGCTTGTATAGGACGCCAGAACGGAGACATAAAGATGCGCTTCCTCGAAAAACCGCCTCGGCATGATTTTGGGGCGTCTTTTAAAGAAACAAATCAGTTGCCGTCGCACCGTATCTAGTTTTTCCCGTTCCGACGCATGGGGTGCGTTCACAATGCGAACAAATGATTCGGCGTTGTCCAACCCATTCTCCGCTGAAGGAGGGCACAGCTGGTTCCCGCGAGAGGCAGCCAGCATGGGAATGCTCTTGGGCGGACTTTTCCACGACGGTGATGTCGTATTCTTCGCCCCATCGTGCTAGGCGTCAAGTCGGGTCCTTTCGACTCATCAGCCAGCAAAGTGAGTGAAGGTCACATTTGAGCACACAAACACGACGGCCAGCACTCCCTTGTAGTTTGCTAGGAAGAGGCTTTTAAAGGTGACATCTTTCCGCGTGTGTAGACTATCATCATTTTGACACCGTCTTGCCGTTGCAAGAGAACTGCTCCCAGGTCAACGTTACTGGCTTCGGTGTAGAGAGTGGTCCCGGTGTTTGTGTGGAAATGGGCGAAGGCGGGTCGCTTGTGCAACCATTTCAGGGGAGTGCCGAATGCCCTCTGCTTCTGTTTAGTCCAGAGTGACCGCACATGATCTCGCGTAACCGGTAACGGAGGAACTGCTATGTGGGCACTCTTCTCAACAAATCCTGGCAATATGAACATAGTCCAAAGCATAAGTCTAATGGCTTTCTGGTTGGGTGGCGTTGAGAATTCGGAAACCGCTTCAACGTTCTCAGTATCGCGGACGAACCCTAGCGCTGCTGACCACTTGGCCAATGAACAGCAGTTGCCCGAGCTCAAAATACCAATTATTGTGTTTATTGTGACAATTATTGTGGCGCCAATTATTGTGGCGCCAAATGGCAATTATTGTGGCGCCAATTCTGGTCTCTTCCTGCCTACTTGCCCACGGGTTTTCACGGCATTGGAATGTCGCTAAGGCGACATACAAGAGATCCGTTGGTCCGTTTGCTGTGATCTTGTGGGCCGAACTACCCAAGCACGCAGAGAGAGCAAGACCCGATTTTTCAAACAGTTGCTTTCACCTCTATCTACCAATAAAAAATAGCTCTAATCCACGCTGTGAAAGTAGTTTGAAAGCAAAGCTTTAAACGACACCGACAATTGTCAATGCGATGTCACTTGAAATCAGACACGTGGCTCTACAAAGACTTAAACAACAGACTCTGCTAGCCATTGCTTGGAATTTACGGGAGTGGCGTCCCAAACGCAGCAGCGTCAGCCACAGCCGAGCGTTGGCAGACCAGAACAAAAAAGAGGATCGTCCTTCGAAGGGTGAGACAGCGGAACCTAACCACCTTGATGTGCTACCTCGGGGCTGCACCACCGCGCGACACTAACGTAGACACTGAAACAATTCGGCATGTGAGCTTAGTGATTCCAGTTTAAACCAATTTGAACTAGTTGTTTAAGTGTGTTTGAGAATAGTGACAAAGCTGAAGGAACTTTTATTATCGCTATTTATCATGAGCCGTTGCTCCTTCCGCCTTTTCTAATTCCTGGTAAAACAAAACCGAATTGGTATTTATCAATATAGAAAACAGAGTCCAATTCGTGGCAAGCAGTGCGCAAAAGGTAGCGTTTCGCAAACGGCTGGATGTCTGTATGTGGTTTGTACATTTTGTTTTCCGGACCTTCAAACCAATCCTCAACGTTTATTGATTGATTGTAGGGTTTAAGCGGCGAAGCAACGCAGGTTATGAGGCGCGCCGTTGTGGAGGGCTACGGATTAATTTTGACCTCCTGGGGATCTTTATCGTGCGCCGTCAGAAAATGCAGCCGCCGCTGCAGGGAATCGAATCCGTGACCTCGTGGTAAGCAGCGCGATGCTTTAGCCACGGAGCCACCGCGGTGGGTCCAATCCTACACGTATCTTTGCCGTACGATGACTTAATAGAGAGTTTTAGCAGTCCGTCCGTTCCGGCGCGTACGTAGCTATCGTGTTGACCGAGACCCGTCTGGGCACTTCGGCAATCGTCACGATAGGGGGATTAGCTCCGCCGGCCTCTCTTGGTCATGTGCGTGCCTCCTCGCCCATCCTCTTTGAGCTTCCGCGCGCGCAGGCGCAGACCGGTCCCGGTTAACCCGGTAACAACGTAACGAACGGAAGGGACGGACTGCTAAAACTCTCTAATGCTGTGCTGTCCGGGTTACACCGGAGGTGCTGTCGAAAAAGTTAATAAAACCGTGCGAAGGAAGCGCGGAATGGACGCGAAGGCGCGCCAAAACAGCCCCAACACACCGTCGCTAAAGCAGACGACAAAGCCGTACCGGCGACGTGACCGCAGGCGAGCTGCACCTCTGCGCTGGAGACGCTGGGTAAATTCGCCGCGCCATCTACAGTGTGTTATGTGACTGAAACTCTGTGCCCCTCCCCCTACCCCCTCCTCCCCGGCAATGGGAGTTTATAGTCCCGCACGCCACGAAAGAAACGCTGGCAGGAAAAGGTAGCAATCGTTGCTTTCAAATACTGGCCGCTGTGGCGTGAGGCCGCATTTTTGGCAAACGGAGGCTTTCGCTTTCGCACGTGGTAGGGCGCGTGTTCCTGTACGTAAGTCGACAATTACAATACTCCAGCATTTCTTGTAGCCTTGTAAAATATATGAACATTTGTAATAGTTCTCTATGTGCATATTTTATTATGCCATAAAAATTCACGGGAATTACTTTTATGTTATCGTGATTGTACCATGCTTTCAAACCTGGGAGCACCTGCCAGCGCCGTTTAGAAACTGCAGCGTAATTGGGACACTGCTGCAAAAACCGGGTGACCCCTGTACAGGCTACGGCGTATCGGAAGCGGTTAAATGGGCGCCAACGTTTATATGCTCCGTGCCGCACCAATATTTCAAACACAAAACAGAGGCTCTTACATTCATGTGGCGGCATCACATCATGTTCGGCTTTTGTAACGGCGACAGCATTAGTTCAACAGTTTAGACAAAATGTGGCGTCGGCCCGAACATGACCGACTAGTGGTAAAGAAAATGACCTGCGGGTAAACAACTAGACAGGTTAGAGAATACTTGGAGCGACTTCACATTTATGAAGATAGCTCCATCAGCAAAGTGGTTTAATAAACTCCGAAGAAAATTGGCAAATGGGATCTTTTGCAAATGGGATCGTAGGGCATCCAGAAGACGAGGCGGGCTTGTATCTCTAACATTTCGCTAACCATGGCTTCAAGACTGATTAATAGATATTAAAAAAAATGGGTTGTGCTTTCCATATATATTTATGGGCTAGGGGTATAGAAAGTTCCATTATAAATAATGATTAAGGTAAAAAGGGGTAATTAGATAATGCTATGAAATTACACATGCAGCAGTTAGGTGGACAGCAAGGCCGGTTCCCCGTTGTAGAGTATGTGCAGGGCTATGGAAGACCATTTACCGAACTTCGCATGCATATAACTGAGAAGAGTGTTGTATAGCAGTGCGTAAGTGTTTATTCCGAGTTTAATATAACCTTATTTTACTATGAGCAACCAAATTCCTTGGCTTTTTGACCATTTAGTTTGTGCTTGTGAGTGTTTTGCTAAACAGAGCGAATTTCCTTTTCCTTTATTTGTATAAGTTTTGTTTTCTGGTTTTCGCCATTTTCTTCGTTTAAGATGCTACAAGGATAAATTTGTTGACTCAGTCAGGTATGCATTGCCGCGCTAATGCTGTGGTACATCTTTGGAGCTTTTTTTGAATTCTTTTGTGGTTGCACTTTTGCTGCGGGTTTTTTTGTAACTTTCTGTTCGCCACGTCACTAGGGTTTATACAAGACGTGTCACATCATTATCATATCCCGGCTTTGGCCAATTAAAGTTATTCTGTCTGTCTGTTTTTGTATACAGTAATCCCTCGTTATAACGAAGTCAGCGGGACGGCTAAAAATGTTGTTATAAGCGGTATTTCGATATAAGAGACAACTCGAGAGAAGCTAAAGTATTTAAAAATTAATTCCGCTACAACTACAAGAAATGAAAGCACAATTTATTCAGTGGAGAAATATTTTTTTCAGGTGCAAAAAAGGCAGTGAGCTTAGGCTGTTTCATGTTTTTGCAGGGCGCGAGCAACGCCTTCTCCAATTTGACCAAACAGTGACTGCCGTCCCAACGCCTTTCAGAAGCTGCGGGACGGGGCAGACCACTGCAGTTTTGCCTCGAAGTGGAACTTGAGAGGGTAACGAAAGAAAGAAGCAAATATCCTATATCCAATAGGCAATTGAATAGCAATGCCGGTACACTTACTGCGTGTGAAGGAGTGCTTAGGTGCCTTGGAAGATTTTTCTTATTTTAATGCTAGGGAACAATTGAAATACCCCTTTTCTACAACTTGCATGAACGTATTCCGTGCAATGGGTTATCATGATTGCAGTGTCCACTCACATGCACCCACGCGAGCGAGCGCACACACGTACGCGTGCTCTCACACACACACACGCACGCACGCGCACACGCACACGTATAGACACAGACACAGGGAGCTAAGAAATTACAGCACTCGCTCCACACAGACTCTCTATAGTTGATTTGCTAAAATTATTTCAAAGTAACAACAGAGCATTGCGGTATTCGACACAACAAAATTTGTCGGCTTGCAGGCAGGAGACTGACTTGTTATGCATCTTGACTAACGCCTCCATTGGACGCGCGCACATTGTATCCTAGAAAACCTTGCATAAATATTCGTTTCCACAAATTGCGTTTCTGGGAATACACACATGATGAATAGATTATTACACTTAGTTTTGCTGTATAGAAGAAATTAACATGAATGGCGAATTATACTCTTGAACACAAGGTAAATAAATCTTTTTTTAGAGCCAGACGTTGCAACATAAAAAATCCACACATATAACACCAACATCATATCAGCCAAAGAGAAAAATACACTATTTCCACTTGCAAACCTGGAAGAGTTTCAACTGTAGGATGATGCAACCCCAATAGTCAAGTCTTCCAGTCATAAGTGTAATATTTGGCGATGGAGGCTGGAATTCCGGAGCATCTCTTGCACCAGTCGAGATGTCGTTCTCAGCTTCTACTCGCATAACAGCGCCACCTGTGCGGAATAAATGGTTCCGTTGGCAGTGCTTTCGTAAGCTCCAAGTGTTCTCCCTGTGGAAGTGCATTTCCGCGAACGCTCGTCATTCGCCTTGAAATACACAAATTCTTTAGACGCCTAAGGTGCCGTAAGGTGTTCGTCTTTGCAATTAACAAGGAATACCTTGTGGTCGGTGCGCTAATTGCCGTATTTTCGCGCATAAAAAGCGATCTCATGAGTGTTGATAATATGACTGGTGTTTCTCGACATTGGTACTTGCGCTTTTTTAAAGAATACAGTACATAAGAACGCGGTTATCGTTTAGAGAAATTAGGCACTTTACTCCCTAGGTTTTGTACGTGGCTTGTGTAGCATTTCTACCCAATTCCTCTTCTATGTGAACAACCACAAATAAGAAGTGTAGGTTACAATTGAGGAGTGTTTGGTTCAAAAACGAGAAATGACAGGCGAAAATCAGAAACTATTCATAAAAAACCGGAGGAAGGGAATAAGCTCAGGCCGTTCTGGCGAATCTTAATTACACTTTAATTCAGAAAGGAGTACACACTACTATAACTTGTGATCTTGCACGGATACACTGTGGAGATATACCATACAGTATACCATTGATTTTCACTACTATTTGAGATGGCGATGTGACCGTTAACTGGTTTAAAGCAAAAAATAGTGATGTCAAATTGTTTTGCCTCGTGCTCTCGCGTTACGCTCGTATAAAATAAGTAAGGCATTATTGCGGGGTTTTCTTCAGTAGCCGTAGTACAGAAATCTGTGACTCCCTTAAATTTATGTTTATCTCTTTTCGACCGAGTAAAGCATACATGTTCATTTTCAAAACACACCTAAATTATTTTTCTATCCGACATAGTTGAGTCTGAGATCGGCCAATAAACATTGAGTATGAATTGTCCTGGAATTGGTATTCCCAAAAAACCAAATTTGGTTTTATGAAGTGCTGTTTGCCTAAACGTTTTTGGAGCAAATAGCAAATACCAAAACTATGTCGCCGAAATCTACGTTTCTTAGATGTTGGTATCACACGATATATTTTGGAATTTACGGCTTCCGAAAGGCCAGATTTAGTCCGAACACATTTTGTAATTTCCCCAAAAAAGAATACTTCAGCTTTCAATATACAATGCACCAAAAGCCCTTTCTCTATTTTTGCATTTAGCGTGAACACCGTATTTGCACCATTCTAGCACACCACTCATTCTAAAACGCCGACAAGTTTACTATGAAAACACCAAAAAGCAGGTTGCGCTGATTATACCCCGCACGTGTAAACCCATGACACCTTGTAGCTGGCTCAAGACATTTTATTTGAAGCACAAAACGTAGGCAGAAAGAACCGCTGGTGTTTCATGAACTTCTTATCTAGCTGCTGCAGGATTCAAAACATGAGCAGGGAACATGCCAAGCGTTTGGTTTTTCAAGTGTTTTCGTAATTTGCTACGTGACAGGCTCCTCAATTTAGTGCTTTCTGAATTCCGCCATGTATTGAAGTTTTGAAAAACATTCATGCTCAGTTACGGTGAACGCTTGTATGAAAATATGGCTTTTTTTGTTGGCGCCAATCGCGCATAAAGTCTCCAGGACGAATCGTGTGTGTGACTGATGTCATTCGGGTCTCCTCGATATCTGCAAGGAAAATTACCTTTCACTTCAAGGACGCTTTAAAGTGGTGCTTCTTCGAGATAATAACAGCTGAACTAAAGTGCAAATTGCAGGGCAGCAACGCGTGGAACAGTTGTATAATACGTCCATTGTGGATTGCACGGGCCAAAATTCATCGAAGAGATTTCAAAAGCTTGTTTGGGTTAAGTTGAGCTGTATTCCGCAATTAGTGGTCATGACGATGCTTTTAAAAGGGTTAAAGACGATTTCGTTGCTCAGCCCTGTTGTAACGAGCACACAAGTATGAAGGCTATTTCTAGTGAAAAAATGTCGCGCTTCAAAAGTTTGCAAACAGCGTAGTATTCTGCAGAAAGAATTGGTTGCCATAGTTACATAAATTAAAATGTCAAAGCACATAATAACAAGTCAATGTATTTTCAGGGCAATCTTCTTACGGAAAAGCCGTACGCACACTCTTAAAAATTGCCGTACGTTGGCTTCACCACAATGCTCCAGAAGGGCCATTCAGCGTGGCCAAATGTACTCATCTGGCGAATGACGAGGTCAAGCATGCGATTACAATAAAAATGGTTTCTTCGCTGTCACAACAGCGAAAGGAGTGCATAGGCGCTGTTGTCACAGGGCATGAACTGTATTTTCAATAATCGCATGATTGACCTCGTCATTCGCCATATTCGCACACCTGGTTAAGCTGATTGGTAGTTCTGCATCGTTGTAGTGAAGCCCGCCTGCAGCGATCTTGAAGGGTGTAGTGTGTTTATGAACCTAGCCTTTGATAAATACAGCAACATTGCGAGACCACGGGAGGAGGCTTTGTCGACGGAATTTTATTACCGATCCACAGCCAAGCCAGAACAAACCGAACACTCTGATGATGATCGTTGCCGCCTGCGGAACAAAGATGAAGGGGACCAGTTCTGGCTGAGCAATAATGAGGCCTATACGTGCAGAGAAGCGGGGTCAAGTTCGAGCAGATACTCATAATGTGTACAAAATATCTACCGATCCTCTACTTTGACCGTATTTCAAGCATTTGTGCAATATGCACTGATGCTGGCAATATGGCAAGCTTGCAGCTGTGCCGCAATGCCGTTCCCGCACCCATTTATCCCAATAATGCCAGTTAGTACAGACCGCAGTCGCTAAGAGAGAAATTCAAGAAATTGCTTTCTAGTGCAGCTGCCAGGGCCACGGTGTCTTGTCTTTATAATTACCGAGTGTTTTCAAGCTGTTTAGGCACTAGTACTGTTGTTACCCATGGACATCCAAAGGAACCCTTTTCATCAAATGGACGAAATCGTCGCAGAACTCGAAAAAATTAGCTCTGGACAAAACAGACTCATAACCAATTTTGAAGAACGGATGAAGCAGCTCCTAAACACAGGAAAAAAAAACGTTGTCGGATCTGGGGAAGCGCAAGACTAACTTAGAATGCCATTTCCCCCACGAAATAACCCCGCCTAGTTTTACGCCGACACTACCGCAAACCAGCCACTTAGTTTCTGAACATTAAAATTGTCTGGGTGACGCAGAAAAACGGTCAAGCCACTATACCTTAATCTTCTATAACCTTTCAGAACATGCCGCCAAAGATAAATATAGTCAAATAGAACAACGTGTCGTTAAACACTGTCGTTAACCCCTGAGAATAAAAATTTACGCGGAGAAAATAGATGGAGCCCGTCGCCTCGAGTGCCACACAACTGACCGCTGGCTCCCGAGGATTGCGAGGTAGACGCTCTACAAAACCAAATAAAACGAGCTTGTAAATGCTCGAAAGTTACATGGAAGTGATTCCAGCAATGGTGAAGGTTTTTTCCTTCCGGTTCGCACTGCCCGCCTTTATTTATTTGCTTTCGCCACCACAGCCAGTGCGGTTTTCACAAATGATTCTCTTGCGAAACACAACTGGAAATATTTCTTCACGACCTGCATGCTAAACTTGACAACAACTTACAAAAGGACGGAATCATTCTAGATCACACAAAACTACTCGACACAGTGCGCCACCAACGATTACTCTGAAATCACCCAGTTTAACTTATACCCAACTCTACTAACATTGAGCGAAGCGTTTCTCACTAATTGTTTTAAATTTGTTTTTCCAGATAACCGTTCGGAATTTCCGCATGTCAAAAGCAAATGTTCCGAGTGTATCAAAGCAACATCAGGTGCACATTAAGCTTCGGGTGTAGGCTCCCTTGTATTTCAAATATACCTTAAAGGGACACTGAAGTGAATTTGTCAAGCTCCCTGTTTTGCTTGCACTGCGTGTACTGACTCAAATTAACACATTTTTCTTCGTTTGTACCTGTTGATACGTCGGTAGCTATTTGATAAAGCACAAAAGAAGAAAAACTACCATGCGAGGTCTCCGGAGGCCGCACAAACTAATGGCTGTCACGTCGGGAGGAGGTGCACCGGGATTGGTGGTGAGATGTTTGAGTGGCGCCCCCTGACTGTGACGTCGGCTTAGGGACTCGCTCCGCTGTCGTCTGCTACACACCGCTTGAGAGGGGCAGCAGTGCCTGTGCTAGAAATCGCCCGCTCTGATAGCTTCGTGCATTAAAAGCCATTCAACACTCAAAAGCCACTCGGCCATTCAACAGTATGGTGGCGGACTTCTTGGTCTTGTTAAGGACTATTGTACCAGCCAAGTCGGGATGCACAAAGATGCGGTGGTCAGAAGACCGAGGCGGGACCGGTCGCAGGTGCTGCATGCAGTCCTGTAGGCGTTGGAGGTACTCAAGCGGCTGGGGCGAGGAGGCCGAAGGGACGAACAAGTCCCCAGGAAGCCGCAGGGGTGCGCCGTAGACAAGTTCAGCAGTTGAACAGCCGAGGTCGCGACGAAGGACGGCTCGCAGGCCAAGAAGCACTACGGGAAGGTGATCGGCCCAGTTTTGTCGATCCAGACGCGCAGTGAGAGCACTTTTTAGCTGGCGATGGAGCCGCTCAACGATGCCGTTGGCACATGGATGGTACGCCGTGGTATGGCAGTGTTTTGTGCCAAGCAAGCGGCTGAGGGAAGTAAACAGAGTACATTCAAACTGCCTGCCTCGATCCGTGGTAACAATGCCGGGGCATCCGAAACGGCAAACCCATGCCGAAACGAAGGCTTTTGCGACCGTTTCTCCCGTGATGTCCGGAATCGGTACCGCTTCGGGCCAACGGGTGAAGCGGTTAATCATTGTCAGAATGTAGCGGCAATCACGAGAGGGAGGAAATGGCCCGACCAAATCCAGATGCACGTGGTCAAAGCGACAGCTAGGCGGCAAAAAAGGCTGCGCGGGAGTCTTCGTGTGGCGGGTCACCTTGGCTGTCTGACAAGCGAGGCACGAACGGGCCCACTGGCGGAAATCCGCATTGATGCTCGGCCAGACGTACCGCTGTGTAACGAGGTGCTGAGTGGCTCGGATGCTGGGGTGGCAGATGTCGTGGAGCGAGTGAAAAACAGCACGACGAAAGGCAGCCGGAACGAAGGGTCGAGGCGCCGCCGCTGACATGTCACACCACAGTGAGCCAGGAACGAACGGATGAGGCATAAGTTGTAGACGGAGGGAACCCGGGTGGTCCCGGAGTGCTTTCAGCTCAGGGTCTTCAATTTGCGCCTGAGCTAGGCATTCCCAGTCCACAGCAGATGCAGCACTGCCGATGGAGGTAATGCGTGAAAGTGCGTCAGCAGCCTCGTTGTGGGTACCTTTGAAGTGCCGAATGTTCATCGTGAATTCCGAAATATAGGCGAGCTGACGGAGCTCCCGTGAGACGTATTTGGAGGAGTTCGTACGGAAAACGTACGCCAGAGGCTTATGGTCCGTGAGAACGTGAAAGGGCTGGCCCTCCAAAAAGTGCCGGAAGTGCTCGATGGTGGCGTAAATGGCGAGGAGCTCACGACCAAAAGCGCTGTAGCGCGTCTCGGCAGGTTGGAGCTTCCGAGAGAAGAAGCCCAGCGGGTGCCACTCGGGGTCGATTCTCTGCTGGAGAACAGCGCCAATTGCAACGCTGGAAGCATCCATCATGATGCGAGTGGGGACGTCGATTCTAGGGTGGATGAAAAGCACCGAATCGGCGACGGCTTGTTTAGCAGCGGTGAAAGCCGACTGAGCTTCGGGAGACCAGGAAATCGCGGATGAGGAGCTCTTGGTTGTGCGCAGAAGCTGAGTCAGTGGATGCAGAAGTTCGGCACAGAATACTATGCTTGAGCCGCTGGTACGGAGCATCGTTCAAAGGTGCACCGATGACGTCTGGCACTTCATCAGCCAACTCAGGAGGCAGATTGCAAAGCAAGTGGCGAAACCTAGTAGTCTCCGAGGTGACGCGGTGCAGATCGAAGACGGCTTCGACCTGGGCGAACCAAACGTGTGGGTTCTTGCGCACGAAAGTGGGTAGACGGAGCTGTGAGACTGCGACGTCCGGCGGCTGCGAGGAAGCGTCCGGCAAGCGAGGGCCCGATGGCGCGAGGTTGCTTGGGTCGGTCATGTCTTAGTCCGGAGTCACCACTGTCGGGAACCGCGGGGTAGCAGTGCAGCGCAAGAGAGAGAGTACCAGCGTGGCAGGCTTTTGGAATCGAACTGCCAGTGCGTGCTCATGCACCAAGCACGCACAGCTCGTCTCTTTATTGTCGTCGTCTTTAATAGCCAGCACCTTGGCGCCGGATAAGAGCGCTGACAAAAGGGCACTACATGCTCAATAAATCTCCATAATGGTTAGAAGCTTGGTATAGAACCACGCCGCGCGTAGACACACAGTTGGTTATTTGGAACTCAACAGTTTTTGAAGCCCATAGTGCATGTCAGCATAATTTCGTGCCATAACAAAGTAAAGTGTTGGATACAGTGAAGTGAAGCGATACAGTACTTTAGAGCGTTACGCAAAGTTGCAAAAAACTGTTTTACATTACATATGATTACGGGGAATAGTAATGCCTTCTGCCAGAACCGACAGCCTCGAAGAGTCGGAATTTGTTTTGGGCATGTAATTACACTGTTGTCGGTTACTAGCAGCTGGCTGTTCTCTTTGTTCGAAAGATTGCTTAATACAGAAGCGGACACCTAGCTCCGGCTCTTCGCGCTCCGCACAGTACCCCCTTCGCAAGGAATGGGGTGACGCCGGTAATGTTTGTTCCACAACGGAATTCAAAACATTATTTTTACTTATGCCTTGAGGTAGTGTATGAGACTGTAATCTTGTTATGATAAAAAGTAGCGCACACGCAAAATCTGGTGCAAACAAACATCAAAAGTCAACCGAGCGCGAACATACAGCAGGGAGATCGAGCTCAAGCGAAGCAGACGACAAATGCGCGAATCCCTAAGCCGACGTCAGGAAGGCACGATTCGCAGCGCCGCCCGTGGTCGCTCTCACCACCAATTGGACTATGTCCAAGATTAGCATTCAAACAAGTTTCGGTTTTGGTTCTGCAAAACAACATGCTTGACATCCGACGTTATCGTTGAATGTGCTTTCTAGACATCTCAATATTCGCCATACCGCGCTTCTGCAATGTCTAAGATAAGCCTCCTGTGATGTAGTGCCGGTGGACGAAGAGGAAGAGGAGACCGAGCGCGCAGCTGCAACGAGTGCGTGCAGAAATATCGAACCAGGCCGGTGATCAGGGGACGCCTGTGACGCGCTGGGCTTGAGAGCGCGGCCCTGTGATCGTTTCGGGGAAGACCCGGAGCGCAACCGCTGCTGTTCCCGAGAGCCGTCCGCCGCTGATCCCGGCAACCCGTGGGCTGGCCCTGGAGCTGGTGACGCGCTGGGGGAGAGAGCGCGGGTCCGGATTCACCTGGAGGTGGAACCCTCCGCTCACACCCGCTCCTACGCCCTCGAGCCGTGACTCATCGGAAAGGTCGACGATGCCTGCCCGACGTCCCGCGGCTGGTTACGACGAGGCCTAGAACCGGTCATCGAGCCAGCCTCGCCGTGACGTCCTCGTCGACTCCGCACGCATCGGGACTTCAACACTTCGAGGGGCTGCGACAAAACCCCGTAGGCGTTTCCTTTCGTTATTGCGTACATTTCCGTTAGCCTCTTGCCTTTTTTAACGCTAATATCTTTCGTCTCGCGTACTTGCTTTCGTGCCCTAACTTCTGCTTCTTCCATGTCATGCATAAAGCAACGTTACTTGCACACGCACTGGCCACTGACTCGTGACTTTCACGCCAATCCTTGGCCCATTGATTACACCTCCCAGGACGGCCTATATTCGTAACAAGCATTAGCCGATGCCTACACAGTGGATAAACGCCCTCGTCATCAGCGCAGACGCTCAAATTCTATGCGCTTTTACCCAATATGTGGAGCTTGCCTCAGTCATGCCTGTATCGTAAAAGACGTGTTCGAACCAGGCCAAAGGTCTGCTGATTATGGACTGTGCCCACTTCCCGCAAGCAGTCGGTGCTTATGTCAACAGCACGCCATTGAGAACTCCCCACCGCGTCAGTGTTAGCCTACGCGCGGTCTGAGAACTCGCTCGTGGAGCAGTGCACGTTACGAACCAAAACTGGCGCACTCTGTATAGAAATAATCGGCCGAAAACGAAAAAATTAAAGTACAATTAAAATAAAAATTTACCCTCGAGGATTAGAAGTTGCGACTTGCAAAATAACACTCCTAGCGCTTCAGACCACTGGGACACCGGCCAACGGTGCCGGAGTTGGAAATATCCGGTATATAATGTATAACCAGTTTAAACATTTATTTAGCTTTAGCATTTCAAGCAGCTTAGATGACTATTTGTTGTATAGCGCTCGTAAAGCAAGCGTCCTCCAAATTTACACAATATCTTAAGTCTAGCAATTGAATTTTGTAGACAGAAAATGGTTCGCAGATGAGTCGTCGTGCTGCTGACGACTGTGCTTGTTCAGCCAGCGCAAAATAGTGCTTCCTGCTACCTAGTTGTACGCTGTACGGCAAACGTTTCAGCTGAATTTATTTCCTTAGTACCTATATTGACTTAGCTGACTCTTCTCTTGCCTTCAAGTGGCCTTAGATTTTCCTACTAGCGTACCAGTCAGCGAAGCGTCGCATGTGCCCTTGAGCAGCGTTTGTGTGGAGCGACCTGGACTTGGAGCTTGATACAGTGTAGAAAACAACAAAGTAAAAAAAGCCACATTCTTCCATTCACAAACGTGTCGTGGCTTAGTTTCAACTGAGCGAACGAATGCGACGACCCTTCGGCAGCCGGCAGAATAAACGTTGGGCCGACTGACTCTGTCAGAAGGTTAGCGAGACGTGCAGTAGCGCAGTCAAGCCAAGTCATCTCCTCCTGACGTCACACAAAAACGCGAAAGAAAATGGGAGATGATGCAGAGAGGCCGACAGCATTTTCTAATTGATTTGTGTACTAAATAAATTCGCGCAAGCGCACTCAGACTCGTCGAAACATGGCATATGAGCTCTGGACTACAATTTGCGCTAGTAATCCCGCAATGTTTACAAATCACTTCAGTGTCCTTTTAGCGATTCAACCCTCAGCGTACCCTGAAAAGTTCGCATGTTTGCAGATGACTGTACCGAACGGTAAGTAACACTGCAGCCAAGCTACTCTCCAGGAAGACCTTAACCGCCACAAGAACGGTGCGATAAATGGCTTCTGTCTGTTAAACCAAAAAAGTGCCAACTTGCTTCATTATACCTCCTTAAAAAAATCATTTTCTTTTGTCGTGTAACATCGTGAACGACCCTATACAGTCACAAGCATCCTCGAAATATCTAAGTGTTATATTGTATCTCGATTTTACTTGGAATGCGATAGAATGATTCTTATGTCGCATATGTCGCATCTGTATAGGGCCATGCAGGGCTAAGCTCTCCATTTCACATAAGCAGCTCCTTCGCTCTCTCCATTGTACATGACGGTTCCCTAGCAATAAATCGGTAAAAGGTTGATTTTTATGTTGGCAGTGTGCCGCAGTCCATCGTTTGTCACAGGGATCTAGCTGCGATAATAGACCATGGGAAATTCTCAAAGTAATTCAAATGTTTCTGCAATTACGCACATTCCATTTTCTCATTTGGATGCAATTAGTTCGTTTCTGCTCACATCCGATGACATTCTCAGTGTTTCAAAGCGTGGCATTTGCATTTTGGCCCCTTTTTTTTAGTCAATGTGACCAAATATTAGTGCAGGCATAAGTTCCGGGTGGAGGGGCGGTTTGTTGTGATGGCGTCAGTGCTGGCCACTTTGCCTGCCGAGCGTACGAGCACCAGCGAGGCGTACAACAAACGCCACTGCTCAGGAGGGGCGGTTCTGAAATCCCGGTTTTTTAAGCGACAGATATTTAGAAGGACCGGCGGCGTTCTGTCAAAAAACGAATGCACTTCGCCATACAACGGTTCGCCCACCAAGAATCTCTGATCAGATCTCGGGACGCACTTCACATGCGTGAAACCAGACGTCCATTGTGTTGAAACGGTTACTCGAAAATCGCGAAAAAGGAACGAAGAAGGAGTAAAATTGCATGCGGCTTATCTCATAACGCATCGGTATACATTTGAATCGGTGTAGATGCGTTACCTAATGCGCGAAGAATCGCCGATTGGTTCGTTGGATCGTCATTGGGGTCTGTGAATATTTATCGATCGATTGGACGTTCTTTCAGCGAAAATTGGGCGAACTTTTTGCTTTCACGCTTCCCTCAACTTTCCTTAGGAAGGGATGCTAAATGTGTAGTTTTAGTCACCGCTGTACATCGCTGTTCTTCTTTCTACTGCGCACTTGCCGGCGCGACACACGATCCCTCACATCTTTATGCCTGAATCGTGACCTACAGGTTACCTGAATATGTTACTATCGACTTCTGAAATGTATTTTGGGGTGAATTCTATTGTACCAGCAATCTCATCCCGCAAGAATTATGAAATTTTTTTCACTATCACCGAAACTACGCGCGACTAGAAATCGTGCATAATTGTTTCCTCTCAACTCAACCACAGACAACGTGACGAAAGCTGCGCGCTCTCTACCGGAGAGGGGGTGGCCGCAGGCATTGTCTTCGCGGGCCTTTGATATATCAGAGGCCGCGGAGTTATCTCCTTTCCTCCGCAACGTGGATGGGCCAGTTACTGGTCTGGTGCAACAAAAGTGCAAGCATGGCTGGTGCAACAAAAGTGCAAGCATGGCTACCTGCTCGCGAGCCAGCGCACAGGCTAATGGGGCACTTTTGAAAAAAATAAACGTTTGTTGTCGAGTGGCCTGCTGGTTGAAAGGGTACTATTGTGTTTGTCACTCAAACTTCGCGAGAATTCAAAACACAAACTAAACGCCAAAACTGTGAGTACAGGTTCAGGGATCGAAGACGTTGGTTCACAACCGACGATGACGGATCTTCACACAGGAAATACGAGAAATCAGCCGCGAACTTGACTAGCGACAGCCAATACGAAACCATGGCCGCACTGACCTTTATTTCGCCATGCCAGGGGTGCATAATGAATAACTGAAGAGAGGCACGATGCGTATTTACGCGTCTTTCGCAGCGATTTGCCTGCTGATCCCTTCATGTGCACGTGTGATATTTGGCTCAGATATTCCTGGCGGAGCAATCTAAACGTCGCGAAGGTGTACTTGCACTGCCCAAAGAGTGTTACAACCTTTCTCTTTGGTTTGCACAGCTGACGTACTTCGGTACACTCTTGATGATCACGGCCACATTTGAGGTTGTTAAAAATTTGGTTACTTCTTTGGCGGGAGTAACTACGACTCTCGTTTCCCGTGCGGAAGCATGGGAGCGCTTGTAATTCAGCGTGGGAGGAGGCCGACCGCTGAGGGTGGTAACGCCTTCAATTATTCCAGCGTGACAAAATGCGGGGGTGTCAATGTTGCGTGGTAACTACTTCACCCATGCTTTACAGTTCGCTATACGGATGGCATAAGACCGAAGATTGTGGGGAACCCCTTTGACGAAGATGAAAAGGGGCCCAAAATGCGAGCTAATCGGCCGCCGATTGAAGTGATGAGCTCTTATAACCCAAATTTCCGGGTCATGGGTGTAGAGTTACGGGGCGTTTGGCGGATTGGAATCTCCGGGTGGTCCTGCGCCTCGCCGAGGTTCCCGCTCGGAAACGGCGGATCCTTCAGAATGGGAAGAAGTTTGAATAATAACAGTCACCCATGGCCGCGAGATGACATTTGTGATGACATCACCTTGCATATATGCACCTAAAGACAAGCACTGCAATGTCACCACAAATGGAGATAAAATAGTTATTGTAGCCGCGGATTTCTACAAGATCTGCACAGTAGCGTCGATATCCGGGATAATGTTTAGCAAGGAACTAGTTCAGAGGAGGTCGACATCCCACTCATTAACGACAGAAGAACTAACGAAGGCTTTGAAAGAAATGCACGGCGGTAAAGCACCTGGCGAGGGTCAGACAACAGTAGACCTCTTGAAAGATGGCGGACAAATTGAGCTAGAAAAACTGATAAACAAGTCTATGCATGCCCTAATGACGGCGAGTGTAACAGAATCTTGAAAGAACGTGAGCATCATCCCAATTCATAAGAAGAGTTACACGAAGGACTTAAAAAATTACAGGCCTATCAGCTTACGGTCAGTCGTCTACAAGTTACTTACCGAGGAAATCGCTGACAGAATTTCTGCCACCTTAAATTTCAGTCAACCAGACAAACAAGCAGGAATTTGTTGAGGCTATTCGAAAATGGACCAAATTCACACGATCATTGAGGTGATCGAGAAAGGCGCGCAGTATCCTCAACCCCTAAATATAGCCTTCATAGATTATGAGAAAGTATTTGACCTCCTACAAACCTCAGCAGTCATTCAGGCATTGCGGCATCAGGGTGTAGACGAGCATTAAGAATACTAGAAGATATCTACAATGGGACCCCAGCTACAATCGTCCTCCACAAGGAGAGCAGTAAAATACCTGTAAGGGCGTCAGACAAACAGACACAATTTCTCCAATGTTATTCAGAGCATGTTTAAAAGAGGTATTCAGAACATTGGATTGGGAACAAGTTGGCGTAAGGCTTTATGTAGAATACCTCAGTAACCTCAGATTTGCTGATGACGTTGCCTTGCTAAGTAACTCGGGGGACGAATTGCAAAGCATGCGTTTAGCACTGGACAGAGTAGAATCGTGGGCGTGAAAAGTAATATGCAGAAAACCAAAGTAGTGATCAATTACCTCGCGTCAGCACAGCGGTTTCAGATAGGCGAAGAGGCAGTGGAAGTGGTAAGCGGATATATCTACTTAGCCGAAGTGCTGGCCCCGGACCAACCATCAGGCAAAGAGAAGGATAACAATGGAGTGTAGTGCATTCGGCAGGCATTCTCAGATAATGAATGGCTGTCTACCATTGTCCGTGAAGATGAAAGTGCATGATAGCTGCATCTTGTCGGTAGTCACGTACTGGGCAGAAACTGGGATGCTCGCTAAAAAGGTTCTACTTATATTGAGAACAACTCAGCGAGCAATGGAACGGAAGATGATCGGTGTAGCATTAAGGAACAAGAAGAGAGCGGAGTGGGTCAGGGAACAAACGCGTGTTAAGGACATATTAGTAGAAATTAAGAAGAAGAAATGGGTGTGGGCAGGGCATATAATGCGGAGGCAAGCTAAGCATTGGTCTTTAAGGGTTAAAGAGTGGATGCCTAGAGAAGGCAAGCGCGGCAGGGGGCGGCAGAAGGTTAGATGGGCAGATGAGGTTAAGAAGTTTGCTAGGATAAATTGGACGCAGTTACCACAGGACCACGAAATTGGGAGATATATTGGAGAGGACTTTGCCCCGGTTGGTCATAGATAGGCTGAAGATGATGATGGCTGCGAGGCATGCCGGACTTCAGAGGCAGGGGTGGTAATCACGAGGAACATATATCCTTAATTAATCTGGCAACGTAGCGGGAAGTCGCCTCTGCCCTTAAAGAGACGGTTTCGTTCGAGTCGGCTCAAGCAGACATTCGCAACAGCAGCAGCGGGGTGTGCGTTTATGCAAATAGACAAAAATCGGTCGTTGGCACGAACTTCTCGGTTGATACAGATGCTTATCGCCTGCGGCTCATGGGGGTCGAGTTCGTTCTTGTGAATGTGGGACACCGAGACCAGTTCATGGTGGGTGATCAGCCATTTCTCGCCCCCGTTAATATGATGAATGAGCAATGATGGACCAGCGGGTGCAACTTCATTGCTTTGCCTTCGGCTCCTCCTTCGAGGATGTGCTTCTGTGGTAATGGCGCAAGTCGCTGTGTAAGTTCACGGCTGTCTCGATGAGGAAAGGGGCTCTCGGAACAACGATGGTGCACTGTGGACTTGATATTTTTTTGTTGTGGTGCTCATAAATCTTAATATTAATGTTTACGTTAATATAAAGCTTTAGGTAAATTTAATTATAAGACGCTGCTGAAATATTCGCTTGACAGTGAGGGAAAAAGTCAGGGAGCTTTTGACAAAATCGAAACTAGTTGGTTGGGCTTCCGGTGCTTTGAAAAGTGTCAAGTAGGACTTTTTATTGTTTCGTTCGACTCGTCAACATGCCTGTTTTATTAGGATTGGAATTAAAAAGCGCCAAAAATGGTAGTCTGCAGGGCGCGGGACCCAATGGAAATGTGGGAGTTTGGAATTGGTCAACAAAAGCAAGACTTCCGATATCAGTGCATTCGTTGTTGCGAAAACGCCTAAAAGGAGCTGAGTATTGGTATAAATATACTGTACGCTATCCGCGATGCTAATGTCATCATAAATAAAATATTGATGAGATACTCAAATTAGCCGAGTATTTTAGCACCAAACTGTGCTCTTCTGCCCCTGACTCAGACACAAGTTTTCCGATAACTAGTGGCGGTCAGGTGCCGGCGGTTAGGACAGATGAGGTAGCAATGGTGCTCAAAGCAATTAAGGAAGGCCAAGCTGCAGGCGATGACGGCATTACGGCTGTTATAGTGTGCAGCGCAGGGCACAAAGTGCTAATAAAGGTTGCAGCACTCTTCTCGCAGTGCTGGAGATCTTGGATGGTGCCAAAGGTGTGGAAAAATGCGAATTTAGTTCTCTTTCATAAAACGGGGTTGCCAAAGAGCTTTAAAATTACAGTCCCATGAGACTGCAGCCAGCTACCTAGAAATTATTTACACAGGTGATTCTCAATCGTATAGCTCCCACTTTACACTTTGAACAACCACGAGAACAGACCGGTTTTAGGCAAGATTTGGCACTTCAGACAATATTGACGCTAATAAGGTGAAAGAAAAGTTTTCAGAATATAATACAGCCCTGTATATGGCTTTTAGGATTATGAAACAGCATTTGACGCAGCGCCCACATTAGCAGTAATAACTGTGTTACGTGAACATGGCGTATACTAGGCATACGTTGCGCTTTTCAAAAGTATTTACTATGAATGAACGGAACTACACAACCCCTTCAACAAATTGCAAGTTTTCTATGGGGACCGGGCAGCCGTTGTATGGCACCACCGTCGCTTGAGCAAACAGCGACGCCCGTGGCGAACCGTCTGTCAGTGGAATACCGGTGGCGGTCAGCGCAGCGTTATTGTGCATGGCTTTCTGTCGTTTTTCTGCCATGCGGCTTGCAAAGCGAACGCAACCCCGCGTGCATTTTCCAGATCGGTAAATCTTGAGTGTGGATGTGACGTTTAAGAGGCATGCCATGTCTGGTATTAACGCCCATACTCAGTATTTACAAATAGCAGACGACGCTCAATGCGCCAAGCTGGAAGTCAAGCTGGAAGAGAAAGTTCGTTGCTTCATGCAATTTTTTCATGCCTGCATGCAGTTTCGCGAATTGAGGAGTATATTGCCGCTAAATGCTCCCACAAAGCCGGTGTGTGCAACCGATCTAGGAATGCTGCGGCGCTGGCCTTTGGCAGTTGATGACGAAACGGCGCCGAAGTCGTGCAGAAGCGAAAGACAGAGTTGGAGGGTGTCTTCGAAGATTTACCTCAAAACAGAAATTGTGACGGACGACGCTTCCGTATCTTCATTACCTACGGTTGAAACGTGTTTAATTTCCCAGAAATGCTCTTACTACAGCCATCGGGAATCATTGATAGAACAAATACTGCATGATAGTAGAATGTTATTGCTTGTCGTGGAGAAGCATTGCTTTACAAGACTTACAATGGTTGCTGGCTAGGTGGTAAATGGTTTTTCAAAAACCAATTCCTGCGTGGCTGAAGGACTCAAGACAGGAGGGTGCCCGAAACCTGTACTCAGCTTCACAACTGAATGCTGCGGTCGGTTTACAAGCTGCCACCTACGCTTGAAAAATCACGCACACCTCCGTCTAACGACGATGATGGTTTATCGCAAAGCTCTATCGTATGGGTTTCCTTGGTTGTTTTCTGTATTTAAACTTTGACTAGTTGAGCGTCGAATTTGACCAGCACGCAGTTGGGTTTTTTGATCAGAGCGTCTTTGACTTTGACCATTTCCCATTCGATTTCGCACGAAGAAAGCTTTGTGTTCAACCATCATAATCATTAGACGGAGGGCTAGAGGATTGTACTGTTCAATTTTGAACTTCTCCAAATCTAGACTTTTTCCAGCGTGTAGGAAATGTGTCTGTGAAGGAGGACTCGGGCTCATGCACCCATATTTGAGGCAAATAATCTCGCGTTTTTGGTGTCTTCACCCGGCATTACACGATTTTTTAGGTACTCTGTAAAGAATACTTAAACATTAAAAAACACCGGCTGACGTTAACTCTGCCACATTTTTTAACTATCGGTGCCAGCCTTTATTCTACGCAGGGGGCAAAACGGGAAGAGGAGGAGGGATGGTTTGTAGCTTAAGCTGTTGAGTTGGTCAATAACTTTGGCTCTTGATAAAATGACCACCACAAATGTGGGATTTCCACTTCGGCTTTCAGGCTCCCATGCTGTCACACTGTCGCTCACCAAAACCGAAGGTACAAAGCTCACGGGTACAGAAAGTGTAAACTACCGCAACATTTCTACGGCTACACGGTAATCCATCTCGTATGCAGGTGCCTTTCTATTTAAAGAACACGTATCGAGGTATCCCAGCGATAAGGCTGGCGTGGAAACCGTAGTCATTGAAACCAGTGAAGATAATTTAAAGTGGTGCAAATGAATTCTAATATTGCTAATAGTTTTATTCCTACTCATATCGCGCGGAGCCAGGCGCAGAGTGCTGCAAAAAGCGCTCGTGTGAAATGTAGCCCTTCCCCAACCTTACAAGCATCCAATGAGTTTGCTTAGCCCTGAGTGCATTTAAGAAGAAAATAATACTAATAATAGTAGTTTTATTCGTACTCAGAACGGGTGGAGCCAAGCGCAGATCGCTGCAAAAAGCGCTCATGCCATTGCAGCCGATACCCAACTTTAGACGCATCCGACAAGTTTACGTAGTCGTTACTGCATCCAAAAAACCAACACATCTGTTTAGACTTCGTTTCATCTCACGTGTCTGCTCACAACGCCACCAAAACATAGAAAGCACCGAAGCAAGCACGACAAAAACAACGGGAGGCTGTAAAGTCCAATGCATCGGCTCATTCCACTGACGAGGGGAGCGCCGAATGGTGGCGCCACCCGTCCAGCTGCCCGGTCCCTATACAAAAGAGTGTCTGACAAGGGAGCACAATATACCAACAGTTATTTACTGCCCGACTGCAGAATGTGTTCAGAAACCTCAGGTGAAGGAAAACAGGGGTTGTAATCCGCCTTTTTCAGTGCGCCGTGGTGGACTCTGGTGGGACCACCGTGAATCAATATGAAAGGGGAGCAAGTGGGCGGCTGCTGCAGCGGAAGGAGAAGCAATGCTGGGTTACTGGTGTGTATTCGTTTTACGTGACTTGCACAGCCAGCCTAAAGCTACAAAAGTAGTAACTATGCTGGAAGCCGTACTGTTTGAACGCACGTTTTGTTTCGCAGCGGTTGTGCAAGTGTGACTACCGGAGGTTGGCAATCGGAGGCTGTGGCCGCGGTTTTCACACGCCGTTTAGGTTTGTTTTCCAGCTCGTAAGAAGGAGGGAAGGGAAACATGGGCCTCTGTTAAACAGCAGCATAAACGCAGACACCTAATGAGGCCTTTATAAAAATTATTGCTTGAGTCTGGTATGTGATTTCAGCGATTCAGAACATTATATGTGGCTGCAGATTTGTTCAATCCCGCCGTTCTTTTGGTCTGTTTATATCAAAACAAGCATAAATTCATGTGAAGGTTACTTTTGTGAGCGGTTTGACCGACGAAAGCGAAGTCGAAAGCAACCTAATCAACCGAAGGTCAAAGCAACGTACTCAGGAAAGTGCTTTTTTTGGGTGCATTTTTAGTCGTAACCGCACTGCTTCATCCTACTCGCAGGATTACACTTTCTTGTTGAGAAGAACTGTCAGTTTGAAAAGTTCGTATTAGTTTATTTCTTTTAAACAGCAGAATTATCACGGACAAAAAAAGTGCTACACAGGAACAGCATTTCTACTGCAATGGCAAGCTCGTCGTCGTTTGGATCAATACATTTTTCAGCAGCAGCGATCACAACAAGAAAAAAAAATCATCAATTTCCGCAATCACGTCAGGACAAAAAAATCTCCAAAAAGGATTCGCACCACCACATTGGAGCTGTGCTGTGTTTCTGACGCTATAGACCACTGGGCTACGGCGCAGCAAGGGACCACACTCGAATGCCGCGGACACGAAGCTGACGCTTAACTTATGTTTTGCACCTGCCCGAACAGTTTTTTTTATAGTATTGCTGACACACAGTTGATCATTCTTTGAATAGCGTTTGTCCACTAACGGAATCTGGACCCCCCCCCCCCTCCCCCATGCACGAATACCTGAAACCCATTGACTGTGTTGGTTATTCGGCCAAGAAATACGATCACAAATTTTTATTGCAAGCAGATCGCGAGTCTACCAGTCGAAAAAAATGTGCTCTTCATACTTTTGTTTTGCGCTTTACGATAGAAACATCAGGTGATTTTGATTCTTCGCTTCCTAGATGAAGTTGAGTACTCTCCTTACGGACGTAACGTGCCTTACATTTTCTACAAGCGTGCCAGCGGTGTACGCATATGGAGCTTCGAAGTCAGCTAAGTTTCACTACACGGGCTCAGTAACAGCAGCAGAGAGCAATGAGGTCACCCCAGAGCAGACCGGCCGACACCTGCCAGACTGTTTCTTGCCTCCACCGCGAGGGACATGCGCATCAGCAGCAGCGTTATGAAAGAGGCGGAATAACGGGGAATATCTCAGCCACCTAATGTTTTCAGATGACATTGTTCTGTTCAGTCAAACCAGAAAGGATTTGTACCGCATGCTGTCCCAATTGTGCTCGAAAAGTACTGCAGCATGTTTGAAAACAAACACAAAGAAATCGAAGGTAATGTTCAATCAGCATGCTAAAACACGAGAATTTGGAATAGGTAACGAGTTGTTGGATATAGTAGGCGAGCATGTGTAGCTTCGCAAATCATACCTGCTGATCCAAACCATTAAAAAGAAATTACCCTGAGAATTTGCATGGGATGGGCTGGTTTCGGTAACAATTAAGATATCCTAACTTACAAGCTGCCTCTTTCCCTCAAGAAGCTGGTATTTATTCACGGCGTTCTTCCAGTAATGACGTACGGGGCAGAAACTTGGCGTCTTACTAAACGGCTTCAAAGGAAACTTAGATCGGCATAACAGGCTATGGAGAGGAGAATGGTTGGGGTCATGCTGAGGCACAGGACTCTAGCCGCGTAGATTAGGGAAAAGACTAAGATGTAAGACATTGTAGTTCAAATTGAACGAGAAAATCTGCATGAGCGGGCCACGTTATGCGCATGAGGGTCACCTGGTGGACCATCCGTTTAACACAGTTTTTCCAAAAAGTCCTAAAACGATATTGAGGTCGGCCACGCACTCGATGGAGAGATGTGCGGCGGAAATTTGGGGGGAGAACATGGACTCAAGCTAGCATTCCATAGACGTAGCTGGATATCTCTGGGAGAGCCTTTCGTACTGCAGTGGACGCAAGCAGGTGGGGATGATCATGATGATGATGATGATGAATAAGAAAACCACGAAAATATCATAAGCACAATGAAGAGAAAGATGCGCAGAAAGGAATATTTCTGCCTAATTATTTCAAGAAAGAAGGCCTTGTCAAGTGACTTACCGGCAGCGTCAAAGAAGAAGCGTGTACTTCTCACTGGATCATTGTCAATCTGACACTCGAAAGGAGCGTCCACTTCATCTTCAGCGTACTTGATACCCAGCGTGTAGGTGCGGCCTTTCGAGGTCAACACTGAGGCTCTAAGGTCCTTATTGACGACGCGTAAGTACCTTGTCTCAATGCATCTTGGGCCCTCGGGATTCCATAGTGTCTGAAATAGGAAATTTCTTCTATAAAAATCGATTTGGACTACTCGGCGAATGACATTAACAGTTAATAAACTGTAATCACACCCTTTCAGGATAACGTAACGGGAAAGAAGAAGCGCTGCTCTGAGGAAGCCTTACGCAGCGGCTACAATGGGTTTTCCTCAACTACAATGTACAATACTAGAAAAAAACAAAATGGCCTAAAACGTTTTAGGACATAATTTTAATTCAGTTCCTTATATTTAGCCTATTAAGCATTAAAACAATAGCCTTAAGGGTTCCATTCCGCACGAAAGCACAGCTGCTGTTGTTGGCTCATCAAGAAAATGGTAACCGCCAAAAAGAGCAAAGAAATATAAAACACATACGTGATTTCATACCATATGAACACGCGTCTGCTCAGTACCAGCCTGGTACTCTAGCAAATGTGCTATCTCCGCGCTTCAACGGCGTTGTACGGACGTTTTTGTTGTCGTTGCTGATTTCTTCGTGGCAAATACCAACACCGTCGGTATTACATTGCCTATTGCGTTAGATAAAAACTTCGACGCAGGTACTGTCCTGCTGCTCCTCCCTGCCCTTATGCGCTCGCTAGCCTTACCGCGTGCTTCCGTCCGGAGTACTGTCCGACAGGCAGGTCCTCTTGCGGAAAATTATGCAACACGATTTGCAATGTTCGTATAACGTTCGGAACAGCCCCTGGGATGCGCAGTTTCTCAGGTCATCCGCGGTCAGTCGCGTGCCGGCGAATACGCCTGGAGCTTCTTTATGCGAGATAGCACCTCCATAAGATTTGTCCGGACACTTTTCACACGCAGCAGTGATTACGTATCTCCGGTACTACAAAGACGTGCAAAAACGCCCTCTATACGGCCGCCACCGCAGGCAATGGCGGGGCTGCGCCTGGTTTGGGCGGCCACGCTGCACATGCGGATGCCCATCACCCGATCGATGAAAAGCATAGGGATCCGGTGTGCAGTGGTGTGGGGTGTGGTTTCGTGCGTGTATGTTGTTTCGTGTGTGATGCCGTTTAGTTTATGTGCTTTTGTGTACCGGAATGACAGTGCTGCGTACCTGGGTGCATGAAAAGTAAAGTACACGGTAAATAGTTTTAAGACATCCCACGACGACTAAGGGGCTTTTACGCATTGGTAGAGACACTCATGCAAGGACGCGCTGGGAATAAACACGTCCTTGGGTTCCAGTTTGCCTGGCATGAAGTACATGCCTTAGAGTGCTGTTTATTTTGAAGTGTAGGTCGACTGCCGGAGCTAGCGTCGTTAGAAGGCTAATATAATTTTTTCGCAAAAAAAAAACGGGCTAATTCATTCGCGCTTAAACTAGGCGCATTCGTCGCTGTTTATGCCAGCCATATTTTTAATAAAAATTAGACAAACATTTTATCGGTCGTTGCGAATATAATAGATAAGCCCGCTACTCCCGCACCCCCCCCCCCCTCACCTTATCTAACAAACTCCATACACAACCCATATTGTTCACGTAATGGAAGGGATCTTAAGAGAACCGAGGTGCCAAGTAATGTCGAGAAGCTTGATGTAATATGTCGAATATAAAATTCGGCATACATTATATGAAGATTGAGCGTGAAATAGAGCGCCAACGCCGGTGGTGCTGCACCCCGCATGACGGCCGATCCGCGGGCTGTGCGGCTCCTGCACGGGCGACGGGTGGCTTTCCCTCACGCATCCGAATTACCAAATGGCGGATGGTCTCGCAACTCTTAGCTCTCGATGCGAGCTAAATAGAGGAACTTAAGACACTCCAAAGGCCTCCCTACTGCCTCCCATTGGGAAACCGCGGCTTACGCGACAGACAATATGGGCGGCGTTCCATATACACACTTAGGGTATAAACCCGGCATCGGGAGCTTTGAGGGGCAGTGCACTCGCTTCGCAAAATTCACAAAACTGCAATTATAAAATATAAGTTGTAGAATAGTGCTTGCCGCGTTATAGCCGATAATGAGTGCACATGACCAGAACACGTGCACATAAGAGCACAAAACCCTGGTCCTACGCAACCTGTCGCATGTGCCAGTGTGTTTGCTGACGTAACTGGCGCCATGTGACGAAGAAGGGAAAGCTATCAAATGGACGGGAACACGGCATTGGCAGAAAATAAATTTCGAAAGTAATTACGCCAGAAGACAAAACACGAAAGCCAAAAAAAAAAACGCTATAATGACGTGGCAGCAAAGAGGGTATTTGGTGTCGCCAGTTTCTTGCCTTGACACCATGTAAGCAGACACAAGGGCCCTGAAGAATTTTATTTTACAGACGTCAGATATTGGTAATACCTAAGGATACGGAAGATCGATGTAAAATGCGTTGGTTGATTCGGTGCTCTTTACACCTCTTTACAGAAAAATGAAGCAAGGGCACACAGAAGAATAGATGTTACGCTGGTCACGATGCGAAATGTAATCGTTTCCTGAACTCGATATTATCAGGAGCATCTAAAACGATCGGCAAGCAAGAGTGCCGGCAGCACTCCTTGACTAAAAAATATTTCATTTTATTTCTGAACTTATGCATCAAGTAAAACTGAGTGACTTGAGTTGGTATAGCATCTTAGGAAAAACGATTCGCAGTGGGACGGGATAAAAAAATTAAAGCCGTTCAACTCAACGTGCAAGCTGTCGAAAGTGCAGAGCAGCAATTCCCAGTAATGGGCTGTGGCGCCGGTTCTAACTGCCTGCTGCTACCCATCACACTCTTCGCCTTCCTGACTAACTCATATATTGATGAATTGAGCGCAGGTTTGTCCAATGCAACTAAAATTTCCCGTTTTCGCAGTGCTCGCGCGCCCCTGCCTTGAACAGCGCGAGCGGGAATTCTGCTCTGTCTTTGTTTCTTTTCATCTCCCGCGTTCAGGCGCCTTGCTGGGCAGTTTGGAACAGACAGTTTCTGGCGGCCACTTTTTTCTCTTACTATTGTAAGACCCAACCCAACATGCGTCAAAAACTATGTCAATGCGGGTACTGCTGGTTGATTACTTGGTTTTGGCCTTAAATGTACCGGCAGTTTTTTTTTTTTTTTTTGCGGTAAATAGCGGGAAGATTATGACATGCGCCACGGTTCGTGAAATTCGAACAGTTATGGCGATATAAAGGGCTTGTTTTGCGCTGTTTCTGTGGTACACCGTTGCGGTTACGCCGTGGGGTTCTACTTATGCCCGTAATCTTTCCTCGCCACCTGATTTCGGTAGTGGCGTGACATTGAACTGCGTGACGGTGAACAAGCTACGACGCTAAGGCTACGACGAGCTACGACGCAATAAGTAGAGCCCCTAAAGCGCTCTGCCTTTCAGAGCCCGCTTGCACAACGGTGCAAGCATCGTGTCACAGCACGCCTGTGTTCCCCTCACGATGCTACACCCGACGAGCGCCATTTAGGTCACCGAGAACCATATACCCTGTGTGCATATATGGCGCTCGTCAGCAGTAGATCAAATCAAACGCAAAGTAGGTATATAAGTTTTTTATTTGCACAGTGCCAGCTTCAGTGTTTGTACTGTTCATCGTACGCCACCTCAATGTCTTCGTCGAGCGCTCACTCACCGTTGAAGGCCTGCACTACAAGTTCTTATTCTTCTTGTTCTTCTGTGCGACTGCACACCCGCATGGCAGCGCGGCGCGCTTCCGGATAGGCCGTCGCTTTCCTGGGCTTCGGTATTTTCTTTGGTCGCCCCATCACAAACGTGCGCGAAACAGAGTCGGAGAGAGTTGTGCCGTCGCCGCGGCGGCGCTTCTGTGTTTTATCAACGCAGGCGTTTGCCCCTAGCAGAGTCTTTCAATGCTTTGAAGGACTCTGCCCCTAGCAACGAAGAGAGAGTGACGTCAGGAACAGGCGACAGTCGTTGTGTCGGGGACGTTGGTCGCTGAAATACTGATTGACACATGAACTCGGTATTTTTTGTATTCTTTTGGCGAGTCTCTCCCGCGGCGCACGCCCACGCGCAAGCCTGGATATATATAGGAGACTAAGCGCTTGCGCTGTTAGCTTTTATTCTTTTTCTTAACAAAAAGCTCATTCTTATGTTGTAGTCTCTACTTCGAAGTTTTTCACAAATTCTCGCTTGTGATTATACGCGGTGTCGTCATTCAACCCCCATGGTTACATGCGCTCGGCATTTTCTTTGTATTGTTTCTGCGTATGGACGGTGCAACGAAGAGCTTAAACAGTTCTGCGGTTAAACTAGAGTAGGCGCAGCCGTGGCGCATACACACGAGTTTTTTTTTTACAATGCGAATACTTTGTATGAGCAATTACGCACATGCGCAGCCGTACAGGTACTCAATGATATGTAGCAGCATAAAATAATGCACTGACAAGACAAGAACAACAAGAAGACGCGTAGGCGGGCAGGCGGGCAGGCGGGCAGGTATCTTGGTTATAGAGGTTGTTAAATCCCACGTAGGGATGCGCCCTGCTTTTGGAAAGCAAGAAAAGAGTACTACGATGTTGGGAGCATGCGGTTAGCACAGCGCTTCGTGCGTGAGATGACGAAAAAAATGTACTGGCTACGAGAAGTCTGAAGAAGTCGCTCTTTGCCGAGGCTTGTGTACTTTTACCTTTATGGCACCGTGAAACGCGGGACACGCCCGGAATCTTCCGCTAAAGGATAGAGAGCCTCCGCTTCGAAGAAGTCGTCTTCGCAAATTAATTACGAGGTTGCTAAAGGCAGCAACCGAGCTCTATCAAACCCCGTCATGGTCTCCGCATCACTTGCAAGAGGCCATTTACCCGCTCGCAAGTAATGAAGCCCGCCTTAATGCGCTTGTTGACAATAATAAAGAAACACAGAAAGGTGGCGATATCGAGCGAGATTTTACCAACCCCTTGAAGTATAAGGAAAGCATATGCCCTTCCCTAAAGCGACAGCCCTCAGTAATAAACGATATCCGGGAGCCCAACGTAAGAGTTCCCGAGAGCGGGATTCCCTGGAAACCACTATCTCTTCAACCACGAAGCACCGTATTTGAAGGCGTTTACACTGCATCTAATATGAACTGGAACTCTCACGTGGGCTCCGCGCACTGACATCGCCAAGAAGCGCTGCCGACGCCAGAACTTCCTTGTCTTTCTGGGGAGCCACGCGAAGGGCATGGCTTTTAGGACCATTTTGAGGCGGCGATTTACCTCACCCGGACCTTATAGACACCAAGATATTTCGGTATTTAAGGTCCTACCAGACCGAGGATGCAGACAGCACCATTGAGCGGGTTCGCCTCAACAAAAGAAATCACACTCAAACCATGAAGATGCTTATCGACTGGTTGGGACGCACGAAGCTGCTTGGAAACGACCACATCGACAGTCAGCTCACCGTTTTTCCACTTGAGCTGTCATCACAAGTGTCACAACTTCGAGAATTATGCAAGTAGGTGCCATTGAATTCGCGTTCTCCAATACATGGTGTTGCGGCTACAAAGTACGCGGTAATAACGAATCGCGTTTTCATACCCTCGCTGGCAGATGGCTTGCTAGGTCTATACCTTTAGCCAATGCCAGCGGCAGCACCAAGACAACAAATTCAGAACACCGTGTCAGGGGCATGATGGTGTTATTGAAGGTCAGGTAAAAAGCAGGGACAAAAATGTGAGCTTATGAGCGTAGTTCCAACTCTAGTGCTTTATCAAAACAACTACCACCTAGAAGTGCTCAGTTACCGGGCACTTCGGCCTTGTCCGCCGGGTTTGCATAGAGTTCTGTAGATTCGCCATTGAACGAACAACTGACGTGCCGCCTGTGCGATCATTACAGTCGCAAAGCGGGGATTGCTGTTCAGTATATTCAGCACAGGAAAAGCGAAGACACCTTACAAGGAATCACAGCTGTGTTAGATGCGCAAAAAAAAGGCCAATGGATCGTTACTGCAATACTATGGCGCGCGTTATGTGCTACACCTTTTGAAACGTCACATTACCGTTCTTTGCGACATTTGGGAGAGATTGGTGACCACAGCCCTAAGGTGTCTGGCTCTGATAGATAAGCTGACGTTAGGATGTTTCGCAAACAGACTGCAATAAACGACGGCTCCTGCCAGCAGCTCATTTTTCCACGTCAGTGCTGCTTGAAGCGGCCACTATGTGGGCATATAAAGAATGCGTTTATGCTTTAGCGCGGATATTTCTCGATACAGGCAGCAAAGGGACTTTCGATACACCGACATATCTCGATAGCTGGCGTTGGCTTCTTCTTGAAGGGAGGACCTATCTGTGTTCACGTATGGCAGGTCGAATCGTCTGGGACCGTACAAGTTCCGAAAAGTTCCGATCACGCTCGAGACTTAAAGAGGGTGAATAAATGTGGCCTAAGTCCGCTCTGTCAAGGATACGCCTTTAGAAACCCGCAACAAACCGGTGCTTCGCGACCACAACTACGAGTATCCGAAGGAAGAACCTCATAAAGGTAACTTAAAAAGCCAACAATAAGTAAGCGCACTAGTTCACTCGAGCCACCAGTGAAGGCTCGTATGCCAACGTATCGAGCATGTCAAGGGCACCGTTTTCGCCGTTAACACCGCATTTGGCTGGGTGTTCCAGGTACCATATGCTGAGGAAAATATTCCTCACCCGACAAGCAACTGCGCGAGTGCCTTTTGTTTGCCTGTATTGAATTAGCGGGTATAATGGAGAACTACTCAAGCTCTCAGAGATATACAAATCAGACGCCTGCGTACCACAGGGGCTGTCCAACAAGGGCTATGCCGAATGTGAAGACCATGGTAATGGGTTTGAGGACACTGAGGCTATGTTCCAGCCACAATATCGCTCCGCTAGCGAGAAGCTGAAGCCGTGGCGTCCACCGCCTCAAAACGAAAGAGTCGCAAAGCTCTCGGAAAAGAGAGGTCCCACGTGACCGACAACCACGAGGGCACATGCACACATTGAGGGTGAAGAGTTTAAACTTTGGCGGGCTGCAGAGCGACGGGTGCCAAATCACTATGTTCAACCCGTGCCACATCGCAGAGGTGTTCTTAAAGAGTTGAAAGCGGCGCATCGGATCGTAGATATACAAGGTGCCAAAGATTCATGTCAAGCCTTGCTATTAACTGCGGGGCACACTGCGCGAGCATCGTCAAGAGGCGCAAGTACTCAACGACTTCTTTAGGTACCTGTAACGTCAAAATGCGGTCCCTACGCCGTATAAGCTGAGGAAGCTGGTAAACAGATATCTAGTTCGGCCCGTGATTCAGAGATTCTGTCTATTTAATGCAGATACATAGAGCGCGGACGGGGCCGGATGGTAAATCTGATGTAGGACATGCGCCGTAATTCTCGCCAATTAAGGGTTACGAGAAAAAACGGGGAGTATGGTGCAGCATGTGGCTAGCGGGGTGGTTTGTGTTCGGTATGACGAAGAAACGGCAGTAACTGCAAAACATTTGTAAAGAAAGCGTAATCAATCGGGTCTTCGGTTTTTACAACACAGCTGATTATCTCCGATATTTTTGTGAAAATCGAAGTTTGGCTCGTACCTTTGTCTTTTTAAAGCTTGATGTTGGAAGCTTATTCCGTTCCCCTGGCTGTTTGACACCTACATTTCAAGGGCTCCCCGGTGTTTCCAAAAAGGGCGTACACGCACTTGTTGTAATGACAGGCCAATTGGCATACGAGCAACATTTTATCGCCCCCACGTTCTCTCTTAAGCGTATATTTAAATAGTCCCCCCATGCACCACGTAAACCGTGCGTCAAGGTTTCGGGACACGTTTTCTAAAGCCGAAGCCTACTTCTCTCGTGAATGGTTGCTCAGTATTTCAGGTGCATTGCTAAGTGAAGATTAACACTTCAAAGTATCACCCCCATATGCATGGAACGAGCATACAGACCAGCAGCGGACAAATTGACCTCGATTTGCGAAATCTGGTCCCAGAAACTTGTGAGGGCGGTTGTACTTCTTTTTCAATGCAGCGCGATTTGGTAAACGACACCTATTTTAGATTTAACTGAAGCACGCGTCTGTTCGGCATAGGGGTTGCGAAGGCTGGCTTTTTGTCGGCGTTTTTCCTGTTCGTCAATGAACACAGCCTGCGTGTTTTAGTCTTGGCTAGGGAACGAACATGTACTTCGTAACGTGATGCGACATTCCTAAGCTTCCGTGCCATCTTGTGCACGAATTACATGACAATTGGTTTTTCAGTAAACCACTTCTTGTGTGAGCGCATGTCTAGATCCTCTTCCATTTTGTCCCCTCCGTTTGCAGGGTTCCAGCACTTGTTCGTCAAGCATTTTATATCAATTCGGTGGAATGTCGCCCGGCTAGTCATTGGGTCATCTGTATGACTGCTGGACTGGTGCACCTTTACGCGCGTATCAGAGGTGGCTTGGAGAGCGGTCATGTGAGGTATCCCCAAACTTGGTTTTGAACTGCTTAGGGTACAATAAGCAGTTAGCTTCAGTCACGCGGTGAAAGGTTCTTGTATAGAACGACAAAAGGGAGACATAAGGATAAAATCCCTCGGGAAAACCGCATCGCTATAATTTTGAGGCGTTCTTGAGAGAAATAAATCGGTGTTTGCGGGGCGATGTCTGCCTATTGCCGTTCAATACACAATGGATGCGTTCAGCACGCGCAAACATAATTCGTCGTCGTCGTTCTCATTCGCCGCCGAAGCGGGGCACAGCTGTTGCTCGCGAGATGCAGCCGGTATCGGCATGCTCCTGT
Source organism: Haemaphysalis longicornis (assembly GCF_048455015.1). Classification (NCBI taxonomy): domain Eukaryota; kingdom Metazoa; phylum Arthropoda; class Arachnida; order Ixodida; family Ixodidae; genus Haemaphysalis; species Haemaphysalis longicornis. The sequence goes on along the minus strand of NW_027526295.1, from coordinate 127,773,570 downwards.
CCGGACGCACTTCTGCACGACGGTGACGTCGAATTCTTCCCTCCAACGTGCTAGCTGTCAAGACGGGCCATTCGGACTCATGGGCCAGCAAAGTGAGTGATGGTCACTTACCACTGTAAACGAACGAATATAAAGGTACGGTCGGCATTTTAGCACTCCACAAACGACGGGCAGCAATCCTTTTCAGTGGCCGAGAAGGAGTCTTTTGAAGGTCACCACGTTCTGCATGGGTAGGCCATCATCATTTTGGCACGGTCTCGCCATTGCTAGAGCACCGCTCCCACAGAAAGGTTACTGATTTTGCTGTACAGTGTGGTACCGGTGTTTTTGTTGAAATTGGTGAAGGCGGTTGGTTTTTGCAGCTTTTTCATGAGTGCGTCGAATGCCCTGTGTTTGTGTTTCGCCCAGAGTGACCACACATGATCAGCGTAACCTCTGGAAGAAGGGCTGCTATGTGGGCACACTTTTTAATAAATACCGGTAGTATAAGCATAGCCGAATACAAACCTCTGTTGGCTTTTTTTTGGATGGCGTGGAAAACTTTGAAACCACTACAATGTTTCTAGTATAGGGGACGAACTCCAGCACTGCCGACTGCGTGGCCAATGAACAGCCGTTGCCCGAGCTCAAAATGGCAATTATTGGGTTTCAGAGCACATTTGGGGAATAGTATCGTTTCAATGGCAGACGTCAGGCTTTCGTGGTGTTTTTCGAAATGGGTTGAATTAACGGTCATGTCGTAGAGACACACGACAAACAGGTTTGCCACTCTAAGCCCGGCCGCAAAATGTCCATCTGCATTTACAAAATGTCCTCGGCGGAACACAACCCGAAAAGTAAAGCTTGGAATTCGTCATTCCATCTGGCGTCGGAAAGACACTTTTCCCGGGGTCCCGCACACCGACCAGGAAAGCTGGAGAAGTTTTTTATTTGCAAAACATGGGTGCTGTCGGTTTCACATCCAAAGATGTTGATATAGGCAACTTCTGGAAACACCAGACAGTTAACGGGAAACTTCGATTCCATGAGGAACCGTCGGAAATAATCAACAGTGGCAAACTTCTCGGATAGGCCGGGTGGCAGCACTGGTGTCCACAGTAGCACTTCAATGCTACGGGTAAATGGGCGTAACGATGAATGGAACAGCCCAGGATGTTTTGTTCGTACACCTTCGCTTCTTCGCGGATGCTTCTTCGCGGATGCCTCCTTTAGACACCCCCCAGCGTTTCCCTCCGTCACTAAGCGCTCATATATTCGTGTCTCCCATCCCCAAACATATGCACCCTTCCTTCAATCAAGGCAGAAGACACGCCCGCGTCCCCCGCCTCCGAGCCGAATACCACAACAAACCGGACACCCGGTACACGGACGTCGCTCCGTATACATCCCGCCCTGCTCACGCACTGGTTGTCGTCGACTCCAAATCTCTCAATGTTACCTCCCTAAGCCTCAAGCAAGCACGCAAGCACCACGACGGCTGTAGAGACAGCCATCGCTCTAGCAGCGACCACGGCTTCCTCTAACTACGTGGCAATCCTCACAGATTTGCAACAGGCTTGCCGCAACTACTATACAGGCCGCATCTCTCCCTCAGCGCTGAAGATACAATCCTGAATCAAGGATCCCCCGCACACCCAAGTCTTCCCTCGAGGGAAACGAAGCGGCACACGCCGCTTCCCGCGCTCTTACATTCCGGGCGTTTTCGTCGATGACAGAGGACCTTTCCGAACCCTCCATCTATCCCCCGGTATCTCCCCGGTACACTGAAATCTTATATCATTATTGCCAACTGCGGATTCAATACCCTTCTCCTCACCCATCCCTCAGCACACAGGTGGCTCGCATTTGGTGTCGACTACAGACCAACACATTCTACAACACCACGATACTCCACTACATCTCTCCCTCCACTTACCCCTACAACTGCCCTTCTTGCTCCATCCCAAACACTACCTACCACCTAGTCTGGGAATGCCCCTACGCGCAAAACCCCCTCCCTTCTCCATCCCCTGAGCAGTGGGAGCTCGAGCTGGCCAGCTCACGGCGCGAGGACCAAGAACACCTCATCACTCGCGCCCAAGCAGCTGCGCTAGCTCGCGGCTATCTGGACTGAGAAAGCCACCCACTTTATGCTCAATAAATGTTTTCCAATCCAATCTCCACGAAGTGAACCATGACGAGTGGGGGAAGCCCTGGGGATCGTTCTGACCGTAAATCACCCGTGATTGTGCTTACTACTGATAAAACGATTTCTAATCCACTCCAATCCAATACAATTCAATTTAATCCAATCCAATCCATTTCAATCCAATCTAATCCAATTCGCGTTCAAACCAATTCAATCCAATCCAATCCAATGCTCCTCGCGCATGCTCAGAAAGGCTGTCCAGCAGAACTCTATCTCTCCCTCTCTCCCTCTCTCTCTCCCTCTCTCTCTCCCTCTCTCTCTCTCTCTCTAACCTTTGTGAACCTTTTATTTTGTACCTGTTAACCTTTTGTGGACCTTTTGTTCACAGATGTTTTGATTTACACGCTGCTATTCGCCTCTCTCTCTCTCTCTCTCTCTCTCTCTCTCTCTCTCTCTCTCTCTCTCTCTCTCTCTCTAACCTTTTGTCAACGTTTTATTTTGTTCTTGTTAATCTTTTGTGAACCTTTTGTTCACAGATGTTTCGATTTACCCGGTGCTGTGCCGTGAGCATGGACGCCGGACGCCGGACAATCCCCAGCCTTACGCTGCTTCGCCCCTAAAAAACATGCGGCGACTACCTCGCTCGGGTTTTTGCCATACTCATAGTCGGCAATGTAGGTGGCGTCCAATCCGTCCTATTCTATGTTCTCCTGTATCCACTCGTGAAGGGCCTCCCCTACCACGTAATTTCTGTTGACAATGCGCCCGTGCGACCGAAAGTCCACGGTAGGTGTACCTAGACTTTGCACCAGCGAATGGACTCCATTTCATCTACGCCGCTCCTCGTGGCTTCTATCAGATATTCAGGGTGGGGTTGTAGCTCCTCCGTGGAAAAGGGGGAGGCGAAGCTGCATGATTAGATGACCTGAACAAGATCTTGTGGGGTGGGTAGCTTTCGAGGAAAAGGTTTTCGGAATGAGGTGAAATCAGGGCAATCCCAGGCCTCAATTCCGTGGCGCCAACTAGGGTCTCTTCCTTCCTAATCGCTCGCGGGTTTTCACTACATTGGAATGTCACGGATGCGACACACAAAAGAGCGAGAGAGCCGTTGGCCCGTTTGCTGTGCTCTTGCATGCCGAAGTACCCGAGCACGCGGAGAGCTAGACTTGATTTTTCAGCATGTTACTTGCACATCTACCTACCAATAAAACATTACTGGTAGACGCGACGACGCGGTACCGTCAGGCTTCACTTTGGCAACCGGAGGCGTCCACTTTCGCACGTGGGGAGACGCCTGTTCCATATTGTAAGGAGACAATTAGAATTTTCCAGCGCTTCAAGTTGTCTTGTACGTTACATTGACATTTCTGATATGTCTGCCTGTACATATTCTGTTAATACTTGTAGGTTGATGGGAATTTTTTAATTCCAATCATAGCATGCGTCCGAACTGTGCGTGGAAGTCTTCGCCGTTTAGAAAATGCAGCGTAATTGGAACACTACTGAAACAATAGGGGGACACCTGTAAAGGCTACGACGTATCGTGACGGGTTGAATTGACGCAAACGTTTATCTGCTACGTGCCGCACCTGTATTTGAGGAACATAAACAGATGCCGCTGGCTCCATGTGGCGGCATCACACCATACCCGGCTTCTATAACGGCTACAGCATAGTTCACCAGGTAAGACAAAATCTGGCGTCGGCCAGAACGTGGACGAAGAGTGGCACGAAAAATAGCCAGTGGGTCAACAAATGGACAGGCTAAAGAATACTTAGGTTGACGACAAATTTATGAAAAAAGCTACTATCAGCAAATTACAGTAATAAACTGAAAAGGAAATTGGAAAATTCGGTTTTTAAATCGAACCTCGGCCATTCAAAACACAAGGCGGGCCCGTGTCTCTAGCATTTCGCTGAGCCTGGTTTAAAGCCGCCTTACTACAGAATTTAAAAAATGGGCTGCGCATTCCAAACACAAGCATGGGCTAGGGATATAAAAAATTCCGTTAGATATATTGATTGAGGTAAATAAGGGTAATTGGACTTGGCTACGTAATTACAGATGCAGTCGTTAGGTCGATAACAAAGCCGGTTGCCCGTTGTAGCGTCTGTGCAGAGCAATAGGCCCATTTTCCGTACTTCACCATGCATATGACCAGTGAGACGAGTGTTGTATAACAATGCGTTAGTGTTGTTTGCGAGTTTTGTGTAGCTTTTTTTACTATAACCAACCAAGTTGCTGTGCTTTTTTATAGTTTAGTTTGCGTTGGGCTATGTTTGCTTAAGCAGAGCACGTTTCCTTTTGATTTGTTCCTACAATTTTTGTTTTCTGCTTTTCCGCATTTTCTTCGTTTCCGATGTTACAAATATTAACTAGCTTATTTTCCTCAGTAATGCATTGCCGCGCATATACACGGTGTTATAGATTAGGGGCTTTTCTAGAATTTTTTTTGTATATCTAGGTTTTTTGGGGCGTTGTTCGTAACTTTTTTTTCTCCACGTGACTGCAGTTTATGCCAGATGTATTACAAATTTATTATGGCCGATTTTGGCAATTAAAGTTATTTTGTCTCGCTATCTCTGTACGCCTTCGCATAATTGTCTCTAAATAGACTGGTACCGGAGTAAATGGGTTATTTAGGGAAAAATCAAATTTTGCGTAAATTCAAGACACTATCAACTTGATGTTACTTCCCAATTTGTTCCGTTTCCCCTTGTGATCTGGTCTTGGGTTTCTCCCTGTCTGTATCGCGTTTGGACGGAGTGTATGGGAGAGTTTTTATGTCTTCAATTGCACTCCAAGACCATTCGTTTTGTTTTGTATTTTTTTTTACAAAATGAGCTCTCTCTGCACAATTATATCTACTGTATATGTCACATCCACAAATAATAATTTTTGTTCAAATGCATAGGGTTAGAGGGTTGATGCTTCTCATAGCCAAGCGGTATGCGTCTCGCCCCACAGTTCTCATTCCGGTGAAACCACTTTATTCGGCGCCGCTTCTGCGCTACTTATCACCGCCGCCGACCATTCTCTCACAACTGCTATTCCCGCCGCCGCCACCATCGATGTATCTTTCGCTGTTTGCGCAATCTGTTAACACCAGTACCGCCGTTACTTCGAAATTCCGGAGAATCCACAGATGCGCGAATGGGCGTCACAACGGCTGAATACCGCTTCTTCCGAATGTTTAGTCACCACGGTTGCCACACCAAATTCCTTCTCCTGTGGCAGACACAAATAACGTCGCGATGTAGAGGAAATTGCATGCTTGGAACCCGAACTTTAGCCCTAGGTTCCTCATCTGGAATTGCTTTCCGCGCGACATTTTCGCCGGTCCATTTCGCGCCTAAGCACGCTTTCATAACCGGTTGCAAGATATGCCTGCGCAGCGGGAGAGGGTAACGGAGGTGAAGGGGGAGCGGGCGTGTCCAAGCTGCTAGGCTTTGGGCCCTCATCGACGACATGCCCGTTGTGCTGGGGCGAGATTTGAACCTTGTGGGGTATTCTTAAATGTGTACGCTTTGAAAATGCCGATTTCGAATCCGTTGTACTCCAGGCGTTTTTGCACTTAAGTGGCCTCTGACCAATCGATGTACTGCGTCACATTCGGCTGTTTACTTTCAGCCAAACGGGGCTCGCTTGAGACGGACACTGTGAAATTGACATGAAATGAACAATGCTCAGAATTCAGCTTCTGGACACTTCGCTGCTCTTTGCCACCGGAGCTCCTTCGGGGTCCATTGGTCGAGCGGCCTGGGTTGGTGTGTTACACGGGCAGTAAGCCGCCTACGATGCGGGAGGGGAACGAATATCCCCATTTTTGTCCGGTAGAATAGGGATGTTTTCTTCCAAGCTTGATTTTAAATTTTAGCGCTTGTGTTGTGTCTTTCTCTTGTGCCGTTAACTTTCCGCTGTTTCATCCTAAAGAACCGTTTTTTTTGTACTCCGTTGACTGCGCCGAACGTCGCAGGTCTTCCTCCTGCACAGAGAGGAAGGACACTAATTGCTTGCATGCCTCGTAATTTTATAATTTTACCTTGTCTTTCAGGTAGTTTTAGCTCTCTTTATTTACGCTTTTCGTGCTTGAGTGCAGTGTTATGCGTAAAGGATTTGCGATTTCTTTGGGAACCGCCTGACCAGACGAAAGTGACGGCCATGTCACTTCCTTTTCATACTTTCCCTCTCCCTCAACTACGCCAGAAGGCCCGGGAATCACCAATACAGAGTTATTCATTTATTATTTCAGCTTTTATTATTGATCTCCTCTGTTAGCGCATCTTAAAGAATTACTATACTCACCAAAAACGGCAAAACTGCGTTAGAACTGCTAATATGCATTTTGTGCAAACGAAAAACATTGCATAGTAGGTAGTCTTCTGGTTGTATTTTGTGTTTGCTTTAGGAATACCTTGTGGTGGTCTTTGTTCATTTTTAGTTCTTTGTTATAATTTCAATACTCAAGGTATTTGAATTTTTGGTAATAATATTTGTCATTTACAGAATCCAACCAGCAAATGTGTATCCTCCAAAAGTTTTACTTGTTTGAGAAAACGCAAGGCAGAAAGTGGTTGGTGCCATGGAAAACTCGGTACAACAGTAAAAACAAATCATGATAATAAGAGGGCGCAATCGCAGAGGTGGCCACTAGCAGTTTCAGCAAATAGTGATAAGTTTGCGGTACTCTGTGCCCCACCTGTTGCATGTTCATAAAATGAAAGCGCTACCTTACACACGGATTGTACCGTCAGTCTAATGGATTGGGTGTCTACGGGGGTGAACTGAAGGACTGGGCTAAACAGAAGCTCCGGCACGGGGCCGACCACTGCAATTTTGCCCAGAAGTGTGGTGAGAGAGGAGGAGCGAACAAATAGAGCCAATGTCTCATATCTTTTAGGCAACTGAACATCAATGCCTGCACATTGACTACATTTAAAAGAGTGTTTACGTGCCTTCGAGAATGTTTCCAATATAATATTACTGAACAAATTAAATACCCCTTTTCGACAACGTGCAAAAACCTCCGCCGTGTTTTGGGCAATCATGACACGCACGCACGCGCACTCCCCTTCCCTCCAGACACACACGCACACCCACACGCCCACGCACAGTGGCGCGCACGCACGCACGCTCACATACACACACACGCACGCACGCATGTACACGGTACACGCACGCACGCAAGCACGCGCAGTAACATGGATAGAGAGATCCCAACCTGTGTCCGTGTAAGAAATTGCAGTACACGCTCCAGACGGAGTCCGTATAGTTGATTTGCTAAAATTATTTCACAATAACAACAAAGCATGACCGTATTTGACAAAACAAAACTTACAGTTTTCAGGCAGGAGATTAATTTGTTCTGTATTTTGACTAACTCCTTCATTTCAGGCGCTCACTTAGGATATCATAAAACGCTGCACAGTTATTCGGTTGCAGCAATTGCGTTTCTGAGAAACCACACCTGATGAATTGATTATTACGCTTAGCGATTTTGCATAGACGACATTAACACGAATGGTGAATTCTACTCATGAAGACAAACTAAAAAAACCTTGTTTTAGAGTCAGACGCTGCAAAATGAAAAACATTCACACATATTACACCAATATGATGTCAGCCAAAGAGGGAAATACACAATATAAACTTGCGAACCTTGTAGAGTTCCAAGGGCACAATGGTGCAATTCACCGAAGTGCGCTTCCCAGTCGTAGCTGTAATATTTTCCACAGGAAGGTTGAACTCCGGTCCATCTCTTGAACCAGTCGAGGTTTCGCTTTCAGCTTCTTCTCCCATAACAGCGCCACCTGTGCAGAAGACGTTGGAGATGTTGGCAGTACTTTTGTTAGCTCCACGTATCTTCCCTGTCATTTCCGTGAACGCAGGTCATCCGCCTTGAAAAGTGCAAATTGTTTACTAGTCTAAAGTGCTGTCAGGTATTCATCTATGTAACAAAAGGATATCTTGTGGCCCGCGCGTTTACGGCAACATTTTGCCGCAAAAATGCGCTCGCATAAGTTTTCATGATACGACTGGGGTTTCCCTACGTTTTACTTGCACCTGGTTAACGAGCATAGTTCAAACGAACAATTTTACCGTTTAGAGACAATATGCATTGGCTCCCTAAGTTCTCTACATGACTTATGTTGCATTTTTATGCAATTTCTCTTCTATGTAAACAACCACAAATAAGAAGTTTAGATTACATGCGACGAGTGTTTGGTGAAAAAACAAAAAAAATGAGAGGGGAAAGTCGGGAATTATTCCGCAAAAAACAGAGAAAGGCAAGAAGTGGAGGACGTTTTGGTAGATCTTACACTGGTAATCAAAAAAGGAGTACACGCTGCAATAAATTGCGGAGTTGCAAGTATACACTTTGCAGATATACCGTACAATATACCATACCTTTTCAGTGAATATTGAGGTAGCGGGGTGAATGTTAACTGTGTGAACGCACAAAATAGTGACGTAAAGTTTTTTTTTGCCTTGTGCTTTCAGGTTATGTTGGTATGAAATAAGTGAACCGTTCATTGCGGAGTTATCCTTAGTAGTCGCAGTGTAAACATTTGCGTGCAGCCTAATTTTGTTTCTCGCGTTTCGACAGAATGAAGTGTACATGTTCATTTGCAAAACAACTTTAAAATATTTTGACTAGTCGATGTAGTTTTGTACGACATCTGCCAAAACACACTGAGTATGAGCTGTCCTGGAATCGCTGTTCCAACAAAACGAAATTTCGTTTTATGTATGGCGGCTTGCCTGGTAATTTTTAGAACAAAAAGCAAGATATTATAGCTGCCACATATACGGTTCTTAGATATTGGCATCTCCCGATTTCTTTCAGAATTTGGGGCTTCCGAAAGTTCAGTCTAAACAAAGTCAATAAGTGACCAAAAAACGAGTACTTGATTTTTTCATATACAATGCGCCAAATTACCTTTCTTCATTTGAACTTTTCAGCGTGAGCACAGTATTTGCACCATTCCAAGCACCACCTATTTTAAACCACCGGGAAGTTTACTTTCAAATAAAGAAAAACAGAGTTGCGCCGATTATACTTTTATTTTATTTATACATTACACATTTTATTTGGCACACGTAACTCTGCCAGAAAAAACCGCTTGAGTTTGATGACCTTGCTTATCTATCTCCTGCCGGCTTTAAAACTTGAGCAGTGAACATAGAAAGCGTTTGCTTTTTCAAGCGCCTTCATAATTTCTTAAGGGACGGGCTGTTCCTCTATGAGTTCCGTCATGTATCGAAGTTTTCGAAAACATTTATGTTCAGTGATGGTGAAGGCTTTTATGCAAATATAATTATGTTTTGTTTACGCCAATCTCGCATTAAGTCTCCGGAGCGAACTGTGTGTGTGTGACTGAACCACTCGGTTCCCCACGATGTCAGAAAGAAAAGTTACTTTCGCTTCAAATACTTTTCAAAGTGGTGCGTGTTCGTGGCCATTACAGCTGACATAACGTACTAATTACAGGGCAGCAGCGTGTTCAGCAGCTGTCTAATGTACTTCCAATGTGAATTTCACTGGCCAATATGTACCCATGAGATGATTAAAGCTTGTTTGGATTGTGTTGAGTTGTATTTTGCAATTAGTTGTCCATGACGATGCTTTGAAAAGGGTTGAAGGCGATTTTGGTTTCGAGCCCGGTTGTAACGCGCACACAATTCTGAAGGCTAGTTTTAGTGAAAAATTGCGCACTGCAGAAGCTTGCAAAAACCGAAGTATACTGCTAAAAGAATTACCTCCCATAGTTACACAAATTTAAATGTCAATGCCCATAACAAAACGTCAATAAATTTTCTGCGCAATAATTTTTACGGGAACTTTTAAATGCACTCCTAAATATCGCCGTAGGTGGCCTACATCAAACTGATCCCGAAGGGATGGTCAGTGAGGCCAAATGTACGAATATAGCGAATGATGAGGTTAAGAATGCGATTACAAAAAAAAAAGTATTTTCTTTACAGTGACAACACTGAAAAGCGTGCATAGGCGCTGTTGTCAAAAGGGAAAAACTATGCTTTACTCTAATCGCATGCTTGACCACACCATCAACGGAACTCGCCCCTTTGGCCACGCTGATTTGTTGTTTCAGAGCGTTGTGGTAAAGCCGGCCTGTGGCGATGCTTAAGATCGTAAGCGGTTTATGAACCTAGGCATTGATAAACGCAGTAGTTTTGAGAGGCCAGCCGAGAACGCTTAGTATATGGCATTTATTCGGTGAGCGACAGCCAGGCTAGAACAAACCGAACATTCTTATGATGATTGTTCACGCCTGCACAACGAAGATGGAGGTGACAAGCTGTGGCTGGGCAATAATGAGGCTTATACGTGCAGAGCAACCGAGTAAATGTCGTTCAGATCCTCATACTATGTACGAAACATGTAGTACGTATGCTGTATTGTTGTGAGCTTGTTGTATCTGTGCAATATCTAAAGATGCTCACAATATGGTGGGCTTGGCAGCTGCGACACAACGCAATTGGCTAGCCCATTTATCCCAATACGACAGGTTAATAAGCGCAGAGGTCCCTAAACAAAAATTTCACGTGCTTACTTTCTAGTGCAGCTGCCAGGCCCACAGTATCTTGTCCCTATGATTAACGAATGTGTTCATGTTGTTCAAGCTGTACCAGTATTGTTACCCGGCGACATCAAAAGTAACCCCTGGTCCAGAAATGGACTAAATCCTCGCAGAACTCGAACAAAGTAGCGCTGCACAAAAGAAACTGGTATTCTATTTTTAGAACTATAAAACTAGGTACTAACACCAGAAAAAAACATTATCGAATCTAGACAAGCGCGTAAGTGAACTATAATACCATCACCAGAGTATTTCGGCCCTACGAGCATACACCGCCGCAATTCAAACCGGCACTGCAGCAGACCACCCACTTAGTTTCTAAGCTTGAAAATTCGCTATCTGACTCAGAAAGCTGGTGACGTCGCAATAGGTTAATCTTCTATTAAGTTCCAGCGTATAACGCCAAAGAAAGCAATAGGGAAATATAACAAGCTATTATTAGCCACTGTCTTGAACACCTGATTTTAAAAATCGACGCGGAAGTTACAGCTCGCCCTTACCGCCACAGACGTGACAGAAATGACCCCTGCCAACCGCCTATTACCTGGTTCCCGCTATACAAAACCAAAGAAAACGTGTTTGCAAATGCTCGAAAGTTGAAAGGAAGTGATTTTAGCATTGGCAAATATTTTTCCCTTTCGGCTGGCACATGTAAATTTAACAAACAAATTAGCTAATGTATCCCCACAGGTTCATTCCGTAGCACGCCACAGGAACCCTGGTTTACGAAAAAACTGAAGAGATTAGCGAATAGAAAAAGTACTTTTTCCACGCAGCGAAAGCAAAAGAAACATCTGGGCCTTGGGCGAAATACAACACAGCCGAAAAAAGACTGTGCCGCCGCTATTTGTAACGCGAAATGGACGTTTTGCGACGCATACTAACAGATCAGACACACCAAAATTCTGATACGCCGTGAACCATCGATCTACCAGCACCATACATCTTACTAATAAATCAGGTCACGTGTTCTCAGATAAGCAATGCGCGGATGTTTTTAACACAACGTTTTCATCTGAATTTACTAAGGAATCTATCGTACCTTCTCATCCTGCTATGGTGGCGTTGACATCCAGTAAGGGTTGAATTATTTTTTGAGCGGACGGTATTTTAGGTATTATTAAAAACATGAAAATTTCCTCATGAAGTGTCCCAGAAGGTATTGACTAAAAGGTGTTAAGAAACGTTCATGACACCATCGCCGCATTTTTGTGTTAGAGGTATGTGTAGTCGCAATCCACAGGCATTCATCCAGATGTCAGGAAAATGGGCAACGTCGTTCATATCGACATATAAGGTGACAAAAACTGTCCATGGAACTGGCGTCCCGTTTTTCTATCATACGTCCTGTGCAAACTCATAGAACACGTTATCAACTTGCAGATTGTAACATTTCTAGACTCTAACAACTTCCTTCACCCCAGCTAGCACGGCTTTCGCAAGGAGTTCTTGCGAAACATAACTAGCAATATTTCTTTGCGAATTGCACTTTAACCTTGACAACAACTTACAAACTGAGGGAATCTTCGTAGATTACTCAAAGGAATTTGACACAGTACCCCACCAAATAGAACGGTGATATTAGCCCAGTTAAACTTAGACCGAAATGTACTAAACTACACAGAAGCATTTCTAATTGTTCTCAATTTACCCTCCTCACTAACCATTCTCAATTTGAGCACATCTATACGAAATATTCCCAGTGTCTCAAAGTAACATCAGGTGTACAATAATCTATGGTTCTCGGCGCCCTTCTCTTTCTAATATACATTCCGACTTACCCCTCAGCGTATCCTTCAAAATCCGCATGTATCCTCATGGCTCCGTAATCTATCCAACAGTAACTAGCACTCACGTTCACACTATTCTGTAGCAACACAGTAACCACATTGAAGAATGGACCCGCCGCGGTGGCTCACTGGCTAAGGCGTTGCGCTGCTGAGCACGAGGTCGCGGGTTCGATTCCCAGCCGCGGCGGCCGCTTTTGTGATGGAGGCATAAAGCAAAAATCGCCCGTGTGTACGAAATTTCGGCTCACGTTAAAGATCCCCAGGTGGTCATATTAATCCGTAGCCCTCCACTACGGCAAGCCTCTACGCCTTCATTGCGTCGGCGCGTTAAACCCTACAACCAATCAATCAACATTGAAGAGTGGAGGGTCAAATGGCTTCTGTCTTTTAGACCAAAGAAATGCAAACTTGTTGCCTTTTCCCAACGTAAAAATCACTTTGGGATTTTATATAATTTCGCGAAAGTCGCTGTACAGTCGCAATAATCTTAAAATGTCTAGGTGTCACGATGTCGTGCGCTATTTCTTGGAATAGGAATTAAAATAAACGTCATTACATCTGCAAACAAAACACTGAGTTCCTTGAAACGTCACCTACGTTATTCAACGCAACATCCACGGTTGCTCACGTATGAATTACTAATCAGATCGACGCTCCGCCCCCACATGAAAGCTGCCCGAAACATATCTAATAAATAGCCTTGAGTCCGTCCAAAATTGCTCCTTCCGATTCATTCACTCCCTGTACTCGTACGACACCAGTTATCAACCTTGAAAGCACAATCGGTTTGATCAGCATTCTCAGTTCGCCTGTGTATCGCCATCGTTTCCCCTTTCATACAATGTTTCATTCTTTACTCAACGCGATCTCTTACGCCTCCCCCCGGCATACATTTCACACCGCACCAGCCACCCACTTTGTGTTCGGATATCCTACCGGAACTGTCAATTTTTTTGGCTCTTCTTTCTAGCACGCAGCCAATGATTGCAACGATCTTCCTGCTCCTCCGGTTTTAATCACCGGCCCATGAAATTTTATTGCAAGTGTTACAACTCAGCTGCGTAGCGAAAACAAATGTGTTCAAATGTTTTCTTTTCCAGCGTTTCTACCTCTTAAGGAATGCCCCCAAGTGGGGTCCCCAAGGAAATAAAAATCAACAGAAACCAAAAAAATTCACTACCCCTCTGTGGAGAAGACAACAATGAATGAACATCAAAATTACAAAAATGAAGTTTAACACCAAACAAACGATTCCAAGAGTATGACGTAAGATTGACCATTCCTAATGCGAATAATTGGTTCTTATTGGGACAGTTCACTACACGGCGATTGGGCTTTGTAGTGCTTTAGTGATGCGGGCTTTCTATGGCATTCCTAATCCATCGCAGCCGGCGACAATAGCAGCCTGCGTGACATTTCGAACTTTTTCAAAATCTGCAATATTGTAAAAATGAAGGGCGTTACACAGTTTGCCATTTTCGCCAATTTTTTTTAACCTTATCTTATTTTTGTAGTATTTGAAATGTCTCCTTTTACGCTAATATAACGATTACAATGGGACTTCCGCAAAATCTTCATTATTGTGGAAATTCAGGGAGCTGTGCGGTTTTTTTAAGCGATTTTTTATAATTTTCTTTTTTTTTTGTTTTTTCAAAATATATTTCGACCAATTATCTCCATATAATCTCACAGCATAATACAGATTGCACTTGGAACTTTCGCGAGATCTGCCCTATTGTGGAAATGTACGTCGCTACACAGGCGGCCTTTTCAGTAATTTTTTACATTCTTCTTTTTTTAGTTTTTCAAAATATCGTTCAACCAATCATCTTCATTTACTCTTTTATAAAAATTACCGGTGAAACTTTGCCGAAATGTGCTATATTGTGGAAATGCCGTGCGATAAGTTGGCTGCCATTTTCTGCAATTTTTTTTATATATTCCATTTTTTCTAAATTTCGGTCGAATAATTATCTCCATTTACCTATATAGTGATAACAGCTGGAAATTCTACGAGATCCGCATTATTATGGGAATGCGGAGCGGTAAACATTTGACCCTGCTGGGTATTTTCGAGTTTTTTATTATTTTATCCAAATTTTGTGCGACGAATTATCTCCATTTAGTCTATGATAACAGTTAGAGGTGGAAGTAACGCGACATCAGCATTTTTGTGGAAATATGGGGCGTTACACCGTCGTAGCTGTGGCGGTACTCGGCAAATAATGCTGCGCTATATTATTGCTGCGTGCGCCGTACTAACTCAGCGCAGCGACGAAGTTAGCATTCGCCAAACGCAGCGGAAACACAAAACCAAATGCTCACACTCGGAGCCATGGCAAACCATTTCGAGTTTGGACACAAACTTTCGTAACTTTTTTGTACTGCAGATACGTGGTTCGTCGCCTAGATGAGTGGTATGTACCAGAATGCGGGCGCTGCGTTCTCCATATTTCAATTTACCATGACAGTATCACATGTTCAGAAGACTTTTCGGCACTGTTGGATTCTTTGCATTGTGTTACGGAACTAGGGTCGTGATGTGTTGCTCTCTTCAACCGCAGGCTACAGAGAAAGTGCGGGTGCAAATTATAAATAAAAGCATAACTAGGCTTTGTAAATATAGGGTTGTGTAAAGCCATCACGTAAAAGTGCACCCAACAGCCACAGTATTTGGAATGGAGAATTTTGTGTCGTTTAACATGTACTTTCTAATTGACATTATATTACAACCCCGACTTCGCACGTTAACATATAAAGCAATGCCAAGAAATTCTTCTTTGGGTTTTACGGACAGCAACTCTAAGAAATTTGTTTCACTTCTTACTTTTACGTGTTTAGGACAGCTTGAATTTTCTTCAAAGTTTGAAGACTCAATGGATAAAAGACATTGATTACCCTTTAGCTTTTTTTCTGCCAAATAACAGATGCGGGGTGAAGCGCATTAGGCACAGCTAAACATGCAACCATCTTTCGTTAGATTAATTTCAGAAAGAGCGAAGGCCAGCAAAAGCGTCAGATTGACAGACTATCGGCCGCTTTCAAAAAATGTTCTATTGTTCATATGAACGAAGCATGTTTGGTGTTTTCTTTTAAAACTCGCTTGTTTCAACTAAGCATATCATCAAAATTGCTGTCGTTCATGGAGACAATGGCATATCGTCATATTTCCGTATTCGTAATGACTGAACTGAATATATATTCCAGCAACGAAACAAATGAGATGCACTAATATGCAAAGCACATACTGCAAGTGAAAAATGTCTTAGAAGAGAATATTCCCGATAAATGTCTAAACGTAACATCACCTGAATACAAGTGGTGAAGAAGAACAACCGCTACAATCTTCCAGGCGTAAGCACTAGCCATTCTTGTAAACAGCAAACTCTACAGAAATGTACTTTGGGGCTTAAGCTTAACCGTTCAGACGTACAGAAAGCAATGAAATCTAGCCGCGTGTCTTCATGAAGCCACTAGAGCGGACGGAAAGGATAGCACCTCTCATATCTGCCTGCAACTCGAAGCGGAGTTTGCGGCCTTAAAGATTAAAATTTGTGAGTTTCTTTTAGCCGGTGTTGCTTCAGGGGTTAAAAAAAGAGGCTGGAGAAACACCGGATGCTCCGTATCTTTCGCGCGCGCATATATACTGTTCCGGAGCAGCATCCTTGGTAAAAAAACAGAGATCAATCAGCAGCTGCGTGTGTTAAATGAGACCGGAAAAGGATGAAGAGGATGACCAGAGCAGGCGTCGTGTTCGGCATAGTGAGGCTTGATAAGCTGTTCTGGCTCTAAGTGCACCTTTGTAAATATTAATATATATAATATAGTATAATTGCATAATATATTATACTATAGTATAAAATAAAGTAACTAAATGTAAATATATATATATATATATATATATATATATATATATATATATATATATATATATATATATATATATATATATATATATATATATATTTATATATATATATATATTATATGTATATATATATATATATATACAGGGAGCAGTTGAACTTTTGAAGATGGTAGAGAACACAAGGAAAGAAAACTTTGAACAAAATGAAAGCACGATTGTTGCCGACGTTTCAGCAAAGAGACTTGCTTTCGTCAGGGCGAAAGCAAGTGTCTTCTTTGCTGAAACGTCGGCAACAATCGTTCTTTTACCTTGTTCAAAGTTTTCTTTCCTGATATATATATATATATATATATATATATATATATATATATATATATATATATATATATATATATATATATATATATATATATATATATATATATATATATATTTATATATATATATATATATTTATTTATATAAATATATATATATATATATACAGTAATCCCTTGTTATAGCGAAATCGCTTTATTCGAAATTTCTTCTGGTCCCAACCAAAACGCATGTATTTTATGGCCCATTACTCGAAGCGCATGAAGAGCAGGACCCGCTTAGAGCGACGTGACGAGTGGAGGCTTCGCCGATCAGCGTCGACCCAGCGGCGAGTCAGGCGGTCAATATAGCGGGTTAACAATCTGGTGTTTCCTCGGCGATTTCCTCCAGCCGCTCATACTCGATTTACGCCATCTGACTTATAACAAAAAGTCTAAGTGCGTGGTAGGGTGATTGTATTTTGTTCCTAGACACTGCTCAATGGCGTGGACTCGACGGTGCGTGAACACTGACACTCGATGCGTAGAATTAGAAGTGTCGTCGAGAGCGGGGCGCACAAAAACTCTTGTTTTGGGAACTTCATGGGTGCACAGCTCGGGGAAAAATTGAACAGTAATCATGCAAAGCTCCTAGTGTAAAACCGGTCAGTTTTCATGATTAGGCTGTGTACACACAATGAGCGGTTAATTGTTTTTTGAGCTCAACAAACACGACCTCAGATTTTAGCCGTGAAATTTACGGCGCTTTCGAGCGTGAAACTCTCGTAACGTTTCGTGACGCCCCCTCCCGCCCCTCAATATAGAAGTGGCCGCTGCCTTCCCCTCCATATTAGCTCTGAAGCCTGCGAGGAGTTGGGCGCCAGTCACTGCTTGGTCAAATTGGAGCGGGGGTTGCTCGCGCCCGGCAAGAGCATGAAACAGCCAGAGCTCACTGCCTTTTTTTCACCTGAATAAGGTTTAGCTTCCCTGAATATATTGCGTTTTTATTCCTCGCAGTTCTGGCGCAATCAAAGCTCAAGTACTTTATTTTCTTAAGTGGTCGCTTATATCGAAATACCGCCAGTAACAAACTTTTTTCGCCATCCCGCTGACTTCGTTATAACGAGGGATTACTGTATACATATCGGGAAAGAGAAAGCTCACAAAGAGGGCTAGAAAAAGTTTGTATAGAGTACAGAGTAGGAGACCCGGCAAGCATAATAACAGAGTAATTTACTTACATATCGGCAAGGGGCTGGCTTGTCTTCGCCAGGGTAACGTTAACATCGATGCAAAACTTACTCTAATCAACGCAAGTCCAGTTGCCGATACGTGAGTAACTGTCCTTGTAAATAGTTTGGCCGGGTTGCCCTCTCCTTAGTAATAATACATATTTATACACACACACACACACAAACGCACACACATATACATATATCCACCCCCGGCTGACTTCCGTCTTAACGACTTCGCGGCTGAAACTATACAATCTTCTTTCCCCTCAATATCTCCGCCTACATATTACAAAACCAATCCGCTTTCTGAATTCCACTTCTTCTGTCCTTTCACCTGGGGACCTACCCCTATATAAACCGTGCCAGCCAGGCGGCGGTTTGTCCTGACGAAGTAAAGTCTCTTTGCTGAAACGTTTACAACAATCGGGGTTCCTACCTTGTTCGAAGTTTTCTTTTCTTGTGTTCTCTACCATCTTCAAGGTTCTATTGCTCCCTCGATTTTGTGTACGAAGATGACGGAACAAGGTAAACCCCCTCTGTTCTCCCTGGCACACGTAGCTCTAATAGGCAGGGTGTCGAACCGGAACCGGAACCGAACCGATAACTGGAACTGAACCCGAATTTTTGCCCGGAACCAGACCTGAACCGAACCCGTATTTTTTCCGCTATTTTGGTACTGAACCCGAACCGGAACGAATCGAAGGAACCGTTCCGAACCGGTTCCGGGGCTTCAAAGCTCTCATTTCTAGTTTTTGATTATGGTGGTCTGCCTTGTGTCTGAAGTTATTTTTACCACTCGCCTGACAGCGCCACCATATAATACGCATAGTGTGTAGTCGCACAACCCATCAGTTTTTCTTCCTATTATAACCCTCAATATAATGTAAAGTTGTCGTATAGCAGCGACAACCTTACAGGGGGGAGCAACTGATCGGCGTTTCGTCCTACCGTTGCTCTCTAGATCGGCGGGGACGAACATTTACTCCGCGAATTATGCACACAGCATGCACGCTCCCACAGTTACTCCTCTTGAGGAGCAACGGTCGCTCGTGAGGACTAACAGCTGTAGTTAGTCTTTTTTTTTGTCTTTTTTGGCTAAGAGTGTATACTATCAGTTTGTGTTAGATACTGTTCATTTCCCCAATTTTCTTTTAACATTAAGAATAAGTTATGCTTGAACGTATATTCCGAGGAAACATGGCTTATTCATCGTGGTTTCCATGTACATGGCGTTTATTATTGTGTAAAACTTTCAATGTATTATTAATTCGACTGCATCCCTGCCCCCTTGTGAAGGCCTCTAAGCACATCATCAACTGCTGGAGTGTTGTATACGCTGGGCTAGTTGGTTCTGTTCCCTGATGGCTAACAGAGCAAAAACTACATGAAGAAATGGAAGGGGGGGATACAAAGAAGCGGTGTTTTCACTCTCAAATTCTTATGCACTGCTCTTAAAGCCTGCTCACAAAACATACCTTTCCGTAAAACAACGCATTAGTCCTCTTCACCCGTTAAAAGCACTTTCAGGTCATTGTTTACCATGTAATGTACCATAACGTTCCAGTTGAAGCTTATTTAGGGCCTGACTGTGGGCCGCACGACGGCATCCATGCACTCCACGAGCGGAGCTGCTTATCACCCTCGGGAACATGGGGAGCGATGGCACGGGCCAATTAGCTAACCTTTTCCACTTTTTAAAAACGGCGCTCAAAGGCAAACTTTGGGCCTAACTGCAAAACTTAGCGATAGGGCTCCACAAGCTGCATGTCACCCAACGCGTGCACTTTTCCTTGCGTTGGAGTAAATCTTTTCCTGGATGAAAGGGTATGCCGGACGATGATACAAAGCGCTTCCGTTACTTGGTCAGCGGAAACTATATGTAATTAAAAAATCGTAACAGTTCAACCAATTTTTTTAATGCGAAATTTTTTGCCTTATTGTGCGAAAATACGCGTGTGTGCGGGCGTGCTTGTCTGGTTATTTGATGGTATCAAATACGATGGCGGTCGGGCAGGCTCTCTGCTACCCAGAGAAATTGACTGTCCTGCCAAAAGGGTGCCCGCTTGTCAGTAAATTACACCCGTCTGCCTGCCTGGCCACCAACAAGGAGATTTCCGCGAGGATGCGTGGTTTGGAGATGAGGGGCGGCCTGTCACCAGCCACCAAGGAGGGGGTGTGGGATGCAAAGCCGCACCACGGCGACACCCGATGGAACCAAAAAAAAAGATGGTAGACGGACGGTCGCCTGCTTTGTGGACGGACTGGCAATGGGTAGCCTGCAGGGAAGGTGCCCATTGCCAGAAGGTTCAGGCGAGGATCCCAGGTGGTGTCGGTGGCACCGGGGTCTACCGGTGCCTCGGCTACATGCTTGTCTGCCAGAAGACTGCGGTGAGGATGCTTTATTTGAAGACGAGGTGTTCGGTGAGCGGAGGGGAACACATGGTGGTACCGCGGCAGTTCCCTACAGTCATGTTCTTGATAGCAGCTTTTAAGCACCCGCTGCTCTCGTTTTGCGTAGTCTCTCAGGGTCAGCCTCGTTGTTACCGAGACAACGGAGAGGCCACCGAAGATACAGCAAGCAGGAAAGTGGAGGATGAAAGTAAGGCAAAAGTGTGAGCGGGAGGGCGTTATGCTGAAGCCGCGCGAGACATGCTCCCCGGCGACGGCCCGCGCTGTACGAGAGAACGCCAGAGCTTAGCGCGAGCAATCGTGCGTTCGCTGATTACGCGATCACTTCGTGAAACGCAGGCGCTATACGCCGTCGCTGAGAAGACAGCAGTTTGTGCTTCGCTCAACTTTCACATTACGGAGTATCGTAATCGTCAGTCATTTTTTTTTGTTCATGAAACTCCGGGTTTATGACCCAAGAATAAAATTCAAGCTTAATTATATAAATGACCTAAATGTATTAATAAAAAAAAACTTGCGGTCATAAAGAGTATTTCTTTCACATTCACACACACAAGCAACCAAGTGTCCTTGTGAACCTTTTATATCGTTTAAGTTAATGTTGAATCGTTGACCTCCAATTAAAAACTTTTTGCAGTGGATTGTGCAGTTAAAGGAACTCGGCAAAACTTCCGGTAAAGGCATTCACTCTTTCCTTCGCCTCTGGAAGAACTGCAAAAGCTCTAGGTACCGCAGCACGGAGCGCTGCTGCATGCTTTTCTCGTCGCAGCAGAAACGCCTTTCATTTCTGCATTGGTTTTGTGGCTTTCTTTTAACAGCGGAGCAACTTAAGCTTGAACCTGGTTCGGTGGCGTCCGCAAAAAAATACTGAGAACAAAACCTGTGCTGCCGCAGAGAGGATTGTATAACAGTGAAGCCGGCTTTCCCGCCTGCTCGAGTGTTAGCTTAAGGGACATCTGCGTGTGCGCACCCTTTACTATATACCATCTGAAAGGTGAGAGTCTTTTTCGGGCTACTAAAACGCGAAAACAAATTGGCGCAGCTACACTAGTGGCGCAAGGCTGGAGAAACAGTGCATCTGAAGGTTGACTTAGCTTCTTCCCCTGGGATCCGCTGTTAGTGTTGGGGACCGACCGGAACGGCCTTGTAAAAACCGGGTAAACTTGGCCTCACCCCTCAACAGTTAGTCTAGCCTAGTAAGAACATCCCCAAACTTAAAAAAAACTGAGCGGAGCCCAGCAAAACTTAGAAAAAGAGCGAGATCCGAAAAAGCGAGGATGACCCTCAGCTCCGCTGTTTCTCCAGCCTTGTGCCAGAAGTGCAAGCTGCACCATTGTGAACAGCGAAGCTGCTGTTGCTGGCTGTAATGTGTGCGGCGTCATCAGAGACCCCTCGGGTCATAATTACTCCTGCCGCTTACCACGCAAGTGAGCAGGCGCCTTACGTGGAGCGCCTGGCGTCGTCCAGGCTTGCGCGTGGCGCTCGAAAAAAAATACTAAGAAAACAGTTCATGTGCGACCGCGCCTCAAGAGGGCGTGGTCGCGCATGATAGCTCGCGAGATAGCTCGGGCTACAGACGCATAGTTCGCGGACCCGGTTGCCACTGGTTCTAGCACGTGTTGACGCGCTCCACTTTCGAACACATGTGAAAGCGTGCGGACAAAGCGATCCTGGGCCGCCAGTCATGTGCGAGGAAGACAACGATATAGATGGATTTGACGATGACTACTACTACCACAGGGAAACGCGACAACGGAACATGTAAATAAACAATTTCAAACCTACTAATAGGTGGCGGTGTGTCCTTCAGTGCTTACATAGAAAGAAATCCTCCAGGCCTTGCACGGCTATATAGTGCAAGCATCTCCATTTTTATTACGTGGCTATCAAATGCGTTCATTGCTGATGCTGAAGGAAAGCCGGCCGACAGCTACTCCACTGCTGTAATTGCGTTTTTCCGGCGGTCGAAGAAGGGAAAGAGAGAAAAATGTTTTGAGCAAGTTTCCAAGTTGCCTAATAGATATAGAATGGTAATTTTTGGTTGAGGTGTTTTGCCACCCTTTATAATCTTAGTATTGCACGTGTTCGTTGACTACGTTCTGCAAGCATTTGAGATTTCGAAAAAAAAAATGGAAAAATGGGTTGCAGGGTCTTTTTGAATCGCAAAAATGAGAACGTTTGCGCAAAGAAACATACAATATGAATTTGTTTTTATACCGACGTTACAATGAAACGAAAACGCAGCACTAAAAAATTTAAACACAAAAACAACTCCTGCTTTTTTTCTCCGAACCCGTTTGAGCCCGTTTGAACCGGTTCGAACCGGTTCGAACCAGAACGAAATGGTGCTCCGGAACCAAACCGGAACTGAACCCGAAATGCTTGAACCTGAAACCCGAACCGAACCCGAAAAAATTCCTGTTCGACACCCTGCTAATAGGTGATAGCCAGTTTAAGTACATTCACGACCACTTTCCTTCCAGACACCACTCACTATACATCACCTTTCAAAGCGACGCCACAACCCATGACATCAGAAAACTCATTGACGCCGCCCCACGCAACATCACTCACTTCATGCTTCACTTCGACACAACTACTTAAAGAACAACACCGCTGAAAGCCCTATCGCGGACATGAAAACACTTGTTCACGACGTTAAGGCCAACAGGCCTAATTCAATTCAATTCAATTCACTTTATTTACCAGATACTACTGGTTCGTTTCCTGGGCTATAAGCTATGGGGACAGCTTGACCGCTTGACGGTGCCTCAGACAGCCAGTACAAGGCAGCAAGGAACGATACATCAATCAGCACTGCATGTGCATTTTACAGTTGGCATGCATGTTTTACATAGAAGAAATGTAAAAACGGTACAAGAATGTATGAAATTGTAACAACAAAAAGCGACTCCAGGTGAGAAAAGAAATAGCAATTGAAATGCATAAGCAAAATGCGCAGCCATGCGCAATAGTCAAAGAAAAGTGCAAAAAACAATAAAAATTTGTAAGCATTAAAACTACAGATTCACAACGCAAAGATAACCGTCACAACAGTGCTTCCCAGGACCGAAAACAAACGCAAGCCAGACATACCCCAGACGCGCAGACTTCTAGCTCACTCACAAAGGTCAGCTAAGCTTAAAACTTCCTCGTGAACCTGGGACACTATAAAGCAAACGTTCACGTCATCCACCACCTAAAAATTTACCACGACCCCCTAGGACACCTCGTCAAGGACGGACTACTCCCTAACTTTCGAGGCGTGTGACTGATTTCCGAAAACATTAAGTACAGGCTGAGGAACTCATTCCAGGTGACGATCCGCACTACACGCATCAGCCTCCCGTCCACGGCCAGCACTGCACAACAGCACCAACCCAAAATCTCCAACAGTAGCGAAATGTCACGTCCTCCTAAGAGTAGCACATGTGACGCCAGCACACAAACCGTGGACGTGGCCGCAACACCAGCTGTACAGCACAACAACCAGACCCACCAATGACATCACGCTCAGTGTTCACGCAGACCCCAACACGCGCTAGAACGCAAACAAGCACCCAAAGAGGCATCGATGTGAACCTCATCCCTAGCAGCCCCCTAAACGACAGAATTCAAGCAAAAAAGTGTCACCTCGGAGGCCTGCTCGAAACAAACACAAATGACTACCATCGAGTAGACCGGATGCCCAAATCCTTAAATCCTGCTCTTCCCTTAAAGCTCGAAAAATAGCCGGCAAACAAACCAACTTCAGATTTAATCTCAAAACGTACTCCTCGTATCTCTAAAGCAAAAAGATCCCTAAAGGCCTCCGCCTAAAAGTTGCTTGTTCCCTTGGTGGGCTCCCTCATGAACTAGCTGCCAGGTGGCAAGGTATTCTAAATAATGCTTCGCTTTTCCTCTAAGAAATTCTTAGAGACCATTGTACAGCCATCTCAGCGTCTTCAATGACCAGATTAAAGCTCTTCCGCTAACTGAGCAAGAGAAACTAGATCTTAATATTTTTATAAATCGCAAGGCGGATCCCAGCACAGGCGGACAACAATGTACAAGGTCGATTTCATCGCGGCATACACGGGTCGAAGAACTGGCGTGTGGTTTTTTTAACCGTTTCAACGGTGAATTTTTTCTTTCCTTTGAATAAAAAATTTCTGTGCATTTGTATTTATATTTGGACCCAATAAGCTTACAAAAAAGTGAGCTTGTGATGACACTAATTAGTTATTTACGAGCATTCCGTATAATTACATCCTTCTCTATTTCAAACTGAAATTTTCCACTGAAAATGTAAATTTTCTATGTGAACTCAGATAGCAAAATTGAGGCTAGTAGTGCAAGTATTTTTAGAATTACAGTCATGTCAAGATAGGTCTTCGGTATTTGAGGCCACCCTGACGTGAGTGTGGCCTTCGCTGCGGTGCTTTCCTCTTTCTAGCATCTAGCTTCAGCAAAAAACAAACAATGGTGATATCTATCCGTAGAAGCATCCTTGAAGAACTATTTCACAGAAAAATAGCTGTTCTGGTTTCGTTCTCAAATTGCCAAACGTCGTTTGGTTTATGTCCAAAATATAAGACGCCTGCGCTCAAGGGATTTCTTGCTATCGTTCTTGCCATAGTTTTTTATTCTTCCGTGAGTTGTGGCGACTAGGTCCAGAAATACAAGACAAGAGGACATACGCGCAAACTTTATATCTTTCTGCCGAAGGCGGCGACAGTTGCAAGTGCTTTGAACGTGATACACGAGGAACTCGGGCGCCCGGCATTGAACCCCCTTCCCCTCCCACTCCCTCCTGCTCCTCTCCGCATATCACTTCTCCGACCAACTTCTAAGGCTTCGGTAACAGAAGGCCAGCTTTATGTCGTGCAGCGTCGCCTCGCGAACCTCTCGAGCAGCTCTAGAACGCATGTGGCAACGATATATTAGATTTTTATACCAGCAACACTCGTACCCGTACACTTTTTCTACCAATGACTCAGTGTGCCTCTCCTACGACATGTACTGCACTAAAGAAGAGCCATAATTTAGCGCCACAAGAACACCAGTGTCGTTACAGATGAGGCGCACAGCACTTCAAGGAGAGTAGATGACAACGTACCGAAAAAAAACAACAACGTAAACACCCTTTAAATTCTAACTTAGAAGCGAGGCACGTTTTTCGGTCTCTTTCTTTCATATGCAGCGCGGGCTAGCCTATTTGATAGCGAGCCTGTTTCGTTCCCTCGTCACTAAGACTGGAATGTTCTTCATAGTTCGAGGGTCTCTCAACCGAACTCTACCAATCCAAAAGATTAACGCGGAAATATAATTGGTGGCATGGCAACCACCAAGGCATTCAATTCGCCGACGATCGCTACCTCGCGTCACTCTGTTGATTGCATTTGTAAGGCATGTATATTCTTAGGTTTCTTTCAGTGTTCCAGTTCGCTTCAATAAACCTAGTGAAGATGAAAAACCCAGCATTGTTCTTGCCTTCGCGGGGTCGCAAGAAATACCGAGACAATGTTGATACTGCGCTCCCGAGACGAACAGAGTCGGTTTCATGTCGCAATAAGTGCTTTCACAAGTTACCGAGGGAGAGAGAGAGACAACCTGCTTCCGTTGACACTTCAGCTTCCGAAACATAACTATTGATACAATAGCAGCAAAACGTACGCTGTGGCTCACTATGCTACTCCAATTTAAATCTGAAAAGGACGATGTTTAAAATAAGGCGTAGCCCGGGTGTTCATGCTTTCATGGCAGGAAAAAGAAGCATCACTTCATACACCACGAATCGGCTCCCTTGGCGTGCCGCCGCGTGCCATTTTTAAAGACGATAGTCTTTCTTGGGCTCCTTAAACCCAGAAATTTTGGTCAGTCTGTATGTCTGTATGTCTGTCCGTCTGTCTGTCTGTGACTCGATTCAGCCACCCGGCCAAAGCAAAACAATGCCTGCCCATTAGTCCTATATAGTCACAGCTAAATCTATCCGTCTATGTCCGGTGGAATGTTCATACTTGTCAACATTGTTGAAGAAGAACACGACATTACGCAAATATGAGACAACAAATCAATACAGAAATAATATTTGCAGTGTTCATTTATAAAAAAATCAAACACGCTTGAATTTGCGAAATAAATACTTCATCAACTGCAGAAAAAGAATTCACTCCGCCGTCGCCTACTGTCGCCCGCGCCACTATAGCTTCTGGCGCCATTTTAAGAAATCAACCGGCAACAGTTACGCAAGGTTCCACTAGATAGGTTCCACGTTCTGCTTGCAACGCACGTGGAGTAGGGAAACGCGGTTCTATAAACGTTGAAGTAGGGCGCCTCGATTAACGCGCGTCTCCGCCGTACAGCAGCGTTCGCATCGAGACAACCGGTTTGGAGCAGTGGAACGCGGGAAATTTAAAATGATTTAAGCAAACCTTTGACGTCTTTACCTTGGGAGGAGCGCGACGCAAGAGGAACAACATGAGAGGTGAGCGGCAAAGCGAAGGGAGGCATTTACTTCGCAATAGCCGATAAAGACTATCGTCTTTTGACAACATTTGCAACGAAAGGAGCAGATACGCGGCCAATTTTCTTTGGCGGAGTTGGCGGCGTCACCCTGGCCCTTCTTCGCTGCACCCTCTCGGCCGTGTCGAACCGGCGCAACATTACTGCATGCCGAAGCGGCTAGCCGATGACTCCATCATAGCATCCCCAACGTGTAGGTTCAGACGAGACGAGCCATGACAAGGCACGATCAGATTACGGTCTTAAAATTTAAGCGACATTGCGTTCCACAGGACAAGAAAAGGACGTAGGTTCAGACTTGACGAGCCACGTAAAGACACGATCAAATTATACTCTTCATATTTAGGCGACATTGCGTTAGACAGGACGGGAAAACGACGAGACAAACCGTTGTGCGTTTCAAGTATTCGTCTCCTCTATTCCACGTCCCGTCTGACGGATTACGGCGTTCTTTCAAAGTTATGTACCAACGAGCCCAAGTTTCAACGCTTCTGCTGTCGTCCGGTGACCTTCCGTCCGGCTCAGCTCCAAGGGCTTCAACGTTACTCATTTACCATAGCTTGCATCGACGTTCAAGTACCAGTATTAATTAGGCTCATAATCTTCATCCGTGGCGGCAAGATCCTCGTATCGCATCGTTTTCTTCTGATTTTTTACTGTTACTGACAACGTATCCTGTGGTCCCGACCTGAGCCAAAGTCTACGAGAAGAGGAAGAAGTTAGCAGTTTCCTAATGCGCCACGCTGATCCAAATCTGAAGAGAACGGTGTTCTGAATGTAGCATCGCCCGGGTATTTTTGTTATTTATGACCGGCAAATAAAGGTCAATAAATCATTCCCTCATCTACCATGACCCGTGTGTCTTGCCCTGCCACTGTTCAACACTATGATTGCGAGGAGGACATCGCATTTCCGCTGGCCGATATAGTGAGTGCGCTACACGATTCCTACTTGAAGTCCAACGTGAACGCAAACAAATTCTCCGTCGATTTCCGGCAGTTGCTATGGGCCTTCCTCTATACTTCCGCTTGGACATTGATAATGCAATTATTGTTGTGTTTTATGCTTTTGGAATATGGTGAACGGCGACTAGCTCCCAAATATTCTCTTACCCCGTGAATGACCAAGTTAACTTTATTCTTTGTTATCCAAACATGACGTCACCACTGTGTTCGCTTATTAGGAATTCAATCTATGTTGCTGAAAGGGTAACAGATGCCTTGCTGATGCACTCCTTACCCGATTTTCGCATTGCACTTCTGTAACAAACAATTTGATCACATCTATATTAAGGATGGCCCGCACATCTATCGTTGACGAGAAGGCGTCAGCACTGTTCCCAGTTTCCTTTTGGAACGCAAGTTTTAAATGGTCTACTTTCAAGTAATTGAAAAATACCGTGAAGGTGAACTTACGGTTTTTTAGATTTATATGCGGTAGGCATTTTTATCCAAAAAGTGGCTTATGCTCCCCGGGATTGTTTTTTTATACCGTGAACGGCGGAGGATAAGTCATTCATTGGAACACGGTTATATCTTACCTGGTGTACGTAAAGACGTGTGAACTTGAAAACCTGCGTTCGGGCTCGGCTGTACATAGAGGCGACGCTTGTCAGTGAGTTGCAGGATTCACCCTTTTCGCAGGCTTCAGCAAGAAAGCGGTTGTGAAACAGCGTTTCCGAGCGATCAGAATTCGATAGCACATAGAGGGGAACGATCCAGCTACAACACTCGGGTAGGTCGTAGAGTAACTTGAAGGCGTAACGCTGCCGCGTCGAATTGATTCGGCCACCCCGACTGAACAGACAGAAAGGCTCAAAGTGGAAAAACGTCTTCGGTGCCGATGACAGGAGCTCACCGACAAAGCTTGAGCCAGATCTAAAGTAGGCCACCACAAACATAATTTTGACTTTCGCGGGTGGCACGACGGGTTAGGTATTGAGGGCTCTTCTGAATGGTGGTGGTAGGTTTTCTTCCATGGGGTAGTCAACATTACCGAATTTTGAAATATCTGTTAATAAAAGAGACGGGGAGAAGGTAGCGTTCGTGATATGAGCTCGTACAAAGGGGGAGCAAAAATAATTTAAGGATTGCTAATAACAAGCCAGGCCACGAAAACACCCGCCGCAAGAATTAATTCCGTAAAAAATCTTAGATCAGGATCAGTTTTATCCCATGACAATCTCACCTTGCCTGAAATGTTCTCCTTCAGGAATATGTTTCTCATTGGGATAACGGGAACAAGAGCAACTTGTTTTGTAGTTATACAAAAAAAGCTCAAAGAGTACACATCCTGCAATTACTGTCCCCGGTAGTATTAGTCCTCTAGCTTCATTCCATAATTTGAGGAGACCAACGGTTGGAGTCAACGTTCAAAAATAAATATATATATATATATATATATATATATATATATATATAGTTAAGAGAAAAGGTTCCGGGCTATGAGGTTAGCTGTACGATAGAGAAGTCAAAGTGAAAAACATAACAACATTTATTCTAACGTTTCGACCGGGAGCCGGTCTTTTTCAAAGATACCCTTTGAAAAAGACCGGCCCCCGGTCGAAACGTTAGAAGAAATGTTGTTATGTTTTCCAGTTTGACTTCTCTATCGTATATATATATATATATATATATATATATATATATATATATATATACAGAAATAACGAACAAAAATATTGTTTAATTCTTGTTCGGTTTGAAGTAAACATGTAAAAATAAATTTAAGTATTGTCACCTACTTATTAACTGCAGTGTTTCATGAAGAGCTAACTTTTCGTAATGGCACCGGCACTGGAAAGATTTTTTTGTTGAACTTCTCCTCGCTGTGCTCTCGAGCAATCAAGAAATGCGGTGACTTTCAAGGCATAAACGTCCCACGTATCTTGTTCTTGGCCAAAATAGCACTTTTTGCTCTGTAGTGACCCCTTTCATGAGTGTACTGTGAAAACAGAGGCTCAGATGACTGAAAATATTGAACCATGTATGTCCATACACACTGCCCAAAAGATCAGCAACTCAGGTCTGATTTCTGCAGCGAAAATTGGGTAGTTTTATAGTCCGCGTTTAACCTTATGTAATCCTGTCTAGTCAAATGTGAGTGCCGCTGAGGTATACTGAAAAAAAAAACATTGAAGACATCAAAAATATTCAAGCAACGCTAGCAGCCATCTTGTCTTCACTGTCTCACAGATGGCAAATACGGGTTCTCGTACTCCGTTGTTCATTTTTAAACAATATTTTTGCTGTGAAGTCAATTAATCAGATCAGCGTAAACCGCAACCGACTCTAGCTGGGGAGAGATTTTGTGCACTTACAAATTTAAGCGGCACATACTGAACTCTTCAAATAATTCCAGACGCCAGGTAACCAATATCCTTAAAGGTATTTGAAGTAAATTAAATATCTGAGCATTTTTAACAGCGATGCAGTTAAAGGTGGTGGTAGGGCCGGCGCTCCTGCTCCGCCGCAGCTTTCTCATGGCGCATTTGGGCGGGACTAGTGCGGCTACCTGTGGGAGGCGCGATACAACTGACACAAGCACGGCTTTGTAAAAGCGTCGTGGGGTGGTTCCTTCTACCGCCTGTTACAAAAGGTGCAGTTTTGACAGTGCAAAGAGAGCAATTAATGGTGAAATGAAAGAAGCCAAAAGGCTGAGAAGCAACAATAATAATCAGTATCTTAATTAACGTCCCAAACACCAGACCACACAAGCTGAAGAGTCGCCACCGAACGAGTTCACAAATTTCGAGCAAATGCTCGACCCGCTGGCCCCTCCGCTACACTTTGAGCTTCACCGGAAAGCAGGTGGTCACACGTACATTTTGGACATTTAAAGGGACCCTGCAACACTTGCGATCGACTACTAGTAATGTGTTTTGGGATAAAGTCTATTGTCCCAGAAATCTCCTCCCGCAGGAATTATGAAAATCCGTTCCCAATTAACGAAACTACGCGCGATGAGAAATCGCGCATAATCGTTCCCTCTCAACTCGACCGCGGAACGCGACGAAAGCTGCGCGCTCTCTCCCGGAGAGGGGGGCGGCTCGCGGCGTTCTCTTCTGCGGCCTTCGATATATCACATGCCGGGTAGTTTTCTCCTTTTCTCCGCAACGCGGAGGGGCCTATTTCCGGTCTGGTGCCACAAAAAAGCAGGCATCGGGGCCTGCTCGCAAGTGCGCGCTCGGGCTGGTAGGGCGTTTTTGAAGCAATAAACGTTTGTAGTCGAGTGGTCCCGTTGAAAAGGAAGTATTGAGCTCACCACTTAAACTCCGCGCGCACTCAAAACACAAAAGAAACGGCAAAACTGTGCCTACAGGTTCAGGCATAGAAGAGGTTCGTACACAGCGATGACGACGACGGAAATGGGAGAATCTAGCCACGAAGTTGACCAGTGACAGCTGATCGGGCAGCCATTGCCTATGTGACGTCCCTTAGGCCATGCATAATGAGGACAACTGAAGAGAGAGCGGTTGGTTTTTCCGCGTCTTTCACATCGATTTGCGCGCTCACCGCTTCACGTGCACGTGTAATATTTGGCTCAGGTATTCCTGGCAGTGTAATCTAAACGTCGCGCTGGTTTACTTGCACTGTTCAAGGAGTGTTGCAGGGTCCCTTTAATGACCAGGTATTCACTGCACTTTGCGGGGCAAACCACGATACCGCGCCGAAAACCTGACCAGGTCTCGAAGCATAACAACACAGTAAATTTGGCCTAGTCTTAATATTACACACGCATAAACTTAGCCGAACCAAGAATAAAGCAGTTAAAGCAAACAGCCTTGCTGTTTGCCCAGTATTTGCGTTACTAGTGCGAACCCGCCCCCATGTTGTTCCGTAAAATCCGTGATTTATTACGCGCGCTACAATAATGCGGCCAATACCTTGAGCGCGACATCGGGTGCGTATTTGTAGCCTCAAACATATTGGCAACTTGGTTTACAGCAATTGGTCGGAGCGTTCTATCTGCCGTTACCGCGCATGCGCAGGTCAGGCTCGGATTGGACACGATTTTATTATTGAGAAACCCACCGCGAGCAATAGAAACACGCTTTTTGAGCGTTAGGGAGACAAAAGGTTAATTCATTGAAGGCTAGCTTGCCTTTCGTGGGGTTAATAAAAATCAAAAGCGTTAGTAACTTTATTATTTTTTTGTTTTAATTAGTTTGGCAGTATTTTAGCGATAAGATGTGCGTGTGCGCATCTTTCTGGTCTGGTTGCCGACCTGCGATAACGTGAGGCTGTTGACCCTATCAATAAACATACCTTTCCTTGGTGCTTTTTGGTGTCTTAACTACTTTTGTACAATATTCCACATTTATGTCCCTCTTTTTGTTTTTGTTCTTAACATTACCTGAACGGGAGATAACCTAAAAGATTGAATACAACGTTAGGGGCTTTCTCAGCGGCGCACGAGCTTTTCAATGAGCTTTGAATATATGGTATAAACCAGGGGTTCATACCAGAGCTTTATACATTTGAAAGCACTGATTTGCGTGTAGCCGATGTATTTTGTATTTTTTTTAAGGTTTCGATACTTGTTTGTGCAACAAGTGAACAAGGTACCATTAGCGCAGCAACGGACACTGAACGCGGAATCTGATTTTGGGATTGGTGAAACCGGATTCCTTATGGCTTCCGGAAAAAAATTATGATTTTTTTTTAATTTGACGAACTTGCCTTCAAGGAACCCAAAAGGCCTGCTACAAACTAAAAGACTGATAGCGGAATTGGCACCGTCAAGCTCGAGCGGTGCCACGTGCGAGAAAAAGGGAGGAGCAGAAACAAAAATTCCAATGGACGGCTTGGCCACGTCGTCTATGCTAACATTCTTTGATTCATATCACTGTGTTTAGGTTATATTGCCCACATTGTAGATTATGTTTGTTGTCATACAACCCTCGAAGTAATTCAAGCAATGGCTCATCCGTTAACGTCCTAAAATGATTACTTACGTATTGGAAGGAGTGGACGTAGATAGAGTTCGATCAGCGGACATAGGAGACATTCCCGTATTTGCCTCAGCAGTAAACACGCAATAAACGCTTGATGCTTCTCTCCCTTTCCAAATGCCACCCATGACCTTTTATTGACGCGTAAAAGAATTGACAATAGAGGAAATTTATACTATCGCCACAAGGAATAACAGCAGCTGTAGAGTCAATAATAAATTTCTTGGGTTGGGTTGTTCTCGTCGGGAACGCATTTCGCCTTAATGAGAAATAAATATAAGTATGGGTAGATGTACTCTGAAGGTCTCCTCAGCAACGCTTGCAAGCTGGATGTTGGTGCCGTTCAAACACGTATAGCTGCAGTTGTCACATACAATTTTCAGTGTGATTTCCTTACCTTCGGAAATATACTCAAACAAGCTCGATCAGTTTTTTACAGTTCCGGACACCCAAAATTATAGCCCGCATGCATTTATGGAATGGGTATGCGAATTGTCGTCTGTTGGCATTTTCTATAGTTATAAACACCTTACACAGATGGGCGTAGTTGATCTACGTGCTGAGCAAAGCGATGTGGTGTGATAGGCCTACTTCGTTTCAAGTTGTTGTGGCAGGCACGAATAACAATTATAATATCACGCACGGGTGAGAACTATACACTCTAAACTTTTTTTCCTCCC
Source organism: Haemaphysalis longicornis (assembly GCF_048455015.1). Lineage (NCBI taxonomy): Eukaryota > Metazoa > Arthropoda > Arachnida > Ixodida > Ixodidae > Haemaphysalis > Haemaphysalis longicornis. The sequence goes on along the minus strand of NW_027526295.1, from coordinate 127,740,104 downwards.
ATATACTCCATAGAGGTTCTTTTTCGCCTGTCCTCTAGTGGTCCTCCTTGTAGGAGTTTTTTTACTACATGGAACAGGGAGGTTTTGTTTACCTCCTCAAAACAGGGAGTTTTTAGGTTATAGAAAGGAGGTATTTAGGGAGTGTTAAGAAATGTTCGGGAGAATTTAAGGAGGACAAAATGGAGTATTCTTTACTTCCTGAAGGGCGTTTTTAAGTGATGTTTATGGAATTTTTAGGCGGTTGAATAGGAGCCTATTATGGCTCCCTTTGGAAGTACTTATGTTAGTTTAGGGGCGTTTTTAGGAGGTTCAAGGGAAGCATTTACTTCTTTTGAATGGAGTTTGACGAAAGCTTGGGGAGTTTTGTAGGCCTTCCGAAAGGAGGTTTTCAAGGCCACAAGGGAGAATTTCTAGTTCCCTGCGGGAGTACTGATTCCACACGGTTTTTCTCGATTTCGGGTTTATTTCAAACGAACTATCGCAGACAAGTTTACATGGTACATGGTGTACACAAGGAGGTTCCGAAATAAATACCTATGGCGACCTCATATTAGAAATCACAAATGGTACATTGCTAAATAACACGCCAGTGTTAGGAATTGAAGACAGGAATACAATGCTAGTTGAACAAAACGTAGAAACAATATTACTACAAGAACTGGAAATACGCGAAAAACAGAGATAGGCGGAAACACAACCGCATGGTAAGTGAAATCATTATAGAATACTAGAGGATCGAGAACGCGTCAGTACTTATCAGAACTTATCAGTACGCATCAGCGCTCAGTACACAGTGAAAAAAATGGCTGCAGTGGTTTACAACAACAAAACAAAAATTCAGTAGGTGGTGAAATGAGCGAGAGCTGTCTGCTAGTTGAACAAATTGTAGAAACAATAATAATACAAGAACTGGAAATACTTGAAAAACAGATAGGCACAAACACAACCGCATGGTAAATGAAATCATTATTTAATACCAGAGGATCGAGAACCCGTCAGTATTTATCAGAACTTATCAGTACACATCAGTGCTAAGTACACAAAGTGAAGAAAAAATGGTTGCAGTGGTTTACAACAACAACACAATTTTTCAATTTGTCGTGAAATAAGCGAGAGCTGTGCAACGATTTGATATTGAAAGGTAACAAGCATTTTGTAGGTGGTAAAGGCACAAGAGATAAATGATGTAGGAGACAGACTGCAGTGAGATGGCTATGGATAAATGAGTAATATAAAGAACGAAAACTATGCTGCGGAAAATACCAGTGCGTTTTGATAAAGACACAAATGCGCCAAGAAAAGTGACCGAGTCTGACGAGTTAATTGCAATGATATAGAACAGAATGGGTGGTATCGCGACAGCTTCTTTAGAGTGAGAACAAAAAGCCATGAAATTCGTGTTTTTCGGATAATTTTTAGTTGATTCATTTCCCACCAGTTGCCAATATTATTTAGATAATTGTTTCAGGTTAAATTAGTTTGTTAATATTATTCCCTGAAAGATAGCTGTATTATGAGCATACAGAACGGCACATCAAATGTCCCCTTTTCAGTAAAAAAAGAAAAAAGAAAAAGTCAGAAATATAATACGGAATTCTTTTTGACTACTATCCAATGATTACAGGATTGAAAACAAATATTAGTGAGCGATATTGATGCGATAAAAGGTAATTAGTTCTAAATCCTTCACACGTGGTTTGGTGCAGGCAAGGTCCAAAAAGCCATGTTCCACAAACGTTACAGCTCTGTGTGCCTTCTTGGGATATTGAATGTTGAAAACCCAGAACGATGCAAACAGACTACACAGTCCTCCCAGTAAAGATGATGCAGTCAAGACACGCTGGCCATCGATGTGGAGGCTAACTTCCCCGTTCACGGAATGCAGGCAGGGAGTCAGAGGAAAATCTGCCTGAAAAAGCAAAAACGAAAAAAAAATGCCCCACACGTAAAATTCAAAACAGACACTATGGTTAAATTAACTTAATAATTCGGTACAGTAATAAAATTGTAAGGCCAGGTTCCCTGCGAATTCCAGTACCTAAATTAGGAATGCAAAGGCTTCATAAAACCAAGTGCCCGTACATTAACCGTCGTGGCTTTTGCAGCAATAAAAGAGATATTACTTCCGCACAATATACTCGAGCACAACTTTAAATGACAGTGAAGATAAAATGCAAGTCTCTGTAGGTTGATAGATTAGTTTTTGTTTTTGACTGAAAAACACTTTGGTATTGCATGATTTTGTTAACTGCTGTTTCTTGCTTTAAGATGCCAGCTTGCATCTATTCAAGTGAGTGGGCACACAGTTAAAGATGCAAACCCTTACACTGCCTCTCCCCTACCATGGTATCTCACTTTCATAGAAAAAGTGGAGCTTTTGCGAGCTGGACGGCTGTTGCAAGCCGTGGCAATACTCACTTCTGCTGGAGGGGCCAACTTGGTTTCCGAATGCAGCCTTGCCTTGTACAGCACAGCCTATCCTGCCTTAAGATCTATGAAGTAATTCAACTCGATCATGTATCAGGATCTGCAGAAGAAAATCGTGTCAGCAAATAATGAATTCATGCCGGACAGGCACCCACTGTTTCAGTTATACTTGCAGATACCTCCACCTATTTCCCTCCTGGTATTACATCCAAAGCTAATTTGTTACGGCTTGCCTCATCAAGTATGGTCATTTCTCATAACACAGCTAGTCATACAGGAAAGTCCTTCACTGGGTCAGAAAACACTTTCTTTTTTTACAGTAGTAATAAACTAGGCGACTCAGTCATCCGTATTCTGACACCTTAATATTCTGTGTCACCGAGCTGACGAGCGTGATTGGTGCATAAGGTCATTTGTAGCCGCAACCGTTACTACAGCCTTGTTAGCTAACGTAAACCTCGTTCATGGCACCAAATTACTTGTGATTGCATGGCAACAAAAAAAAAACAGCTGAAATGGAAACGCTATTCTCGCAAACTTACCAACGCTGCATGCCGCACACACCTGCCTTAGTTAATTTACCGTGATTGCAGAAGTTTCCGTCACGCAAAACCACAGTGCACTTTTTGGAGCTGCAAGCTCCGTGTCAAAATCGAGTGTCAGATGAATCGAGTAATTTTTGTGTATGGTCTTACTATTGATTATGACAAATTTATTACCAACAAAAGAAGAGTGTGTGCATTGTTCTTGTAAAAAAATGATATCCTTTTTTATGCCCGGCAGACTTGTGTCATGCTACGGCAAACTCTGTTCTCTTCAATAAGGGCATGAATTTGTGTTTTTAATTACGTGGCCTTAGCTGGCGACTGACGGGCCCCGATTGTATACAGACCCCTCATTATCATCCGAAAGGGAATAAAAACATTTCGGTTTCGAACGACGTCGCCGTCGTGGTCCACACTATATGCATTTAATCGTTCGATAGGCTCATAGCATCTTTTACGCATGTCACCGTTTCCTTAATAGGGTACGCTGTTAGATGTGAAGAGTCGACTCAAGCGAGCAAACAACCCCACCGAATCTACAGGGCACAGTTTCGAAGGGGGTGGCCGTCTGATCTGCGGCTTTCGCCGACCAGAGCGCTAAGAATGAGTCAGAGCCTTGAACGAAAACAACACAAAGACTTATATTTGGACAGGCAAGCCATCAGGAGCGTTAACAAATAGATATTACAAAGTAGAGCAGTTAACTAAAAAGAACACGAGCAGTTCGATGCATATGAGAGACAGAGTCCCACAATATTCACCGACCGGGCCCGACGATGCACCGCTGTCGGAGGCGATTCGGCTACCTGAGTAACCGTCACGTTGCTTTGAAACGACGCCGCGCGCGACAAACGATTTCATCTCGAATGCCCTGTTATAAACCGGCCTACAAATGAATGCGAATGCATACCCCAAAAGCCACAAACAAGTACAATAAAACGAGTGTGCGCTTTTTTCTTTGCCCGTGCGTGTACGTGCTGTGTGCGGCACGGGTACTTCGCAGTTAACCCTATCCAAACGTTTTACAAACGCATCGACTGATGAAAGAGCACTTACCAGCGAGCTGTCCACAGCTGTCGCCGTATCCAAATGTTGTTAGCGGCCGTTCGTCGTGTGACAGGGGCACATAAATATCTTTCCACCAAATGGCACTACCAGTCCTTCTCAAATAAGAAAAAATGATGGCCCAAGGCGAGGCGCTTGAAGCTCCGGCCGCACCAAGTCACCGGCCACGCTGCATTGATAGCACGGAGGCTGTTTACATCCGGGCAGCAAGTCGTGCCGCCAGGGCAAGTTGAGTCGCTGCAGTCGGGTGCGTTGGCGCGCTGGCACGAGCATTTAAATTGTCTATATAAGCGCAAGCAAGCAAAACAGATGAACATTGCAATAGTTTGCAACGGCGAGAACTGTCTCTTTGTTAGCAGCAGAGTTTGACAACACCTACCGACAATAAACAGATTTAAACAACACGGCCGCGCTGTGTGCTTGTGATCGCGCTGGCTGAAGCATCTATACGGGTATACGTACGGTATCGGTTTTGTAGCTGCATGCAACTGTCACGTCCTGCTTTCTCGTTCTAATTAGCATTAGTCCACGGTTGAAGTGCTGACACACGGAAACAACACAAGACTAACATGGCGACCGCCCGCTTGAGATGATTACCCCAGATGGGGAGTTTATTGTGAACGTGGTTGTTCACAAGGGACCGAACGCCATCTCACAAATGGTGTTATGTCGTTCTAAATCCTCCCTTTTGCTACACGGATGGGCAACGGTACTACCATGGAGGTTCGTCCACTTGTTTAGACCATGCCTAGGGAGTACATTTTTTGCTATAAGTACTTTTCAGGGCACATTACTTGATTAAAACTCCATTTCCGGCTAGTTTGCGTTTACAGTGTAGGTATTTTGTATATGGTTGCAGCCATTGTAAATAGGCGGTACCTGATCGAACCCCAAGTAAGACACGGTGTTAGCGCCCTGATTGCTGGAGGACTCCCTTGACGAATTGGGAGTATTTTTATAATTTTGGCCCGCTGAAAGAGCACGCAGTGAGACCGGGTGTCGGGGGAGGGGGGGGGGGCAGCAGGAGAGTGCTTCGGAGTACCCCCCTCCCCCTATTGTTTTCATCTGTCTCCGACGGCAGGAGCCCCACAGGTTAGCGATACCCCGGCTGCAGGAACCGCGAAATTCAAATTAACATAGTCTATGCCCATACTAATGTGGCAGATCAAGCCTGAACGGAGTCAGGATTGGATAAATTAGATAAAAAAAACCGCTTTCTCTAGTTCCTTCTAAACTCCCTCAACCCTTTCCTGTCTTTCGCTATCCATTTACTCGCCTCTTCCCAGAAGAGATCAGGGGAGTCACCCTAGGCCCGCTATCTTGCTTGTGATGTGGCTTAAGTAGCATTTGTTTTTTTCTACACGCCAGGGTGAGTTAAACTTCATTTGATGTTTGGCCAGTTATTTAGGCCGGCACAACGCATGGGGTACCGGCCGAGGAAATCTTATTTCCTTTCATTTAACATGTCTCATTACATCAGTGGGCTTTTACTGCATTAGGTGTAATATGCACCACACAAGCTTGTAGGTAAAATCGCCAGACAATAAAAACAAATGACCCGGTTTTGCATGAAAGGGTCTGCGTGCAGTAAAGGAAAACACGCGTCAGTGCTGGACTTGCCCCATGTTTGTTTTCACTCACAGAGGCGGTACATGATCTCGTGTTTATTCTTTCCCTGACCAGTGTTATTCGTGGACCAAAGTCTACTCGCACTACAGGTAAGTACTGAGCGATTAGACGTGCAACAGTTTTCCTATATCCCTCCTCGACTCATGTGAATAGCATGTTTATTGAGAAAAGGTATCTTCCAAATTATATTTTGTAGTCGTAGATACATAGCCGGTTTCAGCCGCTGACGCCCCAACAGCCCAGCAATGAAGATTTTTATAACAATGCAGGCTCGCTCTCGTGCTCCACACAACACAGGCATAGCACTTACCCTAATGCTAAGCTGGCGACTGGGGTCGTGAGGTACCGACGGAAAAGCAGGAGCGGAATACGACTCTTGATTTCACAGCGCGCACAACAAACAAGGAAAATAGGGAGAGTGGGACACACAGCTGAATGCAACTCACTACGCTCCTTGCAGCCGTTAAGCTACAGGAACCCGCAGCGCCCGAAGAAGACACCAAAATAGTTTTCCTACCATGCAACACACTTGACATTCGCAAGCACAGCGAGGCGCAGCTACGCTACAAACAACACAATGGCACTACTGTTCAGTAATGTAAAAAAGGAACAAGCTCTGGATGAACCCGACGGAGAACATTGTGATTGTGTGCACACCTCGGATGGGGAATGCCAAAACATGCCGCCACGGAGGGAGATATGCAATCCGAGAATATATACGAAATCACGGCCTGTCCCATTGGTTAAAAAGACACTACAAAAAGCGTAATCTTTAGTATTACCGCTTATGACGGCAATGAAGGCATCAATACGGGCCAATTTGTTGAAACATTCGGCGATGACGAAGGAAAACACAATGGAGAAGCCAAACTTTGCTATCATCACCTTCAAAGGAATCCAAAATGGACAATTGAGATTTTTATTACTTATACGCTCATGCACTTGCAGGCGCCGCCAATAGTTTGGGTGGATTCCTCTTATCGCAATTACCGCTTCCGACGGATGCCCTGTGCACGCAGGACAAATTTCAAAGATATTCTCGTGAGCATTCAGTGGGCACTGTCAAAGCGCTAAGTCGTTGAACGTCCAGTCATTGGCATTAGGGAACGTGCTATGCTTAGTCAATAGCGTACGCTTAGAGGCATTTTTGCGCAAGAAGTGAAAAAAATGGAGCGATGACCCACTGGTACATACCGCGCTTGGCAATATTGAAGATGAGCTTTACGGCCATCGTCGTCGAAAGAGGCACCAATTGTGATTTTCATATTCGCCGCTACTAGCGGTGCTTTTGTAGTGGAAACGTTGTTTTGGGTTAGTTCGTAGCTGTTTATCTTGGTGTTCAAAGCGCTCACAACACAAAGATGAAGAAAGAAACGCAGGCGACATGGCGCTAACTCGCAACGATTGGTTTAATGAAAAGACATACGAAAATACACTAACGTGATGCCTTCATCTCGTCCGAAATAAAAACCACGAAACAATATAAACGATCAGGGGAACACGTGGCAACAAAAGGGAAGTGCGTTAAAGAAGCAGAAACCACAATATATCAAACCTCACTGATTCCGCAACGAGAGGCCCAGATCAAAGCATTCTTTGTCAGTTTTGAAAATGGAGGAGGGATGGGGCTTACACGCCATTCGCCTCCACCTCCTTAGGTGAAACGCTTGTCTTACCTGGCCTCATGTCCTCATGTCCTCATGTCTTGATAAAACTGACGTATTACAAAGGAAGGGCGTATACCCACGCGTGGTACGATGTCCCGATTGGTTGCATTTCTGCTTTGATTTTACATAGTATTGATGTTCCTGCAAACGTATGTTAAGGCATCGCCCGGTTTGGCCAACGTAAGTCTGGTCACTCGACAACGGTATCATATATACACGTTGCACAACAAACAAAAGTAGAAGTATGCCTCACTTGCCACCGTTGTTTGTTCTACAATTTAACACTGAGTGATCAGAGTTGGTATATTTTACCTCACCCTTACCCTGTGTCAGGGGTCGATATTGCCGCAAAACATGCAATGGGAGCCCTTTTCTGTACTCTACAAATTCCCAGGGAACTGTGAAATCGCCGGAAGTCTTTTCTGATTTGCTTTCAGTTTTGCTCACGTGCTTCTGGTTGACGAAGCGGTTCTGTGTGCTTTCGTCATATTGACGTTTCATGACGTTTACTATCAACAGTTCTAAAGTTTGCATTATTTCTCTCTACGTGGAGTGCACAATTCTTGGCCGGCAACAAAAAACTATACGAAATGCAGTGGTCATGACAACGTAGGCCTGTCTTTTCCATTCAACAACTATATGGCGTGCAGGCCACGCCCTCTCTGTGATTGGCTGAAAAAATGTGACGTAACGTAAACTGTCGAATAGGATGTGTTCGTCATACATTGGCAACTTCAGCTGGCGTAAAAGTGACGTAATGTTACGTAACATTTTGAAAATGGCGGCTGTTTTTGCCGCAAAATAGGGACAATATATCACCCACCTTTGTGGCCGCAAAATGTGCGTGATTTTGCAGCAGGCGAGTTTCGCATGACGCGTGGTTTAAAGCATGTTTTCTACCCAAATAGTTTCGACTGCTTCCAATTCAGCGATCACGGAGCATACAAACAGCGTGCAGCATTTAGCTGTTATGTTTGGCAATAAAAAAATTATTTTTTGGCGTAACCGCAACATAAGACGGCAGAGAGAACCCAATGCATGGCATTTGTTCACGCTCCTCCTAGTAAGCTGCTTGTTCACATGATCGAACTCCAGAAAAAAATAACAAAGAAAAGTGACTCGTTTGTTCATTGCAGCGCTGATTGATGTTGAGCTTGACGAATGAGTGAAACGGTGACATCGGTATACGCTCCGCGGTTATCAGGCGTAGCGCTTCGCTGCTCTTACGTGTCATAAACGCGATTTTCGCGGCCGTCTTTTTATGTGATCACGCCATAAACTTGTAACATGGCAGCAGACGATAGCGTGGCGGCGTGGTGGGCGGAAAGGTGATAACCCATTGTGATAACGCAGCAAAGGTTGCATTGAAGCAGAAGCATTGCATTGAATACCAACTATGTTACTAAAAGCGATGGAAAGAAATAAATAGATGCAGTAACAATTGTGCGATGTGTGAAGTTCAACATCAGCCTTTCGCTCGCTTTTGGATCAACGTTACTCGATCGCCTTATGGTGCTGACGCAAATTTCGACCTGCAGAAAGTGCTTCTCTTCCCAGCGGCAGCTACCGTCGTAATTTTTAATGTACATGCCAAGTGTTTTTATATATTTTATGCGAAATATTTCATACCTTGATTGTGATCTTTATGAGTAAAGGGTGTAATTAGACTGCATGTCGTCATACCTATAGGTGCGTCACGTCACAGAAAATAAGGGTTGGCAGTCAAGAAAACCTCGGAAAGCAAAGGGGAGGTTGTGGTTGGTCATAGAAAGAGATGAAGAATTTTGTGAGTCGAAAAGAAAGTGGTGAAAAAATGCCCGCCGGGTGGGTTCCGAACCCACGACCTCCAGAATACCGGTCTGGTGCGATAACCACTACGCTACCCGCGGGGCTGTTTCCCCAGCACTTTCTCGGGTATTTATGTTATGTAATTTTTGTTTCCTGCACTTGGGGGTGGTAGCCAGCGCCACTCGGACTACGGGGGGTGAAGGGGACCTTCTTTTTAACCCCCGGGCCGTGACTCGAGTGTCTACGACATGTCGAGAGTGGTCGACCAGCGTTTAACCCTCTTAAGCTCCCTTTGCCACCAAGACTCCCAGAACAGAGGCCCTCGCTAAGCATGTAGCGAATCAGAAAATGGGAAAATGAGGGGCTCCGTGAAATAAGACAGAAAATAAGAGTTGGCAGTCAAGAAAACCTCGGAAAGCAAAGGGGTGGTTGTGGTGGGTCATAGAAAGAGATGAAGAATTTTGTGAGTCGAAAAGAAAGTGGTGAAGAAATGCCCGCCGGGTGGGATCCGAACCCACGACCTCCAGAATACCGGTCTGGTGCGATAACCACTACACTACCCGCGGGGCTGTTTCCCCAGCACTTTCTCGGGTATTTATGTTAAGTAATTTTTGTTTCCGGCACTTGGGGGTGGTAGCCAGCGCCATTCGGATAACGGGTGCTGAAGGGGACCTTCTTTTTAACCCCCGGGCCGTGATTCGAGTGTCTACGACATGTCGAGTGTGGTCGACCAGCGTTGATCCCTCTTAAGGTCCCTTTGGCACCAAGACTTCCAGAACAGAGGTCCTCGCTAAGCATGTAGCGAATCAGAAAAACATGTAGCGAATCACTTTCTTTTCCACTCAAAAAATTCTTCATCTCATTCTATGACCTTAAACAACAGCGCAAAAGACAAGGACTAGGGAAGAAGCACAGACAAGCGCTGACAAACAACTGAGCGTAATTTATTGCGGCTCGCTTATAAATACGCTTGTCACACATAAAAATACATAGAAAACTGAAGATTTACACAACCATGAGAAAACGCAATCACGTCTTGTCATATCTACAACCACACGTTTGCCCATTAAGGTAATTTATCTCTTTTTGTGTTAAAGCCACCGACGGCTTGCTGACGCATTTTTCTTCACCGCAATCTCGAACTCTTCGTGTATCTCCCTCGTGTCCGTATCTCTGTACCGCTTCAAAATGGCGCAGTCACCCAGAAAGGGCACACAGCCGCATGATAAGCAATGAAGAGCGAGGTTGCTTCCCGTGCGTGTCTTCATCGATTTGGCGTGTTCACGCAGCCGGTCATTCACGCATCTTCCAGTTTGCCCGATGTACGATCGACCGCAACGAAGGGGAATGTCGTAAACAACTTCTTTGGTGCACTCCGTGAAGCGTGTGGAATGATTCGGTGTGCACATTCTTCGATCTTCATTATGAGACTCAGCATTCACTTTGCCACACAAGTTACCCAACTTGTTTTTTGCTGAGAAGACCACATTCACACCCGCCCGGTTTCCTACTTTCTTGAGCCGATGCGATACGCCATGAATATACGGTATAACCGCGACCTTCTTCTTGACTAGCTCCGGTTTGCGCTCTTTTGCGCTCTTTTCCGGTCTTTTGCGCTGTTGTTTAAGATCAGAATGAACCAACTGGCCCCTGTCGAGACGCTAATTCATTCTATGACCCACCACAACCTCCCCGTTGCTTTCCGGGGTTTTCTTGACTGCCAACCTTTATTTTCTGTCTTATTTCACGGAGCCCCTCATTTTCCCATTTTCTGATTGGTATATGCTTAGCGAGGGCCTCTGTTCTGGGAGTCTTGGTGGCAAAGGGAGCTTAAGAGGGTTCAACGCTGGTCGACCACTCTCGACATGACGGAGACACTCGAGTCACGGCCCGGGGGTTAAAAAGAAGGTCCCCTTCACCCCCCGTAGTCCGAGTGGCGCTGGCTACTACCCCCAAGTGCAGGAAACAAACATTACTTAACATAAATACCCGAGAAAGGGCTGGGGAAACAGCCCCGCCGGTAGCGTAGTGGTTATCGCACCAGACCGGTATTCTGGAGGTCGTGGTTCGGATCCCACCCGGCGGGCATTTTTTCACCACTGTCTTTTCGACTCAAAAAATCCATCTCTGTATATGACCCACCACAACCTCCCCTTTGCTTTCCGAGGTTTTCTTACTATCAAACCTTATTTTCTGTCCTATATATATATATATATATAAAAGCCGTGACGGGTAGTGTCAGTTTCATGCGCTTGCTGTCGGGCTGTACATACTCGTACGCATATCTGTGGAGAAATCTCCACAATCCCCGCAGATACAACAGCGCGAGAAAATTTGCAGGCTTTTTTGTGACGCTGTCTTTTTACGCCTCGAAGACTGGCAGCTTAAGTAGTGCGCCAGAAGCAGGAACACACAGAACCCAGCCTTAAATTATGTAAGGTGTTCCTAAGGACTGGTGATGTAACTACGCGAACAAAGGACGAAGGAGAACAATGTGGTCACAGTTGTAAAACGCGCTGTAAAAAGCTAGCGGTACCTTACAGAACCCAATACTTTTCTGATTGTTACATATCGGAAGTAACACAGAGGCTGTGGTCCTTCCTGCTCCTTTTTTGATAATCACGCAGTGTGTCAAATATCAACACAGAAATGGTTCACCCCACTGCTTATCAAAACAACACCATGACGCGCCAAACATCCCATTTGCAATCCTTGAAAAATGCTGAAGAAATGAGCCGCCTCGAGCGGGACAGGACGTCTTCAATAGGCCGCATTCTGCTCAGTCGCGCTGCGAGGAAAAGAATTGAAGCGCTCTGACCGATAGCACTTAGAAACTGACTCAGTGACTACTTTTGAAACATCGATCATTTTGCAACGCTCACGACTCACCGCATAATTAAAGAAAATTACGATTTGATCGATTAGTACCGTTCGTCTACGCGCGTAGCGGCACTTCGAAGTAGCTTCCGCGGGCGGCCGCCGCTGCAGTTTTTCCACCCATGACCAGCGCCAGGGCCGATGCTGTGGCGGAAAAGGAAACTAGTGCCGTCACCGACGGAAAAGCGCATTCGGCTGGCCGTGCCCTGTTTCCATCGAGCGGCCGTGCACATACGGACAATTCAGCGGGAACCACATTTTTTTTTTATTTCGAAGTACGTCCGGGGGTGAGCGTTGCAGGTAAGCGTTGCTGTGGTACCAACACTTAATTTTCAGCCCTGTACACTGTCATTCCAGAAAGGTAGTTCCAGGATCCTTTTTAGGTTATCCGTCCGTCGTCAACAGGAGGGCGAAATTCGCGAACATTACGTTGCATAGCAACTCCTAGGCCATGTGGGCAGCACTTGTCAGCTACATGCTGACGACGTCAAGGAATATATCCAGCTGAGCCATATGATTTGAAGTGGTCAGACAAGAATAGGTATCGCTGTCTTCGTATCGCACGTCCTTGATGACAAGCTTGTGAGTGCCTTCATCATCATGGATAACTGAGTACCGCTGGGAAGGGGCAATTATAATAGGGCCGATCGAAATCACTTGGTGTCCTTTAAATCGTCTCCACAAGATCTGGAAGAAAGAAGACACCCAAACCAGAGGTGAGCATTAGGCCGACTCTGAAGTATGTCTGTGCTTAAAGAACTGATTGGGTTAAACAGGAGTGAAACGCACAAGGAGAAAAACGTGCAGCTACTGAACTGGAAAGTATAAGTCGCCATGTGCATAACATGGCCAGGGTCATACACGCAATTTTATCCGGGGCTTCATTGCTAAAACCAATAACCAAGTTTAGGGGCACTGCAGTGCCTCTACTTCAGGTTGCCACGACCATAAAACACACAAGCACACGTTTCTAGAAAAGCATGCGAAGTATTTTAAGTTTTACGAAAAAACCACCATAAAAGTGATCTTTTCATGTCATTTGAACTAGTGCACGGTGTCTTACCTATTTTCTTATGATGGTTCGTTGCGGTGTAATAAACATACTTTTTCAGGTACGGCTTCGTTGTGTTACTGTACGTGATATGTCAATTTCTCAGGAGGGCGCAGAAGAAGGTACTCGGAATTTCTGCCGTATCCCGTTGTTTAAAAAAAGATTTGTTGGCGTCTACTCACCGGCAGTGTGATTCCCGCTGTGCCGCAAGAATGTAGCTGTGACTCCCCAATCCTAATATGTTATCCGTCTAAGCCCATCCGTGTGGAATATTAGTTGAATGCGCTGCGTATGATGACTACGTCCCGACGCGGCCTGAGTCTACTATCGTAGCCATGTGTAGCGGGCGCGACTAAAATATAATTGCACTTGGTTAACATTGGTCGATTATAGTGCTACGGTCTACACATACCGCACGAGTACAAGTAATGGTAGCAGGAGATACCTTGTTGTTTGGGCGTTATTAAGGAGGTTGCACTTCCAATTAAAGTAAAGGTTCTTGAAAACATTTTGTCTGGAAACTTTTACTTGATCTAAGCCAGAAAGACAATGCGGAGCATTGTACTGATATAAACGATGCTTTACAGTGAGTGTTTAAGATATAAATCAGTCTTTTTTTTCCTTTTAACGACTTTGTCACAAGCGTTCTTAATATGTTTTTATTCCTGTCTGCACAGTGACTTGTGGCATTAGCAAAGTGGCATGGAATGCCAGAGGCATTGTTTTTAATTATTGCAAGACTTTTTCAAGATCGAGGATAAACATCGCGATCGTTCGTACGTTCTTGAAATCATTATATGTGGGACGAGTAACGTTTTTGGGTGTTGTTTTCTTATGGTACAAATGGACAGCGTGAACAAGAATAAAAAATCACGCCGATTTGAAGAGCGGAACGAAGACGTCCGTTGATTAATTTTTAGCGTGCTGTAATTACAACGGGGATAAAGATTTTCTCTGTGATTTCAGGGCCTTTTGTTGTGCTTACAGGGCCTAGCTCTGTAATAATGCGAAACCATGGCTTAACGACGGAGGTTGAAAATTCTCCGCTCTTGGGAATGCGAAACAAGCAGAGAACCGACGTGCTTCCAAAGCTCGGCGACTATATATGAGTAAAGGGGGCTACAACGAATGACGTATGGCCATCGACTAGCAAAAACGTGTACTCGTCCCTTTAATAGTTAAATTTGCGCGTGGTAATTGCAAAACGAGAAGCTAGATGAGTAGCAGATCCCAAGAAAGAGTGATTAGGGGAACCTTCAAGCCGAAGACAAAAATCAAAGAAATCATGATACGCCGAGAGAAAAGTAGAAGGCAACATTAAGAGGACACCGTGGTGCCACCACACACAAGATCATAGAAAATGGTGCGCCACTGCAGGCACCTGTCTGACTATATATAAAAACTAGCGCTACCAGCCAGCCAGCCGTTCAGCCAGCCGTTCGTTATCCAATTATGGTATTGTTCATACCCCTATCACCTACCCTGACGAGGAAGATCGTCTTGCAGCGTGAGGGCGGGATTAGTTGTCAGCTATTCATGAGAGAATGCACAGACGGTTCCCCGGCCGCTCTCGTGTTTACAAGTGGTGCCGTGACCAGGATTTCTACCTCCACGCAACTAGCGCCAGCAACCAGGAGCGGAAAAAACGACGGCGTCGGAGCAGCTGATTGACCTGGTCCAGACAACGAGGAGGCCATCGTGGAAAGCTACGGTATCCGACGAGCTGACTGAAACATAAAAGAGCTTCAGAAAACCGTTTTGCAAGATGAACAAAGACATTGTAATGGAAAAGAGGAAGGCTATACGGTCGCTAAAAACACCGCTCATGAACGCAGCCGAGCATTATAGGAGAAGAAGCCGAAAGAATGCGGTTTGATTAACGCAAGCAGATAAAGGGGCTGGAAGAGTGATTAAAAGAAGAAAACCACCAAATAAAGCAATATTGACCAGACGAAGTTGTAGGCAGTGAATTTGAGAGAATAATCGAATACGACATGGAGATATTGGCTATCCTATCAAAGCTTGATACAAGCATTGCGGAGTCCAACCCAAAAAGCGTAAATGCCGAGGCTAACCTCCCGACATTAGCGCCGAGCACTCAGCACACGCCAGTTCAGTAGGAATTGAGCTGGCGAAGTTACCAAAGGTGGGGCTTACAAAGTTCGATGAAAATGAGCTGCAGTGGAACAGATTTCGGAATCTACAAATCGTCAGTTCACGAAAGGCCTAAGATGACTAAAGCCCTTATGTTCAACTACTTAACGGCTTCATTACCTGGCAAGGCAGCTGATACAATGTAAGTATTACAGTTCCCCGCTGAGAAGAACTATGACAGCGCAATACAGTGATTTAAGGACACGTTCGGAAGGCATGAAAGATAAGTGGACCTGAAAAATTGCAAAGGTAAAATGAGCGAGGGATACCGAAGAGCTCAGAGAGCTGTTCAAAGCCGTACAAGTGAGCATCCTCGCTCTCGATTTACTGAATGTGAGACCCGAGTTTTATGCACCAATGCTGATGCCATCGTTGAAGAGAGTTGTTCTAGCGGCGTTATCAGTAGAGCTCAAATTGAAGGAGATGGATCAGAATAGGCTGGGCATACAAAGAGAAGAACGAGAGCAAGGCGAGTCACCAGGAAAAACAAGTGCGGAATCCCCAACACAACCGTTGGAATTTCTTCGGAATAAAGTAAACTTGAGAGAGGAGACAGAAAAGGAGCAAAGATCAGGGACTCAGAAACAGAAAAGGGAAAGCACGAGAGTTTCCTACAACAGCGAGGTTGTATAGCTCATCTGAAAGAGTGTGCATCTTTTGCAAACAAACCAACCAAGCGACAGAAATTTGTCGCCACAGCATGCTGATGGAAGAGAGAAAGGACGCGCTCGCAGACATCAGGGCATGCTCGAACTGTACGCTGGCATACCACACGGCACGTATTTGTAAAGCTAACGTGCAATGGAAACGATGCAAAGAAGGACACGCGACACCAGCATGTACAACGGAACCAGAAGCGAAAGTCCGACAACATGTCGCCATGGTTCAACCACAACAATCGACAATGTATAGCATGCATGCCATTGAAAGGACGGAAAAGCAATGCGTGCTCCTACGAACTGCGGTAGCTTGCAAAAAGGCATGGTTTGGCATCGTTCAGGACGGTTTAGGAGTGGGGCGCGTCATATCAACACGTTTAGTTGACGTTCTGCTGTGCACAGGAACTACCGGGGCTGCACCTTACTCAGAACGGAATACCGCGGGCCCGTTGCAGCAACTTGATTAAACATGGTCATTGGCTACATTCCGTACTTAACCGACCTAAGAGACTCCAAACCGCCCTTATTAACAACCCCCCCCACCCCTTGGACTCGATCTTAGACAATATTCTTCAAGATATATAGAAAAAAGAATTCAGCACGCTGACATTCACTCTGCCCGAGATGACAGAACCCTTCTCGGCATTCGCCTTCCAAGCAAACGACCACTAAAGCTGCGTGCAAAGACAATCGTGGGTGTTAAACAACGCACGTTAAACAACATTGTACTTGTGTGATCGAGTAAACAACATTAACGTAACGCAAACTACTTAACGTCGTGCGCCCACGGATACATCCCCCTCGCGAGGGGCACGATCAAATGCACAGCATTTCCGAGGGGGTGCGCCGGCAAGTCGTATGGATTACGTATTGGTTGTTGGTTTTCTTGTTACACGCTGCACGTCATCAAATTTGCGGTGGGCTACAGCGGGGCGTCCCGGCAGCACGAGACGCGACCAGCGCTGCTGGTCTCTCGATCATAGTCTCGATCGCGGGACCTGTGTCGCCATCTTGCGGAGGCGCGTGACAACTTATGGCGGGTCTCTCGATCATAGTCTCGATCGCGGAACCTGTGTCGCCATCTTGCGGAGGCGCGTGACAACTTATGGCGCTTTCGAAACAAACCATAAATGAGTGAAGGATATAAGGCGCTATCGGTGCATCGAAATCCGTGTTGGTTGCGTGGCTCAATCGGTAGTGCGCCCGGCACTTGCCGTTCCGCCCGCGCCGTCATGGGTTCGAGTCCGGGCGCCGGAAAGTGTTGTTTCTTTTATAGTGTAGTGGCCTGGCTGCGGACTAGGCCGAACGCCGCGTGACATTGTGAGTTACTAAAATGCTATGCATTTAAAAAGGAGACTCCTTAGGCAACTGCGTCCGACTCTTCACTTACCGCGGCAGCCAAAGATCATTCATTCAAGCCGGATTACCGGAATCAAAATGAGCAAATGTAATCAAACAAGAAAGGTTGACGATTGCATCATTCGGCGGTAATAAAACGGTGATCTTGGACGTCGTACAAATGACTGTAGAGCATCGAACCGAAACCCAAGCCACCGTCAGTGAAGCACTGAAAGTGGACATAATATTCCGTAATTGTCTGCCAAGACCAACTAAAGAAATAAGCAGAAAGATGAGGAAGCTACATTTAGAGGTTGCGGCGAGATAAACAGAGCAAGAACGCCGAGATCGATAGGGTGGCTAATTGGCTCTGATTACTATTCGGAGTTTTTCATGGGACAAATAACACGACTAGGTGAGAAGCTAGTGTAGCGCTTCAAGGAAGAAATAACAATGAAGAATGTTCGCTACTCGGTATGTCTTCCATGTTAAGATGACATAAACGGGGATATCAACAAAGAAATTGCAACGAAAAGGCTACTACAGTAAACAACCTGGCTTAAGAATAATGATTCTCTCAGGAGATATGACGAGGCGATATCGGAATATTTCACGTCTGGTGTCGCCGAAAGAGTTAAAGAGCACACAGAACAAACGAACATTGAAGCATCACAGCAAGCCGGCCTAGTTGGAAACGATTCATGATTGGACTTGCGCAAAACAAACGGGGACGAGGAAGGAACGACAAGGACGAGCGCTCGTCCTTGTCGTTCCTTATTCGTCCCCGTTTGTTTTGCGCAAGTCCAATCATGAAACGAACATTCCTTCGTACTGTATGTCTCACCACGCAGTAATTCGGGAGGACCGAGGAACAGCTAAAGTTAGTGTCGTTTTTGACCACGGACAAAAATACTGCTCTACCCACTGAAGATAACATAGAAACGTGGTAGAAATATTTTCCCTTTCATGGTCTTGACGTTTTTTGCTGGTTTGACTGGCATTGCTTAAGCGGTGTGTAGGCCATTATCTGTTTTTTTAGTTGCAGTAGTTGACCCACAAGACATTCAGTTTCAAAAACTACAAAAAAAATTACAGCCAAACATGGAATCCCTTTCAGCTGCGACGAGCAAATCATGCAGTGCCTCAGCGTGTATGGTGATTACTAAAACTTTTGCAGTGCTTCTAGGACTAAAGATATGAGTGACGTCTTTATCGGGGAGGTATAAGGTTCTCTTTCATTTTCCCAATAATACTCCAACGTTTAACCAAACACGAAAGCAATTCCCGGCCCATTTGCACTCATTCTTTACACTTCCATAGGGGTAATAAAGAAACCCATTCCCTTTGTAATGAATGAAATACAAAGACCTCTCATACCTGCATTCGCGATTAAGAACGGATTTCGGGTGCCGTACGTTTGAGAAAATAATACGGTTGCCACGAGGCTCTTC
The DNA here is from genome assembly GCF_048455015.1 of Haemaphysalis longicornis. Lineage (NCBI taxonomy): Eukaryota > Metazoa > Arthropoda > Arachnida > Ixodida > Ixodidae > Haemaphysalis > Haemaphysalis longicornis. The sequence continues at coordinate 127,721,453 of NW_027526295.1, read as the reverse complement.
GTTTCCATTTGGAGTTCGCGTAAGGGATAACCGCATTTAAAGGCTTTTCAAGTCTCCACTTTTTATACGTACCTCAAGGTTACAGTATTACCCCGAACTAAAATGATTTATCTTATTGTTATCTCTTAATCTAAGCCCCCAGTTGGGTTGACAAGGAAGTGTCCCGTGACGAAAAAAGTTAATCTAGTAAGCTATAGTTGGACTGCAGTGACCGGCTCACCTCGTCACAAAAGGCACAGTCATGAACAAATGAAGTGCGAATACAAAAATATTAACAAGAAGACGCAAAATAAACGTATTATTCGTGGAGGCGTAATTATGGTACGATATTCATGTATTTGGAAAGCTACATATCCAGTCATTGGTTTGAAATGAAACAGAAATGAAACAAAATCGCGCTATCCTGGTGTTCCGGTTCTTATTTTTGGGTTCGCGTTTTATTTTTTCATGACTGGACGTGTATCGCAAAGAAAGATTTGTCTTTCTCCAATGAGATAAATACATTTATGTGCAAGTTAATTTGGCACTCCAATGCAGTGTGTCGGATAAAGCAATGATTCTCTCATCGTCGTGATGATATCTATTGGTTTCCTATACAATAACCGGTTGTGCATAAGTATATTGCAAATGCGCTTACACATGGCACTCAGCTTTCCATAGATATAACGTGAATTACAAGAGGCGCTTGAAGCCTACCAACGGCTACATGCTAACATCATGTGACAATGCTTGTGCGATTCCGCCATGCTTTCCTATGTTTCAATTGGAGAGCAATAAAGGCGGTTCATGAGAGCTGCGTATTTTACTAGCACGGTTTCCTTTCCAAGCAGCTACGTAACTTATCATCATACTCGACAGTTATAAAAACGGTGAAGAATACCATTATATTTTTTAACCAAACATTGCTTTGCCTTTGCGAGAAGCAGTGAGTGAAGACGGCACAACACTTTTACCAAATGTTGGTGCTTCAACAATAAAAAAACACACAGACGTAAAAGGGGAAGTGGGATAGGTAGGAGCAACGCATTGTTATTTTACCTGAGTTTATGATGCTTTCGGTCATGACGAAATGACCACTCCGGCTTCCGAGACTGTTTTCGGCGTGGCAGCGATAGATTCCCATGTCGTCTACACCTACATTTTGCATAATCAGGCTCGTGCTTAGTTTGCCATTTTCATGGCGGTTTCGGGTGACTTCATGGTTTTTTCCAGTGACATTCAAGGAATTCCGGTCCTTGCTCCAGTACACGAACGGGTACGGCGTACCGTGAATAGTGCACTGGAAGGTTACAAGAAGCTGCGATTGTTCTCTGCTTAATTTCATGCTTGATGTCTTAACAGCTGGGGAATCTGTAAAGTGAAATCAGAAAAGGATAAGACTATAAATTCCCGTCCATGATTTTCATTGTCTAAACATTTAATATCGTTTATCTGCTTTATTTGGTAAATTTTTATCCAACTTGGTAAAATTATTCGCAGTGGTGCCACTGGGTTCTTTTCTGAATGGTGAAAGCAAGCTTTACAAATGTGCATATAATAGAAATGACGCAGCTAGCACAGCAAGTTGATGATTCTCAGAATTTAAATAATACATGCAATACCGGCAAAATTATGGATGCCGCTTTGCCTTTTGCCTTTACGCAAAAAATATTCTATCGGAAACAGCCTGCCTCCTTGATAGTTCGTCGCAAAACACACATTATTTTTCTAAAAAAACAAGTAAATGTCTCAAACGATAGATTGTTCTCACGAAACTGCTCTTGCCGTTCCAGTGAAACTCGGGTATTTCTTTCTTGAGTTTGTGGTTTCTACGTTCCACTGCTAGTTCCACACGCAATAAGCAAGCCATAAAAGTCGAGCTTTCAGAGTACTATAAATGGAGTATAGGGAGTATCTCTCTTCGGAGGTTTAGCACAAACAGTATTTGTAACTGTGTGTAAATTCTAAAACTTTAAATGAGTTATACACGAAATGATGTGCAATTGACGTATCCTTTCAAATAAAATCGCAGCTTCAAGGAACGCAGCCATCCTGAATCTTAGGTAGAATTCTGGTTTATTTGTTCCGCAGGCAGCACAGATGTTCTTTTTAGTACTCCCAGACTAGTTAGACTGAGTGGGTGTAATTTTCGCGTTTTCACATAAAAGACCCCTGAGATAGACTGGTTATGCCAGACAACCAAGGAGTAAACAAAAGCACATCACCCAACTACAAAAACCGCCATGCAATTCATGCATGGTGATATTTTACTGCTAAGAAAACGTAAAGAGCGCTTCAGAATTACAGTCCTTTCATCCTGTGAAGAAGCAAGTCCATCGCAGCTGACACTCTGGGTAGATATTTTACGTTGGGGTTTAGCTATTTTGGGCATTATAGTTGTATTGAAATATAAGGGCAGTGATCTCATCTATACATCACAGGTTACGGACACGCATGATAAGTGGGCAGCTATATAAAAACCTTTTATTATAGCTACTCACACGAATTCACAGCTCACGGCTACTCACAGCGCATGCTCTAGTGAGCCGCCCAAGTAGCCACTGAAAGGCCCCCCAATGCGCAATGTTGAAAGGGGAGAAAAGACGACGCGCGTAGAATGTACTATACATAAATCGCGGAGGCAGCGACGGGAGAGAAGAGTATGAAGTTTGGATGAAAAGATCTCTCTACGTAGATAGCCCTGCCTCAATGTGCAGTACACAATGTGAGAGAAAAAAGAAAACTTAAACACATTCCTTAAAAGTCTGCTTCAGCACTAAAGAGAAAGGTATTGCTTGGAAGACGCACCAAGCATGCATTTTATGTGGAAGCTATAAAGTGAACCATTACGTTTATATGGGTGGCAAACAGAGTGGAAGCGACCCTATAGTCAATCTTTAGCGGCAGAGTTGAAGACCAATTTAAGACAAACAGAGACGTAACGACTCTGAAGTCACGACTAATTTTATAAAACCTAACACATATATTGTGAACAACACACATGCCCTAACAATACGACACAATAGGTAGATTAGAAATACAAACGAATTCCTCTAAACTTGGCAAAAACTGAAGAAGTGGAAACTAAGTAATATTTCGGGGAGGCATACACACTAAAAGTTTAGTATCTTACAACTTTGTGGCGTCCCCGCTATATAAACAGTACAACTTCGTAGTTTATAGAATGAGAATCAGTAACCCCCTTCGGAAACTATTTTCCATCTACAGGAGACATGGTGTTATCTTGCAGCACCAGAGATGCCCCGTGTTCAAACCAATCTTATTTTCGCACTCGTCACACCGAGCATACACGTTTTCACCCAAGTGTTTCCCGATGAGCACGTGGGCTTTACGATGACTCTATAAAAACATCACACGCTTCAAGCGTCCAAACATACAAACGTACTTCCTTTTATTCCGTCCGCAGTGTTTTACAGGAGGGATAAGCAGGGCAAGGCTTCCTTAAGATTTTCCTCTGCTTCAATAAACACCACAACTCATCCTGTCTTTCTCCACACTCTATGGGCGTGCTTGTCAAGTCTTCTCTGGCTTCCTAGGGGTTGTTACTCGTCGACGATGGAGAAAACTATCGAGGCTGTACTTTTCAAATCTCTAGGTGTTCTTTACCGCAGATCGTTCGTGGTTAGCGGTTGTGTTTTGCGTGCTCGTTTCCTTATGAGTTCCGGCAGCTGCAACAGGCACCTGCCGGTGGAGAAAGGTGACACTTCCGGCCTGACACGCGTCAATGACGTCACACTGTTGGGGTTGCCTTCTCCGCACATTTTTAAAAGCGATACGGGCCTCTTGCTACGTTTGGGCGATGGTTGTTTCCCAACTGCAACAGCTGTACTAAGATAAAACATTTGCTGTATCTCCAAGTCCGTACCATCCTTCAAAAAGTGTACCTCTGCTCGGCAGTATACCTCAGCTCTTTTGGGCATCCACCTGCACATACTGCAATGGCTTGTACCTTTTTCTAGAAATTGTTTGATATATACTCTACAACCACGTTTCCAAACGTCTTCTTTTTGCATCTTTCTCCGCATGTCTTCTTCTAGAGAGTGCTTGAAGAAAGCTGCTAGGTGCTTAAATGAATGCATGTTTTTCGCAACGTACAGAGCATGTATTATGCTCAATATTACACTAACTGGCTGTTTGTAAACCGGTATTACAGTTTAAAACTTTTGCTTTAGAATAAACGGGACGTGGAAATACTAAACATTACGACGACTGGAAAAAATTTCGTCCACCGCGTATAGTAGTGCGAGGTACTTCAGCAGATTGTCTCTCTTTTTTTGTAAAAGCCCAGAAGGAAGCTCTCATTGACTATATGTTTCGTTTCTTTTTTTTTAGATACTCGTATTATACCCGCGATTTTATGAAAGGGACCCTCCACAGTTATGAGTATTTCAGGCGGGAGGCGTTGTTTTGGACAAAATTGGCTGCACTAGTCATGTGCTTTAGCATGTATACTTGCCTGCAGGAAATCGAGCAAGTAAATTGTACTAGCTTTTACTTTAAAGCTGTATACCCCTCAGTTCTCATTCGAGTGAAGCTGGTTTACCCGGTGCTGCTCCGCGGCTCCTTCACGCCATCGCCGAACCCTCTTTCGCAACTGTTATTCGCGTCGCCACCACCGATGCCTCTTTCATGGGTCGCACAATTGTCTGACACCGTCGGTTGTTCCGTTATCAGATGAATGTGGAGAATGACTGGAAGCGCGCGTGGGGGGGAAGACGACCGAAATCCGCTGCCGCCATTGCCCCTTCAAATTCCATCTCGCGGATTAGCTGCAAATCAATACCGGTTGAAGAGCAATTGCCCGCCGGGAACTCCCGCGTAAGCCCGTACTTTTTCTTCAGCATGAAAGGCTTTTCGAACGACATTTTCGACAGTATATTTCACGCCTAAGTACGTGGCCATCATCGGTGGCCTGTGTATGTGTGCGCGGGTGGGGGGTGACAGCAGAAGGCGTGAACGCTCAGCTGTGCTTTGTGCCGGTACACATCACATGCCCTTTGTGCTGGTGGGACATTTAAACTTCGAAGTCTTAGTGCTAAAGGCGCCCTGTCAGCTGCCCTCCTTAATCGAACGGCAGGATATCTGGGTTTGTGTGTAAGCAGGAAGTAAGATTCGTGGGATGGTGGAGCGAAAACGCTAGCCGCATGTTTGTTCGCTGGAATAAACCTCAAGGCCTTCCGGGTATTAACTCGGTCACACGGACACTTGTAGTTCGCGTGGAGAAAGAACAGAGGTAATCGAAGTTTTAACCCGAAGAGATTTCACAAATTTGCGCAAAAACAGCGTAAAACCGCTGCAACCGGCGTTGCCACATAACGTCCCTGCTCGCCGAGTACCTGCGAATGCCTCGCGGATGTGCAGCAACCTGAGCGCTTAGAATGCCGCAGTAAAGCAATTTTACTTGTTCAGGTTAATGAAAGGGCTTTCAGAGCGACATTTTCGGCGGAATCACTCACTTCTAAGCACGGGCACGTAACCGGTTTCCGGTTTATGAGTGCTCACGTTGAGAGGGAAGGGAGGAGGGATGGACACCACATGTTTCTATCCCTGACTGATAGCATGTACCTTGGGCCGCCGAGAGGATTAAACGTGCAGGTTAAACGGGCCAATGCTATTTTACACGGTCGTTAGTGGTCGAAGCGTTTTGGTTGTGCTACACGAACAGTACGTGGTAGGGAAACCGACAGCTTCATGTTCGTTCGCCAGAATGAAGCTCGCGTCTTTCCAACTTTCATTCAGTTAGTCGGCTGGAAGGTATGCTCCATCGCACATTACAAAGAAACCTGTTTTGTTTTGTGCACTTTGTTCACTGCGTCCAGCTTCGCGAGTAATCCTTCTTCACTGAGCGGAAGGGCACTAATTTTAGTGCGCAAGCATTTCGGCGGACACCACAAAGATTTGGTGGTGGCGATATCGACGGTTTCGACGACAGCGTCGTAACAGGGCGAGCGAAGACAGGAAGCGAAGGAGAAAAAATTGGCCTCGTATCTCCTCCTTTCGTTGCAAATGTCGTCAAAAGACGATAGTCTTTGTAGACATTTGCCAAGGAAATGCCTACCTTTGGTTTACCGCTCACCTCTCATCCCAAGGTAAACACACTAAAGGTTTGATCAAGGCGATTTGAATTTACCGCGTTCCACTGCTAGAGGCCGGGTTCCTCGATGCCAGTGCTACAGTACGGCGGAGACGCGCGTGAATCGAGGCGGCTGACTTCAAGGTTTATAGAACCGCGTGCGTGCCCGTGCTCCACGTGCGTTCCAAGCAGAACGTGGAACATAGATAGTGGAACCTTTCGTTGCTGTTGCCGCGTGATTTTTCATATGCCACCAGGAGGTGGCGCGGGCAACACCAGGTGGCGGTTTTCTGCAGTAGATGTAGCATGTCATTTGCTATCGAAAAACCAAGCATCTATGAATGTGTTTTTAAAAGAACACTGTAAATATCACTTGTGTACTATTTTCCTGCCTTATTTTTGCGTAATGTCTTATTCTTGTTCAACAAAGTTGACAAGTACGAACATATAAAGCGGGCTTAGACGTTTACATTTGGCTGTGAGTATAAAAGACTATTGCGCAATATCTATTTTACTTTGGCCGGGTGGCTAAATCGAGTCTCACACAAACAGACAGACAGACATACAGAGCGACATACAGACATACCAAAATTTCTCGGTTTAAGCAGCCCAAGAAAGACTCTCGTCTTCAATATCGTCTTCAAAATGTGGCGAGAGTGTGCGGGGGAGGGCAGTAGGCTAAGCCCGCACGTCGTGCTTGTCGGAACGTGTTGCGAGATTGTCAGAGGGAGGGTCGCAAAAGCTGCTATGACGTTGTAGCGGCCTCTTCGTCGTCAAAGCATGCGCTCACTATCATCACCATGGGCCGCTGTGCAAGCGTCAGCAGCGCGTAGCCACGACACACACGACGGAGCCACGCGCCAGAGAACACACAGGCCTCTGCGCTGCTCGGCCGCATTCCACGGGCGCTCCCCGACTCGCGGACTCCTGCTGCCGCCAAATCTCCTCTGCAAATAAATGTAGGGTCAGCCGCACGGCTACATCGGCGCCCACATTAATTGGTGACCCGGACGTCGGCAGTATGGAGCCCCACTCCGCTTGCCCGCTGCCGCCCTACCCGGCCTTCGAGCGACGCTACCCACGAGCCTGGTTCCTCAAAGTTGAAGCGCACTACTTCTCCCGCCGCATCGACTCACAGACCGAGCGCTACCGCATCACCACCGCCCTGCTTCCGGCCGACCTACGCTGTGAGCCGCTAAAACACGGTGAGCCGCCCTACGACCCGCTACAGGCCTACGTGATGGAGAGCCTCGGCTCGAGTCTTTCCCACCACAAGGACGCTGCATCGCCCTCTTCCACGGTTACCTCGTACGACGTACCGCACGGCGAAATGGGAAACGTGCTGACCTGCTTGCCGGCTCCCTCGTGCCCTGAAGACGACTCTCCAACCTTCTGACCAACGCGGCCAACCCCAGCCAGACGACTCTACCGTGCAATTTTATCATGGCCAGCATGGCTGAGTGGACGCAGAGTTTGGGAGACACAAGTCCTGCACGTCAAATGGATCAGCCACAAGGTCCATCTAGCGAAAATGTACCCTCTCCTGACTTGAAGACACCCCTTCAAGCAGTCATTTCCGCCGTCGAACTTAAACGCCGCCATGGGCGTCGCAAGCGCCGACCACGGAGACGGTCGTCTGGGCTGGCACAGCAGCATGATCTTCACGTTAGCCACCTGTTCCGGCACTGCGAACGTCCGAGGCGAACGCGCTGGATCCGTCTTGCCTTTCGCGTTCCCCAGCGCCTGCTTGCTGTGACGTCTGCACCACGAAAATGCTGCGGTCATCATCGGCTTCATCCCCCGCTTCCAAGTCAAGCATACGCTTCGTTGGTGCGTCCGACTCTATTCCCTCCACACCGAGTTGAACGTCGCAGCCGTGCTGCTTTTACACCGGCACACATGCAGTGTGAAACACTGCGCTTAAAACACCCGCCGTTCCAGACCCATCCTCTTATCTGCATTGATGTGGATAGTCGCGGTGGACTGAGATCGGACTGCCCGATTCGTAGGAAAGATCGTCCGCTCTCTTCTCGATCCCACTAATACCCGGCGGCATACCGACCATAAGATACAACGCCTCATCAAGAACAGTGATCTCCCCTCGCAATGCCTTCTTGAGTCGATCCAGCATCATCTCTTCGGCCACCCAAGCTCCTACCCCCCTCCTCCGGTCAGCCACTATACCGGTAGTCCCAATGAAGACCTCGATGCCCCTTTTACCTTAACGGAACTCACCGCAGTGCTTGCCCGCCTCACACGCAATACCACGCCCGGGAAAGATAACATCACATACCGCGTACTCCGTAACTTGGATGAGGAGACCCTGCAGGAACTCCTCACTCTCTTCAATGCTCACTGGCAAGCAGGAACCCTTCCGGCAGATTGGCGACATTCAGACATCACCCTCATCCCGAAGCCGAACAAACCCCTCACCCCCACCACTCTCCGCCCAATCTCTCTGACCTCTTGCCTCGTAAAGCTTCTTGAACACCTGATACATCAACGCCTATCCGATCACTTAGAAAAGCAGAACCTCTACCCTCTTACTATGTTTGGTTTTCGGCAACACCTTTCCACGCAAGATGTGCTCATCCAGATCAAGGAAGAGGTGCTTGACCACCTCAGCCGCACCACCCCGAAGACCATTCTTACATTAGACGTCAAGGGTGCCTTTGACAATGTTACACATCAGGCCATACTAGATAACTTAAACACCACGGGATGTGGACTGCGAACTTTTCAATTCGTCAGTGCCTTCTTGCGAGACAGAACAGCAACTCTCCGCCTGGGCCTTCTCACCTCAACTTGTTTCCACACCCCGGCCAAAGGTACACCCCAGGGTTCGGTTATTTCACCTTTACTTTTCAACATCGCCATGCTCCACCTCCCGGCCAAGCTGCAAGAAATTCCTGGAATTCACCACGCGTTCTATGCTGATGATCTCACCATTTGGACAACCCGGGGCTCTAGCGGTGAGCAGCAAGACAGCCTACAGCAAGCTATTGACACAACAATGGAATATCTCCAACCTAGAGGACTAACATGCGAACCTACTAAATCTGGCCTTCTCGTTCTTCGTGCTCGTACTAGGGGAAGAAAAGCTAACACAACTCCCGATCCCCTAGTCAGCATATCCGGTGCTTCCATCCCACAAGTTCCCACGCTTCGCATCTTGGGAGTTCCATTCCATCAAGACGGATCCGGGTCAGCTCTCCTACCACAGCTACACAAGACAGTCTCCCAGCTGACGCATCTCATTCGCCGTATCCGGGGCTCCTCATATGGACTGCGAGAGTCAGACACATGTCACCTCGTACAAGCCTTGCTCACCAGCCGTATCACTTATGGGACCCCCTTCGTCAATCTGAAACCCCAAGAGACCAACAAGTTGGACGCCCTCATAAGAAAGACGTACAAATCAGCCCTCAGCCTGCCTACTTACACCGCGAACGAACGTCTCATGAAACTTGGCCTCCACAACACCCTGAATGAACTCATCGAAGCCCAGCGCGTGTCTCAGCTGCAAAGACTTGCCCTCACCCCCACAGGCCGTCAGGTTCTTCATAATATAGGCCGAACCCCGCCCCCTGCTCGTCTTAACCTACAGCGCATCCCCCTTTCCATTCGGCAACAACTCAGAACAGCGCCCATACCCAGGCACATGCACCCCATTTACAACCGGGCGCGAAGAGAAGCTCGAGTACGCCACCTCGAGAAGCGTTACGGCAATGACCCGCAGACCCGTTACACGGATGTTGCGCATCCCTCCCCCAGTTCTCCGGTTACGCTTGTCACCCTGGATACTTCTGGCAACACCCTTACTGCGGCAACTTACCGAAATATGCCTACACCCGAAGCCGAAGCCCTGGCCATCGCCCATGCCATTACTACACATCGAAATCAGCCTTATCTCACCATCATTAGCGATTCACAGCAAGCCTGCCGCCTTTACCAGGCCGGTCTCGCCCCACAGCAAGCCTTACCCATGCTACGCTGCCTACCTCCGGACCTAGAAGTGACCATTGTATGGACTCCTGGCCATGCCGGCCTGGTTGGGAATGAAGCGGCTCATGCCGCAGCCCGCGATCTGCACTACCGGGCACTCCCAACTTCAAGGACCGACACTGGGTGCTACCCTGCCACCACTGAAGACACGCTCCCTGCCCTTGATTCCACCTTCAGTGCCATACTGTCCCACTACAGGCACACACGAAGAGTATACCCCCCGCCCCACCCCTCCCTCCCAACACACCACGCCACCCTTTATCGCCGCCTGCAAACTGAAACCTTCTATAATCACCCCATCCTACACCACATCTCGCCGTCCCTTTTCCCCTACAACTGCCCGCACTGTCACATACCTCTCACGACTTACCACCTTGTTTTCTCTTGTCCTCACCACCCTAACCCCATCCCATCCCCCAACTCTGAGCAGTGGGAGTCCGAGCTGACCAGCTCAGCACCAGAGCGACAGCAAGCCCTGGTGCAACGAGCTCTGGACGCAGCTCGGACTCGCGGCCTCCTGGACTTGGGAGGCTGAGCACATCGTGGTGTGCACAATAAACGTTTATTCCTCCTCCTCCTCCGCTGCTATACTCCCATCCCAGAACACCGAGGCTACAATACCCTATGAAAGCCCTTAAGCTGACGACGTGGACTGTTCAAAGACCTTGTCCGTGGACACACCTTCTACATTTACTTATGCAGCCTTCTTCATGCTCATGCTACCCTGCGTCTAGTTTGTTGCTCATGTTCTTTTTTTTTCCTTTGTCGTTTATTCCTCCTTGTCGAGCTCTGCGGTTAGGGGGGTGGGGGCCCTGTAGCGGCCTCTTCGTCGTCAAAGCATGCGCCCACTATCATCACCATGGGCCGCTGTGCAAGTGTCAGCAGCGCGTGGCCACGACACGCACGACGGAGCCAAGCGCCAGAGAACACCCAGGCCTCTGCGCTGCTCGGCCATATTCCACGGGCGCTCCCCGACTGGCGGACTCCTGCTGCCGCCAAATCTCCTCTGCAAATAAATCTAGGGTCAGCCGCACGACTACATCGGCGCCCACAACGTCATCAATCTCACGGCGTTCGCCTCGCAAGTTCAGCAGACGCTAGTACTACGTGCGTGGCCCACCCAAACCATGTGACATTGCCGCGGAAGGTTCAAAAAGGATTTGCAACAACATTATCACCGGTGATTGCGAAACGCTGCGATATAAGCGCTAAGTACCGCGCGCCGCCGTGGGTTCGCTGATCGCGCGATCATTTCCTGACACGCAGCAGGTATCCCCATTACCAAAAAGACTGCAGCTCGCGCTGCGCACAAATTTCGCATTAGGGGGTATGGTAATCGTACGCGCATTGGATTTCTTGTTGATACATTCATTCAACCATTCGTTCTGGCAAAGAATGAAGATTACTGGACTCTTTAATTCTTATACTTCCCTTCTGGTAGCTGTCCCTCTCTGTCTGATGAGTTTCGCTATTCACAAGTTATCCGCTTTCTAAGTGACACGTACCGTGCATTGTTATACCCAGGCATCGCGCTGGCATCTGGCAACACGGCTGGAGGCCAGAGGATTCATAGGAACAACCCATACTTCTGATTCCTGCCACATGAAGTCACCATCACAGCTCACGAATAAATAACTTCTTTAAGGTTACATATTTTTTGTTTGTAGGTTCTTCCGCCTGTAGTTTGTACTGCTTTAACACCTATAGGTAATGTTGTACCAAAAATAGCTTGGTTTTCAAAATATTACGGGCTGGTTTTACTCTTTGACCTTGCCATCATATTACTGTACACAGGATAACAGAACAGGTATTTACTGAGGTCAAATCAACAGCTGGCATTCTTGTGGGTTTATGCTATAACTCCTATCTATGCTGTGCTAACATCGTTTTGTGTGCTGCTGCCTGCTTGATAATTTGTCTTTCACAAAGGCAGGCCTTGGGTATTGCCACCAGCTGTCAAAAATCTACATGCCCTGTGGTTGCCTCCAGATCGCGCTACGACGACCAGCCCTTCTTCTCTGATTAGGTATCGTTAAAACTGCGACACTGTTATCACAGATATCTAGTCGGAGAACAGCGGGCAATCGAAATTTGTGTTGCAGAAGCAGTTGCTTGGTTTGCCAATTGTGATGACAGCTAGAAGCAATACCTGAGGCTGGCCTATGTGAACAGCAGAAGCATGTAGCAGTTCCCACTTGTTAATTATTGAGTAAACATAGATGACTTTTTCAACTAATTACTTTGCCGGTAAAAGCAATTAAGAATTATATATCGAAATTTTGTCGGTGTCTCGGTATATCTCGATGAAGTTATATTTGATGTGCTTGGTTCGTTGCGTAGAAATAACGGTGCCTCAATCTAAACTGTGTAACTGTGAGAAGTTCCGAAGGACTGGTTGGTGAATGCTTTTTATATTACGTTATGGGAAGATGTTGAGCTGTTACGAGTACAACGTACGCCATCGTGGTCTTTAGTGTGACGGTTCTCAATGCTGCACGATATGCATGCCCGCCAGATAACGAATTGCCAACGAGGAGCATCCAGAAAAACACGTAAACTACGCTGTTGGCCGTTAGTACATTAAACACTTTTTGTAACAAGGCACTTACCCATGACTCGAAGGTTAAACTGCAATTTTTCTTTGGGGTCGCTGTTGAGGTGGCAGGCATAAATTCCGCTGTCCTCCAGTCGCACATTTGAGATGAGTAGATTGACTGACTTGTTTGCCTCATCTCTTAGAAATACTCTAGAATCGTTTGAAATGACGTTTTCTCCGACTGCTAAAACTTTTCCGGTGTCCTCTTTAAGCCATGAAACCTGAAATATCCCCGTAGGTAGGCAACATATCAGTGCTTTGACAATTCTTGCGAGCAGACAGCAAGATAAGTAGATTCAAATTTTTCACCTGGTTGATTACAGCCCGGTCGTGTCCTGACTGTAAATGTAATATCAAGGTGAGTTAGCGAAAATAGTAACTTTGACGGATCTGTAGTACCAACCTTTTACAAATCTATAACATGTCATACGCAAAGATGCTACTTCTCATTTGGTTTACACAAATGAAGGTGTAACCACGTGCGTATGCTTTCATTAAAGTCCGGGAAACTGACCATGCCAAAATTCCTTCGGCATTTAGCGTACTTTAAACATTGCCTCTGAAGAAAACACGCCTACAAAGAGCAAAACAAGAGCTTGAGTCGGGCTACTTTGCATTCTAGAGGGGAACACTATTCAAATGAATAAAATACCACAATTGAAAAATGTTTTATATAATCTTGAGGGACACTTGTGTGGTTACAGCAAGATGTCTTCTGGACATCTGGAGTCTACCTCTGACTTAGTAACAGGACTGAGTCAGGGTACTCAAGCCAGAATCAATGCAAAGGCAGACCCTCTACAAGCAGTATAATTCACCTTTTACGGACATATCATGTATGCAAAGATAAGCGCAGAACAAGGCCGTGTGCTTCAATACGTCTGCTCCGGATAAGCGCAGGTGCATGTAAAATCGAAAGAGAGGCACCGAAACGTCGTTCTCGGCATGACCGAAGGCACTGAGTGCGTGCATTTTACAGGTATTCAACGGAGGGCATCGAAGACATTTTGCTGGTGTTGCAATTGACTCCTCGTGCTCTCTTCAAGAGTGTACCGCACAGTACGTAGGCATTTACGTATGTATGTATGTATGTATGTATGTATGTATGTATGTATGCATGTATGTATTTTGGGAACGCGACCTAAGCGCGTTCCCTTTCGTTCGGCTTTGCCGCAATGCTTGCTCCTCGCGGGAACTTGCTTGACGAGACGTCGGCGAGGGGAACCGGCCTCCTCGCCGAAAAAGTGTCTTGTGGCCGGCGAAAGCGCGCGGGATGCAAGCGGCGAGAAGTTGGAGCTCGGGAAGAGAGGCGGCAGGACGCGCCTGGTGACCTTCTTCCTTCGAGGATCGGGCAAAAAGGAGGGCGCCATTGGCTGCCATCGACGTCCCAGCAAGGCAAACGCGAGCGCGCTGAGGCACCCCCGGAAATGACTGTTGTCGCGGTGAGTCGAACATCTCGATTCCCTCACATTGTCCGGGTAAGGAACTAGACCATCGCCGTCAACCAGCTAGCCTGCATGCTCTTTGTACGTTTATTATTCACTAATAAATGTCAATGAGTGAAAACACGTGTGGCTTCCTTTGTTACGCTAAACCACGGCGCACCGCAGCTGTCGCGGTACAGCGCGCTGTCGCGAGGTGGGAGAAACCTTGCTAGCTGGGTGAAACGAGAAGACAAAGGCTTATTTGTGTCTCTCGCCGCCGGCTTTGGTGTTACAGGGGGACGTAACCAACCTACATTACCCCTACGACACCCATATCTGGCGCATCAACGTGGGGCTGGCTCTCCGAACATGGAACAGAAAGGTTCTTTGTCCGAACCTGACAAGAGTTACTGCTAGCGTGAATCGGTTCGCTAGCGGACGCAGACGTACTTTCTTGAGAGTGGAGTGAACGTTGCTACATCGTGCTAGAACATGTGAGCGCCGAGTTTTCTCAGTGCGCTATTTAGGCGGGACGTTTCTGGCTTGGCAATTTGAGGCACTAAAATTCTGAAGACCCGCACCCTTGAAGCGCTAGGGCGTGAGGCCCGCGCTGTAATTGCAAGCCCGAAGTGAGCCAGTACGGAAGCTGCGTTGTTTGGCCCGATTTTCTTTTTCTCTGCTGTCTCTTTTATCGAGTCCGGGAGTCGGGGCTCTGGGAACCGTGTGTGTGACCAGGGGCCACGGGTCCCGTAATGGCTGTCTGGTATTGCGGCTCGGCACCGTGCGTTCCGATATCGCGAGACGCGATGGGCGGCGCCACTCATTAAGCGGTTGGTGTTGCAGCGAGCGGGTAGGGCCGATGGCAAAGCCGATGTCTCCTTCACGGCTGTGCGAATGGGGCAGTAGTGAAAACCTCTGCGTTGCCGGTCGTGCTTGCCAGAAGGATTTTCGGAGCCGGCACCATGTGGGAGAGGGAATGACCGAGGGGGACGTAGCTCGGGAGCAGACTGACGGGAAACGGCCCCTATTCTCCACTGAATGATGGGGTGCGTGTCGTCGGAATGCTTGTTTTAAGTGGTTCTGCACGTAGCGTGGAAAATATCTCCTTCGCCTTAAGAATGTGAGTTTTTTTTTTGTGTGTGCTGTCGGGAACCGTGTTTTGACAGCCGCAATAGTTTAGCGTCGTGGCACGTGGCCGATGCTCAGGAATGGCATTTCTTCCTTGCCTGACTTCAGGTCTTGCGGTAATGCTTGATGTTACACGCTATGCGAGTTGATTCACCCAGGCTTGCTTGCTACGCGATGTCTGTGCTGTGACCTGCTGTTCCGGGTCTGCGTCCGTTCGAGAGCAGGAGAACACTGGGGGCTGTCCTGGTGTGGCAGCTACTTGGAGGCGGTCTAGCTGCGGATCCGCTGGAGCTCCCTACGGCTGCTGTCTTCCTCCATGATGGAGGGTCTGTTAGTGCGGGTGGCGCCGTCCTGTGCTGCATCGCATGGCATCACTAAGGTGCCTGGGCCACAATTTGTGGTCGGGAGGCTCCTGGGACTGCCGATACGTCCTCGGCGTGTCCGGGCTGAGAGCAGCAGCTGTACGGACGTCATCTGCCAGCGCCGTCGCTGCACTTGCTTGGGCTGGCTTCAGCCCTACCCTTCGAAACCCTTGCCTGCTGTCTTCGGCCAGGGCCGGACGAGACCTGCTGATCACCGCCGCCGACTGAGAAGAGCGCCAGCACGAGCGACGATTGCTCATGTTGGCCTGCGCTGCGCTATGTCGGACTCTGGGCTGAGAACTCTGCAGCCCGGTGTGCATTGGTGTTGCTTCTGCCTTCTCGGAGGGACGAGCTGCAGGCAGCTCCGTACACAGCGCTGCATCTCGTCTTGGCATGCCTGTTCGAGCCAACGTGTGCACCGTCACCTCAGAGGTGTCACCTGCGACACCTTAGCGTTAGATTGTGCATGGCCGTTAGATTATGCATGCGGCTACCGATACCTATTTGATGACGGCGAGTGTGAGGACAGCTAATACGCGGGGCGAACTTTCATGTTTTGTTTAGTGTTACGAACATTGCGTCTAGATGCCCCGAGCTGTGTTCTTGCCACCGTACAGAAATGTTTAAGGTTAGAGGGATGTGGGAACGCGACCTTAGCGCGTTCCCTTTCGTTTGGCTTTACCCCAATGCTTGCTCCTCGAGGGAACTTGCGTGGCGAGACGTCGGCATGGGGGATCTGCCGTTTCGCCGGAGGAGTGTCTTGTGGCCGGCGACAGCGCGCGGCATGCAAGCGGCGACAAGTTGGAGCTCGGGAAGCGAGGCGGCAGGGCGCGCCTGGTGACCTCCTTCCTTCGAGGATCGGGCAAAAAGGACTGCGACAATGCCTGCCATCGGCGTCCCAGCTAGTTAAACGTGAGTGCGCTGAGGCACCCCGGGAGATGACTGTTGTCCCGGTGAGTCTAACCTCTCGATTCCCTTAAATTGCCCATGCGAGGAACTAGATCCTCGCCGTCAACCAGCTAGCCTGCATGCTCTTTGTATGTTTGTTATTCACTATTAAATGTCAATGAGCGAAATCACTTGTCGCTTCCTTTGTTCCGTCGATCCATTGCCCGCCGTGGCTGGCGCGGCACAGCGCGCAGGTGCGGGGTGGGAGATAGCTTGCTAGCTTGGCGAAACGAGAAGGCAAAGACTAATTATTGTCTCTCGTCACCGCTTTTGATATTGCCTGGGGAAAGTAACTTACCTACTTTTACCCCTTCGATCCCAATAGTATGTATGTATGTGTGTGTGTATATACCTCGAGATAATACAGTCAGTTAAAACCCTGCTTTGCACTTTCCGACGTTCAATGGGTTTTTCCTGATTAGACAAGGTTAAATGCAGCACAGGTCTTTCTTTTAAGCACGATAAAAAAAACCAGGAACTTCAAGCCTTGTTTAGCGGCAAGCAATGTCATCGACATTGCTACACTGGTATATTTGGAAGTTTGTTTTTGTTACCTCCAAGTGTAACTTGAATGGGTGCGGGCAGGGCATGTAGTGCGGAGGCAAGATAACTGTTGGTCATTAAGGGTAACAGAGTGGATCCCTAGAGAACGCAAGCGTGGCAGGGGGCGCCAGAAAGTTATATGGGCAGATGAGATCAAGAAGTTTGCGGGGACAAATTGGTCGCAGTTAGCCCAGTACCGAGATAATAGGAGATCTATGGGGGAGGCGTCTGCCCCGCCATGGGCGTAGACAGGCTGCTGATGATGATGTTTTTCGTGCAAGTATGTGCTGGTTTTAGTTGATCTCGTAATTAATCAGCATTGAAAATATCACCACATTCTTCCTCTACTCCTGTGGGAAATAAAATATTTGTAGAACAACAAGTAGCCTTAGGCTTGGTTTATAACCGCATACTCGCAATAAAACAGTGCAAAAAGGAAGGAGCTCATTACTTGACAACTGCAAGTTTGGCGCTTGGAGAACTAAGTCTTAACTGTGACACACAGTGGTACCAGGGAACGAGCAGTGTGCATCTTGCATTAAAACGGGAATTGTGTTTCCTTTCACACCTTCTAGCCTCCACCGCGATTCGGTAAACAGCTTCCTTTGTGGTAGCTATGGTTTTACTAGCTCATAACAAGCCTACTTGACCCGGAATATTAAGAAGACCATGATATAGCAATGTCTTTTTCAACGTAATCCTGAAACAAAGATCGTGCATCAGTTATACCGAGCGTTGGCTGGAAAAGTCATCGGTTTTCAAGCCTACAGCGATGCTAGGTTATTTCCAAATTTTCGTTCACAATCTGGTTTTGGTTGCGTGTTACGGTGATGTTGAAATGCTGATGATATTCTTGTAACCATGCCAAACAGTTGTTTGATTTTGAGCTTTTAAACAATTTGTACACTTTGTGCCACAACTATGCAAAATGTGTTTGCTGTGCGATATAAAGACGGGTTAATCACCTTAATTTATCATTGGCATAAAAATACAAGCCATCTGCATTATTATGTTTAATTGCGGAACATATTTAATGGGTACGCCACTCGTCTGATTCATTCAATGTGTTCCCACTTCAT
Organism: Haemaphysalis longicornis; assembly: GCF_048455015.1. NCBI lineage: Eukaryota > Metazoa > Arthropoda > Arachnida > Ixodida > Ixodidae > Haemaphysalis > Haemaphysalis longicornis. The sequence goes on along the minus strand of NW_027526295.1, from coordinate 127,703,295 downwards.
TTCTTGCTTTGCGGTCTACATAACATACACAACTTTAACGTGTATTTTATAAACAAATACTGCGTTCTTAGAAATAAATTTACTAGTTATTATTGGAAGGAATTCTTTCATTCTCATATTATGCCATAGTAAATCTCCACTCTATAGGTTTGGTGAATTGTATCCGCTAAATAATTTTGTATAACAGAAGTGGTGAAAAAGAAGAAAAGGCGCAACACATAAGAAAAAACATAAAGTTCCTACATTATGGGTGAATAAACTCCATACCTCATGCCCAGCAATGAAGTTTAGACTGCACCGTAACAAAGCGGTGTGGCCCGCTAATATGACAGCAGTCGGCGGAACTTCCGTAGCCTCGAGTTCCTCAGTGCTAGCTGCGTCAAGGTCACTCCGAGGAATTGCTGATGCCTTGAAGAAGTGATCTGCACCAAAGTAAAGAGGGAAAATGTATTTTCGGTAATTCAAGCACAGGATCATTAGTAATTATTGGCCGTACCTTCTTCCTGTTACTCATTTGAAGTGAGAGTTACGAAAGTCGTCCGCGGTATTTGTCTTGGCACCTTGATGTTTTCTTCTCTTTATTGGAAGCATAGATGGGAATCCAGCAGATTTTCGATTAGACCAGAAGAGTCTGGGAAAGGGACCGCAAAGCAGCACCCTTTCTCTGTACTTAGTTCGTCTGAACTGGCCTGCCCTGGACTTCCATCGTCAGATCTGGCCTGCGCTGGACTTCCTTCGCGAGTACTGGCCTGACATAGAACTCGGATTCGTCACCCAGCCCGGTCAAACGTACGGTATTCGAGAGGCTCAGGAGAAAGTGAAGGGGTCACACAAGCCATGCTGTTTGAACGGAAGCTCCTTGCCATTGCTGCTTTTGAATTCGCACAGAAGCTGAGGTAGAGTTAGCGGTCACACGGCTGCAATCAGCAAGGCACGGATGATAGCTTTGATGGTTTCTAGCTCAGTACATTCCCCATTTGAAAGCCACGCTTCGCTTGGGCACCTCAGTTTTCAGGAACTGCTTGCCTTGTGCATCGTACCGGTAAGGGCTCCCACTGCAGGGCAACGCGGTAGCTTCGTCGTGCTTCGTATCAGTGCAATGGTCAAGATGATCATTGTTGCGAGCAAAAACAGCATTTTGTTCGGTCAATATACCTGTTATAACTGACTGCTGGCTGGGAGTGGGCTCGCTGCCAATGCGCGCGGATGGAAGATCAGGAAGAATGCACATGAGCACCATGTCGCATGCGAGGGAGTCTGATGCGAGAGGGGCACTACTTGATGACAACTTTTGGGCGGCTTACGCTTACCATGGTGCCTGCTCTGGTAAAGGCAGCGATTCATGTTGCAGGCAGTCGTTGGTACTTAGGCTGGCTCCTGGTCAGTCTTTTCTCTCTCTCTCGACGAGAAAGGACTGACCTAACTGTGGTCACAGCATTTGCCATTCTTGAGACAAGCTTTTGGTTTGCCATAATCGTGACATGCGTGGCTGTATGCTGCAAGAGCATTGGTTTGGGTGGCTCGAACATAGGACGTACTTCTGGTGCCGCGTACCAGTCCTCACCAAGAATGAAGAGGAGTACATTATCATCCAAAAAAGCAGCTTCGAATCACTCCTGAGAATGGGCTAACATATATCTTTAAAAATACAGCATGGACAGGAACCACTGTGTTCCTCTAACAAGAGGGTACTAAGTCCTCAAGGTGACCACGCTTGCAGGCACAAAGGGTTTAGATATCAGCGTCAGTTTGAATCCCGAGTCACGAAGCGCTTCGCATTCACTGGCTCCAACGTCGCTTGCGTTGAAGAAGGGGCATTGCTGCTGCGAGGCATCAAACGTAACGGGTGTACTGTGCAGTGCTGGAGGCATCTGTGCCCTGGCCGTCTTTGGAGGCGCTGATGAGACTGCCGGAGGTAAGCAGCTTGTGCGAGTATTGCAATTGGGTGTGAAGTGCCCCGAGTCATGACATTGGTAGCAGACGGCTTAGGACAGGTTTTGGCCGCGACGAAAAGCAGGGGTTTTATATTGTGCCGAAATAGCTGCGTAAACGGCTTCTTGTTGATCAGTGGGCAGCAGAGAAATGCGAGCTCCTGGTGTACTTCTTGAAAGCTGTGGTGGCGACGGTCGTGGGTGAGACTTTTCACGCTCCGAATACCTAGAGGCACGACATCGTAGCGTCGGCGGCTTTACAAAACCACCAACTAGTGGCGGGCTTGCTTTGGCATGGAGATGTTGCGCGCAACAGTCGAGGCCGGTGCAGGTGGTGATAAAATCAGCTATCGTGGGTGTCTGATTGGTTGCTATAGCAGTGAGGATATGTTGTGTGCGCAGTACCTGCAGCAGGGAGTCTATCTTTTGAGCATCAGATAGCTTTACGGGGCAACGCTCAATGATTTTCAACTTGGCAAAGGCAGACTCGTGTAGGTTTTCGCCCGGGGCCTGGGGTTCCTTTTTAAGCTTTTCTTGCCACTCGATGACGGTCATGCCTGCGGAAGGTGTGTCCTTTAGGGCTGCACTCCAGGTGACCCAAGTGGCGTAGGGGTTACCCAAAGCAAGGTGCCAGTTCCGCGCCGTACCTTCGAGCTGTGTAGGAGCGGTCAGGCGTGTGATAGCGTCGTCTCACGAAGCCAGCTACCGCACTCGTTGCGCGTCATCAAGCCATACTTTAACCCTATGGCTGTGCCAACCGTCAAACGGTGGGATGGAAGACGACAGCTCTGGCAGTGTCGTCACCGTTATTGCAGGGCGAGGTAGCTGCTGGGACGGCAAGACAAGACTGTAACGTGGCTGTGGATAGCGTTAAAGGCGCCACAGCAGACGAGGCAGAAGCCTTCGCTTTAACCCGGGGGGCAAGCTTCACGCTGCTACTAAATGTCGGCCTCGAGTCGCTGAATAAGGTCCTCCTAAGAACCGGCGTTTTCCAGCTGCTGCCGTTCCAATTCTTCACTTATAAAGTCGATGCCTAGACGCGACATCGTCACTGGGTCGAGGCGCTCCCACACAATTCTCGGCATGATATTCCGCGGAGCCGGCTGCACGCAGGCGTTCACGCACACAACACAATCTTGCCGGTGCGTTCACCAGCACGTTCACGCACACGCGCACAAGGAGGCGAGCGAGCGAACGGCGGGAAACGTTCGGGCGAGGAAGACAAAATGGCGCACCGTCTGTCGAACGACGATGATAGGCTTAGTTATCGCGTTGGCGAACTTGCGTGGCTGCACAGAGGCTCGGGCGTCGACGGAGCCAGATGTGAGGGCTGGGCGTGAAGGCCGGGGCGTTGAGGTGTCATTCCAAGTCTCATTGAACTTATCGAAAGGAAAGCGTTGATTAGAAGATTGAACGACAGGTCTGACCACGACAGAGGTGTGAACAAAAAACAGAAAAAGCAAGCGCGTCCCAGGCCTCGCAAGGGCCTGGAGCTGCGTCGGCGTAATGGCAGGGAAGATGTCGTTACGAATTAGTATTGATTATGGCACATGCAGGCGCTCACACCAGCCGGTAGCACTGGTACCCAAGTTGCTTGGCATTGAGGACCAAGATGAAGTGTCAAGGTGGACGAAGGTGGATGGAGGCTTTATAAAGGTAAAGCGTACCGCGGATGTTCTGGAATGCAACCGGAGCACGGGTGTTGTGGACAAAACCGATATTCCGATACGTCTGTACCGAACATCTTTACTATAAAACATAGACCCTCAGAGTAATAACACATTTCATTAACCTTGCTTGACAAATTCATAAATGAAATACAAGCGTCAAGCTCACATTCAATGAGTCAGCAAGTGGGACCAAATGAATTTGGTAGAATTCACAATGAGCGGAGCTGAAACCATTACAAAACCCGCGACTACCGACCAGCCCCAAAAAGGCGGAAGGCCATCTTGATCTTCTCTTCAGCGTCGGAAAAGGCACATCTACACCATCCAGCGACTACTATCTCACGTCCGCTATGACCAGCTTGGCCATTGGCCTCTGCTAGCACCGAAAGAACAGCGATGCAAGCTTGAGAGATGTAGCACAAAGTCTAAAAGCAAGTGCGAGAAGGGAATTGTGCATCTCTGCACGAAAAACCGTTTGAACGCTTGTCACTCAAATTAAGCTCTTTGTGTCATTGTAAAAGCTTTTCCGTCTGCGCTAGTATTTGCACCTTCAGATCAGTCCTTATGAGAGGAAGTACGTTGTTGTCCTACTTTTTTGTGTTATCGCTTTCTACAAGCACTAAGCCCTGGTGTCCTACAAATAGGACACGTCGCCGTCATTTATATCGATTGAGCGGCTGGAATAGGGTCTTGTATTGCTTTTTGGGCTTCACTGAGGTAATTTCCACGGAAAAAAAATCTTGGAATAAAAGTCTCAGGTCTGAATGGGCTAAGGTAAAGATATTCTAGTTCAAAGTAAACAAAAAAAATGGGCGTGCGCGGTGCACGTAATGCGCATAAGGGACAACTGGTGGATCGCCAGTTTAACAGAGTGGCTCCCATTACACCGTTAATGCAATAGGGGTCGGCCGAGGAGTCGACGAAGAGATGAGCTGGGAAAATTCGGGGGCAAAGCATGGACTCTGCGAGCACTCGCCAGGAGTATACGTGAGGGCAGCGGGCACAAACTCTTCTGGAGACGGGGCTGGAGATCTTTGGGAAAGGCATTCGTCCTGCAGTGGAAACAACCACGCTGATGTTGATGATTATGATGATGATGACGACAAAGAAAACCACGGGCTTTGCGAGAACATAAGCACATTAAAGAGAAACATAGGTACAAATGGCGATTTCCGGTTAATTATATGAAGCAAAATCCCCAGTCAAGGGACTTACCAGGAACATCAATGGCGAAGCGCGCACTTTCCATGCGATCGCTGTTAACCCGACACAGGTAAGAACCTCTCACTGCAGCTGCTTCGCCATCCTGGACCGTCAGCATGTAGGAGCGTCCTTTCAAGGTCAACAGTGAGTGTTTAGGGTCCATTAGGATCACGCGGAAGTGCAGGGTTCTGATCTTTCTTGGGTCATTGCGAGTATATCCAAACTGAAATAAGGCCCATCTTTTATAAAAAACGATTTGGACTATTGGGATAGCGCCATTATTAGTTCATAAACTGTAATCACATGCTTTCAGGATAACCTAGCAGTAAAGAAGAAACGCGGCACTGAGAAACCCTTGCGCCGCGGCTCCACTGGATTTCTTTAACAACAATGCAAAACACTACAATAAAAAACAAAGGTGTAAAATGGTTGTGGATGTAGTTTCAATTTGGTGCCTTACATTTAGCTTAATAGGTGTTGAAAAAAACCCTTAAGGGCCCCACTACGCGATTCAGCACCGGTGTTCTTGTTGGCTCGTCAAGAAAATGGCAACCGCCGTAAACAGTAAACAAATGTAAACTAAATGCACGCTCTGAAAGGATATGATCACGGGGTCTGCACAATAGCATCCCCGTACACTAGCAAATGTGCCATGTCCGCACCTCGCGAGCATAGAACAAAAGTGTCGTTGTTGATCCATTTTTAGTGGCAAGTACCAACGCAGCCTCAATTACATTGCCTACTGCGGTAGCTGAAAACTTCCAAACAGCCACGGTCCAGTTGCTCTCCCGTCGCCTTTCGCGCTCGCTAGCCTCACTGCGTGCTGCTATCCGGAGTACAGTCCGACGGGCAGCGCCGCTTCAAGGAAACTATGCGGCACATTTTACAGGGCTTGTGGAGCCTTTACAAGTGTTCCTGCGTCGTGCAGTTATTCCACTGATCCGCGGTGTGGTGTGCGCCAAAGTATACGCATAGAGCTTCTTAATGCGGGAGGGCGCCCGCATAAGATTTGTGCGGTCACTTTCCACTTGCCACCGTGATCACGTCGCTTCGCTACTATAAAGCCTTGCAGAACCACTGCTGGTGCTGGCGGAGCTCCGCCAAGCTTGGGCGGCTGTGCTGCACACGCGGATGCCCAGCGCCCGATTCAGGAACAGCATAGGAGTCCGGCGTGCAATTCCATGCGGCGTGTTTTTGTGCGCGTCTAACTTTTAAATGCAGAGCATTTCTTTAACTCACGATGTAACCCCGCGTTGTCGGCGTGCCTCGGCGTCCGCAACAGCCGTTCCAGGTGCGCCCTCTCCCCCACTCCTCCTCTCCCGCATCACGCTACCCTCCTCGCTCTCAACAACAGGTCCGCACCCCTCCCCCTACACTACATAAAAAAATAATACTTACCGGCGCCTGCTTTCGATCCCACGACCCTGCGGGCGGAACGCAAGGTACACGGTGCTCTACCCGCTGCGCCACAAAGCCGACACAGAATGGAAGGCTACGAACGCGCCTTATATCCTTGACTCATTCAAACTACGTCAAGAAGCTGCTGATACAACGCATTCACTACCTGTGGGCGGAACGCGAGGTACATGGCGCTCTTCCCACTGCGCCACAAAACCGACACAGAATGAAAGGCTACGAACGCGCCTTATATCCTTGACTTATTCAAACTACGTCAAGAAGTTGCTCATACAACGCATTCACTACCACCAACTACCCAAACACTAAACGTTAACGCAATACACCCACCCCCTATGCGACGCATTTACTCGAGTCCCCCTCGCGGGGAGATGGGCCCTTCTTTTGTGTGTGATGCCGTTTACTTTATGTGCGTTTGCGTAGCGGAATCATGCAGTGTTGCGCGCCTGGCTGCATGAAAAGCAAAGTACACAGAAAATAATTCTAAGATGTCCAACGACGACTGAAGGGACTTTTGCGCATTGGTGGCGACACTCATCTATGCAAAGGACGCGTTCAAAGGTGAGAATTGACATCTTGGGTGCCGGGTTGCGTGGAACGAAATACGTACTTGCTATAGAGTTCTATTTCTTGTAAAGTGTAGGTCGACTGCCGGAGCTAACGTTGCTTAAGAAAGCTAATACAAATATTTTTTTGCGAAAGCTCCGCGTTAATTCGTTCGCGCTTTGACTTGGCGCATCGTCGCGTTTTACACCAGTCATATTTAAAAACAAAAATAAAAACAAATATTTATGTAATTAACAAAGCTTGATGTAATGAATTGACTATAAAATGCGGATTGGGTTGTATGAATATTGAACGCGAAAGAAGGAGCCCCGACGCTCGCGGTTCTACACCCCCCATGGCGGCTGATCCGCGGCCGTGCAGCTCCTGCACTGCCCGACGAGTGACTTTGCATTACGAATATGGATTACAAAATGGCGGTTGATCTCGCAACCCGTAGTTTTCAGTGAGAGCTATATAGAAGAACTTAACCCAGTCCGAAATCTTCCCGGCTGTTCCCCAATTGAAAGCCGCTGACGCGACAGACAATACGGGCGGCGTTCCGCATACACACTTGAAGTGTAAAGTCGGGATCGGGAGCTTTGAGGGGCTGTGCACTCGCTTTGTAAAATTTACTAAAGTGCAATTTTTAAACACAAAATTTTCATAATAGTAATTGCCGCGTCTCACCCGAATGTGACTGCACATGCTCAGAACGCGTGCACATAAGCGCACAAAAATCTCGTCCCTTGCAAGCTGTGGCGTGTGGCAGTCGGTTGTCTGACAAAATTGGCGCCATGTGACGAAGAAGCGAAAGATATGGAAGGGACGGCAATACGGTATGTTTATCGCCCCAAGGTTCTCTCTTGGGTGTGAATTTAAATTGCCCTCGCGTGCACGACGTACACACACGTCAAATTTCCGGGACGCGATTTCAAAAGTCGAAGCCCATTTCTCTGCACAATGAAGGCTCAGTATTTCATGTTCCGTGCTAAGTAAAGATCACCATAGGCATGGCAGGAGATTGCAGACCAGACTCCGGACAAATTGACCTCGCTTTGCGACATCTCCTCCCGGAAACTTCTGAAGCCGGGTGCGCATTTTTAATGCAGCGGTATGCGGTAAGCGACAGCTATTTTACAAGACACACAAGCACGCGTGTGTTTAGCACAGGGGATGTAAACGCTGGCTGCTTGTCGGCGTTTCTCGTGTTCGTCAACGAACATAGCCTGCGTGTTTAATTCTTTACAGAGAAAACGACTTGTACATCGCAGTGGCATCCGACATTGCTAAGCTTCTGTGCTATCTTGTGCGTGTATTACATGACAACCCGTATTCCAATAAACCACTAGTTGTGAGGCAGCACTTGTCTTGAACCTCTTCCTTTTTGTCCTCTCGGTTTGTAGTGTTTAGCAATTCTTCTTGAAACGTTTTAAATCAGTTTTGTGGAATTTGTCAAGCTACAGAAAGCATGATCTAGTAGCATGCCTAATGGACCGTAGCGCGTTTACGCGTATATCCGAGGTTTTTTTTAGACGGATCGTCATGGGAAGTATCTGAAAAGTTGTTTTGGACTCCTTAGGGTACAATAAGCAGTTAGCTTCATCCACACGGTGAAAGGTTCTCGTATATGACTCCAGAACGGAGACATAAGGATAAACTCCCTCGAAAAACCGCCTCGGCATGATTTTGGGGCGTCTTTTAAAGAAATAAATCAGTGGCCGCCGCACCGTGTCTAGTTTTTGCCGTTCCGACGCACGGGATAGGTTCAACACGCGAACAAATGAGTCGTCGTCGTCACACCCATTCTCCGCCGAAGGAAGGCACAGCTGGTGCCCGCGAGAGGCAGCCGGCATGGGCGTGCTCTTGGGCGGACTTTTACACTAAGGGGACGTCGTATTCTTCGCCCCACCGTGCTAGGCGTCAAGTCAGGTCCTTGGGACTCAACAGCTAGCAAAGTGAGTGATGGTCGCATTTTAGCACTCAAACACGACGGCTACCACTCCCTTTCAGTTGCCGAGGAAGAGCCCTTTAAAGGTGAATATGTTCCGCGTGTGCAGGCTATCATCATTTTGGCACCATCTTGCCGTTGCAAGGGAAGTGCTCCGAGATCAACGTTACTGGCTTCGGTGTAGGAAGGGTCCCGGTGTTTGTGTTGAAATTGGTGACGGCGGGTGTCTTTTGCAGCTATTTCAGGGGCTTGCCGATTGCCCTCAGTTTCTGTTTAGTCCAGAGTGACCGCACATGATCTCGCACAACAGGGGGAAGAGGAAATGCTATGTGGACAATCTTCTCAATAGATCCCGGTAATATGAACATAGGCCCAAAACATAAGTGTAATGGCTGTCTAGTTGGATGGCGTGGAGAATTCGGAAACCGCTTCAACGTTCCCAGTATCGGGGACCAACTCCAGCGCTGCTGATTACTTGGCCAATGGACAGCAGTTGCCCGAGCTGAAAATGACAATTATTGGTTTTCAGACTACGTTTGGTGAATCGTATCGCCTCTGTGACCGACGTCAGGCGCTCGAGGTGTTATTGGAAATGGGCCGAAATTACGATCAGGTCGTCCAGACACACGACAAGCACGTTTGCCAATCTACGCCTGACAGCAAGGTGTCCATCAGCCTTTGAAAAATGGTCGCGGCGGAGCACAGCCCAAAAAGGTAATACTTGAAATTCGCCATTCCATCTGACGTCACAAAAACACTTTCCTCGGGGTCCCGCACATCAACCAGTTAACCTGGAGTAATGCTTTCTGCGAGAAACATCGGTGTTGTCGGTTCCACATCTAAGACTGTCGATGTACGCAACCTCTAGAAACACTTGACAGTTAACGGTGGATGTTGGGTTTATGAAAAGGCATCGGAAAATCGGAAGGCATCAGAAAGGCATAGCCAGAGTGATTGCTTTGGCGTCCACAGCGCAGGATTTTTCTTTCTTGCTGGGTGGCTTCATCACGGATGCTGATTTTGTGGTGTAAGTTCATCAGCCGAGCAATCAGCTGGCGAGATAACGGGAAGGCAGAAGAAATGGACGCGGATACGAAAGCGATTTCAATGACGAATGTAGGAAGAATTGCGGAAATCCAGCACGAAAAGCGAGTATCTGGTGGTTCGCTGAATACGCGTATCAAGAGCGGAGGTGAAGACATATAGCATGCGATTCCAGTTTTAAAGTTATGCAGCTTAGTATAGATAAATAGCATGTCGCAGAGAGTTCCATGAGAGAGTTGAATGCAGCCACTCGTGTGAGGGTTGTTAATTCTGATAGTTTTATGGACGCTATTTCCCTCTCTAAACATATTCACCAGAATGGGAGGCTTAGCGCAAAAAACACAAGGACGGTGGCAAACGTGACAGTAGCGCCTGTCACGTTTGCCACTGTCCTTGTCTTTTTTGCGCTAAGCCTCCCATTCAGTATGTACCAACTAGCCCAACAGCACGTTATATTAACCAGAATATACGCCATGCGCTGTAAGCATATGCACCAGGCAGGATGACGGTGCAGTAACGGTTGGCGCTGCGATTTGAGAAGAAATGGTGGCGGGTGTGAGGATGCGCTGTAAGCATATGCACCAGGCAGGATGACGGTGCAGTAACGGTTGGCGCTGCGATTTGAGAAGAAATGGTGGCGGGTGTGAGGAAAAAACCAGCAACGACTGTCTCCGTCGGTTTTTTGTCGTACTCAGTGTTGCGGTGTAGGTGGCGTCCTAGTCAATGTTCTCCTGTATCCACTCGTGAAGGGAATTCCCTACCTCGTCATTGCTGCTAACAACGCACCCATGCAACCGAATCTCGACGGTAGGTGTACCCACAATTTGCACCAGTGAATGAACTCCATTTCAATTACGCCTCTTCTTGTAGCTTCTCTCAGATATTCGAGGTGGTGTCGTAGCTCCTCCTTGGAAAAGGGGGAGGCGAAGCTGCATGATTAGATGGCCGTAAGAAGTTCTCGGGCGCTGTGTGGCTTTCGAGGAAGAGGCCTTCGGAATGAGGTGAAATCAGGGCAATTCCTGGCCTTGATTCCGCGGTGCCAATTAGGGTCTCTTCCTGCCTACTCGCCCACCGGTTTTCATGGCATTAGAATGTCGCGGAAGCGTTTGTTGTTCTCTTGCGGGCCGAACTACCCGAGCACGCGGAGAGAGCTGGACCTGATTTTTCATACAATTACTTTCACCTCTTTCTATCAATAAAAAATGGCTCTAATCCACGCTGTGAAAGTAGTTGGAATACAAAGCTTTAAACGACACCCCCTACAATTGTCCATGCGATTTCACATGAAATCAGACACGTGGCTCTACAAAGAATGAAACAAGTGTTTCTGCCAGCCGTTGCTTGGACTTCACGGGGGTGGCGTCCCAAACGCAGCAGCGTCGGCCACGGCCGAGCGTTGGCAGAACGAGAACAAAGAAGAGGAGCGTCGTTCGAAGCGTGACACAGCGGAACCTAGTCATCATAATGTGCTACCTCGGGGCTACACCACCGAGCGACACAAGCGTAGACACCGAAACAATTCGGAATGTGAGGTTAGTGGTTCTCCTTTATACCTATTTACACCAGTTGTTTAAGTAAGTTTGAGAATAGCGAGAAAGCTGAGGGAACTTTTATTAACGCTATTTATCAGGAGCCGTTGCTCCTTCCGCCTATTGTAATTCCTGGTAAAACATAACCGAATTGGTATTTATCAATTTAGAAAACGGAGTACCACTCGTGGCAAGCAGTGCGCAAAAGGTAGCTTTTCTCTAGCGGCCGGATGCCTCAATGTGGTTTGTACATTTTGTTTTCCGGACCCTCAAACCAATCCTCAACGTTGATTGACTGATTGTAGGGTTAAAGCGCCGACTCAACGCAGGTTACGAGGTGTGCCGTAGTGGAGGGCTACGGATTAATTTTGACCTCATGGGGATCTTTAACGTGCGCCGAAAATCGTACACTTGGGCGTGTTTGCTTTTCGCCGCCTTCAGAAAATCTTCCGCCGGGGCAGGGAATCGAATACGTGACTTCGGGCTCAGCAGCGCAATGCCTTATCCACGGAGGCACCGCGGCGGGTCCAATCCTCAACGTATTTTTGCCGTACGATGACTTAATTCTGTGTGGTCCGGTTTACACAGGAGGTGCTGTCGAACACGTTAATCAAGCCGTGCGAAGAAAGCGCGCAATGGACGCGAAGCTGCGCCAAAATAGCCCAAAAACACTGCCGCTAAAGCAGACGACCAATCCGTACCGGCGACGTGCCTGCCCTTGAGCTGCACCTTTGCGCAGGGGACGCTGGGTAAATTCGTCACGCCATCTGCAGTGTGTTCCGTACGTGAAACCCTGCGCCTCCACGCCCCCCACCCCTGCCGCCCCCTCCCCGGCGTCGGGAATTTATATTCCCGCACGCAGCGAAAGAAACTTTGGACGGTAAAGGTAGAAAGCGTTGCTTTAATATACTGGTAACGACGCTGTGGCGTCAGGCCGCATTTTTGGCAAACGGGGGCGTTCGGTTTCGCACGTGGTGGGGCACTTTTTCCAGTACGTACGTCGACAATTAAAATACTCAAGAATTTTTTGTTGTCTTGTGCCTTATATGACCATTTGTAATATTTCTGTTTGTGCATATTTTATTATGCCTTGTAAGTTAACCGGAATTACTTCTATGTTATCGTTTTTATAACATGCTTTTAAATCTGGGAGCGCTAGCCAGCGCCGTTTAGAAACTGCAGCGTAATTGGGACACTGCTGCAAAAACAGATTGACACCTGTACAGGCTACGGCGTATCGGAAGCGATTAAATGGGCGCAAACGTTTGCATGCGCCGTGCCGCACCAATATTTGAAACGCAAAACAGAGGCTCTTAAATTCGTGTGGCGGCATGTAATCACATTCGGGTTTTATAACAGCGACCAAATTATTTCACCAGTTTCGAGAAAATCTGGCGTCGGCCCGAACATGGCGCACTAGTGGCAAAGAAAATAACCTGTGGGTCAACAAGTAGACATGTTAGAGACAACTTGGAGTGACTTCAAATTTTGTGAGGACAGCTCGATCAGCAAAGTGGTTTAATAAAATCCGAAGAAAATTGGCAAATTGGGCCTTCAAATCCAACGTATGGCATTCAGAAGACGAGGCGGGCTTGTATCTATAACATTTCGCTAACCATGGCTTCAAGACTGGTTAATAGATATTAAAAAAAATGGGTTGTGCTTTCCATATATATTTATGGGCTAGAGATATAGAAAGTTCCGTTAAAGTTCCGTTAGAAATAATGATTAAGGTAAATAGGGATAATTAGACAATGCTATGAAATTACACATGCGGCAGGTAGGTGGATAAGAAAGCCGGTTCCCCGATGTAGAGTATGTGTAGGGCTATGGAAGCCCATTTACCGAACTTCGCATGCATATAACTGAGAAGAGTGTTGTATAGCAATGCGTATGTGTTCGTTCCGAGTTTAATATAGCCTTATTTTACCATAACCAACCAAATTGCTCTGCTTTTTGTCCATTTATTTTGCGTAAGCGAGTGTTTGCCTAAAGAGAGTGAATTTCCTTTTCCTTTGTTTGTACAAGTTTTGTTTTCTGGTTTTCGCCATTTTCTTCGTTTACGATGTTGCAAGGATAAATTTGTTTGACTCCCTCAGTTATGTATTGCCGCGCTAATGCTCCGTGGTATGTCATTGGGGCTTTTCTGGAATTTTTTTTTTATGTAGTTGCAGTTTTGCTGCGTGGTTGTTTATAACCTTTTGTTCACCACGTGATTGCAGTTTATACGAGACGTGTCACACATTTTTTATGTCCTGGCTTTGCCAATTAAAGTTATTCTGTCTGTCTATTTTCGTATACAGTAATTCCTTGTTAAAACGAAGTCAGCGGGACGGAGAAAAATTTTGTTATAAGCGGTATTTCGATACAAGAGACTGCTCGAGCGAAGCTAAAGTAGTGAAATTTTTATTGCGCTACAACTAGGCGAAATCAAAGCACAATGTAATCAGTGGAGAAAGATTTTGGTCAGCTGCAAAAAAAAGCTCTGAGCTTTGGCTGTTTCATGTTGTTGCAGGGCGCTAGCAAGGCCTTCTCCAATTTGACCAACCAGTGACTGGCGTTCCAACGCCTTTCAGAAGGCTACGCGAATGAGGAGGAGAAGGCAGTGGCCACTTTTATAGAAGGTGGGTGGGTGTGGGGAGGGGGGGGGCGTAACGCAAAGCTACGAGTTTCGCGCCGGTAAGCGTCGCAAATTACGTGGCTCAGGGTCCAAGGTTGTTTTTGTTGAACTCAAAAAACAATGATTGACCGCTCATCGTGGGTACAGCGCGCAAGCATGAATACTGAGAGGTTTTGCATGATCACTTGGCAAATTTTTCGCGAAATGTGGCGGCGTGAATTTTGTTGAACAAGAGATTTGCGGCGCCCCGCGCTCGACGACACTGCTAATTCTACGCTTTAAGTGTAGGTGTTCGGGCATCGTCAAGCCCACACTATTTACCAATGTGTAGAAACAAATTCAATGACCCTACCACGCATTTTGAGCGTTTGTCTAAAGACGGATGGCGCGAATCGAGCTTGTTTGGCTCGAAAAAATCGCAGGGGAAAGACCAGCTTGTTAACCCGCCATGTTGACCGCCTGACTCGCCGCCGTATCGCCGCCGCTCCGCTATGCCTCCGCTCGCCACTTCGCTCTAAGCGGGTCCAGCTCTTCGTGTGCTTCCAGTAATGAGGCCTAAAATGCATCTTTTTGGGTTGGGATCAGAAGAAATTTCAAAAAAGCGATATTTCGAGTAAAGCGAGTTTGTTATCACGAGGGATTACTGTACGTTTGCATTATTCTCTATTTAGACTAGAATCGGTGTTAATAGGGTATTTATTGAAATATTACGTCTGTGCAAATGCAAAAAACTACCAGGTTGATGCGCACCTTTTCTTGCGCTTCTCCTATTTTCTGGTCTTTGGTTTATCATTCTCTGTATCGCGTTTAGTCAGACCGTATGAGAGACTTTTTATATCGTCAATTGCACTCGCATTACTTTTGTTTTGTATTTGTTACAAAATGGCCTCTATCTCTACTTGCACAATTATAACCGCTTTATATATCACATCCACCAATTATCATTTTTGCGCAAATGCATCAGGTTAGACGGTTGGTCTTTGAAACTGGGAACCAGTATATGTCTCACCCCCTTCCCTCCAGTTTTTATTATGGTGAAGCCGCTTTACTCGGTGCGGCTTCTATGCACCTCCACATGACCTCGCAGCCCCCTTTTACAGCAGGTATTCTCCCGCCACCACAGAGTTCTTTTTCGCAGGTTGCGCAATCAACTGATAACTGCGGTAGCGCCGTTACCAGGTTAGTGCGAAAAACCAACAGAAGTGAGAGTGGGCGTTAAAACGGCTGAAAGGCGCTTCCTGCAAACGTTTAGTCGCCACCCTTGCCACACCAAATTCCTTCTCCTGTGGCACATACAAATAATGTCCCGATGTAGAGGAAATTTCCCGCTTGGAACCCCAACGTTAGCCCTCAGTTTCTCATCTAAAATTGCTTTCCGTGTGACATTTTCACCGGTGCATTTCGCGCCTAAGCACGCGTTCATAACCGGTTGCCAGTTTATGCCATAAAGGGGGAGCCGGTAATAGAGGTAAAAAGGGAGGGCGCTGGAAAACACTGCTAGGCTTCGTGCCCTCCTCAAAAAAATTACTGTTGTAGTGGTGCGAGATTTGTTCCTGGTGCGGTATTCCTGCCTGTGCATTTCGAAAATGTCCATTCCGCACCGTTTGAGTCAAGACGGAGTTGCACTTACGTGGCCTTTGTCCAATAGATGTTCTGTGTCGCAATCTGCCCTCTAATTTCACCCAATGAGGGCGTGCTTTAAACGAGCACCTTGAAATGGACATTACATGGAGAAAGCTCCGAATTCTACCCCTGGATACTTCGCGCCCTATGGCACCTAGGCTGCTTCGTGGTTATACATGATCTAGTGGTTTGGGTTGGTGTGTTAGACAGACAGCAAGCTGCCTAAACGAGGGAGGAAAACGAATATCCCCATTTTTGTCCGGTAGAGTACGGATGCAGTTCTTCCAAGCTTCGTTTTAAATTTCAACGCTCGTGTTGTGTCCTCCTCTCGTCCCGTTAACTTTCCGTTGTTCCATCATAAAGAAACGGGTTTTGTTTCGTGTACTCCGTTGGCTGAGTCCACGGTCTACGTCTCCCTTCTCCCCAGAGTGGAAGGGCACTAATTGCTTGCATTCTTTGTAATTTTCCTGCATTTTAGGTAAATTTTGTTCTTTTCATTTTCGCTTATCGTGCCCGAGAGAAGTGTGATTACGTAAAGCATTTGCTATTTCTTTTGAGGCAGTCCTCAGCAGACTGAAGTGATGACCATCTCACTCCCTTTTAATACGTTCCCTCCCTCTCGACTCCGCCACAAAAGCCGTGAATCGCCAAAACAGATTTATTCATTTATTGCTTCAGCTTTTATTAGTTCTTTTCTTTTATTCTTTATTGATTCTTTATTTATAAAAACTCTCATTTTTAACGCCTTCTGAAGACGTACTCCATTCACGTAATATAGCAACGATGCGTTAACTCTGCGAATTTGCATTTTTGTGTAAACACGAAACAAGGCATAGCACGTATTTTTCTGGTTATTTTTATGTGTTTGTGTTTGCTTTGGAGATACATTGTCGTTTTTGTTAGTTCATTTTTAATATATTTTACATGCTCTATTTATCTGAATTGTTCAGCAATTTTGTTCTTCATTTACACAATCAAACCAATAAATGTGTATACACGCAATTTCACTTTTTGTTGAAAAATGCAAGGCAGAAAGCGTTTTGTATCATGGAAAACTCTGTACAAAAGTAAAAAATGAATCACTATAGCAAGAGATCACAATCTCACTAGTGACCTATAGCAGTTCCAACAAATAGTGATAACTTTCCGCCACTATGTGCATTTCCTTTTATATGTTTATAAAACGAGCCCGCTAACTTACACGCGGATTAACTGAAGGACGGAGCTTAACAGAAACTGCGGGACGGGGCAGACCACTGCAGTCTTGCCCCGAAGTGGGGCTTGAGAGGGTAGCGAAAGAATAGAGCAAATATCCCATATCCTATAGGCAATCGAATAGCAATGCCGGTACACTGACTACGTGTGAAGGAGTGCTTAGGTGCTTTGGAATATTTTTCTTTATTTTAATGTTAGTGAACCATTGAAATACACCTTTTCGACAACCTGCATGAACATCTTCGGTGCAATGGGGAATCATGATTGCAGTGTCCACTCCCATGCACCCACGCGAGCGAGCGCACGCACGTACGCACGCACACGCACACACGCAGGCACGCACACGCGAACACGTACACACAGACACAGGAAGAAAGGGGGGTGAGAAATTACAGTACTCGCTCCACACGGACTCTCTATAGTTGATTTGCTAAAATATTTCAAAATAACAACAAAGCATTGCGTTATCTGACACAACAAAAGTTATCAGTTTGCAGGCGGGAGATTGACTTGTTACGAATCTTGACTAACGCCTTCATTGAACGCGCGCACTTTGTATATTAGAAAACCCTGCATATTTATTCGGTTCCACAAATTGTGTTTGTGAGAAAGCGCACATGATGAATAGATTATTAAACTTCGTTTTGCTGTATAGAAGTGATTACATGAATGGTGAATTCTACTCTGGAAGACAACGTAAATAAACCTTTTTTTAGAGCCAGACGTTGCAATATAAAAGTTCACACATATAACACCAACATCATATCAGCCAAAGAGAAAAATACACAATTTCTACGTGCATACCCTGTAGAGTTTCAAGTGTATGATGGTGCAACCCGCAGAGTCACGCCTTCCAGTCATAAGTGTAAGATTTTGCGCAGGAGGCTGGAACTCCGGAGTATCTGTTGCACCAGTGGACATGTCGCTCTCAGCTTCTACTCCCATAACAGCGCCACCTGTGCAGAATAAATGGTTCCGTTGGCAGTGCTTTCGTAAGCTCCACGTGTTCTCCCTGTGTAAGTACATTTCCGCGAACGCTCGTCATTGGCCTTGAAATACACAAATTCTTTAGAATTCTAAGGTGCCGTAAGGTGTTCGTCCTTGCAATTAACAAGGCATATCTTGTGGTTGTTGCGGTAATTGCCGTATTATTGCGCATAAAAAGTGGTCTCATGAGTGTTGATAATATGACTGGTGTTTCCCGACGTTGGTACTTGCGCTTTTTTAAAGAACACAGTTCATAAGAACGCGGCTATCGTTGAGAGAAATTATGCACTGACTCCCTAGGTTTGGTACGTCGCTTGTGTAGCATTTCTACCGAATTCATCTTGTATGGGAACAACCACAAATAAGAAGTGTACATTACACTTAACGAGTGTTTGGTTCAAACAACAGAAATGACAGGCGAAAGTCAGAAACTATTTATAAAAAAAACTGAGAAAGGCAATACGCTGAGGACGTTCTGGCGGATCTTATTCACACTAATTCAGAATGGGGTACACACTACTATAACTTGTGATCTTGCACGGATACATTGTGGAGATTTACCATACAGTGTACCATTCATTTTCATTACTATTTCAGCTGACTATGTGACCGTTAACTGGTTGAAAGCAAAAAAAATAGGTACGTCCAAGATGTTTTTGCCTCGTGCTCTCGGGTTACGTTGGTATGAAATGAGTAAGGCATTGATTGCGGGTTTTTATTCAGCATCCGTAGTACAGAGATTTTTGACTCCCTTAAATTTTTGTTTATCTCTTTTCGACCGAATAAAGTATACATGCTCATTTTCAAAACAAACTTAAAATTATTGTTCTATCCGACACGGTTGAGTCTGACATCGGCCAATAAACAGTGAGTAAGAATTGTCATGAAATTGATATTCACAAAAAACCAAATTTGGTTTCATAAATTGCTGTTCTGAACATTTTTAAAGAAAATAACAATACTATGTCGCAGCGAAATCTACGTTTCTTAGATGTTGGCATCAAGCGATATATTTCAGAATTTACGGCTTCCGAAAGGCCAGATTTAGTCCGAACACATTACGGAAAAGAACCTACAACGCGCTACAACGTAACATTCACCGATCCGCAGCTGGCGTCCATGTGCCGCGGAACAAACGCACAAGCCAGCGAATCGGCCAGCTATGAGAGGGCGCTGCGCATGCAAGGAGCAAGATGGCGGCGCCCTCGTTGGAATGGTCTATACTAGTGATAGGTTCCGCTCTTCAAAAATATTTATCATGCATGCACGGAACTACACAACTGCTTCAACAAACTTGCAAGTTGTCTATACAAATAGTGTCCTGCAAGGGAGCACAATATTCCCACAGTTATTTACTGCTCGGCTGCGGAATGGGTTCAGAAACCTTAGGTGAAGGAAAACAGGGGTGAGAATCCGCCTTTTTCATTTCGCTGTGGCGGCCTCTGGTGGGACCACCGTGAATCAATATGGCAGAGTAGCAAGATGTCGGCTGCGGCACCGGAAGGAAAAGCAGGGCTATTTTGCTCGTGTTTATTTATTTTACGTGAATTGTGTAGCCAGCCTAAAGCTACAAAAGTAATAACTATGCTGGAAGACGTACGCTTTCAACGCACTTTTAGTTTTGCAGCGGTTCTGGAAGTGGGACTACCGGAGGGTGGCAATCGGAGGCTGTGGAAAGAATTTTCTCACGCCATTTAGTTTTTTCTAGCTCGTAAAAGGTAGAGAAGGGGAACATGATACTGTGTCAAACAGCAGCATAAACGCAGACACCTAAAATGGCCTTTATAAAAAATCCTTCCTTGAGGCTGGTATGTGGATTTCCGCGATTCAAAAAATTATATGTGGCTGCAGATATGTTCAATTCCACCGTTCTTTTTTTCTGTTTGTTATCACAACGAGCATAAATGCATGTGCAGGTTACTTTTGTGAGCATTTTGACCGAATAAAGCGAAGTCGAAAGCAACCGAACCAACCGAAGTCCAAAGCAACATACTCTGAAAACTGATTTTTTGTGGTGCATTTTTATTTGTAACCGCGCAGGTTCATCATAGTCGCACGATTACACTTTCTTGTTTAGAAGAACTGTCAGTTTGAAAAGTTGGTATTGGTTTATTTCTTTTAAACCTTGGAAATATCATGGGACAAAAAATTGCTACACAGGAAAAACATTTCTGCTGAAATCGCAAGCTCCTCGTCATTTGGACCCATACATTTTGCAGCAGTGCCGATCACAACGAGAAAAAAATCATCACTTTCCGCAATCATGTGAGGACAAAACAAAAAGCTCTTAAACCTAAAGGATTCGCACCACCAAATTCGAGGGGTTCGGTGTTTCTGACGCTCTAGACCACTCGGCTACGGCGCAGCAAGGGACCTCACTAGAATGGCGCGGACACAAAGTGGAGGCTTAACTTATGTTTTGCACCTGGCTGAACAGGTTTTTTAATAGTACTGCTGACACGGAGCCTGATCATTATTTGAATAGCGCTTGTACACTAACCGACTGTGGATCTCTCCCTCCCCCCCCCCCCCGCCCCTCTGCACGAATACCTAAAACCCATTGACTGTGTTAGTTATTAGGCCAAGAAATACGATCGCAAAATTTTCTCGCAAGCAGGTCGCGAGTTCACCCGTCGAAAGAGAATGTGCTCTTCGTACTATTGTTTTTCGCTTTACGATAGAAACATCAGCTGGTTTTGATTCTTCGCTTGCTAAATTAAGTTGAGTAACTCTCCTTACGGACTTAACGTGCCTTACATTTTCTACAAGCGTGCCAGCTGTGTACGCATATTGAGCTTCGAAGTCAGTGAAGTCAGCAAAGCGTCGGTAGCCACGAAATAGGGATCGCATACATTGTGTGAAGGTACGTTGTCTCATAGACCTTACGACGTTTATTACGCTCTACGAACTAACAAAATAGAGGAACATTCGTCATGGCCCGAGCGTTGTCGCGGCCTACTGGCCGCCTTCGTCAGCCAGCTGGTCCTGCTTGGCTACTTTCCCTTGGTCGGGGTGTGCGTATCGTCGTCGAAGTAATATCACTGATGATCTCAGGATTTAGAGTGGCAGCAGGTTGTTGTCACTGGTGGTGTAGATTCCTGGTGTGACTAAGACGGGACGCAGAATGGGGCGTTCATTCATGGTGCCGTGGCGGGCAGCTCCTGATCTGTTAACTCCCACTTCTGGGTTTGCGTGTGTCGCTAGAAACAAACCTTTCACCGTTGATGTTATGGTTTGCATCACAGTTGCATTTGCAAAGCGCACTGCATCCTGTTTTCTCCTAGGGGGCCGAACCCGGTCGCATGCTTTCACTACACGGGCTCAGTTACAGCCGCAGACAGCAGTGGTGTCACCGCAGAGCAGACCGGCCGACTCTGTCAGACTGTTTCTTGCCTCCTCTGCCGGCGACATGCGCATGCGCAGCAGCGTTTTGAAAGATGCGGGATAACGGGGAATATCTCACCCACCTAAGGTTCTCAGATACCATTGTCCTGTTCAGTCAAAGCAGAAAGGATTTGCAGTGCATGCTTTCCAATTTGTGCTCTATAAGTATTGCAGCATGTTTTTAATCAAACACAAAAAAAATCGAAGGTAATGTTCAATCAGCATGCCAAAACACGAAAATTTAGTATAGGTAACGAGTTGTTGGATATAGTAGGCGAGCATGTGTAGCTTGGCAAATCATATCTGCTGATTCAAACCATTAAAAAGAAATTACCCTTACAATTAGCATGGGTTGAGCTTGTTGCAGTGAGAATTAAGACATCCCAACCTATAAGCTGCCCCTCTCCCTCAAGAAGCTAGTATTTATTGACGGTGTTCTTCCAGTAATGACGTACGAGGCAGAAACTTGGAGTCTTTCTAAACGACTTGAAAGAAAACTTAGATCGGCACAACAGGCTATGAAAAAGAGAGTGCTAGGGGACATGCTGAGGCATAAGACTCTAGCCGCGTAGATTAGGGGAAAGACTAAGATGGAAGACATCGTAGTTCAAATTGAAAGAAGGAAATGGGCATGGGTGGGCCACGTTATGCGCTTCAGGGACAACTGGTGGACCATCCGTTTAACAGAGTGGTCCCAAATAGACCTATACCGCAATAGAGGTCGCCCACAGACTCGATGGAGAGATGTGCGGCGGATATTTGGGGGGAGAGAATGGACTCAGCTAGCATTCCATAAACGTAGCTGGAGATCTTTGGGCGAGCCTTTCGTACTGAAGTCGACACAAGCAGGCGGTGATAATCATGATGATGACGATAACGATGAAAAACGGGCAGTGCAATATCATAAGCACAATGAAAAGAAAGATACGCAGAAAGAATTATTTCTGCCTAATTATTTGAAGAAAAAAGGCCTTCTCAAGTGACTTACCGGCAGCGTCAAAGAAGAAGCGTGTACTTCTCACTGGATTATTGTCAGTCTTACACGAGTAAGGACGATTCACTTCAGCTTCAGCGTACTTGATACCCAGGGTGTAGGTGCGGCCTTTCGTGGTGAATAGTGAGGCTTTATGGTCCCTATTGACGACGCGTAAGTACTTCGTCTCAATACATTTTGGGTCATCGGGCTTCCGTACAGTCTGAAATAGGACATCTCTTTAAAAATCCATTTGGACTACTCGGCAGGTGACATTAACAGGTTAGAAACTGTAATCACATGCATTCAGGTTAACGTAACGGTAAAGAAGAAACGCTGCTCCGAGGAAGGCTTACGCAGCGGCTACAGTGGGTTTTCCTCAACTACAATGCAAAATACTAGAGAAAAACACAGGCGCAAAACGTTTTACTACATACTTTCAATTTAGTTCCTTATATTTAGCCCATTAGGTATTAAAACAATAGCCTTAAGGGCCCCATTCCGCAAGAAAGCACAGCTGCTGTTGTGGGCTCATCAAGAAAATGGTAACCGCCAAAAAGAGCAAAGAAACATAAAACACATGCGTGATTTCTTGGGATATGAACACGGGTCTGCTCAGTACCAGCCTTGTACTCTAGCAAATGTGCTATCTCCGCGCTTCAACGGCGTTGTACGGAAGTTTTTGTCGTCGTTGCTGATTTCTTCGTGGCAAATACCAACTCCGTCTGTATTACATTGCCTATTGCGTTAGATAAAAACTTCGACGCAGGTACTGTCCTGCTGCTCCTCCCTGCCCTTATGCGCTCGCTAGCCTTACCGCGTGCTTCCGTCCGAAGTACTGTCCGACGGGCAGCGCCTGTTGCGGAAAATTATGCGACACAATTTGCAAGGTTTGTACAACGTTCGCAAGGGCCCCTGGGATGCGCAGTTTCTCAGGTCATCCACGGTCAGTCGCGTGCCGGCGAATACGCCTGAAGCTTCTTTATGCGAGATAGCAGACCCATAAGATTTGTCCGGACACTGTCCAGACGCAGCCGTGATAACGTATCTATGGTACTATAAAGACGTGCAAAAAAGGCCTCTATACGGCCTTTTGCATACAAGGCGAAGGCAGCGCTGCGCCTTGTTTGTGCGGCCACGCGGCACATGCGGATGCCCATCACCCAATCGATGAAGAGCATAGGGATCCGGCGTGCAGTGGCGTGGGGTGTGGTTTCGAGCGCGTCTGTTGTTTCGTGTGTGATGCCGTATAGTTTATTTCCTTTTGTGTAGCGGAATGTCAGTGTTGCGTGCCTGGGAGCATGACAATTAAAGCACACAGAAAATAGTTTTAAGACATCCTACGGCGACTAAGGGGCTTTTAAAGGGGCCCTGAAAGGCATTTTGAGCACACTAAATGAACTAGCGCAACCGTTAGATTGGGTCGTCAACGTCCTCTGTGCCAAGTATTACTCTTTTACGCGCAGCGGAAAGCTCACACTTTTGTTGCAAAGTTTGTCGTTTTTTTCTCACCCTTTCCTTCGTGTTTTTGGATTCCGCCATCTTGACATGTCTACATCATCGATTCCCAGATGTTCGTCATGAGCTAGACATCCTGCTATTGGGCGGCTTTTTCACGCACTTCCGGCAAATGGATGAGTCGTCTGCTCAGCGTCGGCTCGCCGGCTGATCTGCCAGCGGAGTGCCGGAGTGCTTGGGCATTTCACGACAAACGAAACAAGTGTAAAACAAACGCTTAACCGTTTGTATTTAATGCAACACGGCCATAACACGGCATGGATATTCTCTTACCTGAGTACGTTCCATAAAGAAAGCGTTCAAGCCCCGTGGCACTTCTTTCGTGCAATCGCAGAGAACGCCCTGAGCCGAATGCCCGGGTTTGACGCATACATTTTATTCAGCTTCAAAACAATCCAGAGATGCGTTTCTAACGAATACAACGTCACAACATGCATTGAAAGTCTGAACCACGATTGACAGAGGATGGGTTGCCTCCTGCCCGTCGTAAATTCGGTACTCACCTCGCGCGCGGTTTGCGGGGATGAACAGCAAGTAACTTAACTGTGGCGCACAAGCCGATGGCTTTTAGCCACGCACACTGCACATACCCCATGCGAGGTTGAGTCGTACGTCGCTCGAGAAAGATTATCCAGACCATGGGAAGAACTATCCACCCGCAGAAGCACAACGTCGCATTTCATCGCGAAACAAAGGCGTCCACAACACACACACCATCGCCTCCTGTAATGCCAAACGCATCTCGCACTTCCCAATAGGAGTGGGTGGTACGTCTGCAGTGCCCACATGTCGCGAGGTGGGGCCCCAAGCTGAACCGGGATCACGGAACCGTAACTGACTTCTGGAGCGGTTTGTGCCTTGTTGCCAAGGCAACCGATGTTTGAGATTGTCAAAGAAATGGCGCTCTCTCCAGCGCTAGAAAGCTCAGAGCCGCGGCGGAGAATGTTTTGTTTTGCCAACGTTGCCGCTCTCCACCACGCGTCGCCCCAAGCTGAACTGGTCACATGATTGAAGCGTTTTGTGCACGGGTTCTGTATCGGTTCAAAATGTCTTTTTCACGTTGTGCCGGCGGGAATTACCACCGCCGCAAAATAAGACCCGGCACCAGCGGGGCCACATCTGATACGGCGCTTTTTGGATAAACAGTGCGCGGTGCATCAAGGGAACGAGCGCACGACCCTCCCCGTGCGGCTGCGAGTTCGCCGCCGATAAAAAGTCATGTGCCGCCAGCAACGCACACCGCGAAAGGGCAAGGCCAGGCCGCCACATACATGCGGCCAGATTTTTCGTTCGCTTTTCCAGCCTTGAGCGGAGTGCGTGCGGGATTCATGGTGTCAACAAAGCTTGCCCGTAGCAGACGACGGTCGGAGCAGCGCAATAGCGGAAGTACGTCACCGCTGCGGAGCGCAGCATCATGGGAGGCAAGGCTCGCGGGCCGTCAACAGCGGAGAGTAAGTCGAAAGGAGGAGGAAACTCGGAACGACGATAATGCGCGGTTTTTGATTTACGATTTCTCAGCTAATACTCATCGCTTTAACAAAATTCTTGCGGGAGGAGATTGCAAATACATTGCTTTATTTGGGTGCATGTACATCCATGCATCGGCGGAAGGTATTTCAGGACCCCTTTAAGCATTGGTAGAGACACTCATGCAAGGACGCGCCGGGAATAAACACGTCCTTGTGATCCACGTTGCCTGGCACGAAGTACATACTTTAGACTGCTGTTTATTTTGAAGTGTACGTCGACTGCCAGAGCTAGCGTCGTTAAAAGGTTAATTTAAATTTTGGAAAACAAACCGGGCTAATTCATTTGCGCTCAAACTTGGGCCTTGGTCGCGTTTTATGCCAGCCATATTTTTTATTAAAAATTAGACGAACATTTTATCGGTGTTGCGAATATAATATATATACCCGGTACCCCCCTCCCACCCCTTATGTAACAAACTCCATACACCGCCCATATTGTTGACGCAATGGAAAGAATCTTAAGAGAACCGAGGTGCCAAATAATGTCGAGAAGTTTGATTTAATATATCGCATATAAAATGCGGCATAAATGTTATGAAGATTGAGCGTGAAATAGAACGCCGATTTCTGCGGTGCTGCACCCCGCATGACGGCTGATCCGCGGCCTGTGCGGCTCCTGCACGGGCGACGGGTGGCTTTCCCGCATGAATCCGAATTACGAAATTGCGGATGATCTCGGAACTCTTAGCTCTCGATGCGAGCTATATAGAGAACTGAAGACACTCCAAAGGCCTCCCTACTGCCCCCCATCGGAAAACCGCTGTTAACGCGACAGACAATATGGGCGGCGTTCCACATACACACTTGGGGTATAAAGCCGGAATCGGTAGCTTTGAGGGGCAGTGCACTCGCTTCGCAAAATTTACAAAACTGCAATTATGAAACATAAAGTTGCAGAATAGTGCTTGCCGCGTTACAACCGCAAGTGAGTGCACATGACCAGAACACGTGCACATAGGAGCACAGAACCCTGGTCCTACGCAACCTGTGGCATGTGCCAGTCTGATTCTCACGGAATTGGCGCCATGTGACGAAGAAGCGAAAGCTATAAATGGTCGGGAACACAGCATTGGCAGAAAACAAATTTGAGGAGGTAACTACCACCAGAAGACAAAACACGAAAGCAAAGAAAAACGCTATAACGACATGGCAGCAAAGAAGGTTTTAGTGTCGCCAGTTTCTTGCCTTGACACCATGTAAGCAGACACAAGGGCCCTGAAGAATTTGATTTTACAGACGTCAGATATTTGTAATACTTCAGGAAGTGGAAGAGCGATGTAAAGAGCGGTGGTTGATTCGGAGCTTTTGACACCTCTACTACAGAAAAATGAAGCAAGGGCACACAGAAGTCTAGATTTTACGATGGTCACGATGCGAAATGTTATTGTTTCCTAAACTCGATATTATCAGGAGCATCTCAAACAATCGGCAAGCACGAGTGCCTGCAGTGGCGCCATGTGACGAAGAAGCAAAAGCTATGAATGGGACGTGAACACGCCATTGGCAGAAAACCATGATGATGGTTTGAGTTTAATGGCGCAAGGCCGACATGTGCAAAGAACGCCAAACACAAAGTTATTTGATGAGGAGGGAACACGAATAAAATCAGTTAAAGACTATAAGCACGGCTGGTGTAAAAGGCCAGGGTGAAGAACAAGAATGATTAAAAGATACATCAGGTGGCTGGTGTATAGAACCAGAGGTAACACTATGGGTGGTATGAGATGAGTTGTAAGCAGTGAACTTCTGATGGGAACTTAACGGTGCGTTCAACCGAAAACATGGTATCGTCTCCTAAGAAGTATGACGGGTGTGGTGGAATATGTCACGTGTGTAGTTGTGGGAAGTGTTTGCGTCGTGCAATATCGAGTGCCTTACATTGTATGAAGATGTGGATGACGGATAGGGTCTCTCCGCACCTGCTGCACAGAGGTCCTGGAGATCCAGTGAGAAGGTGCGAGTCCGTTGCATGTGTGTGCCCGTATCCGTAATCTAGCCGAGGCGACCTCAGTGTATCTATTGCGTGTGTCGGTGGTGTACGGTCCCAAGTGTGGTTTTATTACGTGTAACTTGTCTGCTTGTTCACTGCAGTGTGTTTGCCATGTTTTGCGAAGTTGTTGTCTGATGTGTGGTTTCACGTCGGTGTAGGGTAATGTGGTTATGTCTACTGTATTCCTGCCTGTAGCAGCAGCAGCCATTCGATCCACAGCTTCGTTCCCGGCTATACCACAGTGGCCACGGACCGAGCAAGGGACCAGTTCAAATTTGTGGACATACACAGACATAATACCCTTGACTATCAGATTGACAACGTGGTTTTGGGAAGACTTCGTTGACGACAATGCCCGCACAAAACTGAGAGAATCTGTATAGATAATGGATTGTGGGATGTGGCTTTGAAGTATAGGAGTAGCAACAGGTACACCGTAAGCCTCTGCCATAAAGATACGAGTATTACTATTGGGAGTTCTAATGACATTAAGGCCGGGCCCATGCGCCGCGCAGGACACAGAGGTGGCAGTTTTAGAGGCGTCCGTATAAAATTCAGAACATTCATACTTCTGCTGCAAATACAAGAAGTGCTGCAGAATTTCACGTGTGGGAGCTCGGTTTTTATCTACATGTGTGAAAGATGTGTCGCATGATAGAGGGCCGAGATGCCATGGTGCTATAAAATCTGTTACTGAAGTTTGGATGGTGTTTAAAAAGGAGACAGAAAGCTCTGACGCTTCCTCTCTAACTTTGTAAGAGAAGGGTGCAGAGAACGATGGTTTATTTAAAAGGAGTTCAGTCATGAATGTATGATAAAAACTTATTTAGAAGGATGGTGAGGCATGGATGAACCATGACTTCGTGTAGCACCAACAAAACGACAAGGACAAAGAGGGCGACGGGTACAAGCGCTTGTACCTGTCGCCCCCTTTGTCCTTGTCGTTTTGTTGGCGCTACACTAAGTCATGGTTTATCGCTACCAACTAGCCCAAACCCAAACTCTAATAAGCATGGATGAAATTTTAAAAGCGTAAAGGAAATCTTTGTATGCTCGCTTACGTTGTAGGTTTCATTTGTTGCACTCTACACACAGGCTTTCAACTGGACTAGTCCGGAAGGCGCCACACGCAGGCGGAGCCCCAGATGGAGCACTGGGTCCAGCATTCTGAGGGATGTTTTATTGGCTGATCCGTAGACAACGCTACCCTAGTCCAATCGTGAACCTATTAGGCTGGTAAAAATATATAAAAGAAGTTGTTTGTCAGCACCAAAATAAATGTACGAGAGAACCATCAGAATAAACAGTGTTTTTAAGCATCTATGTTTTAGTAGTTTTATGTGTGGGATGAATGTGAGCTTTTCGTCAAAGATAATACCTAAAAACTTGTGCTCGTTTTTGACAGGAATAGAGACAACGTGGAGTTGAATGTCTGGATCCGACCGAATGCCACACCTCTTGGAAAACAAAACACACGTGCGTTTTCTTGGAATAAATTTAAAACCGTTGCTATCTGCCAACTGGCTAGCTTGTTCACGCCAAGCAGTACTTGCGCTCACAGATAGAGAAGTTACACGATTTGAAGGAGAGTTGAACGTCGTCT
Organism: Haemaphysalis longicornis; assembly: GCF_048455015.1. Taxonomy (NCBI): domain Eukaryota; kingdom Metazoa; phylum Arthropoda; class Arachnida; order Ixodida; family Ixodidae; genus Haemaphysalis; species Haemaphysalis longicornis. The sequence continues at coordinate 127,674,566 of NW_027526295.1, read as the reverse complement.
ACATAGACTGAACAGGAAATCGATGGTGGCAGTGCCTTCCGAAGAGAATTCATTTTTGCAATAAACAAAGTGCAACTCAAAAGTCCACCTTGCGGCACGCCATTTTCCTGCACCTGAACCCTAGAGAGTGCATTCCAACTCGCACGTGAAACATTATTTCGGACAGGTAACTGGCAAGCGTGTTCATCATGTTACCCGACATGCCAAAGGACTTCAAATCACTGAAGATGCCGTACCGCCAAGCAGTATCGTACGCCTTTTCAAGATCAAAGAATACTGTCTTCCAATACTGCTTGTGGAGGAAAGCATCTTTAATATATGACTCTAACGCAACGAGTTTATCGCTGGTAGATCGCCCCGAACTAAAACCTGCCTGGCTGCTCTCGAGAAGAGCGTTGTAGTCTATGAAGTACACGAGTCTTCGGTTTATCATCTTCTCGAAGAGCTTACACAGGCAGCTTGTCAGGGCAATGGGACTAAAACTGGCACGAGAGGAAGGGTCTTTCCCGTCCTTTAGGAAAGCCACTACTATGGTCTAACTCCAAGAGCGTGAAATGTGCCCAGAAAGCCATATTTTATTGTATAGGTGTGAGAGTGTTGCATGAGTGTCTGGTTGTAGGTGCTGTATTATGGTGTATGTAATCTTATCTGCGCCTGGAGCTGAAGGTTTGCACGTGCTAAGGGCAGCCCTCAACTCAGAAAGTGTGAATTCAGAGTTGTACGAAGTTTTTGATTTCTCTTTGTCTTGTAAGGGCTTTTTTTCTGCAGATGTTTTGTGTTTCATGAAAGTGTTTGTGTAGTGTGCTGAACTGGACACGTGTTTGAATTGTTGTGCAAGACTGTTAGCCTAGTCTTCCAGTGTGTCCCCTGTTGTACTAACGAGGGGCAGGCTGTTTGTATGTTGTCCCTTTAGTTTTCGTATTCGGGTCCAGACTTTGTGTGTGTCTGTGTGATAGTTTATGGATGTCAAGAAGGTGTGCCAACTCTCCCGTTTTGCCTCACGGCGCACACGTTTTCTTAACGCCTTGGCGCGCTTGAACAAAATGTGGTTACCCGACGTGGGGTACCGACGAAGGATTTCCCACGCCTTGTTCTGGGCGTCTCGCGCCCGCCTACAGTCGTTATTCCACCACGGCCTTCTGGGGTTGCTCTGAGCACCAGAGGCGTTGGGAATGGACTTTTCGGCGGCGTCGAGGATGTGCGCCTTGAGGAGTTGGGTAGCTTCTTCCCTGATTAGGTGTCCTATGGATGTGGAGTGTACTTTGGATGTCTCTGTAAATGTCTTCCAGTTAGCTCTTGCTTCATCGAACCTGGTTTGGGAAGATGGACTGCATAGACCTTTATCTATATATGTTAGAGAGGTGGGGTAGTGGTCACTACCATTAGGGTCCGTACCCCCGCTCCACTCAAGACAAGGAAAGAGAACTGCGGAGCCAATATCCAAATCAAGATATGACTATGTGTTGTGTCCTATGTTATAACATGTAGGCTGTTTCTTGTTGAAAAGGCATGCTCCAAAGTATGTTAAAAACTTCTCTATCAGGCGACCTCGGGCATCCATGCGAGAACAGCCCCAAAGAGAATTGTGTGAATTAAGGTCGCCTGTTAGAATTTATGGTTCGGGCAGCTAGTCGAGCAGCGCCTCAAAGTCAGAGCTCGAAAGTGCAAGATCAGGAGGTATGTAAATGGAGCATACCGTTATCAACCTAATAAATATTATTGTGCGGATGGCTACAGCCTCAAGGATGGTGTTCAAGTTGACAGGGTGGCATGCTGATGATTTACGGGCGATTATGGCCCCACCGCCAGAAGAGTGTGTGCAGCCAACCGTGTCCGTTCTGTATACCAGGTAAGCATTCAAGAAATGTGTGTGCTTAGAATTCAGATGTGTGTCCTGGACACACATTAAACTTGTCTGATTGGCATGCAGAATCTCATACACATCGTCAAGTTTATTCAGAAGGCCTCTGCAGTTCCATTGAACCTTCTTTTCTCTTCCCATTATGATGCGTTAGAGTTACTGGAGTGTGACTATTTACGTAAAGTCTTTCGGGGCTTGCACTCTTGGGAGGGTTTTTTTCACCTTCTCAGCAGGTAAAGATGGAGGGACCCGCTCTTTCCTCTGCAAAGCAGACAGGAAATGTCCCACATCCATCTCATCATCAGATTTGGAAGGGGTACCCGGCGTACCGGACCCCCCGGACTTGGCACCCTTTCTGGTGCCCTTCGTTTGAGCCGCGACCACCCAAGGCGTCAGGAGCACCCCGGGTGGCACAGGCAGTGCGGCGGTGGTGGGAACTGCTACGCTTTTCTCTGTCGCCATCTCCACCCTGCCCTCGCGTGTGCTTCTGGTCGGTGGAGAGGAACCAGTGGATGCAGCAGCATCCCCAGCGGACGTGGTTGCCACCACAGCCACTGCTGACTGCGCAGGCGGTGTGGTGGTGGGTTGGGCTAGCAGAGGCAACTCGATGGGAGGCGGGAGCGGGACCAGGTCGGACTCGCGGTAATGGGTCCCAGCCGAGACTAGACGCCGCTGCGCCCCCCGGCGAGCCACGTTGGTGTGCCTCCCCAGGGGGAAAGAGGCGAACCTCTTTCGCGCCTCTGGGAAGGTGATGTTCTCGTTTACGTTCAAGGCAATGATCTGTTTTTCTTGTTTGAATTTCTCACAGCTCCTAGAATAGGCAGCGTGCGGTCCCTGGCAGTTCGCACCTGTGAAGCTCTCGGATTCGCATTTGTCGGTTAGGTGATCGTGGGCTGCATATTTTGCGCACGTCGGTTTACCACGGCAAGAGGTTGTGCCGTGCCCAAACCGCTGACACTTGAAGCAGCGGCGTGGGTTTGTCACGTAGGGTCGGACCGGACATCTCATGAAGCCTGCGTTGAAGGACTCAGGAAGTGTTCAGCGGTCAAACGTCAAGATTATGTGTTTAGTAGGTGTTATTTGGTCGTTTCGGCGTATCGTGATTCGCCGCACTGCTGTCACGCCCTGATCACGAAGGCCGTCGAGCAGATCTGCTTCAGACTCCTTTATTAGATCTCTATCAGAGATCACACCCTGGCCGCTATTGAGGCTGCGATGGGGCGTGATCTTTAGGTCAACATCGACCATGCGCGTTTGCCTCAAGAGGTTACAGGATTGTTGTTTGTTTTGGACTTCAATTAGGACTTCTCCGGTTGTGAGCTTTTTAGCCTTGTACGATTTGCCTACAAGGCTTTCAAGAAACTTGGAAATGAGAAAGACAGGCTGGGAAGTAATGAGTTTTGATTTATCCAGAGATTTCATTAACAAAAAGTGCGAGAAATTGTCGGGCTTTCGAATAGAGTTTGAAGACAAAGTAGGAAAGGATACTTCGGTGCGGCCCCTTTTTAGGGACCGATCACTTTTTTTTGGGGGGGGGGGGGTTAGAAAATGCCAAATATCATAGTATAGAAGCAGGGGCTGGGGTTACTTTCTTCGTCAGCCTTACCCTAATAGCTGGAGAGGTCCCGGAGCTGCTTGCCGGGTAAACCGACAGGGAGCCACTCCGCCGGAGCTTGACCTGGGCACCGACGGCCACCGTTTGAGGTTTCTACCCTTCACCTTAAAACTCATTACCACGGTTGGTTGCAGCGTGAGTATGGGGGCTCGGGGTCCGCGGTGTCGCCAACGCCGTTATCAAGATTGATTAAGGTGCCCCGTGCGGGGGGCAGAAAACAAATTTGGGGAAGTAATTACGCCAGAACAAAAAAAAAACGAAAGCAAAGAAAAAACGCTATAACGACGTGGCAGCAAAGAAGGTATTTGGTGTCGCCAGTTTCTTGCCTTGACACCATGTAAGCAGACCCAAGGGCCCTGAGGAATTTTATTTTACTTAAGTCAGATAATTGGTTATACCTATGGATACGGAAGATCGATGTAAAAAGCGTTGGTTGATTCGAAGCTTTTTACACCTCTACTACAGATAAATAAAGCAAGGGCACACAGAAGTCTAGATGGTGCGCTGGTCACAATGCGAAATGTTATCCTTTCCTTAACTCGATATTATCAGGAGCATCTCAAACAATCGGCAAGCAAGAGTGTCCGCAGCACTCCTTGGCTAAAAATAATTTCATTTTTTTTCTGCACATATACATCAAGTAAAACTGTGTGGGGTGAGTTTGTATAGCATCTTAGGAAAAACGAGCGCGCAGTGGGACGGGATAAAAAAATTGAAGCCGTTCCACTCAACGTGCAAGCTGTCGAAAGTGCAGAGCAGCAATTCGCAATAATGGGCTGCGGTGCCGTTACCGGCTGCCTGCTGCTACCCATCACACTTCGCCTTCCTGTCTTACTTATATATTGATAAATTGAGCGGAGGTTTGTCCAATATAATTAAAATTTCCCGTTTTCGCAGTGCTCGCGCGCCCCTGCCTGGAACAGCGCGAGCGGGAGTTCTGTTCTTTCTTTTTTTGTTTTCATGTCGCGCGTTCAGGCGCCTTGCTGCGCAGTTTGGAACAGACCGTTTCTGGCGGCCATTTTTTACTCTTACTATTGTGAAACCCAACCCAACGTGCGTCAATAACTATATCAATGCGGGAACTGCCGGTCGATTACATGTATTTGTCCTTCAATCTACCGGAAGTTTTTTTTGCGGTAAATAGCTGGATTATGTATGAAATGCGCCACGGTTCACCAGTTTCGAAGAGTTATGGACATATAAAGGGCCTTTTTTTCGGAGCTTCTGTGGTACACCGTTACGGTTACACCGTGGGGTTCTACTTATGGCCGTAATTTTTCCTCGCCACCTGATTTCGGTAGTCGCTTGACATTGAACGTGCGTGACAATGAAGGCTACGACGACCTACGACGCACTAAGGCGAGCCCCTAAAGGGTTCTGCATTTCAGAGCCCGCTTGCACAACAGTGCGAGCCTCATGTCACAGCACGGCTGTGTTCCCCTCACAAACTAAAACCGACGAGCGCCATTTTAGTTGCCGAGAACCATATACCTTGTGTGCATATATGGCGCTCGTGAGCAGATCAAATCAAACGCAAAGTAAGCATATAAGTTTTTTATTTGCACAGTGCCCGCTTCAGTGTTTGTACTCTTCATCGTACGGCACCTCAATGTCTTCGTCGAGCGCTCACTCACCGTTGAAGGCCTGCACTACAAGTTCTTTTACTTCTTGGTCTTCTGTGCGACTGCACCCCCGCATGGCAGTGCGGCGCGCTTCCTGATAGGCCGTCGCTTTCCTGGGCTTCGGTATTTTCTTTGGTCGCCCCATCACAAACGTGGGCGAAACAGAGTCGGAGAGAGTTCTGCTGCCGCCGCCGTGACCTTTCTGTGTTTTATCAGCGCAGGTGTTTGCCATTAGCAACGCGGAGAGAGTGACGTCAGGAACTGGCGACAGTCGTTGTGTCGGTGACGGCGGTTGCTGAAATGCTGAATGGCAAGTGCGCTCGGTATTCTTTGTATTCTTCTTGCGAGTCTACCCCGCGGCGCAGACCCACGCGCAAGCCTGGATACATATAGGAGACTAGGCGCTTGCGCTGTTAGCTTTTATTCTTTCCCTGTCCAAAAAGCTCATTCTTTTGTTGAAGTCTCTACTTCGGAGTTTTTCGCAAATGCTCGCTTGTGGTTATATGCTGTGTCGTCATTGGAATGCTTAACATTAAAATTTGCATTTAAGGGTAGCGGCCGCCTTAGTCCTATTTACAACTGATTCCTGGCGAACCCCCCTCCCCCCGTGGGTACATGCGCTCCGCATTTTCTTTGTATTGCTTCTGCGTATGGACGGCGGAACGAAGAGCTTAAAGAGTTCTGCGGTTAAAATAGAGTAGGCGCAGCCGTCGTAATTGTCGTCGGCCAGCTTAATGCCCTCGATCGCGTCCTTGGCGGGACCAGTCAAGTACGAGAGAAGGTACTTAAACTTCTCGATGCGTGGCAAAGTCGCGTTCGAATTGATGCTTGACTCGAACTGGTCCCAGAACCCTTGCCAGTCGCGTCGGTCTCCCGAGAAGTTCGGTATCTGGAGCTTCGGGAGTGCGGCGAAGCGGTTCCCCTGCGTTGTCTGAGGGGTGCCCGGTCGAGGCTGAGAAGGTGCGCTCCCGTAAGGCTCACCAGACTCATCTGTAGCTGCGCTGGCTGAAGGGGCCGGGCTCGTGACGGAGCGCACGCGTGTGTGAAGGGCGCAGATGCGCTGGTCGTAATCAATAGCATCCAAAACGTCGGCGTCAAATTCGTCTTCTCTGAGAGTCGCCTGAATCTGGCTGTCCAGTTCGTGCAATGCTCGCTGCTTGTCGAGAATTATGTCCAGCAGCGTCTGAAATTCGAGGGTCGGTGCCGCCGGGTTCTGCAGGAGCGCGTCGAGTGCCGTCATCTTCTTCGTGACGGTGGCGCGAAGAACTCCCCGGCGGCGACTAAGCGATTCCATGGCGCGAGTCGGCGGGACCGGACGGCTGGGGGTTTTCGGCACCAGAGAATTGTGTAGCGAAAGGGAACGAAGAGACCAGACGTCCGGCTATCCAAGATGGCTACAACCTACTGCCGCGAGAGCCGCGCTCGTGGAGCGAGCTCCCGCTGGCTGCGCTCGTAGCGCACTTCGTTCTCTTTATTTAACAGTGCATACACACAATTTTTTTTAAATGCGAAGAATATGTACAAGCAATTACGCACATGCGCAGACGTACAGGGGGTCAATGATATGTGGCAACATAAAATAATGCACTGACAAGACAATAAAAACAAGAAGACGCGTTGGCGGACAAGCGGGCAGGTCTCTTGGTTATAGAGGTTGTTAAATCCCACGTAGGGATGCGCCCCGCTTTTGGGAAGCAAGAAAAGAGGACTAGGATGTTATCAACAGCATGCGGTTAGCACAGCGCTTCGTGTGTCAGATGACAAAAAAAATGTAGTGGCTACAACAAGTCTGAAGAAATCGCACTTTGTCGAGGCTCGTATACTTTTATCTTTATTTCACCGTGAAACGCGGGAAACGCCCGGAATCTTCCGCTAACAGATTGAGAGCCTCTGCTTCGAAGTGGTCGTCTTCACAAATTAATTACGAGGTTGCTGAAGGTAGTAACCGAGCTCTATCAAACCTCCCCATGGTCTCTGCATCACTTGCAAGAGGCCATTTGCCAGCTCGCAAGTAATGAAGCCTGCATAAAGTCATTGATGACAATAATAAATAAACACAGGAAGGCGGCGATATCGAGCGGCATTTTACCAACGCCTTGAAGTACAAGGAAAGCATATGCCGTTCCCTACAGCGACTCCCCTCAGTATTAAACAATATGTGGGAGCCCGACGTATGAGTTCCCGACCGCGGGACTCTCAGGAAACCACTATCCCCTCAACTACGAAGCATCGTATTTGAAGGCGTTTACCCTGCATCTAATATGAACTGGCCCTCTCACGTGGGTCCTTGGCAGTGGTATCGCTAACAAGCGCTGCCGACGTCTCAACTTCCCTGTTTTTCTGGCGAGACACGCGAAGGGCATGGCTTTTAGGACCATTTTAGGCGACGATTTAAAACACCCGGACCTTATCGACACCGAGATATTTATGTATTGAACATCCTACCAGACCGAGGATGCAGACCGAACCATTGAGCGGGTTCACCTCAACGAATGAAATCGCAGTTAAACCACGAATATGCTTATCGACTGGTTTGGACGCACGCAGCTGCTTGGCAACGACCCCATCGACTGTACGCTCGCCCTTTTTCCACTTGAATTATCATTACAGGTGTCACTAAACTGTGAAGACGAGCTAGTTGGTTCATACTGAAGGCAAAAAATAGCGTAAAGGAACGGCACGGAAGACGAGAAAGAGACAAACACGGGCACTTACTGACAACTGAATGAATTTTATTGCGCGCTGGATTGTCTCATATTGCCTGCGCGCAATAAAATTCATTCAGTTGTCAGTCAGCGCCCGTGTTTGTCTCTTTGTCGTCTTCCGTGCCGTTCCTTTTCGCTGTTTTTTGCCTACGAGGGTCACACCTTCGAGACTTATGCAAGTAGGTGCCATTAAGGAATCGCGTTCTCCAAAACAAAGGTGTTGCGGCTACAGAGTACGCGGTGATAACGAATCCCGTTTTCATACCCTCGCTGGCAGATGGCTTGCTAGTTCTATGAGTGTCAGCGGCAGCACGAAGCAAAAAATTTCAAAAATTCCCCCGCATTTCCCCGAGGGGGAGAATGTGAAAGTGCGAATGCACGGTTGTCGGCCCGCTTGCGGCGCTTGCGCTCGGCCCCCGCAGCCCACCGCCTCGCCGCCTTCTCTTCCATCTCTTCCATCGGGTTTGTAGTATCACGTGTACACCACGCAGTTATCAAGCCGCTATAACGCCGCTGAGTCGCCAACGCACGCCGCTGACGACGTAGTTTGAATGCGTTAAAAATATAAGGCGCGTTACTCACACTGATATCAGCGTGGCTTCCGTGGCTTAGTCGGTAGCGCGTCGCGCTGCGGCCGCAAAGTCCTCGGATCGAAACCTGGCGCCGGATGCTGTTTCTTTTTTAAATATAGAGGAGCACTGCGGACGCCGCCGACGCCGCCGCCGGCGGTGGATGGTTTGGGGTCGCTTATAAAGTGCATTCGCACTTAAAAAATGCAGAACACCAAGTCAGGGGCATCATGGCGTTATTGAAGGTCAGGTAAAAAGCAAGGACAAAATTGTGAACTTTTAGGCGTAGTTCCAACTCTAGTGCTTTATCAAAACAACGACCACCTAGAAGCTCCTATGCTCAGTTACCGGGCACTTTGGCCTTGTCAGCTGGATTTGCACAGAACTCTACAGATTCACCATCGAATGGATAACAAATGTCCCACCTGTGCGATCATTACAGTCGCAAAGCGGGGAAGTGCTGCTCAGTATATGCAGCACAGGAAAAGCAAAGACACCTTTCAAGGAATGACCGCTGTGTTAGATGCGCAAAGAACGGCCAACGGATCGTTACTGTAATACTATGGGGCGCGTTATGTGCGACACCTTTTCGAGACGTCACATTACCGTTCCTTGCGACATTTGGGAGAGATTGGTGACCACAGCTCTAAGGTGTGTGGCTCTTACAGATAAGCTGGCGTTAGGATGTTTCGCAAACAAACTACAATAAACGACGGCTCCTGCCAGCAGCTCATTTTTCCACGTCAGTGCTGCTCGAAACGGCCATATGTGGGCATATAAAGAATGCGTTTATGCTTTAGCCCGGATATTTCTCGATACAGGCAGCAAAGAGACTTTCGATACACCGACATATCTCGATAGCTGGCGTTGGCTTGTTCTTGAAGGGAGGACCTATCGGTGTTCACATATGGCAGCTCCAATCGGCTGGGACCGTACACGGTCCGGAAAGTTCCGATCACGCTCGAGACTTAAAGAGGGTGAATAAATGTGGCCTAAGTCCGCTCTGTCAAGGATACGCCTTTAGAAACCTGCAATGAACCGGTGCTTCGCGACAACAACTACGAGTATTCGAAGAACCTCATAAAGGTAACTTAAAAACCCAACAATAAGTAAGCGCACTAGTTCACTCGAGCCACCAGTGAAGGCTCGTATGCCAACGTATCGAGCATGTCAAGGGCACCGTTTTCGCCGTTAACACCGCATTCGGCTGGGTGTTCCAGGTACCATATGCTGAGGAAAATATTCCTCACCTGACAAGCAACTGCGCGAGTGCCTTTTGTTTGCCTGTATTGAATTAGCGGGTAAAATGGAGAACTACTCAAGCTCTCAGAGATATACAAATCAGACGCCTGCGTACCGCAGGGGCTGTCCAACAAGGGCTATGCCGAATGTGAAGACCATGGTAATGGGTTTGAGGACACTGAGGCTATGTTCCAGCCACATTATCGCTCCGCTAGCGAGAAGCTGAAGCCGTGGCGTCCACCGCCTCAAAACGAAAGAGTCGCAAAGCTCTCGGAAAAGAGAGGGCCCACGTGACCGACAACCACGAGGGCACATGCACACATTTAGGGTGAAGAGTTAAAACGTTGGCTTGCTGGAGAGCGACGCGTACAGAATCGCTATGTTCAACCCGTGCTGCATCGCAGAGCTGTTCTTGAAGTGTCGAAAGCGGCGCTTTGGATCGTACAAGTACAAGGGGCCAAAGATTCATATCAAGCTTTGGTATTAACTGCGGGGCACACTGCGCGAGCATCGTCAAGAGGCGCAAGTCCTCAACGACTTCTTTAGGCCCCTGTAACGTCAAAATGTGATCCCTACTCCGTATCAGCTGAAGAAGCTGGTAAATTTCGGCACGTGATGCAGAGCTACTGCCTATTAGATGCAGATACAAATACTGCGGGCGGGGCAGAATGTCAAATCTTTTGTAGGACATGCGCCGTAATTCTCGCCAATTAAGGGTTACGAGAAAAAGGGGGAGTATGGTGCAGCATGTGGCTAGCGGGGCGGTTCGTGTTCGATATGACGAAGAAACAGCAGTAACTACAAGACGTTTGTAAAGCTAGCGCAATCAATCGGGCCTCAACAATCAATCAACACAGCTGTTTATCTGCGTTATTTTTCTGAAGAAAAATCGAAGTTTGCCTCGCGCATTTGTCTTTTTTTAAAGGTTGATGTTGGAAGCTTATTCCGTTCCCCTGGCTGTTTGATATCTACATTTCAAAGGCTCCCCGGTGTTCCCAAAAAGGGCGCACATGCACCTGTTGCATCGACAGGCCAATTGGCATATGTGCAAAATTTTATCGCCCCAAAGTTCTCTCCTAAGCATATATTTAAATAGCGCCCCCCGTGCCCCACATATACCCTGCCTCAAGTTGTCGGGACGCGTTTTCTAAATCCGAAACCTATTTCTCTCGTGAATGGTTGCTCAGTATTTCAGGGGCATTGCTAAGTGAATATTAACGCTTGAAAGTATCATCCCAATATGCATGGCAGGAGCTTACAGATAAGCAACGGGCAAATTGACCTCGATTTGCGAAATGCCGCACCGGAAAATTCTGAGGGCGGGTGTACTTTTTTTTTCAATGCAGCGCTGTTTGGTAAATGACGCTTAATTTAGATTTAACAGAAGCACGTGTTTGTTCGGCAAAGGGGTTGTAATGACTGGCTTCTTGTCCGCGTTTTTGTTGTTCGTTAACGAACACACCCTGCGTGTTTTACTCTTGGCTAGGGAAAGAATATGTATATCGTAGCGGGATGCCACATTCCTAAGCTTCCGTGCCATCTTGCGCACGGATTACATGACAATTGCTTTTTCAGTAAACCACTTCTAGTGTCAGCGAATGTACAGAGCCTCTTCCATTTTCTCCCCTCCGTTTGCAGCGTTCGAGCAATTGTTCGTCAAACATTGTTTATCATTTCGGTGGAATGTCGCCCGGCTAGTGATTGGGTTAACTGTATAACGGCTGGGCTGTAGCACGTTTACACGCATATCCCAGGTGGCTTGGAGAGCGGTCGTCATGGGAGCTCTAGAAAAATTTGTTTTGAACTGCTTAGGGCACAATCAGCCGCTAGCTTCAGTCACATGGTGAAAGGTTCTTGTATGGAACAACAAAACAGAGACGTAAGGATAAAATTCCTTGGGAAACCGCCATGCCATAATTTTGAGGAGTACTTGAGAAAATGAGTCGGTGTCTGCCGGGCCATGTCTGCCTATTGCCGTTCAGTACACAATGGATGCGTTCAGCATGCAAAAAAATACTATGTCGTCGTCGTACTCATTCGCCGTCGAAGCAGGGCACAGCTGTTGCTCGTGAGATACAGCCGGTATCGGCAGGCTCTTGTCCGGACAGACTTGTGCACGACAGTGACGTCGAATTCCTCACTCCAGTGTGCTAGCTGTCAAGACGAGCCATTCGGACTCATGGGTCAACAAAGTGAGTGATGGTCACTTACCACTGTAAACGAACGAACATAAAGGTGCGGTCGGCATTTTAGCACTCCACCCACGACGGGCAGCAATCCTTTTCAGTGGCCGAGAAAGAGCCTTTTGAAGGTGACAACATTCTGCATGCGTAGGCTGTCATCAATTTGGCACGGTCTTCGCAAAATGAGAACCGCTTCCAGAGCAACGTTACTGACTTTGCTGTACAGTGTGGTGCCGGTGTTTTTAAGTGCGAATGCACTTCTTAAGCGAGCCTGAATCGTCCGCCGCCGTCGTCCGCATAGCAACAGCTGCGGGTGCGCGCGCTCCTCGTCTTCCCTAGCAACGGGGGGAGATGGGCGGGCGCTACTCTCCTCCTCCTCTCTCCGCTCAGTGTCTGCGGGTGTTGGGCGCCTCCTCTCCACTTCGGGCGGGAGAGCTCTCGCTCGCGTAGCGGGCGCTCCGCATTCCGACGCGTGAGGGCGCTCGTGTAGCGGCCGCGTGGCGCGGGAGGGTATTAGTCGAGCGCGCGCCGTCGTCGAGAGCGGTCACTGGTCCTGCATCTCGATAACGATGATGGCGGACCGGGCAACGGTACCAGCAATAACGAGTGAAATATCTTTCTTTGTAGGTGTGTGCGTGTGTATAATCTCTCGACTACTCATTAAGATCACGATATCCACCGTAATCGCGCAATCAACACCCGTGCATTCGCACTTACACACTCTCCCCCTCGGGGAAGTGCGAGGGAATTTTTGTTGAAATTGGTGAAGGTGGGTGGTTTTTGCAGCTTTTTCAGGAGTACGTCGAATGTCCTGTTTGTGTTTCGCCCAGAGTGAACGCACATGATCTCGCGTAAGCTTTGAAAGAGGGGCTGCTATGTGGGCACACTTTTTTAATAAATACCATTAGTATGATCATAGCCCAATACAAATGTCTGATGGCCTTTTTTTGGATGGCGTGGAAAACTCTGAATTCGCTTCAATGTTGCCAGTATAGGGGACGAACACCAGCCCTGCTGACCACGTGGCCAATGAACAGCAGTTGCCCGAGCTCAAAATGGCAATAATTGGGTTTCAGAGTACGCTTGGTGAATCGTATCATTTCAATAGCAGACGTCAGGCTTTCGTGGTGTTCTTCGAAATAGGTTGAATTACCGGTCAGATCGTATAGATACACGACAGTCAGGTTTGCCACTCTAAGCCCGCCAGCAAAATGTCCATCAGCATTTACAAAACGTCCTCGTCTGAACAAAACCCGTAAAGTAAAGCCTGGAATTCGCAAAACATCTGGCGTCGCAAAGACACTTTTCCCGGGGTCCCGCACATCGACCAGGAAAGCTGGAGAAGTTCTTTATTCGCGAAACATATGTTCTGTCGGTTCCACATCCAAGGATGTTCATATAGGCAACTTCTGGAAACACCCGAGAGTTAACGGGGGACTTCGGTTCCATGGAGAACCATCAGACAAATCAACAATGGAAAAATCGGATAGGCCGGGTGGCAGCACTGGTGTCCACAGTAGAACTTCAATGCAACCAGTAAATAGGCGGAGCGATGAATAAAACAGCACAGGATGTTTTGTTCTTGCAGCGTGGCTTCTTCTCGGATGCTGATTGTGTGGTAGGAGTGTGTTAACCGAGCAATCAACTGCCCAGATAATATGGAGGCAGAAGAAAAGAAAACGACGCGGAGTGGAAAGCGATGTCAATGACGAGGTAGGGGGAACGGCCAAAACCAGCAAGAAGAGCGAGTATCCGGTAGTGCGCTGAATACACGTCTTAAAAGCGAAGGTGAACAAAGGTACCAAGTGATTTCATTTTTTGTGTGTGTGATCCAGCTTAGTACACATAAACAGCATATCGGAGACAGATTGATGAAAGCGTTGAATGCGGTCACTTATGTGAGGATTCTAAATGCAATTGGTTTTATGAACAGTATTTTCCGTTCTAAACATATTCTCCAGATTATATGCCATGCGCTGTATGCATATGCGGCAGGCTCAATGAAGGTTAAGTAATGGCTTACTCTTGGGGATGCTCAGCAGCGATTTGGGACGAAATGGTGGCATGTGTGACGACAAAATTCACGCATCTCCACGAAGTGAATCATGACGAGTGGGCGAAGCACTGGGGATTGTTATTGCCGTAAATCATCCGTGAGAGTGCTTACTGCTCGTAAAATGATTTCTTGTTCACTCCAGTGCAATACAATTCAATTTAATCCAATCCGATCCATTTCAATTCAATCCAATCCGGTCCAAATCCCGTTCAATTCAATTAAATCCAATCCAATCCAATACAATGCTCCTCGTGCATGCACAGCACGGCTCTTTAGTAGAACTCTCTTTCACTCTCCCTTTCTCTCCAACCTTTTGTTAACCGTTTGTTTCAGCCCCGTTAACCTTTTTGTGGAACTTTTGTTCACAGATGTTTCGATTTACACGCTGCTGTGCGTCTGTCTGTCTATCTCCCCATCCCTCCCTCTCTATCTCTCTAACCTTTTGTCAAACTTTTCTTTTCTTGTTAACCTTTTGTGAACATTTTGTTCACAGATGTTTCGATTTACCCGGTGCTGTGCCGTGAGCACGGACGCCATACGCCGGACAAGCCTCGGCCTTAAGGTGCTTCGCCCCTAAAAAACCTGCGGCGACTATCTCGCTCGGGTTTTTGTTATACTCATAGTTGGTCATGTAGAGGGCGTCCAATCCGTCCTAGTCTATGTTCTCCTGTATCCACTCGTGAAGGGCCTTCCCTACTTCGTAATTTCTGTTGACGATGCGCCCGTGCGACCGAATGTCGACGGTAGGCGTACCCAGACTTCGCACCAGTGAATGGACTTCATTTCTTCTACGCTGCTTCTCTTGGCTTCTCTCAGATATTCAGGGTGGTGTCGTAGCTCCTCCGTGGAAAAGGGGGATGCCAAGCTGCATGATAAGATGGCCTGAACAGGATCTTGTGCGGTGGGTGGCTTTCGAGGAAAAAGCCTTCGGAATGAGGTTAAATGAGGGCAATCCCGGGCCTCGATTCCGTGGCCCCAACTCGGGTCTCTTCCTTCCTACTCGCCCACCGGTCTTCACGGCATTGGAATGACGCGGAGGCGACATACAAGAGAGCCAGAGAGCCGTTGACACGTTTGCTGTGCTCTTGCGAGCCGAACTACCCGAGCACGCGGTGAGAGCTAGACCTAATTTTTCAAACAGTTACTTTCCCCTCTACCTACCAACAAAAAAATTACTGGTAGACGCGACGACGTGATGACATCAGGCTTCATCGGTCGGACGACTGTTCCAATTGGTAAGAAGACACTTAGAATTTACCAGTGCTTCTTGTTGTCTTGTACACTATATTGACTTTTCTGATATGTCTGCCTGTACATATTCTGTTAATACTTGTAAGTTGATGGGAATTTTTTCATCGGTATTTTAGCATGCCTCCGGACCTGTGCGTGGTAGCCAGCGCCATCTAGAAAATGCAGCGCAATTGTGACACTACTGAAGCAGTAGGGGGACACCTTCAAACTGCGACGTATCGTGACTGGTTAAATTGACGCAAACGTTTATGTGCCACTTGCCGCACCTGTGTTTGAGGAACATAAACAGATGCCGTTAGCTTCATGAGGCGGCAACACATCATATCCGGCTTCTATAACGGCTACAGCATTAGTTCACCAGTTAAGACAAAATCTGGCGTCGGCAAGAACGTGGACGACGAGTGGCTGAGAAAATAGCCGGTGGCTCAACAAATAGAAAGGCTAAGAGTACTTGGATTGACGACCAATTTATAAAGAAAGCTCCTATGAGCAAAATACAGTAATAAACTGAAAGAAAATTAGAAAATTCGGTTTTTAATCCAACCTCGGGCATTCAAAAGATGAGGTGGGCCCGAATCTCTAGCATTTCGCCGACCCTGGTTTCAAGCCGGCCTAATACAGAAAAAAATCTGGGCTGCGCTTTCCAAATACAAGCATAGGCTAGGGATATAAAAAATTGCGTTAGATTTATTGGTAGACGTAAATAAGCGTAATTGGACAAGGCCACGTAATTCAAGATGCAGCAGGAAATTCGATAACGAAGCCGGTTGCCCGTCGTAGCTTGTGTGTAGGGCAAAGGAGGCCCATTTTCCGTAATTGGCATGTATATGACCACTCAGAAGAGTGTTGTATAACAATGCGATAGTCTTGTTTGCGAGTTTTATATACTTTTTTTACTATAAGCAACCAAATTTCTGTGCTTTTTTTAGTTTAGTTTGCATTGGGCAATGTTTGCTTAAACAGAGCACGTTTCCTTTTCATTTGTTCCTACATTTTTTTGTTTTCTGCTTTCCCGCATGTTCTTTGTTTACAGTGTTACCAATATTAACTTGCTTATTCCCTCAGTAATGCATATACTGGGCCGCGCATATACTGGGTGTTATATAATATGGGCTTTTCTAGACCTTTTCTGTATTTCTGGGTTTGTTTTGGGGTTGTTCATAACTTTTTTCTTTCGCCACGTGACTGAAGTTTTTGCAAGACGTATTACATATTTATTATGCCGCGGTTTTGTCAATATAAAGTTCTTCTGTCTCGCTATTTTTGTACGCCTTCGCATATATTATCTCTAAGTAGACTGGTACCGGAGTAAATCGGGTGTTTAGTGAAAAATCAAACATTGCGTAAATTCCGGACACTACCAGCTTGATGTTACCTCCTAATGTCTTGCGTTTCCCCTTGTGTTTTGGTCTTGGGTTTCTCCTTATCTGTATCGCGTTTGGACTGAGTATGTGGGAGAGTTTTTATGTCGTCAACTGCACTCCAAGACCATTCCTTTTGTTTTGTATTTTTTTACAAAATGAGCTCTCTTTGCACAGTTATAACAACTGTATATGTCACATCCACCATTTATCATTTTTTTTTTCAAATGCATTGAGGTAGAGGGTTGATGCTTCTAACAGCGAAGCCACAGTTTCATTCCGGTGAAGCCGCTTTACTGGGCGCCGCTTCTGTGCTACTCCTCACCGCCGCCGACCATTCTCTCGCAACTGTTTGCGCAATCTTTCAGCACCAGTATCGCCGTTACCTCGAAAGTTCCGGAGAATCAACAGATGCGCGAATGGGCGTCAAAACGTCTCAAAGCCGCTTCCCCCGAACGTTTAGTCGCCACCGTTGCCTCACCGAATTCCTTCTCCAGTGGCAGATACAAATAACGTCCTGATGCAGAGGCACTTGCCCGCTTGGAACCCAAACGTCACCCCAAAGTTCCTCATCTGGAATTGCTTTCCGTGCGACATTTTCGCCGGTGCGATTTCGCGCCTAGGCACGCGTTCATAACCGGTTGCCAGTTTATGCCTGCGCAGTGGGAGGGGATAATGGAGGTGAAGGGGGAGCGTGCGTGCCAACGCTGCTAGGCCTTGGGCCCACATCGACGACATGCCCGTTGTGCTGGGGCAAGATTTGAACCTTGTGCGGTATTTCTAAATGTGCACATTTTGAAAATGTCAATTTCGAATGCGTTGTAGTCCATACGTCTTTGCACTTACGTGGCCTCTGACCAATCGATGTACTGCGTCACATTCGGCTGTTTACTTTCAGCCAATCGGGGCTCGCTTGAGACCGACAGTTTGAAATTGTCATGAAATGGACAACGCTCAGAATTCTGCCTCTCGACACTTCGCCGCTCTATGCCACCAAGGCTACGTCGTGGTTCCCAGTGGTCGAGCGGCTTGGGTTGGTGTGTTAGACAGAGAGTAAGCCGCCTACGATGCGGGAGGGGAACGAATATCCCCATTTTTGTCCGGTAGAATAGGGATGTTTTCTTTCAAGCTTCATTTTACATTTCAGCGCTTCTGGTGTGTCCTTCTCTTGTGCCGTTAAAATTCCGCTGTTTCGTCATAAAGAAACGGGTTTTTTTTTGTACGCCGTTGACTGCGCCCAGCGTCGCAGGTCTTAATTCTGCACAGAGGGGAAGGGCACTAATTACTTGCATTCCTCGCAATTTTACCTTGTCTTTTCGGTAATTTTAGCTCTCTTTATTTACGCTTTTCGTGCTCGAGTGTAGTGTTATACTTAAAGGATTTGCGATTTCTTTTGGGAACCACCTGACCAGCCGAAAGTGACGGCCATGTCACTTCCATTTCATACTTTCCCTCTCCCTCAACTGCGCCACAAGTCCCGGGAATCACCAATAAAGATTTATTCATTTATTATTTCAGCCTTTACTATGGACATTCTATTTTAGCGCATTTTAAAGAAATACTATACTCACCAAAAACGGTAAAACTGGGTTAGACCTGCTAATATCCATTTTGTGCACACGAAAAACAATGCATAGTAGGTAGTCTTCTGGTTGTATTTGGTGTTTGCTTTAGGAATACTTAGTGGCTTTATTTGTTCATTCTTAGTCCTTTGTTATAATTTAAATACTCTAGGTATTAGAATTTTTGGTAGTAATATTTCTCATTTACACAATCCAACAAACAAATGTGTATCCTTCAAAAGTTTGACTTGTTTGAGAAAACGCAAGGCAGAAAGTGGTTGGTGCCATGGAAAACTTGGTACAACAGTAAAAACGAATCATGATAATGAGAAGCCGCCATCGCCGAGGTGGCCACTAGAAGTTCCAGCAAATAGTAATAAATGTGCGGTACTCTGTGCCCCTTGTGTTGTATGTTCACAAAAGGACTACGCTACCTTACACGCGGATTGTACCTTCACTCTAATGGATTGGGTGTCTACGGGGATGAACTGAAAGACTGGGCTAAACAGAAGCTCCGGGACGGGGCCGGCCACTGCAATTTTGCCCAGAAGTGTGGTGAGATAGGAGCAGCGAACAAATAGAGCCAATGTCTCATATCTTTTAGGCAACTTAACAGCAATGCCTGCACATTGACTACATTTAAAAGAGTGTTTACGTGACTTCGAGAATTTTTCCTATATAATATTACTGAACAAATGAAATACCCCTTTTCGACAACGTGCAAAAATCTCCGCCGTGTTTTGGGCAATCATGACACGCACGCACGCGCGCTCCCCTTCCCTCCAGACACACAATAGACACCCACACGCCCACGCAAAAGGGAGCGCACGCACGCACGCACGCACGCACGCTCACATACACACACGCGCGCGCATGTAAACGGTACACGCACGCACGCAAGCACGCGCAGAGACACGGATAGAGAGATCCCTACCTGTGTCCGTGTAAGAAATTGCAATACACGCTCCAGACGGAGTCTCTATAGTTGATTTGCTAAAATTATATCACAATAACAACAAAGCATGACAAAACAAAACTTAACAGTTTTCAGGCAGGAGATTCATTTGTTCTGTATTTTGACTAACTGCTTCATTTCAGGCGCTCACTTAGGATATTATAAAACCCTGCATAATTATTCGGTTGCAGCAATTGCGTTTCTGAGAAAGCACACCAGATGAATTGATTATTACGCTTGGCGATTTTGCATAGACGAAATTAACACGAATGGTGAATTCTACTCATGAAGACAAACTAAAAAAACCTTGTTTTAGAATCAGGCGCTGCAAAATGAAAAACATTCACACATATTACACCAATATGATGTCAGCCAAAGAGGGAAATACACGATTTAAACTTGCGAACCTTGTAGAGTTCCAAGGGCACAATGGTGCAATTCACCGAAGTGCGCCTTCTCGTTGTAGCTGTAAAATTTTGCATGGGAAGCTTGAACTCCGGTCTATCTCTTGAAGCAGTCGAGGTTTCGCTTTCAGCTTCTTCTCCCATATCAGCGCCACCTGTGCAGAGCAAGTTGGGGATGTTGGCAGTACTTTTGTTAGCTCCACGTATTCTCCCTGTGAAGTGTATTTCCGTGAACGCAGGTCATCCGCCTTGAAAACTGCAAATTGTTTACTAGTCTTAAGTGCTCTCAGGTATTCATCTATGTAACAAAGGATATCTTGTGGCTGGTGCGTTTACGGCCATACTCGCAAATATGTGGTCGCATGAGTTTTGATGATACGACTTGACGTTCTTACTTGCGCCTTGTTAACGAGCACAGTACAAAGGAACGATTTTATCGTTTACAGACATTATGCAATGACTCCCTAAGTTCTCTAGATTACTTATGTTGCATTTTTTATCCGATTTCTCGTCTATATAAACAACCACAAATAAGAAATGTAGATTACATGTGACGAGCTTTGGTTAAAACAAAGAAATTACAGGGGAAATTCGGGAATTATTCCGCAAAAAACAGAGAATGGCAAGAAGAAAAGGATCTTTTGGTCGATCCTATTCACACTGTAACTCAAAAAAGGAGTGCATACTGCAATAAATTGCGGTGTTGCCCGTGTACAGTTTGCAGAATACCGTACAGTATACCATACCTTTTCAGTGAATGTTGAGCTGGCGGGGTGAATGTTAACTGTGTGAATGAACAAAATAGTGACGTCAAAATTTTTCTGTCCGGTGCTTTCAGGTTACGTTGGCTAAAATAAGTGAGCCGTTTGTTGCGGGGTTTTCTCCAGTAGCCGTAGTGTAAACATTTGCGGGCAGCCTAAATTTATGTTTATCTCGTTTCGACAGAATAAAGTATATATGTTCATTTGCAAAACAACTTTCAAATTATCTTTCTAGTCGACGTAGTTGACTATGACATCTGCCAATAAACACTGAGTATGAAATGCCCTGGAATCGCTGTTCCAAAAAACAAAATTTTGTTTTATGTAAGGCTGCTTGCCGGATAATTTTTAGAACAAATAGCGAAATATTATCGCAGCCACATATACGGTTCTTAGATGTTGGCATCTCCCGATTTATTTCAGAATTTGGGGCTTCCGAAAGTTCAGTCTAAACACAGTTTATAAGTGTCCAAAAAACGAGTACATGATTTTCTCAAATAGAATGCGCCAAATTACGTTTTTTTATTTGAACTTCTCAGCGTAAGCACAGTATTTGCACCATTCCAAGCACCACCTATTTTAAACCACCGGGAAGTTTACTTGAAAATGAAAAAAAAAAACGATTTGCGCCGAATATACCTTTGCTTTATTTATACATTATACATTTTATTTGGCGCAGGCAACTATGCCAGAATAAAACGCTTGAGTTTGATGACCTTGCTTATCTATCTCCTGCCGGCTTTAAAACTTGAGCAGTAACCATAGAAAGCGTTCGCTTTTTCAAGCGCCTTCATAATTTCTTACGGGACGGGCTGTTCCTCTATGAGTTCCGTCATGCATCGAAGTTTTCGAAAACATTTATGTTCAGTGATGGTGAACGCTTTTATGCGCATATAATTCTGTTTTGTTTACGCCAATCTCGCATCAAGTCTCCGGAGCGAACTGTGTGTGTGTGACTGAGCCACTCGGTTCCCCACGATGTCAGAAAGAAAAATTACTTTCGCTTCAAATACTTTTCAAAGTGGTGCATCTTCGTGGCCATTACAGCTGATATAACGTACCAATTACAGCGCAGCAGCGTGTGCAACAGCTGTCTAATGTACTTCCAATGTGGATTTCACTGGCCAATATGTACCCATGAGATGTTGAAAGCTTGTTTGGATTGTGTTGAGCTGTATTTTGCAATTAGTTCTCCGTGACGATGCTTCGAAAAGGGTTGAAGGCGATTTTGGTTTTGAGCCGAGTTGTAACGCGCACAAAATTCTGAAGCCTAGTTTCAGTGAAAAATTGCGCGCTGCAAAAGCTTGCAAATACCGCAGTATACTGCAGAAAGAATTACCTGCCATACAGACATAAATTTAAATGTCAAAGCCCCTAATAATAAGTCAATATATTTTCTGCGCAATAAGTTTTACAGGAAATTCTAAATGCGCTCTTCCAGATCGTCGTAGCTGGCCTTCATCAAACTGACCCCGAAGGAATAATCAGCGAGGCCAAATGCTCGAATTTGGCTAATGATGAGGCTAAGCATGCGATTACAATAAAAAAGTATTTTCTTTGCTGTGACAACAGTGAAAATCGTGCGTAGGTGTTGCTGTCATAGGGCAAAAACAATGCTTTACTCTAATCGCGTGCTTGACCACACCATTCACCGAATTCTCACCTTTGGTCACGCTGATTTCTTGTTTCAGAGCGGTTTGGTGAAGCCGGCCTGCGGCGATGTTTAAGATCGTAGTCGGTTTATGAACCTAGGCCTTAATAAACACAGCAATTTTGAGAGGCCAGCCGAGAAGCCTCGGTATACGGCATTTATTCGGCAAGCGACGGCCAGGCTAGCACAATCCGAACACTCTAATGATCGTTCACGCCTGCGCAACGAAGATGAAGGTAAGAAGTTGTGGCTCGGCAATATTGAGGCTTACACGTACAGAGAAACCCAGTCAATTTCGTTCACATCCTCAAAATATGCACAATACATGTACGTATGCTGTATTGTTGTGAGCTTGTTGTATCTCTGCAATGTATAAAGATTCTCACAATATGGTTGGCTTGGCAGCTGCGACACAACAGAATTGGCCTTCCCATCTATCCTAATAATGCAGGGTAATAAACACATAGGTCCTTAAACGAAATCTCACGTAATTACTTTCTAGTGCAGTTACCAGGCCCACAGTATCTTGTCCCTATGATTACCGAATGTGTTCATGTTGTTCAAGCTGTACCACTGTTATTACCCGGCGACATCAAAAGTAACCCTGGTCAGGAAATGGTCTAAATCCTCGCAGAACTCGAAAAAACTAGCGCTCACAAAATAAACTGAGATAGTATTTTAAGAACTAGAAAACTAGGTTCTAACAACAACAAAAAACATTATCGGATCTAGACAAACGCGTAAGTGAACTATACCGCCATTACCCGAGTATTTCGCCTGCGAGCTTAGAACGCCGCATTTCAAACCGGAACTACATAAGACCAACCACTTAGTTTATATGCTTAAAAATTCGCTGGATGATTCAGAAAACCGGTGACGCCGCAATAGCTTAATATTTGATACAGTTCCAGCGTGCAACGCCAAAGAAACAAATAGGGAAACATAACAAACTATTCTTGGCACTGTCTTGAACACTTGCAATTAAAAATCGACGCGGAAGTAACAGCTCACCCTTCCGCCACAGACGCGGCAGAAGTGACCCCTGCCGACTGGTTATTATCTGGTTCGCGCTCTACAAAACCAAAGAGAACACGTTTTCAATTGCTGAAAATTAGAAATGAACTGATTTCAGCATTGGCGAATATTTTTCCCTTTGGGCTCACACATGTAAAATGAACGAAAAAACTAGCAAATGTATCCCCACCGTATCATTCCTTAGCACGCCACAGGAAACCGGTTTACGAACAAACCGAAGAGATTACCGGGAAAGCAGAAGAAACATCTATCCCTTGGGGGAAATACAGCACAGCCGAAAAAAGACTATGCCACCGCTATTTGCAACGCGACATCCACGTTTTGCGAGGCGTACATACAGATCAGACACACAAAAATTCTGATACCCCGTGAACCATCAATCCACCAGCACCGTACATCTTACTTATGAATCAGGCCCTGTGCTCTCAGATAAGCAGTGCGCCGATGTTTTTAACACAGCGTCTTCATCTGCACTTACTAAGCAATCTAGCGTACCTTCTCATCCTGATATGGTGCGTTTGACATCCAGTATAAGTGGAATTTGTTTTTGAGTGGACAGTATTTTCGGTATTATTAAAAACATGAAACCTTCCTCATCAAGTGGCCTAGAAGGTATTGACTGAAAAGTGTTAAGAAATGTTCATGACACCATCGCCGCATTTTTGTGTTAGAGGAATGTGTAGTCGAACTCTGCAGGCATTCATCCAGATGTCTGGACAATGGGCAACGTCGTTTCTATCGACACATAAGGTTACAAAAACTGTCCAGGGAATTCGCGTCCCCTTTTTCTATCATGCGTCCTGTGCAAACTCATAGAACACGTTAGCTACTTTCAGAATGTAACATTTCTAGACTCTCACAGCTTCCTTCACCCCCGCTAGCACAGTTTCCGGGAAGGAGTTCTTGCGAAACATAACTAGCAATATTTCATTGCGGCCTCCATGTTAACCTTGACAACAACTTACAAACTGAGGGAATCTTCCTAGATTACTCAAAGGAATTTGAGACACTACCCCACCAAAGAGAACGGTTAGATTATCCCAGTTAAACTTAGACCAAAATCTACTATACTCTACCGAAGCATTTTTAATTGTTCTCAATTTAGCTTTCTCACTAACCGTTCTCAATTTGTGCATGTCTATACGAAATCTTCCCAATGTCTGAAAGTAACTACACGTGTACATGTAGCTATGGCTCTCGGCGCCCTTCTATTTCTAATATACATTCCTACTTACCCCTCAGCGTATCCTTCAAAAATCACAGGTATCCTGATGACTTCGTAATCTATCGAACCGTAACTAGCCCTCACGATCACACTATGCTGTAGCAAGACATGAAGCACACTGAAGAATGGACCCGCTGCCGTGGCTCAGTGGCTAAGGCGTTGCGCCGCTGAGCACGAGGTCGCGGGTTCGATTCCCTGCCGCGGCAGCCGCTTTTCTGGTGGATTAGAAAAGCAAAAACGCCCGTGTGTACGAGATTTCGGCACACGTTAAAGATCCCCAGGTGGTCAAAAATAATCCGTAGCTCTCCGCTACGGCGCGCCTCATCGCCTTCGTTGCGTCGGCGCGTTAAACCCTACAATCAATCAATCAAGATTGGAGAATGGCGCGTCAAATGGCTTCTATCTCTTAACCCAAAGAAATGCAAACTTGTTTCTTTTTACCGCCATAAAAAAAAATCACTTTGGGATATTATATAATTTCGCGAACGTCCCTGTACAGTCGCAATATACTTAATATGTGTAGGTGTCACGATGTATTGCGATATTACTTGGAATGCGCATTACAACAAACGTCACTATATCTGCAAACAAAACACTGGGTTCCTTGAAACGTCACCTACGTTATTCAACCCAACATGTACGGTTGCTCGCGTATCAGTTACTAATCAGATGGAAGCTCGAATATGCCGCCCCCATATGGAAGCTGCCAAAACATGGCTAATTAACGGCCTTGAATCCGCCCAAATTTGCACCACCCGATTCATTCGCTCCCTGTACTCGTACTACATCAGCTATCAACCTTGAAAGCACAATCTGGTTGATCAATATTCTCAGTTCGCCTCTGTATCGCCATCATTTCCCCTTTCATACAATGTTTCATTCTTCACTCAACGCGATCGCTTACGTCGTCCCCCCGACATACACTTCACAGCGCACCAGCCACCCACGTCGTGTCTGGATATCCTACCAGAACTGTCAATTTTTTTTACTCTTCTTTTCAGCACGCAGCCAACGCTTGCAACGACTTTCCTCGTCTTTTGTTTCAATCACCGGCCCATAACCTTTAAACGTTTATTGCAATTGTTACAACTCAGCTGTGTAGCGAAAACAAATGTGTCCAAATATTTTCTTTTCCAGCATTTCCACCCCTTTAGTAATGCCCCCAAGTGGGGTCCCCAAGGAAATAAAAGCAATAGAAACCGAATAAATTCACTACCCCTCTGTGGAGAAGAAAACAATGAGTGAACCCGAAGATTTCACAAATGAAGTTTAACACCAAACAAACTATTCCAAGAGTATGACGTAAGATTGTCCATTCCTCATGGGAATACCTGGTTCTTATTGGCAGAGTTCACTACACCGCGATTTGGCTTTGTAGTGCTTTAGTGATGCTGGCATTCTATGGCATTCCTAATCCATTGCAGCCGGCGACGATAGCAGCCTGTGTATCATTTCGAACTTTTGCAAAATCTGTATTTTCGTAAAAATGCAGGGCGTTACACGGTTCGCCATTTTTGCTAATTGTTTTTTTTTACTTTTTCTTATTTTTCTAGTATTTCCAAATTTTCTCCAAAACATTGTCTACATTTACGCTAATATAACGATTGCAATTGGAAGTTCCGCAAAATCTTCATTATTGCGGACATGAAGGCAGGTGTACGGTTTTCGGTTATACGGTTTTTTATATTTTTCTTCTTTTGCTTTTTCATAATTTATTTCGACCAATTATCTCCATATACGCAATTTTACAGATTGCACTTGGAACTTTTGCGAAATGTGCCTTATTGTGGAAATGTAGGTAACTACACTGTCGGCTTTTTCGTAATTTTTTACATTCTTCTTTTTTTTATTTTTTCAAACTACCGTTCGACAAATGATCTTCATTTACGCTTTTATAAAAATTACTGGTGAAATTTTGCGAAATGTGCATTATTGGGAAAATGCCGTGCGTTAAGTTGTCTCCCATTTTCTGGATTTTTTTTATATATTCCCTTTTTTCCAAATTGCGTTCGACCAATTATCTTCATTTACCTATTATAGCGATAACACCTGGAAATTCTACGAGATCTGCATCATTCTGGGAATGCAGAGCGGTAAGTGTTTGACCCTTCTTGGTATTTTCTATTTTTTTATTTCCCAAAATTTTGTGCGACCCATTACCTCCATTTAGTCTATTATAACGATTAGAGGTGGAAGTTGTGCGACATCAGCATTATTGTGGAAATTTGGGGCATTACACCGTCCTAGCTGTGGCAGTACTCGGCAAACAATGCTCCGCATTATTATAGCTGCGTGCGCAGAAGTTAGCATTCGCCGAACGCGGCGGAAACACAAAACAAAGAGCCAACACTCCGAGCTATGGCAACCCATTTCGAGTTTGTTCACAAACTTTCGTACCTTTTTCGTACTGCAGATACGGGGTTCGTCGCCTACATGAACGGTATGTACCAGAATGCGCGCTCTGCATTCTCCGTATTTCAATTTACCATAATAGTACCACATGTTCAGAAGACTTTTCGCCACTTTTGGATTCTTTGCCTTATGTTACGGGACTAGTGTCGTGATATGTTGCCCCCTCCAATCGCAGGCTACAAAGAAAGTGCGGCGCTAAATTAGAAATAAAAGGATAACCGGGATTCTTTAGTTATTATAGAGTTGTTGAAAGCCATCACGTAACAGGGCACCCAACAGCCATACTATTTGGAAAGGAGCATTTTGTGCCGTTTAAGATGTAGTTTCTAATTGACTTTATATTACAAACCCGACTTCACACGTTAACATATAAGGCAATGCCAAGAAATCCTTCTTTGGGTTTTACGGACAGCAATACTAAGAAATTTCTTTTACGTTCTTAGAACAGCGTAAATTTGCTTCGAAGTTTGACGACTCACTGGGTAAAAGACACAGAGTACCCTTTAGTCTTTGTTCTGCCAAATAACAGATACTGGGTGAGGCGCGTTAGGCACAGCTAAACGTGCAACCGTCTTTACGTTACTATAATTTTAAAAAGAGCGAAGGACAGCCAAAGCGTTCGATTCACAAACTATCGGCCGCATTCAAAAAATGCCTGAGTGTTCGTGTGAACAAAGTATGTTTCGTATTTTCTTTTAAACTCGCTTGTTTGAACTAAGCATATCCTCGGAATTGCTGCCGTTCATGCAGACAATAGAATATCGTCATATTTCCGGATTCATAATGACTGAACTGAAAGTATCTTCCAACAACGAAACAAATGAACTGCACTAATACGTAAAGCACATACTGCAAGTGAAAAATGTCTTAGAAGGGAATATTCCCGATAAATGTCTAAACGTAACATCACCTGAATACAAGTTGTGAAGAAGAACAACGGCTACAAACTTCCAGGCGTAAGCTCTAGCCATTTTCGTAAGGAGCACACTCCACAGAAATGTACTTCGGTGCTTAAGCTGAACCGCTCAGACGTACAGAAACCAATGAAATCTAGCTGCGTGTTTTCGTGAAGCATGTTTTCGTGACGGAAAGGATAGCACCTCTCATATCTGCTTGCAACTCGAAGCGGAGTTTGCGTCCTTAAAGATTAAAATTTGTCAGTTTTTAGCCGGTGTTGCTTCAGAGGTTAAAAAAGAAGATGGAGAAACATCGGATGCTCCATATCTTTCGCGCGGCCCTCAGTGCGTCAAAAATATATCTGTGTAATTGTACACACATATACTGTTCCGGAGCAGCATCCTTCGTAAAAGAACAGCGATGAATCAACCGCTGCGTGTGTTAAGTGAGACCGAAAAAGGATGAAGAGGATGACCAGAGCAGGTGTCGCGTTCGGCATAGAGTGAGGCTTGATAAGGTGCTCTGGCTGTACGTGCACCTCTGTAAATATTAATAAATATAATAAATTATAATAAAATAATATGTTATTTGCCACAAAGCCAAAGATGACGCAGTTGCCTTCAAGGAAAACAAGTATATTGGAGCAAAATTGTGCTCCCCTAACAACTCAAATAATATAGGCGGCGAAGCAGCAGTCAACAAAGTTAAGTGCGAAGGCGAGCGCGACGATTCGAACTAAAGCAGCGGCGTCTACTCTGCAGGTTTTTATCTTTAGGCGCGAGTGTTTCTCGAACCCTCGATTCACATCCAGAACAAAGGAGATTATTCTAGGCTGTTCACGTTTGGTCGGAACGCTAACCTTATCAGATAACACATGCGGCATAGAAAGAAAGAATGGAACACGCGCACCCCTTGGCACAAAGATAACACCGACCGGCGCAACGGGCGGTAACAACAAAACATAAATAAACAAACCCAATGCATGGTTTGCGGCATTATAATATAACATAAAATACATAATACATATATATATATATATATATATATATATATTAGGAACGAAAAAAAAAGCTCACAAAGAGGGCGTAGAAAGAATATGAATATAGAGTAGGAGACCCAGCAAGAATAATCTTTATAAATCGGAATCTATGCCAGGGCTGTGTACCCATGGTAGGTGGTTATGTTGATTATGATGATTATCATACTTTTTTAACCGCTGTACTTGCGAGGTTGAGTTTGAAAGTTATGTGCTTTAATTATATTACAGTTCGCTTCTTGGAGCGTGAGACGTAAATAAGCACAAGCTATTTCAAATAAAGTGCTACGAGTTGTGCCACGCCTCCGCCAGATGGCGCCACGGGTCCCGCGACCGAGAGAAGACGCATTGAAACATCCCCCTCGCGAGGGGCACGATCAAATGCAGAGCATTTCCGGCGGCGCACCACGTTAAGTAGTTTGCGTTACGTTAATGTTGTTGCACTTGTGGCAACTGCTGACGAGAGAGCGCTCGTCAGCAGTAATTTTTATGAGTCAACAATATAAGGCGCGTTCGTAGCGTCCCATTCTGTGTCGGCTTTGTGGCGCAGTGGGTAGAGCACCATGTACATTGCGTTCCGCCCGCAGGGTCGAGGGATCGAAACCGGGCATCGGATAGTATTTTTTTATATAGTAGGGAGGGGTGCGGTGCGGACTACGGACGTCAACGCGGGTGACATCGTGAGTTACTGAAATGCTCTGGATTTAATAATAACACAGTAATTTACTTCCGTATCGGCAAGGGGCTGGCGTGCCTTCGCCAGGGTAAGGTTGACATTGATGCAAACATTACTCTAATCAACACAAGTCCCGTATCCGAAACGTAATTGTTCTTGTAAATATTCTGGCCAGGTCACCGACTGCTTAGTAATGATATATATTTGCGCGCACACACACACACACACACCTATATATATATATATATATATATATATATATATATATATATATATATATATATATATATATATATATATATGTATATATATATATATATATATATATATATATATATATATATATATATACTAGCGGTAGTACCCGGCGGTTCCCGGGTGGGCCATTATATAAAGGACATCAATGGTTATTTTGGCGACTAACAGCATTGTTAGCCGCCATATTACGCTACTTCATTGGTAAGTGGTACACACTCGGGAGCGCCTTGCCTGCTATCACTACATGGGCTCCAACTGCAGGCGCGTCGTGGTTATGGGAAACGACTTGCACTCTTGTTTTCCTCCAACTCTCGCTAAAAAAATTGCACCAAGATGGCGCGCTCGAGCGAGTGAGTCAGTAAGAGAAAAAAGTTTTATTGAGCCGGCGAAGTGGGAGTGGTTCCCAATTTCAGAAAGCCATGTTATGAGTGGGAAGCCTTCGCTGTGGAGGAAGTATTGTCTGGACATCCAGATAGCTGTTAGAAACAGGTTATCCCACAGCTCAAGGTTGGGAAAAGTGGATTGAAGAAGGAGGAGCTTGGTTTGCTTGCACTCTTAATGTGATATGAGGAAGGGTGCCAGGTTGAAAACACAACTTGAATTCGGCAGGAGATTGCGCTGAGAACACGTGATGGAGGCCGGCTGGGTAAGGGCTATCTTTCCTTGTAGGAAGTGCCATCTCAGAAGATCTGAATGACGCTCATCGGTACAGTTTTATCATAAATAACATGGGCTCCCTACGGGAGGCGCGAAGTTGCAGGACGTCCCAGCCGATGCCGAGGGCTAACCTTTGCGCTTTTTACTGGTACATCTTCTCTTTTACATTTATGATATACTAGCGGTAGTACCCGGCGGTGCCCGGGTGGGCCATTATATAAAGGACATCAATGGGTATTTTGGCGACTAACAGCATTGTTAGTCGCCATATTAGGCTACTTCATTGGGAAGTGGTACACACTCGGGAGCGCCTTGCCTGCTATCACTACATGGGCTCCAACTGCAGGCGCGTCGTGGTAATGTGAAACGACTGGCACTCGTATTTTCTCCAACTCTCGCTAAACAAATTGCACCAATATGGCGCGCTCGAGCGAGTGAGTCAGTGAGAGAAAAAAGTCTTATCGAGCCAGCGAAGTGGGAGTGGTTCCCAATTTCAGAAAGCCATGTTATGAGTGGGAAGCCTTCGTTGTGGAGGAAGTATTGTCTGGACATCCAGGTAGCTGTTAGTAAACAGGTTCTCCCACAGCTCAAGGTTGGGAAAAGTGGATTGAAGAAGTAGGAGCTTGGTTTGCTTGCACTCTTAATGTGATATGAGGAAGGGTGCCAGGTTGAAAACACAACTTGAATTCGGCAGGAGATTGCGCTGGGAACACATGATGGAGGCCGGCTGTGTGAGGGCTATTGTTCCTTGTAGGAAGTGCTATCTCAGAAGATCAGAATGATGCTCATCGGTACAGTTTTATTATAAGTAACATGGGCTCCCTATGGGAGGCGCGAGGTTGCAGTACGTCCCATCAGATGCCCAGGGCTAACCTTTGCGCTTTTTACTGGTACATCTTCTCTTTTACATTTATGATATATGAAACCTGCTCCTACGCGAGACGCGTAGTTGCCAAAGGTGTCAACAGATGGCGACCGCTAAGCGAACGCGGGAAAACTCAAGTGAATTTTACGTGGAAAAGAATGCAGATTAAAAAACTCTCGCTGGCCTTCTAATCCGCATGTTAGGACAACATCCTGAAAGGGGTTTTTGGGCAAATAAATGGGCAGCATTTCTCAGAAAAAACGAACGGGAGATATCAACTGGCGGGGTGGGTATTTACGAATGTGTAAAAACACACTGTTTTCGCGAAATCCAGCTTGCCTCTATTGGGAGGGTGTCATTGAAAAACGTTGTATAGCAGTGTTTAGATACTTGAGTAAATTGCCTATCTCAACAAAACCCAGTCGATATCTCAAATGGCGGGCGGTGAAAAAATTAATATCTGAAAAACTATTTTACCGCTTTTCACTCTCTCCATTGTGGAATTTTTAAAATTTTCAGAAATATTGACCTCCAACACCGTAATCAGAATGTGTCCTTGCAATCTGGCGCCGTTTGAAAGAGCGTTTGGCTAGACGTGTACATAACCTGTTAGGCCTTTTTGGGTCATGAGCCGTGTCATTTGTAAAAAACAATTTGGCCCTTTTAGAGGCGTCGCAGCGCGAAACCCTTAAAAACGGTTCTGTGCATTTGTATGTGTAACATATTCTAGCAAAAATCAGCTGGATAACTGAATCGGGGAATGATTTATTCGGGAATCCTAAGGAACACCATTTTTGTTCCGGAATGCGGAATTACCTCGCTGGTGTAGGTTAGGGCGCAATCCAAAAACTACTTTTTAGATATTCTTAAGGGCTACTTATATCAGCAAAAAGCGCGTCGATATGTGAATGGGTGACCGAGAAAATTACGAATTCGCGAAACCACAATTTCGCCCTTTTCCTGGGGTAGGAGTGCAATTTCGGAAAAACCCGCATTAGTGAGCACCTACTCAATGACGCAAATCAACTCGCGAAATTTGAAGTCTCTAGGTCTAACAGTTTTGGCTGGGCGTTGATGAGTCAGTCAGTCGGGCACTACTTTTTATAGGTATATATATATATATATATATATAGTAAGGAAATGAGGGGCTCGTTGAGGAAATACAGAAAGATAGGTCAGCAGTCTACGACGCCAAAGGAGGCATAGGGGTGTGGTTAGGCTCTTTTCTTTTTTACTACGGTTAATGAAGTGAACATTTTTTTTTTAATATACAGAAGAAAGAAAGAAAAACACGCGCCCAGAGT
Organism: Haemaphysalis longicornis; assembly: GCF_048455015.1. NCBI lineage: Eukaryota > Metazoa > Arthropoda > Arachnida > Ixodida > Ixodidae > Haemaphysalis > Haemaphysalis longicornis. The sequence continues at coordinate 127,642,403 of NW_027526295.1, read as the reverse complement.
GGGGACCGAACCCACGCCATCGAAAGGCGTGGGTTCGGTCCCCACTCTGGGCGCGTGTTTTTCTTTCTTTCTTCTGTATATTAAAAAAAAAATGTTCACTTCATTAACCGTAGTAAAAAAGAAAAGAGCCTAACCACACCCCTATGCCTCCTTTGGCGTCGTAGACTGCTGACCTATCTTTCTGTATATATATATATATATATATATATATATATATATATATATATATATATATATATATATATATATATATATATATATATATATATATATATATATATATATATATATTTTATTTTTTTTTATTGCGATAGTTTGCTCTGCAGCATAAAACGGTGGAGGCGAGTGTGTTTAAATGTACGTAAACAGGAAGTTTTCACTGAGAAAGTCTAAAATGCTCCGGTGATACGGCCCAAAGAGCCAGCGTCTGTAGTCGGGAGGCCGGCCGGGGTTGAGTCCCACATAAGACAGAAATAAGAATTGGCAGTCAAGAAAACCTTGGAAAGCAAAGGGGATGATGTAGTTGGTCAAGATAAAGAATTTGAAAAATAAGAAAGTGGAGAAAAAATGCCCGCCAGGTGGGATACGAACCTACGACCTCCAGAATACCGGTCTGGTGCGATAACCACTACGCTACCGGCGGGGCTACTTTAGCCTCCACTTTCTGGGGTATTTATGTTCAGGTGTTTTTGTTTCCTGGACTTGGGGGTGGTAGCCAGCGCCACTCGGACTACTCGGGGTGAAGGGGACCTTCTTTTTAACCCCCGGGCCGTGACTCGAGCGTCTACGCCACGTCGAGAGTGGTCGACCAGCGTTGAACCCTCTTAAGCTCCCTATGGCACCAAGACCGCCATAACAGAGGCCCTCGCTATGCATGTAGCGAATCAGAATAGGAAATGAGGGGCTCGTTGAAATAAGAGAGAAATAAGAATTGGCAGTCAAGAAAACCTCGGAAAGCAAAGGGCCGGATGTAGTTGGTCAAGATAAAGAATTTGGAAGATAAGAAAGTGGAGAAAAAATGCCGGTATTCTGGAGGTCGTGGGTTCGGATCCCACCTGGCGGGCATTTTTTCTTGCCTGGAACACAAGGCCTTATTCGACTGCCATTCTTCCACTCTTGGACGGACATCAGCGGTGACTCCTTGTATAGAAACAAATGGTTCGTGCAGAATTCGCCGTCTTCTCAACAGGGTTTCGGGGCCTCAGAACGCAAAATTATTGAGGACAATGCTGACGATATGCTTTAGCGGGACATCATTTGCTCTTCTGTAAGCTCCTGGTCATGTCTGTTTGCGTTAGTCCGAAACAAAGACTACTACTGCGAGCGCTTTTGTGTGGACTCTCGGACGCTAAACAAAATAACTAGACAAGACGTTTACCCCAGGCCCGCAATTGATGACGCTCTCGACACTTTGCACAGCACAGAATACTTTTCGAGCCTTGATCTTCGATCAGGATATTGGCGAATCCCTCTGAATGAGTCAGATAAAAAAACACCTTTCGCCACTCCCGATGGCCTTTACGAGTTCAAGGTGATGCCATTCATAATTTGCAATGCTCCAGCCCCCTTCGAGCGCATGATTGACACCATCCTCCGTGGATTGAAATGGAGATCGCTCATTGTTACCTTGACGACATCGTTATCTTCTCGGCCACGTTCGATAAGCCCCTTCAACGTGTTGACGAAGTACTTACCGGCGTTCGCATGCTGGTCTTCAGCTAAACTCTAAAACCTGTCGATTTGGCAATGTTTCAATCACAGTCTCTGGCAACGTTGTGAGCAAGGATGGAATACGCCTTGGTTCGGACAAGAACAACGCTGATCACAAAATTTCTCGGCCGCTCCCTCAAAAAGAACTCCGCAGTATTCTTGGATTTCCTTCTTATTTCCGTCGCTTCATTCGTAATTTTGCAACAATGGCTTCGCCCCTGAACAAACTATTGAAATACGGAACCCAGTTTCTCTGGACCGAAGGCTGCAAAACAGCTTTCAAAGCCCTCAAACAAGCTCTCACATCTGGACTTGTTCTCTGCCATATCGATGAGTCGGCACCTACAATTCTCCATATTGACGCCTGTGGGCATGGTCTTGGTGCGGCCCTTCTACAGCTCAAGAATTCTTCATCCGAGCGCGTCGTCACCTACGCAAGTCGTATTTTGACACCCGCTGCGCAGAACTACACAATAACTCAGAAAGAATGCCTCGCCTTTGTCTGGCCGTACACAGATTTCGCCCATATTTGAACGGGCGCCACTTCCCCTTAGTAACAGAGCATCATGCGCTTTATTGATTATCCTCGCTCAAAAACTTATCAGGACGATTTGGCCGCTGGGTTGTCCGTTTACAGGAGTACGACATTGCGGTGACTTACAGGTCGGGCAAAACACACGATGATGCTGACGCCCGGTTTCTTTGCCCACAGCCGTCCCCCGAGGGCATCTGGCCCCATGCCATCTCTTCACTAACAGTGACCATAAAACCTTTGCGCTTCGTAGAAAAAGATGTTCCATCAAATCTTGTATCTGGGTCTGCCGAGAGCTCGTGAACAACTCGACGGTTCCGCTTCACCACCTGAAGCCAGCTCACGCCATCAACGCAACAAATTATGCCTCTTGAATGGTGGAGCGCTTTGCACCACAATTACCACCGTGCCGGCGACAGATGGGTTCCATTCATCCTTCGCTGTTTTCGGTACCAAATCCCTGAAGTCTTACATGACTACGCCTAGTCGGTCCATCTTGCTTTCAGAAAAAGTGACGAATGCATTCGGAGCCAATTCTTTTGGCCAGGCCTTTCCACCAGCGTCACAAAATATATAGCATTATGTCCTGCCTGTCAGCGTCGTAAACGCCCGACCTCAGACACTGCAAGGATGCTACAGCCTCTGCCTTGCCCTCCCGCTCCATTCGAAGTCATCGGCATTGACCTCTATGGACCTTTGCCTTCAACTTCGACTGCTTATCGGAGGATTGTGAGTGCTGTAGGTCATCTGACTCGATTCGCCGAGACTGCTCCTCTACGTACCGGCTCCGCTTCCGAAGGCGTAGATTTTTTCTGCAGGCCATCTTTTTAAGTAACGGACCAGCTCGCGCTCTTTTAAGTAACCGCGGATGCACATTCCTCTCAGCAGTGCTTGCGGAAGTTCTTCAGGCTGCAGGTACCGTCCACAACGCGACGTCAAGTTATCGCCCTCAGAAAAATGGCATGACAGAGCGCTTTTCTCGTACTCTGTCTGACATGATTTCTTTCTATACCAACCCCGACCACAGAAACTGGGCCGCCATTCTTCCCTTTGTAACACAAGCCTACAACACTTCTGTTCAAAGTACCAGTGGATTTTCACCGTTTTTCCTCGTGCACGCCTGGCATCCACCATCTGTTCTAAAGCATCTTTCTTTTGCTGGCCGATTTCTCCAGCAGTTCACATGACCGATCAACTTGTTTCTCGTATCGCGCATTGCCGGAACCTCGCCCGACTGAACATGCGTCCTGCCAGAATGACCGGAAGTCGCGCTATGATACAGATCGCCGGGACGTCACCTTTGAACCGGGAGACAAAGTGTTGCTTTCGACACCTTTACGTGCTCCAGGACAGTGTGAAAAGTTTATTGCACGCTTTATTGGCCCGTACACAGTACTTAAGCGTACCGCTCCGGTGAACTACTTAGTTACTCCTACGTGTGGTGTCACCGACCGTAGGTGCTGTGGTGTTGAGACATTGCATGCTTCGCGTCTAGAACGCTTTCGTCACCGATCACCCTCCCGCTGACTTGCGGCCCCGTTGGCCGCTTTGCGGCAACTTCTTTTCGCTTCTTTAGAGTGAGATGCGCAGCACCCCTTCCTTATTTGTGCAGTTTTCTTAATATTGCTGTTCATGGGTGGGCGGTGGCTGAAGGAAAGACACGTCCTCAGTGCCTCGCTTTTGCTTTTCCCCGCGTTATATATTGAGATGGATTACCTGCGCGCCCAATCCTGCACTACGTTCCTTTTCTTTCCAATTGTTTCTTGTCGTATTTTTTTTGTACCTTTTTGTAATCATGTGTCCACGTGCTAGCTGCGCTCCCTACGAACATTGATATACCCTGTATTCGACCGTTGTACTTCACTTGAAAAAGGCGGGACCCCAGCCGAAATGTCGTAATAAATTTTATGTTTTTCGTAGTGATATATATATATATATATATATATATATATATATATATATATATATATATACAAGAAAAGGAAACTTCGAACAAGGTAGAAAGAAGCCACGATTGTTGCACACTCTTCAGCAAACAGACTTGCCTTCGTCAGAGACTTGCCCTTGCAAAGGCCCTGACGACGGCAGAAACTGCCCTGACCAAGGCAAGTCTGTGCTGAAATGTTGACAACAATCGTGGTTTCTGCCTTGTTCGAAGTTTTCTTTTCTTGTGTTCTCTCCCATCTTCAAAGTTTTATTATTGCTCCCTGAATTTTAATGTATATCTACATCTATAAATATATATATATATATATATATATATATATATATATATATATATATATATATATATATATATATATATATATATAAAGAGAACTTGCTTTCCTCTGAGGAAAGCAAGTTCTCTTTGCTGAAACGTAGGCCGCAATTGTGCTTTTACGTTGTTCGAAGTTTTTCTTCTCTTGTGTTCTCTACCATCTTCAAAGTTCTACTACTCCCTATATATGTATGTATATATATATACCGCAGGATAATATGGTTTGGAAATGAGGGGCTCGTTAGGAAATCCAGAACGAAATGCCGGCAGCCTACAACACCAAAGAAGGCATAGGGGAATGGTTAGACTATTTTTTTACCGTTAGTGATGTTACATTATATATTTTTTTATTAATTTACGTGAGAAAGAAAGAAAAACACGCGCCCAGAGTGGGGACCGAACCCACGCCTCTCGATTAGATCTCGAATGCCTTACCAATTCGGCTATCTGGGCGACTATATATATATATATATATATATACATATATATAAATATATATATATACATATATATATATATATATATATATAAATATATATATATATATATATATATATATATATATATATATATATATATATATATATATATAACACAGAAATAAGGGTTGGCAGTCGAGAAAACCTCGGAAAGCAAAGGGGAGGATGTGGTAGATCATTGAAACAGATTACGAATTTGGAAAGAAAGAAAGAAAGTGAAGAAAAAATGCCCGCCAGGTGGGATCCGAACCCACGACTTTTTTTTTTCTTCACTTTCTTTCTTTCTTTCCAAATTCTTAATCTGTTTCAATGATCTACCACATCCTCCCCTTTGCTTTCCGAGGTTTTCTCGACTGCCAACCCTTATTTCTGTGTTATTTTCAACGAGCCCCTCATTTCCCATTCTGATTCGCTACATGCATAGCGAGGGCCTCTGTTCTGGCAGTCTTGGTGCCATAGGGAGCTTAAGAGGGTTCAACGCTGGCCGACCACTCTGGACATGTCGTAGACACTCGAGTCACGACTCGGGGGTTAAAAAGAAGGTCCCCTTCACCCCGAGTAGTCCGAATGGCGCTGGCTGCCACCCCCAAGCACAGGAAACAAACATACCTAACATAAATAGCCCAGAAAGTGAGGGGGAAAATCGCCCCGCCGGTAGCGTAGTGGTTATCGCACCAGACCGGTATTCTGGAGGTCGTGGGTTCGGATCCCACCTGGCGGGCATTTTTTCTTCACTTTCTTTCTTTCTTTCCAAATTCTTAATCTGTTTCAATGATCTACCACATCCTCCACTTTGCTTTCCGAGGTTTTCTCGACTGCCAACCCTTATTTCTGTGTTATTTTCAACGAGCCCCTCATTTCCCATTCTGATTCGCTACATGCATAGCGAGGGCCTCTGTTCTGGCAGTCTTGGTGCCATAGGGAGCTTAAGAGGGTTCAACGCTGGTCGACCACTCTGGACATGTCGTAGACACTCGAGTCACGACTCGGGGGTTAAACAGAAGGTCCCCTTCACCCCGAGTAGTCCGAATGGCGCTGGCTGCCACCCCCAAGCACAGGAAACAAAAATACCTAACATAAATAGCCCAGAAAGTGAGGGGGAAAATCGCCCTGCCGGTAGCGTAGTGGTTATCGCACCAGACCGGTATTCTGGAGGTCGTGGGCTCGGATCCCACCTAGCGGGCATTTTTCCTTCACTTTCTTTCTTTCTTTCCAAATTCTTAATCTGTTTCAATGATCTACCACATCCTCCCCTTTGCTTTCCGAGGTTTTCTCGACTGCCAACCCTTATTTCTGTGTTATTTTCAACGAGCCCCTCATTTCCCATTCTGATTCGCTACATGCATAGCGAGGGCCTCTGTTCTGGCAGTCTTGGTGCCATAGGGAGCTTAAGAGGGTTCAACGCTGGTCGACCACTCTGGACATGTCGTAGACACTCGAGTCACGACTCGGGGGTTAAAAAGGAGGTCCCCTTCACCCCGAGTAGTCCGAATGGCGCTGGCTGCCACCCCCAAGCACAGGAAACAAAAATACCTAACATAAATAGCCCAGAAAGCGAGGGGGAAAATCGCCCCGCCGGTAGCGTAGTGGTTATCGCACCAGACCGGTATTCTGGAGGTCGTGGGTTCGGATCCCACCTGGCGGGCATTTTTTCTTCACTTTCTTTCTTTCTTTCCAAATTCTTAATCTGTTTCAATGATCTACCACATCCTCCCCTTTGCTTTCCGAGGTTTTCTCGACTGCCAACCCTTATTTCTGTGTTATTTTCAACGAGCCCCTCATTTCCCATTCTGATTCGCTACATGCATAGCGAGGGCCTCTGTTCTGGCAGTCTTGGTGCCATAGGGAGCTTAAGAGGGTTCAACGCTGGTCGACCACTCTGGACATGTCGTAGACACTCGAGTCACGACTCGGGGGTTAAAAAGAAGGTCCCCTTCACCCCGAGTAGTCCGAATGGCGCTGGCTGCCACCCCCAAGCACAGGAAACAAAAATACCTAACATAAATAGCCCAGAAAGTGAGGGGGAAAATCGCCCCGCCGGTAGCGTAGTGGTTATCGCACCAGACCGGTATTCTGGAGGTCGTGGGTTCGGATCCCACCTGGCGGGCATTTTTTCTTCACTTTCTTTCTTTCTTTCCAAATTCTTAATCTGTTTCAATGATCTACCACATCCTCCCCTTTGCTTTCCGAGGTTTTCTCGACTGCCAACCCTTATTTCTGTGTTATTTTCAACGAGCCCCTCATTTCCCATTCTGATTCGCTACATGCATAGCGAGGGCCTCAGTTCTGGCAGTCTTGGTGCCATAGGGAGCATAAGAGGGTTCAACGCTGGTCGACCACTCTGGACATGTCGTAGACACTCGAGTCACGACTCGGGGGTTAAAAAGAAGGTCCCCTTCACCCCGAGTAGTCCGAATGGCGCTGGCTGCCACCCCCAAGCACAGGAAACAAAAATACCTAACATAAATAGCCCAGAAAGTGAGGGGGAAAATCGCCCCGCCGGTAGCGTAGTGGTTATCGCACCAGACCGGTATTCTGGAGGTCGTGGGTTCGGATCCCACCTGGCGGGCATTTTTTCTTCACTTTCTTTCTTTCTTTCCAAATTCTTATTCTGTTTCAATGATCTACCACATCCTCCCCTTTGCTTTCCGAGGTTTTCTCGACTGCCAACCCTTATTTCTGTGTTATTTTCAACGAGCCCCTCATTTCCCATTCTGATTCGCTACATGCATAGCGAGGGCCTCTGTTCTGGCAGTCTTGGTGCCATAGGGAGCTTAAGAGGGTTCAACGCTGGTCGACCACTCTGGACATGTCGTAGACACTCGAGTCACGACTCGGGGGTTAAAAAGAAGGTCCCCTTCACCCCGAGTAGTCCGAATGGCGCTGGCTGCCACCCCCAAGCACAGGAAACAAAAATACCTAACATAAATAGCCTAGAAAGTGAGGGGGAAAATCGCCCCGCCGGTAGCGTAGTGGTTATCGCACCAGACCGGTATTCTGGAGGTCGTGGGTTCGGATCCCACCTGGCGGGCATTTTTTCTTCACTTTCTTTCTTTCCAAATTCTTAATCTGTTTCAATGATCTACCACATCCTCCCCTTTGCTTTCCGAGGTTTTCTCGACTGCCAACCCTTATTTCTGTGTTATTTTCAACGAGCCCCTCATTTCCCATTCTGATTCGCTACATGCATAGCGAGGGCCTCTGTTCTGGCAGTCTTGGTGCCATAGGGAGCTTAAGAGGGTTCAACGCTGGTCGACCACTCTGGACATGTCGTAGACACTCGAGTCACGACTCGGGGGTTAAAAAGGAGGTCCCCTTCACCCCGAGTAGTCCGAATGGTGCTGGCTGCCACCCCCAAGCACAGGAAACAAAAATACCTAACATAAATAGCCCAGAAAGTGAGGGGGAAAATCGCCCCGCCGGTAGCGTAGTGGTTATCGCACCAGACCGGTATTCTGGAGGTCGTGGGTTCGGATCCCACCTGGCGGGCATTTTTTCTTCACTTTCTTTCTTTCCAAATTCTTAATCTGTTTCAATGATCTACCACATCCTCCCCTTTGCTTTCCGAGGTTTTCTCGACTGCCAACCCTTATTTCTGTGTTATTTTCAACGAGCCCCTCATTTCCCATTCTGATTCGCTACATGCATAGCGAGGGCCTCTGTTCTGGCAGTCTTGGTGCCATAGGGAGCTTAAGAGGGTTCATCGCTGGTCGACCACTCTGGACATGTCGTAGACACTCGAGTCACGACTCGGGGGTTAAAAAGAAGGTCCCCTTCACCCCGAGTAGTCCGAATGGCGCTGGCTGCCACCCCCAAGCACAGGAAACAAAAATACCTAACATAAATAGCCCAGAAAGTGAGGGGGAAAATCGCCCCGCCGGTAGCGTAGTGGTTATCGCACCAGACCGGTATTCTGGAGGTCGTATGTTCGGATCCCACCTGGCGGGCATTTTTTCTTCACTTTCTTTCTTTCTTTCCAAATTCTTAATCTGTTTCAATGATCTACCACATCCTCCCCTTTGCTTTCCGAGGTTTTCTCGACTGCCAACCCTTATTTCTGTGTTATTTTCAACGAGCCCCTCATTTCCCATTCTGATTCGCTATATATATATATATATATATATATATATATATATATATATATATATATATCCGGAAAACGGCGGAAAACGGCGGATTTTTTCTCGACTTATATTTTCGCTTATTTATCAATGAATCAAAGAAACGTGACAAGCACACGTCATTCGGCCCTATTAAATATTTCGAAAAAAGCCGAATAGCACTGGCAATGACGACTGCAACATTGATATATATATATATATATATATATATATATATATATATATTGTAAGGCCCGTGAGCAACGGGTGAACCGGGACGTTTATTCGGCTATCCAGTGGGTTCTGAACACCGTACCGAGAGCGATGATGATGATGCACGAGGGAAGAGGATTGGGTAATGTTAATGAGAATGATAATGTCACGGCGAGGAGGGAATGCGGGAGATTGCCCAGAGTGTATGAACAGTCCGTAAGAGTGTCCAGGCCGTGGTGACGCGACATACGTGATCACAGTAATTTCCCCTCCGAGTGAAGGCGGGCGCCTGACCGCCAATGTTCATGAAGTACGGCGCACAAAAGGCTTCAGCCATGAAACGGGCACGATTTCTGTGCCACGGTTGGATCTCTTGCGCTGCTGACAAGATCTCTTGCGCTGCTGACAAGATGGGCACGAGGCGATGTAACGGGCAACGCAGGTGGACAGGCCGGGCCAAAAGAAACGACTGCGGACTCGCTCGTAGGTTTTGCTGAATCCTAGGTGGCCGGCTGTGGCATCGTCGTGCAGCGCTTCCAGTATCTGCGCGCGGATGGAGCGTGGCGCAACGGGAACCCATCGGTGGCCAGAAGAGAGATGAGTGGAACGGTACAAGTTGCCGTCCAAAAACTTGAATTGTTGAAGCGGTCGACGGGACCAACTGTTTGGAGGATGATCCGGTAAGCTGGTCGATCATTCTACGGCAGTGTGTGTCAGCCCTTTGAAGAGAAGGCAGACCCGAGAGGTCCTCAACTGCTACACGATTGACAGGTGCGATGGGAAGGACCGTGTTGAGGGGTAATGACGCGGAAGTCTTGTTCGACCCCAGAGGGCAACGGGAAAGTGCATCCGCATTCTGGTGCTTTTTCCCGGACCTGTGTGTGACAGTAAAGTTATATTCTTGGAGTCGAATAACCCATCGTCCGAGCCGTCCTGATAAATTTTTCAGCGTCTGCAACCAGCACAGAGCGTGGTGGTCGGTCACTACTGTGATTTGGCGGTCGTAGAGGTAAGGTCGAAATTTTTGAACGGGCCAAAGCACAGCGAGACATTCTTGCTCGGTGATTGTGTAGTTTTTCTCGGTGGTGCTTAGGGTACGACTTGCGTAAGAAACAACCCTTTCTCGGCGTTGATCATCAGACCGCAGCAGCACAGCACCGATTTCGTGGCCACTGGCATCCCTGTGCAGAATAACAGGGCGAGACTCATCAAAATGGCATAGTACCAGCCCTGAGGTGAGCGCGTGCTTGAGTTGTCCGAAAGCTTTCTCACAGTCGTCTGACCATACAAAGGGTGTTCCGGAGTGAAGCAGCTTGTTGAGGGGCGAAGCAACTGCAGCAAAGTTGCGGACGAAGCGGCGGAAGTAAGACGCTAGACCAGGAAAGCTGCGCAGGTGTTTTTGCTCTTGTGGCCGTGGGAAATCGATGACAGCTGCAGTCTTGTCTGGGTCGGGCCGAATCCCCTCATTGCTGACTACGTGGCCTAGAACCTTTATGCTTCTTGTGGCGAAACGGCACTTCTTGGTGTTCAACTGAAGACCAGCATTCGCGAGGCATGTAAGAACCTCATCTAGCCGTTTCAAGTGCTCAGTGAAACTTGAAAAAAAAAATAACGATGTCGTCCAAATAACAGAGACATGTTCTCCATTTAAGGCCCCGAAGAACCTTGTTGATCATTCTCTCGAAAGTCGCAGGAGCGTTACATAGTCCCAAAGGCATTACATTAAATTCATATAGTCCATCAGGGGTGGCAAATGCTGTCTTTTCTTTATCGGCCTCGTTCATTGGAATTTGCCAATAACCTGAGCGGAGGTCAAGGCTGGAAAAATATTCCGCTCCTTGTAGGCAGTCCAGGGCATCATCGATGCGAGGCATCGCATATACATCCTTTCGGGTAATTCTATGGAGTGCGCGGTAATCGATACAAAATCGAACGGATTCGTCTTTTTCCTAACGAGGACCACGGGGGACGACCAAGGGCTGTTTGATGGGCGGATAATTTTGCGTTGAAGCATACCGGCGACATTCTCACTGATGACTTTTCGTTCGGAAGAAGACACACGGTAAGGACGGCGGCAAACGATACGGGATCCATCTGTTTCGATTCGGTGCGTTGCGACGGAAGTTTGGCCAAGCGTAGTACAATTAGAATCAAATAAGTATTTGTGTTTGTTCAGGAGGTCTAGTAAATAGCCAGTTTGCGTGGGGGAGAGATAAGAACTGATTGCGGCAGATAGAGTCGGGTGCAACGGTTTAGAGGGCAAACTTGGGCAGGAGGAAATAGGGGAGAGGGGAACAACACAGACAGCTTCGGAGTCAGCAGCGGTAGCCACAGTGGTGCCTTGACGAAGGAGAATCGGTTCAGAAGTAACGTTCGCGGCAACGAGTGTGGCCGACCCACGGAAGAAGCGCACAAGACAGATGGCGATCACGGTGCCTCTCGGGAGAAACCGAGCACAGGGAAGGATGAGTACGTCCCCATCACGACAGTTGCCACCGCGAACGGAAATTGTGGTCTCAGTACCAGGTTTGAGGACGAAATCGGCACTTGCCACGAAGCACTGCTGCTTGACGTCAGGAACATCCGTATAGTCCGTAGCGGTGATCTCGATGTCGGGGTATCGGCAGGAGATGACCGCGGATGCCTATGATAGAAAGTCCCATCCCAGAATGAGTTAATGGGAGCAGCTAGGTAACACTGCGCACTGAATATGGTGCCGAATTTCCTCTATCAAAACACGTATTGTGCAGTATCCGGATGGCTCGAGCACCTCTCGATTAGCACCGCACAACGAAGGTCCAGTATACGGGGTAGTCACTTTTCGGAGGCGCGAACACAACTTTTCATTAATCACTGATATACTGGCTCCGGTATCAACAAAGGCATCAACACAAAAACCTTCAACTTCCACAGACAATGTATTTGATGGTCCTAATGGAGGAGTGTTTGGCTTTTTGACGAGTGCAGTTTCCCCTCCAGAAACTTCAGGCGCTAGTTTTCTGATTGGTTGTCATTCGGAGCGGGTCGCAGGTCGAAGAGGTGATAGAGAGCGGCCATATGGTGAGAGTGAGCGTCACCGTGATGGACGCTCGGGCCGAGGCGGGCCGAACGAGGTTTGGAGCGGCGATGGGCGATGCGGGGGCGAACCATATGTGCCACGTCGGGACCCGTAAGAAAAGCCAATGTCGCGTTCGAACGGTGCGTACCCATGCCGTTCATCTTGCTGATGTCGTCGACAGAAACGGGACATGTGCCCACGAATCCCGCAATAATAGCAGACGCGGCGGTCACCCGGGAAGGGCTGGCGGCCAGTGTGCATGGTCGTGTAGTATCCCCGTGGAATGCTTGCTGCGGATATCGCTGTCAGCGGGGCTTCCATTGGTAAAGGCGGTTTGGATGCGTTGGCCGAGTAGGACGGCGTGGGAGTCGTAGGACCAGGAGGCGTCGATGGCGTCACACCCGCAATAGATGCCAGCTCCTCTTTCCCGAGGTCGCGCAGCTGAGGAGCTTCCGTGCGAAAGTGATATCGTGGGGCAGAAAGCGGGTCGCTGAGCTGCAGCTCTTCGCAGATGATTTGGCGTATGAGAAACCGCAAGTCCGTGTCCCATTGTGACGGCGTAGCCAGAGCAGCCGGTTGCAGACGAACAGCCTGCAATTCGTCCAGGCGCTGGAAGGTTGTGCGCACATCGCTGACGCTCGTCGGATTTTGCACCGCGAGGGCGTTGAACGCGAAAGAAGCGATGCCCTTCAGGATGTGGCGATCCTTGTCGGCCTCTGGCATGCTTGCATCCACGCAGCGGCAGACAGCAACGACGTCCTCTATGTATGAGGTATACGTCTCGTCAGAGCGCTGAAGCCGAGTGGCCTGCTTCCGTTTCGCCTCGTCCGTCCGAGCGGCTGTCGTGCCGAATATCTTGCGCAGCTCCTGGCAAAAGCTAGCCCAGTCGTCGATGCGGTGTTTATTGTTCAGAAACCATGTTTTTGCCACCTCGTCCAACAAAAAGGAAACCTGCTGCAGCTTCGCCACGTCATCCCAACTGTTGAAAGCGCTGACCCGAGCATACTCATCCAACCAGTCATCGAAGTCTTCACCGCGGAGATCTGCGAAATGTGGGGAGTCGCGCTCGCGGCAGGTGACGGCAAATGCAAGAGGCGCAGGAGTGGAGGCGCCAGCGTGGCTGCTTCCGGCCTCACGCTGCATCTGTGTTGAAGGCAAACGCCGACCAGAACGGAGCTCCAGGGGTGCGCTTGGAAGGCGTTGAGCACGGGACCGAGGTCAACTTCCAGAATCCAGAAAGAAATGCCGGCAGCCTACAACACCAAAGAAGGCATAGGGGAATGGTTAGACTATTTTTTTACCGTTAGTGATGTTACAGTATACATTTTTTTATTAATTTACGTGAGAAAGAAAGAAAAACACGCGCCCAGAGTGGGGACCGAACCCACGCCTCTCGATTAGATCTCGAATGCCTTAGCAATTCGGCTATCTGGGCGACTATATGTTTATATATATATATATATATATATATATATATATATATATATATATATATATATATACATATATATATATATATATATATATATATATATATATATATATATATATATATATATATATATATATATATATATATATATATATATATATATATATATATATATATATATATATATATATATATATATATATATATACATTGTAAGGCCCGGGAGCAACGGGTGAACCAGGACGTTTATTCGGCGATCCAGTGGGTTCCGAACACCATACCGAGAGCGATGATGATGATGCACGAGGGAAGAGGATTGGGTAATGTTAATGAGAATTATAATGTCACGGCGAGGAGGGAATACGGGAGATTGCCCAGAGTGTGTGAACAGTCCCTAAGAAGAGTGTCCAGGCCGTGCTGACGCGACATACATGTTTACATATATATATATATATATATATATATATATATATATATATATATATATATATATATATATATATATATATATATATAGCGAATCAGAATAGGAAATGGGCGCTCGTTGAAAATAAGACAGAAATAAGTGTTGGCAGTCCAGTCAAGAGTCAAGAAAGCCTCGGAGATTAAAGGGGAGGATGTGGTAGGTCATTGAAACAGATAAAAGATTTTGAAAGATAGAAAGAAAGTGGAGAAAAAATACCCGCTGGGTGGGATTCGAACCCACGACCTCCAGAATACGGGTCTGGTGCAATGACCACTACTCTACCGGCGGGGCTATTTTCAGATAAAGGATTGGGAAAGATAGAAAGAAATGGAGAAAAACTGTCCGCTGTTGGGATCCGAACCCACGACCTCCAGAATACCGGTCTGGCGCGATGACCACTACGCTACCGGCGGGGCTATTTTCCCCTCCACTTTCTGGGCTATTTAGGTCAATGTAATTTTTTCCTGTGGTTGGGGGTGGTAGCCAGCACCACTCCGACTTCTAGAGGTAAACGGGACCTCCTTTTTAAACCCCAGGCCATGACTCGAGTATCTACGACATATCGAGTTTGGTAGACCAGCGATGAATCGTCTGAAGCTCCCTATGGCACCAATACTGCCAGAACAGAGGCCCTCGCTATGCATATAGCAAATCGGAATGGGAAATGAGGGGCTCGTTCAATTAAGACATAAATAAGGGTTGGCACTCAAGAAAACCGCGGAAAGCAACGGGGAGGAAATTGCGCAAATAGAGATAATTTGTCGAACAAAATTTTGAAAATCTAAGAAGCCATGAAGAATAAAAATATTAAGGAAAATGGCAAACCCTATAACTGTAAATCTGCATTTACAAAATAATGCAGATTTCACAAACTTTCCACCTGTAATCGTTACAAAAGCGAAAATATATATAATTGTTGTAACAAAATTAAAAAAAGGAATGCAAAAATTTAAAACAATTACACAAACTGAATAGTCTAACACCCTGAATTGCCACAATAACGCAGATTTGGCGCTAGGAACACTTGTAATTGTTATTTTGGCGTCTATAAAGATAATTGGTAAGCAGTATTTCTAAAAAACGCAAAATTATCTTTTAGAAACTCACACTAAAGACAAGTGGAATAAGAATGTTGTGCAATAATAGACAATGCTCTGAATTTAAGCTTATTTTTTCTATGTTGGCATTTTACTATTTTCCCGCAAGAACAACGGGTTATCCTATATGAGTATTCTGGAAAATGCCGGTGTAAACGTTGTAACACATGATATACTACCGACCACACCTTGCGCCTGGCCTGTTCTGGATAAGCCTCTTCAAAGACGGAATATTTCGTGCTATCAGCTGCGCAGACCCACAGGGCGCTGAATATTTTGTGCAAAGGCCACTCCATAAAACTTTTCGACAAATCATTTGCCTGAAAAAAATCTTCCTATATTTTTTTCTGAAGCCGCCTGTCACTTCTTATGACTCTCTCTGCGCGAGTAAAAACAGAGAAAACATTTCACCTTTTTACCCGACACCTACAAAACTTATGTTATGAGCTCGTTGTACCTTGATGTTTGCTCCCTCTCGTCTGCGAAGTGATTTCCGGACAAATTGAAAAAAACAACAATAGGCGGATCCCAGCACAAGCGCAAAACAACGTACAAGGTCGATTGCATCGCGGCATATGCGAATCGAAGAACTGGCGTGTGGATTTTTTTTAACGGTTAGAAGAGGGTTTTTTTTCTTTCCATTGAATAAAATATTTCTGTGCGTTTTTACTTATATGTGGTCCCTATAGGCTTACAAAAAATTGAGCTTGTGCAGCAACTAATTAGTGATTTATAAGCATTCCGTCTAATTACATCACCCGTCATTTAAAAGTTAAATTTTCGTCTGAAGATGTAGATTTTCTATGGGAACCCAGATAGAAAAAATGAGGCTGGTAGTACAAGTACTTTTAGATTTACAGGCATGTCAAGCTAGGTCTTCGGTACTTAGAGTCACCCTGACGTCAGTGTGGCCTTCGCTGCAATGCTTTCCTCTCTCTACCATCTAGCTTTACCAAAAAAAAACAATGGTGATATCTATCGGTAGAAGCATCCTTAAAAACTAATTCCTAGAAAACTAGCTGTAATAGTATCGTTCTCAAATTGCTAAAAGTCTTTTGGTTCATGTCCACAATATAAGACGCCTACACCGAAAGGGGTATTGCTATCGTTCTCGCCATAGTTTTTTTTGTGAGTTGTGGCGACTAGGTCCAGAAATACAAGATGTAAGGACAAACGCGCCAACTTTCTATCTTTCTGGCGAAGGACGCGAGAGTTCCAAGAGCTTTGAACGTGATACACGAGGAACTGGGGCGCCCGGCCTTGAACGTCCCCCCCCCCCTCCCTCTCCACTTCGCACATCACTTCTCCGACCCACTTCTAAGGCTTCGAAAAGAGAAGGCCAGCTTTATATCGTACAACGTCGCCTCCTGTACCTCTCGAGCAGCTTTAAAACACATATGGCAAAGGTATTAGATTTTTATACCAGCAACACACGTACCCGTACCCTTTTTCTACCGATGGCTCAGTCTGCCTCTCCTACGACATGTACTGCACTAAAAAAGATCCTTAATTTAACGCCACAAGAACGCCAGTGTCGTTACGGATGAGGCGCACAGTACTTTAAGGAGAGCAGACGACAACGTACCAAACAAAAAAGTAAACACCCTTTAAAAACTCACTTAGAAGCGAGGCACGTGTTTCCGTCTCTTTGTTTCGTATGTCGCATGGGCTAGCCTATTTGATAGAGAGCTTATTTCGTTCTATTGCCACTAAGACTGGAATGCTCTTCGTAGCTCAATGGGTTCTCAACCAAACTCTACCGATCCAAAAAGGTTAACGCGGAAATATAACTGCTGGCATCGCAACCACCGAGGCATTCCGTCACCGACGATCGCTAGCGCGCGTCACTCTGTTGTTTGCTTTTCCGACGCCTGTGTATTCGTAGTTTCTTTCAGATCGCCAGTGCGCTCTAATAAACGTGTTTAAGATGACGAACCCTGCATTGTTCTTCGCTTCGCGGGGCCGCCAGAAATACCGAGAAAAGTTTTATACTGCACTCCCGAGAGGAACAGTGTCGATTTCATGTAGCAAATAGAGCTTTCATCTCTGACCGAGGCGAAGAAGATTACTGAACGTCGCTGCCTAAAAAGGCAAGCATCGTAAAAAGTTGTGGTTATCATAAGAATGCAATAAACTTCACAATATCTTAAACCTCCTGCGTGCAAACTACATTTTGTGAGGACAATTGTTTACCCACGCCATCCAGGAGTGCATATTTTCAGGCTAGGGGACATTTTTTTGCCGCTTCCGTTTACGTTTCAGGTTTGGAAACGTAACTATTGATACAATAGCAGCAAACCGTACGTTGTGACGCACTATACAACCCCATTTGCAATCTGGAGACGATGATGTTAAAAATAAGGCGTAGCACGGGTGTTCATGCTGTCACGGCAGGAAATAACAGCGTCACTTCACACACCACGAATCGTCTCCCTTGGCGTGCCACCGCGTGCAGTTTTCTTTGAAGGAGTCTGTGGCATCATCCTCGCCCTTCTTTGCTGCACCCTTTCGGCCGTGTCGAACCGGCGCTACATTGCTGCATGCCGAAGCGGGTCGCGGATGACTCCAGCATCGCATCCCCGACCTGTAAGTTCAGACGAGACGAGCCGTGACAAGGCACGATCACATTAGGGTCTTTATTTAGGCGACACTGTGTTCTACAGGACGGGAAATGGACGAGACAAACAGTTGTGCGTCGCAAGTATTCGTCTCCTCTATTCCCTGTCCCGTGTGGCACATTACTGCGTTCTTTCAAAGTTATGAACCAATAGAGTCCAACTTTCAACTCTTCTGCTGTGGTCCGGTGACCTTCCGCCCGGCTCAGCTTCAAATGCTTCAACGTGATCATTTACCATAGCTTCCATGAACGTTCAAGTGCCAGTAATAATCAAGCTCACAATATTTATCTGCGGCGGCGAGAGCCTCGTATCCACCGTTTTCTTCTTGCCTTTTACTGTTACTGACCCCGTACGTACCCTGTGGGCCCGACCCGAGCCAAATGTTACGAAAAGAGGAAGGCGTTATCAGTTTCCAAATGCGCACGCTGACCCAAATCTGAAGATGACGATGTTCTGAATGTAGCATCGCTCTGGCGTTTGTGTTATTTACCACCGGTCAATACAGGCCAATAAATCATTCCCTCATCTACCATGACCCGTGTGCTTGCCCTGCCACCGTTTAACACTATGCTTGCGAGGAGGACATGTGATTTTCACTGGCCTATATAGTGAGTGCACTACACGATTCCTACTTGAAGTCCAACGTGAACGCAAACCAATTCTCCGTTCATTTCCAGGAATTGCTGAACGCCTTCCTCTATACTTCCGCTAGGACATTCATAACGCGTTTATTCTTGTGTATTATGCTTTTCGAATATGGAGAACGGCGACTAGCTCCTAAATTTTTTTCTTACCACGTACATGACCAAGTTTACTTTGTTCTTTAATGAAAAATTGTGTGAAAGTGCAGTCCGCCACAACTGATTTCTAATTCAGATTTCTACACATAAATAACTTTGCATTAGTAGGCGAAAAGTAAAAACGCCCGTGTGTACGAGATTTCGGCGCGCGTTAAAGATCCCGAGGTGGTCAAATTAATCTGGAGACGTCCACTACGGCGCGCCTCATTGCCTACGTTGCGTCGGCACGTTAAACACTACAATCAATCTACTTTGCATAAGTTGTGAATGAATACTCTAAAAAGTTCTACAACTAACTTTAAGCGTTGCCGAGGTTTAGGCGTTGCGCTGTGTTAGAAGCGCCGGCAAGCCATCAACGTTTTCGCGCTGACATTAAATTCTCGTCTTCTGCAAGTACCAAGGAAAGCGCAAGGCACGCGGAGAACACACAGGACGCCCTAAGGGCAGACCGCAGACACCGCGAAAGAAAGGATGGTGACAACAATGGCATTGTCCCCTTCCTTTTGGCTGTGGTCGTTTGCTTTCGTTTATATTTTCTCTCACACTTTACCAATTATCCCAAGCGTACACATAGTAAATGCATACCTTAGGTTGTGGTTTCGAAAACGTGCGGCTGCGGCGCGTTACGGAGTCTTTCCAAATCCTCATTCTGCAGCATTGGGGCGAGGAAGATGTTGGATTGCATGCCGCAATACGTTTTTTGGCAGACAGAGCCTGCGGCGGCGATAAGGAAGCGGGGAGATACCAAAGCCTTAGCAGTTTGTTGTAATAATTAGTAAATTGAATGCGAAATTCAACAGGTTTTAGAACCTTGTGTCCCCGGCATAGGGCGGCTACTATTGGCTTTCGAGAACCCAATTAGAAGTTTTGGCCACTTCAACTGTACGTACACTGTTGGCACTCGCATCGGTTCCATTCGCATCGCGACCATTTACTCTGATGAGTTCAGTTCTGGGAAGCGTTCGCGGCCGTATTGGCCAACAACCTGCGATCAGTGACGGGGAGGAGAACATCTCCCCCGGCACCCGCGCACTGCTTCATGAATGCACATCTTCCTTGATAATTAGCCGTAGTAGGATTGTGACTAACCTAACCATGTCGGCGCGCTTCTCTTTTATACACTCCAGTTGCCGCTGCCCGATATTTTAGCTTTATATGAGCATCCTTTTGCCTAACGAAATGTGCTTTCGTGTTGTCGGCGACGTCATTCTTCCGGGTATGATTGACAAGCAGGGCTCATGACAGACGGCAAGAACCTTCACAAAACTACTTAATGAGCCTAAAAAGGCGGCCGTGCGACACCGGTGATATTTTTGATAGACAAGTAGGTGATTGGAGGAAATGATCCCAAGCGCAAAGTTTACTTGCATTCGGCTACGCGTACATAGAAAAACGTTAAAGAAAGCCTAAAATTTGAGATCGGCTGTTCCCAGAATAAACATAACACCAAAAGAGATCTTAAACGCATACCTGTTTAAAAAATCCAATATGGCGATTCATCACCAAAACTGCATAAACACATGTGACCTCCGACAGGCAATCCCTAAAAGATAAGCTATGAAGCTTTAAACGGACGCGTTTACAATTCAGCAGATCAGTTGATCAGTTCGAGTTGACAGACAATCGTACACGACCACAGAACATCACCGGCTTAACCTGTTCTACAAAATCCACCACATCAGTCAACCCACAAAGGAATTCCTTTTAAGGTCCGTCATTCATATCTTCGCGCATAGATCACCCTTCGAAAGTAAACGTCCCCCATCGGCATACTAATCTGCGTTTTCATTTGTCCATAGATAAAACATCAGACGATTGGAACTGCTTGCCAGCCAGGATAGCCACTGTAACTGATGCGTGCTTATTTCGATCAACCACTGATACAAACTCATGTGCGGCATAGTGTGCTTTTGAGTGTATATTGCTTTGTGTGCTGCATATTTGTTCACCGTGCAGAGAACATTTGTTTTGCTATTTCTGTGCGAGGGTCGTCCCCCTTTCTTTCGGCGCTATCCCCGTGATCTGTCAGTATTTTTTTATCTTGTGCATTTGCGTACACTTCCAGGAAACTAAGCTTTGGCTGTTCCACTAATGCCGTCGTATTTTGCTTGCATGAATCTTTCCTGTTTGTGCAGTTATTTTTTAAATGCGAATGCATTTCTAAGTCGAGCCATGTCAGGCGCCATGCGGCGTCCACGCGCCCGCAAGTGTTATCTCTCCGCTCTCACCCCCTCTCCCATAGCAACAGCTGCGAGCGCGCGCGCTCCTCCTCTCCCCTAGCAACCGGAGTAGGTGGTGCGGGCGGATCAGCGGCGAGTGAGTGGAGAGGAGGAGCGCGCTCGGGCGTGTGAGGGCGCTCGCATCGCGGGAGCTCGCCGGAGCTCCCGCGTGTGTGGGAGAGTGTAGGCGAGGGTAGGCGCGGTGCTTCGGTGCTTCTCCTCTCGACGCTCGCCCCACTCTCCCACGCCCGCATGCTTCTCAAAGACCCTTTGACTGTGCACTTTACCGACCCCAAGGCAGTGATCGTGGCCGTCAAGTACAACGACAACACAAACAGGTGTTAAATAAATGGTTACGCTACAAATCACCGTCTCCTCATTAATTATAAATTCCGCGCACTCTCGCGCAAAAGAAATGCATTCGCATTTCCTCACGATTCCCTTCGGGGAGGTGGGGTGAATTTTTTTTTTCAATAATTGTGGGAAAAAAACCACTCCATTTCGAGACGCCTCCTGGCAACATAAATACCCAAGGTACGTACATAAATAAATAAGTACCAGACGTGCATCGCGGCTTGATACACCCTCTCCTCTTATCATCCCTGCAGAGAACAAATAAATATTTGTTTCAATTGCGAACCATATCTTTTTACAAACCTAAGTTGCTGTTTATTTAATTTTGAATGCAATTACTTCGGCCTGTATATTTTATGCAGATAAGCTTGGGTGGTTTGATATGGTGTCGTTTGCCTTTTTTTAGTGTAAACACTGAAGAAATATGGGACGGATAATCCAAAATCTGGCCTTTATAAGTGTTGACCTAATACACAGCTTGATGTTATAACCACATTTTGCTTTCTGGAAACCTAGATTTATGATCAAACAATGAGGCGACTAGGCTACATCGCAATTAACGCGATAAGTCACATTAAATTGCAGAGTTTGTTGAATTGTTCCGCAGTCCAAAATTAAAATATATTAGATCTGTAGCACCACTGGCGTTGGATGCTTGGGGCCCCCTCAAGGCCGTTGTACTTGTTACATGTATTTGAATGTATGCAATGCCGGTAGTCGCGTTGCTCAATTTCCAATAATGTGGATTACACAACATCTCACGCTGCCACTAGAGGCCCGCACGGTATAAATGCAAGGGTTCCTTTAACCGTGATAGCACGAACCTGGAAAAGACAGAATTACATACCCCTAGGCGCAATCAATGTCATTTGGATCGACGGCCACTTCCGGGGTGAATGAAAGAGTTGACCGTCACACCGATGCCGAAAGCCGGCAACAGGCCAAACAGAACTCAGAACCTCCGACCTGTGTCGTTACCGCTTACACGGTGCAAGCTATAAAACCCCTCTGTGTAAATGGTCACATTCATAACCTAAGAGAAAAACGTTTTCTACCCTAACCGAACCAGCTTGAGATAAAAGCTCGGGAGTTATAAGAGCATAATCCGTCCGGAGACGTCTTGAGCGAAGCGGGCACTCAGGAGGAGGGTCCGGAGTATTCTCGTCGTGGTGGATCTTAGAAACAAACATTCGAAATCATCTCGCTTTAGATCACCTCAAAGACCTCGGACTTTTCTTTAAAAGGGTTCTTTAAATAACACTTGAGAGCAGATCCGGCCGGCTACAAGCAAAAATATTCACGAAAAGTAACGTAAGGAGCCTTTTTTATTACCGATGCTTTTCATTATTGCAATTGCAAGCGAATGAACGTGAAACCAGGCCCTGCGAAGTCAGGGCCTTACAAAAGACCCTTCACACTCTGCACCAATATCTTTCCTCGGTTGTCCTCAGTTATTCTAAGGGCTATTTCCAATGCTGCTAACAGGAGGGACGTCTCCTCTGCATGGTGGCACGTACAAGCCGCTTCCGACAGATTGTTCGTTGCTCCGTTATTGGGGTGCGCTGAGTGACCCGGCCCCTAGAGCAATTGAACCCTAATGTTTTCTGCTAATTCAGTTTGGCGCAATGATTTTCGATGTAGTACCCCGATGACCACAGCCGCGGTGGCCCGGTTAAAGCTGAGACAACATGAGCATTGTGCGCCTAAAGTGTTATTGCCTTAGTACCTCAAAAATCACCTCTTGAGAGCTACGTATCCATCAAGGGCTGCTCTCTATGGCTTCCAATTCAACTATGCTGATTGAGAGTGTCTCAACAGGCTTGTACAACTCTGTGATGTCCTTGCGGGTAACACTTGCCGGTGCCACGGCGGCGATGTTAGTCGTACTGTTCCAGGAGGTATCAATGGCAGGTGAAAAGCAAAAACGCACGTGTGTTTGCTATTTCTGGCACGCATTTTTTAACCACCCCCGATGGTCAAAATTAATCCGGAGCCCTCCACTATGGCGCGCCTCATCTCCTGGGGAGCGTCGGTGCGCTAAGCCCCAATAATCGATCCAGAAATCGGTATCAAAAGCTACTAGAACACTAAGCAACTTTCGTGAGGTACTCTGAGGCCACTGGCCTATTGTTATTGCTGAAGACCGTGATATTGTGAAGGGTTCTTTTTTGGCAGAGGATGTCAATGTGTCACAGGGAATCCTTTCCACGGCGGAACCCTTAGCGGAATGAACGCTTGGGTTCTTGGTTAGATGTAGTGTATGGGGTTCTCAGAATACTAGGTGGCAGCCGTCCTCCACTTCTTTACGGGTCGCGAAACGCCGGCTGAATGTAGATATAGGCACAACTGCTTCCGTTACTGGCGCCACCATTCGTTAGGGGGCCACCAGTCACCGACAGTGCTGGGAATATATGTCCGCCGCTGCTGACGTTCCATCGCAAATATGTGCGCGCCGTTCTTCACTTTAACGGTCATTTTAGGTCATTTGATACATCAATTGCACATAATAAAATAGGTCGAAGCTGGATCCAGCGCCGACGATGAATGAAGGCCTGAGAGATGGTGACTTAAAAGTGCAAGCATACTGTTTACGTGTGAGCTAAGGCACATCTTATAAGAGACAGCATGGTTCAAATGTTCTCACACCTCGTGATTACGCACTTTGGTATCAGGTATCTAGAAGTTGTAGCTCGCACGTGTTGGATGACGATTCTCATCACGCTTTAGTGCTTATTTGCTTACGCATGAAAACAGCTACTTCTAGAGCAGCTCGTGAACATGTTTATATTTGTGCTTTGTTAAAGAACGACTATTCTTATGTGGTTGAAGCTTTGAATGACTCTCTTGAGAGGTGTACTTTCTATCATTCTAGTTCGGCAAATTAGGGGAGGAGCGGCGGGAATGGGATGAAACACGAGTCGACAGGACAAGGGCCACGGTATTCCGTTCTATTCACGTCGGCTCTGAGGCGCTGCAACGCAAGTATTCAAGTCGACTAAATGGTAGAGCAAGAGGTTTTATTCCAATCGTTCAAATTGAACTAGGCCCCAATATGAAGTTTTAGCGGATGCACGTTAGTGAGCGCCAATCGCTTCTTTGATGTGGGTAGTTTTGATGCGCGAGTGGTGCGGGGACACAGCCGAGTGCTTTCATATTTGTACAGTCGACGAGGTTTATTTGAGGTTTGGTTCCGGGGACAGCTACCTTTCGCTACGACCGAGGTTGTGTACTGCAATAGCAGATATAGCCGAATAATTTTCCGGTCCTGGAGGGGAACGAAAAATAGTCCGAATAAACGAGCAGTTTTAAAAATCTGTGAGTCATTATGCTGTGAATAACATTGGCGAGATTGTCTCTCCTTGTCTGACGCCCTTCCTTATAGGTATTTTACAGCTCTCCTCATGGAGGATGATTGTAGCTGTCTACCCATTGTAGATATCTTCTAGTATTTTTACATAATGCTCATCTGCACCCTGGTTCCGCAATGCCTGAATGACTGCTGTGGTTTCGACAGTGTCAAATGCTTTATCAGAATCTATGAAGGCTATATATAGGGGTTCAGTATATTCAGCGCACTTCTCTATCACCTGAGTCATCGTGTGAATATGGTGCATTGTTGAATAAAATTTACGAAACCGTGCTTGTTCATTTGGCTGATTGAAATTTAAGGTGGCAGAAGTTCTGTTAGTGATTAACTTGGTAAGTAACTTGTACACAAGTGACAGTAAGCTGATCAGCCTGTAATTTTTAAGGTCCCTCGTGACCCCTTTGTTGTGGATTAGGACGATTTTCGCGTTCTTCTAGGATTTCGTTACACTCGTTGCCATCAGGCATTGCGTATACAGGTTTGCCGGTTTTTCTAGTACAATTTCCCACCATCCTTGAAGGGGTCTGCTGTTACCTGATCCTCACCAGGTGTTTTGCCCTCTTGCAGTTTTTTTTCAAAGCCTTCTTAACTTCTTTTTGTCAGATCCATGTGATCCCACTTCTGGATTGCATCCATGTCGTGAATCAATTGATAGAAAAATCCGCAGTGCATAGTAATTAGGCTTCTTTACATTTCATTTATAGACTACGGAGAACCGTTTGATTCAATAGGCACTGCAGCTGTGCCGGGAGCACTGAAAGACCAGAGAATAGAGGAGGGCTACATAAGACTCCTAACGACGTATATCATCTGTAGCTTTCCGGCACACGCGTAGTTCAGCCATCGGCCACCATGCACTCTGAAACGAGCGTAACTCTATTGGAGGCGATCATTTTACCACCATTACACATATTTTCCGAAATGTTCGGCGATGCTTTTTTCTTATCTTATCTTGGGCGTGACAACTAGCCGTGCACAAAGTATGGCTTCAGTGTATTGGTTCCACAAGGTTCCTGAACGATTTAATGTAATATTATTGCGGAGAAGCTTCAAAACTTCCGTAAAATCTTTTGTCGTTCCAGGAGCAGATCACATGCTGCTCAATCGGTGGGCGCTCTCTTCGTCGTTGTATTATTTCGTGTTCAAAATTACTCGAAATTTATTGTGCGTTGCACGTAACTGGAACATTGAATCAGAAATGAATATTGTGGGGATAAAGCAAAGCGGTGGTGCCTGCCCTGGCTGCTGCTAATAATCGTCGGTGTGAGTGCGTGTAGGCCTGCGTTCGTGTATCTGTGATTTCGTGTGTAGGCAGTGTGTATGTCGGCAGTGTCTGTCAGTGTACGGGGACGGGGGAGCCATTTTATAGCCATGCCGTACTGTTCTTGCGTAAACAAGCAGCCCAAAAGGACGAGACTCCCCGAAAAAGGTAGGGTTAGAGAGCGGGCAGGGAGCGCTTAAGAGGGCGCATAAAGTTTTGTGGTATTTAAAGATTTACAATATTGGCGATTCGTAATTATTTATACGTGTGCTGCTGGGGTTGTACTTCGCGGAAAGCTGACCTTATCTAATAGACCTGATTTCGCTGCAGTATATTTTGCGCCTAGTTCAGCCATCCGCCACCAGGGGCTCAAGAACGAGCGTAACTCTAAGGGCAGCGATCTTGTCATCATGATTACACAAAGTATCCAGAATATTCTGCGACGTTTTTCTCACCATGTTATATTGGGAGCAAAAACTACCAGTATATAAAATATGACATAAGTATATTGGTTGCATTGGGTACCTGAGTGGTTTGGACTGTAAGTACTGCAGTGAAGCTTCATGCACTGCGAGAAAGCTCGGGTCGTCCACGGAGCAGACGTCATGTTGGCCTCGGTGGGTGCTTTGCCTCATCGTTGTATCAGTACATGATACAAATCTGACGAATTTGTTTGTGCTTACGCTTGTTACTGGCGCGTTCAATGACAAACAGATGATGTGGGTCGAAATTAAGCGATGATGCGAGTTCAGATTGCTGCTATGAATCGTGTGCGTGCGTACGTGCGTGTGTGCATGTGTATCTTCATGCGTGCGTGGGTGCGTGTGTGTATGCTTGTGTGTGTGCGCCCGTACGTGTGTGCGTGCTTGCGTCTGTGCGTGCGTGTGTGCGTGTGCGTGCGAGTGTGCGTGCGTGCGTGTGTGTGTGCGTGCGTGTATATGTGCATGTGTGTGTGCGCGTGCCTGCGTGTGCATGCCACCACGCATTCCCCGAGGTTTGAAATTGTTTATTTACATGTTCTCTCGTCACTTTTCAATGCCTAGTACGGATAGTCATATCCATCTATATCGTCGTCATCCTCATACATTACTGGCGGTCCCAGGCCATTTTGTCTACAGGTTTTCACATTTCTCCCAAAGTAAAACGCGTCAGCAAGCGCTAGAACCAGCGACAACCGGTTACCCGCGAGCTGTTTTGTGCTCCCCCTTTCAGGCGCAGACGCACGCTAACCGTTTTCCAAGTATTGTTTTGAGAGCGCCAAGAGCAAGACTGGACAACACTTGGTGCGCCTCGTAAAATGCGTGCTGACGTGCTAGGTACACGACGGGAGTAACTATGCCCCGCAAATTTTTGATGACGCCGCACACATATACAGTGTTGCGACCGGGCGGGGGCACCCGATCCGTTCTCCGTGGCCTCCAACATACGATGGGTAGCGTGTATGATGCGAGCGGCCAGCCGGTGTTGCAGCCGTGAAGAAGTCCGGAGCAGTAGGATAACGTAACTGTTTACTTCATAGCGAGAGGTGAGCCGAAGCCAAAAAAGCATACAATGCCCCGACGGGCGAGGTTACAATACAGGACTCGAGCAGAGCGACCGCATGGATTCGCTGCTCAGACAGGAATGAATTTCAACGTTTGTGCTGCTTCTATTTATACCCAAAAAACGCCCCCAAGAGAAACACGCCACGAACATCACAGACACACACACACACTCTTTCCATAGTTCGTGAGTCATTCATGGGTTCGCCCCACGTGGCGTCCGGGGTGGGCGGAGAGAGGGTCCTTGAAAGGTGCCGGGGTCGCGCTATCGAAGGTTTTATCGCGCCGATAGCGAAACGTCTGAGCCGGGGAGGTCAAGGCGGGACTCACCGACGCACAGGTGCCTGAAGGGTGGGGCGAACGTCGTGAAGCATGCTTGGGCGTGCCGTTGGCAGCCGCCGGAGGCGCGTTGCAAAGCGAGGTGACTGACCCGGCATGGCGAGACACGAAAGTACGATTCACCGACACGCGGGCGCACGTGGTCGATTCCCACGTGGTGGCTGATGCGGGAAAATACGGCTGCGTTGGCCGATTCGTAACAACGGCCAGCAACACGAGCTGTGCTGTTAAAAAATGGCGCACATTTCACTAGTCGTGCAAGGCTGGAGGAAAGTAGAGCTTGCGGTCTCCCTCCCTTCGTCGTAGACCCGGCTGTGGCGCCTCACATTGACTTCCGAACAGGCTGCTGAAAATTCACCAACACTTGCATGCCCGGATCGCTTTGTACGCAGACTTTCACATCTCTCCCAAAGTGGACAGCGTTAGCACGCGCTAGAGCCCGCGGAACCCGCGGCAAAAATCTTCGTTAACTCGGAATATGTAGCGCGAACTGGGCGTCTATGATCCACACTACGGGTGCAGACGCACGAGAACTGGCGACGAGAACAGAACGAGAAAGATGACGCCAGGAACGCATTTGAATAGAAGCCGGTTTCATCACGCGAGGGATGTGCTTAGACCGCCACTCCGATTTAGTGGCCCCAAAGAAAAGAGACGCAAAATCCGGCATCCATCTCAGCAAGCGTCGTGTTCTTTCTCAAAAGACAAAGCAAAAGGCACTGCTCACGCTGCGTGCTGCACGTTCATTTCTTCTTCCTCGCCCTCTTCCTTGTGTGGCTCATTCAAACCACGTGACTGTTCAGCGGGAGGTTCAAATACAGTTTACAAGGGACCCAGGGTAATTTCCTACCAAGGTAAGCATTTCTTCCCCTGGTTCGTCATTTTTTTTCATGCGGCGGCGTCTTTTTGTTTGTAGCGCCCTCTGGTTGGCGCTCTTATCCGGCGCCAAGCGCCGGCTATGAAAGACGAGAATAAAGAAACGAGCGGCGCGTGCTTGGTGCGCCAGCACGGCACGGGCGGTTCGATTCCGAAAGCCTGCCACGCTGTTACTCTTTCAGTGGCGCTGCGCTGCGACCCCGCGGTTCCCGACAGTGGCGACTCCGGACTAAGACATGACCAACCCCAGCAACCTTGCGTCCTCAGGCCCTCTTTTGTGTGATGCTTCCTCGCTGCCGACGGAGGTCGCAGTCATACAGCTCCGTCTGCCCATTTTCGTGCGCAAGAACCCGCAGGTTTGGTTCGCCCAGGTCGAAGCCGTCTTTGATCTGCACCGCGTCATCTCGGAGACTACTCGGTATCGCCACTTGCTTTGCAACCTGCCTCCTGAGGTGGCTAATGAAGTGGCAGACGTCATCGGTGCACCTTTGGGTGATGCTCCGTACTAGCGGCTCAAGCCGAGCCTTCTGGACCGAACCACGACGTCCGAGAGCGTACGCCTCCGGCACGTGCTCACCCACGAAGAGCTTGGAGACCGCCCCCCTTCCCAGCTGCTCAACACCATGCGACAGCTCGTGGGCGCGGGCAATGTGGACTCGAACGGTGCGCTTTTAAGGAGCTCTTTGTGTAGCGCTTGCCACAGTTCACTCCCATCGTTTTAGCTGCTGCAGGGGACTTGACCCTCGAACGCGCAGCCGAGCTTGCTGATAGAGTTCACGACACGACTTCTCCCTCAATCGCGACCCTGGCTTCGACAGCAGAGTCATCGGCCGTTTCCCGCTTGGAGACTCGGATCGATCAACTCGCCGCTTCAATTGAAGCGCTTCGGTTGTCTTCTGATCGCCAATGTGGCTCCTCCCCACGTCCTAGCCGTCATTCGTCTTCCCCGGGCGGTTCTTTCAAGCGCAGCACTCGAAGCTCGCCTATCTGCTGGTGCCATCGCACTTTCCAACACCGCGCCCGTCACTTCACCTCCCCATGCAGCTGGTCGGGAAACGCGCCACAAGATCACTGATGGCGGCAAGTGACCTCGCCTTACAACCTGGCCGCCTTTTCCTGGTCATGGATCGCATTTCTGGTTTGTGCTTCCTTGTAGACACGGGTTCTGAGGTCAGTGTATTACCGGCCACCAAGGATGAGCGTACTTCTAAGTCACCTGCAACTACGCTTCGTGCAGGGAACTTTACCTCTATCGCCACGTATGGTCTGCGGTCCCTCACCCTCGACCTTGGTTTCCGGCGCGCCTTCCCGTGGGTCTTCGTAGTAGCCGACGTCAATCAGCCCATCCTCGGCTCCGATTTCCTCACCCACTTTGACCTAGACGTCAGCATGCGTCACCATCGCCTGATTGACAGCAAGACGTGCCTTTCCATCCTGGGCGTACTGTCTACTGTCGCTCCAACTGGCATCCGCACGCTGCTTTCCTCATGCCCGCACGCAAGAATCCTCGAAGACTTCCCTGAGGTTACGAGACCCTGCAACTTAAAGCAGCCGCCCAAGCACAGCATTGCCCATCACATCGTCACGCGTGGCCCACCAGTCGCAGCTCGGCCGCGCCGCCTCTTCGGTGAGCGTCTGGCGACTGCTAAACGCGAATTGGAGCACATGCTGGAACTCGGTATTATCCGCTCATCGTCCAGCAACCACGCGTCTCCACTGCATATGGTTCCTAAGATAAGTGGAGACTGGCGTCCGTGCGGCGATTACCGGGCGCTCAACGCTCAGACTGTCCACGACAGCTATCCCCTACCCCACTTCCAGGATTTCACAAGCCAATTAGAAGGGTGCACAATCTTCAGCAAAGTAGACCTTGTCAAAGCGTATCACCCAATCCCCGTCGAGCCTGCCGATATCCCGAAGACGGCCATCAGTACACCCTTCGGCTTGTTTGAGTATGTGCTAATGCCCTTTGGGCTACGCAACGCAGCCCAAACATTTCAAAGGTTCATGGCCGAGGTGACGCGCGGCCTTCCGGCTGTATTTGCGTACATCTACGACATCCTAGTCGCGAGTCCTACTCCACAGGATCACGAGCGTCACCTCCGATAACTCTTTGAACACCTTCAACAATTTGGCCTGGTTTTCAACGCCCAGAAATGCGTCTTCGGGACGTCCGAGCTCGAGTTCCTGGGCCATCACATCTCGACGCAGAGAATTCGTCCTTTACCCTCTCACGTTCAAGCCGTGAAGGACTTCCCCGAACCTACCAGCCTCCGCCAGCTTCGTGAGTTCCTGGCCCTGGTCAATTTCTCGCGACGCTTTATACCCCACTGCGCCTAGCTTCTGCATCCACTGACTGAGCTTCTTCGCACAACCAAAAGCTCCTCATCCGCGATTTCCTGGTCTCCCCAAGCTCAAGCCGCTTTCAACGCTGCTAAACAAGCCGTCGCCGATTCGGTGCTTCTCATCCACCCGAGAAACGACGTGCCAACGCGCATCATGGTAGATGCATCCAGCGGTGCAATCGACGCTGTTCTCCAGCAGAGAATCGATCCCGAGTGGCACCCGCTGGGTTTCTTTTCTCGAAAGCTCCAACCTGCCGAGACCCGCTACAGCGTTTTTGGTCGTGAGCTGCTCGCCATTTACGCCACCATCCAGCACTTCCGGTATTTTTTGGAGGGCCAGTCCTTTCACGTTCTTACGGACCATAAGCCTCTGGCGTACGTTTTCCGTACGAACTCCTCCACGTACGTCACATGGGAACTCCGTCAGCTCGCCTATATTTCGGAATTCACGATGGACATTCGGCACATCAAAGGTACCGACAACGAGGCTGCTGACGCGCTTTCACGCATTACCTCCATCGGCAGTGCTGCATCTGCTATGGACTGGGAACGCCTAGCTCAGGCGCAGATTGAAGACCCTGAGCTGCAAGCACTGCGGGACCACCCGGGCTCCGTTCGTCTACAACTTGTGCCTCATCCGTTCGTGCCTGGCTCACTGTGGTGTGACATGTCAGCGGCGGCGCCTCGACCCTTCGTTCCGGCTGCCTTTCGTCGTGCTGTGTTTCACTCGCTCCACGACATCTGCCACCCCAGCGTCCGAGCCACGCAGCGCCTCATTACAAAGCGGTACGTCTGGCCGGGAATCAACACTGATGTCCGCCAGTGGGCCCGTTCGTGCCTCGCTTGTCAGGCAGCCAAGGTGACCCGCCACACGAAGACCCCAAGGCAGCCTTTTTGGCCACCTAGCTGTCGGTTTGACCACGTACATCTTGATTTCGTCGGACCATTTCCTCCCTCCCGTGACTGCCGGTACATTCTCAATATGATTGACCGCTTCACCCGTTGGCCCGAAGCCGTACCAATTCCCGATATCACGGCAGAAACGATCGCAAAAGCCTTCGTTTCGACATGGGTTTGCCGTTTCGGCTGCCCCGGCATTGTTACCACGGATCGAGGAAGGCAGTTTGAATGTACTCTGTTCACTTCCCTCAGCCGCTTGCTTGGCACTAAGCACTACCGCACCACGGCATACCATCCCTGTGCCAACGGCGTCGTTGAGCGGCTCCATCGCCAGCTAAAACGTGCTGTCACTGCGCGTCTGGATAGAGAGCACTGGGTTGATCACCTTCCTGTAGTGCTTCTTGGCCTGCGTGCTGTCCTTCGTCACGACCTCGGCTGTTCAACTGCTGAACTTGTCTACGGCGCACCCCTGCGGCTTCCTGGCGATTTTTTCGTCCCTACGGCCTCCTCGCCCAAGCCGCTTGAGTACCTCCAATGCCTGCAGGACTGCATGCAGCACCTGCGACCGGTCCCACCTCGTTCTTCTGACCACCGCATCTATGTGCATCCCGACCTGGGGTCTTGGACACACGTTTTCCTGAGGCGGGACGCTGTAAAGGCGCCTCTTACCCCATCCTACGATGGACCGCACCGTGTCCTTAACAAGACCCAGAAGTCCGCCACCATCCTCTTGAATGGCCGCGAAGAATTCGTCTCGTTGGTCCGCCTCAAACCGACCTACCTCGAGACGCCACCCAACGAACTCCGCGCAGACCACGCAGGCCTAAACACTCCGCTGCTCGCCCCCAAAGCCAACGCCCGCCTGCCTCGCCGTCACGTGACTTTCCACATTCCTTCTGGGCGGGGGGCTCTGTAGCACCCTCTGGTCGGTGCTCTTAGCCGGCGCCAAGCGCCAGCTATGAAAGACGAGAATAAAGAAACGAGCGGCGCGTGCTTGGTGCGCAAGCACGGCACGGGCAGTTCGATTCCGAAAGCCGGCCACGCTGGTACTCTTTCAGTGGCGCTGCGCTGCAACCCCGCGGTTCCCGACAAGTTTATTTCTGTGTTGCTTAATTCGGAAGGTTAGGGCACCACTTTTTTCGTTCTTTTATTACTTATTAGATGCGAAGCATCTCAGGCTCGGGGCTGTGTCCCTCCCTCCCTTGTTGTCCGCCGTCCGCACTCTACTGCGCATGCGCGTCTCTTCAGCCCCGTCAGCGTTTGGGCTGACGTCAGCGTAGTCCACCAAAAAAGAAATAGTTAGGCGCGCCGGTTTAGATCCCACTACTATCTGGCCGCAACGGGAGTTACGTGGCGCTCTTCCCACTGTGCTACAAACCGAGACGGGAGCATGTGCACGAACGCGCCTTATGTCCTTCACTCATTCAAACTACCACTAGAACCTACTTATACAACGAAGGCACGCGAAGCTGAACGTCAAGGGAAACGACGAACTGCAAACTTTAAAGGAGGATGTTGAATTTTCCGTGGGAAAGCTGTGGTGGGAAGCACCACGCACGCTGCAGCTCAACCAGAGAAGAGGACGAAGAGGCCGGGCGGGCAGCGGGGTAAAAGCGTGAGCACGCAATAAAAAGAGATGAGAACCAGGAGGTGATCGATCAGGTAACGCTGGTGACGGTCTCTTCACTGTGTCTACATTTCTCTACATTTCTCTGTCCCTACATGGGGATTCGCACTACGTTTCCACTCGTGCTCCGGTAAATGAAACAACATAACGGCAGCACAAGGGAACCTACCCGGAACCCCCATGATGCTTCGCATCCTCCTCATAGTTCCCCACCGGGAGATGGTGTATTTTTTTTAATCTCCAAAACCTGTGTGTGAATTTGTATTCTCGTCTTTTAATGAGGTGGAGTGGGAACGTGAGATGGAATGGTTTTTGCGCGCTCTCAGCTACAAAATTAGCCCACGTGCCTCCAATACTCATGAAAATTCTTGCCTGGCGTTTTTTTTCCTTTGAAGGTGTTACGCACTTCATGATAGCTCAACCTTTTTCCCCAGTTGTCTGCACATGTTGCTGTTCTTCGCGCTGCTAACTCCGTACCCCTCGGGTCTTTGGGGTGGCCCAATGGTTAGGTTGCCGGTTTCACGGTGTAAAGGTCCCAGGGTCCATTCCCGTGTCCTCCCTAACGACAGTTTTTTAAGGCGCGCACTCCAAACACCTCACCACTTTCCCTCACTCTTTTTGAAATAGCATTTTCACCGTCTCTATATCGGCGATAACAATAGTTTTCTGATAACACTCCACGGCGAAACTGAAAGGTTGGACAGCTGGGCTGAATGTTAAAAAGCATTTTCGTTACAGGTCACTAAAATATCTTCGCGACACCGTGTACGTCACCCAAGTGCATACTAGTGTTGAAATCACGCATTGTCCATGATGGACAATGCGTGATTTCAACACTAGTATTTCGGCAAATGGGCGCACGATTTGAGTCTAAATTTCTCCCTGCGCTGTTGCGTTGCTGCCCGGAAGTATGGCATTTTGTACTGCGCAGTGCATTGTACTGTATAGTTAACCTATTTCCGTCAAAAAAGTCAAACAAGCTGTTTGCTGAATTGGCTTCGTTGGCGACATTTATTGCTCACAAGAGTGCATTGTTGCGGTATTTATTAACGAAATTGCCTCAAAGAACGTGTAATTCGCCACATGCGCTATCGTGGTATATTTCCCTTTTACAATTAGCGCTTCTTACGTCTGCCTCCTGCAGAAATCGAAGCGACGGTTCTCCTCTTCCTTTACCTTCCCGCTAAAGCACTGTCTGCGGAAAAAATTGTATCTTTTTGCGTTTGTATTTCAGGCTATATTTCGCATTTCTACGGGTTGGGAAGGTTGGTGCATAGCTTGAAAACAAAGCGGAAACGCAACAAACGCAACAACGGTCTTCAGGAACCAGTCAAGCTGCCTAGAGCTGCTCTTAGCCCTGAAGAACAGTCCAGACGTTTCTCGAAAAATAACGGTTGATTGATAAAAATATATGCAAGCAATTGCGCGTTCGAGCATGCTCTGGAGCAATGCAGATACTCGTACTAAAATACTCTCACGGTTAAACGTAGGCAACCCTAGTATAGAATAACATGTGCATTGCACTTGTGTAAAAATCAATTTTGTCACATCTATATTAAGGATGGCCCGCACATCTATCGTTGACGAGAACGCGTCAAAACTGTACCCCGTTTCATTTTGGAACGCAAGTTTAAATGGTCTACGTTCAAGTAAATGATAAATACCCTGAAAGTGAACTTATGGATTTTAGATTTATATGCTGTAGACATATTTTCATCCAAAAAGTGCCTTATGCTCCTCGGGATTGTTTTTTTTACACCGTGAACGGCGGACGATAAGCCATTTATTGGAACATGGATATATCTTACCTGGTGTACGTAAAGACGTGTGAACTTGAAAACCTGCGTTCGGTCTCGGCTGCACATAGAGGCGACGCTTGTCGGCGAGTTGAAGGATTCACCCTTTTCGCAGACGTCAGCAAGAAAGCGGTTGTGAAACAGCGTTTCCGGGCGATCGGAATTCGATAGCACACAGAGCGGAGCGTTCCAGATGCGACACCCGGCTAGGTCGTCGAGTAACTTGAAGGCGTAACGCTGCCATGTCGAATTGATTCGGCCACCCCGACTGAACAGAAAGAAATGCTCAAAGTGGAAAAACGTCTTAGATGCCGATGACAGGAGCTCACCGACAAAGATTGATCCAGATCTGAAGTAGGTCACCACAAACACAATTTTGACTTTCGCTGGTGGCACGATGGGATAGGTATTGAGGGCTCTTCTGAACGGTGGTGGTAGGTTTTCTTCCATGGGGTAGTCAACATTACTGAATTTTGAAATATCTGTTAATAAAAGAGACCGGAAAAAGGGAACGTTCGTGATATGACCTCGAACAAAGGCGGAGCAAAAATAAATTAAGCATTGCTAATAAGAAGGCCAGGCCACGAAAACAGCCAACGGAAAAAATAATTCCATAATAAATCCTAGATTCGGATCAATTTTATCCCATGGCAATCTCACCTTGCCTGAAATGTTCTTCTTCAGGAATATGTTCCTCATTGGGATAACGGGAACAAGAGCAACTTGTTTTGTAGTTATATAGAAAAAGCCAAAAGAGTACACATACTGCAATTGCTGTCCCACGTAGTATTAGCCCTATAGGCTTCATTCTGTAATTCGAGGAGGCAAATGGTGGAACTCGACGTTCAAAAAAAAAAAAAAAATATATATATATATATATATATATATATATATATATATATATATATATATATATATATATATATATATATATATATATATATATATATGTATATATATATATATATATATATATATATATATTTCTATAATATTATTGTTTCATTCTTGTTCGGTTGTTCGGTTCAAAGTAAAAATATAATTATAAATTTAGGTATTGTCACCTACTTATTAACTGCAGTGATGAATGAAGAGCTAACCTTCCGTAATTACACCGGCACCGAAAAGATCTTTTTGTTGAAATTCTCCTCACTGAGTTCTCGGGCAATCAAGAATTGCGGTGACTTTCAAGGCATAAACGTCCCACGCATCTTGTGCTCGGCCAAAATAGCACTTTTTGCTCCGTAGTGACCCCTTCCATAAGTGTACTGCGAAAACAGCTGCTCAGATGACTGAAAATGTTGAACCATGTATATACATACACAATGCCCAAAAGATAATTAACTCAGGTCCGATTTCTGCAGCGAAATTTGGGTAGTTTTATAGTCCGCGCTCAACCTTATGTAATCCTGTCTCGTCAAATATGAGTACCGCTGAGGTATACTGAGAAAACATTGAAGATATCAAAAATAAAGCAGCAACGCTAGCAACCATCTTGTGTTCGCTGTCCTGCAAATGGCAAATACGGGTTCTTGTACTCTTTGGTTCATTTTTAAACAATATTTCTGCTGTGAAGTCAATTTATTAGATCAGCGTAAAACGCAACTGACTCTAGCTGCAGAGAGATTTTGTGCACTTAAAAAGTTAGGCGGCATATACTGAACTCTTCAAATAATTCCAGACGCCAGATACCCAACATCCTTAAAGGTATTTGAAGTAAATTAAATATCTGAGCATTTTTAACAGCGATGCTGTTTAAGCTGGTGGTAGGGCCGGCGCTCCGGCACCGCCGTAGCTTTGTTATGTTGCATTTGGGCGGGACGAGTGCCGCTACCTGTGGGAGGCGCGATACAACTAGTACAAGCCCGGCTTTGTAAAAGCATCGTGGGGTGGTTCCTTCTATCGCTTGTTACAAATTGTGCAGTTTTGACACTGCACAGAGAGCAATTAATGGTGAAATGAAAGAAGCCACAAGGCTGAGAACCAACAATATTAATCAGCTTCTTAATTAACTTCTCAAACACCAGACCACACAAGCCGAAGAGTCGCCCCCGAACGAGTTCAGACATTTCGGGCAAATGCTCGACCCACTAACCCCTCCGCTACTCTTTGAGCTTCACCGGAAAGCAGGTGGTCACACGTACATTTTGGACATTTAATGACCAGATATTCACTGCACTTTGCGGGGCAAACCACGATACCGCGCCGAAAACCTGACCGGGTCTCGAAGCATAACAACACAGTAAATTTGGCCTAGTCTTTATTATTACACACGCATAAACTTAGCCGAACCAAGAATAAGGCAGTTAAAGCAAACAGTATTTGCGTTACTAGTGCGAACCTGCCCCCATGTTGTTCCGTAAATTGCGTGGTTTATTACGCGCGCTACATTAATGCGGCCAATACGATTACCGCGGCTCCGGCTGCGTAATTGTAGTCTCAAACATACTGCCAACTTGGGTTACAGCAATTGCCCGGTGCGTTCTATCTGCCGTTACCGCACATGCGCAGGTCAGATTCGGATTCATCATCATCATCATCATCACCAGCCTATCTACGCCCACTGCAGGGCAAAGGCCTCTCCCACTATTCTCCAATTACCTCGGTCCTGTGCCAACTGTGACCAATTTATCCCCGCAAACCTCTTGATCTCATCTGCCCATCTAACTTTCTGCCGCCCCCTGCAACGCTTGCCTTCTCTAGGGATCCACTCTGTTACCCTTAATGACCAGCGGTTGTCTTGCCTTCGCATTACATGCCCTGCCCACGTCCATTTCTTCTTCTTAATTTCTACTAATATGTCTTTAACACCAGTCTGCTCCCTGACCCACTCCGCTCTCTTCTTGTCCCTTAATGTTACACCTATCATTTTCCGCTCCATTGCCCGCTGAGTCGTTCTCAATTTAAGTTGAACCCTCTTAGTGAGCCTCCAAGTTTCTGCCCCGTAGGTGAGTACTGGTAAGATGCAGCTGTCATACACTTTCTTCTTCAGCGACAATGGTAGGCTGCTATTCATTATCTGAGAATGTCTGCCATATGCACCCCACCCCATTCTGATCCTTCTAATTATCTCTGCCTCATGGTGGGGATTTGGGGTCACAACTTGGCCTCGGATTCGACACAGTTTTATTATTGAGAAACTCAACGCGAGGAATAGAAACACGCTTTTTGAGCGTAAGGAAGAGAAAAGGTTAACTCATTGCAGGCTAGCTTGCCTTTCGTGGGGTTAATAAAAAATTACAAGCGTTAATAACTTTATTATTTGTTTGTTCTAATTAGTTTGGCCGCATTTGAGCGATAAGATGTGCGTGTGAGCATCAGTCTGCTCGGAGTGCCGAACTGCGATACCGTGAGGCTGTTAACCCCATCAATAAAAATACCTTGCGTTGTTTGCTTTTTGGTGGCTATACTACTTTTGTACTATATTCCACATTTATCTCCGCCTTTTTGTTTCTTTACTTTACATTACCCCAATGGGAGATAACCTAAAAAATTCAATACAGCGTTAGGGGCTTTTTCAGCGGCTCACGAGCTTTTCGATGAGCTTTGAATATCTGCTATGAACCAGGGCTATATTTTTTGTAGCTTTATACATTTGAAAGCACTGGTTTACGTGTAGCCGATATGCTAGCTTTGTATTTTCTTTAACGTTTCGATACTTGTTTTATTACTTGTTTGTGCAACAAGTGAACAAAGTACCGTTAGCGCAGCAACGGACACTGAACGCGGAATCTCATTTTGGGATTGCTGAAAATGGATACCTTAAGGCTTCCGAAAAAAAATGATGATTTTTTTAATTTGACGAACTTGCCTTCAAGGAACCCAAAAGGCCCTCCACAAACTAAAAGACTGATAGCGGAATTGGCACCGTCAAGCCCGAGCGGTGCCACGTGCGAGAAAAAGGGAGGAGCACAAACAAAAATTCCAATGGACGGCTTGGCCACGTCGTCTATGCTAACATTCTTTGATTTATATCACTGTGTTTAGGTTATATTGCCCACATTGTAGATTATGTTTGTTGTCATACCACCCTCGAAGTAATTCAAGCAATGACCCATCCGTAAACGTCCTAAAATGATTACCTACGTAATGGGAGGGGTGGACGTAGATAGAGTTCGATCAGTGGACATAGGAGACATTCCCGTATTTGCCTCAGCCATAAACACGCAATAAACGCTTGATGCTTCTCTCCCTTTCCAAATGCCACCCGTGACCTTTTATTGACGCGTGAAAGAATTGACAATAGAGGAAAGTTATACTATCGCCATAAGGAAGAACAGCAGCTGTAGTGTCAAAACTAAATTTGTTGGGTTGGGCTGTACTCGTCGGGAACGCATTTCGTCTTAATGAGACTTAAATATAGGTATCGGTAGATGTACTCTGAAGTTCTCCTCAGCAACGCTTGCAAGCTGGATGGTGGTGCCGTTCAAACACGTATACAGCTGCAGTTGTCACATACAATTTTCAGTGTCATTTCCTTACCTTCGGAAATGTACTGAAACAAGCTCGATCATTTTTTTACAGTTCGGGACCCCCAAAATTATAGCGCGCATGCATTTATGGAATGGCTATGCGAATTGTCGTCGGTTGGCATTTTCTATAGCTATTAACACCTTACACAGATGGGCGTAGTTGTTCTATGTGCTGAGCAAAGCGATGTGGTCTGATAGGCCCACTTCGGTTCAAGTTGTTGTGGCTGGCACGAATAACAATTGTAATATCACGCACGGGTGGAAACTATATGAATTCAGGTATGATCATAGTTTTTGCTCAGGCTGCGAAACGGATGTTTAGGATGTGGGTTTTGACCTGGTGCTGGCAGACTGCTGCTGCCCAGCTGGCCTTATTGTCGGTGATATGGCCCTCGCCTGTAGGGTGACAGTCTCCGCTAAACGCCCTTGCCTGAGATTTATAGCGTATTCATTGTCTGGGGCCATACTGTTTAACGCAAAAAGTTACAGGAGTTCTATGTGGCTGCGGACCTAGCTTTACATTTGAGCTACCAAACGAAAATTGAATGCAGTGTTTGGGCTTGCGGCTATTTCGAATATAAAACCGTGAGTGTCGGTCCTGCTTCCTGCGCCCAAAGAAACCCATACTGGAGTTAACTTCCGGGCATTCAAAGATTGTTCAAATGGGGATTGGTGTTTCTTTTAGTACGGTCAGCCCTCAGAAAATCATGCTTGAATAAAATTTAACTGGTTTTGCAAGCCAGACTGGCTCAACAGGGTGGATTCGAACTGTAGGTCATTTGCAGGATATTACACAAGTTAATAAACTGTGCGAAGTCAGACTGGGGCAAAGGAGTAAAGAACAATGCATGGTATGAGAACCTGCCGCTGTTCTCTTTGTACAATACGCGGCGAATATAACGCTAACACGAAAATATGAATCAAAACACGCAAATAGCTCAATTTCTTTTCATACAAGTCAAACTGACGCGTGGCTTGGCTACAAAAACAAAGTATAAAAGTGCAGCCAACACACGAAACGATCCCGGCCGGCCACTAATCGAGAGCTTTCAGGAGCAAGTCAGGAAATCCATGAATGGTGCGGCAGCGGGGTCTCCGACGAAGGGAGATAGAAATGGAGAGAAATCAGTTTATTTTCCAAGCAAGTTGAGTAGGAACGCGTGGTGGCGGCCGGCCGAAGGCTGCCGGCGGCAGTGGCGGCTCGGTGACCCAGATGTAGCTGCGCCCCGGTTGCGAGCAGCCGAGCGCGTCCTCCCACTGCTCGACGCTGGAGATGGGGTGGAATGGGCTAAGAGGGCAGGCCCACATGCCGTAGATTTTTGCGTCCAGGGAATCACAGAGGGGACAGTTTGGCGGAGGAAACTCAGAGGAGTAGGTCTTGCGGAGGAGGGATCGACGGGCGAGGGAGTTGGTCTGAATGAGTCGCCATAGGCGCTTCTGAGCGTTGGTGAGGAATGTGTGGCCAGTGGGAAAACGGCGGCGAAAGAGGCGATAATGTTTCGTGGCTTCTTGAGCGCAGACGATCGCGTGCCGACCGAGCACTGTGTTAGAGAGCAGGTGCGAGCCCAGCACGGCTGTTTAGTTCTCGTGCTGCTTTGTGGGCCGCCTCGTTGCCTACCACCCCAGTGGGAACCGGGGTCCAGACGATGTCGAGTGGTTGAGTATGGGGACTTTAGAGAATAGCCGAAACGCTACCACAAATGAAGATTTGAATGGCCGTCTTCGAATAAGTGATTATAATGTGTGGTGGCAGCCGGGTGATGCGGGCCAGGGCTATTGCCGCCTCTACCGTCGTTGCGAGGTAAGATGTCCGTGCGGTGAGGAAAGTGATCGGGGGAGAGCCTGCCAGCTCTCCTGTTCCTCCAGCCTTTCACCATTGGTACAAGCTGGGAAAATTAATTTGGTAACATATGTGGCAGAAGAGTGTCGCCAGCGCTTTGTCAGGTCACCATTTGTATTTTCATTACGAAGGTAGAACGACCAAGTAAAATGGTGTTTTGATTGATTGTAGGGTTTAACGCGCCGACGCAACGCACGCGATGAGGCGCGCCGTAGTGGAGGGCTCCGGATTAATTTTGACCACCTGGGGATCTTTAACGTGCGCCGAAATCTCGAACGCACGAGCATTTTTGCTTTTCGCCTCCATCAGAAAAGCGGCCGCCGCGGCCGGGAATCGAACCCGCGACCTCGTGCTCAGCAGCGCAACGCCTTAGCCACTGAGCCACCGCGGCGGGTAAAATGGTGTTTTCACTGAATAAAAACTGCTATGAGCATCAAATGTTGTTCAGGCATATGTTGAGTCGAATTTATTTTTACGTCCTGCGCATTTATATTTCCGTAAAAAAAAATATTGGTGTATTACAAAACTTGCACAAAAACCCTTGGTATAAAACCCATACAAAACACATACAAAACCCTTCGGGAAATTCAAAACAATACGGCTGCGGAGAGTTCGAAAATAAA
Organism: Haemaphysalis longicornis; assembly: GCF_048455015.1. Taxonomy (NCBI): domain Eukaryota; kingdom Metazoa; phylum Arthropoda; class Arachnida; order Ixodida; family Ixodidae; genus Haemaphysalis; species Haemaphysalis longicornis. The sequence goes on along the minus strand of NW_027526295.1, from coordinate 127,600,078 downwards.
GTATAGCAGATATGGCTAAAATAAATGTAACCGCGATGGACATGTACGAAGTGACAAACGGACATACCAGCAACATCTGAACAACGTCAGCAAAATATGTCTAAATACCATCCACAAATGAAGCAGCAGCAACATCGAGAGTACGTCTTTAGCAAAGTTGAAAGAACGCGCCACATCAAGGTACCAGCAACGTTATCTCAACATCCAAAAATTATCATAAAAATATTGCATGTTGTATGGATATCTAATCGAGATACTGCTGCGACATAGACGTTCGGATGTTTTTGGGACGTCTCAGAGATGTTAGTGGTTTGACAACAGTCCGCGAAAGTTCTGCACTCATTGAAGAAATATACATATAAAGTACTTGCCAAGGCGCAAGCCAACAGGAAATAAACCACTTAGAAACGAAAACGACCTAATAGAGGCGGAAGATGCAGAAATCAATTCTGATGCAGATTTATTCCTCCATGGCCCCCCTCTCCCCTCTTCTAGAGGAAAGCCGCAAAAAAAACTCAACAGACGGACAATAAAAGAGAAGATCAGAAGCAAATCAGCCGCTATCTCATTAAACGCTTTGACTCAGCCAGCGAAAAGATTTAGGCTAAGATTGCGGATATTTCGGCTAGCAACCAGAAATATGGTCATTATGAGCACGGGGATCACAAACTTCTTGCAGTCAAGTGTAACAATCCCAGCCTCACAGGCCACAATCCCATCGCCGGGGAGCACAACTAGATGGTATTCACATAAAACCTTAGCGGGTGATTTCTCCACTTCGCAATAGTGAAAACCGCCATTAAAGTGCCTGCCGTATCTGCGCATGCGCCTGAATCTCGCAAAAAAAAAAGCTGGACCTTTGACCGTCGCCTGCGCTATTAATACAAGGTTCGCGGCCGTGACGCCAACAGATATGAATAACCGTAGTGACATTGTTTGGTGATGCTCTACTTACCTTCGAGAACTCTGCATCAGCACCGTAGCCATGGGTGCAAAAGAAAGCTGCATGGCGCGCGAAATGCCTACTCTACAGCGCAGTTGCCTGCGAACACGGATATCGACGCATGTGCGCCCGCACCCTGCACACGCAGAGTCGTTCAGTACAAAAGCCAAATAATGTTTCCGAAGAAACTGTGACCGTTCACCCATACGCCGATGGAGATACAACGATAGCTACGCAGTGAGTGCATTGTTAGCTGGGAGACTAGCCACATCTCTCTGCAAGTGGCCGAGGGTACTTCGTAGGTGTAGCAACGGGGGCGTGGAGGGGCTGGCATGGCGACGCACGCACATGGTTGCCGGCATTCGCGCCACGCCAGTGAATACAACCTATATGAGCGAAACCAGGCACTTTCCTACGGGCGCTATGCCGGAACGGTTCAGCCATGAAGTAAACTGGCTGACGAACTTAAGATAGAACAAACAGAAAAAAATACATAACCCGCAGATATACATTGCAAAACGGAGACAGTAAAGAAACCCGACATTTTTCACTACAAGAAACGGGTGGAATTGGAAAGCTTGCGGGAAGTGCCACTTACACCCAACCAGCGCTAACCCGAAATTCTCCTATAGCAACGTTACTTAAACCTACCATTACAAGGAGTCCAGCACGACACCGGCTTCGAAACAGCGGATCACGCCATTCTAGAGATTATCGGACGTGAGCACAAGGGAATCACATACGCCATTCTCGTCCTAGCGAATACCCATGGCCCCGACCTAATTTTGCCACTTTTTACAGCCAGTCAGAACCTCTTAAAGATGAACGCCTTATAAATATTGGTGACTTCAGTGCCCCGCCCACTTCTATGCCCCGCTCGCAGGCTATGATGCGTAAATTCACCAACAAAAATCTTTGCAAAGACATACATCAAATAGACTTGACTGCCATTCGGTATATCACCTACTCTGATCGAATAGAAAATAGTATATCCAGAGACGTTAAGCCATACCTCTCCCTAACCGAATTTGTCACAAACACTCAAGGAATGAACCTATAAAAAGACAAGCTATGATCATTCTATGGCCGCAACCTTACCCACCACCACCGTAAGAAAAGAAAAAGCAAAAACTACCACAATCGCAAATCTGGGTAGATTTCAGCACATCTATAAAAGCGCAAAGGGCACCGTCAATGAAACAATGAACATCGATAGCTAAGTGCGCAAATTATTGACGGCGTCAACATACATTGCCCCACAGAAGATTTGCAGAGAACAAGAACAACAGGATGTGGATTTGAAACTTGCGCACCTGTAGCTGCAAAGAAAAGACGACAACAAAGGCTGTAACCGCTCAAACACCTGATAAGACCCTACAGAATTCCGAAGCTCAGCAACAATTTCTAAGACAATATCGGAAAACTTCCCAAGCAGTTTTGGAACTCACTCTTCGAAGGATGCAATCGACACCTTTTTAGCGACAGCGTAGCTACACTCAGTATCAGTCCTATTTTTTGTTCTCGGAAATATAACGGTTGTAGTAGCTAACCTAAAATATTTCCACCGCAGATTGAAGCTAGAAGATCCTTCACCCAAAGTCAGCGAGAGGTCTATAGTAAAAGCATCTGGAATGTTTTCGGTCACTCTGGGATATTTCCGGTGACTGGCGACATATTTTGATTCCTTTTTTCTCCTATAAAAGTGACACTAAGCAAACAAACACGACGTATATGTTTGTTCAATCAAAATACCCCTTGCGAGGTTTGAAATGCAAACGCGAGCAACAATCAGGTACCACGTCTACTCCATCGTGTTGGAGTTACTTTCGTTTTTTCTGCTAGTATGTCTTTTGTTGGTAATTGCCCCGACAGGCAGACGGGTTGGAAGTTACGCGCCAGCTTCTTCATAATGACCGCTCTCCTCAACGCACGCCTGCAATATAAACTCGACTTCGCGATCACCTCTGATGGGGCACCCATCACAATAATTATTTTTGTATTCTGGCACTAGGCTGGTTCAGCGCATGTGCTCTGCGCACAAGGCTGCTGTTGTGGCAACCTACTTAACAAGGTTCTCGATAGAAGTCAGAAGTGCTAGAAGGAGACCTGGGTACCTGGCCACGAGGGCACTCAAGGAAATGCGGGAGCACCAAGCGTTAAACCACAGCCTGCCTGAAAGCGCAGTGCCGCACTCAAGGGAACGTGTGTCGCAGCCAGTTAATCAAGGACAAATAGATACCACACATCTGCTACTGACGGCCTGTCAAAACAGACAAGCACCAAACACCAAACAAACCATTCACGCCCCGGCATTTCGCTGTACTAAAGCAGATTAGGAATTATTTGCTACCAACTTTACCAGTAACACAACGATTACGGCCACGACCAGAGACCCTGAATGTGCAAACTGCCGGGACTAACCAATCCCGAACCTAACCAATCCCGAACTTTACACATTTTTAATATAACACGACTTCATGGTAAAGGAGTCCGGCCGGGTCGAGTGCGGAAGTGGAAATAGCACTGATCTAAGGCGGAGATCGCCACGTCGACTATACCGGGAGCTCTAGTCTCAGTGTTCCTTGTGGAAATGAAGTTATCTTCGTGTTATTACATTCAGTTTAAATGGGAACTGCATTTACGGCAAAATATGTTGTCCTGTGCATGCTGAGCGCAGTGCAAGAATTTTCAGGATATTTTTAAACGGCTTAGTACTGAGTATCTCTAATCCCCTAAAGTATGTCCGCCAAATTATGATTATTCCTCCGATTTTTGTGTTCTTCTTTGGTTCGCGTTTTCAAGTAGCCTTTTGAACTTTCTGGTTGCGGAATCTTCTGGGCATCACCTGCCTTTTGGCTTGTGCCTCTGGGATTCCGTTCGTAAGTCCCTGACCATTTTCTTGTTTTCTGGTACTGCTTTTCGACTTTGTTGAAATTTAGGCGCAAACTTAAACAGGGATAACAGGGAGCACGATGCTGAATGCCAGATCAATGCCAATGAGCCTCCATGCCAGCTTAAGACCATGCGGGTATCTTAAGAACGGCTCATCAAATCGCACTCAGGAGAATTACCTATACTTAAGCAAGGCACTGTATGACACCTGCATCACACATTCTTTGGAAGAACGGCTTAACGCGCAAAAATTCAGTAAACTGGAACGACTGCGAAACATGACACCGGACATAAGCAACCTTCACAACCTAGGATACGACACCAGCCAAGGAGAGAAGCACCGAGGAGTAACTTAAGCCTGACATACACGGTAAAATCTGCCCAGCTCCACTATCCCTTAACGTGCATACAGACTTTTAAAATGAAATAAAGGCCACCGTGAGGGAGATCGACAAGACTGATATGCAAATAGAACTTTACTACACGAACGCCAGCCAGAAAGATGGGACCGGAGTTACCGTTGTATTCTGAAACCGTACTCTCATCAAAGCTGGTATAGAACATCACCTCAACGCAACTGCCGATGTGGAGACAAGGTTAATCGTGTGTTCTAAAGAGCACTCTTGCAAGTCTGTGCCAGACACCGGTAGAGTCTACGTTTACACAGACTCACCGCCGCACGCCCTTACCTTCCCCCAGCTGAGTTCCTGATTTAGTACGCACCTAAATTTCAACAATGTATGTTCACCAACTGGCATCTCTACTTATTTTCTTCTTCTACAGCACCCCCTCACCTACACAGCTATGCATCCGTCCTAGGTTCGTAGTTTGTGTCCGAAAGGAGCGCATCTCCACCTGATCCGGCACGGCTGCGCCCAGCACCGCGCTCCTGTCTCTCAATATTCGTGTGCACCCGCCTCACAGTTTTCGTGTGAGGAACACTTATACCCTGACATCCGCAGCCCCGAATTTGAATTCTAGAAAATGGTCGCCGATTGAGTCGAGACAATGCAGGAAGCCTATCCCGAGCGACGCCTGCCTTCCTTGACGCTTGTCGTATTATTTTCTAAAATAACCATTTTTCATAGTGCTATGAAAGAATTCATGTGACTGCTTCGTTTAAACTACTTAATGTGGCAACAAGAGGTGAGTTTGTAGAGTTCAAAAGCCTCACCCAGAAACCAATGATTTTTCGTTTTTTACCCGCCTCCGTTTAGCAAAAGCATGAGAAACACACATTTTTGCAGAGAAACACACTTTTAGTATAAAATGTTTCTGTATAACGAATTTAAAATTGAGAAACGGGTCGTGACAAGTACGTACTATGTGAACACGCTGAAAGAGAGGTTGTAGAGGATAGGATATTTAATTCTAAGACAGAGAGGGGCGGCACAGATGGCATTCTTTGTTATGGAGCGAATGAGGTATTTTTATAACTATAAAAATTGGGTTTGGAATGAAGCAAACAAAAGCTAAGTGTAATAAAAAACAGTTCAGTGAAGTGGCAAAATAACGCAAATATCACCATAGCAAATGTCACCCTAGAGTTTTGTTTCGAAATGTAGCTTTTTTAATTCCAGCAAAATAGTGTTAAACCTCGTCTGTCAAGTTTGCTGTGGACGCCGTTGGGGGTTAATTCACGTTTTGCGTTTAAGTCATTGGCAATGATCTAGCCACCTGTTATAAGCACCGCTCAAATAATCCCAAAGGCATGTCATCTCAGATGTCACGCCACCTACGTCATGCCCTACTCCTTTTCGGTGGCTTACAACAGTAAAAATATGCTAAAACCATCACATTTTGTTGTAAAATTCCGCAGATTTTGTATTTTTTCTAAAAACAAAGCTCTTCGTTAGTCTCAGAAAGAACGTCAGTGCATCACGGATCTTTACTGTGAAAAGAAAGTGGAACAAAGTTTTTGCAATCCCTGTTATGGCAGCATTGTTTCTGGAAAAAAGGCAGGGAACTCACAACTAATCCAGATGCTTGCAAAGGTGCTGTACTACTTAAACGAGTAAGATTCTTAGCAATGTTCACAGCAAAGTTTTCCGCCTGTTTAGTAGTCGCTACGCCACTTCTTGGTCAAGGAACCTACTAGTGTAAATTGTGGGGCCGTGGGAAATGTCATTATTTAAAAGTTTTGTGGATACCAAAACGTACACTAGTTTTTCCCTGTGAACGTAGGCCACTTTAGCCTCCGGCAGCCTTCGTGTTACCGTTAGCTGCCTTTATTTAGCTCAATTTGCTAACACTTGGTTTGGTTTGTGTGGATGCTTGAATTCAATAGCATAGACGTGCGCCTATCCAAAGGGAGTGTCTTAGAAACAAGATCGCATGTTTACTGTATTTGAAAATAAATCTACGTTAAAAATTATTAACTAGTTCCTCCAATTGATAACGAAGAATTCAAGATTAGCTGTTGCGCGGCGGCAGCACCATTACGTAACTTTCAACTATTTGACCATTTCTAAGTTACACCGAAGTACCCTTTTACTGATCTCACGTAACGAACTGATATTGGAACATAAATGCAATTCTTCCTCTTGCTTTTTTTTGTTGTTTAGTGGGCGGTTTAACCAGGCTTGTTTCTTTAAAACTTTTATCAGTCGGTGCTCGCAACATAGCGCTTGTTGCGCACACTCTCGAGTGTTCTTTTGTGCTCGTTGCGTTTTGTGTGGGGACAGCCGTGGGTACGATGCGACGAAGTGGGTACCATGGGGGACAGGAAAACGTTCATTTGCTACGCAGTGCTGTAGGAATAAGGGCTGAGGAGGCACTTCGTTGTCCCGAAATATGTTGTCGCAATTTCTTCTATACCTTGCTAGCGGCTTGTTTAATGAGCTTATATTATAAACGGTTTTGACGAACAATTTGTTAGTGTCCATACCATCTGGAAAAGGTGCCGTGTATGTTCTAGGGCACCAGATTCGCCAATTTGGAATATGTTACTACGCACTGCGAAGGTTGCTAGGAGACCATATGCACTTAGTACGTATGTAGCTTACACGGATTGGGAAGGTGACAATTATACAATACTGACCACGCTGAGAACGCGCTACAATCTCGGACAGCTAGCTGCTCCTCGACAATCGCTGCGGCTGCGTTCCTCGGTGTCTACACGACAGCAGTCATTTGGGACGCCTCTATCCTCTCCTAATAAACACCTTTCAACATGCACGTGCCAGCGCAATGGCTTCACTAAACCAAATCCTACGAACAAGCCTGCACAGTGTGATCTGGGTAGAAGGCTGCAGTACCATTGTTAGCTTTGATATTTCCACCTTGTATTCAATTTCTGTACCCGAGCGTGTGTGATTGCTTTCGTGTCCTCTTTCTTTGTATTGTTGTTTTCTAATATTCGTTGCTGACCGCCTCGGCATTCTCTGAACTGGTACCATGCGCCGGCCAGATGCATACTACCTGCTGCCGCGTCATCGCGTGCACCTGCCTGTTTTCTTTCTTTTCATGACTTGTTTAACCTTGTCCTTTTTTTCCCCCTGCTCTTTGTATACCAATGTACACTCATTTCCTGTCGAAACTGCCTGTCCTACTGCTTTTGGGCGCGATCCTTGCCTCCCACCAACACAAGCCAAGTGACTCATGTTTCAATGACCTTACCCTGATTCTTATAACGGGTGTGTATGGGCAGATGTTCACCCTCTGTGTGCATGGGCATATCTTCTTTGGACTTTCTTCGTTCCGCGTGACAATTTTTTTTGGCCTTGTCAAACACGTCCAATGGCATATCTTGATTTGACCCCTCTTTAACCCCTGTTGCCATGGGGGAGGGGGGAATTACCTTGTTATTTTTTTCTGTTTGGTTCTCTCTTTTTTTCATATGTGCGTACCGCGTGACTGTGTGTTCTTATTATCCTTTTTATAATTTTTTTCCGCTCTCTCTGCATTCTTTTACTACCCACCAACCATTATCCAATTGTACGAACTCTCCCTTCTCTTACCTTGCCCTCGCCCTTGCTACATTTTCTGTATATATATAACTCTGAAACGAACTTATTCTGTACTGTAAAGAAAGGAAGTTCTCTTCGTGAAACGTCAGTAAACTTATTTCTATTTTTTACGTCTTTCTCGTGTGTCTCTGTCTGTACTAACCTAATTTTTTCGCGCGCTGTGTGAGTTTTTATCTGTTCAGACTATATATATATATATATATATATATATATATATATATATATATATATATATATATATATATATATATATATATATATATATATATATATATATATGATACCTGAGGTAGACCTGTCTCAGGTCGAAACGTTGGAAATAAAGTCTCCGAAGAGCGTACTTCTACATTGTGCGTATTCCGGCAGCAACTAAGGACTCTACTTCCCCAGCAAACCACGTTACGTCGTGCAGATATCCCGGAGACGTCAGCAACCGACATTGCAGATGTCCAGGAGACGTACCGTTGGGGTCGGAGTTACATATATACAACGTTGCTACAACCGCAAAAAACCCATCCAAATCACACGAAGGATCACGTCCAACAGACGTCTCATGGTACTTTTATAAGCTGTTTACGGGATGTTACCTTAGTGGTACGTCTTATGGATATTGTAGTGGTACACATGCAAGACGTATATAGATGTCTGTTCTACATTGGTTTTCTGTCTTTAGCACAAGCATTAATTTGTTATATTCATGACTTCTGTACGTTAGTATGATATTGTTGATATGAACCTGTATGCCTGAAATTTACATTCTTTATATATTATTTGGAAGTTTGGCCAGCCTCCTTTCCAAGGTTGCCTACGTGTTGTGGGCATTTATACTTCAAATACATGCCTTACTAGCTATTCAGCACTGTTTGCTGTTACTTGTCACTGGTTTCTAGATTAATATGTGTTTCCACTTTTGAAGTGCTGCATACTGCATGAAGTCTCATATGTGAAGTGCCAAGCTAACCACACACTCTCGCAGAAGCACACGAGGCACAACTCTAAACAAGAAATGTCGCGTCGAAAACAAGAGGCAGTAAGTAACAGCAAACCAGTCCTGATCAGCACAAGCGCCCTGGACACTAAGGCAACCACAGTAGCGTCATCGAATTGTACCATACAGCACGGCTGTACAGGCCTTCTGCAAATAAACTATCACAGAAACAATTCAAAAATTAAACTATTTAAAATCACAGTCTCCCATCCTATCTGTAAGTACCTGCAGCTGGGTAGTAAGAACGCTTTCAAAGTACACATAAAACACAAGAGTTCAGGCAAAACAGTTTATATTGACTTCCAAATTATGTAATATGCTTTCGCAACACAACCACTTTAATTTTCATTCCTATCTGCCCTGGCCCACAGGGTACACATTGTACAATTACAAGAATAGTACAAATATTCCTGACAATAAATAAGTCACACACAGGAGAACGGTTGACAAAAAATAGGAAGAAAAGCAAACATGTAAACCCAGGGTACAAGTACAAGATAGCTATGCAACTTGAAATATCGCACATAAAATAATTGGGTGAAAAGCAACGCAAGAAAAGTGTAAAAACAAAGAAATGATTGAATGGTGGTTATAAAACACAGCAAATTTACGAAACTAAATAGTTCACATGTAGCGAAAAGTTTGTGGAACAATAAAATAAAAGCACCTAGGAAACACAGAAGTGGTGTAGCGTGGTAGCTGTGAGTGCCATACAAATTTAAGCTACCTTAAACGAACCAACATCTAGGGAAATGGTTATAATCTATAGAAAAATGTGTATAAAGAAATGACTGTAGGCGGTTACAAGAGCAGTAGAAATTTACGTGATGAAATGATTCACAATCAGTGAAATGGCAGGACAACAACAAAACAACAAAGAACTTTAGAAACAACTTATTGAATTCTGGTTAGGAAAACCATAAGTTACACTATTTCAATATTTCACACAAAGTGATATGATTTGGGAACAAACGAGAAAACGGGGAACACGAAAATGATTGAATATTACTTACAAGAAGACAGATTTACATGACTACGTGATTCACACCAAGTGATACGCTCAAAGAACAATAACACAAAATAAAAACGCATGGAAGCACGGAAATGATTCAATGGTGGTTCAATGGTGCATGCCTCCATCATCAGTTATGGTAGGGATATCTTAAACAGTATGCGTTCTTCGTTGTGGTGCCAGAAACTGCCAAAATAGTTGCAGACCGGATTGGTTGGAAAGTGAGTAATATTTCCATGGTCCAAAGACTGAAAAAAATTTAATACCGCTTGTAGCAATAAAAACTAAGAAGCCGCAGGTTGTCGACAAAGCTGATATTTGCGCAGGATGTGACTGACAATAAAAATCTGGGCCCTATACATTGTCTGGTGAAAGAATTTGATGTCTGTAACTACACGAAAATATCTAGTTACACACAATGCAGGATGCCACTCGCAGGTGGAAAAAAGCGTGTTTCCTGTTTCCTAAACCAGGAGAAGTCCCGCGCCAAGTTGACCGTCAACAGTAGCTTGAGCAGGCGCCTTGTGCAGACTGTTGCAGTAGCACCTCTCTTGCAAGCCGGTTCATCAATCTAGGCATGGGTACAGGAAAACCTGTGTTGTTAATACAGCTTTTTGAGGCTGGTATAATACAGAATGGCCGCCTACCATTGTCCCTGAAAAAGACAGTGTATGACAGCTGCATCCTACCGGTACTCGCCTACGGGGCAGAAACTTCCAGGGTAACTAAAAGGGTCTAACTTAAATTAAGGACGACTTAGCAGGCAATAGAACGCTAGAAGATGGGTGTAACAATAAAGGACAGGAAGAGAGTGGAGTGGATATAATTTAGTGTCAGCACTGGCACTACTAAGGCAACCTTAACACTGACTATGACAGCTAATGTGAGGTACCACTATATATAAGAACAATATTTTGTGAATGGGGACTCTGAGGACATTTTAGCACAGCTACAGGTCCCATCTGAACTTGCAAAATATTGTTCTGTGTCTATCCTAACCGCTTGGTGGATTGAAGTGACAATATATACACGGATGAAGCCATGTCCACAAAATCTGCAAAAGGAAACATGCACAAACCCGGACAGCGTCACTGCCATGGACGTATACTTCCTGCAGCAGAAAGGCGAGGTGGGCTAGTTGGTATATATGCATAACTAAACCTTCAAAAAGCACATCAGTGAAAAACTAGTCATGTTGTCCTGTTCGCTCGTCCTGCTAGGCCTATATTTTAGTTTAAGTATACGTTGTACAGCAGGAAGCATCAAAGTAGTGCGAGACATTTTTACAGCCCCATGACATTCACACATAGTCTAAGTGGCACCAGTCAGCAGCCTGCAACATGTAAGTTATTAGGAAACGACAGGCCAGAAACCAGAATCATACTCTGCCTTAAACCTGCGAAATCCCAAATGCTGTGTTACTCTGATCCCGAAGGTGTGTTACACACTAAATTTATTAAGCTGAAAATTCCATAAGTCACAGAAATTGAACAGCCATTTTCGAATATTTTTACTAGGTTCTGAAAAGTTAATTTACGTTTCCGATGCTGCAGTAAGAGTACGAAGCACAACCAGCGACATGCGTGTAGTTCTGACGTTACAAATAAATTCGGGTGCATACACGTTGTTCATTCCAACATTTCACGACCAAACTCAGCGTTCGAAAAGATTGAACATTCAATCGAAACGCGAAAAAAGCATCCAGATGGCATTTTAATGTAATGCTGTACTCTCGGAATTCACTCGATTTATTATTTTGTTTTAATGCTACACGCACGGCAATCATTCAATTTATTGTGCACGTTTTTTAACCGAAAAGTATTATGACGAAAAAAACGGCATCTGCAGAAACGAAACAAAAACCAATATCACGCTAAAAGTACACGGTGTGCGTGTAACGCAAACACGCCTATATTCGCACAGGGACTTATATTCGCACTCTCCAACTTCTCTTATTTCATTTCATATCAAAACATTCGCCTAGCAAAACAGCACAGAACACAAACCCTTCACCAAACACAGGGCTAGAAATTGCGGGAGAATTGATTCTGTTTACAAACGCAGCAGCCAGACACAAAGGTCTACCGACAAATCTCCGCAACGCACAAAGCGAGTCCCTCAAATCGTTAGGGCTAACCGCTTACGCGTACCCAAGTCCGAGAGCAACTCTGCTACGTTAAATACATATCTCAAGAAAACAAGGTTCACTAGTACTCACTTACCTCCACTACTTGGGAGTATTTCTTCGTCCGGTAGATAAATCCATGGTAGTCAAATAACCGAAATAACGAAAGCAACGAAAGTTGAAGGCGTGCACACCCGTGCCGTCACCGGCCTGTAGCATGCGTATCGATACGGAGTGCAGTTAAAAACAGACGATCGGACTCGCCGCGCAGCGACTTCCTGTCTCGTGTTCGTCCGAGGGAAAAACTTGTTCCTGAGAGGCACCCACCTTGATAAAACGCGGTGCGAAATATGTGCCCAAGTTATTGGCAAATACAGATATTAGTTTCCAATTATATGCAAGAAAAGCTTGAGCATGGGTATTTTTAAAGAAAACAGTAATTGTACCGAGAATCTAGATTACGGTTAAGGCAATTTCAGGGTCTGCGGTGGAAATACAGCTGCGGTGGGGTTCTGGGCGCCGTAATTTTACGGTTTGTTCTGATGCCGCAACCACTTGCAGCGTATATTCCGCGCTTTCGCGCGTCGACATCGCCCCGTGTTGACGGCGTCGGTAAAATGCACGGCGACGTGAGCTGACGCGGGAGGAGGAGGAGGAGGAGAAAACTTTCTTGAACAGGTAGAACCCAGGCCCGGGGGGCCATCATCCTGACTGACTCACGGACTGCCCTCCTCCGTCTGCGTGCCGCTGACCAGCCAGCCAGCTCTAGCGGCTATGTTGAGCGGTCGCTGGCGGCCAAGCTTCATGCGGTGGAAGCGCAGGGGTGTCCACTGCGACTTCACTGGCTGCCATCGCACGTGAACATCATAGGCAACGAGGTTGCAGACGCCTTGGCCAAAGGTGCTGCTCGCCAGGCAGGGGTTCCAGCCTCCCGGGATGTGGTGTCATTTGACGCTGCAAGGACTATGCTGGCACGAGTGGTGGAGGCCATGCATCCAGATTCCCGAGTATTCAGTGGTCAGGCCCCACGGGTCTTGCCCGGACGCATTAGCAGAGACGCCCGGTCGCTCCTTCTTCGCCTGCGGCTCAATTGCTGCAACGTGGGAGCGCGCTTGCACCACCAAGGCCGCCGAGCATCCCCCACCTGCGCCGACTGCCCAGAGCCTGAGACGCTAGAGCACTTGCTGTGCTCTTGCCCGCAGCACGACACCGCAAGAGCACAACTCCGGGCCGAACTCCAGCGACTCGGTGCCCCAAGCCACAAGCTAGAAGACTTCCTGTTCCCCACGGGACCGGACGCCATCCGACGGGAGGTCTTCCAGCACGTAGTCAACTTCCTGGTTACAACAGGACTAGCGCTGCGTTTGTAGCCATCGAGTCATGGACTAAACGAACGCGATATAGACTATCTCCCACTCTCCTACCGCTGTTCTCTTCCCCCTTCTCTCTTCCTATCCTTTGAAGCCCCAATCCCCTTCCCTGGACTGGGTCGTATGAGGGTGAACTCCCCGTTGAGTTCAACAATATCCCCAGGCCTTTTCTCTTCCCTCCTTTGTTAATAAATCACCACCACCACCCAGGTAGAACGGGCTTCGAAGATGGCGGGTCCTAAGCCCAGGACTCCGTTGGTGCGGTCTGCCGTCTTCGCCCTTTCAGCGAGCTAAAGCTGCTTACTTAGGTCCGAGCTGGCAAGTTCACTCTCCCACTGCTTCTGTGTAGCTATGCCGATGTCTATGCTGCTCGCCAGATATCAGCGTCGACGCAGCGCCAGGAAGCATACGAAAGGAGGCGACATTGTCCGGATTCCATGTCCATTTCCTGGTTTTGGGTCATTACGTTCGTAGAAAACAATCATTTTTTAACACGTGCGGTAATTTGGTGCCTTGAGGCAAATAACAAGCTATTTCTGTTCGAAAGTGCGCATTCATCCGTGGCTAGCTTGGCTTTCATCGGGGAGATCGGGGGTTTGGGAGAGCTTTTTGCGAGTTAAATACGGGAGCTCTGGTTACATCGCTTGTAGTGTTAGCATGATGGGCTTGTCTGCAAGTTGGGTGCGTAACGAACAAAGTTTATCAACGCCGGAAATCTAGCGGTGCATTCAATTTCCTTCGCGGCTACCGTAGCTTGCAAAGGGAAAACGATGAAGCGCGATAGCTTTTCTTGGCTTAAATAAGGGAGCTTTGGTTACATCACTTGCAGTATTAGCATAATTGACCTCGCCTCCAAGATCGGTGCGGAAGAAACAAGCGTTAGCACTGCCGAAATTTGTCAAATACGACAAAACGAATCACCCCCGACAATATTCGCTTGCAGCCTCTGTTGGGGTACCAAATTCTTGGGTCCACGCATTGTTTTCCGGCGTGGTCGAGTGGATTGGAGCTTAGGTGCTGGTGTTGTGTCTTGAAAGTCTATGGTTCTAATCTTGGCAAAATCTCACGGATTTTTTTAGTTTTTTTTGCAATGAGGGTGTCATCGACTTTTCTTTTCAAGGCAAAAAAAGGCAGAGTACCTTGCCGTTTAACGTACAAGTGACGTTTGACGGTAACCTCAGTGTCAAGGCAGCCCCGAAATTTGCTTTGCTCACACTTTGAATTCCTGAAGCTGCATTCGGTACGTACCATCAAGGTTAAATCAAGTAGCAAGTAAAATAGTGCGAATTGCGTCTTTGTTCATCATTCTATCTTATTTTGTTCAGATTTGATGGCAATGACCCCCCCCCCAAGAAAACCTTACAAGGCTCGTTGGCAACGTCGCTTGTAAACAAATCCTGCACTAAGTCCTTGCCTCTTCCCGTGAGGTTCGGTATTGGGTTACTGTTTTGAAGGTCAAAAGTTCAAAGCAATAGTGGTGGATTAGAATACTTACACAAAACCCCTCGGTACAAAACCCTTACAAAAAACATACAAAACCCCTCGGTAACTTCAATATAGTACGCCTGCGGAGAGTTTGAAAATAAAGTATAGCGGATATAGCTAAAATAAATGTAACTGCGGTAGACATGTTCGAAGTAAAAAACGGACATACCAGCTACATCTGAACAACGTCAGCAAAATATGTCTAAATACCGTCCCCAAATGAAGCAGCAGCAACATCGAGAGTACGTGTTTAGCAAAGTTAAAAGAACGTCCGACATTAAGGTACCAGCAACGTTATCTCAGCATCCAAAAATTTTCATTAAAATATTGCACGTTGTACGGATGTCTAATAGAGATACTGCTGGGACCTAGACTTTCGGATCTTTTTGGGACGTCGCAGAGATGTTAGTGGTTTGCTGGGATCACGACTATATATATATATATATATATATACATACATATACAACGACGGGTAGTGTCAGTTTCTGTGTACTTCACAACCGGAGGCTTAGCTAGCCACATGGGCTAGCTGTCGGGCTGTGCAAACTAGTACGCATATCTATGGATATATTTCCAGAATCCCCGCATGTACAACAGCGAGAGAAAATTTGCAGACTTTTTGTGACGCCGTCTGTTTACGCCTGGAAGACGGCCAGCTTAAGTAGTGTGCCAGAAGCAGGAACCAACAGCCAGCCTTAGATTAGGTAAGGTGTTCCTAAGGAATGGTGATGTAACTGGACTGGTGATGTAACCAGAACGCCTTCCCCACCAACTCACCTGTTAAGTAAAGTTTTCCACCTCCTCCTCTTACCCTTTATCTTCTCCACTGCCTCCTCCTATGCTTCCCCACAAAGCTCTACTGCTTCTAAGATCCAGTCGTAAACCCTCTGGCGAAGAGCTTGAAATCTGTGCTACACTAAAACTTTCATTGGACGGTTGACTACTTTTTTACAAGTGCGCTAGGTATAAAGACAATGCGGTACACGGTAAATAAACCGTCTGAATGGATCCGGAAGTGGTTTAAGAGGCATTGTCGTATCGAAAAATATAGCAAGCACAGATTTCCTTCTAAATGTTGCCAAATTTTTACCACTTAATAATTTGCCGCACGTTAAAGCCAATAAAACATCATGATTCTTCATTTCTGGTAATCAACCGGAGAAATGAAATCACAAAAAAATCTCAAGGGCTATTAGCAAAATTTTTAAAAACGCGAACAAAGGAAGCAGGAGAAAAATGTGGTCACAATTGTACAACGCGCTGTAACAAGTTGCCGGCACGTCACAGAATCCAACATTTTTCTGTTTTACTACATCGCAAGTAACAAAGAGGCTGTTGTCCTCCCTGTTCGTTTTTTGATGATCACGCAGTGTTCAAATATCAACACAGGAATGGTTCAACACAGTGCTCATCAAAACAACACCATGACGCGCCAAACATCCCATTTGCAATCCTTGAAAAATGCTGAAGAAATGAGATGCGTCGAGCGGGACAGGACGTCTTTAATATGCCGCGTTCTGCTCAGTCGCGCTGCGAGGAAAAGAATTGAAGCGCTCTGACCAATAGCACTTAAAAACTGACTCCGTAACTACTTTTGAAATATCGATCATTTTGCAACGCTCACGACTCACCGCACAATTAAAAAAATTACGATGTAATCAATTACGACGGTTTGCCTACGCGGGTAGCGGCGCTTCGAAGCAGCTTCCACGGGCGGCCGCCGCTGCGTTTTTCCACCGATGACCACCGACCGGGCCGACGCTGTGGCGGAAAAGAAAACTATCGCCGTCAGCGACGGAGAAGCACATTCGGCTGGCGGTGCCTGGTTTCCATCGAGCGGCCATGCACATACCAACAATTCATAGGGAACGACATTTTTTTTTATTTCGAAGTACGTCCTGGAGTGAGTTCGAAGTTGGTAAGCGTTGCTGGGGTGCCACTACTTAATTTTCATCTGTGTACAATGCCATTTCAGAAAGGTAGTTCCAGGATTCTTTTTAGGTTATCCGTCCGTCATCAACAGGAGGGCGAAATTTGCTAACATTACCTTGCATAATAACTCCTAGGAAACGCAGGCAACACTTGTCACCTACGTGCTAACGACGTCAAGGAATATATCCAGCTCAGGCACAGAATTTGAGGTGATCAGACAAGAATAGGTATCGCTGTCTTCGTATTGCACGTCCTTGATGACAAGCTTGTGAGTGCCTTTATCATCATGGATAACTGAGTACCGCTGGGAAGGGGCAATTAAAATAGAGCCGATAGAAATCACTTGCTGTCCTTTAAATCGTCTCCACAAGATCTGGAAGAAACAAGACAGCCAAATCAGAAGTGAACATTATGCCGACTATGAAGTATGTTTGTGCTTAAAGAACTAATTGGGTTAAACAGGAGTGCAACGCACAAGGAGAAACCCGTGCAGCTACTTGACTGGAAAGTATACGTCGTCATGTGCTTAACATGGCCAGGGTCATAGAGGCAATTTTTTTCAGTGCTTTACTGCTAAAACCAATATCCAAGTTGAGGGACACTGCAGTGCCTGTACTTTAGGGTGCCACGACCATAAAACCACAAGCACAAGGTTCCAGAAAAGCAAGCGAAGTACCTTGAGTTTTACAAAAAACCGCCATAAACATGAACTTCCCGTGCCATTTGAACTATTCTACGGTGCCCTACATGTCTACTTATGGAGGTTCGTTGCGATGTAATAAACATACTTTTTCAGGAACGGCTTCTTTCTGTTACTGTATGTGATATGTCAATTTCTCAGCATGGCGTGGAGGAAGGTACTTCAAATTTCTGCCGTATCCCGATGTTTAAAAAAAGATTTGTTAGCGTCTACTTGCCAGCAGTGTGATTTCGGATGTGCCACAAGAACATAGCTGTGGCTCCCCAATCCTATTATGTAATCCGTCTAAGCCAATCGGTTAGGAATATTAGCTTGAATAGGGTGCGCATGAGGACTACCTCCCGACGCAACCTGAGTCTACTTGCGTCGCCTCGTGTAGGGAGCGCGAATAAAATATAATTGCACTTCGTTAACATTGGTAGATTATAGTGCTACGGTCTACACATACCAATCGAGTACAAGCACTGGTAGCAGGAGATACCTTGTTGTTTAGGTGTTATCACGGAAGTTGCACTTCCAATTAAAGCAAAGGTTCTTCAAAACATTTCATATGCAAACTTTTACTTGCTCTCAGCCAGAAAGACAATGCGGAGCATTACAGGGATGTAAACGATGTTTTACAGTGACTCTGTTTAAAATATAAATTAGTTTTTTTCTCCCTTTAACATCTTTGTCACAAGCGAGGTTAAAATGTTCATTCCTGTCTGCACAGTGACTTGTGGCTTTTGCAAAGTTGCATACAATGAGAGAGGCATTTATTTTTAATCATTGCAAGGCTTGTTCAAGAGAGAGGATAAAGATTGCGATCATTCCTACGTTCTTGAAAGGTATATAAGTGGGACGAGTGACATTTTGGGCGTTGTTTTATTATGGTACAATTGGACAGCGTGAACAAGAATCAAATATCACGCCGATTTGAAGAGCGGAAACAAGGCGTCCGTTGATGCATATTTAGTGTGCTGTGATTACAACAGGGAAGGAAGATTTTCACGGTGCTTTCAGGGCCTTTTGTTGTAGGCATACCTAGCTCTCTAATAATGCGAAAGCATAGCTTAACGACGGAGGTTGAAAATCCTGCGCACTTCGGAATGCGATACAAGCAGAGAACCGACGTACTTCCAAAGCCCGACGATTATATCTATTTAAAGGTGGCTATAACGAATGGGGTATGGCCATCGACTAACATAAACGTGTATTAGAGACATGTACTCGGACCTCCAATAATTAAATTTATGCGTGGTAATTGCAGAACAAGAAGCTAGATGAGTAGCAGGTCCCAAGCAAGAGTGATTCGGCGAACCTTCAAGCCGAAACAAAAATGAATAAAAAAAAATTCGCGGAGAGAAAAGTACACGGTAACATTAGGAGGACACCGTGACAACAGAAAGCACAACTTCATAGAAAAAGGTGCGCCACTGTAGGCACCACTCTGACTATGTATAAAATTAGCGCTGCCTTCCACGTGACGCCAGTTCTACGAAATTTCTCGGCTGGTGCATACGTAAAATTGTCCCCTACACCTTGGAGAATCAGAGACATTCGAAACAGAAAACAGTACCCACTATAGCAAAGAACTAGCTACTGAGATCGACTATGAGGCGTCTACCTCACCAGTACCTGCGAAAAAAAGCAGCTAGCAAGCAGTACCATACACAAAATGAAGCCTATCACGGTGCCCTCCCCAATAAGATTTGGCGGCATGAATAATGCCGTACTGCCCGTTAGGGAGTTCAAACCTAATGCTTCTGCGTTCACTACATAATAGGTAGTACTCAAGGGCTTCAGAAGTTTTGGTTTTAAAGCGACGTTTATCACTTTTGAATCCTTTTGTTTTTTCACTTCATATATTGCATCTAGAAAAGATGAGAGATATTTTTGGTAATTTTAAGGTTCGTGCTCTTCGAGGCAAGAAACGAAGCATGAACATGCACCTTCTTTGAAACAAGATAAACAACGTTATAATTATAAACAGCTCAAAAATAGACAAAAGAAAGCAACTTACTTGGTAAGGTTCTAGGATTTTAACTGAGCAATTCAGCGATACAGTCTGCCCCAGCGTTGCCATGATATTCTGGACAGGAGTAATAAATGAAGCGCCAGCTTCCTGGTTTTGTGATGTTGTCACAGCCTCAGGATCTGCGCTTTCAAATAAGAAAATTCCCGGTTATTTTTAAAGAAAATTCCAATCGCATCTACACTCATCTCGTGTCGCGGTTTTCCTAGACTTTAGAGCTGAATATATTAATGACTAGCTTCTACCAGGTCAGCAATATAGATATGCCTTAGCATTAGTACGGACAATAAAGATCATGATCGATATTTTCTTGGCACAGCGTTTCCAGCCCACCAAACTATTTTCAGCGGAACACACTTCCTTCACGCCTGCAATCGTAAACGATTCGGTCACATTAAAAAAATCTACGAGAACTGAGCGCTTGTTGGCGAACAATATTAAATACTTGTTCTCGAGACAGACAGACAGACAGACAGACAATGAATTGTATTGTTGTTGTCAATTGTTGTTGTCAATTATTGTTGTTGTCGAGAGAATATATATATTAAACGGAACTCCAAACTTCTGATGCAGCTAACAGAAGGGATATATTACAAAGAGATGTAATGTAACAGGACGAGTATAACGTTCTTATATCCAGAGAATGTAAGCTTCTCGCCAAAAAGAAGTTTTGGGCGCAGGAGGGTTTTTAGGTTCATAAAGGCAATTGAACTGTCAAAAGGTCACCTTCAAAGCCAGAATCAGGTCCACCTCCCTTTGCGCTTTTTGGGTATTGGGAAACTGCAAAACGATTTCAGGTGAGATTCCGAATATAGGGCTTAACTCGGCGAAACTACATCTGGGTTATGAGGCTCGCCGCACTGGAGGGTTTCCGAATGAATTTTGATCACCCGGGAAAATTTACGTGACAGACGGGCGTTTTTGCTTTCTGCCTCTATTTGAATATCAGCCACCACAGCCGCAATTGAACCCGCGTCTTTGGACTCAGAAGCAAAATGTATTAGCCTCTGAGCCACCGCGGCGTGTGAAAACTTCAAAACGCATCCACTGGCGTTTACATTATTAGTTCTGTTATTTCGAGAATATGGCTTATTTAATACGATTCAAGAATATGGCTTATATAATATGAATGGTATGATCAAAATCATTGTCCTGTCAAAGGACGGAATAAAGGTTGGATTTGATCAATCAGTCAGTCAATTATTTCTTTATAGAGCGAGACAGTTGTGTATAATATTGAGTAGACAACCTGGAAATATATTAATTTTTTTGTAAACAAGGGAGAACTAGTCTATTATCAAAAGCATAACGTTGCTTTTGGTAATATAAAACGCTCAGACGTTCCGCCAGTAGTTCATTATCCAATTGTGGTATTGTTAATATCCCTATCACCTACCCTGACGAAGATCTTCGTCTTGCAGCGCGAGCGCGGGATCAGTTGTCAGCTATTAATGAAAAAATTCAGACGGTTCCCCGGTCTCTCTCGTGTTTACAAGTGGTGGCGTGAGCAGGATTTCTACCCCCACGCAACTAGCGCAAGCAACCAGGAGCGGAAAAGACGACGGCGTCTGAGCAGCTGATTGTACTGGTCTAGACAACGAGGACGCCATTGTGGAACGCTACGAGATCCAACGAGCTGA